>NC_089249.1:84714848-86057711 GCF_963930625.1 Muntiacus reevesi
TTGTAGACTTTTGGATAGCAGCCATCCTGACTGGCGTGTAATGGTACCTCATTGAGGTTTTGATTTGCATTTCTCTGATAATGCCACTCCAGTATTCTTGCCTGGAGAATATCAGGGACAGAGGAGCCTGATGGGCTACAGACTCTTCATGTGTCTCAAAGAGTCAGACACAACTGAACATGCACCCATGTAAAATTTTTGAAATCTAATTTTCATGTGCCCAGTAAATTGCTCATCTACTTAAAATACACTCAACACACACACACACAGTATCAGCATGTAGGAGAATTTATCTAAAAGAAAGTCAAAGCAACTTCAGGTGCTTGTGGACAAAGTTTATTGCTGTGGAATATATGAGGTATTTTCACCTGGTCCAAATTTCTATTTGTACAGTTCCCCATAATATGGGTGCCTGGGACTAGAATGAATAATCTGAGGTCATTGTATAGGCCAGGGCTTCTCAAACTTTAATATTTATGTAAATAATCTACATTTCCAACAAGCTCCTAGGTGAAGCCATGCTGCTGGTCCAGGAACCATGCGTTAGTGGCAAGTATGAAAGTGTTAGTTGCTCAGTCGTGTCTGACTCTTTGTGATCCCATGGACTGTAGCCTGCCAGGCTGTTCTGTTCATGGAATTCTTCAGGCAAGAATACTGGAGGGGGTAGCCATTCCCTTCTCCAGGGGATCTTCCTGACCCAGAGATTGAACCAGGTCTCTTGCAATGCAGGCAGATTGTTTACCATCTGAGCCACCAGTCTAGACTGTTCCCACCTAATAGGCAGAGTTGCTGTAACCCCTAACCACTAGTTTAAAAGTCCTCTCTTAACCCATGTACCAAAAAAAAAAAAAAAAAAATTCTATATCTTATCTCAGAAACTCATTGCAGCATTAACATTTTTTTTCAACCTTTTAAATCTCATCTGTTTCTCCTAGTATAAAGGGGGAAGGGAAGACAAGTGAACTACTACCTTTTTTAGTATGTAAGGGCCTTCTAGCTATAAGATTCTACAAGCTATGAAATTCTCATTTTTCCAACAGTCTTTTCTTCATAGTGGCTAGTTTTCAATTCAAGCCAATTTAATTCCTCTATCAGGTCCAATATAGCCCTAGGTTAGGTATTATGAAGGAATCCAAAAGGGAGTAAGATTTGATTCCTGTCCTTAATGAACTTACCATTTCCTGGGAAGATAAACTATAGCATGAGGCAGAAAGCTTTGTAACATTCTGTTTACTTTTAAAATTATCATTTTACTTGGTTGGATAGCCTCTGCTTGAACAACTCCAGGAATAGTACACTCACTACTTGTTCAAAGCCCTCATTCCACCTTGAATATGAGCTCCTTGAGGTTATGGTCTGGGCTTTTCAACTCTGTGCTAAAAACTAGTTAGGGGTCACTCATAGAGTATGTAGTTAATAAATGTTTGATAAGGAAAAAAGGGCTGTAAAGAACATCTGTGGAAGTAGACATCAAAAATTTCTTTAAAGAAGTGGCATTGTCATGGGCCCTAAAGGATCTAAACAGATGAAGCTTTGAGAATGGGCATTTGGGGCAGAGAGAGCAGGGAAGCAAAGGAATGGAGGTTGAGTGCCCAAAGTTCGTTCTTTTCTTCTGAGTTGCTTTGTTTTGTTCCTCTCATGTTTGTCCCAAGTCATACATCCCTTTAAAAACAGAGAGTAAATATATAGGGCTTCCCTGGTGGCTCAGATAGTAAAAAATCTGCCTGCAATGCAGGAGACCTGAGTTCGATCCCTGAATTGGGAAGATCCCCTGGAAAAGGGAATGGCAACCCACTCCAGTATTCTTGCCTGAAAAATTCCATGGACAGAGGAAACTGGCAATCGCAAAGAGTCCATGGAGTCACAGAGTCAGACACGACTAGCAAATAACACTTTCAGAGCATGACTAAGGCTTCTTTTTCCTTATTTCCAAAACAAAGACCCAGACTGATATACCTGTGAGGTCTCTCCCATCTCAAACAACCTATAGTGATGATATAAAGATGACCTAGTTTTTGCCACCTGCTTAATTTTAGAAACCTTTCGACCAAGTTTGACTCACCAGTCAAGGCTACTCCAAAACAGGGCACAGCATTTTCCTATTCATTTGTACATATTACAAATACCATTACTGCTCTTCTCATTTAATACTTGTTGAGCATGTGCTATATGCCAAGTATTCTTCATACATTAGCTCATTAATTCTCAAAGCAACTTGAAAGTGTTAAGTCTACTATCAACCCATTTTGTCGAGAAAACTAAGGCCTTTGAGAGATCATACCAGTAGACTGAATTCAGAGCTTCAGCTTTGACCACTGAGCAGTACTCCTTCCCCATATTAATGTATGAATATTCAGGATCTGCTCACAACTCTGCTTACTGGATTCATTCCAAGCATTTCATGATAATCCACTTGGCATATTGAATTGAAATTTCACCTTTCTGCTTAAATGACATATATGAATATCAAGACCTTATATTCGTTTCTTTTAGAATCTTGTGGCTTCTTATTTCACAAAATCATCATCATGTATCTGAAAACATGGCATGATTAGGACCATGAAAATTTCATATTTCATATGACTAGGTCAAGCCCAATATATCAATGCATTTCTTAGTAGTCACCTATCTAGGAAAATTCTCTTTTAGCATTTATGAACATCTTTTCAGTTTGGTAAAGATTTTACAATGCCTGAAAGCCTCCTTGGCTCCAATATTACATAATAAAATATGTTAATAATATATATGTCCATTATTTTCTATTATTTATCTTATTTAAGGATTTCAACTTTTCTATTGTGTAACAATTATAGATACACAGGAAATTGCAAAGAAATGTACAGGGAGTCCAGTCATTACATTTTTTAAACATGAAATTACAGAACTTTAAATTTCAAATGTAACCCATGCCCTCTGAAAAACTCTACGAAAGTCAAAAGCACAGAAGATGTAAATGGGATATCTTCAACTTCACACAACACTCTGCCCACACCACTGTCAACAGTTTTACGTATGTCCTTCTAGTTCTTTGTTTATATATAATTGACCATATAAAAGAAGCCAAATTATAAATAATTCCAGCTTCCTTTTCATAGTTTTACCCAAAGTCCTATAATTGTCAATAACAGTAGCCCCAAATATAATAGTAGTTACTGTTTATGGAGTATTTATGATGTACCTGAGTGCTTTGTACACATAATTTCATGTATCAACCACAGCAATTGTATTTAGAAAGCATTTGGATTTGCAAACAAAGAAACTGATACTTAAGGTCATTCAGTTACTAAACTAGAGCCTGGAATTTAATGCAGACACCATCTGACTTTGAAGGCTACAATCTTTCCAATTTCCTGTCCTGCTGAACATTCCATGGAATAAGAGCGAGAGAGAGAACCAAAGAGGGGAAATACCTATACTTTTAAAATTTCCTGAGAATTCAGTCAAATCAGATTTAAAAATACAAAAAAACCCAAAAACAACATTAATGGTAATATCAGCAGACCAATTTCTTGGAATTCTTCAAATAAAAAGACTCAAATAATTGACTATTTACATTTCCACCCAACTGTCCCTACCCCTCAGCAACCCAAGCATGAGAGCATGAGGTGTTTATCTGGCAAGGATTTCTCAACATACATCTCTGCTTCAAATGTGATCTAGATGGTCATTTCTTACCAGTGCATTTAGTCTGAAGTTTGAGAAAAGGGTGACTCTACAGGGATCCAACAGGAAATTGCACCTGTCCACCAACCTATCTCATGGACAGCACAGAGCCATTGTTAAAATCTGAGTTCCTTCTCATGAATGTGATTGTCAGGGTGGAGAAGGGCTGGCCTCCACTGATGACCTCCCTGAGAGGGAGCCTCAGGTCCTTGACCCCACCATCATGGAGCCTCATATTCCCAGTGGCAATTGATCCCCTTGCCTGCTGAAGCTGAAAGGGGAACCAAGCCTTGGTTGGGAGTGGGGGGTGGGTACAAAGACTGCTTACAAACAACTGTGGTTAAAATCGGTGGTAAAGAAAAAATACAAAATCCAGTACTGTGGTCATGCACAGAGAGAAAGAAGAGATCAAGAAGGAGCCAAATCAAGAGGCCATTTCTGTCCCAGTGGTTCTGGTGCAAACAGCTTTCCTGGCCTAAGAAAATTAACACTATGTGGGGACATAAATGGGGCACCACAGTCCTTTGGCCTGTGGTGGTCTTTGTGTTCTCCTTTCCCGTAAGAGCAATGGTCCCAATGGGGACTGTGTGGTGACTATGGCTCAGTTCTCAACCAGAGAGCAGAAACTCTTCTTTTTATCCCAATCAATAAATCATCTCAATGACAAAAAAGTGAGATTGAAATTATCAAGGAATAACTCTGAATCTATGAGATTTCTTTTGAAAAATGGATGGTAGGGGAAGTAAATGATTCAATTTCAAGGCTTTATTACAGTTAATAAGTTGTTTGCAGCACATCTCCCAGACATCAGTGTGTTGCAACATAAAGGTAAGAACCTCTAGTTACTGAATAAAAATTTTTCTAGATATGCATTATGGAAATTTAATTATATTAATTTAAACAAGTATTTTGTGTGTACCAATTGTCACATTGTAATATATCATTGGATAAATGTGTCCCTGTGTTTCCTCCCTGAAAATTTTTCCTTTCTGTCCTGCTTGTCAAAAGTAGGGGAATAATACTTTGCATTCTATATTATTTACTATAAGCAAATTTTCCACTCCTATTATTTCACTTAAGGAATTCAAACATTCATCAGGTTTTAGAATAGATAATCCCTAAAATAATTCTACTCAATGATCATGAAAATATACCCCATATTTTATAATGTTCTCTGAAGAGGTAGGTATATTCTGACACTGGGCAGTTTTTCTCAATTGTGATAGTATGTAAGCTACTTACCACTGACTGTTGGCAAAAGCCTTGGATTTCTGGCTTTGGTGGCAGGACTTGCGGCTGTCACTGTAGTTCCTGGAGTGGAAAGGACACTCTTTGTAAAACAGGTTGTTGACTGCCGTGCCTCATAAGGTGGGTCTTGAGTATGCTCATTGCCTAATGCAAGAGTTGAAAGTCCTTTGGTCTGTCTAGAATTCATTTTTCTGGAATGGACATTTATAAATGCCTGTGGACTGACCTTTTGGGATTACCCATGTCATCAGTCTCTAAGCAGCTGTTCTGGGACTCTTCAGAGTGCAAACACAGCTCAAGGGCAAAAGCCTGACTAGAAACTGTAGAAATTAAGAGCAGTTAATTATCTTGTGGATTCATCAAAGTTATGGCACTCATCTTCTCCCAGCATGCAAAGAGGAGATAAACTTCCTAAATTTGGGAGATTTTTTTAAACTTAATTTTTTTAAATTTATTTTTTAATTGAAAGATAATTGCTTTACAGATTTTTGTTATTTTCTGTCAAACCTCAACATGAATCAGCCATAGGTATATATATGTCCCCTCCCTTTCGAACCTCCCTCCCATCTCCCTCCCCATCCCACTACTCTAGGTTGATACAGAGCCCCTGTTTGAGTTTCCTGAGCCATACAGAAAATTCCTGTTGGCTATCTATTTTACATGTAGCAACGTAAGTTTCTACGTTACTCTTCCCATACATCTCACCCTCTCCTCCACTTTCCCTATGTCCATAAGTCTATTCTCTATGTCTGTTTCTCCATTGCTGCCCTGTAAATAAATTCTTCAGAACCATTTTTCTAGATCCCATATATGTTTGTTAGAATACAATATTTATCTTTCTCTTTCTGACTCACTTCACTCTGTATAATAGGTTCTAGGTTCATCCACCTCATCAGAACTGACTCAAATACATTCCTTTTTATGGCTGAGTAATATCACATTGTGTATAGGTACCACAACTTCTTTATCCATTTATTTGTCAATGGGCATCTAGGTTGCTTCCACTTTCTAGCTATTGTAAATAGTGCTGCAATGAACAATGGGATACATGTATCTTTTTCAACCCTGGTTTCCTCAGGGTATATGCCTAGGAGTGGGATTGCTGGGTCATATGGTGGTTTTATTCCTAGTTTTTTAAGGAATCTCCATACTGTCTTCCATAGTGGCTATATCAGTTTACATTCCCACCAACAGTGCAAGAGCATTCCCTTTCCTCCACACCCTCTCTAGCCTTTATTGTTTGTAGACTTTTTGATGATGGCCATTCTGACTGGTGTGAAGTGATATCTCATTGTGGTTTTGATTTGCATTTCTCTAATAATGAGTGATGTTGAGCTTTTTTTCATGTTTGTTAGCTGTCTGTATGTTGTCTTTGGAGAAATGTCCATTTAGGTCTTTTCCCCACTTTTTGATTGGGTTGTTTGTTTTCCTGGTATTGAGTTATATGAGCTGCTTGTATATTTTGGAAATTAATCCTTTGTCAGTTGTTTCATTTGCTATTATTTTCTCCCATTCTGAGTGTTGTCTTTTCACCTTGCTTATAGTTTCCTTTGCTGTGCAAAAGCTTTTAAGTTTAATCAGGTTCCACTTGTTTACTTTTGTTTTTATTTCTGTTACTCTAGGAGGTGGGTCATAGAGGATCTTGCTTTGATTTATGTCATCAAGTGTTCTACCTATGTTTTCTTCTAAGAGTTTCTGGTCTTACATTTAGGTCTTTAATCCATTTTGAGTTTATCTTTGTGTATGGTGTTAGGAAGTGTTTTAATTTCATTCTTTTACATGTAGCTGTCCTGTTTTCCCAGCATCATTTATTGAAGAGGCTGTTTTTGCCCCACTATATATTCTTGCCTCCTTTATCAAAAAATAAGCTACCCATGGGTGCATGGGTTTATTTCTGGGCTTTCTATTTTGTTCCATTGGTCTATATTTCTGTTTTTGTGCCAGAACCATACTGTCTTGATGACTGTATCTTTGTAGTATAATCTGAGGTTAGGAAGGTTGATTCCTCCAGCTCCATTCTTCTCTCTCAAGACTGCTTTGGCTATTTGGGGTCTTTTGTGTTTCCATATGAATTGTGAAATTTTTTGTTCCAGTTCTGTGAAAAATGCCATTGGTAATTTGATAGGGATCACATTGAATCTGTAGATTGCATTTGGTAGTATAGTCATTTCCACAATATTGATTCTTATCCAGGAATGTGGAATATCTCTCCATCTGTTTTATGTCATCTTTGATTTCTTTCATCAGTGTCTTATAATTTTCTGTGTACAGTTCTTTTGTCTCCTTAGATAAGTTCATTCCTAGATATTTAATTCTTTTTGTTGCAATGGTGAATGGGATTGATTCCTTAATTTCTCTTTCTGATTTTTTATTGTTAGGATATAGAAATTCAAGTGATTTCTGTGTATTGACTTTGTATCCTGCAACTTTGCTAAATTCACTGATTAGCTCTAGTAATTTTCTGATACTATCTTTAGGACTTTCTATGTACAGTATTATGTCACCTGCAAACAGTGAGAGTTTACTTCTTCTTTTCTGATCTGCATTCCTTTAATTTTTCTTCTCTGATTGCTGTAGCTAGGACTCCCAGAACTATGTTGAATAATAGTGGTGAAAGTGACACCCTTGTCTTGTTCCTGATCTTAGGGGGAATGCTTTCAGTTTCTCAGCATTGAGAATAATATTTGCTGTAGGCTTATCATATATGTCCTTTACTATGTTGAGGTAGGTTCCTTCTATGCCCATTTTATGAAAAGTTTTAATCATAAATTGGTGCTGAATTTGTCAAAGGCTTTTTCTGCATCTATTGAGATTATCATATGGTTTTTATCTTTCAATTTATTAATATGGTGTATCACATTGATTGATTTGCATATATTGAAGATTCCTTGCATTCCTGGAATAAACCCAACACTATCATGGTGTATGAGCTTTTTGATGTGTTACTGTATTCTGTTTGCTAAAATTTTGTTGAGGATTTTTGCATCTATGTTCATCAGTGATATTGGCCCGTAGTTTTCTTTTTTGTGTGTTGTCTTTGTCTGATTTTGGTATCAGGGTGATGGTTGCCTTGTAGAATGAGTTTGGAAGTGTTCCTTTCTCTGCAATTTTTTGAAAGAGTTTTATTTAGAAGGATAGGTATTAGCTCTTCTCTAAATGTTTGATAGGATTCTCCTGTGAAGCCATCTGGTCCTGGGCTTTTGTTTTTTGGGAGATTTTTGATCACAGCTTCAATTTCAGTGCTTGTAATTGGGTTGTTCATAATTTCTATTTCTTCTGGTTCAGTCTTGGAAAATTGAACATTTCTCAGAATCTGTCATTTCTTCCAGGTTATCCATTTTATTGCTATACAGTTGTTCATAATAGTCTATTATAATCCTTTGTATTTCTGCATTGTCTGTTGTAACGTCTCCTTTTTCATTTCTAATTTTGTTGATTTGATTCTTCTCTCTCTCTTTATTCCCCCCCTGGCTAGAGGTTTATCAACTTTATCTTTTCAAAAACCCAGCTTTTAGTTTTATTAATCTTTACTATTTTTTCTTTCATTTTTTTTCATTTATTTCTGCTTTGATCTTTATTATTTTTTTCCTTCTACTAATTTTTTCTTTTGTTGTTGTTGTTCTTTTTCCAGTTGTTTTAGGTGTAAAGTTAGGCTGTCTATTTGATGTTTTTCTTGTGTCTTGAGGTAGGATTGTATCCCTCTTAGGACTGCTTCTACTGTATCCCATAAGTTTTGAGTTGTGTTTTCATTGTCATTTGTTCCTAGAAATTTTTTGATTTCCCTTTTGATTTCTTCAGTAATCTGTTGGTTATTTAGAAACATACTGTTTTAATCTCCATGTGTTTGTGTTTCTTACAGTTGCTTTTTTTTTGTAATTGATATCTAGTCTCATAGCATTTGGTTGGAGAAGATGCTTCATACGATTTCAATTTTCTTAAATTTACTGAGGTTTGATTTGTGACCCAAGATGTGGTCTATCCTGGAGAATGTTCCATGTGCACCTGAGAAGAAGGTATATTCTTCTGCATTTGGATGGAATGTCCTTAAGATATCAATGAGATCCATCTCACCTAATATATCATTTAAGACTTGTGTTTCCTTATTAATTTTCTGTTTTGATGATATGTCCATTGGTGTGAGTGGGGTGTTAAAGTCTCCTACTATTATTGTGTTACTGTCAATTTTTCCTTTTATGTCTGTTGGTGTTTGTCTTATGTATTAAGGTGCTCCTATGTTGGGTGCATGGATATTTACAATTGTATGTCTTCCTCTTGGATTGATCCCTTGATCATTATGTAGTGTCCTTCTTTATCTCTTGTAATCTTCTTTACTTCAAGGTCTATTTTGTCTGATATGAGGATTGCTACTCCAGCTTTCTTTTGCTTCCCATTTGTTTGGAATATATTTTTCCACCCTCTCACTTTCAGTCTATATGTGTCTTGAGGTCTAAAGTGGGTTTCTTGTAGACAGCATATATATGGGTCTTGTTTTTGTGTCCATTCAGCCAGTCTGTCTTTTGTTTGGAGCATTTAATCCATTTACATTTAAATTAATTATTGTCATATATGTTACTGTTGCCATTTTCTTAATTGTTTGGGGTTGATTTTATAGATCTTTTTTCTTCTCTTGTATTTCTTGATTATGTAAGTCCACTTAACATTTGCTGTAAAGCTGGTTTGGTGGTACTGAATTCTCTTAACTTTTGCTTGTCTGAAAAGCTTTATATTTCTCATCAGTTTTGAATGAGATTCTTGCTGGGTATAGTAATCTTGGTGGTAGATTTTTCCCTTCCAGTACTTTAAATATATCCTGTCATTCTCTTCTGGCCTGCAGAGCTTCTGCTGAAAGATCAGCTGTTTAGCATGTGGGGTTTCTCTGGTATGTTACTTGTTGCCTCTCCCTTGCTGCTTTTAATGTTATTTCTTTATGTTTATTCTTTGTTAGTTTGATTAGTGTCTTTGTGTCTCTTGGACTTGATTGATGATTTCCTTTTCCATATTGGGGAAGCTTTCAACTACAATCTCTTCAAAAATTTTCTCATACCCTTTCTTTTTCTCTTCTTCTGGGACCCCTATTATTTGAATGTTGGTGAATTTGATATTGTCCCAGAGGTCTCTGAGACTATCCTCAGTTCTTTTCATTCTTTTTACTTTATTTTGTTCTACAGAAGCTATTTCCACCATTTTATCTTCCAGCTCAATGATTCATTCTTCTACTTCAGATATTTTGCTATTGATCCCTTCTAGAGTATTTTTAATTTCAGTAATTGTGTTGTTTGTCTTGGCATGTTTATTCTTTAGTTCTTCTAGGTCTTTGTTAATTGATTCTTGCATTTTCTCCATTTTTCTTTCAAGGTTTTTGATTATCTTTACTATCATTATTCTGAATTCTTTATCAGGTAGTTTGCCTATTTCCTCTTCATTTATTTGGACTTCTGTGTTTCTAGTTTGCTCCTTCATTCATGTAGTATTTATCTGCATTTTCTTTTTTTTTTTAACTTAATTGTGTTTGAGGTCTTCTTTTCCTGGGCTTCAAGGTTGAATTCTTTCTTCCTTTTGCTTTCTGCCCTTTAAGGTTGGTCCATTCTAAGTTTTTGTTTGTTTGTTTTTCCTCTGATGGGCAAGGCTGAGTGAGGTGGTAATCCTGTCTGCTGATGACTGGGTTTGTATTTTCATTTTGTTTGTTTAGATGAGGCATCCTGTACAGGGTGCTATTGGTGGTTGGGTGATGCCCGGTCTTGTATTACGGTGGTTTCCTTTGTATGAGTTCTCACTATTTGACACCTCCTAGGGTTAGTTCTCTAGTAGTCTAGGGTCTTGGAGTCAGTGCTCCCACTTCAAAGGCTCAGGGCTTGATCTCTGGTCAGGAATGAAGATTCCACAAGTGGTTTGTTATGGCATTAAGTAAGATTAAAACAAATATCCAAAAATGAGAAATCAAAGATGAACCCCATACAAATGGCAGTTACAGAATCAGGCAAATAATAATTAAAATAATGGAATATACACATATACACCCATGAGCAAAGTCAAAACAGTCCAACAGAAATAAAGTATAATAGATTGACCCAGTGAACAAAGGAAATCAAAAATTATATTTACCAGTTAAAAACAAAATTAACTAAAGCACAAGCTGGAAAACAAAACTAAAGCAACGTGCCAATTGGGGAATAAAGCAATGAAAAAAAAAAAAACTGAAAAATATGTTGAGAGGAAAGGAAAGAAAGAATAGCTATGCAAAGTTAAATAGAGGTAGATGAAGAATATTTATATAGATTGAAGATTAGCTGCAAGGGGAAAAGAACAGTAGGAAAAGCAAACAAAGGAATAAGTATAGAAAAAATAATAATCGGTTTAAAAAATTAAAAAAAGAGAGAAAAAAAAAACCTCCCCAGAACTGCAAAAGCCCATTATAGAAGCAGAGGTTTATAGCAACAACAAAATACGTGACTGAGAAAAAAAAAAAAAGCTCAAAAGCTAAGTTAGATTTCATAGTGCCAACAAAATTGACAACTGCAACAGAGGTGGGGGAAAGGAAAAAGAAGAAAAAGTCCAAAAGAATCTACAGAACAAGTCAAAACATAAGAACAATAAATGTTTTTCTTGAGTCACAGCTGTCAGGTCCCTTTTCTTCGCTGGGAGTCACAGTCCACTTCACCTCCCTAGGATGCCCTTTAACACTATGCTGATCTCTGGACCTGCTGTGGGGGCAGCTCAGATTCTAATCTGCTCCTTCTCTGTGTTCTTGCCTCCAATGTCCACAGCTATCAGAACTAGCACGTTTTCTTTTGTGGGAGCTCTCAGTGACCTTTTATATATTCCACAGACACAGAGTCTGCCTAGTTGATCGTGTGGATTTAATCTGCAGCTTGTGCAGCTGGTTGGAAGGGTTTTGGATCGTCTTCCTTAGTCACACTGCCGCTGGGTTTCAATTGTGGTTTTATTTCCACCTCTGGATATGGGTCATCCACTGGGGTTTGCTCCTGAGGCTGCCCTGGAGGACTTGGGTTTGCCCATGTGAGGGCCAGGTGTGGAGCTGGTGCAGCTGCTTGAGTCTCAGGGGTTCTGGCAACACCAGGTACTCAGAGGAGTTTGCGGCTAGGGAAGTAGGAAATACAGCGCTCTATAAGAGTATGGCAACCAGTATTGGCCAATACACTCCAGTATTCTTGCCTGAAGAACCGCTCTCCCTGACAGAGAAGCCTGGCAGGACACAGTCCACAGGGTCTCAGAGTTGGATACTACCAAAGCAACCCTGAGCGCATAAGCGCAAGACTTTCTTTGCATGTGACAGTTCTGCCCCAGTGAGAGCTGAGGATGAAGGTAGCACAGCTGCTTGGCTTGTGGGGACCCTGGCAGGTGTGCAGGGACACAGACTGCCTCTGCCGCAGGAGTTATGGCCCTATCAGAGTCTTTTTTTCCGAGCTTCTTGTAGCTGGCGATCAGAAGGCCTCTTTGGTCAGTCTTGCTCTGAAGCCCCGCCCATTCAGGCACTTAGAGGGCTTCCTTCCAAGGGTCTTTCTCTGTTGTTCCACACATCAGGCACATACAGGGGTCCCCAGCCTCGGGTTCTACTCTGTAGTTCAGTGCATCAGGCATTTCATGGGCCAGCCTCTCTATTGTTCAACTGCCAATGCATGGGGGATGCATGAGGGGAGAGAGACTATGGTGATGACTCCACCCCCTACACGTGACTCAGCAGTATTACCTTGCTTCCATTAATGCCAGGCTTTCCTCCACAGGCATTTCCCACCACAATCTCCTCTTTCATATCCCCTCGATCAGTCTCTCCGCAGTCAACAGCAGCGCTTGCCCTGGGATTACTCCACAATCCCTAAACTCCAGCTCCCAGCCGCTGCGCTGTCTAGGGTATGTATGGCTGCAGAAAGGACTGTCTGATTCTCATTCCATTTAGGCTGCCACAGATCAGCTGCTTCCTTTTCAGTCCTAAATGTTTCTCCTCTGACTCACACAGTTGCCACAATGTGGGGATCGGACCCACCAAGGGCAGGTCCAGTCCTACTAACACTCCCATTTTACCCCCTAGTTCCTTCATCCTACCGAGTTTTGCCTGAATTTATATATTATTTTCTGCTGGTCAGGTACTCCTGTCTGTTCTCAGCTGGTGTTCTGCATGCCCTTCTGTGTCTGAAGACATATTCCTGATGTATCCGTGGAGAGAGATGTATTCCACGTTTACTTACTCCTCCACCATCTTGTTCTTAGCTGGGATATTTTTGAGTGAAGTTCAATACTAGAGTTCTACTAAGAAGTCATGGGTGGCAGAAGCCTATGATACTGGCTTATCCTCCTGTGGGCTTATTTGTTTGGATTCCAACAGTATGGGGAGTTTCCCCTTAGACTTGGACTCCTCATGCTGCATGACCTGCCTGTTGAATGTGTATCCGGAGCTACCGTTTTAGCAACCTATCTGTTCTCTTGGTGCTAAGCACTCCCAATTAGGTCTGCTCATCTGAGCGTGATGCATCCTTCCTTCTGTTAGTGGAAGGAGGGTCTGGAGACCCTCCTGCGGGCCTTGGTTCTTAGTAAGGATGCAAGAAGAGTCTAAGGTCTTACCCATTGCAAGAAAGTTTATTAACAATAAGGAAAGAAACAACAGGTGGCAAAGAGTTGGACAGGACTGAGCACACATGAAGAAAGAACAGAGAGAACACCTCAAGAGAGAGGTGGGCCACACCAAGGGAGGTCAATGGCCCTGCAAGGCTAGGGTACAGGGTTTTTAAAGCAGGGTCATTTGTATAATCTTCGGGGGAAGGGGTGTCATTGACTGACAGCCTTGACTGACAGCTGGTGGTGGTTTAGTCACTAAGTCGTATCCTACTCTTGCGGACCCCATGGACTGCAGCCTGCCAGACTCCTTTGTCCATGGGGTTCTCCAGGCAAGAACACTGGAGTGGGTTGCCATTTTCTTCTCTAGGAGATCTTTCTGACCCAGGAACCAAACCCAGATCTTCTGCATTGCAGGCAGATTCTTTACTGACTGAGCTACGACAGCTGCAGATTCTATAACAAGATGCTCTACTGTGCATGTCCTTCCCATAATTCAGTCTGTTATAATTAGATGTATGCATGGAATATTTATGAGCAGTTAATGAGTCCAGTGGCTGCTAAAATCCTTAGTACAGGATAGTGTGAGGTGTGCACCTACTAAAATAGGGAAAGTCTCTCGAGTTGGCTGGTGGCAGGGTTTTATAGCCTCCTGACTGTTTCTGGAGTATTGGTGGGCACTTTAGGAGCAAAGTTGGTAAATTGGCTGGTGGGATTAGGTGGCTATTGGATGGCTACCTGAAAGGACTGTCTCTGGTTGCTCTCAGCTAACTTGCATCCTTATATCTTCATATCCCCTGAGGTATTGTTATGGCATTTCTCATGACCTGGTCATGACACTGTAGATTTGGGGTCTAAAAAAGAATAAGTCAGAGTCATCAAACACCTCTGTAGGGCACAGATAGGAGAAAGACTCCAAGTCTGAAAATCTAGCAGTATTTTGTCTCACCAAAATTAGAGTAAAAAGTATCTATAGCTCAAAAACTTCCTTAGCAAGGTAAATTTTTCCACATGTGAAGTAGTTCGGTTCACTTGTGTCTGACTCTTTGTGACTCCATGGACTGCAGCATGCCAGGCTTCCCTGTCCATCACCAACTCCCAGAGCTTGCTCAGACTCATATCCATTGAGTTGGTGATGCCATCCAACCATTTCATTCTCTGTCATCCCCTTCTCCTCCTGCCTTCAATCTTTCCCAGCATCAGGGTCTTTTCAAATGAGTCAGTTCTTTGGACCAGGTGGCCAAAGTATTGGAGCTTCGGCATCGGTCCTTCCAATGAACATTCAGGGTTGATTTCATTTAGGATTGACTGATTTGATCTCCTTGCAGTCCAAGGGACTCTCAAGAGTCTTCTCTGACACCACAGTTCAAAAGCATCAATTCTTTGGTGCTCAGCCTTCTTGATGGTCCAACTCTCACATCTATACAACTACTGGAAAAACCATAGCTTGGACTAGATGGATCTTGTCAGCAAAGTAATGTCTCTGCTTTTTAATACACTGTCTAGGTTTGTTCATAGCTTTTATTCCAAGGAGCAAGTGTCTTTTAATTGCATGGCTGCAGTCACCATCTGCAGTGATTTTGAAGCCCAAGAAAATAAAGTCCGTCACTGCTTCTATTGTTTCCCTATCTATTTGCCATGAAGTGATGGGACCAGATGCCATGAACTTAGTTTTCTGAATGTTGAGTTTTAAGCCAAGTTTTTCACTCTCCTCTTTCACTTTCATCAAGAGGCTCTTCATTTTCTGCCATTAGGATGGTGTTATCTGCATATCTGAGATTATTGATATTTCTCCCGGCAATCTTGATTCCAGCTTGTGCTTCCTCCAGCCTGACATTTTGCATGGTATACTTTGCATATAAGTTAAATAAGCAGGGTAACAATAAATATCCTTGATGTAGTCCTTTCCCAATTTGGAACCAGTCTGTTGTTCCATGTCCAGTTCTAACTGTTGTTTCTTGACCTGCATACAGATTTCTCAGGAGGCAGATGAGGTGGTCTGGTGTTCCCATCTCTTGAAGAATTTTCCATAGTTTGTTGTGATCCACACAGTCAAAGGCTTTGGTGTAGTCAATGAAGCAGAAATAGGTGTTTTTCCAAAATTCTCTTGCTTTTTTAATGATCCAACAGATGTTGGCAATTTGATATCTGGTTCCTCTGCCTTTTCTAAATCCAGGTTGAGCAACTGAAATTTCATGGTTCACATACTGCTGAAGCCTAGCTTGGAGAATTTTGAGCATTACTTTGCTAGCGTGTGGGATGAGTGCAACTGTGTGGTAGTTTGGACACTCTTTGGCATTGCCTTTCCAATCTTGGGATTGGAATGAAAACTGACATTTTCCAGTCCTGTGGCCACGGCTGAGTTTGCCAAATTTGCTGGCATACTGTGTGCAGCACTTTGGCAGCATCATCTTTTAGGATCTGAAATAGTTCAACTGGATTTCCATCACCTCCACTAGGTTTGTTTGTAGTGATGCTTCCTAAGGCCCACTTGACTTCAGACTCCAGGATGTCTAGCTTTAGGTGAGTAATCACACCATCCTGGTTATCTGTGTCATGAAGATCTTTTTTGTATAGTTCTTCTGCATATTCTTGCCACCTTTTAATATTTTCTGCTTCTGTTAGGTCTATGTCATTTCTGTCCTTTATTATGTTCATTTTTGCCTGAAATAGTCCCTTGGTATCTCTAATTTTCTTGAGGAAATCTCTAGTCTTTCCCATTCTATTGTTTTCCTCTATTTCTTTGTACTGATCACTTAGAAAGGCTTTCTTGTCTCTCCTTGCTATTCTTTGGAATTCTGCATTCAGATGAGTATTTCTTTCCTTTTTGCCTTTGCTTTCACTTCTTTTCTCTCTTATTTGTAAGACCCCCTCAGACAACTATTTTTCTTTTTTGCATTTCTTTTTCTTGGGGATGATTTTTATCACTGCCTCCTGTACAGTGTTCACTGCCTCCTGTATAATGTTACAAACCTCTGTCTGTAGTTAGTTCTTCAGACACTCTATCAGATCTAATCCCTTGAAACTATTTGTCACTTCCACTGTATAATTGTAAGGGATTTGATTTAGGTCATACCTGAATGGTTAGTGGTTTTCCCTACTTTCTTCAATTTAAGTCTGAATTTTGCAATAAAGAATTCATGATCTGAGCCACAGTCAGCTTATGGTCTTGCTTTTGCTGACTGTATAGAGTTTCTTCATCTTCTACTGCAAAGAATATAATCAGTCTGATTTTGGTATTGACCATCTGGTGATGTCCATGTGTAGAGTCATCTCTTGTGTTGTTGGAAGAGGGTGTTTGCTGTGACCAGTGCATTCTCTTGGCAAAACTCTGTTAGCCTTTGCCCTACCTCATTTTGTACTCCAAGGCCAGACTTGCCTGTGAAGTAGTAATGTTGCTTATTAAAGACCTTAGAGTCATTAGGCATCTGGGAAGTGCAAGTCAAAATGATAACAGTACTTTACACATACTAGGATGGCTATAAAACAAAAAGTACATATAACATGTCGGTCAGGATGTGGAGAAATTAGAACCTACATACACTGCCCTTGATAATGTAAAATAGTGCCTCTGCTTTGAAAAAATTTAACAGTCCTTTTAAAGTTTATGATGTGATCCAGCAATACCACTCAAAACTATAGACTCTATATAAATACAAATATTTCTCCTAAAACTTGAATGTGAGTGTTCATAGCAGCATTATTCATAATAGCAAAATGTGAGAATGACTAAAATGTCTATTGAGTCAGTAAGTAAAATGTGGTATATCTGTAAAATGGAAATCATTCAATGAGAAGAAGGAATGAAGTACCACAACATGGTATGTGTATGAACTTTGAAAACGTCCCAAGAAGCCAGACACAAAAGGCATATGTTGTAGAATTTTATTTATATGAGACATCCAGAATAAGGATATCCAAGGACCCAGGAAGCAGAATAGTGGTTTTCTAGTGCTTCAAATTTGGGAGGATATGGGGAGTGACTGCTAATGTATACTAGGATTTATCTAGGAGGTTACAAAATGCTCTAAGTTATCAGTGGATTGGAGAACACACAGTATTTAGGATCACAATGTGTGAAATGCTCAGTACAGGTGTACATATTTGTTCTGGTGGAACCAGTCATCACAGTTGTCAAGAGATCATATATAAAAAGAGTGCTGTTTAAATTGTAGCTAGAATACTCAATTTTTCTCCAATTAATAAATTTTCCAGAATGAAACTGTTTAACCACTGATCTCACTAGAGAACCAGCATTCTTTAGCCAGCTTCCTCAGGACACCTTTGATCTCCTTGTTTCTCAGACTATAGATGATGGGGTTAATCATGGGGGTCCCAACACAGAAGAACACAGAGACCAGGATGTCCATATCCAGGTTATAGCCTACATTGGGTCTATCATAGTTAAAGTTGGCTGTTCCAAAGAAGATAACCACCACAGTGAGGTGGGATGCACAGGTAGAAAAGGCTTTGCTCCTGCCCTGAACAGAGGGAATGCTAAGGATGGCAGAGATGATGAGTATGTAGGACACAGCAGTAAACAAGCAGGGACTTAGGCCAATAGTGGCACTGGCCACATGGAGCACAAACTCATTGAGAGAGGTATCTGAGCAGGAGAGCTTCAGGAGGAATGGGATGTCACAGAGAAAGTGACTGATCTGGTTAGGCCCACACAGAGTAAGTGTGGCTGCCAATACTGTGTGTGTCATAGAATTCACCAGTCCACATAGCCAGGACCCAGTCACCAAACAGACACAGACCTTCACGCTCATAAGGCCTGGATATTGAAGAGGGTGGCAGATGGCTACATAGCGGTCATAAGCCATAGCTGCCAACAATACACCCTCAGTGCCAGCACAGGTCACAAGGAAGAAAATCTGGGAAAGGCAGCCCTCATAGGAGATAGTCTTCTTCTCCTGGAAGAAGTTCACCAGCATGCCTGGGACAGTGGTAGATGTGTAGCAAATGTCCAAGAAACTCAGGTTGCTGAGGAAATAATACATTGGGATGTGGAGGGCAGGACTGACCCTGATGGCCATTATTATGAGTGTGTTCCCAAAAAGAGTTGTCAGATAAATGACCAGGAAGACCAGGAAGAACAAACTCTGTAGATTGGGATGGTTGGAAAATCCCAAGAAGATGAATTCAGTGACGTCTGTTTGATTGTTCATTTCAAGTGGCACCACAGCTACAAAACAATGAAAAAAAGAAGCCATAATAGGAAACATACAAAGAGCACCCCAAATGGGCTTGAAACCTTATAGGGCCATGTGAAATAATGTTGGATATAGACAGCTTGGACTGTGGAAGGAAGTGAGCAGAAGTGTCTTCAGAGAAACTGGAACTTCTCATTTAGCAGATCTAACCAACTCAGGCCCAGGGACAACCCACACATTTGCATGGCTACCTGTGCGTGAAAATAAATGCAAACTTGGTAAAACCAACAAGCTACTAACCTCTTCATTGGAATGAACTCATTTTTCACTACTTTGGTAATACCTACCTCCTATCATTGCCCTTTTTAGTAAACACCTTAATTTTTTTCTAAGAAATATAATTTCATTACAAAAAATTAGGAAAATGTCGAAAAATATAAAGAAATTAATCACCTGCTGAATCAGAATTAGTGCTACTTTTTAGTGTACTCCATTGTAGGTTTTTTCAGTTATGTAAATCTTGAGCTTTGCTTATAGTTTTAGACTGTTAGGAGTACAATTTCCCAAATTGGAAAGAAAGAAGTAGTACTATCTATTCACAGAGGACATAATCTCATATAGAGAAAATACCAAAGAAACCACTAGAAAGGTACTAGAGCTTATAATCAAATTCAGCGAAATTAAACATGCAAAAATGTTTTGTTTCTGTACACTAAGAATGAACAACCTAAAAAGGAATTTTAAAAATCACTTCTATTTATAATATCTACAAGAATTAAGTACTTATAATAAGTCTTCCTAAAGGGTGAAAAGTCTTTTTATATCGAAACCCATAAAGCATTGCTGAACGAAATTGAAGGAGACATTAAAAATGGCAAGTCATCCCATGTTCATGGTTAAGACTTAACATTGTTAAGATGTCAGTATTCCAAAATGATCTACACATTTTACCCAATCAGTATCAAAATTCTGTTAGATTTTTCCCATAGAAATGGAAAAGCCAATCCTCAAATTCATATGAAATTTCAAAAGGCCCTGAATAGTCAATACAATCTTGGCAAAAAACAATAAAGTTGGAGTACTCACATTTCCTGACTTTGAAACTTACTACAAAGCAATGGTATTATTGTACTAGCATTAGACGGACATATAGACCAATGGAATGAATAAAGAGCCTAGAAATAAACTCATACATACATTTTAATTGATTTTCAGCAAGAGCGCCATGACCATTTAATGGGATAAAAAGTTTCTTCAACGAGTGGTTCTGGGAAAACTGAATATCCACATGCAAAAGAATGAAGTGGTCCCTTAGCTTATATAATAAACAAAATTAACTCAAAATGTTTAAAGACTAACACTTAAAAGCTAAAATTATGGTTTTTTATAAGAAAACATTGGAGGAAATCTTGATAATATCTTGCTATTGATAACTTATGTAGGAGAAATAAAAATAAAACATGTTTCATCTTTATTCTTACTAAGAATTATTATGTAAAAACACAAAATTGAATGATATGAATCTATCAAAGAAATTTCATCTGCAATTAAAAACCTTTCTAAAAAGAAATCCAGGCCCAGATTGTTTTGTGGTGAATTCTACCAAACATTTTAAGAAGAAATAATATAGTATTACAAAATCTCTTCAGCAATAAAATCAGGGAATACTTCCTAACTTGTTTTATAAGGACATAATCTTGACATGAAAATGTAGTAAGGTATTTATAAGAGAAGAAAATTATAGCTGATATCCCTCAGGAACACAGACACAAAAGTCTGAACAAAATGCCATCAAATCAAATCCAGTGATACTTAAAAAATATACAAGAGTGTGTTTTGGCTTATTACAGGAATGTAAGTAATCATCGCCATCCTCTATTAACAGAATAAAGGAGAAAAACTGTAAACATCTCAATAACTGCCGAAAAAAGCATTTGACAAAGTTCAATACCCGTTCATAATAAAAAATAAACATATAACAAACTGGGAATAAATGGAATTTCCTCAACCTGATAAGATATTTAGCTTGTATTATACTTAATAGTGACACATTCTGTGTAACACATTAAACAATAATGGCCATTCTCAGAGTTTCTATTCAAAATTGTACTAGAAGTCCTAACTAATGCAATAAGGCAAGAATAGTAAAAGGCACAAAAGTTCGAAAGATGTCAACCTACCTTTATTTACAGATGTCATGATTGTGTATGTAGAAAATCAAAAGGAATTAATGAAGTAATATTTAAGAAAATCTCAGGAAGCAAAGTCAATATACAAAGATTAATTATATTCTATAATCAATAAACTCTGGAAATATAATTTAAAACAATACTATTTGCAATAGCTTTAGTTATCAACAACTTTAGCAATAATTCGCAATAATAAGTTTAGCAAAAAATTCGCAAGATCTCTTCATTGTAAAGCACGAAATATTGCTTAGGGAAATTAGAGGCAAATATCATCCTATAGTTTCAATACAACTCAAATGAAAATTTCAGTAGTCCTTTTTGAGCAATTTACAAACTGATTCTAAAGCTTATATGGAAATTTAATGGCTCTAGAATATCTTCCAAGATAATCTTGGAAGATAAAGTTGGAGAACTTACCCTTTCATATTTCAAGAATTAATAATTATAAATAATTAAGATAGTGTGGAACTATTGTAAGGAAAGACAAACAGATCAGTGGAACATAATAGAGTTCAGAAATGGACCCATAACATACACTGGCAATTGATTTTCAGTGTAACTACCAAAGCCATTCAATATATTAAAGATTTTTCAATAAAAGGAGCTGGAGCAACTGAATATAGGTATGAAAAATGAATAGTCTTAATTCTCAGCTTGTATGAAATTGATAATCCTACTTTTTATCAAAATTAAGAACTTTTGCTCTTCAAAAAGCACTATTAAAGGTTAAAGAGCAGTATAGAGACTGGCAAAATATATTTATCTCACAAAGCAGTAACATTAAAAATATATTTTAAATGCCTATAAATCAGTAACAAAAACACAAAAAGCAAATGAACAACCCGATTGAAAATTGGGAGACATGAATACACAATTCACAAAAGACTATATCTACATAGCCAGTAACTTAAGATGCATCAACATCAGGTAAATTCAACTTAAAACAATGTGAATTAGGAGGGGTTAAAAAGGGCATCCTTGTCTGTTCCTGAACTTGTGGGGAAGTCTTGTAGCATTTTACCATTAAATATGATGTTAAGGGTAGGGTGTTTTTTGCTTTTTGCTTTTTAAAAAAATGCCCTTAACAGTTAAGGAAGTTCCATCTATACTTACTTTATTGAGAGTTTTGTTATAAATGAATGTTAAATTTTGTTGAGTTTTTCCTACATCTATTGAGATGTGTGATATTTTTTTTTTTATTATCCCACTTCTGAGATTCCAATTATGTTTATGTTTGGTACTATAAGATAGCTCTTAGATACTCTGAATATGGGGAGGGGTGATTTTTTACTTTTATTTCTCTTTGTCTTTTGGTTTGAGTAAATTCTTCAATGTATTTTCAAGTTCACAGATTCTTCAGCTGATCATCCCATAAAGGTCATTCTTTCTCTCTATGTCGCTGTGTTTATTTCTAGCATTTCTATTTTATCTTTTCTTATTGTTTCTATCTCTCTGATGATGTTACCCCAATTTTGCGTGTTGTTTACTTTTTTCATTGAATGCCTTAATCTATTAACCATTGTTATTTTAAATTCCTTGTCTGGTTTTAACATTTGTCATATCTGAGTCTGATTCTGATGTTTGTTTTTTCTCTTTAGAATGTTTTTTACCTCTTAATATGCCTCATAACTTTTTGTTTAAACTGAACAATTAAGACAGTAGAGACAGAGGTAAATTTGGGGGAGATGAGGCTTGGAGATGAGCCTTCCCTTGTGCTAGACCTTTAGTGTGGGAGTTAGAGTTAATCTATTGAGGAGCTGGCCTGACTTTGGAGTTTGTTGTTGCTATGGTTACCTTCAGTGCGCTACAGGCTTCAAATTTCTCCACTGATATCTTGTACTTAGGGTTAAGCCAGTTTGTCAGAGGTTTTATTTTTCTCAGTTGTTACTCTCCCTATCTGCTGTGTGTCTTCCTTTCACACTACTACCCCCCAGAGATAATCTTTTTCTTGATTCCACTGTAGCAATGGTATTCCACTGTTAATTTCACTCATTGTTTGTTGGGGGGTGGAGGGTGGGGAACTGGGAGTGGGGTGAGACGTGGGGGAGTGGGGAGATTTCCTGTGATGTTACACTTAAGCCTTAATCTGAGGTACTGTGAACCTGGGTCTTGGGGGTATGGCCTTCCCAAATGATCCTGCCGCTCTACCAGCTATAGTGTTGGTCCTTGCACATATTCCTGCCTCTCCCTGAGTAGTGGAATTTTTGTCCCTGTCCCTTCCCAGCTACAATGGTTTTCCACAATGTCCTAAGGTGACAGTTTTTTTGTTGCTTTTGCCTGCAGATTACAGTTTTACTTCTGTAGGAAAAAATATGGTAAATGGGTTTGGAAGAAGTTTTTGCATTCACTGCTGTTCCCTCCAACTTCTTCCTCCAGACAGCCCCATTTAGGGAAGCTTTCTCAATGCTTCTTGCTCTTCGCTGTGAGCATTTGGTGGAGTTCATGGAGGAAAGCAAGAGGGTGCAAGCTTTCCTATCTGTGGTACCTAGGGACTTCACACTCTCATGCAGGCCTACTGTTTGTCCTTTCGTGGCCAAGTCGTGTTCAAGTCTTCTGTGACCCCATGCACTGTAGCCTGCCAGGCTCCTCTATCCAAGGTATTTCCCAGGCAAACGTACTGGAGTGGGTTGCCATTTCCTTCACCAGGGGATCTTCCCAACCCAGGGATTGAACCGGAGTCTCCTCTTTATCATTGAGCCTCTAGGCCCATACTTAGTGTTTTGTAATTCTTTAAATTCACAAAGAAATTGAGTCTTATCAACTTACATGGCAACTGATGGATTCTGCCCCAGGTTAAAAAAAAAATTTGGTTCCTGTTCCTCCCTGCAAGAGTCTATGCCTCCCCAGTTTTCTGTTTAGTTGTTTACC
Organism: Muntiacus reevesi; assembly: GCF_963930625.1. NCBI lineage: Eukaryota > Metazoa > Chordata > Mammalia > Artiodactyla > Cervidae > Muntiacus > Muntiacus reevesi. The sequence goes on from NC_089249.1 coordinate 84,738,541, forward strand.
CTGAAATTTCTATTCCCTAAAGCCTTCAAGAAAAGTCATTAATTTGCATTATGTCCAGCTTTACTGTTGTTGTTACACTGCTGGAAGCAAGAATCCAGCTCTCTAAATCTCTGAGTTGAAGTCGGAAGTCTGTATAACTGCTTTTGAAAACTATTTGGAAGTTTTTAATAAAGTCAAAAAAATAGAGAAAAACAATAGAAAGGTAATCAGTCCTGAATATTCATTGGAAGGACTGCTGCTGAAGCTCCAATACTTTGGCCACCTGATTCGAAGAACTGACTCATTGGAAAAGACTGAGAAAGATTGAAGGCAGGAGGAGAAGGGGATGACAGAGGATGAGGTGATTGGATGGCATCACTGACTTGATGGACATGAGCTTGAGCAAGCTCCGAGAGTTGGTGATGGACAGGGAAGCCTGGTGTACTGCAGTCCATGGGGTTGCAAAGAGTCAGACACGACTGAGTGACTGAACTGAACTAATAAAGTCAAGCATCCAGTTACCCTATGACCCAGAAACACCTAGGCACATTCCTAGGCACCTAGAAACATTCCTAGGCACATATCTGAGGAAAGTAGGTGCATATGCTCACATGGTTAATAGTGATCTAAGCCAATTTGTTCGTAATATTAATAATATAAACTAGACTCTGCCTATGAACAGGAGTGTGGATACAAAACTGTGGTATATTCATACGTTGGAATACTACCCAGTTATTTAAAATACTGATACATGTATAAACATTGAATGAATCTAAAATATATATTTTTTTAAATAAAGACTTAATTTGTACCATAGTAGCCATTTAAAAGAAGTTCACAAATAGTCAAAACTAATCTATGGTGATAAAATGGACATAGTAGTTACCTCTGAATAACACTGATGGGAAAGGAGTAGAAAGGAATTTTCTGAGGTGATGGAAATATTCTATATCTTAACTTGAATAGTGATTACATGTATGCATATATCTAAAAATCAGTCAACCTATAACCTTAAGGTTTGTGCATTTTATTGTGTGTGAAATATAATTCCCTTTTTAAAAATAAAATAAGAGATAAAAACAGACATTTTTCATGCAATTTTCATTTCTGACCATATCTGTCAGACCCAAATACAACCAGTCACTAAGACCACCTAAATATTTTCTTCCATTTTCTCATCTTTCTGCTTTTCCTTCTACCGAGTTACAGTTCAGAAACTTATCACATTTTATCTGAACCATTGTAACTGCCTTCAGATTGTTTCCCTGTCTACAGTCTTGTCTCTTTAGGCATACACAAGAGTAACGATGATTCACAGTGATTAATTTGGAGTGAACCTGGTTGTTAGTCCCATGGGTTTTGGACCATTGATGAAAAATAATGCTCACAGTGTGTGTGTGTGTGTGTGTGTGTGTGTGTGTGTGATTGAGGGAGGTGCTGTGTGCAAGAACAATGTCCCATATACAGGTTTGCATCCCAGGCAATATTGATGGCGGAAATCTCAAGTAAAACAGAAAGCATGGGTCTGTTCAGCTAAGGGCAAATAAACTTGTGGGATCTCTGTTGTCTTCCTGTTTATAGGAGTAAGGATCCAGAGGTCTCTGGGACCCTAGTGAACTTCCCTGAGAGCATCCCAGAAGAAGGAAGACTGCAGGATTCTGAGCTTTGCTGGCAGCCACCTCACCTACAGCCGCCTCCCTGACCCCTGGAGGTTCCTGTTAGTTGCAGATACCTGGTAAGTCAGCCCTGGCTGGTTACTACCAAGCTCCATCATTAGTTCTAAGAAATCTAGTGATTTTGCACATAAAACACAACCTCATTAGCTACCTCAGAGGAGGTGTTGGGGATGCAACTGCTTTGGGGACTAGGACTGTCTTGTGGAGGCCGTATCAGACCTGCCTCTGAGCCGGCTTCTTGGGAAAAAAACAAAAACTGAACACTCCTTCAACGAGGGTTTCAGAAAATATCCTCTCTTTCCTCATGGGCCTCAAGGGGTCCAGACATCAAGGCTGCCAGGCTTTGGTGTGAGAATAGATAGGATTGGTTGCAGAGTAGCAGCAGTGGCCCACAGACCATGTTTTAGGTGAGGGCAGACTGGAGGCAGGAGACATCTGGAAGGTAAGAGCCTGGGTTTTAGAAACTGATGAAAGTCTCTAGATCCAGAAAATGCATTTATGCCCATGCACAGAATCTTCCATATAATTCCAGTGGGGTCATATAATTGTGAAACCCATCCCCAGAGTCCTTCATCGTTCATGTGCCCTCAGTTAGAACACCTTTGGTTGTCCAAGAGAGAAGTCTGAAAACTAAAACCTTATCAGCATGAAACCGTAACTGAAGATGTAGAGTTTTGGAGGTTGGAGAAAATCCATGAAGCAGTTATTCACAGGGAAGGAGACATACTTGGAGCACTTTGAAGTTGATGGGTGGTAAGGATTCGAATCAGTTTGGACAGGCTGAGATCATTCATTAAAGTAGGAAATAAATGAGGTGCACTAGGCACGGGGAGGTGAGACAGTAGATTAGATCATTAATAGAGTAATGTTGAATGTTAGATACTTATGGGATATCCATGTGGAAGTGCCCAATAGGCAGTTGAAAATAAAGGATTTAACCTCAGGAGACGCTAAATCTGTTTAGAAACAGATTTGGGAGTCATTGTCTTGAAGGTAGCTTTTGAATCCATAGGTGTACATGAAATCAACCAAGGAGAATAGACAAAGTAAGAGAAGAAGGCTAGGGTGGGGCTCCTGTGATCCCCCCAAATTCACAGTATGATGGAAGATATATGCAAGAAGGTTTACTGATATTCAACATTCTCTCCAGATTGACTGTAGGCATCCTTTCACAGTAAAGCAATGTTAGAGTTGGGCTGACAATCTGCATGTTCTTTAAGAAAATCCTTGTGTGATATGTATGTTCTATGATTTACTTTCTCTATCAACTGCATAGGTAGATTTCATTTCATTAAAAATCAGTAATGAGCATTTTCTCTTAAGTCATAATATCAAAAAGGTAGATAACAACCTTTTTTGTAGGTAGATATCTAGGTTTATTCATAGAAAGACATCTTTCATGGAAGGAGGTCCCACAAAGAGAAAGCAATGCATCATTTGTATATAGCTAAATTACAAAAGTGAATTTTAAATGTTTAGTGATTTTTAGAAATTTTGTTTCTGAAGTTGCACATACTGCTTGCTTTAAATGTTTTACAATTATTTGAAGTCCATCCCTGAGGAGTATATTAATGGGGCAAGATATATAAATGCAGTGGAATCAGAACCATGGTGAGATTTTTTGTTTGATTTGGTCTGACAGGCTAGTCTAATTTTTTTGTGAGCTAGGACTATGGGTCAAAGAGTGATATTTATTTCATTTTCCATACTCCTGATGCTTACGTTGTATAAGGTAACAATGGTGAATCTTCATCAACATCAAAATCCATCATAAGTAGGCACCACTTCCACACTAGAGCTTATGTGACATCCCGAATCCTTGCCTCTTGGAGTTTCCATGCTATTGCACACAAACAGACAGTCTCAAACTCTCTGCTTTATGGCAATAACTTTCTACTCTTCAGTAACGATAGGTTTTATGGTATAAATAGGTTGAGGAGGAGGTTTTTAATGCTGGTTCTATATACAAAAATGTGTATCTTGAAAGAAATTTTACTGAATTTAGTTTAAAACAGGTGTATTTTTCTTTAAAGATTAAAATAAGTTCAGTATAACATACCCAATGAAAAAATAAAGCTCATTGAAGTACTTTGAAAAGAAGTAACACTTTTACATACCTGAATTTAATCGTTTTTCTAAACAAACAAGTAGACACACACATTAGCTAATAATAGCTAATGAAGTGTTTTGTTGATTAACCTTGGGGGTTTATTTAGGAAACAAAATGGGCATAATATAAACAAAGGTAATTGGTGTAATTGTGAAAACCCTTAAAGCACATAAGGAAAACATCTCTTCATATTTCTAGTAATACAAAGCAATGATGAAAAATTTAAATACCATTTTCATGTGGCCTAGTAAATTGTCCACCTACTTAAAACACATGCACACAGTTACACAATGATTAGTAAATAGACTCAAGATAAGTTTTCTAAAAGAAAATCCAGAAGATCTGGGGTGTCTATGTCAAAGTTAATTTATTGCTACGGAATATAAACTATTTTTGCTTTGGCCCTGGTTTCTTTTTGTACCCTTCCCTATTGTATAGACATGTAGGAAACCAGATGAAATATTCAGAAGTCATCAAATAGGCAAGTGCTTCTCAAATTTTATGTACATATAAATCACGTGTATTTCCATCAGGTAAGATGAATGAATTTTGCTTTCATCTCATCCTATGGTAATGATGGAAACATGACCTTGCTCTTACCTGTTCAGCTTTGGAATCCTTCCTACTAAATCGTGATTATCAGTCAAGGCTGCCTCAAAGTGAACACTGTGTTTTCTTCTCCGTTTGTCCACACTGTAAATACCATCACTATGCCTCTCATTTAATTTTTAATCATGTCCTATGTGCCAGGCACTCTTCATGAATTACTCCATGAAATTGAAAGTACTGTTAATGGCTCCAGAAGCTCAAACCTTCAAAATGTTATCCCGGTGGTCTGAATTCAGAGCCTCAGTGTTACCACTGAGTGATATTCCTTCACCTACTAATGGATCGAGGATGAGGTACTGGTTCACACTCTGTTTCCCTGTTTCATTTCAAGTATTTCTTGATGGTCCACTTGACTACTTTGACAAACACATGTTGAAGTGAAATCTCCTCACTCTTGTATTTAATTGGCCTGTTTGATATCTGCTTTTCCTTTGTCTTCTTTAGCCTTGCAACTTCTTGTTTCTCTAACTTAACTTTGCCTAGATAAGCAAGCATTTTATCATGTATAAAGAGCAATGAGATCCCATCATGGTAGCTGTTCAAGGAAAGGCTAGATTGCTACATCTCCTGCAAAGACGATTGATTGAAATCTTAAGTAAAGATCATTTACACAGTTCCTTTCAGCCCTCCGACTCCATTATTCTACCAATGTCATTACACATCTGAAAATATGACATTACCTTAACCTTGAAATTTTCATATTCCTATGACTGGGTCATACTTAAGTTATTAAGTACTCTTTCTTTTTTGCCTACCTTTTACCTGGAAAATTCATATTTCACATTTATGAACATCCTTTGGGATGATAACATTAAACGTGTCTGAGAGCCTTCCTAGCCTAACGCTATGTCAGATAGATAAGTAGATCCCATATTTTACTTAATATTTACGTTTTACATTTTAGGAAACTTTATTTTGAAATACTTAGAGAAATACAGGAAGTTACAAAGACTTACACAGGCAGGTCTCCTCATTATCTCTTTAAATTTAAAATTTTATTGGATTCTAAATTTTAAAAAAAGCACATGCTAAAAATTTCCCTGAGTCAAAGACACATCAAATGAAAATGGAATATCTTCACCTTTATACCACTACTTGCCCAGCACCACTGTCAACACTTTTGTGTGAGTTTTCTAGTCCTTTTTTTATATGCATATATGGTTGACCATATAAAAGAAGCCAGAGTACAGATAATCCCAACTTCCTTTCCATCCTTGCATAGTTTTAGCCAAAGTCTTATAATTGTCAATAACAACAGCCTAGCTACTGTTTAGGTGTACTTATGATGTACCAAGTACTGGGTAGGATGCTTAGTATACATAATCTCATGTATTTATCACAAGCTTATTTATTTTATTAGGATAGGATTTATAAAGAAGGAAACTGATGCTTAAGGTTACACAGCTACAATTATCATAGTTTGGAATTTAATCCTATCCATCTGACCGTGAAAGCCATAATCAAAAGTTCATCATACTGCTAGAGCATTCTATGGAAAGAAAAAAAAAAAAAGAGCCAAATAGGAAAAATATCCACACCTTTACAATTTCCTGACAATTCAGCACGCAGATAAAAACCCCCACAGAGACAAAAAAGTTACTGATAACATTAGCCAAACCAATTTCTTGGATTTACCCTTACAGAAAGAGTTGAGTGACTGACTTTTTAACTTTTCTACCATTATCCCTATTTCTGAACAGCCCCAGCATGAGAATAGGAGGTGTTTATCTGGCAAGGATTTCTCAACATATATTTCTGCCTCGAAAGTAATCTAGATGGTCATTTCTTAACCAGTGCATTTAGTCTTAAGTTTGAGAAGAGTGTGACTCTATAGAAATTTGATAGGAAATTGTACCTGTCCACCAGCCTATCCCATGGATAGCACAGAGCCATTGTTAAAAACCTGAGTTCCTTCTCATGAATGTGATTGTCAGAGTGGAGAATGGCTGGCCTCCACTGTTGACTTCTCCAAGAGAGGGAGCCTCAGGTCACTGGCCCAGGCTCAGTACTCCCAGTGGCATCTGATCCCTCTGCCTACTGAAGCTGAACAGGGGAACCAAGCTTGGGGTACAAAGACCACTCACAAACAACTTAGGTTGAAGTCAGTGGAAAAGAAAAACACAAAATCCAGCACTATAGTCAGGCCCAGAGAGAAAGAAGAGGTTGTGATGGAATATCTCAGCCAAATCAGGAGGACATTTCTGTGCACACAACTTTCTGACCTGAGAAAACTAACATTATTTGGGGACATAAATGTGGTGCCATGGCCTCCTGGACTGTGGTGGTCTTAGTGCTCTGCTTTCCCATAAGAGCAGTGGTTCCAGTGGAGACCAATGGCTCAGTTCCGAACAAGAGACCAGCAACTCTGCTTCATTCTTTCCCAACCTATAAATCATCTCATTGGCAAATGAGTGAGAATGAAATTATCTAGGAATCACCCTGAATTGATGAGATTTCTAAAAAGAAAGGGACTATAGGAGAAGCAAATGATTCACAAAATACAAGACTTTCTTATAGTTAATAAAGATATGTTCCTTGCAACACATCTCCCAAATGTCAGTGTGCTGCAACATAAAGATGAAAATCCCCAAGGTAGTGAACAAAAGGAGTTCCAAATATATTTTATGCAAATTTAATTACATTTTATTTAAACAAATATTTTCTGTGCCCTTAATGTCATACTATGGCATAGCCTAGGAGATATGCTTTCTCCCTGAAAATTATTTCTATCTTCTCAAATTAGAATAGGAGTAATACTACACATTATATATTATTTACCATGAACAAATTTCTCCTTCATATTATCTTACTTAAGGAATTCAAGAACCCCTCAGGCTTTCAAACAAATGATCACTAAGGTTATTTCAACTCTGGTTTTACTATTACCATTATAGACACAGACACACTAAAATGATTCTAAATTTATGTCATTACACAGATGTCATGAAACTGGTATTGAAAATATGTGTTTAATATTTTATAATATGCTTTTAAGAAGTATATATATCCTGACACTTAGCAGCATATTTCTCAACTGTGATGGTAAATGAACAACTTACCACTAACTCTTGCTGAAAGTTTTAGAAAGGACTTGCTGCTCTCTTTGTAGTTCCTGGACTGGAAAGACACTCTCTGTAAAACAGGCTGTTGACTGCCATGCATCATGAGGAGGCCTTCCATTCTAGGAGCTACCTTGAACATGTTCACTGTCTACTGCAAGAGTTGAAAATCCTTCTATGGTCTCTCTAGGAAATCATTTTTCTAGCATGGACATTTATAAACACCCGTGGACTGACCTTTTGGGAGTACCATGTAATCTTTCTCTAAGCAGCTGTTCTAGGACTCCTCAGAGTGCAGACACAAGGCAAAAGCCTGAAGAGAAACTGTAGAATGAAGAGCAATTGTTTCTCTTGTGTATTCATTAAAGTCATAACAATCATCTTTTCCCAGCATGCAATGAGACCAGCTTCTTATCTCTTTTGGGACATTTTTGGGTGCATTTTAGTGACAGATTTTTTTTTGTTAGGATGTGAGTGGTTAAAGCCTGAAAGACTGCCTTCTCCTCCTTTCCATTAGGGAAAGAAAAGAGATGCAAGGATGTAGGTTTATTCAGGTTGGGATTCTACAAGGAAATTTTGTCCACTTGTTCTGGTAGCCATGGCCTTGGATCTTAGAACTAGATTCTTCATGTTTCATGCTCAATTGAACATGTATTTGGAACTATAGTACTAACAGTGTATCTGCTCTCTTGGCATGAAATCATCCTAGTTAGTCTGCTCACTTAGACATGGTGCTTCACTTCTTTCTCACCAGCATCCTTTTGTCTTCATGTCCCCTGGTTTCTAATTCTGCCATTGCCATGACCTGGTGATGACACTATTGATGTGGCTTCTAAGGGGAAAAATGCAGAACCATCAAACAGCTCTGTAGGGCAGAGAAGGGGAGAAAGTTATATGTTTAAAAATTTTGCAGTATTTTACCTCATCAAAATTAGAATATAAACATTAGATAGAGTAAAGAGTTAAGTCTCTAAAGTTAAAAAGATCTTCTTAGGTTAAGGAAGAATCAGTACCAATTCTCAATTCTTCCAAAAAGCTGAAGAGGAGGGAGCACTTCCAAACTCATTTTTACAAGATAAACATTACTCTCATACCAGAACTAGACAAAAATATTACAAGAAAATTATAGGTCAATATCCTTCTGAGCATAGACACAAAATCCCTCAAAAAACTACTAGCAAGCCAAATTTAATAGCACAGTGCAAAGGATCATACCCCATGAACAAGTTGGATTCATTCCTGGATGCAGTGATGGTTTAATATATGCAAATCATTAAATGTGATATACCACATTATAGAATGAAGAACAAAAATTATACGATCATCTCAATGGATGTAGGAAAAGCATTTGACAAAATTCAGCACACTTTTGTGATAAAAAGTCTTAACAAACTAGACATGGAAGGAATGTACCTCAACATAATAAAAGCTGTATTGATAAGCCCACAGCTAACATATTCAACAGTGAAAAGCTGAAAGGTTTTCTTCTGAAGATCAGTAACAAGACAAGGATGCCAACTCTTATCACTTCTTTTCACTATAATACTAGAAGTCATAACCAGATCAGTTAGGCAAGAAAAAGGAAGAAAAGACATCCAAATGGGAAAAGAAGGAGTAAAATTGTCACTGTTTGAAGATTACATAATATTATACATATAAAACCCTAAAGACTTCACCAAAAAACAGAAATTATAAACAATTTAATAAAGATTCAGTGTACAGAATCAGCCTATAAAAGTTAGTTTCATATCTATATACTAATAACAAATAAAATGAAAAAGACTTTAAGAAACAATTCTATTTACAATAGCATCAAACATACCTAGCATAAATTTTGCCAAAGAGGTGAAAGATCAGTACATTAAAACTATAAAACATTGATGAAAAAATTTAAGGCACAAATGAATGGAAATATATTTATGTTTATGGATTAGAAAAGCTAATATTGCTAAAATATCCATATTATGCAAAGTGATCTACAGATTAATTACAATCCCTACCAAAATACTACTAGCATTTTTCACAGAGATAGAACAAATAATTATAAAATTTGTATGAAACCACTAAAGGTATCAAATAGCCAAAGCAATCCTGAGCAAAAAGAAGAAGCTGAAGGCATCACATTCAGTTCACTTCAGTTCAGTTCAGTTCAGTCACTCAGTTGTATCCAACTCTTTGCAACCCCATGGACTGCAGCATGCCCGGCTTCCCTGTCCACCACCAGCTCCTGGAGCCTACTCAAACTCACATCCATTGAGTCAGTGATGCCATCCAACCATCTCATCTCTATCATCCCCTTCTCCTTCTGCCTCCAGTCTTTCCCAGCATCAGGGTCTTTTCCAGTGAGTCAGTTGTTCAGCATCAGTCCTTCCAATGAATATTCAGGACTGATTTCCTTTAGGATTGACTGGTTGAATATCCTTGCAGTCCAAGGGACTCTCAAAAGTCTTCTCTGACTCCACAGTTCAAAAGCATCAATTCTTCAGCACTCAGCCTTCTTCATGGTCCAACTCTCACATCCATACGACTACTGGAAAAACCATAGCTTTGACTAGATTGATCTTTGTTGGCAAAGTGATGTCTCTGCTCTTTAATATGTTGCCTAGGTTTGTCATAGCTTTTCTTCCATGGAGCAAGTGTCTTTTAATTTCATGGCTGCAGTCACTATCTGCAGTGATTTTGGAGCCCAAGAAAATAAAATCTGTCACTATTTCCATTGTTTCCCCATGTATATGCCATTAAGTGATGGGACCAGATGCCATGATCTTAGTTTTTTGAATGTTGAGTTTTAAGCCAGCTTTTTCACTCTCCTCTTTCACTTTCCTTAAGAGGCTCTTTAGTTTTTCTTTGCTTTCTGCCATAAGGGTGGTGTTATGTGCATACCTGAGGTTATTGATATGTCTCCCAGCAATCTTCATTCCAACCTGTGCTTCATTCAGCCCCATATTTCATATGATGTACTCTGCATATAAGTTAAATAAGCAGGGTGACAATATACAGCCTTGGCGTACTCTTTCCCAATTTGGAACCAGTCCATTGGTCCATGTCTTGTTCTAATTGTTGATTCTTGATCTGCATTCAGATTTCTCAGGAGACAGGTAATGTGGTGTGGTATTCCCATCTCTTTAAGAATTTTCCAGTTTGTTGTGATCCCCACAGTCGAAGTCTTTGGCATAGTCAATAAAGCAGAAGTAGATGTTTTTCTGGAACTCTCCTGCTTTTTCTGTGATCCAGTGGATGTTGGCAGTTTGATATCTGGTTCCCCTGCCTTTTCTAAAACCAGCTTGAACATCTAGAAGTTCATGGTTCATGTATTGCTGAGGCCTGGCTTGGAGAATTTTGAGCATTACTTATCTAGTGTGTGAGATGAGTGCAAAGATGCAGTAGTTTGAACATTCTTTGGCATTGCCTTTTTTTGGGATTCGAATGAAAACTGACCTTTTCCAGTCCTGTGGCCACTGCTGAGTTTTCCAAATTTGCCAGCATATTGAGTGTAGCACTTTCACAGCATCATCTTTTAAGACTGAAAATGCTCAACTGGAATTCTATCACCTCTACTAGGTTTGTTTGCAGTGATTCTTCCTAAGGCCCACTTGACTTCAGACTCCAGGATGTCTGACTCTAAGTGAGTGATCACACTATCATGGTTATCTGGGTCATGAAGATCTTTTTTGTATAGTTCTTCCATGTATTCTTGCCGCCTTTTCTTAATGTCTTCTGCTTCTGTTAGGTCCATACCATCTCTGTCCTTTATTGTGCCCATCTTTGCATGAAATATTCCCTTGATATCTCTCATTTTCTTGAAGAGATTTCTAGTCTTTGCCATTCAATTATTTTCCTCTATTTCTTTGCATTAATCACTTAGGAAGGCTTTCTTATCTCTTCTTGCTATTCTTTGGAACTCTGCATTCAGATGGGTATAGCTTTCCTTTTCTCCTTTGCTGTTAGATTCATGAACCCCATGAACAGTATGAAAAGGCATCACATTACCTGATCTCAAAATAGGCTACACATTTGCAGTGACCAAAATAGCATGATCATAAATAAAACATATAGACCAGTGGAATGGAATAAAAAGTCCATAAATAAATCCATATGTTTATGGTCACTTTATCATTGAGATGAAGTTCCAGATGTTCAGGCTGGTTTTAGAAAAGACAGAAGAATCAGAGATCAAATTGCCAACATCCACTGAATCATCGAAAAAACAAGAGAGTTTCAGAAAAACATCTATTTCTGTTTTATTGGCTATGCCAAAGTCTTTGACTGTATGGATCACAATAAACTGTGGAAAATTCTGAAGGAGATGGGAATAGCAGACCACCTGACCTGCCTCTTGAGAAACCTGTATGCAGGTCAGGAAGCAACAGTTAGAACAAGACATGGAACAACAGACTGGTTCCAAATAGGAAAAGGAGTTCGTCAAGGCTGTATATTGTCACCCTGCTTATTTAACTTATATGCAGAGTACATCATGAGAAACGCTGGGTTGGAAGAAGCACAAGCTGGAATCAAGATTGCCAGGAGAAATATCAATAACCTTAGATATGCAGATGACACCACCCTTATGGCAGAAAGTGAAGAAGAACTAAAGAGCCTCTTGATGAAAGTGAAAGAGGAGAGTGAAAAAGTTGGCTTTAAGCTCAACATTCAGAAAACTAAGATCATGTCATCTGGTCCCACCACTTCATGGCAAATAGATGGGGAAACAGTGGCTGACTTTATTTTTGGGGTCTCTAAAATCACTGCAAAGAGTTGACTCATTGGAAAAGACCCTGATGCTGGGAGGGATTGGGGGCAGGAGGAGAAAGGGGTGACAGAGGATGAGATGGCTGGATGGCATCACCGACTCGATGGGCATGAGTTTGGGTAAATTCCAGGGGTTGGTGATGGACAGGGAGGCCTGGTGTGCTGTGATTCATGGGGTTGCAAAGAGTCAGACACAACTGAGTGACTGAAATGAACTGAACTGAAAATCACTGCAGATGGTGATTGCAGCCATGAAATTAAAAGACTCTTACTTCTTGGAAGGAAAGTTATGACCAAACTAGACAGCATATTAAAAAACAGACACATTACTTTGTCCACCAAGGTCCATCTAGTCAAGGCTATGGTTTTTCCAATAGTCATGTATGAATGTGAGAGTTGGACTGTGAAGAAAGCTGAGTGCTGAAGTATTGATGCTTTTGAACTGTGGTGTTGGAGAAGACTCTTAAGAGTCCTTTGAACTGCAAGGAGATCCAACCAGTCCATCCTAAAGGAGATCAGTCCTGGATATTCATTGGAAGGACTGATGTTGAAGCTGAAACTTCAATACTTTGGCCACCTGATCCAAAGAGCTGACTCATTGGAAAAGACCCTGATGCTGGGAGGGATTGGGGGCAGGAGGAGAAGGGTATGACAGAGGATGAGTTGGTTGGATGGCATCACCGACTCAATGGACATGGGTTTGGGTAGACTCTGGTAGTTGGTGATGAACAGGGAGACCTGGCTTGCTGCGGTTCATGGGGTCACAAGGAGTTAGACACAACTGAGCAACTGAACTGAACTGAACTGATCTTCAAGAAAGGTACCAAAACACAAAACAGAGAAGAACAATATCTTCCATAAACAGTATTAGGAAAACTTAATTATCCACATGCAGAACAATTAAATTTGACACTTACCTCACTCCATATATAAAAATCAACTAAAAAGGATTAAAAACTTAAATGTCAAACGTGAAATTGTAAACTGCAAGAAGAAAACTGGGCAAAAGTTTTTGACATTGGTTTGGGCAATGATTTTCAGATATGACCCAAATGCACAAGCAACAAAAATAAAATAGACAAATGGAATTGCATTCAGCTAAATACACTTCTGCACAACAAAGAAAACAAACAGAAGAGAGAAATCTACAGAATAAGAGAAAGTATTTTCAAGTCATATATATGACTAGGAAGCTCATACCCAAAATATATAAGGAACTCATACAACTCAGTAGTGAGAAAAAGACCTAATTAAGAAAAAGTCAAAGAGGGCTTCCCTGGTGGTCTAGTGGTTGAGATTCTGCCTGCTGGTTTGGGGGACATGAGTTCGATCCCTGCTCTGGGTGGATCCCACATGCCATGGAGCTATTGAGTTTGTGTGTCACAACTACTGAGACTGTGCTCTAGAGCCCATTAATCTCAGCACCACAACTACTAGAGCCTATGCATGTAGAGCCCTCACTCCACAACAAAAGAAGGCACTGCATATGATAAGCCTGCTCACTGCAACAAAGAGTAGCCCCCACTTGCCCTCGTTTTTCAGATTGTACCCAAGTACTGCATTTCAGCCTCTTTTGTTGACTATGAGGGCTATTTCATTTCTTTTAGGGATTCTTGCCCACAGTAGTAGATATGACAGTCATCTGAATTAAATTCATCTGTTCCCATCCATTTCAGTTCACTGATTTCCTAAAATGTTGATGCTCACTCTTGCTATCTCCTATTTGAACACTTCCAATGTATGGACCTAACATTCCAGGTTCCTATGCAATGGATATATTCAGCCTTAAAAAAACTGCCGGGAGCCAGCACATGAGATCCCACCCATGACAAGGTCATGAGAAGACCTGACAAGCAAGGCAGATCAGGATTTCAGGGATTTCGACAAGCTTCCCTGTCGCTCACCTTAAAGATGATATCTGTCTTTCTGATACTAGCTATATTAGACTACTTCCTAATTTCTGTGACACAGGTAGAAGGCCTTCCCTGATCTCTCCCCAAACAGAATCAACTTAGAACTTTAATCAATATGTCCCCTGGATGGTGGTATCCTATAAGATTATCTGGGATGAAAGGAGTGTTTCAATTTAGACCCCTCTGCTGGCATTCTAGCCTGCTCGGCAAATGTGTATTAATGCACCTGACTGCTCACAACACCTTAATCATAAACAGCATAAAGAACCTGATCACACAAAAGGCCCTAATAGGCACTGAGCCTTTCGGGGGGTGAGGAAGCCCTATTAGAGAACACAAAAATATTATTCTAAAAGTGGTTAAAGATTTAGAAAAATAGGAGTTTAGAATTGTTAATTTTAACCAGGAATGCTAAACAGGGGCTGCCTCACTGGAGCTGCAGAGTCTTTGTGTGGTAAACCTTTTAGATAAATTTAACTGATAACTTCTGCAAAGGGACTGACCTTTGTGTCAACAGGATTGTATTTCTACTCTGTTGCAACCTGCTGTACCATGAGACTGCAATCTTTTCTGTTTTCTGTTAAGCTCAAGGCAAAATGGAACAATAAAGAATAGATTACAGAAAACAGCTTTGCATTCACCTAGGTCATAAAATGTCAATAGGCCCCAAGGTCAGAAGATAATGTACAAGACTCTCATAAGCAAAGAAGTATGCAGAAAACACCCTGGTTTCATGAAGGACAAGCTGATGTAATGTTAAACTAACTCTGTGTGCTTATCTTCCCCTTAGAAATGTACTAATTAAGGTTATAAAAGCTTCGGTAAAAAATAAAGCACCACCAGACCCTGCTGCACCCCCCAGTCTGCGCGCTCTCTCTCTCTCTCTCTCACCGATGCCGTTCATCCTGAGAGTACCCCTGGATCCTGCTGAGGCTGGACCCTGGCAAAAAACAAAGAAGAAAATTGTGGCATTTTTGACACTACAGACGAACCAAGAGGACATTATGCTAAATAAGCCAGGTGCAGAAAGGCAAATACTGGCATTATCTCACTTACATGTAGAATCTAAAAAAATTGCACTTGTGGAGAGCAAAATGATGGTTACCAGAAGCTGGGGGTGAAGTGTGGTAGGGGAAATGGGGAGATATTGGTCAAAGAGTGCAAAGTTATAGTTGCGTAGTTTGGATGAGTAACTTAAGAGATCTAATGTGTTTCATTATGATTATACTTAATAATACTGTATTGAACATTGAAGATATGCTAAGAGAGTAGATTTCAGGGGCTCTTATTGCAAAAGAAATGATAACTTTATGAGGAGATGATATGTTCTTTAATTTGTTTTACTGAAGTGTAGTTGATTGTATTAATTTCTGCTGTACAGCAAAGAGGTTTGATGATTTATACATGTACATTCTTTTTCATATTCTTGTCCATTATGGGTAATCACAGGATATTGCCTATAGTTCCCTGTGCTCTACAGTAGGACCTTGTTGTGTATCCATCCTACATATATTAGTTTGCATCTACTAATCCCAAACACCCAATCCACCCCTTTCTGACCTTCTCTCTGCCTTGGCAACTAAATGTCTGTTCTCTATGTCTGTGAGTGTGTTAGTTTCATAGATAAGTTCATTCGTCTTTTTTTTTTTTTTTTAAGATTTCATATGTGATATCATATGGTATTTATCTTTCTCTTTCTGACCTACTTCACTTCACTTCTAGATTCATCCATGTTGTTGCAAATGGCATTATTTCATTCTTTTTTATGGCTGAGTAGTATTCCATTGTATATATTACCACATTTTTATGCATTCATCTGTCGATGAACATTTAGATTGTTTTCATACCTTTGTTGTTGTGAATTGTGTTGCTATGAACAGAGGGGTGCATGTTTCTTTTTTTTTTTTTTTCTTATTTATTTATTTGGCTGTGCTGGGTCTTAGTTGCAACATGCCAACTCTTAGTTGTGGCATGTGAGATCTAGTTCCCTGACCAGGGATTAAACCCAGGCCCCCTGCATTGGGAGCATGGAGTCTTAGTCCCTGGGTCACCAGGGAAGTCTCATGCATATATCTTTTTAAATTACAATTTTATCCAGATATATGCCCAGGAGTGGGATGGCTGGATCATATGGCAACTCTATTTTTAGTGTTTTGAAGAACTTCTATAGTGTTTCCATAGTGGCTACACAAATTTACATTCCCAATAACAATGTTCCCTTTTTGAGGAGATGATATGTTAATTGTAGTAATCACTTTGGGCCTCCCTGGTGGCTCAGTGGTAATGAACACAGGTTCAATCCCTGGGGTGGGAAGATACCCTGGAGAAGGAAACAGCAACTCATTTCAGCATTCTTGCCTGGGAAATCTTATGGACAGAGGAGTCTGGCAGGTTACAGTCCATGGGGTTGCAAAAGAGATACAACTTAGTGACTAATCAGCAACAACAACAGTAACCACGTCACTATGTATATTTGTATCAAATCAACATGTTGTATGCCTTAAATACACACAATTTTAAAATTGTTTAAAAAGAATTATTTAAAATGATATTTTAATAAAGAACTAGCATACAAATAAATGTGAAAAGCTGTAAAAAAGAGAAAAAGAAAAGATTTTCCAGAATGAAAAATATTGATCTATTCACTGATACAACTAGAGAATCCACCTTCTCCATCCACTTCCTCAGGGCACCCTTGATTTCTTTGTTTCTCAGGCTGTAGGTGACAGGGTTAATTGTGGGGATCACAACAGAGAAGAGCACAGAGACCAGGATGTCCAGGATATAGCCTGTATTGAGTCTATCATAGTTAAAGTTGGCTATTCCATAAAAGACCACAGGGAGGTAGGATGCACAGATAGTAAGGTCTGTTTCCTGCCCTGAGCAGAGGGAATCCTAAGGAGGGCAGAGATGATAAGCAGTAGGACACTGCAACGAATAGGCAGGGGCTCAGGCCAATGGTGACACTGGCCACATGGAGCACAGACTCACTGAGAGAGGTGTCAGAGCAGAAGAGCTTCAGGAGCAAAAGTATGTCACAGAGAAAGTGGACGATCTTGTTGAGTCCACACAGAGGGTCAGCACTGTGTGTTTCACAGAATCCTCTAGCCCACACAGTCAAGTTCCAATCAACAAAATACACACAGACCTTCAGACTCATGAGCAGCAGATATTGAAGAAGGTGGCAAATGGTTACATAGTGGTTGTAAGTCACAGTAGCCAACAAGACACCCTAAGCACCACACAGGTCACAAGGAATAAGGTCTGGGAAAGACAGCCCTCAAACAAGGTGGTCTTCTTCCCTTAGACGTTCCCCAGGATGACCAAAATGGCGGCAGATGAGTAGCAGATGTCCAAGAAACACAAGGTGGTGAGAAAATAATGCATTGGAATGCAGAGGGCAGGACTGACTCTGACAACTGTTAATGCGAATGTGTTTCCCAGAAGAGTTATGAGATAAATGATCAAGAAGGCTGGGAGGAACAACACTTATAATTCAGGATGGCTGGAACATCCTAGGAAGATAAATCCAGTGACCACACAATAATTTTTCATTTCTTTGAGTTCTTTCTCAATTGAAATGAAAATTAGGAAATAAAAAGACAACAAGATACTAGAACAAACACTGGGAGAACTAACACTTACTTATCCTTTATTACAAGATGATATCTTTTTCAGATAGTGTAGTTTGACACTTTAGGATATATGCATTCCCCCTCACTCCCCATCCTCTTTTGCTCCTGTGTTTACTTGCCATGTCTTCACTATTACCTATTAGTTTATTTGATTCCCCTACCAGTCTGTAATTTCTATTAGGCAAGGGATTTATCTCTCTCTAATCCATATGTACTCTATAAAACTTTCATTAGAATTAAGGAAGGAAAGAAAGAAATTCAGTCTTAAACACTGACATTGAGAAGCAGTAGCTGATGAAATAAACTAGAACCAAAATACTTTTCTTCTCAACCTCCTTCTTCCCTGTAAGAAGTCACAGTACCAAATTTTAAGTTTACTGGGTCTGAAACAGCTTTCATGATCTTTGCAATCTGTTGTTATTCAAGAGAATATGCTAGTCTATGCCAAAAGGGGATTTGCAGATGTCGTTAAGGTTATTAATCACCTGATTTTACAATATAAAGATTATCCTGTATATTCAAGTGTGCCTAATCTAACCACATGCATGTGTGATAATTGCTTCCGTCATGTGCAACTCTTTGTGACTCTATGGGCTGTAACCTGCCAGGCTCCTCTGTCCATGGGATTCTCCAGGCAAGAGTACTGTAGTGGGTTGCCATGTCCTCCTCCAGTGGACCTTCCCGACGAAGGGATCAAACCTGTGTCTCCTGAATTGCCGGTGAATTACCCTGAACCACCAGGGAAGCCTGAATCTAATTACATGTGTGCTTAAGATTCACAGTAGAAGGTGAATTCAGAGATTCAAATCACAAGTAGGATTCCATGTCATTGTTAGCTTGAAGATAAATGGGGCCATGTGTTAAGGAAAGGTAACAATTGGTCCTAAGATCATATGAAACTAACTTTTGCTAACAACTTGAATATATGTGAAGGTGGAATCTTCCCCCGAGTTTCCAGATAAGAACCCAGCCCAGATGACACACAGTGATTTCAACTTGACTCAGCTTCACACTGTGCCTGTACTTCAGTGAAGCAGAGGACCCAGCTGAACTATGTTGTACCAACCTTCTGTCCCACAAAAAATGTGAGATAATAAGTAACTGTTTAAACCATTATTAAATTTGTTATTAAAATAGTACCATGGAGTGTAAAAGTCAAGGATAGGATAAGCATTTTCACCTGCACACTTATGTGGTAAACCAAATAATGGCACCCCAAAAATGCTCATGCCCTCATCCCTGGAGGCTGTGAATATGTTATGTGATAAAATACACTTTACAAATATAGTGATCTTTTTTTCTATAGCTGCTGTTTATTCTTCTTGTTTAATTGAGATACAATTGACATGCAGTAGTATGTGCACAAGAGTTCCCTTATATCCTTGACAACACTAGTTATCTCTTGTCTTTTTATAATAATCATTGCAACAGGTGTGAGGTAGCATCTCATTGCGGTTTTGATTTGCATTTTCCTGATTATCAGTGGTCTTGAGCACCTTTTCATGTACCTGTTGGCCATTTGATCTCTTTGAAAAAAATGTGTATTTAGAGCCTCTGCACATTTTTAATCAAATATCATATGATATTCCTTATATGTGGAATCTAAACAAATGATACAAATGAATCTATTTACAAAACAGAAACAGTATCACAGACATAGAAAATATACTTGTGGTTACCAAAGTGGATAGCAGGGGTGATTGTTGGGGACAGATAAATTAGAAGTTACAGATTAGCATGTGCACAATACTATATATAAAATAGATAACCAACAAAGACCTACTACATAGCACAGGGAACTAGATCAATATTTTGTAATAACCTGTAAAGGGAAAAGAATCTGAAAAAGAATATTTATATATAACTGAATCACTTTGCTGTACACCAGAAACTAACATATTATAAATCAACTATATTTCAATTAAAATTAAAAAACAAAAATAATTTAAAAAATTTTTATTGGAGCATAGCTGATTTACAATGTTAGTTTCAGGTGTACAGCAAAGTGAATCACTTATACATGTATAAATATCTTTTTTTTCCAGATCCTTTATCTATAGGTGATTACAGAATATGAAGTAGAGTCCCTGTGCTTTGCAATAGATCCTCATTAGCCATCTATTTTATATATAGAAGTCTGTATATATTAATCTGAATCTCCTAATTTGCCACTTCCCCCTATGTTTCCCCTTTGGTAATAAGTTTTATTTCAAGAGCTGTGGAGTCGGTTCCTGTTTTGTAAATAAGTTCATTTGTATCATTTTTATTAGGTTCCACATATTAATATAAGTGATATCACATATTTTTCTTTCTCTGAGAAGTGGAATGCTTCTAAACTGTATATACACACCATACCTTCTTTATACACTCATCTGTTGATGGACATTTAGATTGTTTCCACATCTTGGCTATTGTATTATACAGTGCTGCAATGAATATTGCAGTGTGTGTATCTTTTCAAATTACAGTTTTCTCCAGATATATGCCCAGGAGTGGGGTTACTAGATCATACGTTAGCTTCTCTTTTAGTTTTTTAAGAAAACTCCATTTGTTCTTCATAATGGTTCTTCCAACTTATATTCCCACCACCAGTGTAGGAGTATTCTGTTTTCTCCATACCCTCTCTCGTGTTTATTGTTTATAGATTTTTTTGATGATGGCCTTCCTCACTGCTGTGAGGTGATACCTGATTTTGATTTGCATTTCTCTATAATTACTGATTTTTGGCCATCTGTATGGGCTTCCCTACTGGAGAAGGCAATGGCGACCCACTCCAGTCCTCTTGCCTGGAAAATCCCATGGACGGAGCAACCTGGTGGGCTGCAATCCATGGGGTCGCTACAAGTTGGACACGACTGAGCGACTTCAGTTTCACTTTTCACTTTCATGCATTGGAGAAGGAAATGGCAACCCACTCCAGTGTTCTTGCCTGGAGAATCCCAGGGACGGGGGAGCCTGGTGGGCTGCCATCTATGGGGTCTCATGGAGTTGGACACGACTAAAGCAACGCAGCAGCAGCAGCAGCAGCAGCAGCATGGGCTTCCCTGGTGGTTCAGTAGTAAAGAACCTGCCTGCCAAAGCAGGAGACACATGTTCAATCCCACAGGAAGATCCCCTGGAGAAGGAAATGGCAACATAGTCCAGTATTCTTGCCTGGGAAATCCCATGGTCAGAGGAGCCTGGTGGGTTACAGCCCATGGAGTTGCAAAGGAGTGGGTCACAACTTAGCAACTTTTTTCCCCCCCATTTTATTTATATTAGTTGGAGGCTAATTACAATATTGTAGTGTTTTTACCATACATTGACATGAAGCAGCCATGGATTTACATGTATTCCCCATCCCGATCCCCACTCCCACCTCCCTCTCCACCCGATCCCTCTGTGTCTTCCCAGTGCACCAGGCCCGAGCACTTGTCTCATGCATCCAACCTGGGCTGGTGATCTGTTTCACCATAGATAATATACATGTTTTGATGCTGTTCTCTCGAAACATCCCACCCTCGCCTTCTCCCATAGAGTCCAAAAGTCTATTCTGTACATCTGTGTCTCTTTTTCTGTTTTGCATATAGGGCTATCGTTACCATCTTTCTAAATTCCATATATATGCGTTAGTATATTGGTCTTCATCTTTCTGGCTTACTTCACTCTGTATAATGGGCTCCAGTTTCATCCATCTCATTAGAACTGATTCAAATGAATTCTTTTTAATGGCCGAGTAATATTCCATGGTGTATATGTACCACAGCTTCCTTATCCATTTGTCTGCTGATGGACATCTAGGTTGCTTTCATGTCCTGGCTATTATAAACAGTGCTGCGATGAACATTGGAGTGCACGTGTCTCTTTCAGATCTGGTTTCCTCGGTGTGTATGCCCAGAAGTGGGATTGCTGGGTCATATGGCAGTTCTATTTCCAGTTTTTTAAGAAATCTCCACACTGTTCTCCATAGCTGCTGTACTAGTTTGCATTCCCACCAACAGTGTAAGAGGGTTCCCTTTTCTCCACACCCTCTCCAGCATTTATTGCTTGTAGACTTTTGGATAGCAGCCATCCTGACTGGCGTGTAATGGTACCTCATTGTGGTTTTGATTTGCATTTCCCTGATCATGAGTGATGTTGAGCATCTTTTCATGTGTTTGTTAGTCATCTGTGTGTCTTCTTTGGAGAAATGTCTGTTTAGTTCTTTGGCCCATTTTTTGATTGGGTCATTTATTTTTCTGGAATTGAGTTGCAAGAGTTGCTTGTACATTTTTGAGATTAATTCTTTGTCAGTTGCTTCGTTTGCTATTATTTTCTCCTAATCTGAGGGCTGTCTTTTAACCTTGCTTATAGTTTCCTTTGCTGTGCAAAAGCTTTTAAGTTTAATTAGGTCTCATTTGTTTATTTTTGTTTTTATTTCCAATATTCTGGGAGGTGGGTCATAGAGGATCCTGCCGTGATATATGTCAGAGAGTACAACTTAGCAACTTAACAACGACAACAAATGCTTTCTTTGGAGAAATGACTGTTTAGATCTTCTGCCCATTTTTTGCTTGGGTTGTTTTTTAATATTGAGCTGCATGTGCTCTTTGTATATTTTGGAGATTAATCCCTTGTCAGTCACATAATTTGCAAATATTTTCTTCCATTATGTGGGTTGTCTTTTGGTTTTGTTTATGTTTTTCTTTGCTGTGCAAGAACTTTTAAGTTTAATTAAGTTCCATTTGTTTACTTGTGTTTTTATTTTCATCATTCTAGGTAGTGGATCAAAAAAAGATATTGCTGCAATTTATGTCAGCAAGTGTTCTGCTGTGCTTTCCTCTAACAGGTTTATAGTATCTGATCTTACATTTAAGTCTTTAACTCATTTTGAGTTTATTTTTGTGTATGGTGTTAGATAGTGTTCTTTTTTTTTTTTTTTTTGGCTGCCCAGTGAAGTGTGCAGGATCTTAATTCCTCAATCAGAGATGGAACCCATGTATTCTGTATTAGAAACTGAGGGTCTTAACATTGGACCACTAGGGAAGTACCAGGGAGTGTTCTAATTTCATTCTTTTACATATAGTTGTCCAGTTTTCTCAGCACCAGTTATTGAAAAGACTGTCTTTCCTCCATTGTATAGTCTTGCCTCTTTTGTCATAGATTAATTGACCATAGGTACATGAGCTTGTCTCTGGATTTTTTATCTTTCCCCATAGATCTATATTTCTGCTTTTGTGACAATACCATACTGTTTTGATGACTGAAGCTTTGTAGTGTAGTCTAAAGCCATGGAACCTGATTCCTCCAGCTCCATTTTCCTTTCTCAAGATTGCTTTAGCTATTTGGGGTCTCTTATGTTTCCATATAAATTTTAAAGTATTCTAGTTCTGTGGAAAATGTAATTGATAAAGATTGCATTGAATCTGTAGATTGCCTTGGATAGTATCATCCTTTTAACAGTATTAATTTTTCAAATCAAGAACATGTGCTGGGGTCCAGTCCCAGCAGGATCCAGGGGAACCCTCAGGATGAATGGCGTCAGCGAGAGAGAGACACATAGGACCGGCCTTGATAGGGCCAAGTCTGCGAGGGACGGAGGGACGGAGGGAGGGAGGGAGGGCCGATCAGAATATGCGACAGAGTCTGACAGTTGCTTTATTTTTCACCATCACCTTTATACCCTAAGTTGGTACATTTCTAAGGGGCAGATAAGCATACAGACTTAGTTTAACATTATATCAGCTTGTCCTTCATGAAACCAAGTGTTCTCTGTATATTTTTGTTTATGAGAGTCTTTTCCCATAGATTTTTTTGTACATTATATTCTGGCCTTGAGCTTAGCAGAAAACAAAAAAGTGGCAGTCTCATGATACAGCAGGTTGCAACATAATAGAAATACAATCCTGTTAACATAAAAGTCAGTCTTTTTGCAGAAGTTCTCAGCTAAATTTATCTAAAAAGTTTAGCACACAAAGACTCTGCAGCTCTGGTGAGGAAGCCCCTGTTTAGCACTCCTGGTTAAAATGAACAATTATCTTATTGTTTTTACACTAGGGCTAAACTCTTATTTTTCTAGATCTCCAATTATATTAACAATAGTTTCCACTGCACAGCCTCAGTACCTTAACATCAATCAAACGTTGATCTAATAACCAGTTTTAAAGCAGTATTTTTTGTATTCTCTAATAGGGCTTCCTCACCCCCCAAAGGGCTCTGTGCCTATTAGGGCCTTTTTTATGGTTAATCTCTATGTATAATATCTTTTGGCTTTCAGACCTGTTGACAGTTTATGGCTTGCACCTGGTATAATTTTAAGCAACTTCAGTAGCTGACCCTCTCTTTTTTGTGGTTAATCTATTTTCTTTCTATTAGGTGTCATCTCCATGGGAACTAGATAGGATTACATTTTTTACAGAGCAGAAATGCAAAGGATTGCAAAAACAGCAGATATGGCACAAAACAGGCTCTTAGTCCAGAAGTTAATTACCTGTAAGAAGTCACCAGCTAATCTCTATCTAAACTATTTTTTTATTAGGCACATTTGTGGCTATAATATTTGTGGAGTTTTTCTCACCCCGAAGAGGGACCTATGTTTAATAGTTTCTTTTGTTAGCATACTGTGCTTAGGATGTTTAGAACAATCATGAGCATTTTGTGCAATGAGAGCACACATTTATCAAACAAGCCAGAATGCCAGCAAAAGGGTTTGAATTGAAGCATTTCCTTCATTCCTGGCCTCTTCATAGGGTACCAGTGTCCAAGAGATTTATTAATTAGCTTTTAAGTTGGTCTTTATTCAGTGAAAGAGGAGCAGGAGAGCTCTCGGCAGGCAACACAAGAATCTGCAGCAGGGCAAATAAGAACAACAGCAGAAAAGGGGGAAGGATATAGCGTAGGGTAGAGGCCGAGGCCAACCTGGAGGGTCCCTTATCCTAGACGGCCTTGCCTGCCCGGTATTTTCTTCATGACCTCGTCATGGGCGGGACCACCCATAATGGCTCCTGACAATGATGTATCTTTCTATCTGTGTTACCAAATTCTTTCATCAGTACCTTATAGTTTTTTGAGTACAGGTATTTTACCTCCTTAGGTATGTTTATTCCTAGATAATTTATTCTTTTAAATGTCATTGTAAATGGGATTGTTTCTTTAATTTCTCTTTCTGATTATTTACTGTTAGTATATAGAAATGCAACAGATTTTTGTATATTAATTTTGTACCTTGAAAATTTACCAAATTTATTGATGAGCTATAATAGTTTTTCATGGCATCTTTAAGATCATCTATGTATAGTATCATGTAATCTTCAAAGAGTGACAGTTTTTCTTCTTTTCCTAGTTGTATTATTTTATCTCTTTTTCTTACCTGATTGGTGTGATTATGTTGTCCAATATTGTAGTAAATAAAAGAGTTGAGAGTGGGCATCATTTTCCTCTTTCTGATGTTAGAGGAAATGCTTTCAGGTTTTCACCATTTGAGTATTATATTAGCTTTGGGCTTTTAATATAAGCCTTTATTATGTTGAGATGTGTTCCTTCTATATGCACTTTGTTAAGAGGTTTCTTTAAATCTTAAATCTATATTGAACTTTATAAAAAATATTTTCTGTATTGATCGAGATGATCAGATGATTTTTTTTCTTCTCAGTTTTTAAAAAATTTGTTTATTACAATTGGAGGCTAATTACTTTACAATATTGTAGTGGTTTTTCGCCATACATTGACATGAATCAGCCAAGGGTGTACATGTGTTCCCCATCCTGAAAATCCCTCACTCCTCCCTCCCCATCTCATCTCTCAGGGTCATCCTAGTGCACCAGCCCTGAGCACCCTGTTTCATGCATCGAACCTGGACTGGTGATCTTTTTCACATATGATAATATACATGATTCAATGCTATTCTCTCAAATCATCCCACCCTTGCCTTCTCCCACAGAGTCCAAAATTCTGTTCTTTACATCTGTGTCTCTTGTGCTATCTCACATAAAGGGTCATTGTTATCATCTTTCTAAATTCCATATATATGTGTTAATATACTGTATTGGTATTTTTCTTTCTGACTTATTTCACTTTGTATAATAGGCTCAGTTTCATCCACCTCATTAGAACTGATTCAAACGCATTCTTTTTAATAGCTGAGTAATATTCCATTGTGTATGTGTACCACAGCTTTCTTGTCCATTCATCTGCCTATGTACATCAAGGTTGCTTCCATGTACTGGCTATTGTAAACAGTGCTGCAATGAACATTGGGGTACATGTGTCTCTTTCAATTCTGGTTTCCTTGGTGTGTATGCCCAGCAGTGGGATTGCTGGGTCATATGGCAGTTCTATTTCCAGTTTTTAAAGGAATCTCCACACTGTTCTCCATAGTAGCTGTATTAGTTTACATTTCCACCAACAGTGTAAGAGGGTTCCCTTTTCTACCCACCCTCTCCAGTATTTATTGTTTGTAGACTTTGATAGCAGCATTCTGACTGGCGTGAGATGGTACCTCATTGTGGTTTTGATTTGCATTTCTATGATAATGAGTGGTGTTGAGCATCTTTTCATGTGTTTGTTAGCCATCTGTATGTCTTCTTTGGAGAAATGTCTGTTTAGTTCTTTCACCCATTTTTTGATTGGGTCATTTGTATTTCTGGAATTGAGCTGCAGGAGCTGCTTGTATGTTTTTGAGATTAGTTCTTTGTCAGTAGCTTTGTTTGCTGTTATTTTCTCCCGTTCTGAAGGCTGTCTTTTCACCTTGCTTATAGTTTCCTTCATTGTGCAAAAGTTTTTAAGTTTAATTAGGTCCCATTTGTTTATTTTGCTTTTATTTCCATTACTCTGGGAGGTGGGTCATAGAGGACACAGCTATGATTTATGTCGGAGAGTGTTTTGCCTATGTTTTCCTCTAGGAGTTTTATAGTTTCTGGTCTTACATTTAGATCTTTAATTCATTTTGAGTTTATTTTTGTGTATGGTGTTAGAAAGTGTTCTAGTTTCATTCTTTTATAAGTGGTTGACAAGTTTTCCAGCACAACTTGTTAAAGAGATTATCTTTTCTCCATTGAATATTCTTACCTCCTTTGTCAAAGATAAGATGTCCATAGGTGCATGGATTTATCTCTTGGTGTTCTATTTTGTTCCATTGATCTATATTTCTGTCTTTGTGCCAATATCATACTGTCTTGATGACTGTTGCTTTGTAGTATGGCCTGAAGTCAGGCAGGTTGATTCCTCCAGTTCCATTCTTCTTTCTCAAGATGGCTTTGGCTATTCGAGGTTTTTTGTATTTCCATACAAATTGTGAAATTATTTGTTCTAGTTCTATGAAAAATACCGTCAGTAGCTTGATAGGGATTGTATTGAATCTATAGATTGCTTTGGGTAGTGTACTCATTTTCACTACATTGATTCTTCCAATCCATGAACATGGTATATTTCTTCATCTCTTTGTGTCATCTTTGATTTCCTTATAGTTTTCTACATATAGGTCTTTTGTTTCTTTAGGTAGATTTATTCCTAGGTATTTTATTCTTTTTGTTGTAATGGTGAATGGAATTGTTTCCTTAATTTCTCTTTCTATTTTCTCATTGTTAGTGTATAGGAATGCAAGGGATTTCTGTGTTGATTTTATATCCTGCAACTTTACTATATTCATTGATTAGCTCTAGTAATTTTCTGGTGGAGTTTTTAGGGTTTTCTAGGTAGAAATTCATGTCATCTGCAAACAGTGAGAGTTTTACTTCTTTTCCAATCTGGATTCTTTTTCTTCTCTGGTTGCTGTGGCTAAAACTTCCAAAACTATATTGAATAATAGTGGTAAGAGTGGGCATCCTTGTCTTGTTCCTGACTTTAGGGGAAATGCTTTCAATTTTTCACCATTGATTTTTTTGCTGTGGGTTTATCATATATGGCTTTTATTATGCTGAGGTATGTTCCTTCTATGCCTGCTCTCTGGAGAGTTTTAATCATAAATGGATGTTGAATTTTGTCAAAGGCTTTCTCTGCATCTATTGAGATAATCATATGGTTTTTATCTTTCAATTTGTTAATGTAATGTGTCACCTTGGTTGATTTGCAAATATTGAAGAATCCTTGCATCCCTGGGATAAAGCCCACTTGGTCATGATGTATGATCTTTTTAATATGTTGTTGGATTCTGTTTGCTAGAATTTTGTTAAGAATTTTTGCATCTATGTTCATCAGTGATATTGGCCTGTAGTTTTCTCTTTTTGTGGCATCTTTGTCAGGTTTTGGTATTAGGGTGATGGTGGCCTCATAGAATGAGTTTGGAAGTTTACCTTCCTCTGCAATTTTCTGAAAGAGTCTGAGTAGGATAGATGTTAGCTCTTCTCTAAATTTTTGGTAGAATTCAGCTGTGAAGCCGTCTGGTCCCGGGCTTTTGTTTGCTGGAAGATTTCTGATTACAGCTTCAGTTTCCATGCTTGTGATGGGTCTGTTAAGATTTTCCATTTCTTCCTGGTTCAGTTTTGAAAAGTTGTATTTTTCTAAGAATTTGTCTATTTCTTCCAACTTGTCAATTTTATTGGCATATAGTTGCTGATAGTAATCTCTTATGATCCTTTGTATTTCTGTGTTGTCTGTTGTGATTTCTCCATTTTCATTTCTAATTTTATTGTTTTGATGCTTCTCCATTTTTTTCTTGATGAGTCTAGCTAATGGTTTGTCTATTTTATTTATCTTCTCAAAGAACCAGTTTTTAGCTTTATTGATTTTTACTATGGTATCCTTTGTTACTTTTTCATTTATTTCTGCCCTAAGTTTTGATTCCTTTCCCTCTACTAATCCTGAGGTTCTTCATTTCTTCTTTTCCTAGTTGGTTTAGGTGTAGAGTTAGGTTATTTATTTAATTTTTCTCTTGTTTACTGAGGTAAGCTTGTATTGCTATGAACCTTCCCCTTAGCACTGCTTTTACTGAATCCCATAGGTTTTGGATTGTTGTGTTTTCATTTTCATTCGTTTCTATGCATATTTTGATTTCTTCTGTGATTTGTTGGTTATTCAGAAGCTTGTTTGTTAGCCTCCATTTGTTTGTATTTTCTATAGTTTTTTTTTCTTGTAGTTGACATCTAAACTTACCACATTGTGATCACAAAAGATGCTTGAAATGACTTCAGGTTTTGTTTTTTTTTTTTAATTTACCAAGGCTAGATTTATGGCCCAGGATGTGATCTATCCTGGAGAAGGTTCTGTGGGCACTTGAGAAGAAGGTGAAATTCATTGTTTTAGGGTGAAATGTCCTGTAGATATCAATTAGGTCTAACTGGTCCATTGTATCATTTAAAGTTCGTGTTTCCTTGTTAATTTTCTGTTTAGTTGATCTACCCATAGATGTGAGTGGGGTATTAAAGTCTCCCACTATTATTGCATTACTGTTAATTTCCCCTTTCATACTTGTTAGCATTTGTCTTACATAATGCGGTACTTCTATGTTGGGTACATATATATTTATAATTGTTATATTTTCTTCTTGGATTGATCCTTTGATCATTATGTAGTGGGCCTTTATTTCAGTTTGGTTTCTCTGATGTGAGTATTGCTGCTCTTTCTTTCTTTTAGTCTCCATTTGCATGAAATATCTTTTCCAGCTCTTCACTTTCAGTCTGTATGCGTCCCTTGTTTTGAGGTGGGTCTCTTGTAGACAGCATATATAGGGGTCTTGTTTTTGTATTCATTCAGCCAGTCTTTGTTTTTTGGTTGGAGCATTCAACCCATTTACATTTAAGGTAATTATTGATAAATATGATCCCATTGCCATTTACTTTGTTGTTTTGGGTTCGAGTTTATAAACCTTTTCTGTGTTTCCTGTCTAGAGGAGATCCTTTAGCATTTGTGGAAGAGCTGGTTTGGTGGTGCTGAATTCTCTGAGCTTTTGCTTGTCTATAAAGCTTTTGATTTCTCCTTCATATTTGAATGAGATCCTTGTTGGGTACAGTAATCTGGGTTGTAGGTTTTTCTCTTTCATCATTTTAAGTATGTCATGCCATTCCCTTCTGGCCTGAAGAGTTTCTATTGAAAGATCAGCTGTTATCCTTATGTGAATCCCCTTGTGTGATTTGTTGTTTTTCCTTGTTGGTTTTAATATTTGTTCTTTTTGGACTTGGGTGGCTATTTCCTTCCTCATTTTAGGGAAGTTTTTAACTATTATCACCTCAAGTATTTTCTCAAGGCCTTTCTTTTTGTCTTCTTCTGGAACTCCTATGATTCAAATGTTGGGGTGTTTGACATTGTCGCAGTGTTCTCTGAGGTTGTCCTCATTTCTTTTAATTCTTTTTCCATTTTTCCTTTCTGCTTCATTTATTTCTACCATTCTATCTTCCACCTCACTTATCCTATCTTCTGTCTCTGTTATTCTACTCTTTGTTACCTCCAGAGTGTTTTTGATCTCATTTATTGCATTATTCATTATTGATTTACTCTTTTTAAAATTTCTTCCAGGTCCTTATTAAACATTCCCTGCATCTTCTCATTCCTTGTCTCCAGATTATTTATCTGCAACTCCATTTTGTTTTCAAGATTTTTGATCATTTTTACTATCATTATTCTGAGTTCTTTTTCAGGTAGACTCCCCATCTCCTCATCTTTTGTTTGGTTTGGTGGGCATTTATCATGTTGCTTTACCTGCTGGATATTTCTCTGCCTTTTCATCTTGTTTAGATTGCTGTGTTTGGGGCGGCCTTTCTGTATGCTGGTAGTTTGTGCTTCCTCTTTATTGTGGAGGTTCCTCCCTGTGGGTGGGGTTGGACGAGTGGCTTGTCAATGTTTCCTGGTTAGGGAAGCTTGTGTTCGTGTTCTTGTGGGTGGAGCTGGATCTCTTCGCTCTAGAGTGCAATGAAATGTCCAGTAGTAAGTTTTGAGGTGTCTGTGGGTTTGGTGTGACTTTTGGCTGCCTGTATTTTAATGCTCAGGGTTTTGTTCCTGTGTTGTTGGAGAATTAGCTTGGTATGTCTTGCTCTGAAACTTGTTGGCTCTTGGGTGGAGCTTGGCTTCAGTGTAGGTATGGAGGCTTTTGGATGAACTCTTGTTGATTAATGTTCCCTGGAGTCCGGAGATTTCTGGAGTTTTCAAGTTTTGGATTTAAGCGTCCTGCCTCTGGCTTTCAGTCTTATTCTTACAGTAGCCTCAAGACTTCTCCATCCATATAGCACCAATGATAAAACATTTACATTAATGGAGAAAAGATTGTCCATAGTGAGGCACACCCAGAGAGGTCCACAGAGTTACATGGAGAAGAGAAGAAGGAGGAGGGAGATAGAGGTGACCAGGAAGAGAAGAGGGGGAATCAAAAGGGGGAGAGATCAATCTAGCCAGTAATCAAATCCCTATGTGCTCCCCACGGTCTGGAACACTCAGAGAGGTTCACAGAGTTCCATAAAGAGAAGAGAAGAGGGAGGAAGGAGATAGAGATGACCAGGAGGAAAAGAGGGGGAGTCAAAAGGAGAGACATAGATCTAGCCAGTAATCAGTTCCCTAAGTTTTCTCCACAGCCCAGAACACCCAAAAAGGTTCACAGATTTGGGTAGAGAAGAGAAAGGAGAGGGAGGAGATAGAGGTTACCTGGGGGAGAAAAAGGAGAGTCAAAAGGGGGAGAGGGAAATCAAGCCAGTAATCACACTCTTAAGTAAAAATGGGTACTGAAGATTGGATTCTTAAAGGTACAAAATTGATAACAAAAACCAAAAGGCAAAGATTAAAAATCTAGAGTAGAGAGGGGTTAGACTCTGGGAAATACAATATTAAAAAAGCAAAACAAAATCACAAAAGTTATTAAAAATATATATATGATATTTGCTTTAAAAGTAGACTCTTTTTTTGGCAAGGTAATAGTAGGTTATAAAAATGAAAATTAAAGGAGTGATAAAGAACTTAAAAATGAAAAAATGAAAAAATGATAATAGTAAAATATATCTAGGAATTTCTCTGGAGCTGTTGAGGGCAGTGTGGGGTCAGTTCAGTTTTAGATAGTTCCTTGTTCCAGCTTTTACTTCTCCTCAAGGTCTACAGGTCCCTTCCAATCTAGCCAATGCTAACTCCAGGGTTTTAATCTGTTGCACCTGTCACTTCCAGAGCAGTTCCCTCTTGTTTGTTTATTTTGGCTTCCTCTGTTTGCAAATCTCTTCAGTGTCTAATTTCCACCCTGACACCAGGGGGTGAAGGTGGTCACTTATTTAGACTAACTTGTTCAGTTGTGCTGTGGGGAGGGAGGAACACTGCAAAGAAATATAACTGACCTGTGTGGGGAGTGTTTGCAGTATCTGGGCCGCACTGGGTTTGCCCCCGCTCACAGCATGTGTGCTTTCCCAGTCTACACTGCTCAGGCTCCAGGTTGCTCTGCAGGGGCACTGTCTAAAGCAGGCCCTGGGTTGCTTGCTCTTCCCGGGTCTTCGCTGTCCAGGTTCAGGTTCTTGAGTACTCCACAAAGGCACAGACTCTGTTGGGCCTGTGTTTTGTGCCCTTCCCAGGTCCAAGCAGTTCAGGTGACCAGGTGCTTGGTTAGTGCACTCTCCCAGCTGGGCAGTGCATCTTGTCACCTTCCTGGTCCCAGCCTCTTGGTTTCCTGGGTTTCTTGGCTTCTCGTGGCACACCGCGAGAGTGCCATCTCAGGTTTGCTGTGTGTCTTCTCTGGGGAGCTGATCTCTTGACTGTGACCCTCCTGGCGGATGTCAACCATCCAGGATCCCAGGAAGACTTGGTTATTAACTGGGAGCCTGCTCACAGTTTGGTACAGGTTGCCATCTCTGGGGTCAAGATTGCCCCTTGCCTTCTGGCTTGGGCTGTCGCCCACCTGACTCTCTGCCTCCAGTGGGAGGAGTGGACAGTCTGCAGCCGGCTAGCTCTCCTCCTATGTTTGCTCTGTCCTTTGTTCTGTGAATGGGCCAGGCTGTCGCAAAAGTTCTCTCTCTCTCTCTTTTTTTTTCCCTCTCTGGCTATCCCACAGTTTGGGTTGCTATCTCTTGTTAGCTCTCTCAGATTGTCCTCAGGGCATTCAGGCCTGGTCCGGACCCTAAGCACATCCTGCGCCCTGCTTACTGCTGGCGGACTTGAGTAACCAGGCTACCTCTCCGCTGGGAGTCGCAGCTAGGCGCATAATCTGTGGGTTCTTTTCTTTTTTTTCCACCTCCCGGTTATGCTGCCTTCCGAGATTCCAAAACTCCTCACAGACCCACTGGTGAGAGGGTTTCTTGGTGTTTGGAAACTTCTCCTCCTTCACAATTCCTTCCCTGGGATGGGTCTCTGTCCCTTACTCTTTTGTCTCTCTTTTTATCTTTTATCTTTTGTCCTACCTCCTTTCGAAGAGAATGGGCTACCTTTCTGAGTGCCTGGTGTCCTCCGCCAGCATTCAAAAGTTGTTTTGTGGAATTTGCTCAGCGTTCAAATGATCTTTCGATGAATTTGTGGGGGAGAAAGTGGTCTCTCCGTCCTGTTCCTCCACCATCTTAGGACCACTGCCTCTTCTTAGTTTTTTATTGTGGTATATCATATTGATTTACTTTCAGATATTGAACCATCCTTGTATCCCTGTGATAAATCCCACTTGATACAGGTATATGATCATTTTAATGTATTGTTGTATTTAGCTTGCTGATATTTTGTTAAGGAATTTTGCATCTATGTTCATCAGTAATATTGGCTTATAATTTTCTTTTTTGTGTGGTATCTTTGTCTGGTTTTAATATTAGGGTGACATTGGCATCATAGAATGAGTTCAGAAGCACTCTTTCCTCTGACATATTTTGGAATATTTTGAGAAGGATAGGAATTAGCTTTTCTCTAAATGTGTGTCAGAACTCACCAGTGAAACCATTTGGTCCTGCACTTTCATTTGTTGGAAGCTTTTTGTTTTATTTTTACTACTGCTTCAATGTCATTATTGATGATTGGTCTTTTCATATTTTCTATTCTTCCTGATTCAATTAGGAGATAGTATATTTCAAGAAATTTGTCCATTTTTTCTAGATTTTCTATTTTATTGGCATATAGGTCTTGTAGTAATCTCTGATGATCCTTTGTAGTTCTGTCTTGTTAGTTGCAACTTCTCCTTTTGCATTTCTGACATTATTTGGGCCCTCTCTCTTATCTCTTGAGTCTGGCTCCAGGTTATCAATTTTGTTTATTTTTCAAAGATATATCTTTAGGTATAAGATTAGGTTGTTTAATTGAGATTGGCTTGTTTCCTAAGGTAAGCTTGTGTCATTATGAGCTTGGTTACAGACTTGGATGTCTGTCTAATCTCTCAAGTTAGAGAAATTTTCAGATATTATGTCTTCATTTGTTTCCTATTCCTTTCTTTCTCTCTTCTCCTTCTAGGATTCCTATAACACAATACTTATGAATACTTAATGTTGTTCTAAAGGTATCTTAAATTGCCCTCATTTATTTTTATTCTTTTTTCCACTCATCTTCAGTGATTTCCACTTCTCTGTCTTCCAGTTCACTGATTCATGCCTCTGTATCATTTAGTCTCCTGTTTATTCCTTCTAGTGTATTTTTATTTCAGTGTTGTATTCTTCATCTCTGTTCAGTTTATATTTTCTAATTCTTTATTACAAGCTTCTAACATCTTGCTATGGACATCCACTCTTCTCTGAAGTTCTTTGATCATCTTTACAATCATTACCTTCAACTCTTTCTCAGGTAGATTTCCTATCTCCACTTCACTTAGTTATTTTTCTGGGGTTTTATCTTGTTCCTTCATTTGGAATATGTTCCTCTGTCATCTCATTTTACCTAGCTTGCTATTGCTATCTCTATGTATCTAGTGTGTTGATTATGTTTCCCAATTTTGGAGAAATGACATTTTGTAGGAAATATCCTATGTACCCCAGCAGTACACTCCTCTTTGGTCATTTGAACTAGAGGTGTCCACTATGTGGGTTGTGTGGGTCCTTCTTTTGTG
The DNA here is from genome assembly GCF_963930625.1 of Muntiacus reevesi. Taxonomy (NCBI): domain Eukaryota; kingdom Metazoa; phylum Chordata; class Mammalia; order Artiodactyla; family Cervidae; genus Muntiacus; species Muntiacus reevesi. The sequence goes on from NC_089249.1 coordinate 84,773,135, forward strand.
GCTTGCTGACTACTGTGAGTGGTTTAATAAGCATAGCTGGCCCTGGTTTAGTTGGTTTCCAGGTCTTGCCTGTGTGGGGCTGCAAATCACTGGTTGGTGGGGCTCGGTCTTGAGGCAGCTGTCAGTGAAACCCCAGGAGGCTCCCAAGCTAGTGCTGGCTCACTGGTCAGCGGATTCAGGTTCCAGGGAGTCCCAGGGCTGGTGTCTGCTGACCAGTATGTTAAGCCAGGTCCTGGAGCTAGTTCTGGCCACAGGTGAGCAGAGATGGGCTCTGGGACCTTAGTGCAGGCCCCATGGCTCATTCAGACTGCTGGTAGGTAGGGCCAGTACTTGACACAGCAGGCTGTAGTGTTTGGGGTATCCCAAAACTTGTGTTGCCCTTCAGTGGGTGGAGCCAGGGCCAACCAGTTACAGGGATGGTGAAGGCCTGCTGATGGGTGTTGGTTCTTGCTATGACAGGCTGTGGGGCTGCTGTTGTCCTAGGTTTTTGAAATAGTTCTTAACATATATAGAGGAAATATTTAACATAATTGTGTAATATATGGGTGAGAATAAAAGAACGTTAAGCATGGTAAGATTTCTGTGTATCACTTGATACCTGTAGACTGTGATAAGTTATGTGTATATAATGTTATACCTCTGTGTGCGTGCTCAGTAGCTCAGTCTAGACAACCACTAAAAACGTTATACAAAGTGATATACTCTAAACACTGTAGGTAAATCAAAGTGGAATTTTTAAAAGTTCAAGTCATGAGAAAAACCTCTAGGGGAGTAAACAGAGAGAGCAAATATGAAACCAAAAAAAAAAAAAAAAAAAGACAAAATTAATCCTTAACATGTCAAAAAGTATATAACATTTAAATTCTATTGGTCTACATATACCAATAGAAGACAGATTGGCACAGTAGATTTAAAAACATGGCCTAACTGTATGTGTTTATAAGAACTTAAAAGTGACAACAAAGAGACATTTAAAGTAAAAGAATGAAAATAAATATACCTTGCCAATAATAACCAAAAGGCAGCAGGAATGGCTGTATTATTATATTTCAGAGAAAAGAAAATTACCAGAAGTTGAAAGGAATATTGCATCATGATAAGTCAATCATGATAAGTTGGTCTTCCTGATAAGGAAGACCAACTAATTCTAAATATGCATGCACCAAAAAACCCAGAGCTTTGATAAATAGCAAACAAAAACTGTTAGAACTAAAAGCAAAATAGGCAAGTCCTATACAGTTATCTCTCAACAATTGATTGAACAACCAGACAGAAAGTCAGAACTCAGGAATATAATCAAACAACAGGATCTAACATACATATATGGAACAATCCGTCCAAAATCAGATACCACCTTCCTTTCAAGTGCCCACAGAACATATACTGGGATAGACTATATCTTTGGTATAAAACAAACTTTAGTACATTTACGAGAATTGAAATCATTCAGAGTATGTTCTCTGTCCACAAAAGAATCACATAGAAACCAATTATCAGAAAGATACTGGTAAAATTTCCAAGCATTTGGAGAGCAAACAATACACTTTAAATAGTCCATGAGTAGGACTCTCAAAGAAAATAAATACATTGATGGAATAAACATAAAGATATACATATCAAACTTTCTGGGATGCGTCTAAAGCAGTACTGAGTGGGAAATTTATACACGAAATACTTAATTAGAAATAAGTCTAAAATTATTAATCTAAAGTCTACACATACACACAAACTAAAAAAACAAGAGCAAAATGAACCCTAAGTAAGAAAGAATGACGTATCAAAGAATAGAAATCAATAAAATTGAAAACAGGAAATAATAGAGAAAATCTATTAAAAACAAAACAAAACACCTGGTTTTTGAAAAGATTGATAAAATTGGCAAACTTCAGTGCACACAAGCAAAGTTGTGTCCAACTCTTTGTGACCCCTTGAACTGTAGCCTGCCAGGCTCCACTGTTCATGGAATTCTCCAGGCAAGAATGCTGGATTGGGTTGCCATTCCTGTCTCCAAAGATTATTAAAGATAGAAATTGCCAATATCAGTGACGTAACAAAGAACATTATTCAGACTCTGCAGACATCAAATAGGCAATAAGGGAATACTACAAATAACTCCAAACATATAAATTTGACAACTTAGATAAAAATGGGTCAGTTCCTGAAGAAGTATAAACTACTGTGGCCTATCTGATATTTTAAAAATAATTAGTCCCATCTATAATTACGAAGGAAATTAAATTCTAACTTTAAAAAATCCAAAATAGGAAAGCTCTCTTTCCCTATAGGTCTACTATAGAACTCCACCAAACTTTTAAAGAAGAATTAGCATACAATTCTTTTAGAAAATAGAAGAGGAGGGAACTCTTAGCAATTCATTTTATGAGGTATTACTCTAACACCAACAGTAGACAAGACATCACAGTGAAAGAAAACTATAGATCAATATACTTTATGAATATAGATGGGAAAATGGTTAACAATATCAGCATATAGAATTCAGAAATATTTATATAAGAAGAATTATACACTAATACCAATTGGTTTTTTTTTTAGTGGTACAATATTGAAAATCAACCTGTGTGACTCACTATATTAACAGCAAAGGCAGAAAAATTACAAGATTATATCAATCAATGCAGAAAAGGCATTTGACAAAATCCAAATCCCATTTATGATAAATTCTCAGGGAAAAAAAAAAAAAACGGAAATATAGGGGACCTTACTCAACTTCCTCTTTATCAAGTGATAATGAGAAGCTACAAAAAAAAACTACATATAACATTATACTTAGTGGTAAAATACTGAATACTTTTCCCTTAAGATCTTGCCCTTAAGGCAAGTTAAGGATGCCTACTCTCTACTCTTATTCAACATTTCACTGTAAGTTCTAGTCAGAGCAACAAGGCAAGATAAGGAAATAAAAAACAGGTGCATTGGGAAGGAAGAAACAAACTGTTATTTTCTGCTGATACAATGATCTGAGTACAAAGAAGTTAATAAGACATCCTAAAATTAATAAGTGAAATGAGTAGTGTCATAGATTAGCAAACAGAAATAAATTACATTTATGTACTATCAATGAGCAAGTGGAAACCAAAATTTAAGATATAATAAATACCATTTGCAATTTTTCAAAAAAAGCTTAGCTATAAAATTTAACCAAAGATATGCAAAGACTTTTATGCTGAAAAGTAAAAAATGAGTATGTTTTCATGATTGGAAGACTCAACATAGTAAAGACCAGATGGACCTTTGTTGGCAAAGTAATGTCTCTGCTTTTTAATATGCTATCCAGGTTGGTCATAACTTTCCTTCCAAGGAGTAAGCGTCTTTTAATTTCATAGCTGCAGTCACCATCTGCAGTGATTTTGGAGCCCCCCAAAATAAAGTCTGACACTGTTTCCACTGTCTCTCCATCTATTTCCCATGAGGTGATGGGACCAGATGCCATGATCTTAGTTTTCTGAATGTTGAGCTTTAAGTCAACTTTTTCACTCTCCTCTTTCACTTACATCAAGAGGCTTTTTTGTTCCTTTTCACTCTCTGTCATAAGGGTGGTGTCATCTGCATATCTGAGGTTATTGATATTTCTCCCAGCAATCTTGATTCCAGCTTGTGCTTCTTCCAGCGCAGCATTTCTCATGATGTACTCTGTGTATAAGTTAAATAAGCAGGGTGACAATATACAGCCTTGACGTACTCCTTTTCCTTTTTGGAACCAGTCTGTTGTTCCATGTCCAGTTCTAACTGTTGCTTCCTGACCTGCATACAGGTTTCACCAGAGGCAGGTCAGATGGTCTGGTATTCCCATCTCTTTCAGAATTTTCTAGTTTATTGTGATATACACAGTCAAAGGCTTTGGCATAGTCAACAAAGCAGACATAGATGTTTTTCTGGAACTCTCTTGCTTTTTCGATGATCCAGCGGATGTTGGCAATTTGATCTCTGATTTCTCTGCCTTTTCTAAAACCAGCTTGAACATCTGGAAGTTCACGGTTCATGTATTGCTGAAGTCTGGCTTGGAGAATTTTGAGCATTACTTTACTAGCATGTGAGATGAGTGCAATTGTGCGATAGCTTGAGCGTTCTTTGGAATTGCCTTTCTTAGGGACTGGAATGAAAACTGCCCTTTCCAGTCCTGTGGCCACTGCTGAGTTTTCCAAATTTGTTGGCATATTGAGTGCAGCACTTTCACAGCACCATTTTTCAGGATTTGAAATATCCAGTTAGGAAAACTTGTCAAAGGGCACATAGGACCTCTCTGTACTATCATTACAACTTTTTTTTTTAAATGCAATTATTTTAAAATAAATAGTTTAAAAAATTTTAATGAAGAAGAAATTGAGACATCCTCAGATTAACGAAGCAGAGCTAATTAATCACAAAGAGTCCTATCCTACAAGATGTACTAAAGAGATTTCTTCAGGCTTAAAAGACAGGACACTAGAGAGCAACTCAAATCCACATGAAGAAATAAAAGCGTCAGTAAAGGTAATTAATACGTAAATACAAAAATATTATAAAATATTTTAAATTTACTCTTCTCTTAACTGATTTTGACTTCTGTATAAAATAATAATTACAAATCTGCACTAATGGGCTTACAATGGAAAGTAAGAGAGTTATAGTGAAGCAAAGTTTCTGTATACCACTTGAAATAAATTAATATTAATCTGAGATAGTTTGATTTAAATTAAGATATATATTGCAATCCTCATAGCAAACACTAAGGAAATAGCTTTAAAATATATAGTAAAAAGGCCAGGTATATGAAAGTGTCTGTGCCTTCCAATAAATTTTGCTGTGAAACTAAAACATCTCCAAAAATAAAGTCTAATTTTTTAAAAACAAATTACCAAAATAAAAGAAAAAAAATTTAAATATACACTTGATAATATTTACACAAAAGATGGCAATAATTAAAGAACGACAAATATATAAAACATATTGCAAAATGGCAATGTAAACCCTACCATTTCATTTAGTACATCTAATGTAAGTGTATTAAGCACTCCAAATAAAAGGTAGGAGTTGTCACGATGAATTAAAAGTAGGATCCTATTTTATATATCCAATTATAAATAAAGTGTGTTTATACAAGAGACATACTTTAGATTCAAAAACACAAATAAAGTAAAATAATGGAAAAATATTTCTAATCACTAAATAAAACACCATGCAAACAGTAACTAAAAGAACTGAAATGACTATATTATTATCAAGAAAAATAGGCTTTAAGACAAAAAAGCTTCTGAAGACAAAGAGGGACATTCTATATGAAACAAAGTTCAATTCAGAGGGAAGCTATAATAACAATAAATATGTAAATATATGTAGATATGTATGTATTTGACAGAGCCCCAAAATATATGAAACAAAAATTGACCGAATTGAAGAGGGGAATAGATGATACAATAATAATTGGAAAGCTCATTTTCAGTAATGGATAGAACAACTAGACAGCAAACCAACCAGGATATAGAAGACTAATGACAATTTTGACCTATCAAAATATTTCTTGGAGCTTACAATGTTTCATTCAATGACAGAAGAATTACACATTATTTTCAATGTACATGGAATATTCCCCAGGATACACCACATACTAAGCCATAAAATAAAGATAATTTTCAAGGATTGAAATCATACAAAGTGTGTTCCCTAACCAAAATGGAATTAAATTAGAGACTAACCACAGAATAAAATATTTGGAAAGTTTCCACTAATATCTGGAAATTAAGAAACACATTTCTAAATGATGTGTGAATCAAGAAATTATGAAATAAATTAGAAGTATTTTAAAATAAGCATGAAAAAAAACACCTCAATATTTGTGAGATGCAGCTAAAATAATACTTAGAGGAGATTTTATGATTTTAAATACCATATTAGAAAAGAAAATATGTCAACTTGAAATCATGATAAAGGAATATTATGAAAAAACTTTATGCCAACAAATTAGAAAACTTAGATGAAGTGGCCAAATTCGTAGAAAAACACAAACTATCAAAACTAACTCAAGAAGAAATAAAATATCTTAGTATACCTAGTTAACAGTCTTTTCACAAAGATAAGTTCAGGCCTACATAGGCTCACTAGCAAACTGTATCAAATACTCAAAAAGAAATAATACCACTACTCCACAGGCTCCTCCAGAAAATAGAGGCAGAAGGAACACTTTTCAACTTACTCTACAAGGCCAGTATCATTCTCATACCAAAGTTATCACAAGAAAAGAACACTACAAACCAGTGTCTGTCTGACTATAGATGCAAATATTAGAAAACAAAATCCAAGAACATATAAAAATGATTATACACCATGAACAAGTGGTATTTATCCCAGGAAAGCAAGGTTGGTTTAACGTCAAAGTATTGATTAATATAATACACCATGTTGAAACAGTATAGGACAAAACCCACATGATTATTGCAATATACATAGAAAAAACATTTGACAAAATCTAATACCTATTCATGATAAAAATTCAGCAAGTGTGGAGCAAGATAGGTTTCCTCAACCTGATGAAAGTCATCTATAAAATAACCTGCAGGAAACATTAGTTTTAATGGAGAAAGGCTGACGGTTTTACTTCTAAGACCAGATAAAAGACAAAGATGTCCACTCTCATCACTTCTATTCAAATTATACTGGAGGTTCTAGCTGGCACAAAATAAAAGGGAAAAGAAAAGGCATACAGATCAGAAACAAAAAAGCAAAACTGTGCCTACATGTGGATGACATGACATGTTCATACAGAACATCCTAGAGAATCTAAAAAACCATAACAACAACAAAATAACTCCTAGAACTAACAAATGAGTTTAGCATGATCACAGGATACATAATCAGTACACAAAAAAATATTTTTTATGTGCCTGCAATTAATAATGTGAAAATAAAATTGAATATATTTCATTCATAAAAACATTAAAAAGAATACTATGTTTAGAAATAAATTTAATAGAAGTGTAAATCTTATACACAGAAAGTTAAAAACATTGCAGAAAGATTTTTTCAACATCTAAATGAATGGAGATACAGTCAATATTCTTGCATTGGAAGGTTCACTATTGTTAAGACAGCATTTCTTTCCAAATTGATCTATAGAATTTATGCAGCTCCAGCAAGTTTTTGCAGAAACTGTAAGTAAATACTAAATGTTATATGAAAATGCAGAAGATTCCAAACAGCCAAAGCTGTTTTGAAAAGAACAAAGTTGAGGATTAATTTATGTATAAGATGAGTCAATATTGTTTAGATGTTAATTAGCCACCCAAATTTCTCTATAGATTCTACCTAATCTCAATCAAAATAATAGAAAGTTAAGAAAAAGACATTGACAATTTTAAAATTTATATGGAAATTCTAAAAACGTAAAATAGTGAAAACAATTTATGCGTACCATGTAAAACGTGATCTTGTAATGGATCATAGTCCTAATTATAAGATTCAAAATTATTAAATTATAGCTCAGTGGGTAAAGAATCTGTCTGCAATGCAGGATATGCAAGTTCCATCTCTGGGTTGGGAAAATCTCCTGGAGGAGGAAGTAGCAACCCACTCCAGTGTTCTTGCCTGGAAAGTCCCTTGGATGAGGAGCCTGGCGTGCTACAGTCCAAAGAACTGCAAAGAATCAGACACGACTGAGCAACTGAACACATACACACAAAATAAAGCATAGGAGAAATCTCAATGACATTGGCTAGGCAGATATTTCATAAATAGGATACAAAAAGCAAAAGCTATAAAAGAAAATGTTCATTTATTTGCCTTCATCCAAATTTTACCATTTTTCTTTTCAAAAAGACACTAGAGACTCAAAGCAAAGCCACAGCCTGGGAGAAAACATTTGCAAACATATATCCAAGAAAGGACTTGTATCTAGATTACAAAAACCTTTTTCAATTCAACAACAAGAAGACAAACAACCCAATCAAAAAATGGGCAAACATTTGAACATTTCATCAAAGAGGATGTATGATAGCAAATAAGTACATGAAATATATTCAACATCATTAGTCATTAAGGAAATGAAAAATAAAACCAAAATGAGACACTAATATACCTCCTCTAGAATGGCTAATATTAAAGACTGAGCAAGCCAAGTTTGGGCAAGCATGTGTAGCAACTGGAACTCTAATACACTGCTAATAGAAATGTAAAATAACAGCCACGTTAGAAAACAGTTTGGCAGCTTCTTAAAAAGTTATTTTTAAGTTGATCTGATTTTTAAAACTATAATTAGTTTTTCTTTTTTTAACAAATTTTTATAAATGGAATAATACAGTAGCCTTTAAAAAAAAAATCTGGCTTCTTACACTCAACATAATTATTTGAAGGTTCATCTGTAATACCCAATAAATCACCTGTAGGTATTTACCCAAGAGAAAGAAAATGTATGTCTCCTCAAAGACTAGTACATGAATTATTTATAGCATCTTTACTTGTAAAGACCCCAAACTGAAAAAAAACTTAAATACAACTTAAATATTTATCAACAAGTAGATGGTTAAATATATTATGGTATTATCCCCACAATAGAATATCCATTCTAAGAGAAAAAGAACAAAAATTACAAACCATGGATACATGCAACAACACAGATGAATCTCCAAATAATTATATTGAGTGTAAGAAGGCAGTTTTTTTTAAAGACTACTTTATTATTCCATTTATAAAAATTTGTTAAAAAGATGAAAACTTATCATAGTTTTAAAAATCAGATCAATGGTTGCCCGGGTTTGGGAAAGTGATACTGGCACGGGAAATCTTTTGGGCATGATGAAAATACTCATTATTTTGGTGTAGTGATGGCTTCATTTGTTTATGTAGCTCAGTCAGTAAAGAATCCACTTATAATCCAGGAGACCCAGGTTCAATTCCTAGATTGGAAGGATCCCCTGGAGATGGAAATGGCAATCCACTCCAGTATTCTTGCTTGGGAAATTCCATGGACAGAGGAGTCTGGTGAGCTACATTCCATGGGGTCACAAGAGTCAGATACAGCAGAAAGACTAAAGCACCACCACCATCAAGGAAAGCCAGGGGACATATGTATACCTATGGTTGATTCATGTTGATGTATGGCCGAAACCAACACAATATATAAAGCAATTATCCTTCAATTAAAAATAAGTAAATTTTTTTTTTTTTTTAAAGTGCACTTGGTGTTGCCTGGGGACTTGGATGTCTTTAGCCTGTCCCTGTGATCTTTATTTCACCGAAGTGAGCCTGACGTTACCTCAGTGAGTTCAAAAAGCAATCAGAAAAAAAAGCAATCAATAATTAAGTGTTCTATGTGAATTAGCAGCAAATTTCTTGTCTAGATGTTTGATAGAATGTTAAGAATGAAAATCAGGGACTCTCTAGTCCACTTTTGTACTTTGTTGTATTAAACAGTGTGTTAGGAGTCTGAAGAATTGCATCTATAATTTTCATTTATGAAAACTCCTGTGGGAATTCAATAAAGAACAGAAATGGTATGGACCTAACAGAAGCAGAAGATATTAAGAAGAGGTGGCAAGAATAGACAGAAGAACTGTACAAAAAAATCTTCACGACCCAGATAACCACAATGGTGTGATCACTCACCTAGAGCCAGACATCCTGGAATGTGAAGTCAAGTGGGCCTTAGGAAGCATCACTACAAACAAAGCTAGTGGAGGTGACGAAATTCCAGTCAAGCTATTTCAAATCCTGAAAGATGATGCTGTGAAAGTGCTGCACTCAATATGCCAACAAATTTGGAAAACTCAGTAGTGTCCACAGGACTGGAAAAGGTCAGTTTTCACTCCAATCCCAAAGAAAGGCAATGCCAAAGGACGCTCAAACTATCGCACAATTGCACTCATCTCACATGCTAGTAAAGTAATGCTCAAAATTCTCCAAGCCAGACTTCAGCAATACGTGAACCGTGAACTTCCAGATGTTCAAGCTGGTTTTAGAAAAGGCAGAGGAACAAGAGATCAAATTGCCAACATCCGCTGGATCATCGAAAAAGCAAGAGAGTTCCAGAAAAACATCTATGTCTGCTTTGTTGACTATGCCAAAGCCTTTGACTGTGTATATCACAATAAACTAGAAAATTCTGAAAGAGATGGGAATACCAGACCATCTGACCTGCCTCTGGTGAAACCTGTATGCAGGTCAGGAAGCAACAGTTAGAACTGGACATGCAACAACAGACTGGTTCCAAAAAGGAAAAGGAGTACGTTAAGGCTGTATATTGTCACCCTGCTTATTTAACTTATATGCAGAGTACATCATGAGAAACGCTGGGCTGGAAGAAGCACAAGCTGGAATCAAGATTGCTGGGAGAAATATCAATAACCTCAGATATGCAGATGACACCACCCTTATGGCAGAGAGTGAAGAGGAACTAAAAAGCCTCTTGATGTAAGTGAAAGAGGAGAGTGAAAAAGTTGGCTAAAGCTCAACATTCAGAAAACTTAGATCATGGCATCTGGTCCCATCACTTCGTGGGAAACAGATGGGGAAACAGTGGAAGCAGTGTCAGACTTCATTTTTTTGGGCTCCAAAATCACTGCAGATAGTGACTGCGGCCATGAAATTAAAAGACGCTTACTCCTTGGAAGGAAAGTTATAACCAACCTGGATAGCATATTTAAAAGCAGAGACATTACTTTGTCAACAAAGGTCCATCTGGTCAAGGTTATGGTTTTTCCAGTAGCTATGTATGAATGTGAGAGTTGGACTGTGAAGAAAGCTGAGCACCGAAGAATTGATGCTTTTGAACTGTGGTGTTGGAGAAAACTCTTGAGAGTCCTTCAGACTGCAAGAAGATCCAACCAGTCCATCCTAAAGGAGATCAGTCCTGGGTGTTCATTGGAAGGACTGATGTTGAAGCTGAAACTCCAATACTTTGGCCACCTGATGCGAAGAGTTGACTCATTGGAAAAGACCCTGATGCTGGGAAGGATTGGGGGCAGGAGGAGAAGGGGACGAGAGAGGATGAGATGGCTGGATGGCATCACCAACTCAATGGACATGGGTTTGGGTAGACTCCAGGAGTTGGTGATGGACAGGGAGGCCTGGCGTGCTGTGATTCATGGGGTTGCAAAGAGTTGGACACAACTGAGTGACTGGACTGAACTGAACTGAACTGTGGGAATTCAATGTATTGCAAGTTGCCATATTTCCTTCCATTCTAAAGCAAGATGGTTAGTGTACTCAGTTGTTCAATACTTTAACAGAAGTAGCCTATTGGGACAAGAGCAATGTGCTTTCTGCAAAACAAAACCTTATTTGCTAATTTATTATTTTCCAAGTAAGGAATGAGGCAAACAAATGAGAGAAACCCATGATTCAGCTAACAGAAATTTATCAACCATCCAATATATCCTTGATAATTAGAAAATGGAAACTATTCTGGTTCTAAAAATGCCTTTGAAAAGTTTGTATCAAAGAGTATTAAAAATTGAACTATTTTGGAGCTATTGTCACTTTGACATCGGCACAGAATAAAGGAATGCTTCTCAGAGTGGAGAAGTTTTGACTTAGGATTTGTTGACCAACTGTGCTTGTGTGTGTAAGTTGCTTAAATCATGTCCCACTCTTTGAGACCCTATAGATTGTAGCCTGCCAGGTTCCTCCGTTCATGGGATTCTCCAGGCAAGAATTCTGGAGTGGGCTGCCATGCCCTTCTCTAGGGCATCTTCCCAACCCAGGGATTGAACTCGCGTCTCTTATCTCTCCTGCATTGGTAGGCAGGTTCTTTACCACTAGTGCTACCTGGGAAGTCCTGAGGACCTGTGCTTGCACTGATCTAATTTAACATCTTCAGGTTTATTCTACAGCACAGTAGATGGTGCATAACTTTAGTTTCTAAGCCCAAGAATGGCATGAAACTCTACCAGGAAGCTAAGAATCAAACTCTTTATCAGGTATTGAGATAAACTTCTGAAACATTTCACATGTTCTTACCACATGTAGATGATTCAGTAGAACCATGTATAAATAAAATATTGATCATCTACAAAAAGGGAATTAGAAACGAAATATTACAGTGCTGTCAGAGATAAGAGCCCCTGGAATAGTGTATGAAGTTCTGATTACTGAGCCTCAATAAAAGTGGAGCAAGTGAAAGACAAGAAAAATAAGCAAGGGGATGAATAGACAAAAAAGATTGGAAAGATTAAGGAAGAAAAGGGACACTGAAAGCTATTAAATAATGAAAGGCGTGGATAAGATATACATAGGCTCATTTAACATTTGTGACTTATAGAAATCTTGTAAGGAAGACAGACTAAGTATTATTAACCCCGGTTTAGAAATAAGGAAACTAGGGCTTAGATAAATGAACAGGGTCATACAACCATCAAATAATATAGCCATGTTTTCTATATTGTGCTTTTTATTCTACTACTCAACCTCTGTGACTTAGTGCAACTCATAATAGTCTCATTACCCAACAGAGTAACACTTAAAGGAAGTGTAGGTAGACAAAATGAAAAATGGTTAGAAAAGTTATTTAAAAAATTCAACCTTACCCTACTGTAGAGCACATTGCTCAATGTTATGTGGCAGTCTGGATGGGAAGGGAGTTCAGGAGACAGTGGATACCTGTGTATGTATGGCTGAGTCTCTTTGCTGTTCACCTGAAACTATCATAACATTGTTTGTTAATCGGCTATTCCCCAAAACAAAATTAAAAGTTTAAAAAATAAAAATAATTTTTGAAAAGTTAAAAAAGTGACTGCAGTTAAAGATGATATCCTTTTTCTGACAATTATCATTTGTGTGTGTGTGTGTGTGTGTGTGTGCTCTGTCATGTCTGACTCTTTGCAATCCCATGGACGGTAACCCTCCAGGCTCCTCTGTTCATGAGATTCTCCAGGCAAGAATACTGGAGCGCATTGCCATTTCCTACTCCGGGGGATCATCCCAATTCAGGAATCAAACTCTTGTCTCTTGTATCTCCTGCATTGGCAGGCAGATTCTTTATCACTGCATCATCTGGGAAGCATCATATTCTTATACATGCTAATAAAGATGGTTTCTTATAAAAAATTGAACCTTAAATTCTTTCTTTTAATAACCAGGATATAATAACTGAATAAGGTGGAGCAAAAGTCTGAGGACCTCTCAGCTGAGTACCAAGAAGTAAAGGAAATACCATTGAGATTTTTTTAAAAAGGGGGGTCAAAGAAGGAAAATTTTACATAAAGCTGATCATCTGTATTCAAAAGGTATAACAGACCCTTTGGAAAACTATACACCAATTGTAACAGCACTTAAAACCAGTCTGGATTTTCTCTTTTCAAAAATTTTCAGAAACTGCAATCTTTTCTTTGAAATATGAAAAAATATGATTCTTTGTAAATGGAGATGATCTTTGGAAATATCTCAAAGTTATTCCAAACAAATCGTTTTTAGAATAAATCTAGTGAATCATGTGATCAATAAAGTTGGGTAATGCTATCTGAGCCTATATGGTCCTGAGACTTGTATTCTTGTGTGGTTAGAAAATTGGCTTGAAAAGAAATAGGGCCAAAACCAGGCTTCTCTATAAGACTTTCTGATTGGGATTGTGGTCCCACTCTTTCACAGTGACCCAATTGCTGAGTGGATTTTCTGGGAGAGAGTGGGTGTTTCATGATTCCCTTCATTGGAGTGAATAATTGAAAGTGGAGAGTAATATGTTAGTGCTTCTTTGAAGGATGTAATTAGGTAATATCATGCAAGAAGGAAAGTGTCATAAAGCTAATAAAATGCAAATGAGGAGGAACTGCAGCACTGCTCATCTGGATCATCTCATTTGCAGAATTTAAGATGAAACAATAGAGATGAACCAAGAAGTTACAAATATTAATCAGAATTGCTGGGGAGCCCTGACCTCTGGCTATCAATCAAAGTAGAGAATTCACTGCTGAAAGTTTGTCTTCACTGTACTTGGATGTGAAATATTCAATAGAGAGGAAGTGGGGGAAAAAGTAGTATGCTGAATGAATTGGAAGTTATTTTGTTATAGAATCAATAGTTTTCAGACTTTTCCAACTCATGAGCTCTCTGGCAACATTTGTTCTATCCATACCTGGATTCTCTTGTCCACAAAGATGTCAACAAAAATACTTCTATTGCCCCTTCTGAAGTCACATTAATTCTAGGAGCTGAATATATCTCAAAGTCATTAATAACTATATTAGTCATAATTTATCCAAATGCTTTTGAAATGCATTTCTATTTCCTTGGGCTAATGAATTTATTTTATGTGTTTCGAAAGTTGCCATCTTCCTGTCCCAGGATTTTGAGGTTAGTGTGTAAGCAAATTTCTGCTCACCTATTCAATATTATTTATGACCATGTAGATTTAATTCCTTCTATGTAATTAGATTTCTCATTTATACACTGAAAGTCTAAATCTAACTTTGAACCAAACATCCCTGTTTTACTCTCATTATCTCCAAAATTTTAGATTATTCTTCTCCGGACCTTTTCAAGTTTTATGGTGAACTTCTTTTTGAGGGATGGCAGCAGGAACTACATAAATCCTTTCAAGCACAGATATACTAGAATAAAGCTTTATTTCCAATGTGCTTTTTAATGTTTTTCTTCATTTTCTAAGCCTTTTTGGCTGATGCAGAATATTGGGTTTGTATTCCAGGGTCAGTGGAATACAGGGTATTCCAGGTCAGGGTAGTGATTCTGATTCTTTTTCCTGAGTAAAATCTGATAAAGGAGAGTCTTTCATTTTGAGTATTCTGGATTAGTTATTTCCAAATTCATTACTTTTCCCTCACATGCATTATTATAGCATCTCATAAGGATCTGCCCACTGACACAGACTCATAAGATTATTCTATGGTCTCTCTCTCTCCCCTCTGGGATGTCTGAAGAGATTTGTGCATCTTCTTTACTGTCATTTATACATGTATTTAACAATCTCTGCCCTACTATGGATTCTTGAACAATTCTACTCTTCTATATCTAGTGATGTGCCTATCTTTACTCTTTATTACCTAATGATGAAAAAACAATTCTCATCACTAGCCTACAGTGATTCCACTTTGAATCATCTTTGGATATTTAAATGAGTTTCCAAAGACACCAGTTTCAGGAGAGCAAGGATGGTGGGTATGGATAATCTCTAAATAAACTCTAAAATCTAATATACCAAATCTATGGTGTAAGAAACTGTAAAAGGATAACAGATCTCCAATGGAATGTGACAACTGCCTACACTGTATCTAGGTGGAAAACCCAAGAAGAAATAAAGATAAATTCACAGGATTTTATTTCATTTATTCATCTATCTGTTTACTTGAAGAAATTAGAAACTACATTGCCATGGTTAAATAGGTTATTTTGCTTTCATTTTGAATCATCTAATGTTGCCCAACTTGCCTGGTATTGAGGGGAGATTCCTCAGTTATCCATGTTGAAGTCCTTTTTATAAGTGAGAATCACATCTGTAATTTTCTGACCTCATGGTCCAGGAACTGGCCATCATCTTTCATTTTCATTCTTGGAGTCCTTTGGAACTTTCAGATACACAGTCAGATCTCATTCAGTCCTGGAGAGTTATCTTCATCTGTTTTGCCAGTTTGTGGATAGGACTAAGTTGAATATACTTATAGCATCTTGAATATGGGTTTCTCCATATAGCTTAACCCACTCTTTTCAGTATTACCCTTTACTCTTAAAAAAAGAGAACTTTTTAGACTTCTGTGGGTGTAGAAGGCTAAAAGGAGTGTTTGTCTACTTTTATTAACATTAATGTAATTTATTCATCATCTACCTTATTAGGAACAGAAATAATCACATTCCCTCCTGAGGAGGAAGTGTGTTGATAGAATTATCAGTAGAGAAAGGGGCTCACACAGAACTGAGAGAAGTGGTCAATGGAGGTGACAGTGACCTGGGAGGGAGGCAATCTAGACTGTGTAGGAAATTGTCACATTTCATTTAGAGCCCGTCTGTTACTCTGAGTTCTCAAGTCATAGATTTTGATTATTTCAGTTTTTTAAAGTTATTAACAACTGCTCATATCCAACAACCTTCTCTCCTAAAACCAGAAATATCCTGTTTCCCACTTTATATTTTTGTCAACTTCTGTGATATAGAAGAAACTAGCAAATTCAATGGGCTTTCTTGAACACCAGACTTATTTAGCTCTTTAATTACTGCACTGTTTTCTGAAGCTGAAGTTGGGAACAACTGCACGTAAATTCGATGAATCAAGTGCCATCTTCAAGTGACCATCACACTTATCTCTGCTTCTAGAACTGTATAATTGTTTTTTATTTTTTGGTTTTATTTCCCATATAAATATGTCTGAATTTGCGTATGTGTGTGTATATGCACACAAAAGATCTTCTTTATCATTAGAATTCTGTAATTAATTTGAAAAAGTAATTGACATGGCACTTGTAAGTACCATAGATTAATTGGAAATTATTTGTTAATAATGTAAATAATAATACTAATATTTATGGTGTCCCCACATGTACCAGACTTTATTCTAAGTACTTTATATCATGATATCATTTAATCCTAATAACAATATTATGAGGAATATACTATTATTCCCAATATATGGATGCAGAAACTAAGGATCAAAAAATTTAAAGAACTTTCTAAAATCACACAATTAGTGGGAAATTGGAGCTGTGATTCCAACCCAACTGTACCAGTCTTCTAGACAAAGGTCTTTGTTCAACTCTGTCAAGTTGAAAAAAATGATAAACTGGTTAGGTGCAGAAAAGTGTACAATTGGATGAGAAAATTTGAATTGAGTTATGAAAAATGTCAAAAGCTGGTATTTAGGTAGAGAGCAATCATTTCTTGTCTAACTATTCCTAGGCTTTTCCTAGAGCATCAATAGATTTAAAGCTGTCTTGAGATGCTTCTTCTAAGAAATCTTCCATATTTAAGTTTCTGATCAACATAGTATGTTTACAACATTGTGTAATCAGTAAAAGTATAGAGTATGAGTTGTTCTAATCATACTATCATGTAAACAAATGGTGCCAACTGTTTTGACCCAGAGTTACAGAAAATACTATCATTTAGAGCATTGATAACATGTACACAAGTCACTTGAGTGATTTTCCCAAATGAAATAGAATCTATCAAATGACATTTAATTATATGTATTTCTTTTATTTCTCCTTGCTGGGTTTTTTTCTTGGTGGGGTGGGCAGTGCTGGCTCTTGTTGCTGCACATCAGCTTTCTCTAGTTGTAGCGAGTGAGAGCTACTCTAGTTGCCATGTGTGGGCTTCCCATTGAGGTGGCTTCTCTTATTACAGAGCATGGACTCAGGGGCATGCAGGCTTTAGTGGCTGTGGTGCATGGGCTTAGTTGCCCCACAGCATGTGAAATCTTCCTGAACCAGGGATCAAACCCATGACCCTGAATTGACAGGCAGATGCTTAAGCACTGGACCACCAGGGAAGTCCTCCATCCTGTTTTTGATGTGGGGGTTTCACTCCCATTATATTTCCTTCCTAGAGGGAAGTATCTATGCCATCAATCTGTGATGGCAGTAATATTCATTTTAAAAATTTTTGTCAGAGTAGTTAAACAGAAAGAAATTTTTAATGAAAGTAGACTTGTAAAAGGAGACATTAAAAATGGTTATGTGTTAAGTTGCTTCAGTCATGTCTGACTCTTTGCAACCCTATGGACCGTAGCCTACCTGGCTCCTCTGTTCATGGGGTTCTCCAGGCCAGAAACTGGAGTGGGTAGCCATTCTATTCTCCAGAGGATCTTCCTGAGCCAGGGATCAAACCTGAGTCTCTTACGTGTCTCCTGGGTTTTGGCAGGTGGGTTTTTTACCACTCGCCCCACCTGGAAAGCCCTAAAAAGGCTTAGTTGCCCCGTATTGATTTGGCAGTAAATTATCTAGAAACAATTTTCTCAATATTCACTAGTCTTGAGTTTGTTACAACTTAGTTAATCCAAGTTTTATGTAAACAATTTAATGAAGAGAAAATACAGTCATACAAAGCAGCTTGTTGATGAAATTCTTTTTAAGCTCATTATTGTAAGCCATAGAAACAGGGTTGTTTGTTTTGCATTTTTGTCTAAGCTATAAGTTAAGTTGCTCATTTTTGTAACTGAGTATATAGGTTCAGTTCAGTTCAGTTCAGTCGCTCAGTCGTGTCCAACTCTTTGCCACCCCATGAATCGCAGCACACCAGGCCTCCCTGTCCATCACCAACTCTCAAATCCATGCCCATCGAGTTGGTGATGCCATCCAGCCATCTCATCCTCTGTTATCCCCTTCTTCTCCTGCCCCCAAACCCTCCCAGCATCAGGGTCTTTTCCAATGAGTCAACTCTTCGCATCAGGTGGCCAAAGCACTAGAGTTTCAGCTTCAACATCAGTCCTTCCAATGAACACACAGGACTGATCTCCTTTAGGATGGACTGGTTGGATTTCCTTGCAGTCCAAGGGACTCTCAAGAGTCTTCTCCAACACCATAGTTCAAAAGCATCGATTTTTCGGTACTCAGCTTTCTTCACAGTCCAACTCTCACATTCATACATGACCACTGGAAAAACCATAGCCTTGACCAGATGGACCTTTGTTGGCAAAGTAATGTCTCTGCTTTTAAATATGCTATCTAGGTTGGTCAAAACTTTCCTCCCAAGGAGTAAGCATCTTTTAATTTCATAGCTGCAGTCACCATCTGCAGTGATTTTGGAGCCCAAAAAAATAAAGTCTGACACTGTTTCCACTGTCTCCCCATCTATTTCCCATGAGGTGACTGAATGTTAAACTTTAAGCCAACTTTTTCACTCTCATCTTTCATTTTCATCGAGAGGCTCTTTAGTTCCTCTTCACTCTCTGCCATAAGGGTGGTGTCATCTGCATATCTGAGGTTATTGATATTTCTCCCAGCAATCTTGATTCCAGCTTGTGCTTCTTCCAGCCCAGCGTTTCTCATGATGTATTCTGCATATAAGTTAAGCAGGGTGACAATATACAGCCTTGACGTACTCCTTTTCCTATTTGGAACCAGTCTGTTGTTCCATGCCCAGTTCTAACTGTTGCTTCCTGACCTGCATACAGGTTTCTCAAGAGGCAGGTCAGATGGTCTGGTATTCCCATCTCTTTCAGACAGATTTTGCCCTATACTGATGCTTAACTGTAAAATTATTGTAAAAGAAACTTGGTCATATCTCTTAGAGAAAGTGTGTGTGTGTGTGCACGTGTGCGTGTGCTCATCCCCAGAGCTGGACCCAGGAAACAAGCCCACGACACTTAGAGGATGGGGATGTTATCTGTGGAGATCATGTGCTTATGTAGAAAGCACTCAAACTTAGTAGTCGAACAGCACCTTGCACTGTTTGAATGTCAGCTTCTCTCTCCTATAACTGTATCATTCATACAGAAATCAGAGGGAGCATTTTCCCTAATCACCCCATGGTTGATGATTGAAAGTTGCCCTTAAAAATGTATCTAGACACTGCAAGAAACTAGAAATTAATAGAAAAATCATCCCATTCTTAAAGCATTGTTTTTCTCTTAGCTTTTCTAATAAAGAGGTTTCCTAAGTTGCTTACCCCTCTTTTATATTGAGTCAGAATATAGAATATGGTATATCCTATGATGCCTCACTCACAGTTAGGGTACTTTCATCACTTTTCTTGGGATAAAAAAGAAATAGAAATAACATGGAGTCTCAGTGTCACGGACTGAATGGTCATATGTTAAAATTCATAGTTAAAGCCCTGACCCCACATTTATGGTTTTGGAGGTGGGGCCTTTGAGAGATAATTGGGTTTAAATGAGGTCATGGGGTGGGATCCCCATGATGGTATTAGTATCCTTGTAAGAAGAGTAAGAGAGACCAGAGCTCTCTTTCTTCTATGTGAGGATACAAAGAGAAGACAGTAATCTGCAAACCAAGAGGAGACCTTTCAGCAGGAAAAATCTGCCAAAGCCTTGATCTTGGACTTTCCAGTTTCCAGAACTAAGAGATAGCCATCTGTTGTTTAAGTTACTCAGTTTATAAAATTTTGTGACAATAGTTCAAGCTAAGACACTTAATTATATATTATTTCTCTAAAGATTAACTTCTCAACAATCTCATACATCATAGCATAATTGAGAAACAGAAAGAATTTTTAATGAAAAGAAAAGACCATTAAAATTTCCTACCACAGCAACCATTCCTCCCTGCCAGAAAAAAAAAAAAAAAAAAAAAAAGATGCTAAAAGCTCACAAGGCATATAGAACTCTGCTGGTTGCAAGCGGGTCAGCAGACACATGCAACAGCTGACAGCAGGAGAACAAAGAAGAGTCAAAAACTAGAGATAGAGACAACTATTTTGTTTTCTTAAAAATTGAAGTATAATTGACATATAAGTTTAAAGTATGCATCGTGTTGTGTGTTGTGTATTGGTTTTATATATTTATTCATTTCAGTATGATTCCCAGGTAGTGCAGTTTGTTGTGTGTTGGTTTGATACATTTATACATTTCAGCATGATTCCCAGGTAGTGCAGTTGGTAAAGAATCCGCCTGCCAAGAGATGCAAGAGATATAGGCCCAATCCCTGGGTTGGAAAGATCCCCTGGAGAAGGAAATGGCAACCCACTCCAGTATTCTTGCCTGGAGAATCCCACGGACAGAGGAGCCTGGCAGGCTATAGTCCAAGGGGTCACAAAGAGTCAGACACAACTTGTGACTGAGTCAGTCAGTGACTGAGCACGAGCATGCACTATCAAGAGATAGAACTAACACCTTTATCAAGTTCTATAATTATCATAATTATCATTTCTTTTTTGTGATGGGAACAATTAAGATCTAGTCTCTCAGCAGCTCTGAAGTTTATAATACAGCATTGTTGACTACAATTACCAAGCTGTGCATTAGCTCTCCATGACTTATTTATCTACCAATTCCCAGTTTACACACTTAAGTAACATATCCCCAATCCCTCCACTGCCCCCACACCATTCTACTCTATGTTATTACCATTTCAACTTTTTAAAATTCCACATATAAGTGATATCATCCAGTATTTGTCTGACTTATCTTACTTAGCATAATGATCTCAAGGTCCATTCATGTTATTGAAAATGGCAGGATTTCCTTCTTTCTCATGGCTGAATGTGTGTGTGTGTGTGTGTGTGTGTGTGTGTGTGTGTGTGTGTATGTATTATTACATCTTCCTCATCTCTTCATCTGTTGATGGACTTCCCTTGTAACTCAGTTGGTAAAGAGTCTGCCTGCAATGCAGGGGACCCAGGTTTGATCTCTGGGCCAGGAAGATCCCTTGGAGAAGGAAATGGCAGCCCATTCCAATATTCTTGCCTGGAGAATCCCATGAACAGAGGAGCCTGGCAGGCTACAGTCCATGGGGTCGCAAGAGTTGGACATGATTTAGTGACTAAACCACCAAACCAACCACCAAACATAAGAGTGCAGATATCTCTTTGGACTTCTGTTTCACATCCTTGGGCTGTATACCTAGAAGGGAAATGACTGGATCATATGGTAGTTCTATTTTTAACTTTTTGAGAAACGTCCATACTGTTTTCCATAGTGGTTGAACCAAATCACATTCCCACTAACAGTTAAGCAATTCCCTTATCCCTACATCCTCACCAACATTTGTTATCTCTTATCTTCTTGATGATAGCCATTCTAACAGGTGTGATATAATACCTCATTTTTAATTTTTTTTTAATTGGAGGAAAATTGCTTTACAACATTGTGTTGGTTTCTGCCATACAACATGTGAATCAGTCATAATTATATATATAATATATATAATTATTCTAGAGTATTATAATTATATATACATATCCCCTCCCTCCCATTCCCCCATCCCACTCCTCTAGGTCTTCAGAGACCACCAGGCTGGGCTCCCTGTGTTATATAGCAGCTTCCAACTAGTTATCTATTTTACACATAATAGTGTATATATGTCAATGCTAGTTTCTCAGTTTGTCCCACCCTCTCCCTCCACTGCTGTGTCCACAAGTCTATTCTCTACACCAGCATCTCCATTCCTTCCCTGTAAATAGGTTCATCAGTACCATTTTTTCTAGATTCCATATATATGTATTAATATGTGATATTTGTTTTTCTC
Source organism: Muntiacus reevesi (assembly GCF_963930625.1). Taxonomy (NCBI): domain Eukaryota; kingdom Metazoa; phylum Chordata; class Mammalia; order Artiodactyla; family Cervidae; genus Muntiacus; species Muntiacus reevesi. The sequence goes on from NC_089249.1 coordinate 84,795,205, forward strand.
TTCCTAATTTACTTCACTTTGTATAACAGGCTCTAAGTTCATTCACCTCATGACAACTGACTCAAATTCATTCTTTTTTATGGCTGTATCTCATTGTTTTGGTTGCATTTGCATTGTTTTGGTGTTGTACATCTTTTCATGAATCTGTTGGTCATTTGGATATCTTCTTTTGAAAAATAACTACTTAGTTCCTCTGACCACTTTTTTTTTTTTTATTGAACTGTTTGCTTTTTTTGTTTTTGAGTTACACAAGCTCTTCATATATCTTGTATATTAAGCCTTTATTCAATATATGGTTTACAATCATTTTCTCCTATTCCATAGTCTCCTTTCATTTTGCCAATTTTTTCTTTTTCTGTGCAGAAGCTTTTTAGTTTGATGTCATCCAGCTTGTGGATTTTTGTTTTTGTTGCTTGTGATTTTGGTGTCAAATACAAAAAAAATATTTCCCAGTCTAATATCAAAATTTTTCCCTATATTTTCTTCTAGGAGTTTTATGATATTGGGCCTATGTTCAGGTCTTTAATCCATTTTAAGTTAGTTTTTATGAGTTGTGTAAGACAGGGATCCAATTTCATTTTTCTGCATGTTTTATCCAGCACTATTTGTTGAAGGAATTGTCCTTTCCCCATTGAGTGCTCCTGACCTCCCTGTCAAATATTAGTTGTCCATGTAGATGGGGACTTATTTATGGGTTCTCTATTCTGTTTTATTGGCCTATACATCAGTTTTTATGCCAATACCATGCTGTTTTAGCTACTATAACTTTGAGGTATGGTTTGAAATCAGGAACATTGTTGCCTCTGGTTTTTTTTTTCCTCAGGAGTGCTTTGGCTGTTTGGGGCCTATTGTGGTTTCATACAATGTTTATGATTGCTTTTTCATATTTCTGTGAAAAATACCATTGGAATTTTAACAGAGGTTGCATTGAATCTATAACTAACTGTGTAGTATGAATATTTTAACAATATTAATTCTTTCAACCCAAGAACATAGAATATCTTTCCCTTTGTTCATGAGAGAGACTATTTTATGAAGCAGGACAATCTAGGCCACTCAGCAAAGAGAAAAACTTCCTTACATACCTCAATAGTGATTTTGAACATCACTGTGTTATAGCAGAGGATATAATTTTTAAAAGATAATCTTTAGCTATCAATAAAATGTGTTTTATCTAATTTGCTTAATAAAGCAGTGGAATGTCTCACTATTTTTAGAAGATCATTCAAACCATATTTTGAAAAGATACACGTGCCCTAATGTTCATAGCAGTACTATTAATAATAGCCATGACATGGAAGCAACCTAAATATCATCTATATATGAATGGGTAAAGAAGATGTGGTACATACACAAATAGAATTTTGTTGTTGTTTAGTTGCTAAGTCGTGTGTGACTCTTTGCAACCCCATGCACTGTAGCCTACCAGGTTCCTCTGTCCATGGGATTTCCCAGACAAGAATACTAGAGTGGGTTGCCATTTCTACTTGGCAGGCAGATCCTATACCACTGAGCCATCTGGGAAACCCACAATAGAATATTACTCAGCCATAAAAAAGAATGAAACAATGCCATTTATAGCAACATGGATGGACCTGGAGATTATCATTCTAAATGAAGTTAAGTCAGACAAACAAAGACAAATATATGATATTCCTTATGTGTGGAATCTTAGAAAATGATATAAGTGAACTTATTTACAAAACAGAAACAGACTCACAGACTTCGAAAACAAACTTATGGTTATCAATGGGAAACGGTGGTGGAGGAGGATTAACAAAGGAGATTGGAATTAACATACACAATTTCTAATATAAAGTAGGTAATCCACAAGGACTTACTGTATAGCACAGGGAACTCTATTTAGTATGCTGTAATAACCTATAGGGGAAAAGAATCTGAAAAAAGAACAGATATATGAATATATATAACTGAATCGCTTTGCTGTATACCTGATCACAAGATTGTAAATGAACTATACTCAATATAAAATTTAAAAGTAAAAAAAAAGAAAGAGAAACAGATCATCTATGAAAACAGTTAAAAATTTTGTAGCTTGAAGATATAATTTCTCAGTATAACAAAAATTAATTTATGTTGATCAGCTCATTCTGGGTTAATAGAGGCACCCCTGTTCCTTGATAAGCTCTACCAGTGAATTGCACATTTTTGCTGTGAGTTCTTTTTCCCCTTGTAACTATGAATATGGCTAACAATTTTAGGCTAAACATTCTGAATACTATCTGGGTGACAGCTAAATTTTTTTTGTGTCGGTTCAAATTCATAATTCAGTGGTCTTTCTTGTGATCTTAACAGATTTCATCATCACTGATTTATATGTGGCACATAGAGTAGCTGGAGTAAGTTCCTTGACACCCTCTCCACCCCGGTAATATGGCCTATGTGGGATTAGAAAGAGCTTCCCTGGTGGCTCAGATGGTAAAGCGTCTGCCTGCAATGTGGGAGACCCGGGTTTGATCCCTGGGTTGGGACGATCTCCTGGTGAAGGAAATGGATTAGAAAGAAGAGATACAACTACATGTATCAAACCTGGAAGGGACTAGAGCTATCTAATACAAGAATTCAAATTTGGAGATGGAGAAATTGAGGTCCAATAACTTCTCAAGGTTAACTAGTTAGCCTAGCTACAGGTTAACTATCATGACTGGTTAATCTGTAGCCAGAACCAAAATCTGTCTCCTGATTCCCAGTCGAGCCCAGAACCCCCTCCATAAGACTTCCCATCAAATGTGAGATAATGATGAAGCATCTATGACAACTTTTAGATGTCTTTAAAAGTACCCTAGAACCCCTGAATCTATTGAAAAATCACTATTTATACATCTAATGAAAGCTACAAATGAGAATGCAAAATGATCTTTCATTATCACTCTAAAAATGCTTAACTAAGTACCTAGTACTGACAAACCACATTTTACTTAATGAGAAGTGAGCAAGAGAGATAAACAAAGCATTGCAATTCATACTAATCATTAATTAGTAGCTTGTTTCTCAAACTATGTTCCCAGGCCCAAGGTTCTAAGACAGAGTGTACAGGGGCTCCCACCTAGGGAGCAGCTCTTCAGTTATCTGTCCTTTACTTTAGAGTTCTGCATGAGCATTCTTTAATAATAGAATTTGTTGCTAGAAATAATCTCTGAAACCGCAAAAGTGCTGGACCCAACTCCTCAGCTGTGATTCTTTCGCCCCTCCTCCCCCCAAACCTTAACTGCAACTTTTGGTTTTGTGGTCTCTTGTGGTCTCTCCCAGTCTGATATTCTTTTCCTGTGATCTTTCTCTACCTTGGGTGGGCCGGGGGTGCCTTTGAGAATTTTCCTACAACATTTAGGACAGAGTGCCTTGTTTAGGTGCTTCCCTGGTGCCTCAGTGGTAAAGAATCCGCCTGTCAATACAGGAGACATGGGTTTGATCCCTGGGTCAGGAAGATCTCCTGGAGAAAGAAATGGCAACCCACTCCAGTATTCTTACCTGGGAAATCCATAGACAGAGGAGCCTGGTGGGCTACAGTCCATAGGTTCACAAAGAGTCAGCCACGACTTAGTGACTAAATAGCAGCAGTGGCTTCGTTTAGAAGAAGCTTTAGGTAGGGGTTTCTTGCTAGGTATATGATCAAGTTCCCTTTCACCTGGTTCTAATATTCAAAGTAGTTATCTAGGAATCAGTAATTTGTACCCTTTTACAAAAGCCATGAATAGCAATTACCAATACAGCTATTCCACGTTCCTTTTATAGTATCCACCAGAGACTTTGCATTTGTCAAAGTCAGTACTCTCTGAAGATTTATATAGAGATTACTTTAAAATATTTTTATTATGTTAAAACATTATAACATAAAATTTATCATTTTAATTGTACAATTTAGTGGCATTAAGTTCATTTACAATATTGTACAACTATCCCCACTATCCAGTTCCAAAGTATTTTTGTCATCCCAAATAGAAATTCTACCAACTAGATGATAACTCCACATTCCTCTCTTCCCCCAGTGCCTGGTAACCTTTATCCTATTTTCTGTCCTTTTCTAGGTATTTCATGTAAGTGAAACCATACACTGTTCCTTCTGTGTCTAGCTTATTTCACTTAGCATAATTTGAAGTTTCACTTATGTATATTTAGCATGTATCAGAATTTCATTTATTGTTATGCTTGAATAATATTTAGTTGTATGTATATACTCCATTTAGTTTATCTATGTGTCTGTAGATGAAAACTTGGATTGTTTCCACATTTTGGCTACTGTGAATAATGTTACAAAGAACCCTGATGTTCAAGTATCTGTTTGAGCCCATGCTTTCCATTCCTTTGAGTATATACTCAAGAGAAATTAGTGGATCATTTGGTAATGATTTGTTTAACTATTTGAGGAACCACCAAGCTGTTTCCCATTGTGGCTGCACCATTTTACACCCACACCAGGAACACACAAGGGTTCAAATTTTTCCACATCCGTGCCAAAACTTGCAGTTTTCTGGGGCTTTGTTTGTTTTTTAATAAAAAGCTATCCTAATGATTATGAAGTAGTGTCTCATGATGGTTGTGATTTGAATTTTGCTAGTGACAATATTGAGTGGTTTTTCATGTGCTTATTGTCATCTGTACATCTTCTTTGAAGAAATGCCCGTTCAGATCTTTTGCTCTTTTTTGAATTAGGCTGTTTTCTTGGTTTGAGTCATAGGAATTCTGTATATACTATGGATATTAATCCATTACCAGGTATATGATTTGCAAATATTTTCTTTCATTTTGTGGGTAGTAATTTTACTTTGTTGATAGTGTCCTTAGAGGCACAAAACTTTCCAATTTGATGATTTTCAATTTACGTGTTTTTTCTTTTGTTGCTAGTGCTTTTGGCATCATATTTAAGAACTCACTGGCAAGCTGAATATCACGAAGATATTCCCCTATGTTTTCTCCTAAGAGTTTTGTAGTTTTAGCTCTTATATTAGGTCTTTGATCAATCTTGAGTTAATTTTTGTGTATAGTATAAGATAAGGGGTCATCATTGTTCTTTTGCATGCAGATGATAGCCAATTCTCCTAGAACCACTTTTGAAAAGACATCTTTTCCCCATTGAATGATCTTGGTGTCCTTATTAAAAATATTTGACTATACAAGTGAGAATTTATTTCTGGGTTCTCAATTCTATTCCATCGGTCTACATATCTGTCCTTATTCTAAGACAATACTATCTTGATAACTGTAGCTTTGTAGTAATTTCTGAAATAAGAAAGTGTGAGCGCTCTAACTTTATGCTTATTTTCAAAATTGTTTTGGCTATTTGGTGCTGTCATGCTCCATTTGTAAAAAAGAAAAAAGAAAACACATGTAATATCTATGACATAAAATAAAATGAGGTATGCCTATATGGACGATCATGTCATCTGCAAACCAAGACTGTTTTAACTCTTTCTTCCCAATATATAGACATTTCATTGCTTTTTTTGTCTCATTGCATTAGCTAGTCCTTCCAGTAAGATGATGAAAAGATGTGATGAGAAGGGATATACTTGCTTTGTTCTTGATCTTAGTTGAAAAGCTTCAAGTTTCTCACCATTAAGTATGATGTTAGCTGTACTTTTCTTATAAGTATTAGGTTGAAGACATTCCCCTCTATTGCTAGTTTACTGAGAGTTTTTAAAATTTATTTTAGCTGAAGGATAATTGCTTTACAATTTTGTGTTGGTTTCTGCCATACATCAACATGAATCAGCCATAGGTATACATATGTTCCCTCCCAAGAGTTTTTTGTTAAATCATGAATGAGTGTTGAATTTTGTCAAATACCTTTTCTATATCCATTGATATGATCATGTAGTTTTTCTCTTAGAGTCTGTTGATGTGATGGATTAAATAAATTGATTTTCAAATGTTGATTGAGTCTTGTATACCCTGAACAAATCCCATTTGGTCATGCTATACAATTAATTCTTTTTATACATTGTTGGGTTTGATTTGTTAATATTTTATTGAGGAGTCTTGCATCTATTAATATGTTCAATATGTTCATGAGAGATAACTGATCTGTGGCTTTCCTTTCTTATAATGTTTTTGGTTTTGGTATTAGAGTAATGTTGGCCTTGTAGAATGAACTAGGAAGAAAACCCTTTGCTCCTATCCTCTCAAAGAGGTTGTTAAGAATTTGTATAATTGTTTTGTTAAATGTTTGGTAGAAATGACCAGTGGACCCATCTCAACCTGTTGCTTTCTGTTTTTGAAAATTATTAATTATTGATTTTAATATACACAGATCTATTCAGATTGTTCATCTCTTTTCTGTGAGTTTTGACAGCTTGTCTTTTCAAGGAATTGATCTGTTTCATCTAGGTTATCAAATATGTGGGCATAGAGTTGTTCAGAGTATTCCTTTATTGTACTTTTAATGTTCATAGAATCTGTAATGATCTGCCTTCTTTCATTTCTGTTATTAGTAATTTAAGTCCCTCTTCTCTTTTTCTTAGTTAGTCCAGCTAGAGGCTTATTGATTTTACTGATCTTTTCAAAGAACCAGTTTTTGGTTTTGTTGATTTTCTCTACTGGTTTCCTGCTTTCAATTTCATTGCTTTCTGCTCTGATTCCTATTATTTCTTTTCTTTTACCTACTTTTGATTCAATTTTCTCTTCTTTTTCAAGTTTCCTAAGGTAAAAAACTTAGATTACTGATTTTAGATTTTATTCCTTCTAACATACACATTCAATGCTGTAAAATTCCCTCAAAGCACTGTTTTCACTGCATTCCACAAATTCTAATAAGTAGCTTTTCATTTTCATACAATTCAAAATATTTTAAAATTTCTCTTGAGATTTCTTCTTGGGCCCATGTGTTATTTAAAAGTATTTTGTTTAATCTCCATATATTTTGTGATTTTCCAGTTATGGGCTAATTCCACTGTGGTCTTACAGCAGACATAGTATGATTTCTAGTTCTGAAATTTAAAAGTGTTTATTTATTTATTTATTTAATATAAATTTATTTATTTTAATTGGAGGCTAATTACTTTACAATATTGTATTGATTTTGCCATACATTGACATGAATCCACCACAGGTGTACATGTGTTCCCCATCCTGAACCCCCCTCCCACCTCCCTCCCCATCTCATCCCTCTGGGTCATCCCAGTGCACCAGCCCCAAGCACCCTGTATCATGCATTGAACCTGGACTGGTAATTCATTTCACATATGATAATATACATGTTTCAATGTCATTTTCCCAAACCATCCCACACTCGCCCTCTCCCACAGAGTCCAAAAGACTGTTCTATACATCTGTGTCTCTTTTGCTGCCTCACATACAGGGTTATTGTTACCATCTTTCTAAATTCTAAATATATGCGTTAGTATGCTGTATTGGTGTTTTTCTTTCTGACTTACTTAACTCTGTGTAATAGGTTCCAGTTTCATCTGCCTCGTTAGAACTGATTTAATTGTATTCTTTTTAATGGCCGAGTAATATTCCATTGTGTATGTACCACAGCTTTCTTATCCATTCGTCTGCTGATGGACATCTAGGTTTCTTCCATGTCCTGGCTATTATAAATAGTGCTGTGATGAACATTGGGGCACATGTGTCTCTTTCAATTCTGGTTTCCTCAGTGTGTATGCCCAGCAGTGGGACTGCTGGGTCATATGGCAGTTCTATTTCCAGTTTTTTTTAAGGAATCTCCACACTGTTCTCCATAGTGGCTGTACTAGTTTGCATTCCCACTAACAGTGTAAGAGGGTTCCCTTTTCTTCACACCCTCTCCAGCATTAATTGCTTGTAGACTTTTAGATAGCAGCCATCCTGACTGATGTGAAACGGTATCTCATTGTGGTTTTGATTTGCATTTCTCTAATATTGAGTGATGTTGAGCATCTTTTCATGTGTTTGTTAGCCATCTGTATGTCTTCTTTGGAGAAAAGACTGCTTAGTTCATTGGCCCAGTTTTTGATTGGGTCGTTTATTTTTCTGGAATTGAGTTGCAGGAGTTGCTTGTATATTTTCGAGATGAATTCTTTATCAGTTGCTTCATTTGCTATTATTTTCTCCTATTCTGAAGGCTGTCTTTTCAGCTTGCTTATAGTTTCCTTTGTTGTGCAAAAGCTTTTAAGTTTAATTAGGTCCCATTTGTTTATTTTTGCTTTTATTTCCATTACTCTGGGAGATGGGTCATAGAGGTTCCTGCTGTGATTTACATCAGAGAGTATATTGCCTATGTTTTCCTCTAGGAGTTTTATAGTTTCTGGTCTTACATTTAAATCTTTAATCCATTTTGAGTTTATTTTTGTGTATGGTGTTAGAAAGTGTTCTAGTTTCATTCTTTTACAAGTGGTTGACCAGTTTTCCCAGCACCACTTGTTAAAGAGATTATCTTTTCTCCACTGTATATTCTTTGCCTCCTTTGTCGAAGATAAGGTGTCCATAGGTGCATGGATTTATCTCTGGGTTTTCTATTTTGTTCCATTGATCTATATTTCTGTCTTTGTGCCAGTACCATACTGTCTTGATGACTGTGGCCTTGTAGTACAGCCTGAAGTCAGGCAGGTTGATTCCTCCAGTTCCATTCTTCTTTCTCAAGGTTTCTTTGGGTATTCAAGCTTTTTTGTATTTCCATACAAATTGTGAAGTTATTTGTTCTAGTTCTATGAAAAATACCATTGGTAGCTTGATAGGGATTGCTTTGAATCTATAGATTGCTTTCTGTAGTGTACTCATTTTCACTAAATTGATTCTTCTGATTCATGAACATGGTATATTTCTCCATCTATTTGTGTCCTCTTTAATTTCTTTCACCAGTGTTTTATAGTTTTCTACACATAGGTCTTTTGTTTCTTTAGGTAGATATATATCTAAGTATTTTATTCTTTTCGTTGCAATGGTGAGTGGAATTGTTTCCTTAATTTCTCTTTCTGTTTGCTCATTGTTAGTGTATAAGAATGCAAGGGATTTCTGTGTGTTGATTTTATATCCTGCAACTCTACTATATTCATTGATTAGCCCTAGTAACTTTCTGGTGGAGTCTTTAGGGTTTTCTATGTAGAAATTCATGTCATCTGCAAACAGTGAGAGTTTTACTTCTTCTTTTCCAATCTGGATTCCTTTTATTTCTTTTTCTGCTCTGATTACTGTGGCCAAAACTTGAATAGCAGTGGTGAGAGTGGGCACCTTTGTCTTGTTCCTGACTTTAGGGGAAATTCTTTCAATTTTTCACCATTGAGGATAATGTTTGCTGCAGGTTTGTCATATATAGCTTTTATTATGTTGAGGTATTTTCCTTCTATTCCTACTTTTTGGAGGGTTTTTTAAAAAATCATAAATGGATGTTGAATTTTGTCAAAGGCTTTCTCTGCATCTATTGAAATAATCATATGGTTTTTATCTTTCAATTTGTTAATGTGGTGTATTACATTGATTGATTTGTGGATATTGAAGAATCCTTGCATCCCTAGGATAAAGCCCACTTGGTCATGATGTATGATCTTTTTAATATGTTGTTGGATTCTGTTTGCTAGAATTTTGTTAAGAATTTTTGTATCTATGTTCATCAGTGATATTGGCCTGTAGTTTTCTTTTTTTGTGGCATCTTTGTCTGGTTTTGGAATTAGGGTGATGGTGGCCTCATAGAATAAGTTTGGAAGTTGACCTTCCTCTGCAATTTTCTGGAAGAGTCTGAGTAGGATAGGTGTTAGCTCTTCTCTAAATTTTTGGTAGAATTCAGCTGTGAAGCTGTCTGGTCCTGGGCTTTTGTTTGCTGGAAGATTTGTGATTACAGCTTCGTTTTCTGTGCTTGTGATGGGTCTGTTAAGATTTTCCATTTCTTCCTGGTTTAGTTTTGGAAAATTGCACTTTTCTAAGAATTTGTCCATTTCTTCCAAGTTGTCCATTTTATTGGCATAGAGCTGCTGGTAGTAGTCTCTTAAGATCCTTTGTATTTCTGTGTTGTCTTTTGTGATCTCTCCATTTTTGTTTCTAATTTTGTTGATTTGATTTTTCTCCCTTTGTTTCTTGATGAGTCTGGCTAAAGGTTTGTGAAATTTTAAGATGTTTTATGGCCCAGAATGCAATCTATCTCAATAAATGTTTTCACCAAGAATATGTATTCTGCCATTGTTGGATAATTCTCTCTCTCTCTTCCAGACCCCAACCACCTTTCCCAAACAACTTAACATCTTGCATAGTCTTTCAGAAATATTTTAGGCACTTATAAGTACCTTTTGCTCTGTATCTGACATTATCAATGTTGAGGAGCTTCCTTTATCTTCTCCATCAATGCTCTTGAAGTCAAGATTTGCAAGTGGTTCAGCATTGTATCCCCTCAGTAATTATCCCAGAGCTTTAGGCCTAATAGAATATTTGTCAAGGGAATGAATCATCTCTTTCTGCTTCTATTCAAACTATTAAGCTCTTAACAAGTTTATACAGAACTTAGCATCTATATAAGAGGTTCATCCCAGCAGAGATGACACTGGCACAAGAACCCATCACCAGTGATTGAGTGGACATATTACTTCCCATTAAATAATGGCTAAAAGATGACATATTTTTCAAATTTCTTCTGCACTCCTCTTTTTCAAACAGTCTCCAAAGAAATGTAGGCATAGTTTATTTGAAAAAAAAAAACAAAAACCTATCCAGTGAAAGCTGTGTAGATCTCTGGCCACCTGATATTTTTTTGTATGAGGCACATCTTAACCTTAATGTGTTTAATGTCACTGACAATCCCCAGGTAAAAAGAGTATAGAGTAGTCAGTCTCATTATGTTAGTTTTACCATAAAACTGTTATTGAGGAGGAGATGGAAATAACAGGATACTTTATGTGAGCTCTGGGCTTCCTGATCTCTCTCGTGGCTCCTAATGAGAGCATAATCACAAAATTATTATAGTGAATTTTTTTCTTCAACCAATAAAAATGACACATTTTTTCTGAGTCTGAACCAGAAAACAACTTTTGTATGTCCCTGCTGTCATTTACCTGCACATGGTGCAAGCACTTATTTTTGGTTCTTAATGAAGGCACGGAGCTTCTAATTATTTAGGGATGTGATTAAATGAGTTTCCCAGTGACTTGATGTCGCAGGAGAAATCTTTTAATTTGCACACTCCTACCACTGATGTATCTTGCAAACAGTGACTGTTTAACAATCCCCATTGCCACTCATTTGCCACTGTTCCTCCAACTCATTGACTTTGAAAGTTTTAATAGTGCCCAGTGAAACTTTTAATTGCCACTGATTAGTGTTTAGGCTTCCAGAGGCAGGCTGTTAGGGGATACAGTCAGGCTATGCAAAGAATTGACTGCAGAGGTCTTAGATGAGATCATATGAAGAACAAATAGCTCCCTCATTGCTGTCTCCCCACTACCTTATTTGTCATGAAGGACTCAATAACTATATTTGAAGATCTGCCTTATTTATTTTAGGCTTTTATTTATTCTCATCTCAGAGGCCTGTTAGAAATCCATAAACTAGAGCATAAAAGCACAGAACATAATAATTTCAATCTAAACTATGATACTCTATTTATAGTTTAAAAGCATTCTACTTATTTCTGCCCCAGTCTCATTAGTCCTGATTTACCTCTCATCTGTTTCAGAGTCAGACTTTCAATGGATTCTATAGCTTATATCATAATATGAAAGTCACTGCATCACCCACCCCCCACATCCAAATCTTTTATGTAATCTATATTTGACTTGGAGTAACTGTGGGTAAGGAGACTAATAATTAGAATGGTTTTTAGGAAAATCACAGTCACTGTTGATGGAGCAGGAAATAAATGGGGAAAAGGATAGGGGCTGGTGTTTTCCTTACCTGATGAAGCTTCAGATTCAGCACATTTCTTAGCATCAAGAAGACTGAAGAAACTAGAAAGATGACGCTTGTAAAAAATAAATTTAGGCAGGATTTGTGGATACAAGGAAGTGGTAAAAAGAGTTATGTTCTTACTCATTTATAGAGAGCTTGATTGATTATTGATATGACCACTGCACTGGTCATTTTGGGGATTCTTTCAACTTTTAGGATTATGTAGTTTTTATCGTGTTTTTCTAAATAATTAATGTTGTTCTGCATTCTTTGAAGCTCAATTCCAGAAAAATAAATGACCCAATCAAAAAATGGGCCAAAGAACTAAACAGACATTTCTCCAAAGAAGACATACAGATGGCTAACAAACACATGAAAAGATGCTCCACATCACTCATTATCAGAGAAATGCAAATCAAAACCACAATGAGGTACCATTACACGCCAGTCAGGATGGCTGCTATCCAAAAGTCTACAAGCAATAAATGCTGGAGAGGGTGTGGAGAAAAGGGAACCCTCTTACACTGTTGGTGGGAATGCAAACTAGTACAGCCACTATGGAAAACAGTGTGGAGATTTCTTAAAAAACTGGAAATAGAACTACCATATGACCCAGCAATACCACTTCTGGGTATACACAATGAGGAATCCAGATCTGAAAGAGACACGTGCACCCCAATGTTCATCGCAGCACTGTTTATAATAGCCAGGACATGGAAGCAACCTAGATGCCCATCAGCAGATGAATGGATAAGGAAGCTGTGGTACATATACACCATGGAATATTACTCAGCCGTTAAAAAGAATTCATTTGAATCAGTTCTAATGAGATGGATGAAACTGGAGCCCATTATACAGAGTGAGGTGAGCCAGAAAGATAAAGAACATTACAGTATACTAACACATATATACGGAATTTAGAAAGATGGTAACGATGGCCCTATATGCAGGGCAGAAGAAGAGACGCAGAAGTACAGAACAGACTTTTGAACTCTGTGGGAGAAGGGGAGGGTGGGATGTTTCGAAAGAACAGCATGTATATTATCTGTGGTGAAACAGACCACCAGCCCAGGTGGGAGGCATGAGTCAAGTGCTCGGGCCTGTTGGGCTGGGAAGATCCAGAGGAATCGGGTGGAGAGGGAGGTGGGATGGGAGACCGGGATGGGGAATTCGTGTAACTCTATGGCTGATTCATATCAATGTATGACAAAACCCACTGAAAAATAAAAATTAAAAAAAAAAAATAATAAAATTTAAAAAAAAAAATAAATAAATAAATAAAGGAGCTAGTAGTGATTTAATTAAAACATTTTTGGGAAATCCAGTACGTTCATCTGAAACTATGAATCAGAAATCATCTGCCATTTTTCACTTGTCTTTTACTTGCTTCATTAGTTAATTTCAATGAGTGTTTAGGAAATCACTGGTTACACATTTGCTGAACAAGGAAACCATCTACTTTAATTGTAGCATTTATGGGTACTATTTAGAACAAATCTTTTTCAGTATTTCAGACCTTGGCTTGTCAATTTTTTGTGATTAATAATAGTATCCTTTACAAATCAGTTTACCTCCAGCCTGTCATATAGCATATGTACTTTTTTTTAAGACCAAACCCCATCTAGTTCACAAGATGACTTTCACTATGGTAGCTCAGTTTTTCTGGGTTGGAGGTTCCATGTTGTTCCTGCTTTCTCATCTCCACTTTTCCATTTGCCTTTCTCCTACTTTACAAGAATGGATACTCTTCTCACCCATCTAAAATGAGCTCATCGCCCCAGGGTACCAAAGGAGGGTACAATTTATGATATTGACTTAGGCAAATCCTACTTCAAAGCATCTTAGTGTGAATATCTGTCTTTCACAATTTCTGTTAAGGGAAAACTTTCACATTAGAAACAGTGTCATTTTGACCCATGGTAGATGTTACAAATTCAGATCTGTCCCTGTCCTGATCATCTCCAGCTGACACAAAATTAGTTTTAAGTAAAATTTTGAGTACTTCTAATGAGAATGTTCTAGTATATCACTGAGTCATGAGAGGTGATTTTAAATATTGGCTTGCTCTCTCACTAAAAACGTGATTAAGGGGTGATATAAAGTCTATATTATAGATTGCAACAGAAGTGATGACAACTTTTCTTTAACATGATCTCACTTCTTCCATTCCCTGACCAAGAATACATCTTTCCTGAGGAGTGGCCCTATGAGAATAAAACAAGGAGAGCATCAGTAAGAAATAGTGAAGGCAGCAAAACCTTATTTTAATCTTGCAAAGTCTGTATATTTTGTGTATTTATATATTAACTATCTTATAAAAAGTCAACAGGTAGATGTCTCTAAGAGGAATGCATAACAATGTGCAATGTGTTTATTTGAATAAAAAAATGAATTCACATTTTTTCCCTGATTGACTGATTGATTTGACAATGAGAGATGATTTTGTCACTTAGATTATGGATATTTACAATAAATTGAATGAGGTGAGTATCAAATAGCAACTCCAAGGTTTTGACAAAAACAATGGTAAAATAAAACATTTCATTTAAAAAATTTTCAAAGATGTATTAAAACAAACAGTAATTTAATTTCTGAATTCTTTCTGGATTTATAGAGTAAAAGAAATATCTCTAAGTTGGAGAGGAACAGGCATAATTAATAGTAATTTGATAAGTCTTGGTAAAACCTTTTTGGGATCGTTCCCAGAATATGAGAAAGTGAATGACTATAATGAATGGGTAATAAATCATGTTGTAAGTTAAATGATTTCCAGTCATTTGCTTTCAACTAAAGTTAGGTATTAGCTATAATAATGTACTTTGATATAATTGATTATACAATGCTCTGTGATTTTTGACCTATAGCTCAGAAGATATTAAAAGAATTAAGTGACAGTGGTATGGCAAAACCCTTTTCATATCCAGCCACTTACTTACTTGAGCTTAATTGCTTAGCACTAAAAGCTACAAAAACAAAATGTAGAATTGACAGTAAATCCTTTTTTATTCCAATAAGTAATGTTGGACATATGAATTAATTTTTTAAAAAGTTCCATTTCCAATGAAATTTTATTCCTTTATGTTTAACAACATATTTCAATTTGAAAAGATTTCAAATAAACTTCATGTTATTTTGACTACGTGTTATTGTTGTTCAGTAGCGAAGTCATGTCTAACTCTTGGCAATCCCATGGACTGCAGCATGCCAGGCTACTCTGTCCTTCACTATCTTCTGAAGTTTGCTCAAATTCATGTCCATTGAGTTGGTGATGCTATCTAACCATCTCACCTTCAGCTGCCCTCTTCTTTTGCCTTCAATCTTTCCCAGCATCGTGGTCTTTTCCAATTAAATGGTGGCCAAAATTTTGGAGCTTCAACATCAGTTCTTCCAGTGAATATTCAGGGTTGATTTTCCTTTAGGATTGACTGGTTTGATCTCCTTACTGTCCAAGGGACTCTCAAGAGTCTTCTTCAGCACCACAGTTTGAAAGCATCAATTCTTTGGTGCTCAACCTTCTTTGTGGTCCAACTCTCACAGCTGTACATGACTACCAAAACATAGCTTTGACCTTTGTTGGCAAAATATGGACCTTTGTTGGCAAAGTGGTGTCTCTGCTTATAACACACTCTAGGTTTGTCATAGCTTTTCTTCCAAGGAACAAGTGCCTTTTAATTTCATTGCTGCAGTCACTGTCCACAGTGTTTTTTGAAGCCCAAGAAATAAAATGTTTCACTTTTTACTTTTCCCCCTTTATTTGCAATGAAGTGATGGAACCAGATGCCATGATCTTAGACTTATGAATGTTGAGTTTTAAGTCAGCTTTTTCACTCTCCTCTTTCACCTCCATCGAGAGGCTCTTTAGTTCCTCTTTGCTTTCTGCCATTAGAGTGATATCGTCTGCATATCTGAAGTTGTTAATATTTCTCCCAGAAATCTTGATTCCCACTTGTGCTTCATCCAGCCTGGCATTTTGCATGTTTACTCTGCACATAAGTTAAATAAGCAGGGTAACAATATACAGCCTTGACGTACTCCTTTCCCAATTTGGAACCAGTCCATTGTTCCATGTCCATTTCTACTGTTGCTTCTTGACCTGCATACAGGTTTCTCTGGAAGCAGGTAAAGTGGTCTGGTATTCCCATCTCTTTAAGAACTTTCTACAATTTGTTGTGGTCCACACAGTCAGAGGCTTTAGCATAATCAGTGTAGCAGTAGATGTTTTTCTGGAATTCCCTTGCTTTTTCTATGATCCAATGAATGTTGGCAATTTGATTTCTGGTTCTTCTTCTTTTTCTAAACTCAGCTTCTACATTTGGAAGTTCTTAGTTCATATACTGCTGTAGCCTAGATTGGAGGATTTTGAGCATAACCTTACTAGCATGTGAAATGTGTACAGTTGTCTGGCAGTTGGAATATTATTTGGCATTGCCCTTCTTTGAGATTGGAATGAAAACTGACCTTTTCCAGTCCTGTGGCCACTGCTGAATTTTTCAAATTTGCTGGCATATTGAGTGCAACACCTTAACAGCATCATCTTTTAGGATTTGAAATAGCTCAGTTGGAATTCCATCACCTCCACTAGGTTTGTTCATAGTAATGCTTCCTATGCTTCTCTATGCAGGTCAAGAAGCAACAGTTAGAACTGGACATGTAACAATAGACTCATTCCAATACGGGAAAGGAGTACATCAAGGCTGTATATTGTCACCCTGCTTATTTAACTTATATGTCGAGTACATCATGAGAAATGCCAGGCTGGATGAAGCACAGGCTGGAATAAAGATTGGCAGGAGAAACATCAGTAACCTCAGATATGCAGATGATACCACCCTTATGGAAGAAAGCAAAGAAGGCCTGAAGAACCTCTTGATGAAAGTGAAAGAAGAGAATGAAAAGTTGGCTTAAAACTCAGCATTCAGAAAATTAAGATCATGGCAGCTGGTCCCATCACTTCACGGCAAATAGATGGGGAAACAATGGAAACAGTGACAGACTTTATTTTTCTGGGCTCCAAAATCACTGCAGATGGTGATTGCAGCCATGAAATTAAAAGACGCTTGCTCCTTGGAAGAAAAACTATTACCTACCTAGACAGCATATTAAAAGGCAGAGACAGTACTTTACCAACAAAGGTCTGTCTAGTCAAAGCTATGGTTTTCCCAGTAGTCATGTATGGGTGTGAGAGTTAGACTATAAAGAAAGCTGAGCGCCAAAGAATTGATGCTTTTGAACTGTGGTGTTGGAGAAGACTCTTGAGAGTCCCCTGGACTGCAAGGAGATCCAACCAGTCCATCCTAAAGGAAATCAGTCCTGAATATTCATTGGAAGGACTGATGCTGAAGCTGAAACTCCAATAATTTGGCCACCTGATGCAAAGAACTGGCTTAGTGGAAAAGACCCTGATGCTGGAAAAGACTGAAGGTGGGAAGAGAAAGAGACAACAGAGGATGAGACGGTTAGATGGCATCACTGACGCGATGGACATGAGTGACTAGGCTCCAGGAGTTGGTGATGGACAGGGAAGCCTGGCATGGTGCAGTCCACAGGGTGGCAAAGAGTTGGACATGACTGAGCGACTGAACTGAATGCTTCCTAAGGTCCACTTGAATTCATACTCCAGGATGTCAAGCTCTAGGTAAATGACCATTCCATCATGGTTATCCAGTCATTATGACCTTTCTTGTAGAGTTCTTCTGTGTATTTTTGCCCCCTGTTCTTTGTCTCTTTTGCTTCTGTTAGGTCCTTATTGTTTCTGCCCTTTAGCATGCCCATTGTTAAACGAAATGTTTCCTTGGTATCTCTAATTTTCTTGAAGAGATCCCTAGTCTTTCCCATTCTGTTGTTTTCCTCTATTTCTTTGCATTGTTCATTGAACAAGGCCTTCTTCTTTCTCCTTGCTGTTGTCTGGAACTCTGCATTCAGTTGGGTATATCTTTCCCTTTCTCCCTTGCTTTTCGCTTCTCTTCTTTCCTTAGCTATTTGTAAAGCCTCCTCAGACAACCACTTTGCCTTCTTGCATTTCTTTTTCTTTGGGATGATTTTGGTTACTGTCTTCTATACAGTGTTACAAACCTCTGTCCACAGTTCTTCAGGCACTGTCTACCAAACCTAATCCCTTGAATCTATTCATCACCTCTACTGTATTTATATATCAAATGTATGTATATATCAAATAAGGGATTTGAGTTGTTAGGTCTTACCTGAATGATGTAGTGTTTTTTCCTACTTTCTTCAATTTCAGCCTGAATTTTGCAATAAGGAGCTCATGATTTGAGCCATAGTCAGCTCCAGGTTTTGTTTTTGCTGACTGTATAGAGCTTCTCCATCTTTGACTATGATGAATATAATCAATCTGATTTCAGTATTGACCATTTGGTGATGTCCATGTGTAGACATTATTATTATTATTATTATTATTCAATTCAGAAGTATATTTTAATACTTAGAGCTTTAAAGTCATGAGAAATTTTAAAACTTACTTTCAATCTATGTACTTAAGTGCATAAACTATAATACATTTAGATAAAATTCTAATAAAATAGAAGTTCAATAAGGAAATTAAATAATGTATATTTCCAACTCTTAAAAAAGAGCATGTTTATGCATTTTCAAAAATGGGTCATGGTAGCAATCAAATTGTTATTCAGATTCCACAGGAGTGCTGTACCTATCTTAATTAAATATGCCAATATGCATGATACCCTGAAAATTATATGCTTTGCATCTTTTAAAAGTTATGTTGAAAATATTTTATATTACTTAATAATGTAGATGGTATGATATAGTTTTTCTAGATTAATCAAAGGCTTATATGAGAAAAAATATTTATTGCCCCTTTCTTGAATGTGTGCGTATCTGTCTTGATCATCTTTTTTTAAAGGAATGTTTTGTTCTGTTTTGTTTAAGGGGCTGAATAGTCAGCTTCATTTTATTTTGTTAGCTTTATTGAGATATCAGTTCAGTTCAGTTCAGTCACTCAGTCATGTCCGACTCTTTGCAACGCCATGAATCGCAGTATGCCAGGCCTCCCTGTTCATCACCAACTCCCGGAGTTTACCCAAACTCATGTCCATCGAGTCGGTGATGCCATCCAACCATCTCATCCTCTGTTGTCCTGTTCTCCTCCTGCCCCCAATCCCTCCTAGCAACTTATATTTAACTTTGTATAAGTTTAAAGTGTACAATGTGATTTGATACGCTATATGCTACAATGTGATTATCACTATAGCATATTTACCATATCTTTTTGTGGTACAAACATTGAAGATCTACTTTCTTGGCAATTTTCAAGTATACAGTGCAATATTGTTAGCTATAGTCACAATGCTTTGCACTAGATTCCCACAACTTATTCAACTTCTAGTGGAAAATTTGTACCCACTGACCAACCTTTCCAAGTTCCCACACTCCCCAGATCTTGATAATCACCTCTCTACTCTGTTTTTACCAGTTTGATGTTTTTAGATTCCATATATAAGTGAGATCATGTGGTACTTGTCTTTCTTTATCTATTTCACTTAGTAGAATGGCCTCAAGGCCTGTCCATGTTGTCACAGACTGGAAAATTTCCTTCTCTTTTATAGCCAGATAATATTATCTATAGAGAGAGATTGCACATATTCTTTATCTATCATCTATTAGTGGACACTTGGTTGTTTCTGTGTCTTGGCTATTATAAATAATGCTGCAGTGAATATGAGGCTGCATATATCTTTTTGAGTTACTAGTTTTTAAAATTTATGTATTTATTATGTTTGGCTGTACTGGGTCTTTGTTGCTGCACAGGCTTTTCTCTAGTTTCAGCAAGGAAGGGCTACTCTCTGGTTGTGGTGTGCAGGCTTCACCTTGTGGTGGCTTCTCTTGTGAGGAGTACAGGCTCTTGAGCATGTGGGCTTCAGTAGTTGTGGCATGTGGGCTCAGTAGTTGCAGCTCCTGGGCTGCTTCCCTGGTAGCTCAGCGGGTGAAGAAACTGCTTGCAGGGCAGGAGACCCTGGTTCTATTCCTGGGTTGGGAAGTTCCCCTGGAGAAGGGATAGGCTACCCCCTCCAGTATTCTTGGGCTTCCCTGGTGGCTTAGATGGTAAAGAATCTGCCTGCAATGTGGGAGACCTGGGTTTGATCCCTGGGTTGGGAAGATCCCCTGGAGGAGGGCAGAGCAACCCACTCCGGTATTCTTACCTGGAGAATCCCCATGGACACAGGAGCCTGGTGGGCTACAGTCCATGGGGTTGCAAAGAGTTGGATACGACTGATTGATTAAGCATAGACAGACGGGGTTCTAGAGCACAGGCTCAGTAGTTGTGGTGCTTAATTGCTCTGCGGCATGTGGGATCTTTCTGGACCAGAGATTGAACCCATGTCTCCTGTATTGGCAGGTGGATTCTTTACCACTGAGCCACCAGGGAAGCCCTGGAGTTACTATTTCTATTTCCTTTGGATAATTACCATCGCTGAACTATATGGCAGTTCTGTATTTAGTTTTGAGGCACCTTCATACTGTTTTCCATAGTGGCTGCCCTTTGGGTACCCATACTGCCCAAAGTTTCCCCTTTCCCCACATCCTTTCCAGCACTCATTATCTCTATTTTTTTTTTTTTTTTTTTTGTCTCTTATCTTCTGCCCTGTTTGCTATTCTGACAAGTATGAGGTGATATCTCATTGTTTTGGTTTGCATTCCCCTGATGATTAGTGATGTTGGGCACCCTTTTGTGTCCCTGTTGGTCGTTTATTTGTCTTCTTTGGAAAAAATATCTATTCAGATCTTCTGCTCATTTTTTATATTGTTTGTTACTTTCCCCCTGAGTCCTGTGAGTTCTTTCTATATTTTGGATATTACCCTCTTAGCAGATATATGGTTTGCAAATATTTTATCCCATTTCGAACATTTTCTTTTCATTTTGTTGATAATTTCTTTTGCTGCCTAGGAACTTTCTTAGTTTGATATAGTCCCGCTGATTTAGTTTTGCTTTGTCATTTGTGCTTAAGGCGTCATTACCAAAAAATTCACTGCTAAGACATTGTCAAGGAGATTTCCCCCGGTTTTCTTCTATGAGTTTTACAGTTTCAGGTCTTATATTCAAGTGTTTAATCCATTTTGAGTCCATTTTTGTCAGTGGTATATTCTAGGTGTCCAATTTTATTTTCTGCACGTGGTTATCCAGTTATCCCAGCACAGTTTATTGAAGAGACTATCCTTTCCCCATTGAGTATTCTTGGTCAAATATTAGTTGGCCATATATATATATATGGGCTAATTTCTGAGCTCTCTATTCTGTTCCATTGATGTATATATGTTATTATGCCAGTATCATACTGTTTGGAATACTATACTTTGCAGTATAGTTTGAAATCAGCAAGTGTGATGCCTCCAGTTTTGTTCTTCTTTCTCAGGATTACTTTACCTATTCAGGGTCCTTTGTGATTTCATGTGAATTTTAGGATTGTTTGCTGTATTACTGTAAAAAAAAAAGGCATTGGAATTTTGATAGATATTGCATTGAATATATAAATGGCTTTGGGTAGTATGAACATTAATTCTTCTAATCCATGAACACAGGGTATTTTTCCATTTGTTTGTGTCTTCTTTAATTTCTTTCATCAAAATCTTGTAGTTTTCAGTATACATATCTTTTACCTTCTTGGTTAAATTTATTCCGGATTATTTCATTGTTTGTGATGCTATTGTGAATGAGATATTTTCCCCCAAATATTCTGTTCTTAATGTATACAATTAATTTCTGTATGTTGATTTTATAACCTTCAACTTTACTAAATTTGATTAGCTATAACAGTTTTTTGGTTGAATCTTCATGATTTTCTATATATTAGGTATCATCTGCAATTAAGATAGTGGAATCTGGGACTTCCCTGCTGGCCCAGTGGTTAAGACTCTGAGCTCCCAATGCAAGGGCCCAGGTTTGATCCCTGGTCAGGGAGCTAGATCCCACATACTGCAACTAAGACCTGGTGCAGCCAAATAAATGAATTTTAAAAAAAAGATAATGGAATCTAAAAAAATAATGCAAACAAAAGTATATGCAAAACAGAAACAGAATCACAGATATAGAGAACAAATTAGCAGTTACCAAAGAAAAGAGGGAAGAGAGAGGGGCAAATTAGGGTTATGAGATTAACAGGTACAAACTATCATGTATAAAATGGACAAGCAACAGGGATATATTGTACAGCACAGGGGATTATAGCCATTATCTTGTTAAAACTTTTAATGGAGTATAAACTATAAAAATATTGAATCACTATGCTATATACCTAAAAGTAATATAATATTGTAAATCAACTATAATTCTATTAAAAATAAATAGGGACTTTATTGGTGGTCCAGTGGTTAAGAATCCACCTTGCAATGCATGGAATACTGGTTCAATCCCTGGTCCAGGAGGATCCCACATTCCACAAGGCAATGAAGCCTGTGCCCCATGACAACTACTGAAGCCCACATACCCTAGAGGCTGTGCTCCACAACAAGAGAAGCCACTACAATAATAAGCCTGCACACCACAGCTAGAGAGTAGCCCCTGCTCACTGCAACTAAAGAAAGTCCACAAGCAGTAGTGAAGACCCAACACAGCAAAATATAAATAAATAAAAATAATAAAACAATTCGTGCTGGAACCACTGGACATCTAAATGCAAAGGAGTGAATATAGAAACAAGGCTTTTACACCCTTCACAAAAATTAACTGAAAATGAATCAAAGGCCTAAATGTAAAATTATAAAGAATAACATAGAAGAAAAACTAGATTACCTTGGATAGAGCAATAACTTCAAATACAACCCCAAAGACACAGACCTTGAAAGAATTAATTGATATTGAACTTCATTAAAATTAATAACTTCTGCTCTGTGAAAGATAATGTCAGGAGAATGAGGAAACCACAAACTGAGAAAAAACATTTGCAAAAGACACATCTGATAGAGGATTTATACAAAATATACAAAGAACTCTTAAAACTCAACAATAAGAAGATGATCCAGTTTTAAAATTGGCCAAAGACTTCAACAGACACTTCACCGAAGAATAGATACAAATGTTACCTAGCATTCATGCTTCTTGGTAATCATTCAAAGGAATTGAAAGCTTATGTTCACACAAAAATCTGCATATGGATTATCTATAGCAGGATTATTCATAATTGACAAAGTTAGAAGTAACCAAGATGTCCTTCAGTAGGTGAGTGGATAAACAGTGGTACATCTAGACCATGAAATATCATTTAATGATACGATAATGATGTATATATGTCATTATACATTTGTCCAAACCAATAGAATGTACAATACCAAGAGTGAATTAAAATATAAACTGTGAACTTTGGGTCATTATGAGGTGTCAATGTAGGTTTTTCCACTTTAACAGATGTACCATTCTGGTGGGGGGGTGTTGATAATGGAGGAGGCTATGCATGTGTGGGGGCAGGGAGTGTATAAGCAATCTCTGTGTTTCCTCTCAATTTTGCTGTGAACCTAAAACTGCTCTAAAAAAAATTAGTCTTTAAGAATAATCAAGGATTGAAGTATGAATGTATGCTACAACATAGATGAACTTGAAAACTTTGTTTATTGAAAGAAGCCATACACAAAAGGTCACATGTTATTCCATTATATAAGATGCCCAGAATAAGCAAATCCATAGACAAAGAAAGCAAACTTGTGGTTGCCAAGAGTGCTGGGGGAGGAGAAAAGACTGTTGTTGGGTAAGAGATCCTTCTGGGGGGTGGGGATGAAAATGTCCTGGAATTAGAAGGTGGTAATGGCTACTCAACTTTGTGAATATAGTAAAAAAAAAAAAAAAAACCCACGGAATTGTATACTGTAAAAGAGTGAGTTTTATGGTATATGAATTTTATGTTAATGTGTGCATAGTGTGCTAAGATATTTCAGTTGCCTCTTACTCTTTGCTACCCTATGTACTACAGCCACCAGTCTCCTCTGTCTGTGGGATTCTCCAGGAAAGAAAACTGGAGTGGGTTGCCATGCCCTCTTTTAGGGGATCTTCCTGACCCATGGATCAAATCTATGTCTCCTGCATTGAGAGGTGGGTTCTTTAGCACTAGGGCCTCCTGGGAATCCCTCGTATATTAATAATTATTTTTAAAAGGATTATTTAAATTTGAATTTGAATCAGCTGGGGAAACAAATCAAGCAAACCATTTACTTGTTTGCATTATCTGGATCATATTGTTTTAGCTGGTCAGTTTGGTGAGCCAACCAGTAGCCCCCCATGGTTTCAGTTAGAGGTAGAAGATAGAGGGTTCATTTTATGTCTTTGCCTATTAGACTCTAAGCTATAATAGCTGAGGCTGTCTCTTTTTATTGCACTTGTAAATATGCACTAAGGCTCCCAAATAATGGACAGAGCCAATAAACATAATGAATAGATTAATAATAAAACCAAATTATGAAAGGAAAAGAGCAAATGACTGGCATGCACTGTTGTCAGAACAAATTCACTCAAGTGAGAAAAACAGCCTGTTGGATTCAGCTGCTAAGGAAGCAGCAATTTATTTAGAAAGCAGCTGCCTTTCCAGAATGGATTATCTTCTGATAAAAGTGATGAATATGTATATATGAACAGGGAGGGGGCTGGTTAAAGATTGCACTCAGGATAACTCAATTTATTCTTTCAGAATCGTGCGACTTAGCAATGAATCAGCATCACTGGCAGGCCATTTGCTTTTCTGTGGCAGTTTGTGGTTGAAACATACTCTTCTCTCTTACCTTCCATGTTACATTAGCTAACTCAAGCCTACAAAGTGAGAGAAAAGACTGTTCCTATAAAGATTTAGGATTGGGTCATTTTCATATGGCTCCCATCACTAATATAGTTTTTAAATATAAAATATCATCAAATGCCTTTGAAACTCTCACTGAAAAGGTGAATTTGAGCAGGTCAGGCATAAGATCTCTTAAAAAAAAAAAAATCAAAGACAACCCACCCCCAAGTCACAAAATTAACAATTTTTAAACATCCACTCCTCACCAAGGAGTGAGTGAAATAGAGAGATTTGACTGAAACTGCCACCTTGGGTAAGTTTGTAAGAAGCTCCTTTTATCTTCCAGGTTTCTTTCATTTGCTTACTGACCCTTAAATAAAAGGACAGAACTCTTAGCTTCACCTAGTGGCCCAAGAAGCCTCTTCGCTTTTCAGTAGAGCCTGAATGTTCTGGAGCAGAACCAGAGCCCCACCCTACCTCTGTTCATATCCCCTTGGGTTATGCCAGCCAAGAACTATAAAAGAGCTGAGCAACAGTAGAGTAAGGGTCTTATCTCAGGTCTATATCTCAGTTCTAATAACTTTGGGCAGGTTACTCACTATTTAAGCCTCAGCTTCCTCATATGTATATTAGAGATAATAATAGTATTTAATCCACAGGGTTACTAGGGGATTAAATGAGGTCATGCTGTGGTCGTTAATATTACTCTCTCTCCTTACTTAAGTATCCCTCCTACATAAATGAAAGGTGAAAGAGACTGAGTTTCTAGCTTAGAATCTCAACCAATAAATATAAATCACTAGAAAAAGAATGAGTCTCTATCAAAAACTTCTGACTTGTTTTCTGAAAATTTGGAACTCAATTTGGTAAAAAGGTTTCCTTTCTGGAATGCACTTCCTCTGGCATCATTTGGCTCAGTTTAGTAACCCACAAGGCAGGTTCAGGTGACTGTGGGTCATGTCCTCCACTGACTCATCCCATGGTGCACACAGAAGGTGAGGACTCCAAGGGAAGAACATTGAATGGAGGAGAGTGGGAAGAAGGATACTCCTCACATGGCCACTCTGCTCCTGTTAATGATCCTGGTTGCCGAGGAGGATAAATCACGGTTTCCCAGCAGTAGATCCAGGATTCATTGACTCAGTGACCAATGAAATTTTGCTGGCAGCCTTTGGTATTTCTGCACTTTTACAGTTGGGAAGACAAATAATCTTAGAAACCAAAAGAAATGCCTCAGTATGACCATAGCACATGTGTTTGTCTGAACTTCATGGATGATTGTGGTAAGATAGAATTCCAGAGAATATTTGTTGTAAAGAGTTGCGAAATTTTCTCTGTGTGTGTGTGTTTTCTTAAAATTCGTCTTCTACAAAAAGGCACCTGCTTTCTTTAACTGGAAGCACTTTGTGCGTGCAACAATTTTCTAGAGCAACTGCTGTGAGAAATCATTTTATGCAAACTTAAGGACTTCCTAGTGAGGAAAAACTGCTTCAAAGGGGAATAGCTCCTAATATTGTTCTGAGGAGAATAAAATATTATTCCCTTATCATGAAAAAGATAGTCACAGAGGTTCCTGCTACTTATACAACCAACTAACATGACTAATTGTTCTCTTTCCACTTATGCTGCTTATAAGAGAAGTGGTAAAAGAAACAGGAGATGAGCCAGAGGGGAAGGCAACAGAGTTCTATATTTAGTCCTAATAGGCAAGCTGGGTAAAGAAGTCACCCGTGACTGTGTCTGAGGGAAGTTGTGGTACCAAGATCACCTGAAATCCATGGTTATCCTAATAAGATGTTCTAGGAATGAAAGTAATATAAGAACTCAGATGAATTAGAAGGAAACCTTTACCAAAGCCTGAGAATATGAATCAGGATTAGACTGAGCAGTGATATGTAAGGTAAGAAAGATTTTTAAACTTTATTTATTTTTAATTATTTTTGGTGGTGTTGGGTCTCTGTTGTTGCGCCTAGGCTTTCTTTAGTGGTAGTGAGCAGGGGCTAGTCTCCAGGTGTGGTGTGTGGGCTTTGCACTGCAGTGGCTTCTCCTGTGACTTTCAGGCTCTAGAGCATGCGCTCAGTAGTTGTTGGGCATGGACTGAGTTGCCCTGCAGCATATGGTTGATATCTTACCAGACTGGGAACTGAACCTGCGTCCCATGCATTGTGAGGTAGATTCTCAACCACTGGACCATCAGCGAAGCCTGAGAAAGATGTCTGATTTTACCTGCTTATTTTTTTATTCTATTTTAGTTTTTGTTGATCATAATGTTGTGCCAATTTCTGCTGTATAGCAAAGTGACTCAGTTATTCACATATAGACATTCTTTTCTAATTGTTTATTTGGATCTTATATTTTTCATATACTAATAATATTTTAAATGGTTGTGTTTAATGTTGGCTATTTAAGTAAGAAAATGTGCTTTCAAAAAATGAAGAATAATATAATAGAAGTCTTACCAAGCACTATCTTTCTGTTACCTGTGCTCAGGGTTACCTGTCTATTTGGACCATGAGATAGATAATTATGAAGTCATTCATGGATGTGAAGGAAAATTTCAGAAAGCAATTGCTTTATCTCTGAAAAGGGCCTGAAAATTAAATCTTGATTAATAACACTCTCTAGATACTTTCAGATATTTGTCTTTTATAATCATCTTGAGTGTGTGTGCGTGCTTAGTCATGTCGCTCTTTGCAACCCCATGGACTGTAGCCCACTAGACGCCTCTGTCTATGGGATTTCCCAGCAAGAATCCTGGAGCAGTTTGCTGTTTTCTTCTCCAGGGGATCTTCCCAACCCAGGCATTGAACCCATGTCTCTTGTTCATCTGACTTGTACTTACCCCAGGACAAACAATATTGGCTTTTCTTCTGTGTATATTAGATAAGAAACTGAATTTTTCAGTCAAGGCAGGAAGCTTTAGACTAGC
Organism: Muntiacus reevesi; assembly: GCF_963930625.1. Classification (NCBI taxonomy): domain Eukaryota; kingdom Metazoa; phylum Chordata; class Mammalia; order Artiodactyla; family Cervidae; genus Muntiacus; species Muntiacus reevesi. Next base: position 84,822,673 of record NC_089249.1, read on the forward strand.
TGGGAATGCTATGAAATATGGAATACAATAATAAGGGGCAAATAAGGGATAAGCACTTGTACCTTGACTGAATTCAGTTTCTTATCTAATATACACAGAAAAAAGCCACCAGTGTTTGTCCTGGGATAAGTGGTGAGAAACAAGGAGAGCAGGAGGGATTTTCAAGGTTAGGAGACAAATTTAAAAGACCATCACCATGCTTTCCATGTTCCCTTGCATCAGAAATGAAGATCCACACAGGAGGAAAAGAGGGGATGAGAAGGAGGGGGCTCATCCATGGTGGTACGGAATAAGCAGAGCCATGTTAGCTCCTGTCATACTGTCATTTTCTGGGTCTGTCCCACACATTCAGGCCTGGAAGCAGATTCCCACCCAGGGAATATCCCAAGTACTATAATCAACTCATTGCAAAACAACGTCTTGCTCTCTTATAGTTGCAAAACTCCCTCATATATCTTTTGGCCCCTAGCCAAGGCCTCTTTATCTCTCAGGATCCCAAATGTGCCATCGTTTTATGGAAATCTGCAGGTTGATATATTCTTAGCTCAGAGGAAGACTGTTCATTTCCTTAACAAATGTTTATGGAATTCCTGCCAAGAGAGACCTAACGCTGTTCCCAGCAACTGGGAGTACAAAATTAGGTCAAATCCCCTCTTTCTCTCATGTGTGTTGGGAAAGTAAAAACAAGAACTACAAAGCCCCTGATTTTGTGGGACTTAAAGTCTATAGGAAAGACTGATGATTGGCCCAGTAGTATTAGAAGGTGGTTAAATATGAAGCTAGGGGAAGCACACTATAATGGGAGAAGAGCAAAGGAGCATGACTCTCAGAAAAGGTATCAGGGAAAACTTCCCAGAGTGAGGGACATGTTAGTGAGACCTAAAGGGTGAGTGGGCGTCCCTGACGGCTCAGTGGTAAAGAACTCCAAATGCAGGAGATGTGGGTTTGACCCCTGGGTTGGGAAGATCCCCTGGAGAAGGACATGGCAACCCACTCCAGTATGTTGCCTGGGAAATCCCATGGACAGAGGAGCCTGGCGGGCTACAGTCCACGGGGTTGCAAAGAGTTGGACATGATTTAGCAACTGAGCACAAAAAGGGGAGTAGAAGTTAGTCTGGTGAAGAAGGTCAAAAAGATTATCAGGCAGTGGGAACATGGAAAGACCAAGGATGAAAAGAATCTCAGTTTTGCTAGAGAATGAAGTGCAAGAGTGCATGTCTCCCCACTGTGATGGGGAGACAACAGGGAAGAAGGCATCTCAAACATAAGATGCTTACCAAGTAGCTAATCTGCCACTTCTTTCTGGACAAGCCCCAGTGGACATTCCTTAATCACAGGAAACAAGACATATGAAAAGAGAAGCATCCCCTTGAGAGGAACACAGGGAAAAGTTAGCCTCTGGGGAGAACTGGACTCCAATTAAAGCCAGAAGAGAGTTAAAGACGGAGAAAAGCTTGTCAGTTATAGGAAACATTCTGTGGAAACTTTGGGTGGGAGGACAACAGCAGGAAATTGAATCAAAAAAACAGAACACAGGGACTTCCCTTATGGTCCAGTGATTAAGACACTGAGCTTCAACTGCAGGGTTGCAGGTTTGATCCCTGTTTGAGAAACTAAGACCCCACATGCCATGGCCAAAATATTTTTTTAAAAAAAGCACAGAACACAGAGATGTGAGTGGAGGGGTAGATAACCAGAAGAGATTGCATACTAGGAGGTGAAAAAAAATAAATGGTTACATGGCAAAGTGGACTTAGCTAATTAGGATTCTTTTAGTTAAAAACTATTAGAAAGTCCCTTGAATTGGTGTGATATAAAAAAGAAGTGAAGGGGCATTTGGCATAAGGATACAAAGGTCTTTCATGGACCCAAAGGAAAGAATGCAGGAAGAATGGACCATGAACAAGTTGGAAACAAGAACTATTATGTCTTTGCTTCTCTTTGCCCATTTTCTTATACAGCTAATTACTTTTCTCTGGTTTTTGGCCACAGAGTGGATGCAGATCTCAAATTTACACATTCTGTTTCTAACAAAATGCGCTAGCAAACCATAACCAACTTCAGACCCAGTTCCAAAATCCCTTCCGTGATTTGATTGTCACAACCTGGGTACATGTTTGTTCCTTTTCCACATGGGACAAATGTGACAGTTAGCCCTGAACTCCAGTGGGTCAGGAGCAGGGCCCCAAACTGTGATTCAGGAAGTTGACTCTAATGTCCTCAAAATAACTTATTCTTACAAATGCCTTTCTGGCTATATGGGGTTGTCAATGGTGGAGGGGTCTCTCTGGCCTTTCAGGGATTAGCTAACTCCTGGGTAAGTTATCTTACTGAGGCACATTGGAGGTCTGATGACTGTGAAGACCCCAGTTGCTCTGCATGGTGTCCCCTGTGGCCCAAAATGAATGAGACTTCCAAACTATACAGCTTCCAAGGAGGTGACTTGAGGCCTACAGTAGATGTGTGTGAAGGTACAGGCGATGAAGTTCCCTCTCTTTCCTCCATGCAGTGACTGCTCTTTACCCTCCAGGTGCCCATTACACTGCAGAGGGTCTCATTTTTTTGTGGATACCAGAATCTACACATGCCATGGTTAAAATTCAAATTCCTGGGTCCAATCTTAACAATTCCAATTCAGTGGTTTGATTCAATATCTAGGAATCTTCATTAAAAAAAATTTTTTTTAAATTTTATATTGGAGGATAGTTGATTTACAGTGTTATGTTAGTTTCAGGTGTATAACAAAGTGATTTAGTTATACATGTGAATATATCCATATATATATTCATATTTTCATTCTTTCTCAGTTTCTTTTCCCACATAGGTTATTACAAATTATTGAGTTGAGCTCCCTGTGCTATACAGTAGATCTTTGTTGACTGTTTTATATATAGTTGGAGAAGAAAATGGCAACCCACTCCAGCACTCTTGCCTAGAAAATCCCATGTGGGAGGAGCCTGGTGTAGGCTACTGTCCATGGGGTAACAAAGAGTCGGACATGACTGAGCGACTTCACATTCATTTATATATAGTAGTGGGTAGGAATCTTCATTTTATTTTTATTTTTATTTTTTTTTTAATATTATTTTATTAGTGATTAGCCAATCACTTCACAACATTTCAGTGGGTTTTGTCATACATTGACATGAATCAGCCATATAGTTACACGTATTCCCCATCCCGATCCCCCCTCCCACCTCCCTCTCCACCCGACTCCTCAGGGTCCTCCCAGTGCACCAGGCCCGAGCACTTGACTCATGCATCCCACTTGGGCTGGTGGTCTGTTTCACCATAGATAATATACATGCTGTTCTTTCAAAACATCCCACCCTCACGTTCTCCCCCAGAGTTCAAAAGTCTGTTCTGTACTTCTGTGTCTCTTTTTCTGTTTTGCATATAGGGTTATCGCTACCATCTATCTAAATTCCGTATATATGTGTTAGTATACTGTAATGTTCTTTATCTTTCTGGCTTACTTCACTCTGTATAATGGGCTCCAGTTTCATCCATCTCATTAGAACTGATTCAAATGAATTCTTTTTAATGGATGAATAATATTCCATGGTGTATATGTACCACAGCTTCCTTATCCATTCATCTGCTGATGGGCATCTGGGTTGCTTCCATGTCCTGGCTATTATAAACAGTGCTGCGATGAACATTGGGGTGCACGTGTCTCTTTCAGATCTGGATTCCTCAGTGTGTATGCCCAGAAGTGGTATTGCTGGGTCATATGGTAGTTCTATTTCCAGTTTTTTAAGAAATCTCCACACTGTTTTCCATAGTGGCTGTACTAGTTTGCATTCCCACCAACAGTGTAAGAGGGTTCCCTTTTCTCCACACCCTCTCCAGCATTTATTGCTTGTAGACTTTTGGATAGCAGCCATCCTGACTGGCGTGTAATGGTACCTCATTGTGGTTTGGAATCTTCATTTTAAACAAGTACCTCTGGTGATTCTAGTGCATGAAATCCTTGAATCACACTTTGAGAAACTTGGCAATGCCAGTTTGATGGCAACTTTCAGGGTCTTAGACTTCCCTGGTGGCTCAGACGGTAAAGCGTCTGCCTACAATGCGGGAGACCTGGGTTCAATCCCTTGGTGGGGAAGATACTCTGGAAAAGGAAATGGCAACCCACTCCAGTACCCAGTCCACGGGGTTGCAAAGAGTCACAAAGAGTTGGACACGACTGAGCGACTTGACTTTACTTACTTTCAGGGTCTTAATCATGCAACCAGCTAAAAATCACTCCTTAAAGCTATATTTAACTCATTTTATATATCTACATACATCAGCTTATTTCATTTATTGACTCAGATTTGCATTAAATACAAAAATGTCTTTTTTTGCATCATGTTTTATTTGTTTTCTGATTTTACACCCAGCATTGAAATTTCTCCTGCTTAATAATTCTTAGTGAATGTTTCTGACTCTGTCCTCTGAGCAAACTCTTTTTCTTTAGTAAATAATTTACTGCTGGTGACAGTCTGGTGATCTTTGCTTGTATCACTTGGCTAACTTAGTTGTAGAGGTAGGAAAGGAAAGTTTTGCTTTTTAACCTGTTACTTCTGTACTTTTTAGGTCAGGCCTGCATGCGTGTGTGCGCTAAGTCACTTCAGTCGTGTCTGACTCTTTGCGACCCCATGGACCATAGCCCACCAGGCTCCACTGTTCATGGGATTCTCAGGCAAGAATACTGGAGTGGGTTGCCATGCCCTCCTCCAGAGGATCTTCCCAACCCAGGGATCAAACCTGTGCCTCTTATGTCTCCTGCATTGGCAGACAAGTTCTTTACTATTTAGGTCAAGAGCAGGGTATAATAACGTGCAACAAACAAAAATGTTAGGGTAAGTATGAAACTGAGAACCAGGAGTTCCAAATTACCTGTTTATCCTGAAAATAATAAAATCCCAGAATTCCAGAACTGGTAGAGATTTAGAGTCAATCCATCACTAGGTTGGCTGTAATAATATGAACTGTTTATTAAGTAACTTCTATGTGTGGGGAATTCTACGTGTTTTGTATGCATTATTTCATCTAATCTTCACAGTAACACTTGAGAAAGGGATCATTATTCCTAATCGAGCCAGGGTTTTAAGAACATCTCAACAGGCTTGATCAGTGAGGACAGTCAATTAATAGGGATTAATATAAAGCCATTTACCTGGTCTCCAAACATGGCTGCACAAGTTTGGGATGGGTAAGATTGGACTCCACAGAATTTTGCATGAAATGACATGTATGTTTTCACTGTGGCTGTAAGTTATTCATAAATAGGCAATAGAACCACTGCCAGAAAAGCTGTTTTCTTAAGCATAAATACATGGACAGAAGTTTTGTCCACTCTTTTCTCTGCTCAGTGTTCTGTGTGGTTGATTCCAGACTCCACAGTTTATGAGAAATTTTGACCAACCAACCTCCAAAGGAGAGATACAGGGTCCTGAAAGACTTTCTGAAGAACACATAAAAGAATAGAGGTTATTTAAACCCCCTTAACATGAAAGCTACTTTGAATCCTTGAGGAGCTATGAGATGCACACAGGAAGGGACAATGTGTGGTTCTGAGAACAGCAAGAGGTATGACGGATGGCCCTCATAGGGAGACGAATTTCAGCACAAGGTAAGGAAGCACTTTCCAACAATGAGGACTGCACAACAACAGTACGGAGCCTTGTGTGAGGCAGCAGGCTGCCCTGGAAGGTAAACTCCTCCTCCCTTCATCCATGAAGATGAACCACTTACCCTGGAAGTTTGAGGAGGTTCATCCCAGGATGTGGGATTGGGTCCTATGACTTCTCAGATCCTCTCCAATTCTGAGAACGTATTATTCTGGTACCACAGATAGGATTTAGAAAGTTACCATATGAAAGACACTGAATCAGTGCTTTGAAGCACAGAAAATAAGGCATGATTCTTGCATTCAAATTACTTACCACCTAATGGATAAAAAGACAGGTTAAAAAGTAAATATAAAAATGCATAGTTCCTATTTGCAGGGAAGGAATGGAGATGTAGAGAATGGACTTGTGGACACAGTGGGAGAAGAAGGTTGTTAGGAAAATTGAGAAAGTAGCATTTACATATATATATAATCATGTGTAAAATAGATAACTAGTGGGAAGTTGCTATATAACACAAGGAGTCCAGCCTGGTGCTCTGTGATGACCTAGAGGGGTGGGATAGGGTGGAGGGAAGGAAGGCATAAGAGGGAGGGGGTCTATATATAATTATGGCTGATTTGTGTTGTTATATGGCAGAAACCAATACAACACTGTAAAACAATTTTCCTCCAATTAAAAATTAAGTTTAAAAATGCATAGTTCAACCCCCTTTTACAGCTGAGGTTAAAGTCAACATCTTTGTAGTTTCATTTATTGATGAAAGAATTGAGATTGAGGGATAGAGTGGATATTGGATTAGGTGTTGCACATAATAGAATGGAGATTCTATTATAGGGTGACCTTAATACTATATTAAAGTGACATTTTGGAGAAGGCAATGGCACCCCACTCCAGTATTCTTGCCTGGAGAATCCCAGGGATGGGGGAGCCTGGTGGGCTGCCATCTATGGGGCTGCACAGAATCGGACACGACTGAAGTGACTTAGCAGCAGCAGCAAAGTGATATTTTATTCAGGGGTTTTAGGGATTCTGTATAACCCTTCCATTTAAATGATTCTGATGGTTATAGGTAAAAGATGAAGTAAACCAGAGGAAGTAAAGTAATATTGTGCAATGTCTATAGACTAGTCTCTAAATTCCGGTGGTCTAGGCTGTACTGTTTGGAGAAATTATTTCTCTAAGTGGGTTGGATTTTTTTTTTTTTAATCACATGGAAACAAAGCAGGCTTTGGGCCCACTCTTTGTAAATACCTTCCTAAAAACCAAACCCTCCTCCCCGATCCTACAACTGTAGCAGGCAACAAGGAAAAGACAAGTACCAGTTGCAGTTTGCATGTAGACTTGACCTATGCTACCTGCTATGGGTCTTCTCACTCCTGAGCACTAGATCCTGCCATCACGTGGGAGAAGAGGAGGAAAGATGGCCAAGGCTCCCCTGGAAGGAAACAAAAGGAGAGAAGAGGAAACACCACATTCATGCACATTGAGAATGTTCTCTTTAAGAGCTTTACCTGCTGGTAACTGGCCAATCCAAACCTGGACTCCTCCTTTAAGGGAGAATCTCCCACTGTATCCCAAGTCATCCTGTGAGAGGGCAGGAGACAGGGAAGTATTGCGTGAAAGAGAGCCCAAAAAGGTCTTGGAGTTTATTCTCCTAGAAGTCAACATTGCTGTTTTATATCATGAAGTTAATGACTCCTGTTTCTAAGTTACCTTTGGTGTGTTCATCACACCTTTTTAAAATTAATTTTTATTGGAGTATAGTTGCTTTACAATGTTGTGTTTCTGCCATACAGCAAAGTGAATCAGCCATACGTATACATATATCTCCTTTTTTGGATTTCCTTCCCACTTAGGTCACCACAGAGCATTGAGTAGGGTTCCCTGTGCTATACAGTAGGTTTTCATTAGTTCTCTGTTTTATACATAGTATCAATAGTGTATGTACATGAACCCCAATCTCCCAGTTCATCCCACTCTCCTTCCCCCACTTGGCATCCATGTTTCGTCTCTACATTACATCTTTTAAGGGCTATGAGCTCTTTGAATAAATGTTAACTAGTGGTATGACTTAAGACTTGAACATTAGTTGGAATCTCAGAGAATTTTTTGAAATACCTAGACAAGAATTTAATGATTACAAACTATGCAATAGGCATTCTGCATAAACTAATAAGTTACAAAATTTATCATAATAACCCTGTGATTTAAGGATTATTTTTAACAAAAGGTTTTGTTTTCCATCACACTGAAGTTTCACACAAACATACTTCTGTTCATTCTGTGGTAAACTGAAAAATTTCTGAGAGTGTAGTTCTTAGTAATCTGAGATGTGCTTATGTTTCACAGGTTCCTTCAATCTTGTATCTTCTTTGCCAGCACCCAGCCTTGGGTAATTCCTCATGTAATTCTTCACGTCCGTTCTCTCCGCTGCCACCCCTAGGCAGCACAAAGAATTTCTGTGAGTAACAAATAGCTCAGTTGGTAAAGAATCCGCCTGCAATGCAGGAGACCTGGGTTTAATCCCTGGGTTGGGAAGATTCCCTGGAGAAGGGAAAGGCTACCCACTCTGTATTCTGGCCTGGAGAATTCCAGTGCAGTCCATGGGCTCACAAAGAGTCGGACACGATTGAGCGACTATCACTGTCATGAAGTCACACTCCCAGGGTTCATTCTGATATATGCATGCTCTCCTGAGCTGGAGTCTCACTGCTGTTCATGTAATCACTTTACTCATCACTGTTAGCTCCCTGATACATCCCTCTTAGTATCGATTCTATATTTTTCCATAGTCCCTAAACCTTCCTTCCACCTTTGACCCAACTCCTACACAACTTCATTCTTATGCCCCCACCCCTTCAAATGGATGCTCCCCTGACTTTTCTTTATCATAGAGACTTCATCACCATAGCAACCACTGCTGGCTTTGGTTTATTTCCTCAGAAGCCCCTACTGGCAGAGATAGCTGAATCATGGAACTTTTGCAAGGAGATGCTGGGAACCCTTGGTTCTGGGGGCTGAAATCTCGAAAGGAAAGGAAAGGGAAGTTGCTCAGTCGTGCCTGACTCTTTGCGACCCCATGGACAGTAGCCTGCACCAAGCTCCTCTGTCCATGGGATTTTCTAGGCAAGAAGACTGGAGTGGGTTACTGTTTCCAAAGGCAGCTCTAAATTCAACTAACCAGAAAGAAACAGATCCAGAAGGACAAAGGGAGCACAAAAGGGAGTCTAGAAATAGCCATCTCTTGTCCTGCCAACTTCTTGAGGGAAGTCATAGGTTCTGTGAAAAAATAGGGGTAGAGGTGAAATTTGAGAGCCTAATATCAAAAGACATTATGCCTTGTTTCTTGCATTGTTTTGAATGCATTAAAAGTATGAACTCTAAAGAAAGAAAATGAATATCTGATACTGTTTATCCCTTAACTATAATTTCAAAACAGACTTACAGAGTTAAAAGATGGAGTGATAGTTTAAGCCTATTTAGCAAACATTTGCTGTGGTCCTCTTTAAATAATGAAAAAGAATGAATATGACATAGAATCTGTCCTAGTGGGAGATATATACAGCTAGGGGAAAACAAAAAAGTTTCCAATTAGACTTAAGTCAGTTCTTACAGAGGCATTTCTGTCACAAAGCACAAGCGTACATGGAATCTCCATGAATTTGGGGAATGTTGTCCAATAAAGAGAGCATTTAGCCTTTATTGCACATCCAAGTTACCAAGGCAGTTCATTCTCTTTTGACTTAGTTCACCATGAGACAGTAGCTTCCTTATAGGGGACTCATAAGTCACAGTTCTTGGGTCTTTGAGTTTTCTCTTTCCCTCATCACCCTTATCCTTACTTCTATAGCAGCTGAGAAAGAAGCGCTCTCTTGGCCAAATTTTGAGGACAAGTTTAGGCTATACAACAAAGCAACTACAGTAAAATAGAGTCACACTGGACCTGCATAAGAACAAAGTACAGTGAAAACACAAGACAGGGGGCAATTTATGTTGTCCTGCGGACTTGAGAGAGGAAGGGCTGGCAAAAGCTTCATAAAAGAGAAAATATTTGAGCTGTATTTTGTCCTCCTCTTTTATTCCTAGGTGATATTTTAAATCATATTCTCTTTTGGGGGAGATTTTTTTTTAAATTGGAGGCTAATACAATATTGTGGTGGTTTTTGCCACACATTGAAATGAATGGGCCATGGGTGTACATGTGTCCCCCATCCTGAACCCCCTCCACCTCCCTCCTCATCCCATCCCTCTGGGTTGTCCCATGGCACTGGCTTTGAGTGCCCTGCTTCATGCATTGAAGTTGGACTGGTCATCTAATTCACATATGGCAATATACATGTTTCAATGCTATTCTCTCAAATCATCCCACCCTCGCCTTCTCCCACAGAGTCCAAAAGTCTGTTCTTTACATCTGTGTCTCTTTTGCTGTCTTGCATATAGGGTCGTTGTTACCATCTTTCTAAATTCTATATATATCCATTAGTATACTGTATTGGTGTTTTTCTTTCTGACTTACGGAAATTTCTTTTTTTAAGTTGGAAGAGATGGGAAGCTATCCAGAAAGCTAATTCCTTTATAATTCTTCTCAGCCTCAGTCTAGACTTGCCAGAGTCTCTGCTAGGTTATGCTCTTAGGTGATGTTACTAAGGACTGTGTGAGATATTCCCTGTCTATTCCAGAAAGCAATAAATAGTTACTGATTCACTCTCCATATCCCTTAAGCTTGCATTATTTAATTTCTTTCTCCCTGTTATATTATTGATAGGGGAAAAAAAATCTCTTACTCTTTTCCTTAAAGTGTTTTTGGAAAGATCAAGGAAACTATTACCTTAAGAATGTTGGAAACCTTGGGGGCATATGGCATTCAAATACTAGAGAGAATGTCTAATGATATCCTTTTAAAAATATCTTTCATTATTCTGTCATGTCCTGAAATCCCAATCCCATAAAAGCATAACAGAAATGGGGTTGGGGATTTTACTAAATTAAAATTTGTAAAGGAGGAAGGAAAGAAATTATGGTTTTCTTTACTTTCATTATTGTTCATTCCACATTCCAGAAAAAAGTAAACTATTAGTTAAGAGTCACAATTAGATAATTCTATATAGGAAGCCAAGGCTAGAAGTTCAAAATTTAACAGGGCTGATGAAATCAGAACGTATCAGCCATCAAAATCTCATTTTCCTTTGGCAGCACTTTCTATGCAACCCCACAAAAGTTTCTAGGGCTTCACCTATTACACTTAGAGTCATCAACATTACTGAAAGCACTTTAAAAGTATTAATTATCTTAACTTACTTTCCTAATTAGTGATGGAGCACACCTCTGAAGAATTGGAAGGGGATGGGTATCAGGAACCCCTCCTTGATGACAGGAAACCAAGTGACAAAAGAGAGTTGATTTGTCCCAAGATATCTAAAGGCAAATTGGAAATGACAGCTAGACTCAAGTTTGGTTCAACCTGAAAAAAGAAAAACGCTACCTCATTCACTGACACCAAAATATTCGCCTTCACTTACAAAATGATTTTCTTCCTGGCATTTTTTTCCTTCGTTCAGCCTCAGAGATAATACTAATGATTACCAGAGATGGTAGTGAAAGCCAAACTTAATCACCATAATTGACAATTAAGTTGGGTAACAACACAGAGACAGGTGATTTCACACAGGGCTAATGAAAATGGGCTATTAAAATCTGCACACGTTTGGCAGCAATTATGAGCTCCTGGAACCATTTGCTTTGAAATGTGCGCATTTCACAGGCGGCTGCCTGCCAATGAGACAGCTCTGAGCAGGACCAAGAAAGAAAGAGGAAAAGGCAGAGTCACCAGAGATTTTCGTAAGTGCCATTTGCTTTCAGTGGTTTGCTGGATCTATATTATTACATACCTGATATTTTAAAGCCAAAGAAAAATGCTCAATTCACAGTTTTAGGAAATGATGACCCATTTTCCTACAAAACCACAATGGGACTGGCAGATGACAGGGAGTAGGCATGGACAAATGTTGAGTAGCATAGAGGGGGTCCGTGGAGTTTTAAGTGCAGGCCATGTGGGAGAAAGTTGGGTTTCCAGTCTAGAGTGCATCAGAGACCCTTATTTTAACCATTTTTGTAAAATGAAAAGCCTCAGACTAAAGGATCTGCCTGCAATGCAGGAGACCTGAATTCAATCCCTGGGTTGGGAAGATCTCCTGTAGAAGGGAATAGCTACCCTGTACTCCAGTATTCTTGCCTGGAGAATTCCATGGAAGAGGAGCCTGGCAGGTGTTACAGTCCATGGGGTCACAGGGTTGGACTTGACTGAGCGACTAACACTTTCACATTTTCACAAAAGGCAAAGTAGAAGTAATAATCCCTGCTTCCCAAGGATGACAGAGAATAGTCATCCTTAAACACACCTGGATTAAGAAGGTGAGGTTACTTGACTGGTTCAACACTATTACTCCTTTATATTCAGTCTGTCACCATTTTGCTAAAAGCCTCTCTCCATGAAGTTCATACTATCTGTGTATACCAGTTAGTAGGGAAGCTAATTAACTATTTTTAATAACAGGAAACCAGATGACAAAAAGCAGTTGTCTTGAGGCAATCTGGGAATGACATCTATATTCAAATATGGTGATTGAATCTTATTTTTTATCCACTCTGACAATCTCTCTTTTAAATGATACATTAGGACCACTCATATTTTAAGTGATACTCCATAACCTAATCCTTAACCGAAGTGATTATTGATATCACTAGATTAATACCTACTATGTTTGTAATTAGCTTATTTATTGAACTTGTTCTTTTTTATCTCTCCCTCTTTTTCTGCCTTTTTTGTTTTAACTGAGTATTTTGCATGATTCCATTTTATCTCCTCTGTTAGCATACCAATTACACTCACTTTTTGTGTAATTGAGTATATTTTTTAGTGGTTGCTCTATAGTTTGCAGCACACATTTACAATTAATTTGCCTGCTTCTTCATGCTTAGTGGAGGTATCTTATAACAAAGTATTCCCAATTCCTCCCTCCCATCTCTTATAAAATTTTTTTCTTGTGTTTTATTTTTTATTTACTAGATTAATATATATTGCTCTTTGTTTAACCCTTTACATTCCTCTCTGGCTGACTTGCACAAAAGAAGAAAAACTGGAAAGGCCCAAAGCTAATAGAGTTGGCAAAGACAGATGAGAAATTTCTAGAAGTAAATGGTATGGTTCTGATCTAGAATAGCCTTTATATCAATAGAATTTAAAACTTTTCATTTGTGAATCACTTGAGAAGGAAAAATATGTGACACTTCATCCATTTCTGAAGGAAGAACTTGGTGACAACGGACCTGAAGGAAAAAAATATACATGCTGCTATAGACATTTTCAGAGTAGTTTTTATGAATCAGTTATTTACTTGTTAAATATAGAATATACTGATAAATCATGTGCCCTAGAGATAAAAATTGCCTAGAAATTCAATTATACTCACACTGAGTGCATATTACAACTTTCTTAAACGGCAGAACTCTGTAAGTAGTTTGCTGGCTTCTCTTCAAGCTTGTTGCCTCTCCCCTCAGCAGTATCCAGTTTACCCACAAAGGCATTATTCACTTCTGTTACAGTGTTTTTGATTTATGATTTATAGCACTTATAGCATTAATAGAAATAAAATTTTTTTATAAAAAATAAGATTATAAAGCAAATGATTTATAGCATTTCCTTTGATTCTTAGAGTTTCTTTCTCCTTGCTTATATTACTTATCTGTTATTTGCCTATTTTCTACTTTTTCCACTAGAATCCTTAACCTATTAATCAGTTATTTTAATTTCCCCCTTCAATAATTCCAAAATATGTATGGTATCTGAATCTGGTTATGATGCATGCTTTGTCTCTTCAGATTTTTTAATTTTTTTGTCTTTTAGTGTGCCTTGTGATTTTTGTTGAAAGTAGGTGTCCTTTTCTAGTTGATAAGTTTTCTAGTTTTCAGTAATTTGATTGTGGTATGGTATGTGTGTTTTGCTTAAGAGTTCATTGAGAGTCTTTGTTCTGTGTGTTTATTTGCACCCCCCCAAATTAGAAACTGTGGAGCCTTTATTTCTTCAAATATTTTTCTGCCTCATTCTCTGTCTTTGAGACTACAATTTTGGATATACTATACTTCTTTAACATTGTCCCAGAAGTCACTACAACTTCTTTTTTCAGTCTTTTTTTCTCTCTTCAATTCATTTTGGATAAATTCTATGTCTTCATGTTTAATGAAAATTTCTTCTGTGCTCTCTAATCTATTAACCATATCTAGTAATATTTCTATTTGTGATATATTTTCTTCTTTTGGAGTTCCATTTATATCTTCCATTTCTCTCCTCGTTATGCTTATATTTCTTTTCCTTTTTGAACATATAAGAATAATTAAAATGTATGTTTTAACTTTTTTGCCTAATTCCATCATCTCTTTCATTTCTGAGTTTGTTTTGATTGCCTGAATTTTATCCTGATTCTGGGTAGTATTTTCCTGTCCTTACTGTATTTTGTTTTTAAAGGTTGTTGAAATTTGTTCTCAGAAGTTAAGTTACTTGTGTTCAGTTTGATTCTTTTGAGAGTTGTTTTAAATTTCTTTCAGGATGAGTCTATAGTAGTCATTGCTCAAGGGCACTTGGACTCACTTTTAAGTCAAGGCCTTTTTTTTCATTTTCTGCTGTGACTGTAATGATCTCCAGCCCAGTGTGTTCTCTAGGGATTATTTGCCTTCTCCTAGTCACAGTTCTTTGCCTGGTATCTGTTCCTTCCCATTACCCTACCATACACGGGCTCCTATTCAGCTATTGACTCATGGGGCCCATTATATATATTTTGGTAACTCTTCTGTGTGTCGTCCTCCTCTCATTTACTCTGTGCAAAAATCCAAGATTCCTTGTTTGTTTGTTTTTTTTGTTGTTGTTTTTTAACTCAACAGTTTTCCATGCCTTTTTTGTTTCTTCCCTGTGCCATATCCCAGAAATTGTCTCTAAGAAGAAAACTTAGTTGTGGTAGAGTTCACCTTATTTCTTTCAGAGATCGGAGTTCAGAGCTTCCTGTTGTTCGATGTCTGAAAAGTTGTTTTCTATATTTTTTCAGGTTTTCTAATTGTCTATTCTGGCGGCATAATTCTGGACTCAGTTTCTTATCAGAAGCAGAAGATGTCTCCCAGTTTTTGGAGCTATTTCTCGTAAAGACTATCTAAGAACTTCCACTTATATTATTACTAGCCAGAACGTGTCATTACATGGCTGTTTCTAACTGCAAAGGCCACTGAATGTGTAATTATTTAATTGAATAGATTACACACACACACACACATTGCCCAATGAAATAGTATTCTGTTACATGGAGAAAATAGAGGAAAGGAAGAATTAATATTTTGGTAACTAGTAGTTCCTGTTATAACTCTTTATCTTGTTTTTAGCAATAATATAAAACTTTTAAATGGCTGCAAAATGTTT
This sequence comes from Muntiacus reevesi, assembly GCF_963930625.1. Taxonomy (NCBI): domain Eukaryota; kingdom Metazoa; phylum Chordata; class Mammalia; order Artiodactyla; family Cervidae; genus Muntiacus; species Muntiacus reevesi. Next base: position 84,837,754 of record NC_089249.1, read on the forward strand.
TACAATGTGAATATTATCATTTATATGTCCATTCCTCCTCTGTTAGTGGACACTTGTCTGTAGTTTGGGTTTTTTGTTTTGTTTTTGTTTTGTTTTTGTCACTACAAACCTAATTTACATATATACATACGTCCTCTCTCTGTCATATATATACATGTATCTGAGATATTAGTGTCCAAACTTATAACAACAAAATTCTTGCCTGGAGAATTCCATGGACAGATGAGCCTGGTGGGTTACAGTCCATGGGATCATAAAGAGTCGGACACAACTGAGCAACTAACACTTTCACTTAACTTTTACAGCAACAAAGAAAAGGGATGATTTTCATGAAAATACTAATTACCTTGAAGTAAAAAGCTAGAATAAACAGGACTAAGAAAGAAGAAAGAAAGAAAGATAGTGCTAAGTCATGTCCGACTCTTGCGATCCCATGAACTGTAGCCTGCCAGGCTCCTCTCTCCATGGGATTCTCCAGGCAGGAATACTGGAGTGGGTTGCCATTTCCTTCTCCAAGACTAACAAGACTAGACCATAGGAAAAAAGGTAAATAGAAAAAAGAGCAAGTCTAAGTGGTTAGCAAATACATAAAAAGTCTCTGCCAGCACTGTATGTGTGTGTGAGAGATGTGCAAACTGCTGGCAGTAGACATGATCACTCTAATTTCTGGTGAGATTATCTTATAGTGTTAGTTGCTCAGTCATGTCTGACTATTTGCGACCCAATGGACTGTAGCCTGCCACACTCCTCTGTCCATGGAATTCTCCAGGCAAAAATACTGGAGTGGGAAGCCATTACCTTCTCCAGGGGATCATGATGACCCAGGGCTTGAACCCGGTCTCCTGCTGTGCAGGCAGGTTGTTTACCATCTGAGCCACCAGGAAGATTTTACTGGGGTGATGTTAGAAGCAACAGTAATCAGTATGACATAAAACCCAACCAGCCAGAAGCCTTGCTAACTCTAATAGAATAGATACCAGATGTACACAAATGGTATGATCATTCTAGTGTTCAGTGACGAAAATCATCTGTGCATACACATATGTAAACATATCATTACGTATTTGTGCTCGTATCCCAGTTCCACGGATTGGGAACATGCAGTATGTTGGGTGTGGGTACAGATGAGAAGTCTGACACAAGTCTCATCTTTTCATTTTAAGAACAGTTTGAAGTAAGCCAGAAAGATAAAGAACATTACAGTATACTAACACATATATACGGAATTTAGATAGATGGTGGCGATAACCCTATATGCAAAACAGAAAAAGAGACACAGAAGTACAGAACAGACTTTTGAACTCTGGGGGAGAACGTGAGGGTGGGATGTTTTGAAAGAACAGCATGTATACTATCTATGGTGAAATGGACCACCAGCCCAGGTGGGATGCATGAGTCAGGTGCTCTTGCCTGGTGCACTGGGAGGACCCTGAGGAGTTGGGTGGGGAGGGAGGTGGGAGGGGGGATCGGGATGGGGAATACGTGTAACTATATGGCTGATTCATGTCAATGTATGACAAAACCCACTGAAATGTTGTAAAGTGATTGGCCTCCAACTAATAAAATAATATTAAAAAAAAAAAAAAAAGAACAGTTTGATTTTTCTCTTTGGGAATTTATAAGATTTACCTTTGTGTCTGGTGTTCAAGAATTTTAGCTCAGATGGTAAAGCATATGCCTGCAATGCAGGAGACCCAGTTTCAATCCCTGAGTTGGGAAGATCCTCTGGAGAAGGAAATAGTAACCCACTCCAGTATCCTTGCCTGGAAAATTCCATGGACAGAGAAGCCTGGCAGGCTACATTCCATGGGGTCGTGGAGTCGGACATGACTGAGCGACTTACACATACACACACACACACCTTTGTGCCTGGAGTTCAAGATTTTTATACTAGAATGTATGCCATCTTTTAACATAATACCTCGAGTTTGGAGTGTTTCTTTCACTTGATCTTACAGGTCATCCTATCCTTTAGTCTCATCCTACCCTAAAATGCATTATAAAATTTCAGTTCAAAAACCATACTGTTAGTTCCAGGAAATATTTGGGGGATATTCTAATTATTTTTATGTTCAAATTGTTGTCTATCTATTTTGGCTGTTGTAGTTAGTAAGGGGCTTATTCAGAATGTTTACTTATCCTTCCCTCTCTCTGGCTGCTGGTCCCTCATAGGTGTGGTGTTACTTCTCTTGTCTCCTTAAATTAGCTGTGTTCATCTGCCTTAAGTGGTGGAATAGTAGAAGGCCTAAGAGTATCTGTCCCTGTGGCTCAGTAAGACAGGTTGTTTGTCTGATTCCAGTCAGGTTACTATGAGGAAGCCTCTTTACCTTGCTTTCCTTAAGCTTTCCAAGTCTTAGGTGTGGAAAGATATCAATAACTCAATCACTCCAATTCAATAGGCACTCAGCTCATTCTTCTTCATTAGTTGAACTAGTTTTTAAAAATTTTGTAGCTGCATATTATTTCATTGTGTGGTTGTGCTTTAATTTTTCATCCTGTATTCTATGTATGAATATTTAGGTGGCTTCAGTATTTTGCAATTAATAATAATGATTAAATAAATCACGAGCATTTATATTTTCTTCAGACATATATATTCAGGGAATATTTCTAGAAGTGGGATGAATTGGTCAAAGAGTAAATGAATATGTAGTTTTGTTAGATATTGCCATATAAGGGGAATTTGTATTCCCACTAGCAAGATAATAATAGTGCCTATTTACTTATCTCTCTAAAAAAGCTTGTCAGTAAGCATTTGAATTTTTGCCAATCTGGTAAGTGAGAAATGGTTTATAAGGGAGTGTTGAATTTCAATAATCATGCATGAAGTTGGGTATCTTTTAGGATTATATTAATAAAATTCTTGTAAGTTGTCTGCTCATATCTCTTGTCCATTTTTGGCCATTTCTACCGTGGTATTTAAGTGTTCTTGGTATATGTCAGTCCTCTATTTCACAGGTATTAATAATATTTTTCTGCCACTTTATCCCTTGATTTTGCTTATTTTTCGTCATGAGTGGTTTCAAGTATTTGAATTTATCAATATTTATTGCTTTTGGATTTTGAGCTATAGTTAGGCTTTTTCAAAACCCAGTTTACAGAGGAATTCTCTCAAATTTTTCTGGTATTTATATATTTTCATTTTTTTCTAGTTTTATTAAGATATAATTGTTATATAACACTATATAAGTTTAAAGTGTTCAGCATAATGATTTGATTTACACATATCATGAAATGATTATCACAGTAAGTTTAATGAACAACTTTCACCTATTATAGATATAAAATTAAAGAAATAGTAAGTTTTCCTTGTGATAAGAACTCTTAGAATATACTCTGTTAACAACGTTCATTTATAGCATACAGCAATGTTAATTAAATTTATCATGTTGTACCTTACATCCACTGGAAACAAAAAGATGCTGAATTAAAAGATGCCTGCTCCTTGGAAGGAAAGCTATGACAACCAAGATAGCATATTAAAAAGCAGAGACATCACTTTGCTGACAAAGGTCCATATAGTCAAAGCTGTGGTTTTTCCAGTAGTCAGGTAGGGATGTGACAGTTGGACCATAAAGAAGGCTGAGTGCCAAAGATTTGATGCTTTTCAACTGTGTGGTGCTGGAGAAGACTCTTGAGAGTCCCTTGGACTGCAAGGAGATCAAACCAGTTAATTCTAAAGGAAATCAACCCAAAATATTCATTGGAAGGACTGATGCCAAATCTGAAACTCCAGTACTTTTTCCAGTGATGTGAAGGGCCAACTCATTGGAAAAGACATTAATGCTGGGATAGATTGAAGGCAAGAGGAGAAGGTGGTGGCAGAGGATGAGAGATGGTTAGATAACATCACTGATTCAATGGAAATGAATTTGAGCAAACTCTGGGAGATAGTGGAGGACAAAGGAGCCTGGTATGCAGTCCATGGGGTTATAGAGTTGGATACAACTTAGCAACTAAACAATAACCTTACATCCATAGTATTTATCTTATAACTGAAAGTATATCTTTTGACTCCCTTCACCCAATTCCCCCTTCCCTCACCCCCATTCTGCTACCCCTGCCTCTAGTAACCACAAATCTGATCTCTTTTTCTATGAGTCTGTTTTTGAAGTTTAAGTGACCTGTAGTACTATGTTAGTTCCTGTTATACTAGTGATTCAATTTCTACACATTTCAAAATTATCACTTTGATTTGTCACCATACATAGATATTATACAGTTATTCTGCACAGTACATTCCATACCCATGACTCATTTATTTCATAACTGGAAATTTGTACATCTTAACCTCCCTCAACTATTTCTTTCCTTCTGTCACCCACCTTTCCCTCTGGCAAATCTGATTGCCAGAGGGATGGGTTCTGCTTTGTTGTTTGTTCACTTGTTTTTTAGATCCCACATGTAAGTGAAATCATACAGTATTTGTCTTTTTCATCTAGATCTGATTTTTTTTTCTTGAGTGAGATACGCTTCCAATTTTCTTTTTCCATGTGGTTACCTGGTTGTCTCAATATTATTTATTATAAAGTTCATCATTTCCAGTAAGTTGAGATTCTACTGTAATCATACAAATTTTCATTATATTTCAAGGATCTATTTTAGGACTTTCAATTCAACTGTCCAGTAACAGTAGGACACTTATTTAAAGAAACTTTATCCTATACTTTTAAATCTGCTTTTCTTATTTAGGGCTTCTTCACTAAATACTGTGAAATTCAGTATGAAACTCTAGGTGGAAATACATGGTATTTTTATTTGGATTGCATTTAATTTCTCAGAGGACATTTTTTAGTAAACCCGCATTTGGTAACTTAGATGGTAAAGAATCAGCCTGCAATGTGGGAGACCCAGGTTTGATCCCTGGGTCTGGAAGATACCCTTGAGGAGGGCATGGCAAGCCACTCCAGTATTCTTCCCATGGAGAGCCCCATGAATAGAGAAGCCTAGAGGGTACTGTGAGGTAGCCTGTGAGGTCACAAAGAGTTAGACATGACTGAAGCGACTTAGCATGCCTGCACCTATGCATAACTGAGTATTTAGGTAAACTCTCATAATGCCTTTTAACATAGATAGTCTCACATCATCTTTTCCAATTCTTATGTCTCTAATTGTTTTTGCTTTCTAGTTACATTTTTTAATTGAAGTATAATTGCCTTACAGGGTTGTGTTTCTGCTATACAACAACATGAATCAGCTACGTATACAGATATTTCCTCCCCTTGAGCCTCCCTCCCAGACCTACTCCCTACTAGGTCATCACAGAGCACCAAGGTAAGCTATCTGTGATATACAGTAGCTTCCCACTAGCTATTTTACAAATGGTAGTGTTAAAGTGCTGTACTCAATATGCCAGCAAATTTGGAAAACTCATCAATGGCCACAGGACTGGGACTGGTCAGTTTTCATTTCAATCCCAAGGAAGGGCAATGCCAAAGAATGTTGAAACTACTACACAATTGCACTCATTTCACATGCTAGCAAGGTCATGCTCGAAATCCTCCAATCTAGGCTTCAACAGTACATGGACCAAAAACTGTTAAATGTTTAATAAGCTGGATTTAGAAAAGGCAGAGGAACCAGATATCAAATTGCAACCCCTGTTGGATCATAGAAAAAGCTAGAGAATTCCAGACAAAACATCTACTTCTGCTCATTGGCTTCTCTGATAGCTCTGTTGGTAAAGAATCCACCTGCAATGCAGGAGACCCCGGCTCGATTCCTGGGTTGGCAAGATCTCCTGGAGAAGGGAACGGCCACCCTCTCCAGTATTCTGGCCTGGAGAATTCCATGGACAGTAATAGTCTATGAGGTTGCAAAGAGTCGGACACGACTGAGCGCCCTTCACTTTCACTTTTCTGCTTCACTGACTTTGCTAAAGCCTTTGACTGTAGATCACAACAAAATGGAAAATTCTTAAGAGATGGGAATACCAGACCACCTTACCTGCCTCCAGAGAAACCTGTATACAGGTCAAGAAGCAACAGAACTGGACATGGAACAACTGACTGGTGTAAAACTGTGAAAGGTGTACGTCAAGGCTGTATATTGTTACCTTGCTTATTTAACTTAAATGCAGAGTACATCATGCGAAATGCTGTGCTGGATGAAGCACAGGCTGGAATCAAGATTGCCAGAAGAAATATTAATGACCTCAGATATGCAGATGATACCATCTTAATGGCAGAAAGCAAAGAGGAATGAAAGAACCTCTTGATGAAGGTGAAAGAGGAGAGTGAAAAAGCTGGCTTAAAACTCGACATTCAAAAAAAGATCATGACATCCAGTCTCATCACTTCAGGGCAAACAGATGGGGAAACAATGGAAACAGTGACAGACTTTATTTTCTCGGGCTCCAACATCACTATGGATGGTGACTGCAACAAGGAAATTAAAAGATGCTTGCTTCTTGGGAGAAAAGCTATGACCAACCTAGACAGCATAATAAAAAGCAGAGACATCCCTTTGTCAACAAAGATTGGTATAATCAAAGCTATAGTTTTTCCAGTAGTCAATATGTATGTGAGAGTTGGATCATAAAGAAGGCTGAACGCTGAAGAATTGACACTTTCAAACTGTGCTGTTCGAAAAGACTCTTGAGAGTCCCTTGGACTGCAAGGAGATCAAACCAGTCAATCCTAAAGGAAATCAACCCTGAATATTCGTTGGAAGGACTGATGCTGAAAGCTGAAGCTCCAATACTTTGGCCACCTGATGCGAAGAGCTGACTCACTAGAAAAGACCTTGATGATGGGAAAGATAGAAGACAGGAGTGGAAGGGGACAACAGAGAATGAGATGGTTGAATGGCATCACCAACTCAATGGACATGAGTTTGAGCAAGTTCCAGGAGATGGTGAAGGACAGGGAAACCTGGTGTGCTGCAGTCCTTGGGGTCGCAGAGTCAGACACAGTTGAGTTACTGAATAAAAACTACAACTATATATATATATGTCGATACTACTCTCTCAATTTGTCCCACTTCCAGGACAACATTAAATAGTAGAGGGAGGTAATAGGTATCTTTCTTGGTTCTTGACCTTAGTAAAAATGGCTTAGTGTTTTCCCATTTAGTAAAATATTGGCTGTAGGAGTAAGGTGTATGTATTTTGTCATGTTCAGGCTGTATCTATCAGTTCTTAATTTGAGTATTTTAAGAGTCTCCTATTCTGTCAAGTGAGCTAGCAGGAAACATCCTAATTTGAGTATTTAAAAAAATCAGAATGAATAGTGAAGTTTGTTAAAGATTTTCTTGGGATTTCTGGTAATAATTTTATGTTTTTCTCCTTCAATATATTGTTGAAGGATATTCAATATTGTTAATATAGAGACAATAACCTCAATCTATGCCATATATATAATTTGGTATAGTTCATCTTATTTCATGTGATGTTAGGTTTCTCTTTTTAAAATTTTTACCTTATTGAAGTATAATTGACATATAAAACTATAATATATATTTATATAGATATAGCAAGAGAAATAATTTGAAATTATAGTTGTTAAGTACAAAACAGTTAAGGATAGCTATATTTGTGTTACACCAATTATCAGTGTAGTTAGTTTTCTTTGATGCCTTTTCTTGAATTCTATTTAATTTAAAATTAACATTTGCCAATCCCGATTCTTGCTATATTTCCTTGGCATGTATTTTCCATGTATTATTATCTTATATATGTAAGGGAGGTGGTTGGCCATTTAATGCATTGTTGTTCAGCACCTGTGCAGTTCTTGCTGACTGACAATCCAAATATTAGTTGACTTTATTTCCATGTATGTGCAAACCATATTATGATTCTGGGATAAAATTTATGAGGGAGGTAGACATTTAATTTTCATCATATATACTATCTCAAGTGTTAAAATGAAATGGCCGTTTTCTCATTGTGTTTGTTAACATGGTTTTATTGGAGAATTATTGGTTTATAATGCTGTGTTAGTTTCTGCTGAACAATGAAGTGCATTGGATATATGTATACATATATATATTCCTTTTGTTTTGGACCTCTCTTCCCCATGCCACCCATCTAGGTCATCACAGAGCACTGAGCTGAGCTCCTTGTGCTATACAGCTTCTTACTAGCTATCTGTTTTACACACAGTAGTGTATTACTGTTAAATCTAATCTTCCAATTTATTCCACCCTCCCTTTCCCACACTGTGTCCACATATCTGTTCTGTACACCTGCATCTCTAATCCTGCTCTGGAACTTTTATCTGTACTATTTTTCTAGAGTCCACATATATGCATTAATATATAGTGTTTGTCTTTCTCTTTCTGCCTTCACTCTCTGTGATGGCCACTAGGTCCTTGCACATCTTGCCAAATGACCCCGTTTTGGTCCTTTTATGGCTAAATAAGAGTCCATTGTATCTATGTACTACATCTTTATCCATTCACCCATGGATGGGCACTTCAGGTTGTTTCCATGTCCTGACTATTGTAAACAGTGCTGCAATGAACACCGGGGTACATGTGTCCTTTAGAATTATGGTTTTCTCAGAGTATATGCCCAGTAGTAGGATTGCTGGGTCATATGGTAGTTCTGTTTTTAATTTTTAAAGAAACTTCTATACGTTCTCCATAGTGGCTATATCAATTTACATTTCCACCAACAGTGCAAGAGGGCTCCCTTTCCCCCACACTCTAGTTTTGACTTGCATTTCTCTAATAATCAGCAATGTTGAGCATCCTTTCATATGTCTTTTAGCCATCTGTATGTCTTCTTTGGAGAAATGTCTAGATCTTCCACCCATTGATTGGTTGTTTTTTGATACTGAGCTGCATGAGCTGTTAGTGTATTTTGGAGAAAATACCTTGTCAGTTGCTTTGTTTGCAAATATTTTCTCCCATTCTGAGGGTTGTCTTTGGGTTTCCTTTGCTGTGCAAAAGCTTTTAAGTTTAATTAGGTACCATTTGCTTTTGCTTTTATTCTCATTACTCTAGGAAGTGGGTCAAAAAAGATCTTGCTGTGATTTATGTCAAAGAGTGTTCTTCCTATGTTTTCTTCTAAGAGTTTTATGGTGTTTAGTATTTTAGGTCTTTAATCCATTCTGGGTATATTTTTGTGTATGGTGTTAGAGAATGTTCTAATTTCATTCTTTTACATGTAGCTGTTCAGTTTTTTCCCAGCACCACTTATTGAAGAGACTGTCTTTTCTCCATTGTATATTCGTGCCTCCTTTGTCATAGATTGGGCGACCATAGGTGTGTGGGTTTATCTCAGGGCTTTCTGTCCTGTTCCATTGATCTATATTTCTGTTTTTGTGCCATATTGTCTTGCTTACTGTAACTTTGTAGTATAGTCTGATGTCAGGGAACAGATACTGAAAAATCCTTGCATCCCTGGGATAAATCCCACTTGATCATGCTGAATGATCCTTTTAATGCAGAGTGTACTGAGCAAGAGGCTGCTATGGCAGGCCTTGCCCCTCCCTTCCGTCGCAATGGGGCATCAGTGGTGGTGTCTTGCCCATGGTGAGCACACAAGGAGTGAGCTCCTATGGTGGCCCCACCTCTCCCTCCCCACCCCTTAACCTGTGTGCTTCCCTTTTATAGCAGGCATCGGCTTCTGTGTAGGCAGAAGGAGGTGTGCATCTCAGGCTGGGGAACTCAGGGCAGTAGCATGAAGCATCTATGCAGGTCTCTCTCTTTTCTGCCACAAACTGGCTGCTGTACTCTCTTCTGAGCCTCTGAAGCTATATATCTTGGCTGATCTCCCTACCTGTGAAGGGGCTTCCTAGGGGGCAGGAACCTTTCTTCCTTCCCAGCTCCCTCCCAGTGGGGTAGGTCCCACCTGGATTCCCTTCTCTTTCATCCTATCCAGTTGTGTGGAGACCATTCTTGCATCTTTGGGTGTCTGAGATATTCTGCCAGAGTTCAGTAGGTTTTCTATGAAAATTGTTCCATGTATTGATGTATTTTTTGATGTATTTGTGGGAGAAGGTGAGTGCTACATCTTTCTATGCTGCCATCTTGATTCCTCCCTGTGATTATGAGAAAGTGGTCTCTATCATTTATTTATACTTAATTTTTACATTTCTTTATTCTTCCATTTCCTTTTGGAAGAATTCCTGTTTGTCTAATTTTTAAAAAAAACTAAGTCATTCATCTGCTCTATTTATTCCACTATTTACCCAACCTTGAGTTCTTTTTTCATCTATTTTTCATATGTAATATTTTCATTTTTCTTAAATATAATTTCAATTTCATATTGCTGATAATCTTCCTTTAGGTCTCTGATATTTCTATTTTACTTATTATAAATTCTTAGTTTTTCTGTTCTAATAGTTTTCAAAGTATTTATTTAGTAGCACCAGGTCTTACTTGCAACATGCAGGATCTTTGATCTTCATTGTAGGATGTGGAATCTTTAGTGGCAGGCAAACTTAGTTGTGGCATCTAGTCCCTTGACCAGGGCTCAAACCTGGGTCCCCTGCATTGGGAGCACAGAGTCTTAGCCACTGGACCACTAGACCACTAGGTAAGTCCCTGTTCTAATTTCCTTTAATGTTATGAATGTTTTCCACTAAGGCTGTTTAAACCCTCAGATAGGCAGTTATGAGCTATATTCCCCTAGGGATATTTGACTATTCTATATGTTAACATGCAGTGGAAAAGACTAGATGTCCAGCTCTCAGCCCAGAAGTTTAGATCCTTAAGAAGAGAGAAGGGGAATAAGCCCTAGGGCAGAGAGCCTCAGGCATCACAGATCCACGGTCATGCTTTAAAAAATTTTTTTATTTTACCTAGTAGTTCCTTAGAGCTGAACTACATCTTTGAACTTCCATATAGAAAAACAGTATTGGGGGGAGGGAGCACTCCCTAGATTGTTCTCTACTAGCCCTGGAATTCAAAGGGAAAGGATAGATGAGTAGATACCCAAGGCTGTTCATTCCCAGTCTGTGGGCCTCAAGAGGTTTTTGCCCTGCCCTGATTTTACCCCAGTTGGGTATCTGGTTCCTTGTGTCAAATTTCTGCAGAGAGGTGTCAGGAAAAAATGGATCCAAGGAAAGGTCAGATTAGGAGGCTGGTGGCACGATTAGAACAGCTCTTCCTGAACAGCTTCCCACAACCATGCCAGTCATCAACTAACTACCCTTACACACCAGTTCAAAACACTTTCCACACCGCTGGGATTTTTTCAGGTCTATGTTGTTAGTTCTTAGATCCCATGCTTCCATTTTTAGTTCCTCCAGGGTTGATTCTGGGAGGTACCCAGGTTAATTTGACATTTTGGCAGGAACTAGTATGTCCTCTCTATTTTCAGTCCAAATTGTTTGGAACTTGCAAATGAAGGATGCATAATATTCATACTAAGTTATATTAAGTATTTGGGGTTTTACCCGAAGAACAATGAGAAGCCATAGTAAGTTTCAAGATGAGTGATGACAGGATAGATTTTATTTTGAGAAGACTGTGCTGGCTGTGAACAGTCAGAGTGGAGAATTGAAGTCAACAGAAGGACAGTGAGAAAGCTTTTGTGGTTGTCCAGGTGAAGTATAATTGTTTACACTAAGGTGATGGTGGAGAAGGAGCAAAGTGGATGAATTCAATAGATACTTAGGAAGTTAAATTGCAGGATCTTGATGATAGGTTGAATTTATGGGGGATGAAATATCAAAGGTCACCCTTATACGGAATAGATATATTTGTTTGGAAGAATGGGAAAGGACTGATATTAACTTGACTTGGGGTATGTAAATTTGTGGTGCCTTTGAAATGTTCAGAAGAGATGTCAAGTAGGCAGCTGAGTATAATAGACTTGGAATTTAGAGGAAACAGCTGAGCTGGAGACCTGAGAGGCTAACTCACAGATCTAAGTGGATGAAATATCCTTGATAGAGAGTTCAGAATGGGAAGAGGAGAGTGGGGCCTGGGAATTAGCCTTGAGGAATTCCAACATTTAACCACTGAGTGTTTTGGGCTAAATTGTGTCTTTCAAAATTCCTATGCTGAAGCCTTAATCCCCAGTACCTCAAAATATGACTATTTGTAGACAGTGCCTTTAAAGGGGCATTAAGTTAAAGTGAGGCTATTAAGATAGGCCCTAATCCAAACAGACTCTTGGTGGAGTGAGGATGCAGAAAGTCAGAATGATCTGGGTTAAAGAGTGAATGGGAGGTGAAGAAATAAAAACACTGTAGATGAATAACTCTTTTAAGGTTTGGCTGTGATGGGGAGGGAATAGGATTTAGGGAGTTCCTTTTAATGAGTGACTTGACCTTGTTTATAGTCAATGGAAACATTCTAAGTCAAAGAAGAAACAGTATGTAAGAGAAAGAGTAATTAGTAGGATAATATTATTGAGAAGGCTGGTGGGGACAGAATTCACAGAAGAGACGGGGTGGGCGTGTGAGGTAGTTGACCTTTTTGTTAACGTAAGGAAAGGATAGAAGGATGGCTGCTCATTTTCTAGCTGGTGAAGATCCTAGGTTTTTAAGCAATCTTTGTTTCCTAAAATGAAGTCGCAGTTCAGCTTTGCCTTATAACTGGTGTCACTTCCTCTCATATTCTGGCATTTGACTGGTTGGTTGGTTGTCTTATTCTCAGTGTGATTGTGAGTCTTCACCTTAATGCCATTGATATTTTAGTGGGAAGTTGGGAGAAGCTTCAAAGGGCAGTTGCTAGTCAGACACCCTAAAAATGACAAGTTTCTTTCTACATTCTCAAGTTTTACATTTAAGTACTTAAGCCATCTGGAGTTTACAATGTATTCAGGAAGTCTAATATTCTTTCCAGTTGCTAGCCAGTTACATTCCACTTCAATTCAATATCTGAGTACTTACTAATTGATTTGTGTGATATGAAAAATAAATGAAAAAATCACTTTTCTCAAAGGCCTTAGGATTTGGCTGAGAACTAAATAAATATACCAATGAGTAAAATATGAGGTTAACAAATTAAGTGCCACAAATCCAATTATCATTAGTAATTAAGTACAGAGAGATTGGATTTTTCTGATTCTGCTGGAGATAAGGGACGAGGTTTAGAGGATAAAGATGGTCCAGGAAGGGACTAGAATAAGCAAAGGCCCAAGGAAGCAACTGTGGGATGTCTTTAGGAAATAAGATTAAATTATGGAGGAAGACAAGTAATGCTAGAGTGAGTTTATTCTTCACTTAGTAGCGAGGAAAATATAGAAAACACATTGGCCTAGAGATGGGCAGGGCTCTAAAATGGCTGATTCAAGCTCTAATTCAAGGATTAATTAATAGAATGTAGTTTAGGTTGATGGAACAAAAACTAAAGTCACAGGCATGTTACAAAATGAAGGAAAGTTTATTAAAAATTGAGAAAATATATAAGATGGTACACATAGCAAATTTCAAAGTTAAGCTTCTTGCTATCTCAATAAGCACGGAATTTTATTGATGTTTAGGGTAAACTTCTCCACAAAAGCTCACCAGGTGAACAAAATCTTATATTATCCTCATGGCCCTATCTTGGTCCCCTCAGAGGGGAGGGCCAGATGGTGTCAAAGACATTGCAGAAGGAACGGAACAGAACACTTAGGATAAATAAAGTAGTAACTTCTCTCATTCTTCCTTCCCAGACAGTGACACCATCTGATGAGAAGAGCAAGGGGATTATGAGACAGGAAAGACATATAGAGATAAAACAGAGCAGCATTTTTGACTCTGAGCTAGGAGAGGTCAAAAGGGAAACCAGGGGAGTGCCACTAACAGGGGGCCCATGTTTAAGGGAGAAGATTCTATGTGAGTTTTCTGATCTACTTCTGTGTTGTCTCCTCCCTGCCCCACTCAGGGAGCAGACAGTCATGGCCAGAGTCTTGATCCAGAGAAAAACCCCATGTGGCTGGAGCAAGGGGGACAGTATAGGGTGAAAAAGAAGCCCCTGTTTTTTCAAAATAACGCCTGTGTCCCTGAAAATGGTCAGCTATGCTCCCTTTAGGAGTGAGTTCCCTGCTCTGATGCCCCTCTCAGATGCTCAGAAACCTCCATAGCTAGCCTTACACACTTTGCTATCTGAAGGAAGTACAGCTCTTCGGGAGGGTATACAGCTTTCAAATAAGTGTTTTCTTTGCATCTGCTTATACCTTACCTGTTTGGACTTTGGCTGCTTTTGAATACCAGGCAGCTTATTTGTGCATTAGGTTAAATTTCTCTATGTTCTCCCTCGTTGGAGTTCCAGTTTTCCGTCTAAGACTTAAGATGCCAGTCAAGAGGTTAAAGTTATCATAATCACCCAAGTGTCAAGGACTGGTGGTAAGAGTAATAGATTCTTGTTGTTTAGTTGCTAAGTCATGTCTGACTCTTTGCGAACCCCAAGGACTGCTGCATGCCAGGCTTCTCTGTCCTTCACGATCTCTTGGAATTTGCTCAAACTCATGTCCATTGATTTGGGGATGCCATTCAACCATCTCCTTCTTTGTCACTCCCTTCTCCTCCTGCCTTCAATATCTCCCAGTATCAGGGTCTTTTCCAATGAACTGGCTCTTTGTATCAGGTGGCCAAAGTGCTGGAGCTTCAGCTTCAGCATCAATCCTTCTAGGGAATATTAGAGTTGATTTCCTTTAGGAACTCCTAGTTATCCTAGGGACTCTCAAGAATCTTCATCAGCACCATAGTTCAAAAGCATCAATTCTTTGGCTCTCAGCCTTTTTTATGGTCTAACTCTCACATTCATATGTGACTGCTGCCAAAAACCATAGCTTTGACGGTATGGAGTAGAGTAAGAGTAATAGATAGGCAATAAAAATGAAACTAAAATTTTTTAGGAAAAAAAAAGGAATGGGGTGGTCCTAAGATGGCAGAGGAATAGGATGGGGAGATCACTTTCTCTCCCACAAATTCATTGAAAGATCATTTGAATGCTGAGCAAATACCACAAAACAACTTCTGAACACTGGCAGAGGACACCAGGCAGCCAGAAAAGGCAGCCCATTGTCTTTGAAAGGAGGTAGGACAAAATATAAAAGATAAAAAGAGAGACAAAAGAGTTAGGGATGGAGACCTGTCCCGGGGAGGGAGTCGTAAAAGAGGAGAAGTTTCCAAACACCAGGAAACCCTCTCACTGGGTCTGTGGGGAATTTTGGAATCTCAGAGGGCAACATAACCAGGAGGAAAAAAATAAATAAGTAAAACCCACAAATTATGCACCTAACTGCAACTCCCAGCAGAGAAGTAGTCCAGATGCTTGTGTCCACCACCAGCAAGCGGGGGCTGAATAGGGAGGCGTGGGCTGCATTGCTTAGGGTAAGGACCGGGCCTGAATGCCCTGAGGGCAATCTGAAGGAGCTAATGTGAGATAGCAACCCAAATCATGGGATAGCCAGAGAGGGGGAAAAAAAAAAAGAGGAAAGAGAGAGAGAGAACTTTGCCTCGAAAAGTTCTAACCTAAGGCACTGCCGGCCTGCTCACAGAACAAAGGACTGACTAAATACCAGGGGAGAGCTAGCCAGCAGCGGACTGGCCCATCCCCCGCCGAAGGCAGGGAGGTGGGCAGGTGACAGTCAGAGCCGGAAGGCAGGGGGCATCCTCTACCAAACTGCGAGCAGGCTCCTATTGGTCCTTTAATGGACCGGAACCTGGTGGTCCGGAGTCGACGATAAGAAAGTAAGAGAGAGTAAGAGGCTGATATCCCCTGGTTTACGCAGAAAGCCAATAGTCCTATTCTTAGGGTTCGCGCTGATGCACATAGGCAACCAGGCGCCCTCTTGAGTCGGTGAACGCAGTGTGCCTTCTCAAGAGTCTTAGAAGCCCAGGCAACAAAGTGAGCTCAGCGGGCCTCCGTGCTCCAAGGAATTAGCCAGAAATAGAAAGAATAGAAAGAAAGAAAGACACGGGGACCCAAGCTCTGATGGAGCAAAGGTGTTTTAATCAACATGGCGTGTGCATATATTCTGTCTTACAAGGTGGTTCTTCTCAGCAAAGATAAAGATTAAAATTCCAGACTTACAAAACATAAGATGATCCCTATCAAAGAGAGTTGCAAACAATCATCTTTTACCATATGGTTCATAAGAAGGAAGAGGGTACTTATCACCGTAATGAAAAATGCCTGGATTCCTCAGCCCCGGGAAAGGCATGCCTCTCCTCTTAATTCCTGAATATTCAGGGATTAATAAGGGCCAGAGGGTTCCTGACAGATCCAAAACAGCACACAGGAAGCCTCTTGTTAAATGCTTCCTGACAGGCTCCAGTTGCTAACCAAGTCTTCCTGGGATCCTGGATGGTTGACATCCGCCAGGAGGGTCACACTGGAGGAGAAACACAGCACACCTGAGACGGCGCTCCCGCTGTGCACCCAGGAAACCGAACAGCTGGGATGGGGGAGGTGATAAGATGCACTGCACCTGGGGAGAGTGCGCTGGCCGAGCACCTAGTCGCCTGGGCTGCTGGGACCTGGGAGGGGCACAAAACGCAGGCCAAACCGAGTCTGCACCTCTGGAGTACCCGAGGACCTGAACCTGAGTGGCCTAGATCTGGGAAGTGCACGCAACCCAGGGCCCGCCTTAGACAGTGCCCCTGCAGAGCAGCCTGGAGCCTGAGTAGTGTAGACAGGGAAAGCACACATGCTGTGAGCGGGGCAAACCCAGTGCGGCCCAGTCACTGCGAGCACTCCCCACACACACCATTGACATCTGTTTGCAGTGTTCCTTCCTCCCCACAGCACAACTGAACAAGTGAGCCTAAATAAGTGACCACCTTTGTGTCAGGGCAGAAGTTAGATACTGAAGAGACTTGCAAACCGAGGAAGCCAAAATAAACAAAGAGGGAACTGCTTTGGAAGTGACAGGTACAACAGATTAAAACCCTGCATTAGCATTGGCTACACTGGAAGGGACATATAGACCTTGAGAAGAAGTAAAAGCTGGAACAAGGAACTATCTAAACTGAACTGACCCCATACTGCCCTCAACAGGTCCAGAGAAATTCCTAGATCTATTTTACTATTATCATTTTTTAATTAAAAATTAAAAAAAAATTTTTAAGTTATTACTTTTTCATTTTAAAACCTACTATTACTATGCAAAAAAGAAAAAGACCCTATTTTTAAAGCAAATTTCAAATATTTTTTTATAACTTTTGCAATTTTGTTCTTTAATATTGTATTTTTGAGAGCCTAACCTCTATTCTAGATTTTTTATCTTTGCTTTTTGGTATTTGTTATCAGTTCTGTACCTTTAAGAATCCAATCTTCAGTACCCATTTTTACTTAGGAGTGTGATTACTGGCTTGATTGCTCTCTCCCATTTTGATTTTCCTTTCTCTCCCCCAGGTCACCTCTATCTCCTCCCTCCCCCTTCTCTTCTGTACTTAACTCTGTGAATTTCTTTGGGTGTTCTGGGCTGTGGAGAACACTTAAGGAACTGATCACAGGCTAGATTGGTCTCTCTCCTTTTGACTCCCCCTCCTCACCTCCTGGTCACCTCAATCTCCTTCCTCCCTCTTCTCTTCCCTATGGAACTCCGTGAACCTCTCTGAGTGTTCCAGACTGTGGAGAGCAAATAGGGAATTGATTACTGGCTAGATTGCTCTCACCCCTTTTGATTCCCCCTCTTCTCCTGGTCACCTCTTTCTCCCTCCTCCCTCTTCTCTTCTCCATGTAACTCTGTGAACTTCTCTGGGTGTCCCCCACTGTGGAGAAATTTTTCACCATTAACCTAGATGTTTTCTCATTGGTGTTGTATTGATGGAGAAGTCTTGAGGCTACTGTAAGCATAAGGCTGAAAGCCAAAACTTGAGAACACCAGAAAACTCCCAACTCCAGGGAACATTAATCGACAAGAGCTTATCCAAAAGCCTCCATACCTACACTAAAACCAAGCTCCACCCAAGAGCCAACAAGTTTCAGAGCAAGACATACCAAGCTAATTCTCCAGCAATGCAGAAAAATAACCCTGAGCATTAAAATACAGGCAGCCAAAAGTCACACCAAACCCATAGACACCTCAAAACTCACTACTGGACACTCCATTGCACTCCAGAGAGAAGAGATCCAGCTCCACCCACCAGAACACCAATGCAAGCTTCCCTAACCAGGAAACCTTGACAAGCCACTCATCCAACCCCCCCCACAGGGAGGAACCTCCACAATAAAGAGGAACCACAAACTACCAGCATACAGAAAGGCCACCCCAAACACAGCAACCTAAAAAAAGACAAAAAGGCAGAGAAATAGCCAGCAGGTAAAGGAACATGGTAAAAGCCCACCAAACCAAACCAAAGAGGAGATATATGGAGTCTACCTGAAAAAGAATTCAGAATAATGATAGTAAAAATGATCCAAAATCTTGAAAACAAAATGGAGATAAATAGTCTGGAGATGAGAATTGAGAAGATGCAAGAAAAGTTTAACAAGGACCTAGAAGGAATAAAAGAGAGTCAATCAATAATGAATAATGCAATAACTGAGATCAAAAGCACTCTGGAGGGAACCAACAGTAGAATACCTGAGGCAGAAGATAGGATAAGTGAGGTGGAAGATAGAATGGTGGAAATAAATGAAGCGGAGAGGAAAAAAGAATCAAAAGAAATGAGGACAACCTTAGAGACCTCTCAGACAATGTTAAATGCCCCAACATTCAAATCATAGGAGTCCCAGAAGAAGAAGACAAAAAGAAAGGCCATGAGAAAATACTTGAGGAGGTAATAGTTGAAAACTTCCCTAAAATGGGGGAAGGAAATAGCCACTCAAGTCCAAGAAACCCAGAGAGTCCCAAACAGGATAAACCCAAGGCAAAACACCCCAAGACAAATATTAGTCAAATTAAGGAAGATCAAACACAAAGAACAGATATTAAAAGCAGCAAGGGAAAAACAACAAATAACTCACAAGTGAATCCCCATAAGGATAACAGTTGATCTTTCAATAGAAACTCTTCAGGTGAGAAGGGAATGGCAGGACATATTTAAAGTGATGAAAGAGAAAAACTGACAACCTAATTTACTGTACCCAGAAAGGATCTCATTCAAATATGAAGGAGAAATCAAAAGCTTTACAGACAAGCAAAAGCTCAGAGAATTCAGCACCACCAAACCAGCTCTTCAACAAATGCTAAAGGATCTTCTCTAGACAGGAAACCCAGGAAAGGTTTATAAACTCAAACCCAAAACAACAAAGTAAATGGCAACGGGATCATACTTATCAATAATTACCTTAAATGTAAATGAGTTGAATGCCCCAACCAAAAGACAAAGACCGGCTAAATGGATACAAAAACAAGACCCCTATGAATGCTGTCTACAAGAGACCCACCTCAAACCTAGGGCCACATACAGACTCAAAGTGAAGGGCTGGAAAAAGATATTTCACGCAAATGGAGACCAAAAGAAAGCAAAAGTAGCAATATTCTTATCAGATAAAATAACTTTGAAGTAAAGGCTGTGAAAAGAGACAAAGAAGGACACTACATAATGATCAAAGGATCAATCCAAGAAGAAGATATAACAATTATAAATATATATGCACCCAACATAGGAGCACCGCAATATGTAACACAAATGCTACAAGTATGAAGGGGAAATTAACAGTAACACAATAATAGTGGGAGACTTTAATACCCCACTCACACCTATGGATAGATCAACTAAACAGAAAATTAGCAGGGAAACACAAACTTTAAATGATACAATGGACCAGTAAGACCTAATTGATATCTATAGGACATTTCACCCCAAAACAATGAATTTCACCCTTTTCTCAAGTGCACACGGAACCTTCTCCAGGACAGATCACATTCTGGGCCATAAATCTAGCCTTGGTAAATTAAAAAAAATTGAAATCATCTCAAGCATTTTTGTGATCACAATGTAGTAAGATTAGATGTCAATTACAGGAAAAAAACTATTAAAAATACAAACATATGGAGGCTAAACAACATACTTCTGAATAACCAACAAATCACAGAAGAAAACAAAAAAAGAAATCAAAATATGCATAGAAACAAATGAAAATGAAAACACAACAATCCAAAACCTATGGGATTCAGTAAAAGTAGTGCTAAGGGGAAGGTTCATAGGAGTACAAGCCTACCTCAAGAAATAAGAGAGAAATCAAATAAATAACCTAACTCTACACCTAAAGCAACTAGAAAAAGAAGAAATTAAGCACCCCAGGGTTAGTAGGAGGAAAGAAATCATAAAAATTAGGGCAGAAATAAATGCAAAAGAAACAAAGGAGACCATAGACAAAATCAACAAAGCTAAAGTTGGTTCTTTGAGAAGATAAATAAAATACACAAACCATTAGCCAGTCATCAAAAAAGGGGGGGATCAAATCAACAAAATCAGAAATGAAAAAGGAGAAATCACAACAGACAACACAGAAATACAAAGGATCATAAGAGACTACTTATCAGCAACTATATGTCAATAAAATGGACAACTTGGAAGAAATGGACAAATTCTTAGAAAAGTATAACTTTCCAAAACTGAACCAGGAAGAAATAGAAAATCTTAACAGACCCAACACAAGCACAGAAATCGAAACTATAATCAGAAATCTTTCAACAAACAAAAGCCTGGGACCAGACGGCTTCACAGCTGAATTCTACCAAAAATTTAGAGAAGAGCTAACATCTATCCTACTCAGACTCTTCCAGAAAATTGCAGAGGAAGGTAAACTTCCAAACTCATTCTATGAGGCCACCATTACCCCAATACCAAAACCTGACAAAGATGCCACAAAAAAAGAAAACTACAGGCCAATATCACTGATGAACATAGATGCAAAAATCCTTAACAAAATTCTAGCAAACAGAATCCAACAACATATTAAAAAAAATCATACATCATGACCAAGTGGGCTTTATCCCAGGGATGCAAGGATTCTTCAATATTCCCAAATCAACCAAGGTGACACACTACATTAACAAATTGAAAGATAAAAACCATATGATTATCTCAATAGATGCAGAGAAAGCCTTTGACAAAATTCAACATCCATTTATGATAAAAACCCTACAGAAAGCAGGCATAGAAGGAATATACCTCAACATAATAAAAGCTATATATGATAAACCCATAGCAAACATTATCCTCAATGGTGAAAAATTGAAAGCATTTCCCCTAAAGTCAGGAAAAAGACAAGGATGCCCACTCTCACCACTACTATTCAACATAGTTTTGGAACTTTTAGCCACAGCAACCAGAGAAGAAAAAGAATCCAGATTGGAAAAGAAGTAAAACTCTGTTCGCACATGACATGATCCTCTAGGTAGAAAACCCTAAAGACTCCACCAGAAAATTACTAGAGCTAATCAATGAATATAGTAAAGTTGCAGGATATAAAATCAACACAGAAATCCCTTGCATTCCTATATACTAACAATGAGAAAACAGAAATTAAAGAAACAATTCCATTCACCATTGCAACAAAAAGAATAAAGTATTTAGGAACAAATCTACCTAAAGAAACAAAAGACCTATATGTAGAAAACTATAAAACACTGGTGAAAGAAATCAAAGAGGACACAAATAGATGGAGAAATATACCATGTTCATGGATCGGAAGAATCAATATAGTGAAAATGAGTATACTACCCAAAGTAATCTATAGATTCAATGCAAACCCTATCAAGCTACAAATGGTATTCTTCAGAGGAGTAGAACAAATTAACAATTTGTATGGAAATACAAAAAAGCTTGAATAGCCAAAGCAACCTTGAGAAAGAAGAATGGAATTGGAGGAATCAATCTGCCTGACTTCAGGCTATACT
Source organism: Muntiacus reevesi (assembly GCF_963930625.1). NCBI lineage: Eukaryota > Metazoa > Chordata > Mammalia > Artiodactyla > Cervidae > Muntiacus > Muntiacus reevesi. The sequence goes on from NC_089249.1 coordinate 84,859,439, forward strand.
ACAAAGCAAGTCATCAAGACATGGTACTGATGACAAGACAAGGTATGGTACTGGCACAAAAACAGAAACATAGATCAATGGAACAAAATAGGAAGTCCAGAGATAAATCCATGCACCTATGGACACTTTATCTTTGACAAAGGAGGCAAGAATATACAAAGGAGAAAAGACAATCTCTTTTAACAAGTGGTACTGGGAAAACTGGTCAACCACTTGTAAAAGACTGAAACTAGAACACTTTCTAATGCCATACACAAAAATAAACTCAAAATGGATTAAAGATCTAAATGTAAGACCAGAAACTATAAAACTCCTAGAGGAAAACATAGGCAAAACACTCTCTGACATAAATCTCAGCAGGATCCTCTATGACCCACCTCCCATAGTAATGGAAATAAAAGGAAAAATAAACAAATGGGACCTAATTAAGCTTAAAAGCTTTTGCACAATGAAGGAAACTATAAGTAAGGTGAAAAGACTGCCTTCAGAATGGGAGAAAATAATAGCAAATGAAGCAACTGACAAAGAATTAATCTCAAAAATATACAAGCAATTCCTGCAGCTCAATTCCAGAAATACAAATGACCCAATCAAAAAATGGGCCAAAGAACCAAATAGACATTTCTCCAAAGAAGACATACAGATGGCTAACACACACATGAAAAGATGCTCAACATCATTCATTATCAGAGAAATGCAAATCAAAACCACAATGAGGTACCATCTCACGCCAGTCAGAATGGCTGCCATCAAAATGTCTACAAACAATAAATGTTGGAGAGGGTGCGGAGAAAAAGGAACCCTCTTACACTGTTGGTGGCAATGCAAACTAATACAGCCACTATGGAGAATAGTATGAAGATTCCTTAAAAAACTGTAAATAGAACTGCCATACAACTCAGCAATACCACTGCTGGGCATACACACCAAGGAAACCAGAATTGAAAGAGACACGTGTACTCCAATGTTCATCGCAGCACTGTTTACAATAGCCAGGACATGGAAGCAACCTAGATGTCCATCAGCAGACGAATGGATAAGGAAGCTGTGGTACACACACACAATGGAATATTACTCAGCTATTAAAAAGAATGCATCTGAATCAGTTCTAACGAGGTGGATGAAACTGGAGCCTATTATACAGAGCGAAGTAAGTCAGAAAGAAAAACACCAACACAGTACATTAACGTATATATATGAATTTAGAAAGATGGTAACGATGACCCTATATGCGAGACAGCAAAAGAGACATAGATGTAAAGAACAGACTTTTGGACTCTGTGGGAGAAGGTGAGGGTGGGATGCTTTGAGAGAATAGCATTGAAATATGTATATTATCATATGTGAAATATATCGCCAGTCCAGGTTGGATGCATGAGACAGACTGTTCAGGGCTGATGCACTGGGATGACCCTGAGGGATTAGTTGGGGAGGGGGGAGGGAGGGTCATGGCTGATTCCTGTGAATGTATGGCAAAAACCACCACAATACTGTAAAGTAATTAGCCTCCAATTAAAATAAATTAAAAAAGAAAAAAAAGTTAAGGAATCATGAAATTAGTCTTCAACTAAATTGGTCTTCAACACAGATTCTAAACTGTTGACGGGTGAAGAGGCCAGGGAGGAAGTCAAATAGAACAGTACAATCCAGATGCTAACAGCATTGCTTTTCTTAGAAGGTCATGGCCCCAGTTCTGAGATCCCCCACAGGAGGCAAGGTTCCCTGAATCAAGGGCCCAGGCCTGAGGCCCAGGTATTAAGGGCCTCAAAGCAGCAGAAACCAGGTTGGTTGAGGACAGCCAGCCAAGACTGAGACTTCATGTATAAAAATGTGAAAAGTCGCAGCTTCTACAGTGTCTCCTCCTCCGACTCCTTCTCTGGTGGTTCTCAGCCTTCTGCCCTCCCCAGTCTGACATTTGCTGTCAGTTTTGTGCCACTTCCACAATTCCCTTCTTTTTATTTTTTTAAAATTCATCTGTGCCAAGTCTTAGTTGCGGAACATGAGATCTTCCACCTTCGTTGTGGCATATAAACTCTTAGTTGTAGTACATGGGACGTGGTTCTCTGACAGAGATTGAACCCGGGCCCTCTGCATTGGGAGCACAGTGTCTTAGCCAGTGGACCACCAGAGAAGTCCCCACAATGCCCTTATTTCTTGAAGCTGAACTGAATTTAATGGGAGGGGGAAAGCTGATCCTTGGTTTCTCTGAAGCCACATATGTTCCTCTGGATCTGAGTGCTGAACTGTATGAAGAGAAGGCAGGAGGGACTCTGGTTGTCTGGATCAGCAACCTCTCTTCTCAGTCTTTCCCCTAGAGACCTATCTTTCCAAGGCATGAACTGACTAAAGGCATTTCCTTCCCCCAGAACCAACCTGTTCTATTTCCCTTCCTTTCTCCTCAATGCACTTACCTTTCTCACCATAAAGAAATCAGTCTGAGAGGACGAAAACTAGATTGAGGAGAAAACAAGCAAAGACACCTTTAGAGAGAGAAAAGGTATTTATTATTATACAAATAGCTATGCATACTGGGGCACTGGCAAACTGCCAAAGAATTTTCCCAAGTAACTTTTGCATAGCTGTATTACAGGTATTACTCATCAGTAACACATTCAGGAGAACAAAATTAGAATTCAGAAAACAGAGTCTCTCAGAGCCCCACCAGATTCTGATTCCTTGTTGAAATACTCTATCACAGTGGCTTTGAGCAACTAGCTTTTCTTTTCCCCCAGCTTTTTCAGCTGGTTGCTGAAGGCTGGATCTGATGCTGAACTGATTATTAAGATACTAGCTGTCCTGAGGATGAAGATGAGGCCTGTAGATGAAGGACAGCAGCTTTGCTTCTAGGAAAATAGTAGCTGAATAGGGCGGTCAAGGGATATTTTACATCACTTTAAAATCAACTGTACTAAAACTACTAGTTCTTTAGTAATTACTCAAATAATCACTCCAGAGGTGTACTCCTTAATTTCCTTTTACCATATAATAAATCTTTTCAATATTGTTAGCATTTATTACTGTAGAATTATGATGATATACTAAAACTCTTCTGATACTGTCTGAATTGTGCAAATGTATAAAACCTAACTTCTGTGCTAAGTTTTTATAGTGATTTAAATAAACCCCCACCAAGTGAATTAATTTCAGTAATTGTCTAAGTAAAAGGAGGAAGTTTCTGTATAAGTATAGCACGTGGTAAATTCAGCTTCTTATAATAATTCTGGACTCAGTATTGTGGTTCAAACAATGCTAACTTACAGCAAGCAGATCACTGGAAGAAAATACTAGTCTAGCAAAACTAGATTATATGCTCATGGTCAAAATGAATTTCACACTGCTTAAGAATACACTGAATTGGTTCAGAAATAAAACAGGTCACTTGCTTGCTTGCTTATTTTAGTGAACAGAGTGAAGTTCTTAGAACTAGGCCTTGGCCTGTGGACCTGAAGGATCTCCAGAGAAGTGATGTGAAACATTCAACATGAGGGCAAATGGCAATTGTTCAATTAATTCCCCTCTTCATGTATCTTTTAGCTGTTGGTACATAAAAATGCTGGGGTGTGTTTATCTCCTTGGATATAAACATGGTAGAAAATCCTTCTTACTTTTTTCTCATTGAAGTGGGGGCAGAGTGAAAAACATGGCAGAAGAGGACTTGGCCTTGGATTAAAAAATGGCATCAGAAAAATGCAAGACATTTTCCCCTTCTGAGCTGAAAGTGCACACCATTAGGATAATAAAAGGATACATGTAAGTTGGGATGCCTCTTGAGGCCAAGTGTTTCCGAATAAGTCGCTCAGTACCGTACCAGTTAAAACCTTTCGTGGCATGTCCAATGCGTGGAAGATGGACACTTGCTGTTAAAAAAAAAAAACGTTCATGATGTCTTCATTAAATTGAGTAATGTGTATAAGATATACATAGGAGATGATAGTGTATTCTGAGTCACTTTGCTGTTTCCAATGAATAAAATGTATATAATCTTGGTGAGTGACACTCAAAGCATATGATTATATGAGGAGTGATTGTAACATGGGAAAACTAATTCTATAGAACATGAGGACCTACATACAGGCTCTGGTAATAAGTAGGTACAATGGGAATAGAATATGATTGATGATTGAGATGTAATTTAAAAGATTCTTTAACAAGTCAATCAGTTCGACAAACTCTGAGACATGCTGGGTTTGGAAACAAAATTAAACTCAGGTCTTTTGGCAGAGAACTGTCTGCTAATGCAGACTGTGACTCTCCGAGAAGGGACAGGATAAAAAGCGTTTCCCAACAGCGTGTGACCAGTTTACCTCATTTCTGGTCCTCTGCTTCCTCGTCTGTAAAATCATGACACAAATACCCAGAGGATGCAGGTGGTCCAGAGACAGAGGATACAGAAGTGATCAAGAAAGGAAAAGGGCTTTGAGAATACAAGATGACGAAAGTGTTACTTGTGTGGGCTCTCATATTGGGGCTTCCCTTCACCACACATACTGAATGGGATCTTGGCATTTCTCACCTCCCTTTAAAAGTCACATCCTATGCTTGGAAACAGAAATTCATCTATTCCTGAGCACAAATGGAAGGGCTTACCTTTCCTTTTCTTTGCTGCTAAAAATATCTTCTTCAGGGCCTCTTCTAGGGCTGCCATCTTAATGCCAGACAGGACATTGGTGCGATCTCGGTGCTGGGCCACAATCAAGGCCAACTACGAGGAACAATCATTTACTGAGTGGGAGCAGGGGCAGTTTTCAGAGGAGGTGATGGGAGTCAAAGTTTAGCTCCAATAAATTGATGTGGTTTTTTTCACTTACCAAATCTTGCCCTTCGTTTCTTGACTCTTTATCATCAATAGGAAATAAAAGGACACCTCCCAAACTCAAATCTGAGGTAAAACAAGAAGAAGCAACAGAAAGAACATAAAGTTCACTACAGAATGAGACTCCTGAGGAAGGGCTACTCTGAACCGTCCCTATGCTGTGCCTTTTCCAAAGCTACTCAGGTGTATGTAACAGCGGTGCCCTGTCTTGTTCCTGATATTAGAGGAAAAGTTTTCAGCTATGTGGAATATAACGCATGCTGTGGGCTTGTTGTAAATAGCTTTTGGCTCAGTGGTAAAAGAATCGGCCTGCAATGCAGAAGATGCACAGGAGACCGGGGTTTGATCCCTGGGTCAGGAAGATCCCCTAGAGAAGGAAATGGCAACCCACTCCAGTATTCTTGCCTGGAGAATCTCATGGAAGAGGAGCCTGGTGGGCCCCAGGACACAACCTAGCAACTGAACAACGAAACAAAAAACATACTGAGGTATATTCCTTCTGTAACCAATCTGCAGAGGGTATGTCATCACAAATTTGTACTCTGTCAGATGCTGTCTCTACATCTATTGAGAGGATCACTTTTATCTTTCATTCTATTAATGTGATATATAACATTTATTGATTTGTCTATGTTGAACCATCCCTACATCCCAGGGATAATTCCTACTTGGTCATGTGTGTAATCCTTTTAATAAGTTCCTGAATTAGGTCTGCTAATATTTTGTTGAGAATTTTTGCATTGAAGTTATCAAAGATATTGATCTATAGTTTTGTTTTCTTGTAGTGTCATCTGGCTTTGCTACCAGGGTGAAACTGGCCTTGTAGAATGAGTTTGGAAAGGTTCCCTTCTCTTCAATTTTTTGGAAGAGTTTGAGAAGGACTGGCGTTGATTCTTCTTGAAATGTTTGGTAGAATCTGCCAGTGAAGCCATCTGGTCCTGAAATTTCCTGTGTTGGGAGGTTTTTAATTACTGAGTCAATCTCTTTGCTCATCACTGGTCTGTTCAGATTCTCTAGTTCTTACTGGCTCAGTCTTGACAGTTTGCAGATTCTATAAACTTATCCAATTCTTCCAGGTTATCTAGTTTGTTGGTGTATGATCATCCATAGTAGTCTCTTATGATTCTATGTATTCCTATAGGGTCACTTATAATTTCTTTTCTGGTTTTATTTGGGTCTTCTCTTTTTTATTCTCACTAAAGATTTATCAATTTTATCTTTTTGAAAAATTCTTAGTTCTGTTAATCTTTTCTATTGTTTTTTTTCTGTCTCTATTTCATTTATTTCTCCTCTGAACTTGATTTCCTTCCTGCTAACTTTGGGCTTAATTTGTTCCTCTTTTCTAGTTCCTTAAAGGCTAAAGTTAGGGTGATTATTTGTGATCTTTCTAGTTTCTTAATATTTGCATTTATTGCTGTAAGCCTCCCTCTTAGAACTGTTTCTGCAGGGCCCCATAGGTTTTGGGGTGTTGTGTTTCCATATTTTTTTTGAGATATTCTTTGCTTTCCTTTTAGGTTTATTCTTTGACCATTGTTCAGGAGTATACTGTTTAGTTTCCACATCTTACAGATTTTCCAGTTTTCCTCATTTTATTTCTAGTTTCATGCCATTGTGAGCAGAAAAGATTACTTGGTATGATTTCAATTATCTTATTTTGCTAAGACCTGTTTTTTGCCCTATCATATGATCTATTCTTGAAAACGTTCCATGTGCATTTAGAAGAATATATATTCTACTGTTGTTGGATAGAAAGTTCTATAGATGCTTGTTAGGTCCATTTGGTCTACTGTTTGGTTCAAGCCATCATTTCCTTGTTCATTTTCTGTCTGGATGATTTATGTACTGCTGAGAGTGGGGTACTGAAGTCCCCTATTATTACTATATTGTCTACTTCTCCCCTCATATGTATTAATATTTGCTTAATACATTTAGGTGCACCAATGTTGGGTGCACATATATTTACACTTGTTACAACTTCTTGATGAATTGATCCCTTTATCATTATATAGCGACCTTCTTTGTCTCATTACCATTTTTGGCTTCGAGTCTATTTCGTGTAATACAAATATAACTACTTCTGCTTTCTTTTGGTTTCTACTTGCATGGAATATATTTTTCCATCCCTTTGAGATATATAATTGGGTCTTGTTTTTATCCATCTAGACACTCTGTGCCTTTTGACTGATAAATTCGAACAATTTACATTTAAAGTAATTATATGTAAGGACTTACTAATGCCACTGTGTACATTCCAGTTGTTTTGTAATTCCACTGTTTCTTTTTCCCTCTGCTTCTGCCTACCTTTGTAAATAGATTATTTTCTATGGTGGTATGCTCTGGTTCCCTTTTGTTTTTTGTGGATCTGATCTAGGTTTTTACTTTGTGGTTACTATGGGGCTTTACATGAAACATTTTATAGATAGAACAGTGTATTTTAGGAGGACAGCAACTTATAACCAATTGCCTATAAAAGCTCCACCCTTTTACTCCTCCCTTTTATATTATGCATGTCACAATTTACCTCTTAGTATGTTGTGTATTCATTAGCAATTTATAGTAGCTGTAGTTACTTTTACTATTTTCCTTTAAGCTTTATATTATAATTGACTGGTTCACACACCATCTTAACACCAAGTTGGTTTTCTAAATCTTACTGTACATATTTTACCTTTACCAGTGTGTTGTATACTTTGACATGTGCTCATATCACTAATTAGTGCCTTTTCATTTTGACTTGAAGAACTCCTTTCAGCATTTCTTGCAAAGCAAGTCTAGTGGTGGTGAACTCCCTCAGCTTTTGTTTGCTGGGAAAGCCTTTATTTCTCCTTCATAGCTGAAAGATAACTTTGCTGTATAAAGTATTCTTGGTTGGCAATTTTGATCTTTCAACACTTCAAATATGTCATTCTACTCTCAGGACCTCTTTCTGCTAAGAAATCTGCTGATAATCAAATAGGGGTTCCTTTGTACATTACATTCTTTTTTTCCCTAGCTTCCTTTAAGACTTTTTATCAATGAAAGTCTTGGAGAAGGTCTTTTAGCATTGAGATAACAGGGTGACCTATTAGCTTCATGGACATGCATGTTTTGTCTTTCCCTAGGTTGGGAAAGTTCTCAGCTACTATTTCTTAAACTCTTTTCCCCTTCTCCTTCTAGAAGCCTAATTACTCTGATTTGTGTTTTCTTGATTCAGTCTCATAGCTTACACAGGCTTACTTCACTCTCTTTAAATTTGTTATTTTAAAATTCCTATCTCCCACAAGTCACTTATTCTTTCTTCCATATGGTCTCCCCTGCTATACATGCATGCTCAGTCATGTCTGACTCTTTGTGACCTCATGGATGTTCGCCCACCAGGCTCCTCTGTCCATGGGATTTTCTGGGCAAGAATACTAGAATGGATTGTCGTTTCCTACTCCAGAGAATCTTCCCAACCCAGGGATTGAACCCACGTCTCTTGCATCTTCTGCACTGGCAGGTGGATTCTTTAGCACTGCACTACCTGAGAAGCCTACCTTGTTCTCTATTGTATTCTTCATCTCATCCACTGACTTCTTCAGCTCTACAATTTGTTTGGGTTTTTATTTTATTTTTCCTCTGTAAATCTGTCTTTTCAGAATTTTTAAATTTCCATTAATTTATGTATAGCAAAATTAATCAATTTTAAGTGTGCAAGTTTGTCACATACACATAGTCATATAACCACTACCATTCAGTTCAAAATAATTTTTAATTTCTCTTATGACCTTTTTCTTTGACCTGTAGATAATTGAGAAAAGTATTGTTTAATTTTCAAATATTTAGAGATTTTCTAGATATCTATGGTTGAATTCTACTTTAATTTTATTGCTGTTAAAGAACATACTTTGTGATTTCATTCATTTTTAATTTAATGAGAATTTTTTAATGACCCAGAATATGATTCATCTTGCTGAATGTATATATTTGAAAAGAATGGGCATTTTGATCATTTGATGGAGTATTAATAGATAAAGTGAAAGTGAAGTCGCTCAGTTATGTCCGACTCTTTGCGACTCTACGGACTGTAGCCTACCAGGCTCCTCCCATCATGGGATTCTCCTGGCAAGAATACTGGAGTGGGTTGCCATTTTCTTCTCCATGTTTGGGTTTTTAAAATTTCAATCTCTTTGAAAAGAAGTCACTATGTTAACATATTTTATTCTTGAATTTATTGAGTTGCTTTTCTGAGTCTTTTTATAATTCACTGAGTTTCTTCATAACTGCTATTCTGAATTTTTTGTCAGTTAGATCACAATATTCTGTGCCTTTGAGCATGGCTGCTAGAGAACTGTCATTTTCTTTCTGTGATGCCATATTTCCTGATTTCATATTCCTGGTACTTATGCTCTGGTGCTTTTGCATTTGAAGTAGCAGATATCTCCTTAACTCAGTGCTCATTACCTTTAGCAGCAGACAGGGTATTATGTTATATAGTATTGGTATCATCTCAGTTTTTCTTGTATGTTTGTGTTCCACTCTTCTTGCTCTGTCTTGTGGCCAAATTTTTCAGCTTTTGTGTATTCTCTGATTTTTACAATTCACCAGGCTGGCTGGATACCTTTTTTCCCAGAAGGTGGAGCTATAGCTCAAGTCTGTGGTTTTTTCCTTGCTTGCCAACATGACCTGTTTTGAGTAGGATCCTGGTCTACCAGAGTTCACTTTCATGGATACACCAGGGAGCCTGCACAGGGAGCTGACATCAGAACTGAGGGAAGGTGTGGGTTTAACACTTAGCGTGCTGGGATTGCCACACACCTGCAGGGAAATTTTCAGGTACTTGTGCATGAACTTTCTACTGAGCACGTGTCTTTGACATCATTTGAAATTCTTATCTGCCTCTTTCCCAATATCCTTCCTCTGCCCAGGTGGGGAGCTACTACCTTAGTACTCCAGATGCTGGCAGAGAGAAACAGGTTTTTCCAGCTGCGTTCCACCTGGTGATGGTAGCTGCCAGAAAAATCAGCCCTCGCAGTGTTTTCCTTGGCGGGCCAGGGCTGGGGCTGGGAAAATTTCCCTTACCACCTATGCTGCAAGCAAACTCATATTTTTCTCTTTTCTCCAATGATGTGCCAGATCTCCCTTCAGGAAGGATGGACTTCAGCAAGTTCCATGTGTGAGTACCTGTGAGGGCAGCACTCACCTGTTTTTCGCCCTACTGCAGTGAGAGGGGTCTAGGCAGTTTCACAGGCTCTGCTGGTTCTTGCCTGTATGGAGATTTATCTGTGTCTTACCAGTTACAGTGGTGGGTGAGACTCCACTTGGAGTCTTTTAGAAGACCCACCAAGGCACTTTTGTTCAGGTGGGGATGTCTAATCCGTGGGGTGAAAAAGAGGGATTAAAAGCAGGAATGTCTTTTGCTACCATGTCACCCCCTTCACTCCTGAATTTTTATGCTCTTCTACTTCAATTTTTATGCTCTTCTACTCCTCAAACATTGCCTACGAAGTATTCCTGTAGGCACTGGAGAGTGAACGTAAAACCCAGAAGTATCTGGGCTGGGAGGGGGTGGGTCACTATGAACTTAAAATTCCTTTAGAAGAGTCTGATGTTTGTTTTAAATTATTCAAATACTGTATTCTACTATACATATTTGTATTTGTATATTTTCCTATCTCATCCAAATCAAATTCTCTACAGAAATGTGTTAATTCTAGGCCTTGCATATTTCAGTTTGAACCTATTTTCCTCTCAATCCATCCTGCATACCCCAATCTTTTTAAGTCACTCTAAAATACTGGGCTGGCCAAAAAAGTTGTTCAGGTTTTTCCCATATGATGATATAGAAAAACCTGAACAAACTTTTTGGCCAATCCAATATTTGCTCTGCTATGTCATTCTTCTACCCAAATCTCCCATGTCTAGCCATTGGATAACGTCCTGCCTTAGAATGCCATCTCCCTGGACAAGCCATAAATTATGTGCAGTCTTCTATAATGTGGCCCAAACCTCTCTTCTTTAAAACCTAACTTTACTCCTCAGCCTAAACTTTCTACTCCAGTCTGTCTGGCCTGCACACCATTCCCCTAAAATATTCACTGTGCAACTACCTGGGTCATTCAATACCCCATACTGGGAATGGTGGGGTTACAGGAGATACCAAGAAGAATGAGATATGGTTATGGACTCTCCTACACTTTCTCTCCACCTATTTAATCTCAACCCATCCTTCCAGGCCCAAGGTAACTTTCACCACTTCCATCAAGCCCTTCCTGGTAATTCAAACCCACATTTCATCTACCCTGCTATACCCTATTCCAGTCCTCCTTCAGAAAAGAGTGCACACTCCCATCTGTTTCCTTACTGACCACTTACACCTTAACTCTATGCAGCCAGGTTTTACTTTCCACACTTTCTTCAAAATGCTCCAAGGTGATGTGACTGCCTTTGGGGGGAAAATCCAGTGGCCTTTTCCCAGTGCTCATCCTCACTTCAGTGTCTGACACTACAGACCACTTCTTGACACCTCTCCTCCCTTGTACCCCAAAACACTACATTGTCAAGGTTCTCTTATTTTCCTGACAATTCCTTCTTCCCTCTTCTCCTAAATGGAGGTGTGTTCTCTGTTCTGTTCTCTGCCCTCCCATTTCTCCATCCTCTCTCCCTCACGGTTTTAAACAAGGATCCAAATGGAGACTCCTCAGTCTGTATCTCTAGCTCCAACCTCCCCTGAATTCTCTCCTTTTCAAACTGCCCAGTCAGTATCTAGATTGGGTTAATTATAGCAACACATATTAAGCCCTGTAATGCATTTTAGCAGAAAGACCATTCACTCCAAGTCCTTACATCCCTTTCTACGTTAAAGAAGTGAGCAAAAAAACCAATTTTGAAGAAATCTGAAGAGCTCTTCTCTATTGGACAAGACCCTTTAACCTCTCAAGTTCCACAGGAAATAATCACAATAATCATTTTACTCCTCTTGCCACTTTGTGATTTCACACATAAAAAGGAGGTGTTTGGCCCCTTCTCTCTGCCGAGAGAACACCATTCAGCCTTCAAGTTTCCCCAGACAGCTCTGCTTCCGTCTCCAGGGAGTGTTACACCCCAGTCTGTGCTAACTTCATAAAACAACCTCCTTCCTCTCAGCACCCAGCTCCTGTTAGCCCTTCAATGGTATATCTGATTTCTCTCCCACAGGTGTCTGACAGTTCCAGGAGATATTCCCTCAAGAAGAGAGTGTGAACTGGGTAAACAGTGAAATGAACTTCAAGCCAATACTTCAACATGCATGCAGCAATTGACATTTATCAAAATACTTACACGTTCATTATCCTCATTATAGTCCCATGAGGTGGATGGAAAAAGTATTATTTTCAAATTACAAATGAGAAGACAGGTACAGGGAGGGGGAAGGGATTGCCTCAAAGTCATGTATCAACTAGCTTTAACTAATGACAGAATTCAGACTCCAACTAGCTCTTCTGACTCCTCATCTAGTGCTTTTTAACGCACCTAATGTCCTCTCCCTCTTATTCCATCCTTAACCCTTCTCTCTGCATTGCTCCTTACCTTTCATTTTCCCAGCCAACTCATATCTTTTTCTTGGCTCAGCAGATCTTGTTTCCAGAGCTGTGAATAAACCACCTCTGCCCCAGCGACCAGAGTCATCTGATAGGAGAAAGAGAAGATTTTCTTCTATAGAAGGCAAAATCAAGTCCACAATTTAAAAAAAAAAAAAAAAGGTATGCCAAGTATACTTGATTTTTCAAAGGGCAAAAACAACTATCTAACCTCCAAGGATATTACACATTGGACTTGTCAAGTATGCTTAGGTCTTCTGGAGTATACCTGGCCATCATAATAGAAAAGCATCAAAAGAATCAGTGTTCTGAAAGAGCAGAAGCTCTGTAGTCCTTCTGTAATTCCTGGAAGATGACTAAGGAAGGATGTAGAGTAGATGTAAAACCAGAAAGAGTTGAAGCATTGATAATACAACAGTTTACAACAGCTTACAGCTCCCATTTCATAGGTAAGAAAGTGGAAAGGTTAAATGACTTATTCAAGCTGGTACTAACACAGCTGGTTAATACTCTGTATTCAGTCATTCATTCGATCATACTATAAATATTTGTCAGTATTACATGTCAAGAACTGTTTTACGCTCTAGGGTTACACCAGTGGGGGGAGGGGGGAAATCACTGTTCCCATAAAGTTTTATTTTCTAGTTCAGTGAAAGTGTGAAAACAAAAGTGTTAGTCACGTAGTCGTGTCCAACTCTTTGCAGTCTCTTGGACTGTAGCCCATCAGGATCCTCTGTCCATGGAATTCTTCAGGCAAGAATACTAGAATGGGTTGCCATTTCCTATTCCAGGGGATCTTCCTGACCCAGGGATTGAACCCAAGTCTCCTGCATTCCAGGTAGATTCTTTACAGTCTGGGCCACCAGGGAAACCCAGTTCAATGAAACACCACATGATACATTATGTATGTATTTGCTTGTTTCATTGTTTGTTCGTTCAATGAAACAAACAAGCAAATACATACATAATATGGCACTTGGTGATGTGTCATCAAGTAAAATAAGGTAAGAAAGTAAATAGAGAAAAACAGGGGTGAGTACGGGGTGTGGGAAGTCAGGGGAGACCTCTCTCTGAGATGTAGACATCTGAACAAAGCTTGATGTGGCTAAGTGGGGAAAGAGCATTCCCGGAAGAGGAACTTGCCTGGAAAAAAAAAAGTGCAAAGGTCATGAGGGAAGAACATGTTTAGAGTTCTGTTTTTTCTCAAAGGATTCATTTGGCTTATAGATGTAGCCTCTGTGTGCTCTCTTAAAAAAGTTTGTGCAGGGAACAAGGCAGGTATTATCCCATGACACAGATAAGGGAGCTGAGGCCTGGAGAAGTTGGATTCGGCTCTTACCTTTCTTCTTTACCTGGTTGGGCAACACTAGTCTCCTGGTTCTAAAGTTCACACTCTTTTTGACCACACAAGACTGCCCTAAGCCCATTAAGCACCCCTAAGACAGGGTTCTGGCTTGTCTTCCTTCCCCAGTTCTTGGCACCTTAAGGATTGAGGCCCCACCACTCCTACCTACCTACGCAGTGCACAATGACAGCATCCTCCGCCCCAGCCTGGGGGTGGGTGACGTCACCGCTGACATACTTGATGGAGGTTGAGTCTGGGTCCTCATACTCCAGTTGGGCAGAGCTCTCATCTTCCCCGTCCTCTGGTTCGCTCTCCTCAGAAGGCAGGCAGAAAGACTGGTAATTGTTGGACTCCCACCAGGCCATCCTTTGAGAAACCAGAGGGGAGAGGAATTAACTGGGCCTATCACCATTTCCCTCGAAGCACATCCTGGGCTGCGATTCACAAACGGTGAGTACCAAGGGGAGATGCAATTAGAAACTCACCCTTTTCCTTCTGCCTGTTTGTAAATAAACAAGAAGCCTTACTGATTAGCCTAACTGCCTCCTGACTACACTTCAAAAATGAGCAGCCACCAGATGTCACTGTTTTTAAGAACATGTGACTAAAAGGGACTGTTCAAGTAAACTACTCTTGTCAGACAGCTGCAATCAAGTCCTAAAATGTTCTCGCTTCAGCTGAATGCATCTTCTCTGCCTGAGGCACTTGGGACTGTTCTCTTAAGTAGATGGACTGCTAAGGTGAAAGTTTAATCTTTATAAAAGTATTCTATTACCAGTGGGAACTACCAGCATTACAGACACTTCCTGCAGTTTTAAAGTGATGTTTGACAGTGGGCTCACTATGCAGTAATGATCCCTTTACCAACTGTGACCTTCAGTTATATTAATAATACCATCAAATAACACACACGTACTTTTTCTTATGTTCTGCTTCTTCCTTCTTCTTCCTCTTCTCCTCTAACAGTCTCTTTCTCTTGGCCGCTGCTTCTTGTCTTTTCTTCCTTCTGTCTTCCAGTTCTTCTGGGCTCAGAATCCGCTTCCTTTTGGTGGACCCCTCCACAAGGCCTGGGATGGGAACCTGCAGGAAGAACAAGCTCATAACCAGGGAACTGGGGTCTACCTGTTCCTTCATGAGTCTCATTCATCACCTTGATCAATGTGCTCAATATTTCACCATGGGTGGTGGGAAGTGCTGGCAAGATACTTCAGTTTACACATCTGGTAGGCATGGTAACCAGGATACTATGCTCTAAACTCAACCAAAGCACTGGCATGTCAGTATAGCAATATGTCATTTTGATTAATCTCATTAGGAATAAGGTACTTCAGAAAATAACTTGTTTTTTAATTGAAATGCCGACTTAGGTTTAACTAATTTTAATAGAAATATTCCTTAATGTATTTTATCATTCAGTCTTAAACACAATATTCCAACATCATGATCACCTTAACAATAACCAGCATTTAATGTATCCAGACTAACTGCCAAATGCTATGGACATTACAAACATTGTTTATGATTGCCATCCATCCTTAATGACATAGGGTCATGACTGTCAGCAGCAGGGTATGGTATTTTGATGTAAGACAGTGATCCCTTCAAGGGTGGCTTACTATCACCTGCATTAAATGGTAAAATATAACCTCCTTGTTATTATTTTTAGGCCATCTTCTTATACTTTTTTTCCAACAAATAGTTACATTCTTATTTCTTAACAAATCATTCTCAGCATCACTTTCTGTTCATTTTTGTTGAAACTTTGGAAGAATTTATCCTCACATAAATTAACAGTTCTTACACTGCCTTTATTTCGGAGTAACCGGCCCTCTTGACTAGTCTTCTCCAAAAGGGTTTTCTGAAGATTCACCAGTTGCTCAAATGATTCTCTGTCTTCTTTACTAGGCTCCTTAGAATAATCTTTACCTTCAAATAAGTACATGTGGTTTTCTAAAAACATAAAACACAGAGAGATATGTTAGATACTAAAGAAAACTAGATTGATTCTAGCCAAAGCAATAAGGAGGGTAAACAAGAGAATGGTATGTATTCTAAATGGGCCAAGAATAGCTTGTGATGAAGGTACTGGATTCCCATCCCACTAATGCTGACGGATTTGGGATCCACTTGGGGATTTCATATATTTACTTTTTAAAGGAGCAAGCATGGTTAAAGCCCTTTTGGTCCATCTTCAGGTGGTCTGTAAGTCTCAGTTTGATGCCTGCCAAGTCCTGGATCACTCATCACTCATTCATTCCACACTACTCCCCAGCACAAATCTCACTGATATTAAGATCGCCTAACTAAGGGTAACCAACAGCATATTTTTTTTAAATTACAAACAGACTTTTAATAACCACAAAAATAATCCCTTAGATTTACAACTTTCTTTGTAGAACTCATGAAGCATCTTCATGAGCCTCGCCACAGTCTTGGTATGATTAACCAAGAAAAAGAGAAAATTGAGGGCTTCCCTGGGGGCTCCATGGTAAAGAATCCACCTGCCAAAGCAGGAGACACAGCTTTGATCCTTAGTCCAGAATCAGAGAGTAGCCCTCGCTTGCCACAACTGGAGAAAAGCCTGTTCAGCAACAATGACCCAGCACAACCAAAAATAAATAAAATTACAAAAAAACAACCCTGAGGTTCAGAGAGTTAAGCGCCTCCCCAGTTTAAATTGCTAATAAGTGAAGAAGACAGGATTCTCTGAGTCTGCTGTCAATGTGCTCTTTTCGGTATACAACTGTGTCTATAGAAGGATGGAAAGATAACAGGCCAGCAAATAGTAACTACAGTAATAACACGAATGGTGATACTGTGAACTTGAATAGCAGTTTGTGCTATCAGAGCACCTTTACATTTATAATCACATCTGATTTTTGCAACTGTGTAAAAAGGTAAAGTATACACTACTAGCACCACTTTACAGATGAGGACACAAAGGCTCAAAGAGGTTGGGTAATCTGCCAACATCGTGAATCACATGCTAGAAGTCATAACAAGCCAAGCCTAGTAACCAGAGAGAGGTAAGACAACGATTCTAAATTGAAGCATATTTAACAGCACACGTTACCAAAGAATGTATTTTCACAGCATTATAAAATCAGCTATGAATATAAGTATGTTTTTCCCTAGAGAACACAGAAGCAAAACATTTTCATTCTCAAGAGATCAACTGCTTCACACTTGTACCCAAACCCAACCAGCTGTAATTCTAATTGGCATTTACTAATTAAATCAGCAGGGGGCTTTCAATGAACTGCTCTATCAACAAGTAGGAAAAAAAAAGAGCCAAGAAGAGGCAAATACGATTCTCAACTTACAAACGTGCTTTAAAAAAAGACCCTGGCATTCAAGATAAAAGCCATCCTGTTTTTTAACTTTCGTAGGGGATGCTATAGTTATGAGTCTTTCATGCTCATCTCTATTCTTTTAACCATGCTCTGTCTTCACTCTGCAGCCAAGAGAAGGTTGGAGACCACAGGCATGGGCACTCATCTATACCCTGCCAATGGAACCACCTACCGCAGACTAGACCTGTACTCACTGATCAAAGACAAAACTCCAAATTTTAATACAACTGGGAAATCTTTCCTGGCAGCTGGACTGCCTGAAAAAATATATATAATTTTTTTTGGCAGTTGGGCTGACTGAAAAATATAATTATCTTTCTGGAAAACAGTGCAATTTTACTTTGTTCTACTAAATATTAGCAAAATAAGCTGAAATTAATCTAGATGAGTGCAGGCTTCAGTACTTAATGTAATAAAAATGCAACTTAAAAACATACATCTATTTCTCCTCCCACCTAAAACCTACATGGCAGTAAAGGGATTTTTAAAAGATATATAAGATGACAGTGGACAAAAAGCTCAACAACTTTTTAGAAAATTTTAAGTGGCTCAAAGGATAACAGAATTAAAAGAACAGTGGAAGCAAAATACAGGTGCCTGGTCAAGGGATGATTATGAGAACAGAGACCCTTTCAATCCTCCAAAAGCTCAGAACTTCCACAGACAAGGAACCGCAGGGAGGGATAACTGAGAGAAAGTCTGCACACCAAGTAACAGAAGCTAAAAGAAATATTGTACATTAATGCATATATGATTCTAGGAAGCACAGTGGTAAAGAATCTCTCTTCCAAGGCAGGAGACGCAAAAGGCATAGGCTCGATCCCTGGGTCAGGAAGATCCCCTGGAGAAGGAAATGGCAATCCACTCCAGTATTCTTGCCTGGAAATTCCATGGACAGGAGCCTGGCGGGCTATAATCCATGGGGTTGTGACTCAGCACACACAACACATGTATGTGGAATCTAGAAAAAGGCCTAGATAATATGTATTTGCAAAGCAGAAATAGAGACAGAGATGTAGAAAAAAAACATATGGATACCAAGGGGTAAGGGGGTGGTGGTGGGATGGATTGGGATTGACATATATACACCACTACATATAAAATATTTAGATAACTAATGAAAACTGACTGTGTAATACAGGGAACGTATACAGTGACGTAAATGGGAAGGAAATCTTAAAAAGAGGTGATATATGTATACATGTGGCTGATTTGCTTCACCCTACTAACACAACACTGTAAAGCAACTATACTCCAATTAAAAAAAAAAAAAGTAGCAGGAGCACCCTGAACCCCTTCATTCATGTTGTCTCCTCAATCTGAGCAAACAGGCTGCTGCTGCTGCTGCTGCTGCTAAGTCGCTTCAGTCATGTCTGACTCTGTGCGACCCCATAGACGGCAGCCCACCAGGCTCCCCTGTCCCTGGGATTCTCCAGGCAAGAACACTGGAGTGGGTTGCCATTTCCTTCTCCAGTGCATGAAAGTGAAAAGTGGAAGTGAAGTCGCTCAGTTGTGTCTGACTCTTAGCGACCCCATGGAATGCAGCCCACCAGGCTCCTCCGTCCATGGGATTCTCCAGGCAAGAGTACTGGAGTGGGGTGCCATTGCCTTCTCCGAGCAAACAGGTTACTCCAGACCCTATTCATCTCTTCCAGAAAGATATTAAAGGATTCGTCTTTGGAGAAATGGAGCTGCCCAGAGAAAAGACTCCAAATACAGACATCTGGGAGGGCCCCTTCAGCAGGAATGCCAGCTCACCAACCAGTGATGCTGGAATAAGACCCAGAAATCCACATACCTGCTCAGGCCAGACCTGACCATCAGCTCTGCATTTCACCTGCATACATGAACAGATAGCCAGGGCATACCAGATATTTCAGAGAAACTACCAACAAGGACAAGACAAATACACAACACGGGGCGTAAAGGAATACTTTTTTAAAAAGCTGTAATAAAAGTCCTCAGAGAGGATATTCTATTCCTGCAAACAGAACAAGACAATTAAAACAACAAGCAGAGAATAAATGGGATACTAATATTCAAAAATGTAAAAGCTAAACAACGAGAAAAGTTAAAGAGCAGTGTCTTAGAGAATAATGCCAGCTGTCTACATTCTGATCTTCCCAAACATCCTATAAAAACCATAGGGAATAACAAGGACAACAAAGCCACCCTGAACCCACACCTTCTAAGAAGCTAGGAGTCGGAGAGTACTACAAACCTCAATCTGCAGGAAGGTAGAGAAATGAACATCCCAAATGAGCTGAATTCGCTCCCATGTCCACAGTGGAGTCAGGCAGAGACTGCACGGAAAAGAGGCGGCAGGGTTCTAACATCAGACACAGATCAACTTTGTCCCCCATGAGGAGGACACACTCCAAGTGGAAAAATAATGAGGAAAGGTCTGCAACCAGAAAGATCAGAGAAGTAACTGCTAAGGAACTGACAGGAAGAGACTAGAAAGTACTTGAAGCTAGCAATTTGGGAAGGCACTGCTTCTAGAGGTCGTGCCTTGACAGTTTGGTGGCAAAGGGAAAGAATGAAGCAGGTGATGGAAATTCAAGGTCCTATGGAAACGAAAAAGAATCACAAAACGAGAAGTCATGCCAGCCTACTCTCCACTCAAAAAAATGAAGCAGCATCGGGTAAAGAAACTGCCCTTCTCTGCATGAATGGAATAAAGTACTCTCGAATCAAGAAGCTTAGTAATAAGACTAGCAGACCTCTCACCCCATTCCACACTAAATTTGTGTTGCCACTGGTACAGACAAATAAATTCATTACAAAATAACCCTAAGACATCAAGGAACATCCTTACAAAGCTACCACGTGGGAAAAAACATTTCAAATCAGAAATCCAAATACTACAGAAACAGAAATGGGGACCCATCTCCTGCTCTAGCTTGGGGTGGCCAGGCCATTAGCTGTGTTCTCACCCCCCACTTACTTCCTTCCTCTGGCTCTCTGCTTCCTTCTTCTGCTGTAGTAGGCAGGGCATCAGAGACCCAATGGCCATCTTCTGTTTCTCCCAGGATAGACTCCAGGTCTATTTCATCCATGGTGCTCCCCTCTGAGGACAGCAGTTTATCCAAACCAAATTTGAGTATCTCGCTCAACTTGAATGAAGAAAACAAAAAAGTTCAGTTGGCCCTCATGAAAACAAATACTGGGCACCAGTGATTTGCAAAGTGGCTTAGACACCAGGGGTACCCCTGTCCTGACGCTCAGCCTTTCTTCCCTCCCTGTGACAGATGACACCAACAGGGATGTTCTGTAGTTGGCTGATGGATGAGTAGAGAGGTGATAAATGACAGTCAGAGCCTAACTTTGACAATTCTCAATAAACAGAAAATTTGACCCTCCAAGCTTTATTCTGAAGAATAACAGTCACTTCTGGCATTATCTTAGCACTTCTCACAGAGTTTTTCACAGGCATCCTCAGCAGTCACGTGAGATGTCACAGACCCTGTTAGCTACTCTCCCACCCCTCCTACTGCCAAACTTGGAATGAGAAGGCTACACAGAATATTTCTTAAGTGACTTTGCTTTGGCAGTTTTGTTCCTACCACAAGGCTCAGCGGAAACCATCTTCACTAAAGACCAGTGACAACGTGACCACTAGACGGGAGAGCCATTTCTCAATTCCAGCGTTGCTTGTTGGACATGCCTCTGGCATTGCACTACCCTGCTTCTCTTTCCTGCTCTCTAACGAACCCTCAGCCTCTCCCTAGGCTTGTAGGAACCACCTAAAAAAGTTCAGATCATCTTTCCTGGCTGTAGTTTCCTCCTTTCAATTGTGTACTTCCCGAAGTGCTAACTCTGAGGCTCTGAACCAAGCTGCATTCATACTTTGGCTCATTTGCATCTTATCTTTTTGGGTTAGCTATCTCTAACTGGTTTATTTTGTGAATAATTTGGAAATCTTACAATACTCTGCAACAACTGGAAAAAAAATTTAGATAGATAGCTCACTGGAAGTTTAACCTTGATATATACAAAAAAGCGACTGACTGGCCACTGGCTTCCCCGATAGCTCAGTTGGTAAAGAAAAAATAGCGCTAAGTTGTATCCAACTCTTGCCATCCCATGAACTGCACCCTGCCAGGGTCCTCTGTCCATGGGATTCTCCAGGCAAGAATACTGGAGTGGGTTGCCATTTTCTTCTCCAGGGGATCTTCCCGACCCAAAAATTGAACCCAGGTCTCCTGCATTGCTGGCAGATGCTTTACTGACTGAGCTACATGGGAAGTTGGTAAATAATTGGCCTGCAATGCAGGAGAACCTGGTTCGGGAAGATCCCCTGGAGAAGGGATAGGCTACCCACTCCAGTATTCTTGGGCTTCTCTGGTGGCTCGGCTGGTAAAGAATCCGCCTGCAATCTGAGAGACCCTGGTTCAATCCCTGGGTTGGGAAGATCCCCTGGAGAAGGGAAAGGCTACCCACTCCAGTATTCTGGCCTGGAAAATTCCATGGACTGTATAGTCCATGGGGTTGCAAAGAGTCAGACATGACTGAGCAACTTTCACTTCAGCAACTGGCACCAAAGATAGAAGGCACTATTTATGAAAAAGACTGGTCCATACTGGGATACTCCCTTCAGTCTACCTTTCACTTGTGATGTGTCTCAGTTATCAAGGGACCACATGTATTTTTAGAGAAGAAATGTGTGTGCATGCTAAGTCCCTTCAGTCGTGTCTGACCCTTTCATGACGATACTATGGACTGTAGCCCGCCAGGCTCCCCTGTACATGGGATTCTCCAGGCAAGAATACTGGAGTGGGTTGCCATGCCCTCCTCCAGGGGATCTTCCTGACTGGGATCGAACCCACATCTCTTATGTCCCCTGCATTGGCAGGCGGGTTCTTTACCACTAGTACCACCTGGGAAGCCCATGAGAAGAAATATATTACAGTAATTAAAGGCAAGGGCATATGCTTGGAGGTTACAGAGTCCTTGGGTTGCAGTCTTAATGAATGAACATTCTTGGGCAAATTATTTGAAATGGGAATAAGGTGAGTGCCTACCTCATTCTTCTGTTATTCATATCACAGAAACAATTGGAAAGAAGCACTTCATATGATACTTGGCACACAGTGATCATTCAATAAATGTTCACTCCATTTGTCTCTGCCTCTGTTTCTATTATGTTCTTCCTGCAGGATAATGAATCCGCTTCCTTCTTTGAGGATTTCATGATCCAGTACTTCTTAGATTTACTGAAACACAGTCACATCTTTGACTATCGGATTCTTTTTATTAGACAAACCCTGCTTTCTCTGGAGATAAGGGCACTGGGGTGTTATCTTTGCTTCTGGCAACCAGAGATAACTTGCAGAGGCTTGGTAGGTAAGAGAAAAATCAGAAGTAACCTTCTACTAACCATGAGCTGGGAGAGATTCTGATAGAGCCCCTCTCAAACAGTTAGGGGGGGTCTATGTTCCCATTAGGATCTGGCCCATGGCACAGAGACATGTTTACACAATCACATGGACATGCCCAGCAGTCTATGTCACAGGGACACCATCACTGAATCCCCTGGGCCCCTCCCCAATTGGGAGAGTTCAAGCTTCTTACTGACAACTCCCACACACCAAGGCTCAGCCATTCATTCCGCTCACCAGACCAATGAACTTGTCACTCACAGGTTCTACAGAGAACTCATGCTTGGAGAACTGTAAGAGTCTCTGCAGTCTGCCCATACCTTTCTCTCAAGCTGCCATCTTACATTTATAACTGCCTCTTGGAAAATGTGAACACATATACAATCTGCTTTGCCACCAGCATGGACAAGCGTGCACACACACACACAAAAAAGAAAAAAACAGAAAAAGGGAAAAAAACCACACTTTGCACCTTAAGAGAAACAAAAACCAAACAAGTAAACATACAAAACCCAGGGTTACTTTCTAGTTCACGTTCCAAAATAAATGAAACCTTGAGCCTTTTGCATAAGTTACTGACTTCCTAACAAAACCAACGTGAGCCCTGTCTTCTGCAAAGCAGATGTGTAAAGATATACACTGGTCTTTGTGGACATGATAACCAAGTGAGAAAAACCAGACTAACCAAACACTTGGCAACTCCGCTTTTAATAGTAATTTTTCCTTTTAAATACTTGTTGTATTTTCTGTTTGATAAACTAGTCTCTTTAAAGTCTACTCTCTTACAAACTTTTGCAAATGAAATTTTTATCTCTGAGCTTTTCCTCTAACAGTAATTTTTTTTTAATACATTTTTATTGCAAACTCTGTTGACTAAAGCCTAAATTATCTTCCCCTTCCTAAATCTCTACCTAACCTTCTTGCTTCCTAATTTCTATCCTCTTCATTATCCAGGCTGAAGACCTTACAGACATCTTTAAATTTTCCATTCTCCCTAGCTTCCCACCTCTAAGCAGCAGCTCCTGTCATTTCTTCTTCTGTAGTGTAGCTCACACCAGACCCTCCCATTGCTACTGCCTATGTCAGAGGTTTATAACTCACTTCATGCCTGGATCTTTCCAGCATCCTAGAAGTCAGTCTCTCTGCTTCTAGCCCCCTATCCCTGGGTCAAAATGGGAGGACCTGGGCTATATCATAATATGGGTTCTAATTTAAACCCAAGGGCTGCTACAGAATATCTCCAAGTCCTCTTACAGAAGAGTTTTCTCTAATATCTTCCAAGCCTGCATCTGCTTCCTAGCTGGTGTCTCCTCCTTCAAGCAATTAACTCTAGTTCTTTCATCTGTTTTTCCCACGGCATAATTCTGAATTCCTGATCTTGTCTACCCTCCTCTGAGTGTGAAGAAGGTGATGTAAAGCACTGATCAAAGGGTCTGGGGTTAAGATGGAGGTACAAGATAAATGATTAATAATATTATGCTGAGTTGTTTATTTTACCTAATTCTCTTAAGGCCCCCTGATGGAACCTGTGGTATCCTCATTTTCAGAAAGCAAAGATTAAGCTACCTGCTCAAAGCAACACAGCCAGTAAGAGACAAGGCTTGGATCTGAATCCAAGTAAAAGAGATCCAAAGTCCACCCTTATTCTGTATTCTGCTGCCTTTATTTATCATCTTCATTTTCACTCCCACAGCGGCCTGCATGTAGTATAGATATTATCTGCATGCATGCTCAGTCGTGTCTGATTCTGTGACCCCATTGACTACAGCCCGCCAGGCTCCTCTGTCCATGGAATTTCCCAAGCAAGAATCCTGGAGAGGGTTGTCATTTCCTCCTCCAGGGGATCTTCCTATGGCAGGAAAGAATCTGGCCAGGGAACAAATGTGTAGCAGGAGAGAGTGGGTGGTTAATTCATCTACTATCTCATCCATGAAAGCACTGACTAAAACCATGACATCATCTAATATGAAGAACAGGGACTTCCCTGGTGGTCCAGGAGCTAAGACTCCATGTTTCCAATGCAGGGGCCCCGGGTTTGATCCCTGGTCAGGGAACTAGATCCCACACGATGTAACTAAAATTTCCACATGCTGCAAACAAGACCCATAAAGGCCAAATAAATAAATAAGTTAAAAAAAAAATAAAAACAAAGTGAAGAACAGTGTGTCTTACCTGGAGGTCGGCATCCGCAGCAGGTTTCTGGGCTCCCAGAGTGAAATGGCCCCCTTCTATGATTATGTTGGTGAGCTGCAGTTTGGAGGCTGCTTTCCTATAGACAATCTCTTCCACAGTGTCTCGGCCAATCAGCCGAATAACTTTAACAGACCTGTAGAGAAATCACAGAAAACTAATGTGCTAACATAGAAGGGTCTGCAAAGAAGCATGCAAGCATGCCAGGTCAAGACATAAAAAAGGAAACAAACCTAAAATGCCGTGTTCAGAGTACAACTAACGGGGGATTGTTGTACGTGAACCTGAGTTATTTGTTAGAGAGAATCTGGCCTCTAATTCTCACTGAATCTTTACAAAAGAGTCAAGGGAGGGATGACAAGGTGGTCATGTTTGGGGTTCCTTATCTGTGGTAGAGGAAAACCTCTGTTAGATCTAAATCATGACCAGGTCAGAGAGTAAGACTTATCTTTTTATTTTAGGTCCATAAACCCATAACTTTATTTTTAAACTGAATCACACCTTAACTCAGGAAGGATGTCAAGTAATTTCTCAAAGTTCCTCCTAGTCCTTTCACAATTTGACTTTGCTTTTTACCAAAGCAAGTCCCAGCCCAGTACTACTCTGGAGTCAGCAACAGAGATAGGCTAAAACCTACTGGTCTCTCACCCTCCAGTCTAGAACTGTCACCAGCCCACATTCTTCACCTTCCCCCCAAACCCAGAACTACTGAAGAGCCAAGGAAGTGGAACCAGAGCTATGCTTAAATCTCTCACTTGTTCTGGCCAATTCGGTGAGCCCGGGCAGCTGCTTGCAAGTCATTCTGAGGATTGAAATCACTGTCAAAAAAAATAACAGTATCTGCTGCCGTTAAGTTCATGCCAACTCCACCTGAAAATAATACAAAAAAGAATGTTAGCAGCAGTACATGGGCTAAGGACCAGACTATGATGACACAGGCCACGGCATTAAGATTGATAAACTGAAAGCAGCCAAAATGACTGGTTTCATCCTTCAAACTGACACCCGCATCCTCAACGCTAGACAGAGCTTTGTAGTGGTTAAAAGTCCTACCTGGGCCCTTATTGCCTGACTCAGGAAATTTTAACAACTGCAAATAATGGAAATGAGTGGAGCGGGGTAAGGAGCAAAAGCAGGTACTTAAGTTAGCGCCCTGAATCCATTTTAAATCTCTTCTGTTTAAAAATCTTCATTGAACTTCGTTAAGAATAGTCTGTGGAAAAGGACACATGCTCTTTCAGAAACAGTTTTAGATATGAGCAAGGTCTGGCTGTGGGCACCAAGAGAAGACCTCTTAATGTCCACTGCAAGTTACAACCAGGCAGCACGAGCTCTGACACAAGTTAATGAGAAGAGGAGATGTCATGCATTACACCCCCAAGCGGAGCAGGGGGGCTACCTCCCTCTGATTGGAGAAGACTTTAGGAATTCTCTTCTGTTACTTGTCTCCACATTAATTAAGGAGAAGGTAACAAAACCAACCAAAGGGCAAAAACACTCCCTGGGACAACTTCCCAGTCTTTCTTTAGGAAAAGGGCTGTGGAGGCTCCTTGGACTACAGGAATTAACGAGAAGAACTATGAAGGCAAATTACAGCCTTCTCTTTGATTAATGTGGAAACAAGCACAAAATGGACTCCCTCTTGCCAGGGTCATTACAGCTCGTTGCTGAAACAAGCAAGCCTGAAATGGCTTGTTCCTGGAGCCAGAACTAAGGACTAACTTCTGAGATGGGCTACTGCCTCTAAACTGGATCTTCAGTCAGGCAGGAACATTCTAATTAAAGCCTTTATATAAAATTAAAGTCGGAATAAACAGATAATAAAGACTGATTACCGAGAGATGCTAATATGCTGAATAACAATGACAGCTACCCAGGTGCTACGCTTTACTCTCTGCAGGCACCATTCTAAAGTGCTTTACATATATTAACTCCTGTAATCCTGGCAATAATCATGGGTACTCATTTTATAGATGTTGCAATGGAAGCACAGAGAGGTTAAGGGATAATTGGAAGCTGCAGAAAGAGCCAGATTCAGTACCACATGGTCTGGCTTCAGAGCCTATGTTTTTTACTCCATAATACTCCCAGGCACTTATTTTACTGAAGTGTTTTTAATTTTTTTATGAAATTTTTATTTCATAAAAGTTTTCTCCTTCTTCTTGGGTTACTGTTACATTCAGCTGTTCTTCATTAAGGGGTGATATTTTATAAATAAGCTATAGCCAGACTTGTCTGAGACATATTCATGAGCTCTCACTGCCACCTGCTGGCAACATGACTCAATCAGAAATACCTGAAAGTCGGAGAGAAACTTGAATAAATGATAATGATGCAAATCAACAACTAAAATGTGACAGTAAACAGGACAGCTAGTGTTTGGATAAGGCTCAGGACTGCTTTGGCTCCTATGAGATCCCTCTGTTCTGACTAATTCTGAGAACTCCAAAGAGATTAGTTGAAAAGCAGAGATCTTTCTTCCTAATTTCAGATGTTTCAAACAATGCTGCTGAGTATGACGGTGTTGAAATCAGTAAAGCATCAGTTCAGTTCAGTTCAGTCGCTCAGTTGTGTCCGACTCTTTGCAACCCCATGGAGTGCAGCACGCCAGGCCTCCCTGTCCACTGCCAACTCCCGGAGTCTACTCAAATTCATGTCCATTGAGTCAGTGATGGCATCCAACCATCTCATTCTCCATCATCCACTTCTCCTCCTGCCTTCAATCTTTCCCAGGATCAGGGTCTTTTCTAATGAGTCAGTTCTTCACATCAGGTGGCCAAAGTATTGGCGTTTCAGCGTCTAAGCATCAGTCTTTCCAATGAATATTCAGGACTGATTTCCATTAGGATGGACTGGTTGGATCTCCTTCTAAGATCACAGACTGCACCCTCGATCTCAGCCACTTACTCAGCCACTTATTATCAGGTTACCTAATCAGTCTCTCCTAAAACTACCCCAAGACAACTGCAACATGAATACGTGGCTGAGATCGAGGGTGCAGTCTATGATCTTAGAAGCAAGCAGTACCAAATGAATTTCACTGTATCTCTGTAATACAGAGATGAGACATACACAGGTAAAACAATCTCCTTATGGTCAAGGATTATATTCAACACTCCATTTTAATACCCTATAGTACCAGGCACTTAATAAATACTTACTAAATAAGACTGAACTCTCTTCTCATAAATATACTGATCTCTCTTTACAATAGAGGACATACATCATTTTAGAGCTCCTAATTCTATTCCATCAAATTTAGGTCTACCAAAAACAAAGAGAAAAAAAGAAACTTAAGATTCTGTGAATTCAAAATTAATTTAAGGTCTGCTTGTTCCATGACATGAGAATAATTTCATCTCCAAGAGCTGCCACTATTTAAGTAAATGAAAGTATTCCATAAGTGGTATGGAACTACAAATGTCATATAAAATATTTATGACTTAAGTCATATACAGACAATGTTACAATTAATTCTAAAGAGCTGGAAATGTCATTACAATCACACTTTTTAAAAACAGATTTTTTACTAAGTTTTCACAACACTTTCAGAGCTACCTGTCAGAAGGACAACTAGTAGGCAGGTTGCTATCTCATTTCCCAAATTCATGGTTGGGAAGGACAGCTGTCTCTATTGAACATGACTAAAACTAAAATTTCTATACAAAAGTATAGAAATCTTTCAGGATGACCCCAGGTCATTGGTCAAAAGAGATCAGAATTACTTTCCAACAACCCCAGGTTTTAGCCTTACTTCTCTGATGAGATGAAAGCTTAAATCAGTTTGACAGAAACGAGTAACATGCTAGTCTAGTACAGTGATAAACTGATGTAACCTACCTCAATTCCCTCCACCCTTTTTTTTACACTCCTCAGTAAAAACCTCACCTTTCAGTGAATTAAGGAAAAACATTCTAATGATTAGGATTTAAATGTACTGTTTCACCCTTTAATTTGTCTGCTTTCATCAATAGGGATGTGGCCTACCTGCCCTGGTACTCAAGAGAAAAGTAAAGATGGGCTGCTGTCCAAAGTTCTTAATGGCCAAGTGTCTCTCTTCTCCTCTCACAGAACCATCCACACGCTCATAGCTGTAGCCTTCACACAGAGGGAGAAAACAGAGAAATAGAAAGCATTTTCAATTGGTCACTGTGGCGTAAAACACTGTCTGCTCAAAACCAAACACGAATTTTGTCTCTTCTCATATACAGGCATGCCCCTGCTGTAAGCTATCTTCCTTTGATTCTGAATAATATTCTTACACTGTTGTTCTCTGTAACATCCCCACACCCCAGATAATTCTTCACGGGCCCATCTGGACTGTTAAGTCTAAAAGTCTTGAGTAACGTAATGAATGGCCAAGGGATGTCACCTCTATAATCCAGGTAGTCTTGGAGAATATCCAACATCTGGGTCATCTGGGAGAAAAGTAAAACTCGATGGCCTCTGGCAAGAAAAAGAAAAGGAAAAACTGCCAACTCCAGTAGTATATAGGGTGGATTTCCTGCAGGTGAAACTTAGCAAAGAATGCAAGTTTACCAAGAAATGAAGTCCTGAAGTAGAAACATAAGCATCATAAACATTTACAGAGTCTTCTTCAGTAATGTGAAATGTTTTATATAAGGATGTAACTGCATCAGTAGCCGAGTCCTTACAGCACTTCTCACTAGTGCTGGGATATTCCCAGGAGTCTGTCAATGCACCAGAGGGTATAAGAAGCCCTAGATAACCAAGGTGCTTCTTTCCAGGATGGCAATTACTAAATGGAAAGAAACATATAGTTCTAACAGCAAAATAAAAGATATGTGAAGAGAAAAAAGCAAAATTCAAATGTACAAAAAAATGAAACAAAAACTGATGACCCTAAAGAGCTTGTGGCTGGCAATCCATAGCTCTTCTCTACTTTGGGGTGAAAGTCACTATCCTTTCAATTACAGCTCTATTGGTTGAAAATTTTGAGAAGCATCACTTTAGAGAAGCAAGAGGCAGGTGGCATTTCATATCCCATATGATACATGAGAAAACTTACGCAGGGAGAGGAGAGAAGAAAGGAGGTGGCAAAATGGATTAGATCAAGGACAAATTCAAGGGAATTCCCTGGTGGTCCAGTTATTAGGGCTCTGCACTTTTCTCTGTCAAGGGCCAGGTTCAAGCAAAAGCTTCACGGTATGGCCAAAAAAAATTCAAACCTACAGCCCCATGGTTATCAGCTATTAAGTTTTCATCAACAAAGAAGTACTATATGGCACTGTCTAAACAACATTCTAGTAGGAAAACTAATTTAATCTGGGTTTGTGATAGGTGTAGATGAACAATTATGAAAAACTCCTTCAAGACTCTAGCCTCAAATTGGTAGAAAAGGTATTGAACTTAAAATCTAATCCTCATCTAATCCCATTAGATTAGAACCTCATCTAATCCCATTTCTGTCATTTGCTGGCTATAGTGGCCTCAGACAAGCCACTTAGCCTCTCTGGGCCTGTTTCATCACCTGTGAAATGAAAAGGTCAAAGAGAAGCTATTTATGGGTCCTTCTGCAACACTAGGACACTTAGAGGAGATACATCATAGCCTATAAAATACAATCAGGCATGCAGTTGTTTGACTTGCACATTCCTAATGTTGTACACTTTTGCCAAATCTGAGGTTTTAGGTTGGTTCAAGCCTTCCTGGGTCAGTTGTCCCTAAGGGACAACTTAGAAATCCTTGGGAAACTGGGATGCTTTTCTAGACTGCTCTGTCCCTCCGAGGACCAGAGGATCAGATATAGGCCGGACACCAGGCCACTGAACACTTAGCTAAATCTTTACAGGCCCCCAAAGTGGCTTATTCTTCCAAAACCCAACTTGCATCTCAGGGAGAGTCCCTGAGTTCTCCCTGAGTTCAACTCAAGCCCCACAAGTTAACAAGAGTAAATATTTGCTAAGTACTTAATATGTGCCAATTCAAAGCAAGGTACACCAGCAGGCCTTTTAAAAAGAAATGTTTGACGGTATCTTTGTCTCTGTAGAACTAAAGAATACAGCTGGAGTGACATGGTTTATACAGCAATTAACCAGATAGCAGATTATGGCAGTACGTTGCCAAGTGTTGGATTAGGATCCTAAGTGCTGTAGGAATTCAGGAAAGGAAAGGATGATCATAGAGGGGATGACATGGGATGAAGGGTGTACCTGCAGAAAAGGCAGAACCTGAATCAGGGTCTTGGAAAAAGGGAGAACTGGGATTAGTCTCAAGAAATCAGTGAGTTGCTCATTATTCTGGTTTTAACAATCACCAGCTCAGAGTAGAAAATATGAACCTATCACCTACTTGGAATACAGGAATGCCAACAGTTTATCCAGCAGGTGAAGTTTCCCGCTAGCCTCAATCAGGTGGTCTCCAATTTCAAAAGGCTCTGGTTCCACACCTGGAAAAGAAAGGACCCACTCCCAGTAAATGTATTCCCATTGGGGCAGACTCTGAATGGAGAAGCTGACGGCAAGGTTACAGAGAAGCCAAGATCCTTCTGACTGATAATGGGCCAAAGTCTCATATCTCTTTGAGGCATTTCATAATTATTTGTTTATATTATGATATCAGCGCTACCCAACATCAACCACAGAGTCTGGCACATCCAATATGTCTCAGAAATGTTTACCCAAGGAACAAATCTACTCTTTGGGAAACTGAAACACAGGGAGATGCTAAAGACCAGACAGACCCAAAACTGAAACCTTCAGGTTCTCATTCTAGAAAACAAATCAAGACATAGGGTTAGATATAAATTAGTCATTCTCATGCTGAGGATAGCAAAATAACCTGGAAGGCTTCTTTCAAAATCTACATGTTCCCAACAACTCTTCGCATAAAAGAAAAGCTCTGACATGCACCTCATTAAGATTCTGCGACATTTTTAAACAATTCATACACCTTCTTGGCAAGGACTTCCTTAAAATGACTGCAGAAAAGCCTCTGCATTGATCATATCAATACTAGAGCCCTCACAGCATAAAACACCTGGAACTGTCCCACTGGCTACCCATCAGAGTGAATTAAAAAAACAAAAACAAAACCAATTTGAATGAAAATGAAAATACTACATATCATGTGTAGAATGCAGCTAAATTAGTACTTAAAGGGAAATTTACAGACATCCATGAGATGAAATTCCCTCAGCAAAGGAGGCAGAGAAAGAGAAGACATAAGGCAGATGGAAAAGCAAGAGAAAGTATTGTCTCAAAAGCCAAAGGAAAAAGGTGTTTCAAGGAGTGATCAACTGTGCCAAAGGTTTTGAGAGATTAATTTTAAAAAAGTGAACTGATAACCATCAGTTGAGCCACACAGCGACCACTGATGAACTAGCAATGGTGATGACAAAAAAGGTTCACTGAGTGGGTTCAAGACAAAGGGATATCCAATCATAAAAAAATTCAGAGTATGAGACATCCCATAAAACATATAGCCATGATTCTTCCAAACTGTCAATTTAATGAAAAAGTTAAAAAAAAAAAAAAAAACAACTGAGGAGTATTTCTAGATGATAGAAGAATAAAGAGACACGACAAATGTGCTGTAAGATCTCTCACTCGATCTTGAATATGAAAAGAACAAAGATGGACACAGGCAGATTCACAGGAGAGAAGTATTCACATGATTTCCCGTAAGTTTCATGTGACACAGGAAGCTCTCCAAAATAAATGAAGACCCAGAAAAGTGGCAAAATTTAAATGATTTTCTATCATAATGAAATAAAGATTGCCAGGAGAAATATCAACAACCTCAGATATGCAGATGATACCACTCCAGTGGCAGAAAATAAAGATGAACTAAAGAGCCTCTGGATGACGGTGATAAAGGAGAGTGAAAAATCTGGCTTAAAACTCAACATTCAAAAAAATGAAGATCATGGCATCTGGTCCTATCACTCACTTCATGGCAAACAGAAGGGAAAAAAGTGGAAACAGTGACAGATTTCATTTTCTTGGCCTCCAAAATCACTGTGGATGGTGACTGTAGCCACAAAAGTAAAAGACACTTGCTCCTTGGAAGAAAAGCTATGACAAGTCTAGAGAGCGTATTAAAAAGTAGAGACATCACTTTGCTGACAAAGGTCTGTATGGTCAAAGCTATGGTTTTTCTAATAGTCATGTACAGATGTGACAGTCAGACCATAAAGAAAGCTGAGAGCCAAAGAATTGATGCTTTTGAACTGTGGTGTTGGAGAAGACTCTTGAGAGTCCCTTGAACCGCAAAGAGATCAAAACAGTCAATCCTAAAGGAAATCAACCCTGAATATTCATTGGAACGATTGATGCTGAAGCTCCAATACTTTGGTCACCTGATGCAAAGAGATGACTCACTGGGAAAGACCCTGATGGTGGGGAAGATTGAGGGCAGGAGGAGAAGGGGGCAAGAGAGAAGGAGATGGTTGGATGGCATCACTGACTCAATGGACACGAGTTTGAGCAAGCTCCGGGTGTGCACTACAGGGAAATAGGAGAGCTGCAGCCCGTGGGGTCACAAAGAGTCAGATATGACTTAGTGACTGAACGATGAACAATTATACTGAACAAAGAGAAGCAGTTGTGGAAAAGGAACTACAGTATGTGAGGAGGTTGGCCATAAAATGACAACAAAAAGTAATGCTGAGAAAAAAGGGCATTGTCTCACCATCAAACAAATATGGGTGATCCACACACTTCCGAAGCTGGGACAGGACATTCTGAAGTTTAACTTTCTTCGCCATCTCATTTTCAAACGCATCTGAAATTTAAAAAAGAGAGAGAGAGATGGATTACTGAACAAAAACAAAAAACCCTGCAAGTTTCCATACATAACCTTACTCATTTCAATAATGTATCTTTCAAATCTATATTAACCTCCCAAATTTCACTGAAGTGCATTAAGAACAGCACACTGATAAGAAGTTTTCTTAACCATCAGCTTGTTTTAAGACAGAAAAGTAAAAGTGTTAGCTGCTCAGTCGTGTCCAACTCTTTGCGACCCTACTGTAGCCTGCCAAGCTCCTCTGACCATGAAACTCTCTCAGCAAGAATACTGGAGTGGGTTGCCATTCCCTTCTCCAGGGGATCTTCCCAATCCTGGAATCAACCCCGGGTTTCCTGCATTGCAGGTAGATTCTTTATCATCTGAGCTACCAGGGGAAGCCCTTTAAGGAAAACCAGGAGTAGGGGGATGGGGAGGAAGTCTCACAAAGTCAACGAACAACAAAGTCATAGTTACACTTTGACTGGCAAAGATACTCTGCCAGTTTCACTCTAGTTGACCTGACTACTATTCAGAATAAAAAATCCCATCCCGTATTCTTGCTATACAAACTGAGTGTGATTATAAAATATTTCCTTCCATGAAAATCACATCCTGATTAGTTTCTAAATGGACAAGTACCCTCTGATTACCTAGGTCTTTCATCAAAATGGCCTTGTAGTATTTTTTCTGCAGTGCTGACATGCCGTGGTATATCACTACTTCCGTCTTCCTGGGAAGCTCTGTGGCTACCTCAGCCTTTACTCGCCTCAGCAGAAATGGCTGCAAGAGTTTGTATAGCTCACTTGCTGTACAAGGAAAGAAAAAAGCACACACAAGTGGTGTGGGACAAAAGCAAAACCAAGGCAATGAACTATTAGAGAGTATGCCACAGTTTACTTTTGCTTCTCATTTTCATACCAATTCTGCCTTCTAGGCCAGCAAGGTGATTTTTCACAGTATTTCCTCCTTCCTTGGATTCTATTTCAAACTTCTGTTTCTAACAATCTCATTTGCATAGAGCTATTCTTTTTCCAAGATACTTCTGCATTTGATCAGCATAACAGCTCAGAAATGTAGGCAAGTTGGTAACATTGTCCCTATTTGTATAACTAAGTGAAGTTCAGAGAGGTTAAATCCCTTATCCAAAGTCACAGAGCTGGCTGCTAAAGGTGCTAGTACTCACACTACGTTCTTTGACTTCCATACCCTTTTTCCCTCCTGAGCTGTCGGAAACTTTGAAAACTAGCCTAAACTGGAATTACACTGCAAGCAGGATTGCCAAATACAGAAAATAAAAATACAAGTCCCAGTTAAATTTGAATTTGATAAACAAATAATTTTTAAAAGATCAGTATGTCCTGTGTAATATTTGACTTGGAATATTTTATATAGCAACCTTAAACATGGGAACAATCAGAGCAGGTTCCCCAGGTAAAATTCAATCTGTGGTATGGAGATTTCTGCTGTGAGAAGCCTTTACAACTCATCCTCAGCTAGTACATACAGACCCACTAGTTGGCATGTCTATCAATTATTTTGAATAATGATCCTGGGATAGTATCACATAGATAGATAATTTTATGAGGCAGAGGAGCAAAGGTATGAGAGGAAAACTACGAATGACCATTGTACAAACCAGAATGGCTTCCTCCTTTACTCCTACCACCATCCAGCACAGACTTTTGGTTCTTATGCACTGATAAAAAGTGTTAAAAGAAACACCAGTGCTAAGGAACCCTGAATGACAGTTTCAGACTACGGCACACACATATTTCTCTGCCTCAAGAAGTACCATGGGAAGTTATCCAAGTCCTCACAGAAATTACATGTTGGAAAAAAAAAAAAGTCTGCAAACCAGCAGACACTCTTTCTTCTGATAATGACCCAAATAAGCACTATTACAAACAAGAGACTCACGAACAGCAGGCACCAGGAACAATAGGGGAGCTCTGACATCACCTCATCTTTGTGCGGCTCTTTATTTCCCCAGCAGGGGTTCTCTGGTTATGGATTCTCCTTCTTTTCTATCTATAACCCTTAAGCCCTAGGGAAGTTGCTGGGCCCAGACCTCTTGGACATGATTTCTAAGAAGGGAACTTGCCTGACTCAGATTCTTTCTCAATGTCCTGGTAACGCTGAACAAAATCTTCCACCTGCTCCTTGGAAAAGAGATCAGGCTCCACAAAACTGAGGAGTGCGTAGAGCTCCTGGAGGCTGTTCTGGATGGGTGTTCCAGTCAGCAGGAGGCTGAAGACAACTGAGAACTCAGATACAGAAACGAATAAAGTGAAAATCTGTAATACTGAAAAGCAAGACTGAGTGACCCATTACAACCTTTACAGAGAGGAAATGATTCAGTGAAATGAATTCAGGGACATGAAATCAGAAAGCTCAGGTTCTAAATGTACATAGCTGTTTGATGTAGGAAATAATACTTCTTCAGTTTCAATTATAAGAAGGGGATAATAATCCTCTGAAGGAGATACCATTTATAAAGTAAAATCACTTTGTGAATGCTAATGTACTGATGAGTATTCAAAATGGTTACTGTTACGCAACCCACGTGCAAATTCAAGCACACAGTAAATACTCATGCAGTTTGAGAAGCCCAAAACTACAGCAGCAGGACCACCACTACAAGAAAGAAGATATGTTTTTTAAAAACATCCTTTTGTAAAACTTAACACGTGTAGCCAATGCAAGACATCAAGAATTCTGGACATTTTTGGACTATATACTACCCAAAATGGAAAGACACTTGTTAAATTTTGAGCAGAGGAATAAGAACACCATGAATAACAGACTAATGAAGTAAAAGGTTAGGAAAAACAGTAACAACATTTGTTAGGTCAAGCAAAGGACAATCTCTTAGCTAACTTAACAAGACCTTATACCATTTGAGTTAAACAATACAGCACAAAGAGAAAGCTATATCCTGTGTGTGTATATATATTAAACATGGAAATACATTATGTGTGTATATATATATATTAAACATGGAAATACATTATGTGTGTATATATGCACATATATATGCATATATATACTGAATTCTGATATTTAATATATTTTTATTTTTTTAACAATGTTGGAGAAGGAAATGGCAACCCATTCCAGTATTCTTGCCTGGAGAACCTCATGGACAGAGGAGCCTAGAGGGCAACAGTCCACAGGGTCGCAAAGAGTCAGACACGACTGAAACAACTTAGCATGCACACATATATATATTTAGGTTTGGGTGTACACATGCGCTGCAAAGAATGTGGCAGCATATATACCAAATACTAATATACACAGTGGAATAGGATTATTGGCGGCTTTTACTTTTCCTCTTGTGTTTCTATACTTTGATTTGGGAGGGGGTCATAAGAAGATATCAAAGATGATACAATCAATGAAAAACTGTTTTCAAAATCTTTTGGGGGAGCACTTTCACTTGGTTTGTTTCTTTTTAAATTGTCTAATCAATGCCCACCCACTCATGCCTCTTGTAGTGCAACATAGTCACAATATTTCAAGTATGGAAAATGGTTAACAATGAATGTGTCCAATAACTAAATCACATTTTTACAATATGTTCAAAGAACTAAAGTAGCCAAAAAATATGAAGTCAACAAGGATAACCAAGGTTGTCAATCACTAAAATGAAATTACACTATCACATGGATTAACATTTTAATTCAAAGCAGTGTTCATTTCAGTATCAAAGCTTATAACTGGGAAAAAAGAAGCCTAAAGACAATCTCTGCTTGTATAGAAAACTTTGGAAACTTATTAAATATTCTTCTACATAATTTTTCATGGCAGCCTTACTCTGTAAATATACTGTATGGGTATACCACAAATTGTAGAGTATAATCGATTCCTATGTTGACGTTTAGGTTTCTTCCAAATTTTACAAACAAGCTGAAAACAGTATTTGGAAGAAGAGAAAATAAAAGGCAGTACCCTTCTGCCCACCTCTCAGCCCAATCAATAAATGTGTTTTTTTTCCTGACCAACTAGCTGTCTGCAGTTCAAACCTCACCTAAAAAGGAATACTCAGATAACACAGAACAACCTCCTCTGAGCCTGTTTCCTTACAAATAAGAAGAAAAGGCTCTGGAGCCAGCAACAGACTTTAGCTTCCCCACTCCAAACACAGGCTTCCTTTACTACATCTGCTTCTCTTCCCCACTATAAATCAATAAACCGGCATAGCAGTTGATGAAGTCCTATCTTACAGTCTCTTGGGCGCCGGGTATGACAACCTCTTGGGAAAGAGACAGTGTTAGAGAGTCCTTAAAAAGAAGGCAAAGGCCACCACAGAGCAGGGGGGGCCCTACTAGGGGACAGCAACCTTTGAGATCGGGGTAATAATAATAATAGTGGCCATATCTGCACTTAAACACTAAAAACCGTAACTTTTAACCAGTAAATAGAGAATCCAAATCTAAGGCTTTCCTCCAAATGACATCTAAATTCATTAATTGATCTATTATAGGAAAGGGACCAAAAGTCAATGACGATCCCAGAAATTTGCACACGAGGTTGCAGGGATGAACAAGCCTTTACTAGGTTAACAACAAGCAGGGCACATCATACTCATAAACTGTTCCACTGGCTCCTCAGAAAAGAGGACAAATCTAAGGCTACGATGACATTTCTCATCTGCTTTGCCAGAATGATTCCAGGAAGTAAATGGAGTAAGATCAAAGGTTTCATACTCAAAAAAGTATGACAAAGACAGGTGAGACTGAAGGAATATTCAATGGCATGAAATTAGTCTCTTCATGACTCTGAATTGTCAAATTTTTTAAACGGGTAAATGGGGGAGTGGTACAATAAATATGTCAGATATGTTTGTTATTGCAGACAGAAAAACTACAGTAAGATTATTTTTAAAGAAACTGAAGCTCAAAAAGACGGTTGAAACATTTCCAAAAATACAACGTATTATCCTGGGGTAGAGTCCTATTCATTTGACAACCAGATTTTTAATAAACATTATCTCCTATGTAAAAGACAAGAGAAATTAGGCCATGTTAAGTATTACTTCTGTCACCATAAAATGTTCATTGAACCCTGCAGAAATCTCACTGAAAAAAATGTGCCAAGTTAATTGGCTCTATATGGGACCAAACTAATATTAACATTTTTTTAAAACGGAGTGATATACAACCTAAAAGTATCCGATGAGTTTACCTCTGAAAGAGTCTTATGCAGCAAGGAGCTTTGGTTTTTCAACCTGTGAGCTTCATCCACAACAAGAACACTCCAAGGGAAGCTGTGAGGGAAAAATCCATGTTTTCAGTTTTGTGTAACTCAATCACATATCTCACACCCAAAAGTCTTACTACAAAACTAAGACTCTTTCTGGGAAGACTAATATCAAGCCCATTCTGTTAGAAACACACCCAAATTGCCTTCTCCAAGAGCCGACCAAGCACATCAGGCAGTATCTGGATAACGTAGTAAAATTAAGGGAATTTATTTTTTGAGATGGGAAAGTTCTATGCATTGAAGGTAGAAAAGGCGGCACTGGAGACAGAAAGCAAAAGGAAACACTAATGACCACTTACTATGTGCCACTTTAACATACCTAAAGCTTGGGGCTTTAGGTATGTTATTTAACCCCCCAAAATAAAATGAGTAGACATTACTGTGCCCTTTTTACTAACATGGGTACTAAAGCTCAGAAAGGCAGATGACTCGGTCAAGGTCATAAAGTTAGTATGAGGCAGGACTAAGATACAGACCCAGAAGAAAAGTCAAGACACAATGATGTCACAGTAGCTAAAAAAACCCAGTGTGATTTTAACATGGGGACATGGTAGACTTCCCAGGTGGTACAATGGAAAAGAATCTGCCTGCCAATGCAGGGAACACAGGTTCAGTCCCTGGTCTGGGAAGATCCCACGTGCTGCAGAACAACTAAGCTCCCGCACCACAATTACTAAGCCCACACTCTCGTGAGTCACAGTCTCTGAAGTCCACGTGCCCAGAGCCTGCGCCCTGCGACAGGAGAAGCCACGGCAACGAGAAGCCTGTGCCTCGCAATGAAGAGCAGCTCCTGCTCGCCGCTTCTAGAGAAAGCCATCAAGCAGCAAGGAATACCCAGTGCCACCAATAAACAAATAAATTATTAAAAAATGGGGACGTGGTGAACAGATCAAATGTTACAACAGGAAGATACATCACTGGCTCTGTTAATGGAAGTCACTGGTGGCTATGCCATAATAGTTATGACCACAAATTCCCAAGAAGATATCCTCTGTATACACTCCTGTGAAGCTGTTTTGCCCACAAAAAAATTTAAAATGTGTATGTATTAATATGTTCAAAGCTGCATTATTTAAAACAGCAAAAACCTGAAAATAATAATAGGTCCAATAATGGGTGATGAAACATAGCATTTAAAATGATAAATATGATTATGTTATAATTTAAAAGGCCTATATAACTAAAAAGATATAAATATTATATATATTTATATATTATATATAATAAAAGCCATGCAAAAGATAATAAAGTAGAAGTTATAAGGCTCTTATCGCATTTGTAAATATTCTCTAATCCCATTACATTATTCTTATACTTAAAAAACTAAATGTAGGGGACTTCCCTAGTGGTTCAGCGGTTAAGAATCCACCTTCCAATGCAGGGGATGCAGGTTTAATCCCTGGGTGGGGAACTAAGATCCCACCTGCTGCAGGACAACTAAGTCCATGGTCCACAACTACCGAGCCTGTGCACCTCAACTAGAGACCCCAAGGGCCGCAAACTACAGAGCTTACACACTCTGAAGCCTGTGAGCCACACCTAGAGAGAAGCCTGAGCACCACAACAAAATGCCCATGCACCAGCACACCACAATGAAAGATCCAGCAAGCTGCAACCAAGACCCTGACACAGCCAAAAATACATATATACTCACAAATTAAAAACAACTAAATGTACATGCAAGTAAAGCAGAACACTGGAAAGATATGGAAATTAAAATCCCTCAAATATTAGAGGAAGATCTTGAGCAGAGGTTGGCCTTAAAAGAGGAGGAAGCCTTCTTCCTCTGAGGCCACAGAGAAAATCCAAAAAATGGGTACAGAAACAGACACCTAGGCCCATTCACCTACTGAGTGGTGCAGATAGAGGGAAGAACTGGGTCCAAGAGAGGGTGCAGGAATCAGGATCATTCCTGCCGGGTAGCAGGAGTTGCACTGAAGAATCATTAGGAGTAAGAGTCCAGCTGATCTTGGACACTGGTCATGGCATGACAAGTGTGTGAGCCCTTTTCAAGGGGCTATAGGAAAGCGCCTGGCTCCTGTTTAAATTGCCATTCAACATAGATTAGGTATTAATCTATTAAGATCATTACAGTATTATTATGGCATTAAGAGCTATATATTCAGATTTTTTTTTTTTAATTTCTAGTCTTTTATTTTGCCACACAGTGTGGCATGTGGGATCTTAGTTCCCCAACCAGGGATCAAACCCATGCTCCTGCAATGGAGGCATCAGTTGTTCTTAACCACTGGACCACCAAGGAAGTCTCAATATTCAGGTTTTTACATACAGAAGCAACCAATAAAAAGTGTTTAATGAATCAGACTATAAGGAGGTGGATTTGGGCTCAGTGACAGAAGGTCGTCAAATTACTCTCTAAAGGACACGCCAAGGGATGCTCCCTGGAGGAAGAGGCAGAGGGAATTCCAGGACTGAATGGAAAGTGGGAAAAGTAATTTCTAATCCTCTTGATCCAAAGATTTTGTAAGTTTATTGTCAAAAAATTTTCCTAGTTTTCATATTGTTACATGTACAGTCTCAACCCTCCCTAATAAGCCTCTTTAGGGCTGAGACTGCATTACACTTTCAGGCTGTTCTCAGTATGCAGTACAGTAAAACAGAGTATAACCTTGCCAAAAACATCAAAAGAACACAACTGTGTTCTTAGGGGTCATACTGAGTAAACATTATAAATGTCCCTTTACTACTTAGTTTCTTAAATTCACTTGGAATGGTTTTAAGATAATGATCTAATATAGAAAAATTATATTTCTACTGAAAATGTGAAACTCCAGTGCACCTAGATACTTTGTAAAGTTCTCTTTAAAAAAATCTCTACAACAAAGTGGGTTTGGATGTCTGCTTTGCCATTTACTAGCAACGTGCCCTGGGATGGGTCACACCTAATCTCTTACCATTCTCATCTATAAAATGGATGACGATACCTACTTACTAGGGTTTTCATGCAGATTCAATAGGATAATTTATGGAAAGTACCCAATATCATCTATGTCCTAATCTTCTTGCCTTTTGAGACTTTCCATATATTGCCTAATATTATGGAAGTCTGTACACTTCTTATTAACTCTACTGGAGTTTATGTTCTCTTGGGGATCACCACATGGTTTACTTTCCTGGTATTGGTGGTAACTCCCAGAACAATGTCTTTCCAGAGGAGAGATCTTTAATACATATTAAGTTGGCTATTGACAATAAAAAAGAAGTGAGAGGGAAAGCACATCCTTTTCTTAAGAAAAGTAAAGTAATACGCTTACTTAAATGAAACATGAATGAAAGAAAACACTACGTGGAAGTCAGGAAATCTATGACTGAGTCTTTAGTGTTTCAAAATAAGATGAAAATAAAGATCCAACTCAGAAGAGCCTGGGTATGAAATAACATTTATAATATTGATAAAGCACTCTGTAAAGGTTCTGAATATTAAAGAAACAAATCCCACCTAACCATAAGTACACATGCTATGAGAATGAAACCGTCAATGTATCTTCTTATTCACCCAAAACTGAGCTCTTGTTTAATTTATAAGGTAACTGTTGGCTTAACCACACACTACAACACAGCCTCCCTACCATTGTAAGTACCAGGTAGTATCAGGAGTTACACCTAAGTTTCCTGTACTTTATGAGCTGATTTGAGACCTGTAAGCCAATAACTGGAAAGAAATTTACTTAAAAATTCCTTTCTAAAAAGCTAATTTTAGGGCTTCCCTGGTGGCTCAGTGGTAAAGAATCCACCTGCCAATGAAGGAGACACAGGTTTGATCCCTTGCCAGGAAGGTCCCAGATGCTGCAGAGCAACTAAGCCTGTGCACCACAGCTCTTAAGCCTGGGCCCCGCAACAAGAGGGGCCGCCACAGTGAGAAGTCTGTGCACCACAACCAGAGAGCACCTTCTACTTGTTGCAACTGGAGAAAAGAAAAAGCCTGTGCAGCAACGAAGACGTAGCACAGGCAAAGTAAATCAATAAAATTATTTAAAAAATAAAAACTTTATAGTTTTGATGGTTATTTTAGGATATTTCCAGAACAAAGCTCAAATAATTCCCCTCCTATGTTGTAGTAGAATTTCCAGGCAGCAGTCCTGACAGGCATCTATACAAGTTGTGATGCAAAGAATCTGGTGTCTACTAACCGCCCACCACATACAGCTTATCTCGCTTAATCCTCACAGCAGCTGTCCTCATTTTACAGATAAAGAAGCTGAGGTTCACAGAGGTTAAGTTAGGGAATCTACGCATACACAGCTAAGGAGCAGGGGCTTGGACTGTAAGACTCTTGACATACCACACACCTGGTAAGACTCACGGATAACAAACCAGGGGAAAAAATGTGAAGGGAAGACATAACTCGAATGACACATTCAGGACAAATTCAGGAAGTAGTGCAGCATACTCACGACTTTAGAAAAGATGCATCTTTCAAGCAAATCTGAAAAATTAAGGAAGACACATTGTAAAGGCTGATATTGATATACTTCTGACATTAATAAGCTAGTCTTTTATTAACTTCTAAACTATCGGATTTAGCGGTCTCATTCACCGACTATGTAAGAGTTCCGAGCATAACCTCTAGGTGGCAGCATCTTACAGACAAAGGGAGGCATGAACGCGTGGAAGGTCTTGCCTACAGGAGTCTGGACATTCTTAGCTTGAAGAATGAGAACAGAGACGGGAACTAAGTATCTTCATCTTCCTTTCCCATCCTCTAGTAACAGATGATGCCTCAGCCCATCCTACCTTTTTCTACTCATCGGCCAAGAGACAGCTCAAGTGCTGCCTCTCTGGGAAGCCCTCCCCCTTGATCCACCAAGAAAGAGGGAGAGATATCGAACTAACAGTTTTTCACTCCTTTTGCTCACAGGACCTCTGTGAGAATCAGATGAAAGCAGACTTTCCTCCTAGAATAACATTAGCCCTCAAAAAAACTAAATATAATCCCAGAGGGTTCTACAACTTCTAAAGTCCCAGGTTAAGAATTCTGGCTGTAGAAAAACAAACAAGATACCTCATAGGTAGTTAGCAACACATGAAAACATGACTCCTGCTTCAGGTCTTGCTGTAGGCAGGCTCTCTTGTCCTTGTCACCGGCATATACTACACAGGATAGACCTGGAGCAAGTCTGAATCCAACAAAAGAGGTAGATGAACACACAGAGCCATGGACAAGGGGTGCATGCCTGAAAATGACATTTCATGGAAGGATTGCAGATGTACAGACCCCAGGATGCTCTGCAGCCAGAACAAGTCCTGAGACCCTGAAACCTCAACTAGAGTAATGGGTAAACCTAAGGGTGACTAAGGCCCCATGTGAAGAGGGAGAAGGGTCAGATGAACATCTGAAAGGACCTTGTATT
Source organism: Muntiacus reevesi (assembly GCF_963930625.1). Taxonomy (NCBI): domain Eukaryota; kingdom Metazoa; phylum Chordata; class Mammalia; order Artiodactyla; family Cervidae; genus Muntiacus; species Muntiacus reevesi. The sequence goes on from NC_089249.1 coordinate 84,903,444, forward strand.
AATTCTTAGAAGAAAAAATATTTTTCCACATTCATTACTTCCTATGAAAAGTCACTGTATCACTATGAAAAGGATGGTTTCTCCTTCAGTTCAGCAAAATTTACTAAAAATGAGTACTGACCTTCAAACGGCCAAAAGGCAACAAAAACATCCATTGGACCCTCCCTCATCTGATCCTCATTCTCTATCTACACTGCCTCAGGTCAGAGTTTTCTGGAAAAAATAAACTCATTGCTTAGGACAATATGTTGTTTTATCATATTTCACATAGTACCCAGAAAAAAAAGTTAAAAAAATTTCAACTACATCTACTCTGTACCTCTCCATCTCTTCTTTCCAGTTGCTCAAAACAGACAAGGGACAAAGAATCAGAAATGGTCCTTCATCATTTAATCTTCCCACCAAATAAATGAAGAGTGCAATAGTCTGGAACACATAAAAAGAAGGCAGTTTTGATCACCTTTCTGCATGAGAAATAATTATAAAGTTCCCACAGTCTTGCAGAGACAATTATAATTGCATCAAAAAGAATAAAGTACAAACACAATCTATTAAACAAGACTGGCTTTACAAACAAATAATGTACAATCTTCCACACTTTAGGAGAGTCATCCATTCCTAGAGTGAAATCAGGTAAGCCTTGATACAACTGCCGAAGACATTTATGGTACTCAATTACGTCAACAGTCAACAAGCAATAGTGCTCAAAACTTATGCAACTGAACCTTTCATACAAAGGAAAGCATCAGGAACAGACAACAGAAATCAATGAAAACAATGCAAATGAGGCACAAAGTTAGGGATGCTCTAAAAACACATGCTAAGAAGAATCAAGATATGACGGTGAAGACGACCAACCACACGCTGGTCTCTTCTGTTGGCCAGGTCGCCTAAAGGAGGATGTTTTCCCTCCTTCCTAACTTCCCCCCACATGGATTTATGCTAAGCTGCATTGGTCTATCCAACTCAGCAACCCCATGGACTGTAGTCTGCCAGGCTCCTCTGTCCGTGGGATTCTCCTGGCAAGAATACTGGAGTGAGTTTCTGTGCCCTCCTCCAGGGGATCTTCCCAACCCAGGGATCGAACCCACATCTCTTTATGTCTACCTGCACTGGTAGAGAGGTTCTTTACCACTAGCATGAGGAGGGCATGGCAACCCACTCCAGTATTCTTGCATGGAGAATTCCATGGACAGAGGAGGCCTGGTGGGCTACAGTCCATGGGCTCGCAAAGAGTCGACCACAACTGAGTGACTAAGCATCGCATTACCACTAGCACTACCTGGGAAGCCCGTGCACTAATGGAGTACCCTCTATCCACCAGGCTCTACTCTGAACTCTGGTGTAGAACAGTTAACAAAAAAAAAAGCACTCCTAGCTCTCCTGGGGCACACATTTCAGTGAGGAAAACAAACAATAAATAATGCCTCACAAACTCAGGTCAGGGTCTAAATTTGAAAATCTCTGTAAAGCCTAATAGCCTATTTTAAGACACGGCTGTACACATTTTTGACTAGAGAAGTTTCTTTAAAAGCTTGCCATGACAAATGGATACTGCACAGGAGACTACGTGGAGGGCTCTGTACCTGAATATAAGAGTCCATTGGCCTGCCTCCCAGAAACACTGGGATACTTATCTTTGTTCCATAGCTCTCAGTTCAGGAATATACTAGAACCAGGATTACTGCCAGAGACATCTGAGGGTGATAAATAGCTACCTTGGGGAACCATGCTCAGAGGTCATACTGTATCCTGAATAACCCCAAGATTGATGAGATACATCTAGATTAAGGCATTGCCAACATGGTCAGGGGCTTCCTTGATAGCTCAGTTGGTAAAGAATCCACCTGCAATGCAGGAGACCCTGGTTTGATTCCTGGGTCAGAAAGATCTGCTGGAGAAGAGATAGGCCACCCACTCCAGTATTCTTGGGCTTCCCTTGTGGCTCAGCCAGAAAAGAATCCACCTGTAATGCAGGAAACCTGGGTTTGATCCCTGGGTTGAGAAGATCCCCTGGAGAAGGGAAAGGCTACCCACTCCAGTATTCTGGCCTGGAGAATTCCATGGACTGTATAGTTCATGGGGTTGCAAAGAGTTGGACACGACTAAGCAACATTCACTTTCACTTTCAACATGGTCAGGCTAGACTCTGAGCAGAATTGCTCCAGCTTGATGTTTACTATGTGACGTCAGACTTAAGGGGGGAGGTTAGTCCTTCTAAAAGGACTAATGGGAACTTCACTCACTCTGTGGGTTCAATGATGAAACCTTTGGAATCAAGAAACTTATGCTTCCATGGTTTCTGCTCAATTGCCTCTGCTGTATACTCTGACTGCACTGACTTTCTTTGGTACACTACAGAGGAATAAGCCTTGTGTGATGAACCCAAGGGGTATCTGTGTCTGAACTTTCCATCAATCCAAGACTACCACTGACCTCTGTCAACATGAGCTGTACTGGTGATTATCCTGCTGGCAGGATCAATCTCAAGACAAAACCTGGTAATCCATGCCCAAGGAAGTCACATCTGATTCTACCCAAGGAGGTAGATCTGACTCCTAACACTGGAAGGCCAGGTCATTTTAGAAAACAGAGTACCTCCTCTGTAATTCTCTAGCATGGTGGAGAAATGGGGAGTAGCCCCACCATCCACTGAGGGAGACTGATATTAAAGTGATCCAGTTAACTAGTCAAGTATTACTAAAGAGGGAAGAAACAATTTGATCCCTGGGACAGGCATATTTGCTTTATATAGAAAATCCTGCCCATTAATTGTAATTCTATATGTCAAGGGTTAGATTAAAACAAAGGTAGTGACAGTTCAAAACTACCCCCATAATGAGAAAAGCCAAATCCAAGGTCATGATCTCATAACAAAGGCTCAGGTATAAAAATACTTGTATATCTCCTAGTATAAAAATACATACCAATAGTTGACAGCTAAAAACAGGAATGAGCTGTAAGGAGGTATTTTAGCAGACGTAAAGAGTACTCGCTCCACACTAACATACCTGGCAGGTCTTACCCAAGCCCATCTCATCCCCCAGGATGCAGCCATTCTGACAGTGGAAGCACTGGGCTAGCCAGTTGACTCCCTGCAGCTGATAAGGGCGTAGATGTATCCCTAGAAATTAAAAAAAAAAGAAACAAAAAACAGCAAGTCAGAAGAGCAGACATTTCAGCATACACACAAACTATGTTCAAGACCTTCAACCAAAGAACACAACCTAATTGCCCATACCCCAAGCTTTACTGGCCATATCTTTTGCTGAGAAGTTACAAATATGCAGATACTTGCTGACTTCCAAACTATTTTTGAATGAACTTTGCCACCACTATAGTCAAAGCCCTAAGGCCTGTCAGTGTTACAGATGAGAAAATCAACCTGGGATCTGGCCTCCAGACTGCCTGAGTCTCATGCCAGTGTCCATTCTAGGGAATGCGGTTTTACTGATGCAGCGTAATAGCAAACAACAACACACGGGTGATACATGTGTCAGGTTGCTTAACTGCAACCACTTAAACCTGCCACCAGATGCTAAAGGAAGAAAAAAAAAAAAAAATCAAGACAGGCAGGACTAGATTAAATCAAGTTTGAATCAAGAAGCAGTGCTCTTAAGAATGGAAACAGTGTTGCACAGGAGGTGTTTACCAATGTACAAGGACAGCAGAAAATAGATGTCTGAAATCCATAGAGCTCCTGCTGCCTCTCTTTATCTGGGGTGGGGGTGAGGGGAAATCCAGTTTCAGAGACTAGCCATATCTTCTGAAGGGGGGGAACCCCAAACATACTTTAGAGAAAAACTATTAACAAAAGTAAAAACTCTGGTTTGAACTCATCACCTTTAAAAAGAAACTGGGCAACATACAACTATAAAACATTTAAAAGATTAACAAGTTATTTTTTATATAGATATATAATTATAATTTTTATCTAAAGATATTTACTTTACATATGTAATTTTTATTTAGAAAATAATAATAGATTTAAAAAAAAAAACCCTCCATAAAAATAAAAGGCAGACCTTCCTGGTGGTCCAGTGGTTAAGCATACACCTGCCAATACCAGGGACATGGGTTCAATCTCTGGTCTGAGTAGATTCCACACGGTGCAGAGCAACTAAACTCCTGTGCCACAGCTACTGAGCCTGCACTCCAGGGAGCACTGGTGCTGCCAACTACTGAAGCCCACACAGCCCAGAGCCTGAGCTCTGCACAAGAGAAGTCACTGCACTAAGAGGCGCACACCACGAGACAGTGCACTGCAACCAGAGAAAATCTGCACGCGGCAACGATGACCCAGCGCGAACAAAAATAAAAAATTTTTTTAAAAGGCAAATGACAAATGAAAAAAAGACACGGATGGCAAGTAAGGCAGATAAAGGAGTACTATTTTTGATATTATGCACTTACTAAATACCAGAGAGAGTAGTAAACAATGTACATTAATTTACCCAATTTAAAGCTAGTAACAATCCCATGCTGGGTATCATCCCCATACTGTATGTGGGAAAATCCAGAAAATTTAAAGAAGATTAAAATATGAACCTTGGAGACTTCTGCTTTTGGGAAGATAGAGATGTTCTTTTCACCATTCCTCTTGATAATACAACTAAAAATTCTGAATATTACAAAGAAAATGAACATAACAAGATGACTCTGAAAAGGTGGGGCCAAAGAAGGCAGACTGGTTAGTAATCTTGGGAGCCACCAAACAACAGTTATGAGTTCCCTGGGTTTCTTTTTGCCTCATATAGCCCAGACTTAGAGGTGAAGAAACTGACCACCCAGAAATGCCAATGTACACAGCCAAGAAAAGTATAACAAAAGCCTGTTTCCATAACCAAAGGAAAAAGACAGCCTAGAGAGACAGAACTTTTAAACTTTTGGACAATAACCACTCTAGTTAAGCCAAACACTTAAGGGAAAAATCTGTGGCCCTACCCACATCAGCAAAGGCCAAATGGGAGCCTCCACCCTCAAGAGATTCAATGAAGTTCCCATCACCCCTTGCAGGAAGGTACCAGAGACAGCTAAGCAGGCAGTCAGGATCTTCATCCCATTCACCAATAATGAAGCCGTCCCACTTCACTTTTCCCTCCCCTGCAGCGTCAGGGAGCCCACATAGGGAGCCTGAACTTACACGCCTACTAGATCATATGAGCCACCTCCCCAACGGGCCCTACAAACAGCATTAAAGGAGGCCTAGTGGAGACTCAGGATTTTTATCACTGCCTAGGTTAATGGGAGCACCCCAGCACAGTGTCCATGGGGACCAGATTAGGAGCCAGTACTTTCATTCTCACCCGGAAGTGAGGAGAAATCCCCTCCCTATCCCCAGGTATTAAGAAAAGTTCAATATTCTTTTTTTTTTTTTTTTAATGTATCAGTTCAGTTCAGTCGCTGGACTATTTTCTAGTTTTTTAAATTGTTTTTAAATTTATTTTTGGAAATCAAGATGTAAAATAAAACATAAATCTCTGTTCAGATGAAAAAAAAAAAAAAGATAAGCTCAGGGGGCAGTCTTATTTCTATTTCCACCTGGTAGCAACAAGGCAACAACCACCTTCCCCTGCTAGAGCAGCATAGACAACTCAACAAAAGGTTTAAATGAGACCTTGAGTCTCAATACATAAAGTAAGAACTTCCCTGGTGGTCCAGGGGATAAGACTTCACGCTCCCAATGCAGGGAGCCCAGGTTCAATCTCTGATGAGGAAACTAAGCAAGATTCCACATACTGAAACTTAATCTCCACACTGCAACTAGGGAAACCCATGTGCCACAATGAAGACCCTGTGCAGCTAAAATAAATTTTTTTTAAAAAAGGATTAAAAAAAAAAAGTCCAGTTTTAATAAACATTGATTATACCAAGAACCAGGAAGATTTCAAATTGAATGAAAAAAGACAATCCATAGATGCCAACATCTAGATGATACAGGTGTTACATTTATTTTAAACCAGCAATGACAAAAGTGCCTCAACAAGCAACTATGAACATACTTATTAAAATAATTGAAAAAAAAAGTAGAAAGCATCAGTAAAGAAATAGAAAGTACAAAGAAAGATAATATACTAACAAATACAATAACCAAAGCAAAAAACTCAGAAGATGGACTTAGTAGCAGAATAGAATAGAGAAAAGAATCAGTGACCTGGAAGGCAGAACCACAGAAGTTACTCAATCTGAACCGAGAGAAAACATACTGAAAACAGAGCTTCAAGGAACTGCAAGTCTCTAACAAAAGATCTGCATTCATCCATTGGCATCCCAGAAAGAGCTGAGAGACAGGACAGGGTTAAAAAAGTAAGAATGGCTGAAAAATTTCCACAGTTTGGCAAAAGATCTACAGTTTCAAAAAGCTGAATGAACTTCAAATAGAATAAAAAAAAAACCCAAAGAAATATATACCAAAACACATCATAATTAGGTTTCTGAAAATTTAAAAAGAAAGTATCTTAAAAGCAGTTAGATGAAAATGACATAAATTACCAGAAGGAAAAAATCAGGAGGCCAACTGTCAGCTTTCTGCACATTCAAAAAAAAAAAAGAAAAATGCAATCCAAACACACCTTTATTTGCTTATTTAAGCCAGTAATTAAGAACCTGGAATAAAAATTAGACTCTCAAAAGCACAGTTAAAAATATGGATTTATTTCAAAAATAAGTTTCTTGTTTTTTTTTTTTAGAATGGTGAAAGTAAGCTATAAAAAAGCTAAAGGAGTAATAAAGAACTGTATTAGGACAGTATGAGGGGAAATAAGAAAAATAAGAGGGGAAGAAAAAAATCTTATTTTTGAAATAAATTCCATATTTTTACAGTGTGCTTTTGAGAGTCTAATTTTTATTCCAGGTTCTTAATTTTTGCTTTTCTACCTTTTGCTATTAATTTTGTATCTTTAAGAGCCTAATTTTTAGTACCCATTTTCACTTAGGGGTTTGGTTATTGGCTTGACCGCTCTTCCCTTTTGACTCCTTTTTTCTCCTCCTGGTCACCTCTCTCCTTCCTCCCTATTCTCTTCTCTGTATAAACTCTGTGACTCCCTTTGGGGTTCCTGGCTGTGGAGAGTTGTTTCATCATTAACCTACGGGGTTTGTCTTTTGTGCTGTGTGGATGGAGAAGTCCTGATGCAACTGTAAGATGTCAGGACTGAAACCCAGAGGCAGGAGGCTCAACTCCAGAACTTCTGACCGTCATAAAACTCCTGACAACAGAAAACATTAATACATAAGAGTCCACCCAAAACCCTCCATACCTACACTGAGTCTAAGCTCCACCCAAGAGCCAGCAAGCTCCAGGGCAAGACATCCCAAGCTAATCCTCCAGCAAAACAGAACACAATCTGTAACATTAACAGCCAGGCTCCCCAGAGCCACAGCAAATCCACAGATACCCCAAAACTCTCTACTGGACACCGCACTGCCCTCCAGAGAGATGAGATCCAGCTCCATCGACCAGAACACACACACAAGTTCACCCAATCAGGAAATCTTCACAAGCCACTGGTCCAACCCTACCCACAGGGAGCAGACTCCACAACTAAGAGGAGCTACAACCCTCCAGGCAGAAGAAAGGAGACCCCAAACATAGCAAAGAAAATGAAAAGCCAGAGAAATACCCAGCAGGTGAAGGAACATGTAAAAACCCACCAAACCAAACCAAAGAGAAGATAGAGTCTATCTGAAAAAAAATTCAGAATAATGACCGTAAAGATGACCCAAAATCTTGAAAACACAATGGAGACACAGACAAGCACACTAGACACGTGGATTGAGAAGATGGAAGAAATGTTTAGCAAGGATCTAGGAGAAATAAGGAGCAGTCAATCAGTGACGAGCAATGCAATAACTGAGATGAAAAACACTCTGGAGGGAACCAACAGTAGAGTACCTGAGGCAGAGGGAAGGGTAAGTGAGCTGGAGGACAGAATGGAGGAGATAAATGAAGCAGAGTGGAAAAAAAGAAAAAAGAATAGGAAGAAATGAGGATAGTCACAGAGACCTCTGGGACAATGTTAAGCACCCCAACATTTGAATCCTAAGCACCCCAGGAGAAGAAGATAAAAGGAAAGGCCATGAGAAAATATTTGAGGAAGTAATAGTTGAAAACTTCCCTAAAATGGGGATGGAAATAGCCACTGAAGTCCAAGAAGCCCAGAGAATCCCATACAGTACAAACCCAAGGAGAACATGCCAAGACACATATTAATCAAACTAACAAAATTAAATACAATGAAAAAATATTAAAAGCAGCAAGGGAAAAGCAGCAAACGACATGCAAGGAGACTCCCATAAGGATAACAGTCAATCTTTCAACAAAAACTCGGCAGGCCACAAGGGAATGGCAGGATATACTTAAAGTGATAAAAGGGAAAAACATACAACCAGGATTACTCTACCCAGCAAGGATCTCAATCAGATTTAAAGGAGAAATCAAAAGCTTTCAGACAGAAAAAGAAGAAGAACAACAACAAAAAACCCAAAGTTAGCAGAAGGAAATAAATCATAAAACTCAAAATAGAAATAATGAAAAGGAAATGAAGGAGACCAAAGCAAAGATCAATAAAAAAGCTGGTTCTTTGAGAAGATAAACAAAATACACAAACTGTTAACCAGACTTGTCAAGAAAAAGACTCAAATCAATGAAATTAGAAATGAAAGTGGAGAAATTAAGACAGACAACACAGAAATACAAAAGATCATAAGAGACTACTATCAGTAACTATATGCCAATAAAATGGACAACTTGGAAGAAATGGACAAATTCTTAGAAAAGTGTAACCTTCCAAAACTGAACCAGGAAGGAATGGAAAATGTGAACAGACCAATCACAAGCATGAAAATCGAAACTATAATAAAAAAATCTTCCAACAAACAAAAGCCCAGGACCAGATGGCTTCACAGCTGAATTCTACCAAAAATTTAGAGAAGAGCTAACACCTATTCTACTCAAACTCTTCCAGAAAATTGCAGAGGAAGGAAAACTCCCAAACTCATTCTATGAGGCCACCATCACCCTGATACCAAAACCAGACAAAGGTGCCACAAAAAAAGAAAACTACAGGCCAATATCACTGATGAACATAAAAGCAAAAATCCTAAAAAAAATTCTAGCAAACAGAATCCAACAACATATTAAAAAGATCATATAGCATGATCAAGTGGGCTTTATTCCAGTGCAAGGATTCTTCAATATTTGCAAATTAATCAATGTGATACACCATCTTAACAAATTTAAAGATAAAAACCATATGCTTATATCAGTAAATGCAGACAAAGTCTTTGACAAAATTCAACACCCATTTATGATAAAAATTCTCCAGAAAGTAAGCATGGAAGGAAAATACCTCAACATAATAAAAGCCAGATATGATAAACACACAGCAAACATTATCCTCAATGGCAAAAACACTGAAAGCATTTCCTCTAAAAGCAGGAACAAGACAAAGGTGCCCACTCTCACTACTACTATTCAACACAGTTTTGGAAGTCCTAGCCACAGCTATCAGAGAAGGAAAATAAAAGGAATACATATTGGAAAAGAATTGACTCTCACTGCAGATGACATGATCCTCTACATAGAAAACCCTAAAGATGCCACTGAAAAATTACTAAAACTAATCAATGAATATAGTAAAGTCACAGGATATAAAGTTAATACACAGAAATCCCTTGCATTCCTATACTCTAACATTGAAAAATCATAAAGAGAAATTAAGAAAACAATCCCACTCACCATTGTACTGAAATGAATAAAATACTTAAGAATAAATTTACCTAAAGAGACAAAAGACTCATATACAGAAAACTAAAACAGTGATGAAAGAAATCAAAGATGATACAGAGAAATATACCATGTTTTGCATTAGAAAAATCAACAAAATGAAAATGAATATACTACTCAAAGTAATCTACAGATTCAATGCAATCCCTATCAAAACTACCAATGGTATTTTTCACAGAACTGGAACAAATAACTTCACAATTTGTATGAAAACACAAAAGACCCTGAACAGACAAAGCAATCTTGAGAAAGAATGGAGCTGGAGGAATCAAACTTCCCGACTTAAGACTATACAACAAAGCTACAGCTATCAAAACAGTATGGTACTAGCACAAAGACAGAAAATAGATCAATGGAACAAACTAGAAAGTCCAGAGCTAAATCCACTTGCCTATGAAGAGCTTACCTTTGACAAAGAAGGCACAAATACATAATGGAGAAAAGATAGCCTCTTCAACAAATAGTCCTGGGAAAACTGGACAACTATATGTAAAAGAATGAAACTAGAACACTTTTTAACACTATACACAAAAATAAAATGCAAAATGGATTAAAGACCTAAATGCAAGACCAGAAACTATAAAACTCTTCAAGGAAAACACAGGCAGAACACTCTCCATCATAAATCACAGCAAGATCCGCTATGATCCACCTCCCAGAGTAATGGAAATAAAAACAAAAATAAACAAATGGGACCTAATTAAACTTAAAAGTTTTTGCACAATGAAGGAAACTATAAGCAAGGTGTAAAGACAGCCCTCAGAATGGGAGAAAATAATAGCAAACTAAACAAGTGACAATCTCCAAAATATACAAGCAGCTCATGCAGCTCAATACCTGAAAAATGAACAACCCAGTCAAAAGGTGGACAAAAGACCTAAACAGACATTTTTCCAAAGAAGTCACATAGATGGCTAATAAACATGAAAAGATGTTTAACATCACTCATTATTAGAGAAATGAAAATCAAAACCACAGTGAGGTATTGTCTCAAGCTGGTCAGAATGGCCATCATCAAAAAGTCTACAAACAATAAACGCTGGAGAGGGTGTGATGAAAAGGGAACCCTCTTACACTGTTGGTGGGAATGAAAACTAGTATAGCCACTACACAGAAGAGTGTGGAGATTCCTTAAAAAACTCGGAATAAAACAGCCATATGACCCAGCAATCCCACTGCTGGGCGTATACCCTGAGGAAATCAGAATTGAAAGAGACACATGTACCCCAATGTTCATCGCAGCACTATTTACAATAGCTAGGACATGGAAGCAATCTAGGTACCTATTGGCAGATGAATGGATGAGAAAGTTGTGGTACACATATACAATGGAATATTACTCAGCTATAAAAAGAATGCATTTGAGTCAGTTCTAATGAGATGGATGAACCTAGAGCCTATTATAGAGTGAAATAAGCCAGAAAGAGAAAGACAAATACTGTATACTAATACATACATATATATATATATATATATATATATATATATATATATATATAAAATTTAGAAAGATGGTACTGACGATCCTACATACAGGGCAGCAAAGAAGACACAGACATAAAGAACAGACTTTTGGACTCAGTGGGAAAAGGAGAGTGAAGGATGATTTGAGAGAATGGCACTTAAATGTATAGATTACCATATGTAAAAGAGATGACCAGTGCGAATCTGATGCATGAAGCAGGGCACCCAAAGCCAGTGCTCTGGAACAGCCTCAAGGGGTGGAGTGGGTACGGGGGTGGGAGGGGGTTCAGGACTGGGGGGACATGTGTGTAATGTACCTATGGCCAACTCACGTTGATGTATGGCAGACACCATCACAATATTGTAATTATCTTCCAATTAAAATAAATAAAAATGAAATTAAAAAAATACACTTCAGTTCAGTTCAGTCTCTCAGTCGTGTCCAACTCTTTGCGACCCCATGAATCGCAGCACACCAGGCCTCCCTGTGCATCACCAACTCCTGGAGTTTACTCAAACTCATGTCCATCGAGTTGGTGATGCCATCCAGCCATCTCATCCTCTTTCGTCCCCTTCTCCTCCTGCCCCTAATCCCTCCCAGCATCAGGGTCTTTTCCAATGAGTCAACTCTTTGCATGAGGTGGCCAAAGTATTGGAGTTTCAGCTTCAGCATCAGTCCTTCCAATGAACACCCAGAAATGATCTCCTTTAGGATGGACCGATGGATCTCCTTGCAGTCCAAGGGACGCTCAAGAGTCTTCTCCAACACCACAGTTCAAAAGCATCAATTTTTCGGCACTCAGTTTCTTCACAGTCCAACTCTCACATCCATACATGACCACTGGAAAAACCATAGCCTTGTCTAGACAGACCTTTGTTGGCAAAGTAATGTCTCTGTTTTTTAATATGCTGTCTAGGTTGGTCATAACTTTCCTTCCAAGGAGTAAGAGTCTTTTAATTTCATGGCTGCAATCACCATCTGCAGTGATTTTGGAGCCCCCCAAAAATAGAATCAATAGCAGGACAACTAAGACAGGAGAATGAATAAGTGAGCTAAAAGGTAGAATAGTGGAAATAACTGCAAAGGAGCAGAATAAAGAAAAAGAATAGAAAGAAATGAGGAGAGTCTCAGAGACATTAAACTCACCAACGTTCAAATGACAGCGATTCCAGAAGAAATAAGAGAAAGAGAAATGGTCTGAGAAAATATTTGAAGAGATTGTAGCCAAAAAATCCCCTAACATGGGAAAAGAAATAGCCACCCAAGTTCAAGAAGCACATACAGGATAAACCCAAGGAGAAACATGGCAAGACATATATTAGTCAAACAAACAAATACTAAATTCAAAGAAAAAATACTAATGCAAGGGAAATGCAAAAAAATAACATACAAGGGAATCTCCACAAAGTTACCAGTTGATTTTTCAGAGGAAATTTGGCAGGCCAGAAGAGACTGGCAGGATATATTTAAAACAATGAAAGGGAAAAACCTACTTTACTCTACCTAGCAAGGATCTCATTCAGATTCAAAGGAGAAATTTTTACAGACAAGCAAAAGCTAACAGAATTCAGCACTACTAAATCAGCTTTACAGCAAATGCTAAAGGAACTTCTCTAGGCAGGAAACACAAGAAAACAAAAAGACCTACAAAAACACACCCAGAATAACAAAGAAAATGGTAATAGGAACATGTATATTGATAATTACCTTAAATGTAAATGGATTAAATGCTCCAACCAAAAGAAACAGACTGGCTGAATGGATACAAAAACAAGACCTGAATGTATGGCTCATCCAAGGTGGCTCAGATGGTAAAGAATCTGCCTGCAATGCTGGAGACCTGGGTTCGATCCCTGGGTTGGGAAGATCCCCTGGAGAAGGAAATGGCAACCCATTCCAGTATTCTTGCCTGAAGAATTCCATGGACAGAGGAGCCTGGCAGGCTGCAGTCCACGTGATCACAAAAAGTTGGACATGACTGATCAACTCAGCACACAGCACACTAGAGACTTACTTCAGACCTAAAAACACATACAGGTTGAAAGTGAGGGGATGGAAAAAGACATGCCATGCAAATGGAAATAGAAAAAAAAGGTGGAATAGCAATACTTATATCAGATAAAATAGACTTAAAAATAAAGACTTACAAGAGTCAAGGAAGGTCACTACATAATGATCAAGGGATAAATCCAAGAAGATATAAAACATAAATATTTATGCACCTCAATACATAATGAAAATGCTAACAGCCATAAAAAGGAAAACTGACAGGAACACAATAATAGTGGGGGATTTTAACACCCAACTTACACAAATGGAAACATCACCTAGACAGAAAATAAGGAAACACAGCTTTAAATGCCAATATAGACCAGGCAGGTTTAATTGCTATTTACAGGACATTCTACCCAGAAGCAGCATATTACACTTTCTTCTCAAGTGCACATGGAACATTCTCCAGGATAGATAACATCATGGGTCATAAATTAAGCCTCAGTAAATTTTTAAAAACTGAGATCATATCAAGTATCTTTTCAGACCACAACATTGAGACCAGAAGTCAATAACGGGGGTGGGGGGTGGGGTGGGGGGTGGGGGGGGGTGGGGGGGGATGTTAAAAAAAAAAAAACAAACAAACACAAACACAAGGAGGCTAAACAATATGATACAAAATAACCAAGACATCACTGAAGAAATCAAAGAGCAAATTTAAAAATACATAGAAACAAATGAAAATAGAATGACCCAAAATCTAAGTATGAAGCAAAAGAAGTTCTAAGAAGGAAATTTATAGCAATTCAATCCTACCTCAAGAAACAAGAAAAAACTCAAACAACCTAACCTTATACCTAAAGCAATCATAAAAAATCAGAGCAGACATAAATGAAATACTGAGTTGGCCAAAGAATTCCTTTGAGTCTGTCCATAAGATGTTATGGGAAAACTTGAATTAACTTTTTGGCCAACCCAGTAGAAATAAAACAACAGCAAAAATCAATGAAACTACAGCTGGCTATTGATAAACCTTTAGCCAGATTCATCAAGAAAATAAGGGACAAGATTCATCAATAAAATTAGAAATGAAAATGGAGAAATTACAACTGACACCACAGAAATACCAAGGATCAAAAGAGACTACTTAAAGCAACTATTTGCCAATAAAATGGACAACATGGAAGAAATCGACAAATTCTTAGAAAGGTACCATCTTCCAAGACTGAACCAAGACTAAACCAATAGAAGATATAAACAGACCAATCACCAGTAATGAAATTGAAACTATAATTAAAAATCTTCCAACAAACAAAAGTCCAGGACCAGAATGGCTTCACAGGCAAATTCTAACAAACATTTAGAGACGAGCTAACACTCATCCTTCTCAAACTCTTCCAAAAAATTGCAGAGGAAGGAACACTTCCAAGCTCAATTTACAAGGCCACCATCACCCTAATACCAAACCAGACAGAGATATCACAAAAAACAAACTTACAGGCCATATCACTGATGAACACAGACACAAAAATCCTCAACAAAATACGAACAAACAAAATACAACAACATATTAAAAGGATCATACATCATGATCAAGTGGGCTTTATCCCAGGGATGCAGGGATTCTTCAACAAATGAAAATCAACATGATATAACATGTTAACAAATTAAAGAATAAAAACCATATGGTCACCTCAATAGATGCAGAAAAAGCTTTTGACAAAATTCAGCACCTATTTATGATAAGAATCCTCCAGCAAATAGGCATAGAGAGAATCTACCTCAACATAATAAAGGTCATATGTGAAAAACCCATCGCAAACATCATTCTCAATGGTGAAAAACTAAAAGCATTTCCTCTAAGATCAGGAATAAGACAAGGATATCCACTCCAACCACTATTATTCAACATAGTTTTGGAAGTCCTAGCCATTGCAATCTGACAAGAAAAAGAAATAAAAGGAATCCAAACTGGAGACGAAGAAGCAAAAGTGTCACTGTCCACAGATGACATGAAACTATACACAGAAAATCATAAAGATGCCAGCAGAAAACCACTAGAGCCTTATCAATGAATCTGGTAAAGCTGCAGTATACAAAATTAATGCACAGAAATTTCTGTTACTTCTACACACTAACAACAAAAGATAGGAAAGAGAAAAAAAAAATCCCATTTACCACTGCAACAAAAGAAAGAAAATATCTAGGAATAAACTGACCTAAGGAGGTAAAAGACCTGTACTCAGAAAACTATTATGAAACTGATAATAGAAATTGAAGATGACACAAACAGGTGAAAGATATATCATGTTCTTAGAAGAATCAATACTACCCAAAACAACCTACAGATTCAATGCAATCCCTATCAAATTACCAATGGCATTTTCCATAGAATTAAAAGAAAAAATGTTTACAGTTTGTACGGAAACACGAAAGACCCCCACATAGCCAAAGCAATCTTGAGAAAACAAAATGGAGCTGGAGGCATCAGATTTCTGGCTTCAGACTATACTACAAAGCAAAAGTAATCAAGACAGTATGGTACTGACATAAGAACAGAAATATAGATCAATGCAACAGGATAGAAAGCCCAAAAATAAACCCACATTCCTAAGGTCACCTAATCTATGACAAAGGAAGCATGTAAGTACAATGGAGAAAAGACAGTCTCTTCAATAAGTAATGCTGGGAAACTGTACAGCTACATGTAAAAGAATGAATTAGAACACTCCCTAACACCATACACAAAAATAAACTTAAAATGGATTAAAGACCAAATACTATAAAACTTTTAGAGGAAAACATAGGAAGAACACTCTGACATAAATCACGGCAAGATCTTTTTTGACCTACCTTCTACAGTAATGAAAATAAGAACAAAAACAAACAAACGGGACCTAGTTAAACTTAAAAGCTTTTGTACAGCAAAGAAAACCATAAATGAGATGAAACAACAACCCTCAAAATGAAAGAAAATATTTGCAAACGAAATAAATGACAAGACATTAATCTCCAAAATAAAAATAAAAAATGAAAAAATCAGCCTGTACCTACTAAATGTGCAACCCACACCAGTGTTCTTGCCTGGAGAATCCCATAGACAGAGGAGCCTGGCGGGCTACAATCCATAGAGTCGCAAAGAGTTGGATATGACTGAAGCGACTTAGAACACATGTACACACTAAATATATTGAAGACTAAATGACAATAAGGAAAAACTTTATGGTTTCAGAAAAATGAAACCCCAGTTTTGCACTTTTCCCTCAGTCCTGGCCCCATCCTAGAAAAGAAAGAGAAAAAGAAACTGGATATACAAACATATGCATGCATGCAAAGGCCAAGGACTGGCAGGAAACATAATAGTATGTCAAAGAATTATGTATATTACTGTTTTTCTTTATGCATAGAATATTACCCTAAATGTTTTACAGAAAATATGTACTACTTCTGTTAAAAAAGGAAAAAATCAGAAGGAAAAAAAAAGAATTTTTAAAAATACAAAAATTAAAAATAAAAAAATAAAAATTCAGTAGGCATTTTTAACCAACTCACAAAGAATAGTTTCTCAGAACATTAATTTATTCAAATAGAAATAGGAATTTCAAGTTACAATATTAAATGGCTATTCCTCTGAGTATACTTATTTTCTACTTTTTCCTTTCTCCACACTACGCACTTATCCATGCCCACCACCAAACTTACGTATTTGTCTATTTAACTCTTCATTCACTCACTCTAATTCATCCAGGCAAACCTGCTATCTCGTACCTATCTTCTCAACTTTACTATAACAGCACTGGTCCATGTGTATATTTCTCCAGGTGTATTATCAACAGTCCAGTATCAATACGCGCATTTGATCTAGCCTTCTCTAAAACATCGTATCATACCCAAAAACACATACAAAGAAATAGACAGACACACAATCACGTATAAACTTTGGCTTTATAAACTGATAAACTTTACACTGAACACATAAGCATCAGACTATAAATTCACATTTAAGATGGATAAACACTTCTTATGAGCTTCCCGGGTGGCTCAGTAGTAAAGTAACCGGCTGCCAAAGCAGGAGACGCAAGAGATATGGGTTCGATATCTGGGTTGGGAAGGTCCCCTAGAGAAAATGGCAACCCACTCCAGTATTCTTGCCTGGGAAGTCCCAAGAACAGAGGAGCCTGGCGGGCTACAGTCCAGGGGGTCTCAAAAGAATAAGGTACGACTTAGCGACTAAACAACAGCAAAGGACAACTCTCCATCCTGAGGGCTCCATCCAGAAACGCGCTCCGCCTCCCTGCCTGAAGACCTCAAGCGGATGCAAGCTTTGCGCTTCTAAGATTCTAGGGAAGGGCTAGTACAAATAAAATAGTTACACGCAGAAAAGCGCTGATGAACTTTGCCTAGCTGCATATTTCAAGTTATAACGTTGGAGGAGAATTAACCAGTGGAGAACTATCAAAGAACTATGCGAACCGGGTAAACGAAGAAGAGAACTGAAGCTCGGAGACGAGTTCTGAACGTTTTGCAGAAGCAACCAATTAAACGCCCCAAGCTAGGCCTCCAAACCCACCGGAACACAAACTTGAAACCCAAACCCCTGGGGCGCCAGGACGGTCTCCTCCTCTTGAGAGAGAGGAACGTCTTACCTTTGGGACAGGGGCCTCAGTAAGTTCCCCGTCCCCAGGGCCGGCGCGCCGGGTAGCGGGAGCCGCGGGCTTCCGCTCTGGGAATCCCATTTCTTCCGCGTCCGCCGGCCGCGCGCGCTGCGCAGGCGGGGCAATGGCCACCCGGCACCAGGCGGGGTTCCTCTCCGCCCAGCCTCGCCGCAAGGGCGGGAAGGGAAGGCTCTGCTGTCCGTAGGTTTGAAACCAACGGGAAGGTCCACCCGCGGCGCCGCCGGACCGTTCCTGGCACCGGATACAGGGGCCCGGGCGAGCAAAGTCCCAACGAGTCGGCCGGCGTGGGCCGAAGTTCGCCTGAAGCCACTGACCTGTGAGGCCCCACTGCCGCAAGTCCTGCTCCTGCACCCGGGCCCGCGGCGCCTCGGCTCGGCTCTCGCTCTGAAGAGCCAGAAGAAAGCCGGGCATGTCTCCCTTTGGGGTCGCGGCGCCCGCACGCTCCATTCAGCCGGGCGAAGCGCCGCCCCGCGTCGCCGCCCCGCCCCTCGAGCTTCCTTCCCGACTCTCTCGCCCGAACCCCCGGACGCCGCCACCGCCAGAGGGCGCGCCTGCTCTGAGTTCCGGGTGCCGAGGGTGCTCGAAGGTCCCCTACCTCGCTGTTGAATGCTTGCAGTCGGGTGTACTTGGGGCCGCTCACGCTTGTGCCTCTGGCTGAGCTTTCGTCCGTTCTAGGCGACTGATCACCTGAAACGCTCGTCATTCACTTGTTAATTAACATTGAATGTGCTCTGCTGGACTCTGGGGTTTTGGCTCTTCTCCCCAGCGATTTTCGGCAATATTGTAAAGTTCAGTTTACAGTATTAATAAATTGGTTTGGGCCCTGAAATCCGTACTTACTCCCTGTAGTCTGTGGGCCAGAACCTCTGAGTGGTAGTAAGTTTATGAAGAATGTCATGGCCACAATGGATTTCTCAAGTGAATTGCTGCTGCTGCTAAGTCACTTCAGTCGTGTCCGACTCTGTGCGACCCCATAGACAGCAGCCCACCAGGCTCCCCCGTCTCTGGGATTCTCCAGGCAAGAACACTGGAGTGGGTTGCCATTTCCTTCTCCAATGCATGAAAGTGAAAAGTGAAAGTGAAGTCACTCAGTCGTGTCTGACTCTTAGCGACCCCATGGACTGCAGCCCACCAGGCTCCTCCGTCCATGGGATTTTCCAGGCAAGAGTACTGGAGTGGGGTGCCATTGCCTTCTCCTCTCAAGTGAATTACAGGAGCAAACTGGAGCTATGTGTTAGATTGAGAGTCACCATGACTCAGCTTTGATTGAATCAAATCAGCTTTGATTGAATTTAAGGTGTAATAATTTATAATTAGTAGTGTACAAACAAGTTGCTGCATTTATTGATGCAGTTACAGTTACTCCCCTAAGGGCTTTCTGTGATTTTCTCATGACCCACCCAATAATCCTATGAATAGGTACCATAATTATCCCTACATGACAGCTGAGGAAACTGACTTGGAATGGTAATTTGACAAAGCTGAGCAGGACCCATAGGAGAAGGCAATGGCAACCCACTCCAGTGTTCTTGCCTGGAGAATCCCAGGGATGGGGGAGCCTTGGTGGGCTGCCGTCTATGGGGTCACACAGAGTCAGACATGACTGAAGCGACTTAGCAGCAGCAGCAGAGCAGAACCCCCCGTATACTATTCTCCGGGTAATATAAAAGTACTAAATTCCCGTTTAGGTTAATCTTGGCGCTTCCACCTTCAGTAAACACAGATTAAAGTTGCACTCCCCACATCTTCACCCCCTTTAAATAAAGGGTGAAAATTGCTACAAAAGACATGCCTTCTAGTTGATTTATTCATAAAAATACTCAAAGCATTGCAAAGCTAATGTTGAGTCTTGAGTCATTCTGTCTCAAAGATGTCTGATTGAACGTCTTTGTGCCAAGAACTCTTTTGGCTCTGGAGACAGAGGCCACTAAATTTCATCTATAGAACATTTAAGTAAATTATATTGTTTATATTTTAAATTAGGGTTATGTTTTAAAAGGAGGAGATAAGTGATAAGCAAATAAAATCAGGTAGTGATAAATGTTAAGTTGAAAGAGAAACAGAGTTGAAGGAGTCTTTGGGCCTAGAAAAGAAAACAAGGGTCTCAAAGGCCCTTGCTGAATCATCTAACTTCGGAGAAAACAAAACCGAACTTTAAGTCCCACCCTGATGCTCCGGGCCTGTTGCATCTACCTGGGACTTATCATCCCCTGCCCAGAAACCTCCCACCTCCTACATCTGCCTGGGACTTATCACCCCCTGCCCAAAATCTCCCACCCCCTGTTCAATTACAAATGTCATCTCAACCAAAGATTACTGACTAACATTTCCCTTATCGCTTCCACAAACTTCCCTTTAAATATGAAGCCTCCCTGATCCCTCTCATGCTCAGCCTGGTCCTTAGGCTGACTGTCACCCCTCCTTGCCTGAATAAAGGTATCCTACCTCTGTTGAGATCATCTCTCCTTTTCTGCCTAGGCCTGAACTATACCTAACAAGAGCCACCTGATGGGTCTACATTGATTTCCTAATTGGGTATTTTCTCAAAACCTTAACATAGACTTGTATCCTCCAGCTTCCCTGGAGGATACTTCTGTCCTATGTGGTTACTTCTGAGTGGTTTTTGCATCCTGGTCTCTGTTTGACTTATTTTTTCCCCTCTAGGTTCTGTGGATAGACTTATCCACTAAAGCTGCAGTAACAACCACCTGCAGGTCAAACAAAAGGGTGTTTGTTATTTTTAACTTAAAGTACATTCATTTTCTTATAATACCAGAGATAGGATACTAGCTATAAGCTAAGTGTTCTATTGGTATATTGAGTCTGGCATCTAAAATACAGCTAGGTAACTGTATAAAGGTAGCTGCGAGACTCTAAGTCATCTAGTGAGATGACACCTATTAAGTTCTACTCTGAATGCTGTATGAAAAGTCTATAGAAGAGGGCAGTGTGGCTGCAGAGAGACTAGTTAGGAAACTATTGCAGGAGTCTGGGCAAGAGATGATAGTTTTTGGGTCAGAGTGGTGATGCCAGTGGAATAATAAGGAGTGGTGACATCCTAGATATGTTGAAAAGGTAGAGGCTATAAAATATGTTGAGTATCTGAGAGAAGAAGAGGAATAAAGGATGATTTCAGGGATTTGGTCAAAGAAAATGATAGAATGGATTTTCCATTTATGGAGGAGAGAAGACTGATAATGAGATATGAGGAACATGAATTCATTTTTGGACATAGTAGCATGAAATGGTTATTAGATAGTCAGGTGTAGGTTTGGACTAGATAATCAGATTAGTCTGGAATTCAAGGGAGAGATTGGAACTGAATATATAATATAAATATGGAAGTCCTCATTTTAGGATAGACCTTATGCCTTGAAACTAGATAAGTCTCCCTAAGAGACGACTGAAGCTGTAAAAGAGACTAAGCCTTGGACAACTAATATTTAGAAGTCAAAAGATGAGGCAGAACCAGCAGAAAAGAGTAAGAAGAACAGTCTGTGACATAGTATAGGAACTAAGAATGTGGTGTCCCTGAGCCAAATGAAGAGGAGTTTCAAGAAGTAAGTGATTGCGTCAAATGCAGCTAAAAGCTGGAGTAAAGATAGGAGAGAGAAATAAGCATTGGACTGGGAGATATAGTGGACATTGATGACCTTGAGAAGAATGATTTCTGTACATTGAAGTGGACTTTTAAAAAGGAAATAGGAGAAAAAGTGGAGACAAAATGTCTCACGCCTCTTAGGTTTGTTTTGCTTCAGTGGTTCTTTTTTTTTTTTTTTTTATTAGTTGGAGGCCAATTACTTCACAATATTTCAGTGGGTTTTGTCATACATCGACAAAACATTGATTTGTCAATTGATTCATACATTGAATCAGCCATAGAGTTACACCTAATCCCCATCCCGATCCACCCTCCCACCTCCCTCTCCACCCGACTCCTCTGGGTCCTCCCAGTGCACCAGGCCCGAGCACTTGTCTCATGCATCTCAACTGGGCTAGTGATCTGTTTCACCATAGATAATATACATGCTGTTCTTTTGAAACATCCCACCCTCACCTTCTCCCACAGAGTTCAAAAGTTCAGTGGTTCTTTTAAAGAATTCAAGATGTAGTCCACAAGTTGGTAGCTAACACCAATTTGTCAGGTACTTCGCCTAGTACAAATCAAGCATCAAAGTTAAAGGAAAGACGTGAATTTGTAATAGCACTTAGTAAATGAATCTCACCAGTCCTGGGAGAAGCACCTTCATCTGGCTCTCAGCAGCTGGTCAGTGCGCCAGAGTCCCAGTGGGAGCACCATCCACTACATACATCCATGTGTGGAGGGGGCCTTGCCATGAGTATGGGGTCTGCGATTTTATTCCTTACAATGTTATTTGTTCTCAAAGGAGTTCAAAGAGTTTGTGCTTGAGGATAGTGGAAAATAATCTGGTCCCCGCCTTTGATTAGCCAGATCAAAGAAGGAAAACAGTATTCTCCAAATCCTTACTGTTTCTGATCTTTATCTACTTGACACCTTTCCCCCTTTCTTGGCAGATATTTTCATGATGTTCTCATTCTTTATTGTGTTTAAGTACATAGTTGTTTAAGTATAAGTAATGTTTAAGTACATAGTTGTTTAAGTATAAGTAATGTTTAAGTATATAAGTTGTTTGGGTGCAAGCAATGAACACAATACATCAGGTCACCATCTGGTGAATGCTTCATCAAAATGGTGACCGAATAGTGCAGTAACATTAAGTTATTAACCATAGCATTACACTCTTCCAAAGAGTTTTGCTGTAAAGGGGAACAGAAAACAGGGAGCAATAACTGAAAGAGGACATTGTACAGGAGGCAGGGATCAAGACCATCCCCAAGAAAAAGAAATGCAAAAAGGCAAAATGGTTGTCTGAGGAGGCCTTACAAATAGCTGGGTAAAGAAGAGAAGCAAAAGGCAAAGGAGAAAAGGAAAGATATACCCAACTGAATGCAGATTCTCAAGGATAGCAAAGAGAGATAAGAAAGCCTTCCTAAGTGAACAATGCAAAGAAATAGAGGAAAACAATAGAATGGGAAAGACTAGAGATCTCTTCAAGAAAACCAGAGATGCCAAGGGAACACTTTGTGCAAAGATGGGCACAACAAAGCACAGAAACGGTATGGACCTAATACAAGCAGAAGATGTTAAGAGGTGGCAAGAATACACAGAAGAACTGTACAAAAAATATCTTAATGACCCAATAACCACGATGGTGTGATCACTCACCAAGAGCCAGACATCCTGGATTCGGAAGTCAAGTGGGCCTTAGGAGGCATCACTATGAACAAAACTAGTGGAGGTGATGTAATTCCAGCTGAGCTATTTCAAATCCTTAAAGATCATGCTGTGAAAGTGCTGCACTCAATATGCCAGCAAACTTGGAAAACTCAGTAATGGCCACAGGACTGGAAAAGTTCCGTTTTCATTCCAATCCCAAACAAGGTCAATGCCAAAGAATGTTCACACTATGACAAAACTGCACTCATTTCACATGCTAGCAAGATAATGTTCAAAATCCTTCAAGTTATGCTTCAGCGGTATATGAACTGAGAAATTCCAGATGTACAAGCTACATTTAGAAGAGGGAGAAGAACCAGAGATCAAATTACCAACATCCTTTGGATCATAGAAAAAGTAAGAGAATTCCAGGAAAACATCTACTTCTGCTTCATTGACTATGTTAAAGCCTTTGATCATGTGGAACACAAGAAACAATGGAAAATTCTTCAAGAGATGGGAATACCGGAACACCTGACCTGCCTCCTGAGAAACCAGTATGTAGGTCAAGAAGCAACAGTTAGAACTGGACATGGAACAAAGGACAGTTCAAAATTGGGAAAGGAGTATGCCAAGTTGCTTATTGTCACACTGCTTATTTAACTTTTATGCAGAGTACATCATGTGAACTGCTGGACTGGATGAAGCTCAAGCTGGAATTGAGATTGCTGGGAGAAATGTCAATAACCTCAGATATGCAGATAATACCACCTTTATGGCAGAAGGCAAAGAGGAAATAAAGAGCTTCTTGATGAAGGTGAGATGGAGCGTGAAAAAGCTGGCTTAAAACTCAACCATTCAAAAAACTAAACTCATGGCATCTTAGTTTTCTTGGGCTCCAAAATCACTGCAGATGGTGACTGCAGCCATGAAATTGAAAAATGCTTGCTCCTTGGAAGAAAAGGTATGACAAACCTAGACAGCATATTAAAAAGCAGAGACATTACTTTTCCAACAAAGATCCCTATAGTCAAACCTATGATTTTTCCAGTAGTCATGTACAGATGTATGAGTTGGACTGTAAAGATGGCTGAGGGCTGAAGAATTGATGCTTTTGAACTGTGGTCTTGGAGAAGACTCTGGAGAGTTCCTTGGACTTCAAGGAGATCAAACTAGTCGATCCTAAACCAAATCAAATCTGAATATTCATTGGAATGACTTATGCTGAAGCTGAAGCTCCGATACTTTGGCCCCCTGATGGGAAGAGCCAACTCACTGGAAACGACCGTGATGCTGGGAAAGACTGATGGCAGGAAAAGGGGACGAGAGGACCAGATGGTTGGATGGCATCATTGACTCAATGGACGTGAGTTTGAGCAAACTCTGGGAAATAGTGAAGGACAGGGAATACTGGCATGCTGCAGTCCATGGGGTCGCAAAGAGTTGGACATGACTGAGCAACTGAACAACGACGACAGCAAAGGCAGAAAATGTACCTGCACTTAGAGAGCTTAGATTCTGTGATGGAGACATACAAAATGGGGGCTGCAAATGAGTTATCAGGTAGTATTAGTGCTAATAAGATGGTTAAGAAAACAGGTAATGAAATCAAGAGCAGGGCTGAGGAGCAGCTCTGTATAGGAAGGGTTGAAGAACATGTCACCAACAAGATGACATTTGGGCTAAGATCTGAATGATGAGAAGCCAGCTCTGTGAAGTCAGGAAGGGCCATGTTCAAGGCAGAGAGACCACAAAGGCTAAGACATTGAGGTGGGGTTAGCAAGGGAGTAAAAGATTTTTTTAATTGGTGAGGGTACACTTGAGAGGACTGTCATTGACTGGATAGAGGACAGAGGGAAAGAGAAACACTGAGACTGACTCCCAGGCCTTTCTGTCTCAGGCAACTGGATGGATGTCAGTGCCACCCCCAAGGCAGACAATAGATGAGATAGAAGTTAGTTTGAGGAAGAGAAGATAATGATATCACTTTTGGATATGTTAAAAATTCAACTGTACCTAGAAGAGTGTCTAGCACAAAAGAAGTATTGTTGAATGTTAAAAGCCAGGACCTAGGATTGCTATCCCCTGGAAAAGAGCATGGCAACCCACTCAAGTGTGCATGCCTGGAGAATCCCTGGCATGAGCCTGCTGGGCTACAGTCCATGGGATTGCTACACCTTTGAGGTATACAGAGGATCTTTCACAACGGGCAAACTAAAGCTCACGGAGTTTGGGCAACTTGTGCAATGTTTCCCAGTGAGTCAGTGTTGACTTTCAGAATAAAGTGTAATCCCAGTTTCTGTTTCATCCGAGTTACGTAAGTTCAGGTTCTGTAAACATGGTGTTCTTATTAATGCTTTGTTTGTTCGTTTAAACCATGGAGGCACAACCTCTGGTAACAGCAAACCAATAAAGATTAATGATATTCAAACTATGCCAGTGATGGATTTTGGCCTATGCCAACCCTACTAAAACATGTTTGATCAAATACAGGTTGTGAAAAAGTTGTGTCTGCTGTCTGATATGTCCCTGCTCTGTTGGATCACAGTAGTACACCAGCTGGCAGCATCTAATGAGTCAGATATGGAGCTTGAGTGAAAGTTGTGATCCTGGGTGAATATCTGGATAGATTTCTTCCTGAGCACATGGGCTTAGACCTTTGGGTCCAGGTTAGGATTAGGTCAGTGAGTAATTAAGAAATAAATAAAAATCACTGCACTAGGATGAAAGAAACTGGGTTTCCTTTCTCCCTTGAAAGGAAATACCGTATTTTGCTTTTCAATGTAATTATACAACTTTGGGATCAAACGTGTGTGTGTTAGTGGCTCAGTCATGTCCATCTCTTTGCAATTCCGCAGACTGTGCCCACCAAGCTCCTCTGTCCATGGGATTCTCCAGGCAAGAATCCTGGAATGCGTTGCCAATTCCTTCTCCAGGGGATCTTCCCAACCCAGGGATTGAACCCAGGTCTCCTGCATTGTAGGCAGATTCTTTACCATCTGAGCTTTACCATCATATAACACATAGTAAACAAAAAAACCCAGAATATGTCTCAGCCATTAAAAAGAATGAAGTAATGTTATTTGCAGCAACACGGATGGACGTAGAGAGTGTCATACTCAGTGAGGTAAGTCAGACGGAGAAGGAGAAACATCCTATGACATCCCTGTTATGTGGAATCTAAAAAGAAATGATAACAATGAACTTACAAAACAGAAAGAGACTCAGAGACTTACAGAATGAACTTAAGGTTGCTGGGAGGAGGATGGGAGGAAGGGACAGTTAGAGAGTTTGTGATGGACATGTATACACTGCTATATTTAAAATGGATAACCAATAAGGACCTACTGTATAGCACACAGAACCCTGCTCACTGTTCTGTGGCAGCCTGGATGGGAGGGGAATTGGGGGGAGAATGGATATGTGTATAAGTATGAGTCCCTTCCCTGTCCACCCAAAACTATCACAACATTGTTAATTGGCTATACCCCAATGCAAAATTAAAAGTTAGAAAAGTAAATAAATAAAATTTAAAAAATAAAATCCAGAATTCCAGGGGGAGAAATAAATTAAAAACACTTCACATTTTAGCAAATCAACAAAGTGAGTCTTCTATACAAGACTCTTGCCCAGTCCACTTCAGAAAATTGTTGGTAGCCTTTACCATCAAGGGTAAGGTCATAATAACACTGAAATATTATTAAGGAAATCTTTGAGAACAAAATACAAAGGTTGTGAACTTGAGCCATGCACTAAAATCTGCCCACAGATCTCTTGTTGAGAGGACTGTGTTTATTTTCCTTTTTAGTTATTTATAAATGTCCTTTGACTATCATGCCTTGCCATCAAATTAGTCACATGTGATTTCACTCTTCCTGTTCTTCACCCAGCAGTACAACGTTTATGCATAGCTAATCCCCCAAGTCTTTCAAGTGTTCCAACCCTGGAATTTAACTTTTGTGACATTTCCACAGAAGGATCAAGAAATCTCAATAATAAAATCATGATGTCGAATGCTTCTCATGACTCAGCCTACGTTGAGTAACTTTAGACAAGGTGGACTTGGTACCTGAAGCTATAGTCCTAAGAACCACCTTCTGCTGTGGTTGACAAGAACCCAGAGCCATCTCATGCCCTCACCCCACAATGCTGGGTCTTAGGTTTGAAAATAAGCACACCTGTTGGACACATATCTGTATTCTGAGACACTGTTGTAACCTTGATGCAAGGGAGTTCTCCCACTCCTCAAAACTGCATGTGAACTCTTAGTTATGACAGCTGAAATCTAGCTCCCCAACCAGGGATCAAACTGGGCCGCCTGTATTGGGAATGCAGAGTCTTAGCCACTGGGCCACCAGGAAGTTCCTGAATTCCTTATTTAGTATTATTTATATACTGAAGTTTTGAATTTGCACATGTAAGACTTACTTTACTATTCTTAGATTTTTGTGTCTTATTTATGAATACCTTTCTTTTCTCCCAGGTTATACAAATATTTTCCTATATTTTCTCCTATTTTTCTCTAGCTTTGTGTTCTATGTCTATCTCTGGAATTTGATACAGTGCAAAATCAGGACCTAACTTTTTCCCCAAATAGATAATACACATTATTTATTGATAATTTATTTTTTCTTACAATGATTAGATATAGCATTTTTATTGAAACTAAATTCCTTTTTATGCATGAGGCTATCTTTTAATACAACTAATACAACACTGCTTCAATCACTATAATGTTAGTTTGCTTTTAAATATTTCTTTTCAGTTTTTGTCTTTCTCTTAATGCTTTCAAATATTTTCTTTTCCAGTATTCAATATAAATTTGAGAATCAACTCATCAAGGTCCATGAAAAATTCCACTGAAATTTTGACTGCGTTGTCTTGACATTACCAATTAATGCTGACAGACAAACAATAATTTTTACAATACTAAGACTCCCTATCTGGGAACAAGTCATATTGAAGTCATATTTTATGTCTTTTAGTCAGGTTTACTGTTTACTTCACATAGATCTTGCATATTACTTTTTGGTTTATTCTTAGGAGAGGTTTAGTTTTTCTTGCTAGTGTTAATGGAATCTTTTATTCTCTTACTTTTCCTAATTGATGCATAGGAAAAATACCAATTTGTATATGTTGATCTTATATTTTGCCCCTTTATTGAACTCTTCTTAGAACAAATTGTTATTCAGTTGGTTCTTCTAGATTTTTTAAATTACCACTTATGTCCATCAACAGATGAATGGATAAAGAAGCTGTACTGTGGTACAAATCTACAATGGAATATTTACTCAGCCATAAAAAGAACACATTTGAGTCAGTCCTAATGAGGTGGATGAATCTAGAGCCTGTTATACAGAGTGAAGTAAGCCAGAAAGAGGAAAACAAGTATCATATATTAATGCATATATAAGGAACCTAGGAGATGGTACTGATGAACCTATTTGCAGGGCAGGACAGAGGAGCCGGGTAGGCTACAGTCCATTGGATCGCAAAGAGTCGCACATGACTCAGCAACTTCACTTCTTGAATGGAGACACAGATGTGGGGAACAGACCTGTGGACACGTTAGAGGAAGAAGAAGTTGGGGCAAATTGAGAGGAGCATGGAAACATATACACCGCCATGTGTAAAACAGATAGCCAGTGGGAATTTGCAGTATGACCCAGGGAACTCAAACTAGGGCTCTGTGACGACCTAGAGGGTGGGATGGGGTGGGAGGTGTGACGGAGGTTTGAGAGACAGGGGACATTGGTATACCTAAGGCTGATTCATATTGATGTATGGCAAAAACCAACACAATATTGAAAAGCAATTATCCTTCAATTAAAAATGAATTTTTAAAAATTCCACTTATAAAAATATTGTGGCATGTTAGTGTGACCTTTAGTATATGGTTTAAAAGGTAAAATAAGTTTGCTTTCAGAGTGAGAATACGTCAGCTATGACTAACAGAACTATAGATAATGAATAAAAGATATGGACGCATGTGGGCCATAATATATGGATAAATAGCAACTATCATATTTTATTGCACTACCACCCATTAAACTGTAGGTTATGTAGACTTTCAGTTTGACCCAAGATGAGTCCAACTTCTAGTATATTTCAACTGATTTATCTATTAATTGTTTTAAATTTTGCATGTAGCAAATTCACTCTTTTTGTTTCTATGTTTGTATATGTTTATCTTATATTTTGCCCCTTTATTGAACTCGTTTTAGTACAAATAGTCATTCAGTTGGTTCTTCTAGATTTTTAAAATTACCACTTACGTCCACCAACAGATGAATGGATAAAGATTTTTGTTTCGTTTATTGTTTTTTGAGTATTAATAATACATAGATTCTTATAACTACCACCACCACAAGCAGGATAAAGAACGATTCTAACACTCCTTAATCCATTTCTTAACCCAACCCTAATCCCTAGAAACTATTGATCTGTTTGTCATTACTATACTTTTATCTTTTCCAAAATATCATATAAATGGAAATATACATTAAGTAACTTTTTGAGACCGACTTCTTTCACTTAGCATAATGCATTTCAGATTTATCCTTGGTGTTTGTGTATTAATAGCTAATTTCTTTTTACTGATGAGTAGCACTCCATTGTATGACAGTTCCACAGTTTATCTTTTTGTCTGTTGATGGACATTTTGAGTTGTCTTCAGTTTTTGGTAGTTATGAATAGTGCTGCTATGAACCTGTGTACAAGTTTTTGTGTGGATAGGTGTTTTCATATCTCTAGAATAAATACTTACTAATAGAAGTAGGATTTCTGGGTAACATCGCAGGTATTTGTTTAATTTTTTAGAAACTATCAACCTATTTTCCAGAATCATTATTCTATTTTGC
Source organism: Muntiacus reevesi (assembly GCF_963930625.1). Classification (NCBI taxonomy): domain Eukaryota; kingdom Metazoa; phylum Chordata; class Mammalia; order Artiodactyla; family Cervidae; genus Muntiacus; species Muntiacus reevesi. The sequence continues at coordinate 84,933,460 of NC_089249.1, forward strand.
ATTCTCACAAGCTAGGTAGGAGAGTTGTTATAGATCCTTACCAGCACTGGGTATTGTCGTTTTTTTAAAAATTTAACCATTATAATAGGTGTGCAAGAGTTTCCCATTTGGTTTCAATTTTCATTTATGTAATGACTAATGGGTTCATCATGTGCTTTTTGCCATCCATGTATCTCCTCTGGTGAAAGTGGATGAGTTAAAGTCACTCAGTCGTGTCCGACTCTTTGCGACCCCACGGGCTATACAGTCTATGGAATTCTCTGGGCCGGAATACTGGAGTGGGTAGCCTTTCCCTTTTGTAGGGGATTTTCCCAACCCAGGATTGAACCCAGGTCTCCTGCATTCCGGGCAGATTCTTTACCAGCTGAGCCACAGGGAAGCCCAAGAATACTGGAGTGGGTTGCCTATCCCTTCTCCAGCGGATCTTCCCGACCCAAGAATCGAAACAGAGTCTCCTGCATTGCAGGCAGATTCTTTACCAACTGAGCTATCAGGAAAGCCCTCTGGTGAAGTGTCTATTCAAATCTTTTGCCCTCTTTTTTTTTATTGTATTTTTTTCAAGTTTTAAGAGTTGTTTATATATTCCATGTAAAAGTTCTTTGTCAAGTGGATGATCAGTAAATTTTCTCCCAGTCCATGGCTTTTCATTCTCTTAATGTCTTTTGAGGAGAAAAAGTTTTAACAAAGTCTAATTTATCAATTTGTTCTTCTATGGATCATGCTTTTGGTTTTGTATCCAAGAAATGTTTGCCCTATCCAAGGTCATGAAGATTTTCTTTGATATTTTCTTCTAAGAGTTTTATATCTTACACCTTGTCTACTATCCATTTTGAATTCATTTTCTATATAACTTATGAGACATAGGTCAAGGTTTACTTTTTTTTTTTTTTTGCATATGGATGCCTCATTTTTCCAGGATCATTTGTGTGAAAGACTGTCTTTTCTCCATTGAATTGCCCCTGTACCTTCACTAAAAATTAATAAACTGAATTTACAAAGGTTGTTGCCCTAAAGGTCCAGGAGTGAGCAATGAGAATGAAAACAACACGAAATCTGGTGCAATGGGTCGGAGGACCTGCAGCCTCTATTGGACTGAGGTGCAGAGTCCACTGTGAGTCCAGCTTTTATTCCTAATTGCAGACTACAAAACTTTCCTTGATCTATCTTTCCCAAGACACTACATTGACATAGTCCAGATCTCCTTGTTTTTATCGCAGGCTGTTTCCTTCTGGGATAGTCTCAGGAACAATCAGCAAGTGCGTAGGCAGTGTTCATACCTAATGCCAACTAGGTGTTCCAAGCTCCATGCTTTCATGATCCCTGTCATACTCCCTTCTGGGTCTGGCCTTGGGGTCTATAACAAGGCTGTTATTCTAAGAAAAACATGAAAAATAATCATCAATACAGTTTCTTGATATATGCTGTTTTTCCAGGTGTTATTTCTATGAAATTTCTCAAGGCTGTGAAAGTATATTATTAGAAATTCCCACTACAAAATGTCAAATTCTGGAATCTATTCTGCTCCACTGATCTATGTGTCTATCCTCTTACCAATACCACTGTCTTCTCTATTTAGATTCATGATATATCTTAATGTGAGTCTTCCAAGTCTGTTCTTGCTTTTCAAAATTGTTTTGACTACTTTAGTTTCTTCACATTTCCATATGAACTTTAGAATTATCTTTTGTAAAGATTTGCAAAAAATCTGCTGGGATTTTAATTGGGATTGCATTAAATCATTATATCAACTTAGGGAGAATTGACATCTTAACTATACTGAATGTTTCAATCATTGAAAATGGTATGCCTCAATGTCTCACCATTCATTAAGTTCTTCTGATTTATTTCATCAATGTTTTTTGATTTTCAAAATAAAGATCCTGTATATCCTATTATAATTATAACTGTTTCATTTATGAAGAGCTATTAGTGCTGTTTTTGACTTTGGGATTCCAATCATTTATAAACAAAAAATCAACTTGCATTTCTATATATTTATATGTTGACCTTTTTAATACTGTGACCTTGCTAATCACTTGTAAGTTCTAGTAGCTTTTTGTGTAGATTCCTTGGAATCTTCTACATGGACAAATGTATTCTCTGCAAGTAGGGACATTTCCTCCTTCCAGTTTAAATATCTCTCATTTCTTTTTCTTATTTTGTTACACCATCTAGGATTTCTAATACATTTATGTCTATAAATTGGAATCAATATTTTGTAGAATATGAAATAAGAATCAAGTTTTGTGGGTATTTTCCACACAGCACCATTTATTGATAGCTACTTTTCCAATTGCTTTGCAGTGATAACTTCATCATAAATCAAACGTCTTTATGTGCATGAACCAGTTTCTGGATTCTCTATGGTGTCCTATTCAACTATTTGACTATTTTTATACCAACACAACATAACTGTAGCTTAGTACAACATGTCTTCTTTTTAAACAGAACTAATGAAAAAAAAATTTAAGATTCCATTTTTTCAGACTTTGCTTTTTTAGAGCAGCTTTAGCTTCATAGCTAAATTGATAAGAGGTATAGAGATTTCCCTTATACTCCCAGCTCCCACATAAGCATAGCCTACTTCATCATCAACATCCTCAGAGTGGTACATTTGCTACAATCAAAGAATCTACATTGACACATCATTATCACCCAAAGTCCATAGTTTACATTAGGGCTCACTCTTGGTGTTGTATATTCTATAGGTTTGAAGAACTATATGATGACATGGATACACCATTATAGTATCACACAGAATATTTTCACTGCCTTAAATCTCTGTGCTTCACCCATTCATCCCTCTTTCCCTCAAACCCCTGACAACCACAGGTCATTTAAGTATCTTTATAGTTTTGCATTTCCCAGAATGTTATATAGTCAGAATCATATAGTATGTAGCTTTTTTAGTCAGGGTTCTCCATAGAAACAGAACTACTAGTATGTATGTAATGTACATATATAGGTATGTATGTGTGCACATATATGTGTATACATATAGAGAGAGAGAAAGAGAGAGTAAGAGACTTATAACGAGGGATTGGTTCACTGGCTATAGAAATTGAGAAATCCCAAAGTCTGCCATATGCAAGTTGGAGCATAGAAAAGCCAGTGGTGTAGTTCCAAATTTGAAAGCCTGAGAACCAGGGAAGCCCCAGTGATTTAAGTCATAGTGCAGTCCAAGAGCCAAAGAACAAGAAGCACCTGTGTGTGAGGGCAAGAAAAGATGGATATTCCAGCTCAAGGAGAGAGCAAATTTGCCCTTCCTTCACCTTTTTGTTTTATTCAGGACCTCAGTGAATTGGATAATGCCCACCCACATGGGTAAGGGGTGATCTTCTTTACTCAGTCTGCCAATTCAAATGCTAATCCCATCTAGAAACACCCTCACAGACACACTCAGAAATAATGTTTTACCAGCTATCTGGGTATACCTTATTTAACCCAGTCAAGTTGACACATAAAGTTAACCATCACAGTAATCTTTTTCATTTTAGTTTCACTTAGTAAGATGCATTTCAGTTTCCTCCATGTCTTTTTTATGGCTTGGTAGTTAATTTCCTCTTAACATTAAATAATATTCTGATGTCCAGATGCGCTACAATTTATCCATTTGCCTACTGAAAAACATTCAAGTTGCTTCCAAGTTTCAGCAACTATAAATAAAGCTGCTATAAACACTTGTATCTACAAAAGACTCCAAATAGCCAAAATAACCTTGAGGAAAAAGAACAAAGCTGGAGGAATTACATTTCCTGATTTCAAACTATATTAAAAAAGCTACAGCAATCAAAACACAATGGTAGTGGCATAAAAACAGACACATAGACCAATGGAAGAGCATAGACAGCTCAGAAATAAACTCACATATACACAGTTAACTAATCTTTGACATGGGTGCCCAGAACATAAAATGGGAAATGGATACTCTCTTCAGTAAATGGTGCTGGGAAAGCTAGATATCCACATTGCAAAAGAATGAAATTGGACTCCTCTCTTATATCACTCACAAAACTAACATGAAATGAATTCAAGACTGAAATGTAAGATCTGAAATCATAAAACTCTTAGAAAAAAATATAGGGAAAATCTCCTTGATATTGGTCTTGGCAATGATTTTTTAGATAATCCAAAAGTGCAAGCAACAAAAGTAAAAATAAGCAACTGGGATTACATCAAACCAAAAAGCTGTTCAGCAAAGAAATAACCAAGAAATGAGAAGACAAGCGACAGAATGTGTGAAATATTTGCAAACCATGTGTTTGATAAGGGGTTGATATCTAAAATATATAAGAAACTGATGCAACTCAATAGCAAGGAAACAAACAATCTGATTTTAAAAATAGTCAAAGAACCTGAGTAGACATTTTTCCAAAGAAAATATACAAATGGTCAACAGATACATAAAAAGGTGCTCATTACCAGAAACTGTCAGGGAAATGCAAATCGAAACCATAATGAGATATCACCTCATACCTGTTATAATGGCTATCATAAAAAGAAATATATGCAAGAAATAACAAATGTTTGCAAGGTTGTGGAAAAAGGGAATTCTTGTACATTGTTGGTGGGAATGTAAATTTATACTGCTATTATGGAAAACAGTATGGAAGCTCCTCAAGAAATTAAAAATAGAACTATGATAAGATCCAGAAATTCTACTTTTGCATATGTATCCAAAGGAAGTAAAATCAGTATCTAGAAGAGACATGCATGCTCATATTCATTATAGCATTATTCACCATAGGCCAGGTATGAAAACAACCTAAGTGCTAACATACTAATGGAGAAACTATGTTATATACACATAACAACAGAGTGTTATTTAACCATAAAAAGGGAATCCTGTCATTTGTGACAACACAGATGAACCAAGAAGGCATTATACTAGGTGAAATACACCAGAAGGGAAAGATAAATATTGTATGCTATCACATACAGTGTGATATGGAATTATTATATGTGGAATCTTAAAAAAAAGTTGAGCTCATACATATAGAATAGAATGGTGGTTACCAGGGGTTAGAACATAGAGGAAATGAGAAGATGTTGGTCAAAGGGTATAAACGTTCAGTTATAAGATGAATACGTTTTGAGGATCTAACATACAGCATGGTGTGTGTGTGTATATATATATATATGTATATATAAATATGTAATCATTAATAATTCTGTTTTGGATACTTGAAATTTGCTAAGGAAGTAACTGTAAAGCATTCTTCACCACACACACACAAAGTAACTATGTTAGGTGATGGAGGTGTGAATCAACTTGATTGTGGTAATCATCTCAACAATGTATAAATACAGCAAATCATCATGGTATACCCTTTAAATATGTATAATTTTGGATTTGTCAATTATACCTCAATTGCTTGGTGACTCAGACGATAAAGAACCCACCTGCAATGCAGGAGACCTGGGTACAATTCCTGGGTGGGGAAGATCTCATGGAGGAGGGCAGGGCAACCCACTCCAGTAGTCTTGCCTGGAGAATCCCCAGGGACAGAGGAGCCTGGTGGGCTACAGTCCACTGGGTGGCAAAGAGTCCAACATGACTGTGCAACTAAGTACACACACACACCTCAATTAGGCTGAGGGCGCAGCATGGAAATCTGAGTGCAAGTTTACGTATGGATGAAAATTTTCACCTCCTTCAAGTAAATGGTGAGACTCATAATTGCCAGACACATGGTAAGAATATGCATAGTTTGTAGGAACCCTGCAGTGTGGCTGTACCATATTACATTCCTATCAGCCATGAAAGAGTATCTGTAGCACTGCAGCCTTGCCAGCATTTGATGTCATCAATGTTCTTGGGTTTTGGCCATCCTCATAGATGTGTAGTATTACCTTAACGTGATTTCAATTTGCATTTGCCTGATGACATATGATGTGTAACATCTTTTCATATACTTATGTGACATCTGAGTTCGATCCCTGGGTCAGGAAGATCCCCTGGAGAAGGAAATGGCAACTCACTTCAATATTCTTGCCTGGGAAATCCCATGAACAGAGGAGACTTGTGGGCTACAGTCCTTGGGTTGCAAAGAGTTGGACACGACTGAGCAACTGAGCACTCAACTCACACCATAACTTCTTTGGTGAGCCTTGCTCTTTTTGAGGTGCCTAGGCTAAGTTTTTGTTTGTTTGTTTGTTTTTTCTTTTAGTACAGAAATTAACTTGTGTTTTATTGTTATTGATTTTTCATCCAGCTTTATTGAGATAAAACTGACACACAGCACTGTATAAGTTTAAGGTGTACAGCATAACGATTTGACTTACAGGTCATGACTATCACAGTTAAAATCAGCCACACACCCAAACACTTCCACACGTTGAGATTCTGATTGGAACTGCTTTCAATCTGAAGACTGAATTGCAGTGACCTGACATCCTTCCAATATTGACTCATAACATGGTTTCTCACGCCACTAATTTAGGTCTCTGTAATTTCTTCCAATATTTTTTCCACTTTCTGCATAGAGGATTTGTATGTCTTTTGTTAGGTTTATTCCCAGGAATTTGGTATTTTCATATGGTATAAATGGTAACATTTCAAATTTTTCACTTCATACTCTTTTGAAAAGACTATTTGCTGCATAAAACAATACTTTCAATATATTATGGGGTTCATAACAGGTTGACATAACATATATGACATTGATGACACAATATTCAGGAGAGATAAATAAAATTATAATTATACTATTGTAAGGCTTTACTACACTGACAAATGATTTAGTACTATTTCAAGATAGAAAGAAAGAAAGGATGCATGTTGTAATCATTAGAGTAACTACTAAGTATATATTGTATGTAAAAGACAATAAAAGAGGGAAAATGGAGAACTAAAACATACTTTACTAACCTGAAAGCAAGCTGAAAAGGAGAAACAACAACAACAAAAGTAACAGATGGAAAAAAATTAAAATGCAAATATGGTATACTTTAAGCCAACCATATCAGTAATCACAAAGTTAAATAGACTAATTGCTTTTTAGGATGTCCCAAATGGCTCAGTGGTAAAAGAATCTGCCTGCCAGTACAGGAGAAACAGCTTTCATCCCTGGGTCAGGGAGATTCCCTGGAGAAGGAAATGTCAACCCACTCCAGTATTCTTATTTTTTTTTTCCATTTATTTTTATTAGTTGGAGGCTAATTACTTTACAATATTGTAGTGGTTTTTGTCATACATTGACATGAATCAGCCATGGATTTACATGTGTTCCCCATCCTGATCCCCCCCCCACCTCCCTCTCCATCCCATCCCTCTGGGTCTTCCTAGTGCACCAGCCATGAGCACTTGTCTCATGCATCCAGCCTGGGCTGATGATGTGTTTCACCCTAGATAATATACATGTTTCGATGCTGACCTCTCAAAACATCCCACCCTCACCTTCTACCACAGAGTCCAAAAGTCTGTTCTGTACATCTGTGTCTCTTTTTCTGTTTTGCATATAGGGTTATCGTTATCATCTTTCTAAATTCCATATATATGTGTTAGTATACTGTATCGGTCTTTATCTTTCTGGCTTACTTCACTCTGTATAATGGGCTCCAGTTTCATCCATCTCATTAGAACTGATTCATTCTTGCCTAGGAAATCCTATGGACAGAGAAGCCTTGCGGAATACAGTCCATGGGGTCACAAAAGAAGCAGACGTGACTTAGTGACTAAACAACAATAATAGCTCTTTAAAAGAAAAAGATCGTCAGACTATTTTTTTAAAAGACCCCAAAATATCCTGAGTATGAGAGACTTTAAATATAATTGATTTAAATATAAATAATTGGAAATAAAACACAGGAAAAGATACTCTGTGAAAACAGTAACCACGTGAAAACTAATGCAGTTATATTATTAATGGTCAAATAAGATGTTAAGGAAGAAGTAACAGAGGGAAAAAAAGAAATTCATAATAATTAGAAGATAAATTCCACAGAAGAAATACATAATCCTAAATGTGTATGCACATAATAATATAACTTCAAAATTTATTAAGCAAACAATTGACAGAATTGTATGGGAAAGACAAACCTAGAATTAGAATTGGAGATCTTAAAATACCTCCCCTATAATCAACAGGGTAAACAGACAAAATATTAGTAAGGATAAAGAACATTTGAGTAACAATACCAAGCAACTTAACTGATACTTGTAGGAAACTACACTCAACAGCTGTAGATTGCACCATCTTTCCAAGTGCATATGGAACAATGAACAAAATATATCATATACTGAGCCATAAAACTAGTAGTCAATTTCAAAGCATTAGAATCACATGAAATGTGTTCTTTAACCACAGAAAAGTTAAAATGGAAATCAACAACAATAAGATATCTGTTACCAAACCAAAATTTGGGTTCACTTGCCTACACACAGGAAAGCCAATCTACTGACACCAGGTTGTGATGAAGCAAAGAGCAGCATGTATTGTAAGGTGCCATATAAGGAACGCTGGAGGAGGAAATGGCAACCCAGTTCAGGATTCTTGCCTGGAGAATCCCCATGGACAGAGGAGCCTGGGGGGCTACAGTTCATAGGGTCGCACAGAGTCGGACAAGACTGAAGAGACTTAGCACACACACAAGGGGAAATAAGATCCCACCTGTCTTGGGGCAAGGAAGCCAGTGACTGCAACTACTGAGTCATGTGACCCAGCATGCACTCTGTGGCCCAAGCGCCAAAACTAGAGAAGCTCTTGTGCCGCAGTGAAGACCCAGCATGGCCAAACTAAAAAAGAAAGAAATAAAGAAAATAGATGGGAAAAAATTCCAAATGAAATACTAACAAATCAAATACAGTGTTAGGTAAGAATGATACATATCATGGTTTTGTGAGTTTATTCTAGAAAGACATAACTGGCTTAACACTTAAAGAAATCATTCAATATAATTTTAACAATGTGATCATCTTAAAAGATACAGAAAAGGACTTTCCTGGTGGTCCAGTGGTTAAGAATCTGCTTGCCAATGAAGGGGACATGAGTTTGACTCCTGGTCCAGAAAGATTTCATATGCTGCAGAGCAACTAAATCCATGTGCCATAACCACGTTGCTCACATGCCACAACTTTTGAAGCCCCTGCACCCAGGAGCCTGTGCTCTGCAACAAGAGAAGCCACCAGAATGAGAAGCCCATGTACCACAATTAGAGTAGCCCCTGCTCGATGAAACTAGAGAAAGCCCACACAGCAATGAAGATCCAGTGCAGCCAAAATAAAAATAAATTAACTAGCTAAAATTTAACAACAACCAAAAAAGATACAGAAAAAACATTTTATAAAATGTAACACCCATTCATAATAAAAACTATTAGCTGACTAAGAATAGAAGGAAATTTTCTCAATTTGATAAAGTTATTTACCTAAAACATACAAATAACATCACAATGGTGAAATAGTGAATGTTTCCCTCTAACAAGACAAGATTATCTATTATCACCACTTCTATTCAACACTGTATTGGAGTTCCTGTCAGTGTAATAAGGAGAGAAAAAAATTTAGTTGCAAAGGAAATAGTAAAACTGTACTCATAAATGACATGATCGCGTACATAGAATATCCAAGGAACATACAAACTACTAGAATAAGTGAATTTAGCAAGGCCATGTGATATAAAGTCAATATACAAATATCAATAGTATTTCTTCATACTTGTAACAAACTACTGAAATATGAAAATGTAAAAATAATACCATTTACAATTGTATATGAGGTCCATCCCTGGTCAGGAAAGGAACCTGGTCAGTTCCATTCCTGCCCACATGTTGCAGAGCAACTAAGCCCATGTACCACCACTGCTGAGCCTGGGCATCACAACTACTGAAGCCTGCATGTCCTAGAGTGTGCTCCACAACAAGAGAAGCCACTGCTGTGAGAAGCCTGTGCACCACAACTAGAGAGTAACCTCTACTCGTGAATACAAGAGAAAGTCCACATGCAGAAATGAAGACTCAGCACAGCCAAAAATAAACAATTAATTGTTTTAAAAAAGAAAGTGAAAAGTTAAGTCACAGACTGGAAAAAAATATTTGAAATACATATATCTGCAAATGATTTGTAACCAGATTTCACAAAGAATTCTTACAACTCAGTTCTAAAACCACTGAACTTTTAAAAAATGGGCAAAAGGTTTTCACAAACACTTTGCATATATAAAGATCTATAAATGGCCAAGAAATTAAGTGGAAAGAGCTTCAATATCATCAGTCATCAGGGAAATTCCAATTAAAAACACCATGAGATAATACCACATGCCCACAAGTATGGCTAACAGTACCAAGTGTTCAGAGGCTATGGAGCTACTATATGGACTATTCCATATACTATATATATATAGTATATATTCCATATATACTATATGGAATAGTCCATACTACTTTGGAATTTTTATACATTGCTAGTGAGTGTATAAATGGCACAACCTCTTTTGAAAGCTTTTTGGCATTGTCAGCTTAAGTTAAACATTATACCTACCTATGACCTAAATCAAATGACTATACAGTGGAAGTGAGAAATAGATTTAAGGGACTAGATCTGATAGACAGAGTGCCTGATGAACTATGGACGGAGGTTCATGCCATTGTATAGGAGACAGGGATCAAGACCATCCCCATGGAAAAGAAATGCAAAAAGGCAAAATGGTTGTCTGAGGAGGCTTTACAAATAGCTGTGAAAAGAATAGAAGCAAAAAGCAAAGGAGAAAAGGAAAGATATTCCCATTTGAATGCAGAATTCCAAAGAATAGCCAGGAGAGATAAGGAAGTCATCCTCAGCAATCAAAGCGAAGAAATAGAGGAAGACAATAGAATGGGAAAGACTAGAGATCTCTTAAAGAAAATTAGAGATACCAAGGGAACATTTCATGCAAAGATGGGTTCGATAAAGGACAGAAATGGTATGGACCTAACAGAACCAGAAGATATTAAGAAGAGGTGGCAAGAATAGACAGAAGAACTGTACAAAAAGGATCTTCACAACCCAGATAATCACGATGGTGTGATCGCTCACCTAGAGCCAGACATCCTGGAATGTGAAGTTAAGTGGGCCTTAGAAAGCATCACTACAAACAAAGCTAGTGGAGGTGATGGAATTCCAGCTGAGCTATTTCAAATCCTAAAAGATGATGCTGTGAAAGTGCTGCACTCAATATGCCAGCAAATTTGGAAAACTCAGCAGTGGCCACAGGACTGGAAAAGGCCAGTTTTCACTCCAACCCCAAAGAAAGGCAATCCCAAAGAATGCTCAAATTACCGCACAATTGCACTCCTCTCACACGCTAGTAAAGTAATGCTCAAAATTCTCCAAGCCAGGCTTCAGCAATACGTGAACCGAGAACTTCTAGATATTCAAGCTGGTTTCAGAAAAGGCAGAGGAACCAGAGATCAAATTGCCAACATCCACTGGATGATTGAAAAAGCAAGAGAGTTCCAGAAAAACATCCAGTTTATATTGACTATACCAAAGTCTTTGACTGTGTAGATCACAATAAACTGTGGAAAATTCTGAAAGAGATAGGCATACCAGACCACCTGACCTGCCTCTTAAGAAACCTATATTCAGATCAGGAAGCAACAGTTAGAAATGGACATGAACAATAGACTGGTTCCAAATAGGAAAAGGAGTACGTCAAGGCTGTATATTGTCACCCTGCTTATTTAAATTATATGCAGAGTACATCATGAGAAACACTGGACTGGAAGAAGCACAAGCTGGAATCAAGATTGCCGGGGGAAATATCAATAACCTCAGATATGCAGATGACATCACTCTTATGGCAGAGAGTGAGGAGGAACTAAAAAGTCTCTTGATGAAAGTGAAAGAGGAGAGTGAAAAAGTTGGCTTCAAACTCAACATTCAGAAAACTAAGATCATGGTATCTGGTCCCATCACTTCATGGGGAAATAGATAGGGAAACAATGGAAGCAGTGACAGACTTTACTTTTGGGGGCTCCAAAATCACTGCAGATGGTGATTGCAGCCATGAAATTAAAAGACGCTTACTCCTTGGAAGGAAAGTTATGACCAACCTAGACAGCGTATTAAAAAGCAGAGACATTACTTTGCCAACAAAGGTCTATCTAGTCAAGGCTATGGTTTTTCCAGTGGTCATGTATGGATGTGAGAGTTAGACTGTGAAAAAAGCTGAGCACTGAAGAATTGATGCTTTTGAACTGTGGTATTGGAGAAGACTCTTGAGAGTCCCTTGGACTGCAAGGATATCCAACCAATCCATCCTAAAGGAGATCAGTCCTGGGTGTTCTTTGGAAGGACTTATGCTGAAGCTGAAACTCCAATACTTTGGCCACCTCATGTGAAGAGTTGACTCATTGGAAAAGACCCTGATGCTGGGAGGTATTGGGGGCAGGAGGAGAAGGGGACGACAGAGGATGAGATGGCTGGATGGCGTCACCGACTCAATGGACATGAGTTTGAGTAAACTCTGGGAGTTGGTGATGGACAAGGAGTCCTGGCGTGCTGAGGTTCATGGGGTCGCAAAGAGTCAGACACGACTGAGCGACTGAACTGATGACTCAGCAATTCCACTTGAACACACAAGAAAACTGAGACCAGGAATCCAAATAAAAAGACTTGTTCAAGAATAAAACACCTTCTTCATTACACCAAAAAGTGGAAATAATCCAAATACTCATCAGTAAGAGAATGGATAAAACTTAAAAACACTACATTGTGTAATGATTCCAAGAATAGAAAGTATGTACTGTACAATTTATATGATCTTCAAGAACAAATTAAAGTATCAGGTGTTCTCCAGACTTATTGTGGTGATCATTTCACTGTTTCACCATATACAAATATATTCTGATGTATAAATTCTGAACACCAGAAACTAAATATATGTCAATTATACCTCAGTAATAAAAAAATAAACAAAAATGAAAGGAATCTACAGTGATAAAAGAAAACAATGCCTGCTTCTGGATGTGGGTATTGGCCAGGAAAATGCACAAGAAAACTCTGCATGACTCCTCTGCTCCACATCCATCATTATGGTCAGTCTACCTCTGAACCATTCCTAGAATCATCTGCTTCTCATGATCTGCACTGTCCCTACCATAGACCACATCTCAACAGTCTCTGATGTGCAGGTCAGCAGGACCCTGTGTCTGAGGAATGAATGGAAAGACAAGAGCCCCAGAGACTCATCTGATATGACTGCTATTCTTCTCTATGTGATTGAGCCATCACCACAAAATTTCCATTCCCCACTGATCCAGAATTTTAACTGATTTTCTTTTGTGCCTCAGTTGGTTTTCACAACATTTCCAGTGCCTTAACCATGGAAAAAGATACTGTTTCTAAGGGGAAATGTATTCTGATTTTCAACAAATTTATTAAAATTGCTTAACTTTTCAGAACCCAGCCATTTCTTTTTTTTTTTCCATTTATTTTTATTAGTTGGAGGCTAATTACTTTACAATATTGTGGTTGTGTTTGTTGAATCAGCCATGAATTTACATGTGTTCCCAATCGTTGGAGACTTTCCATCTGCTTTTTTTTTAAATGGTATTTTTAAGTATCTTTAAATCTTTTTGATTGGTTTATATTCTGTGTGTCCAATCATCTTTGAAAATCATGAAGGGAAGGGTCTTCCATTGCTTGTTTTTGTGCACAAGAGCATGGCATGCAGCACTGGATGCATAGGAAGCACACCTGAAACAGAGAACCCCAGCATGTCCTCTGCCTGCCTTTCATCTGTAGAAAAACTTTAGTCAAAGTTGAGCCTATATATGTGCTGTGCTTAGTCACTTGGTCGTGTTGGACTCTTTGCAACCCGATGGACTGTAGCCTGCCAGACTCCTCTGCCCATGAGGATGCTCCAAGCAAGAATACTGGAGTGATTTGCCATGACCTCCTCCAGGAGATCTTCCCAACCCAGGGATCGAACCGGGGTCTCCTGCATTGCAGGCAGATTCTTTACCAGCCGAGCCACCAGGGAAACCTGAGTTTGTATATACTCACTTGCAAATTTGCAGTTAGCCTAAATAGAGAGAAAATTTGAGTTAAGGTTTAAAACATTTCAGAAGAATTAAAAAATGACATCCATGCCAAGTTTGAAAGTAATTAATTACAAGACAGTGAAAGTAGTAGAGCATTAAAATAAAATTACATTTTAAAGTACTAACTTTTAAAGGTAATTCTTGTATTATTCTGAAATGGTAAAACTGATTCAGTAGGGAAAGGCTACTATTCAGTTTATAAACATATTCATCAGTTTTCCTATCACTAGGTATCTCTAGTGAATTCAAAATTATCCAATTTATAAATAATTTAATTTTAGGTTATACTTCCAGTATATAAAATGGTTGCATTAAAACACTTTTTAGAATTTTATGTTTAAAAGTACCTATTGTAAGTTCACATTTATAACTGAAAACTTTTATGAAAGATATTAGTCTTTAAAAAGCTACAGGTCCAAAAAATATTGATGCTAAGATTAATTAGAGTTGTAAAAAGTTGTAAAAGCAGTTGTAAAAAGCAAAATTGAAAATTCAATAGCACAAACAATATAGCAATTTTTTATTTCTTATATAACTGACCAAGATTAATAGATCAGATTAGGAGATCCAGTCTTTTAGAGTCCCAATCTGGTGGTGGACCTACTTCAATACACAGTTTCCAAAGGTCTCTCTAGTTATCAATATTCTAGGCCACAGGTAAGAAAATAGATCAGAAGTCCAGGGCAAGCCAGGGCAAACTACTGCCTTTTAAAATAGGTTGGGCAGAACTTATCTAATCACCTCTTTTTACATTCCTAAGTGAGGACTTAGTCAAACTTAGACAAGTAGCTGCAAGGGAAATTGGGAAATACAGTTGCTATTTGGGCAGCCCCATTCCACTTACAGTCCTATAATGTTGTAATACGAGGAAAACAGATTTCAATGAAGAATTAGCAGTCTGACACCCCTCTAGTCACTAAAATTCTGTGTTCTTCCTTCTCTTCTGCTCATCCCCACCCCAAGGGAGACAACTCCAAATTCCATCCAGGTGCCAAATCCATCTCAAACTCAGGAATCTCTGGGTAATGTAATCACCTCCCTCAGACATGGATTGGTTTCTTGTAGTTGAGCACCTCATTAACGCAAAGGAAGTCACTTGCTTCTCCAATACCCAATAAATGATGGTCTAGTAGAAGAGACAGGATGATTGTATGAGAACTTCTTGTTCTTTAGTATCCAGTGGCCCTTCTACCACCATAAATCTTGGGCAGTGATAAGATGAGAGGTTACTATTTTGAAATCTCAAGGAAGATTCATTTAGGTAACTGAAAAAAGAAAAGACCCTGCTTTATCTTTCTAGGAGAAAGTAGCATTAGACAGAAGAAAAGATATTTGGTGACAAAAGGCATTCTATTTTGTGGTATTTGATGGTGAGGACACTAGTTAAATAAGAGATTTCTGAAGCAAAGCAAGAAAAGAATCCAGAGCAATAGTAAATAGTGGCATTTTTAGAAAAATGAGAAATTTTTGATGAACTCATTTTAATGTCACTCTTGAGAGATAAATGATATTTTGATAAATAAGAACCATTTCATAAAAGACAGAACCACATTAAAAAAAAACCACTTTTTAAAATTACTGAGAATTTAAACTCTGTCCTTAAGCTTCTTTCCTTTTATTCTCCCATTAAGCTACGTTGATGTCATGTGTTCCCCACTGTGCATGTATGTGTCTGTGTTTTCATATAATTCAGACCATATTGTGAGCAGAAGATTTCCTGATGGAGCCAAATGATTTTTCAAACCAAAGATCTATTTTTAAACATATTTTAAAGTAGTTGAAATAAGATAAGTTATGACCATCTAAAAGCAGTTCAATGAAAGTGTAAACTGTAAAGGCAGGATTTAGGCAAAGAAAAGAGAGATGAGAAATGGAAGAAAGACTTGTGACTAAATTAGATGTAAAAAATATCCTCATAAAGGAGAATTATATATGGTGATTGACACCCAGGCCCAAAGCCAGACTGCCAGTGTACCTCTCTGCATTTTCACTTGCAAAACACACACATTACGAAATTGCTCAGAAGATATTTTAAAGAAAAATTCTATCAGTAGCATAGAACCATTCTGAAGTGAAATGAAAGTTGCTCAGTTGTGTCAGACTTTTGACAACTCAGTGGACTGTAGCCTGCCAAATCTCCTCTGCCCAAGAAATTCTCCAGGCAAGAGTACTGGAATGGGTTGCCATTTCCTTCTCCAGGGGATCTTCCCAACCCAGGGATTGAAGCCAGGTCTCCTGCATTGCAGGCAGATTCTTTAGCTGCTGAGCCACCAGGGAAGCCCAAACAGCAGAGGGGGCATCCCTGAGTGGGTGTGAAGAATTGATGCTTTTGAACTGTGGTGTTGGAGAAGAGTCTTGAGAGTCCCTTGGACTGCAAGGAGATCAAACCAGTTAGCTCTAAAGGAAATCGACCCTGATTATTAATTTGGAAGAACTGATGCTGAAGCTCCAATACTTTGGCCACCTGATGCAAAGAGCCGACTCATCAGAAAAGACCCTGATGCTGGGAAAGATTGAAGGAAAGAGGAGAAGGAGACGACAGAGGGTGAGATGGTTGGATGGCATCGCCGACTCAATGGACATGAGTTTGAGCAAGCTCTGGTAAATAGTGAAAGACAGGGAAACCTGGGGTGCTGCAGTCCATGGGGTAGCAAAGAGGAAGACACGACTGAGTGACTGAATAACAAGCATAGAACCAAAAATCCAGTTTTGGGGGTTGAGGCCGAAAGTGGACAAGGAGGCCCCGAAGTGGTTTATCAGATCTCCCGAAAGACAGATGTTCTCCACTTAAGCTTTTGGAGCAAGACTTGGTTGGTGGTGTTGACTGTTTCCCTTCACCAGTAGGGGTTTGTCACTTTAAGACAAACACCAGGAAGTTAAAAGTGAATGGGAGAAGCGAACGACGGAAATTCCGGCTGCTCGGATCTCCCCATGGGAGTATTTGAGAGTTCGAGCAACTGCAGCTGAAAAACGGAGAGGTTGTAGAGTTAATCCTTTTTGCTTAAAGCAGGTTGACCCACTTTTTATTCCCTCAACTGGGGTAAAGGGTGCGGCTGAGTGGGCGGGGTGTCGGCTGAGAGGTGTGGAGCCGAACAGCCCCTCCCCATTGGTTATTGCTGATGTTGGTAGTTTGTTGCTTTATATATCTTTGAAAAGAGCCAAAATTGCAGTGTGCTCCAGATCGCAGCGGTAGGATCTGCTGGTGTTGAGGCAAAGCCATTGATTTCGAGTAGCACAGCCGACCTCTCAGCTCTGGGTCTTGTAGCCACAGGGCTCTCCCATCCAAGGTGTAGTAATTCCCTGTGGCTAGGAGGACACCGGTATCTGGCTTCCTCGAAGGTATCTGCTGTTTCAGCCTTTATTTATTGATGCCACGGCCAGGTCTTACCGAAAGATGTTAACTGATATGTGTTTTCTACCTTTTGTCATCCTTTCTTTCAGACAGGTTACACTAACGCAGCCCCGTGAAGATCTCTGGAGACCATGGCCAAGAAAAGAGTTGCTGTGATTGGGGCAGGTGTGAGTGGGCTCACCTCTATCAAGTGCTGCCTGGAAGAAGGCTTGGAGCCCCTCTGCTTTGAAAGGTCTCATGACATCGGAGGGCTGTGGCGGTTCCAGGTAATCCTCCTGGTTCCTTAATACTTGGAACTCTGGCTGTAACTAGGTGCAAAAGATATTTTATCTTGTGTCAGGAAATATGATGGGCTTCATAGTGATTCAGCCTGCTAGACTTCAGCCTGCTGATCCCTTCTCAGCAACCATCACCTCAGGTTCCATGCAGATTCCTCTTTCCTGAGGCTGGAAGCAAAAATGGGACAGAAGTATCACTTTTTTTTTTTTTTCCGCTTTACTGATGACTATGAAAATGGCACAGAGATCATTTTCATTTACAGATCTTCCTTGATTGACAATGAAATTACATCTTGATAAGCCCATCATAAATTGAAAATATCCTAAGCTTAAAATACATTTAATACACCTAACTTGGTAAAGAACCTGCCTGCTATGCAGAAGACTGACTACAATGCAAGAGCCCACCTGCAGTGCAGGAGAGGCAGGTTTGATTCTTGGGTTAGGAAGATCCCCTGGAGAAGGAAATGGCAATCCACTCCAGTACTCTTGCCTGGGAAATCCTATGGACAGAGGATACTGGTGGGCTACAATCCATGGGGTTGCAAGAGTTGGACACAACTAAGTGACTAAACCACCCCCTAACAACATAGCTACACCTAGCCTACCTTAAATGTGCTCAAAACACTCACATTAGACTACACAGGCAAAATCATCTCATACAGAGCCTATTTTATAATAAAGTGTTGAATATTTTATAATTTATTGAATACTATACTGAACATGAAAACCAGAATGGTTGTAAACCGATCAGTTGTTTACCCTCCTGATCTGTGACTGGGTGGAAGCTGCCACTGCCCAGAAGCATCAGAGTATGGTACGAAATATTGCTAACCCAGGAAAAGATTAAAATTCAAAATTTGAAATATGCTATCTATTAATGAATATTGCTTTTAAACTATTGTAAAGTTAAAAAAATCACAAGTTGAATCATGGTAAGTAAGCTGGAGAGTGTCTGTAATAAGTTTTGCTGCTATCTGGAAGAGGGCAACAATCTCAGTGGTTCCAGGGTGTAACAAAATGACAATATGTGAAGTGGCTAGAAAATTTAGAATGGTTACTCTTGGTCTGCATTAATCAGTAAGTGATCTAGAATATAGTTTATAGCTCCTTCCAGGAATTTCTCTTCTAATCTTATTGTTTTTGTTTGTTTGTTTGTTTCTTCCTTTCTTTTAAAAATTCTAGTAACTTTAAACAATTCTCTAATAATTCCAGTCCCTGAATAGGATATAAAATCTGGCCTAAAAGCATCAAAAAATTCTTTGAGCTTTTTCTTTGCTTGAGAAATCAAATCAGTAGTCCTATCTTCAGAGGAGGGCAGCAGGCACATGCAACTAGGTTTTCTTGTCCTTGCACAGATAAAGTTGTTGCTTTAATTTGCACACCCAGCCCTGCAACTAACATATTAAAGTAACATCTAACTTAATGATAGTTAAGCTTATTATTTGTCAAAGCATATTAACCTCCTTAACTGCCTCCAAAGCAACATCCACTGGGTTTGCTTTTAAACTCACTTTTTAAAGCCAGTGAATGGTATTAAGGTGTCCAGATTTGTTTCATATTTCGTAAAGACAAACATAGTGTTTGTTAGCTACTTCAAAGTGGTTTCACAGCATTCCTGCTGTTGTGTGTCTTGCCTCTGTCTTGGCAACTAACTGACAATAGTTCTTATTCAGATCTAGGGTGAACACCCCTTAGCACACCACCCCTGCCTTGGTCATAGTCAGTCTTGCACGTGGACTAAGAAGGCTGTTAATTAATATTTTGTAATCAATAGAAAATTTTACTTTAGAAACCCAGCCATAACATAGTGTAGAGTTTAAGGGCATAGTCTGGGTTCAAATCCTATGTCTACACCAACTAGCATTACTGTGACTTTGGGGAAAATCATTAAATCTCTCTGTACCTCTATGTTATCATCTTTAAGAAGGAGATACCCACTTCACAGAGTTATTGTGGAGGTTAAGTGAATAATTATGTCATCACTAATAACAGTGGCACAGTAAGTGCTACACATCTGTTGTTATTCAGTAGGCCAAATGTGGGGCCCACATATTTGGCATCTGGTAAGCGTCCTGGGCAGGTTTGGCAACTACTGATTAGGTAAGAAATCAGTTAAAAGTTCACCATCCTACCGATTATCAGGTTTCTAGCATTTATCACCAAAGTGGCTTAAACTTCTTCTCTGTTAAAAACTCAACTTGCAGTTTGTTCTGATGATACTCTTGGCAAAATTTCAACACCTTATGAACTGCTTACTTGAAAATAAATAAGCTATATTTCATCGTAATGCTCTGACGTCTGTTAAGACAGACTACATCTGTGTCTATTATATGTAACATATATTTTTTACATCTATTATACACACACACATACACACCACTCTAATTCTAGAGCCAAAGGCCATGCCTGGCATGTATTAGGCACCAAACATATTTGCATTTTATAAATGAATCCTTGAGAAGGAAAATTTCTTGGGTGGCTGCTTAGACTGTTTGTGGAAATAGACCTTCATTCTCACATATTCCAGTTACACAGTTGTGAAACCTGAGGTATTTGTTAGCATTTGTTAATTGGAAATTAAGCCTGTTTGACTTGTTGATGCTGGTGTCCTCAAACATTTCCTTTGAGATCTGCTTTTCTTTCACCTCCTTGCTTGTTATTTGGAGCCTTCTCCCCCAACCTACCCCTCTCACATTTTTGTAATTTCATTGGGGGTTTCATTTATATAAGATCATCCCAAGCATATTGGAATCCCACTGTTGCTATAAGGTGTCCAGTAAGTCACTGGGGACTCAGGGCTTCCATTTTCTTTCTTGTAATAGGTCTCAGGGATTCAGGATACATGCCTTTCTTCTTGACCTCTTCATTAATGTTAGATCAGACTGAGGGTGAAACATAGGTAGTGATGTGAGACACATGGCTTTAAAGTTCATTACTACAGTATTACTTTATAAACAAAGTGGTTTAAAATGATAAATCGCTTGGGAAATGTTGAGGTTTTAATAAATATGCAATGCTATAGAATAATTTTTTATTTTAGTTAAATTTAAAAAATCTCAATGCATACCAACTGAAGCAATGCAGCAGCAGTAGCAGCGGTGCTTCTCAAACTTGAAAATTAAAATGAATCACTGGACATTTTGCTAAAATGTACATTCTGATTCATTAATCTGGGGATGGTGCCAAGATGCTATATTTCAAATAAGCCCCCAAGTGATGTTGTTCCTGCTGATAATTACATTTTGAGTAATAAAGTTCTAAAGTGTATATGTTATACAAAGATACCATATTGATACAATATAATATAAAGTAAGGAATGTTTAATACATTTTGATTTAAATATAAAATTAAGTAATGACCACTGTTAGATGGATAGGTCTTTTAAATTCTTAAATATATCACCCTCCAAAAAAGACAACTGAATGGATACAAAAATACTTAGAAGGTTAACTATAGAGCTGCTGCTACTGCTGCTGCTAAGTCGCTTCAGTCGTGTCCGACTCTGTGCGACCCCATAGACGACAGCCCACCAGGCTCCCCCGTCCCTGGGATTCTCCAGGCAAGAACACTGGAGTGGGTTGCCATTACCTTCTCCAATGCGTGAAAGTGAAAAGTGAAAGTGAAGTCACTCAGTTGTGTCGACTCTCAGCAACCCCATGGACTGCAGCCTACCAGGCTCCTCTGTCCATGGGATTTTCCAGGCAAGAATACTGGAGTGGGGTGCCATTGCCTTCAAATTCAACATAGTACTAAAGTCCTAATGGACCAATTCAGCAAGAAAAGAAAAATCAAATCAGAAAGAAGTATCTCCGTTTGCAGGTGACATGATCCTATATATAGAAAATCCTAAAGAATTCACAAAAAAATCCCAGAAATATTAAACAAATTCAGTGAAGTTTCAGGATACAAAATTGATACATAAAAATCAGTTGAACATATCCCAACAATGAACTATCTGAAAAAAATTTTTTAAAGCAATCCCATTTGTCATTTCAAACCTATAAGATAGTTAGGAGGTGAAAGATCTGTACACTGAAAACTATAAAATATTGATGAAAGAAACTGAAAAAGACATATAACTGAAAAAATATGCTATGTCCATGGATCAGAAAAATTAATATTGTTGTTAAAATGGCCATACTACTCAAAGTCATCTATAGATTCATTGCAGGTGGATATCAATTCTTTACCAGCTGAGCCACAGGGGAAGCCCCTCAGATTCATTGCAATCCCTATCAAATTCCAAAACATTTTTCATAAAAATAGAAAAAAATCCAAAATTTATATTGAACCACAGAAGACTTCAAATAGGTAAATCAATCCTACCAGCCCCCCCCCCCAAAAAAAAAATGGAAGCATCACACTTGCTAATTTCAAACTATATTATGAAGCTACAGTAATTAAAACAGTGGTACTGGCATAAAAATAGACACCCATACCAATGGAACAGAATTCAGGGCCAGAAATAAACCCATGAATATACAGCCAACTAGTATTTCATAAAAGACCCAAGAATACCCAACGGGGAAAAGACAGTCCCTTCAATAAATGACACTAGCAAAAGTGCATGCCCACACATACACAAAGATGAAATTGGACCCCTACCATACACCACTCACCAAAGCTAAGTCAAAATAGACTAAAGACTTAAATGTAAGACCTGAAGACACAAAAATTCTAGAAGAAAACAGTGGTAATAAGTCCATTGACATTGGTGTTGGCAATTTATTTTGAATATGATACCAAAAACACAAGTAACAAAAGAAAAAAATAAAAAAGCAGGATTACATCAAACTGAAGATTTTGTACAGCCAAAAAAAAAGAAAAACTCAACAACATGAAAAGGCAACCTTAAAAAAAAAAGAAAAGGCAACCTGTAGAATGGGAGAAAAATATTTGCAAAATACATATCTGATAAGGGGTTTACATCCAAAATAAGGAGCTTATAAAACTCAAGATCAGATAAACAACCAATCAGGAAAGGGGAACTTAATAGACATTTTCCAAAGAAGACATACAGACGGCTTAAAAAAAAAAAAAAAGATCCATTTAAAAAAACGGGCAGAAGGCTTGAGTAGACATTTTTCCAAAGAAGATATAAAAATGGCTAATAGGAAAATGAAATAGTGCCCAATAACATTAATCCTCAGGGAAATGCAAATCAAAACCACCATCAAAATTTTAAAATGAAATATCACTTATTAGCATGGTTATAGAGTAGGGCACTAAAGAGTTGAGTGAAAGGTCAATAGGATGGATGGGGCTTGCTGACAGTGGTGCTCACTGAAGAATGATCTGACTAAGCCGTGTCTTGGGGAACCCTCAAAGAATCTACCTGTAAGTCTTTCCTTCTTGGACTTCTTACATTCACTAGAAAAAGTTCTTTCCATCTCTTGCTCTGACAATATATGTCTGATTACCTACATCCTGTGGGCTGACAGAGAAGATTGGAAGTCTCAATATTCAACATGCAAAAGTTTCGTTTATTATCCCTGATTTCAACAGAGTCCCCACCTGTCTTCTGCCTTTTACTGTTCTGTGGTGTTCTGTCCTGGTGCCTTTATTTTGCCCTTTACAGAAAATCTGCCTTTAGACTGCTGCCATGTAAGACAGGCACTGTAACCCAGCTATATGGTGAGAAGTACAGGCTCTTGGAAACCAACTGCTTAAACAGATTTTTAATTCAGTTCTCTTGTTTTTAACCCCATTTTAACTCCCATTTCCAGAGGTACCCAGTGTTTCCAACTCTGAGTAGTATGAATTCCTGGTATATAAATCAGTTTTCTCAGTTTTCCCCTCTGCCAACTTATAATTGCATTTCCTCAGGTCTACTAAGTTAGTTTGCACTCATGCATCTGCTTTTTATCTTTCAAATTTTGTAACTTATCTCCCATTTTCTTTGTCTTTTAAGTTTATTTTTTTAAGCCCTTTAGTTTCCTTTTAGAGGGGCTTTGGGAAGGACATGAGTTGTCAGTGTATGTTTAATCTGTCAGGTCTAACCAGAAGTCCTTTCAATTTTTTTATACTACATTTCAATAATGAATAGAAAAATTACAAAGCAAGAAATTAAATTTAGACTGCAGCTATCTCTTTCCAAATCTAGCTTTCTATAAGCTCCTTCTTTCTGAGTATGACCACTGGTTATTTTATTTTAATGAAACCAATAAACTCATATGACAAATATTTTACCGTGATTTAAAATGGATAGATGTTCTAGCATAATTTTTGAATGTGACTAAATAATCTGCTAAATTATAATACATCCAGCTAAAATATTCTTTTATGATTGAATCAAATGAATTTTTTCAGCCTATAATAAATGCTCTTTATTTTCTGTGGAATATACATTTTATCTGCCACTGCCTATATTTCAGATTATCTAGGACACCTGAATTTAAATTCATTAATAGGTTTTTCTAGTTATAAACACATTATGTTCTTGATAACAAAACACTTTACATCAGATGCCTACATAAGAAAACCTAGATAATTCACATATGATTTTAATTCGGAATATAAAATTTTTCTCAACAGTTTTTATCAGTTATTACTAACTGATAATGTGTGGCTGTTAACTTTGGCTACACACTGAACAATCACCTGGGAACTTTAATAAACTTTAACAAATACTGCTATCAGCCCATCTAGATTCTGGCTTTAACTGGCCTGGAGTACCAATAAAACTCTCCACTAGTTATTTCTAATGCACAACCAACATGGAAACCTTTGGCCTTCAGCCTTTACCCCTGCTTTCCCATGTGATAAATGAGGATGACATTGCATCTTTAAAACAAAATCAATAAGAGTTTATTGAATAAACATTTCTGGACCTCAGACTATATTAGATGGCATGGTGAAATAGAGTTATATAACCAGCCCTCGGGTATTTTGCAATTTAGCTAAGAATGTGTGGAGAAAGGACTTCTGAGGTGGATGGGATAAACTCTGGTGCCCTGAGCTTTCTAGGGCCAGCACAAGACCTCTTATCAGTAGATCTCAACCTTATCTACATGTTAGACAAGAAGTAATTAAAACAGGGTCTCTGGGAGAAGGGACCAGGCATTAGTATTTGAGAGTTCCCCATGTGATCCCTGTGTGAAGACAACATTGAGAACAGTCCTAAGACAGCTGGGGTCCCATAGGATACAGAGAGTGTCAAAGGAACAGAAGGTCCACACTGTTCTCATTCCTCCTACTGAAGGCGAGTCCTTTTTCTCTGTTCTTCTGCCCTTACTATTGCCTCCGATCCCTTCAGTTTAAGTTACACTCCCCTATGTCCCCATTCTCTTTTTTCACATGAATTTCCTATTCAATGCAAGTCATGTGCTTTGGCAGGAAATATGATCAAGGTATGTCTGTATTGGGGAAGATTATTCACTGATGGTAGAAAATACTAAAATGCAGGAGTAGAAGCTCCTTTTTCTACTCACTGACCTGATACTGCTCTGCCCTCACATATAAAGTAGTGAGCTGACAGTAATAAGCACTACCAAGGATCCAGTCGGGTGTTTAGAAGGGCTTGAAGGTTTTTGTGGACATACAATATTTCATTGTCTTAATTATTTAAAAATTAATAGAAATATATGATTATTGTCACATATAAGGGGTAAGATCTGTGATTCATTTAGCTCAGTGACCCCCAACATACCTGCTGTGGAAAGCATCGGTCCACTCCTTCTACTTGGAAACTTCGAACCTTTGGAAAACAAGGACAGACGTGTATTTTTTACCATTAAGATAGTGGGGTTTTTTGTTTTGTTTTGTTTTGTTTTGTTTTGGCAGTGCTGGGTCTTGGTTGCAGCATTCAGGATCTTTAGTTGCAGCATGAGAGCTATTAGATGTGGCATGTGGGATCTAGTTTCCTAACCAGGGATCGAACCCGTGCCCTCTACTTTGGTACAGTGTGGCGTTTTAGCCACTGGACCACCAGGGGAGTCCCTAATATAGTGTTTTTATTACTTTAGAAATATCTGCTGAATGAATGAAGTCAAATTTAATAGTTAGGAATATTTCTACCCCTGCCCTCACAAACACCTTGTTTTCAAAAGGACCTAACCACTAGTTAATTTTTTTAATGTGCTATTACAAACAATATGTTTAAATAAACTTTAATTTTAGAACTGCGTTAGGTTTACAGGATTATTGGGAAAATAGTACAGAGTTTCCATATACCTCATGTCCAGATATTATTAACATCTTACATTAGTGTGATAACATTTGTCATAATTAGTGAACCAATACTGATACATTATTATTAACTGAAGTCCATGCTTTATTCAGATTTATTTGGGCTTATTTTTCCTAATGACCTTTCTCTGTTCCAGCTGTCGTGTCTCCTTAGGCTCCTCATGGCTGTATCAGTTTCTTAGCCTTTCCTTGTTTTTGATAACCTTGACAGTTTTGAGAATCACTGGTTAGATATTTTATAGAAAATCCCTCAGTTGGGATTTGTCTGATGTTTTCGTCATGGTTAGACTGGGGTTATGAATTTTGGGGAGGAAGACCTTAGAGGTAGAGTGCCATTCTCATCACATCGTATGAATGTTACACTCTATCACACTTATCACACTGATTGATGTTAACCTTGACGACCTGCCTTGAAATGGTGTTTATCAGTGTTTGTCACTGTGAAGTTTCTCTTTTTTCCTCCTGCGTCATACTGTACTCATTGGAAGAAAGGCACTACGCACAGTCCACACCTAAGAGCAAAGTTGGCTATTCTAGGCTTTTTGTCTTTCCACATAAAATTTAGAATCAGTTTGTCAACATCTACAAAATAGCTAGCTGGGATATTGACTGGGACTGCATTGAATGTATAGATCAAGTTGGGAAAACTGACATCTTAACAATATTGAGTCTTCCAATCTATGAGTATAGAATATGTTTTCATTTATTTATATCTTTGATTTTCTTCTTCTGTGTTTTATATTACCTGGATATAAGTCTCATACATATTTTGTTAGATTTTTACCTAAGCATTTAATTTGGGGAGTCTTATTATAAATGGTATGGTATTTAATTTCAAAGTCCAATTTTTCATTTCTGGTATATAGAAAGCAGTTAGCTTTTGTATATTACCACTGTAGCCTGCAGCCCTGCTATAATTGCTTATTAGTTCCAGGAATTTAAAAAAATTCTTTAGAATTTTCTACATAGATAGTCATATCATCTGCAAATAAAAATCACTTTACTTATTCCTTCCCAATATGTGTACCTTTATTTCCATTTCTTACCTTATTACATTAGTTAGGACTTCTAATACAGTGTTTAATAGAAGTGTTAAGAGAGGCTGTCCTTGCCTTGTTCTCAATTTTATGGGTAAATTTTTCATTTTCTCACTATTAAGTATAATGTTGTTGTGTTAGTCACTCAGTCGTGTCCAACTCTTTGCGACCCCATGGACGGTAGCCCACCAGGCTCCTCAGTTCATGGGATTCTCCAAGCAAGAATAGTGGAGTGGGTTGCCATTCCCTTCTTCAAAGTATAATGTTATCTGTAAGTATTTTGTAGATGTTCTTTATCAGATTGAAGGTGTTTCCCCCTATTCCTAGTTTGCTGAAGGTTTTTATCATGAATGTGTGGTATAAATATTTCTACAAAAATAAAAGAAAAATCCTACCTCCTTAATAAATCAATTTGTTTTTCCTACCTTCAAGTTTTATTGATTTATAATAAATAAAATATACTCATATAACAGGGAAGAGATTATATGTTGTATAATTATGTAAACATGGGTAGATGCAGGCAGACAGTTTCCCCAGGCATACTAATATTATATTTGGTGATTACAATGTGAATTTAATTTTGTCTATTACTTTTTCCACTTAAAGTTATAGCATAGGCTATTTTAAGTATTCCTTTACAGATTTCAAAATCGCATTTTTAAGTGTCTCCAAATTCAATCTCTATAATTCATTCATTAATTCATTTCAAATCATTTATTAAGCATCCACTATATATCAGGTTGGGAAGATATACACTTCCTGGAGTAGGAAATGGCAACCGACTTCAGTATTCTGGAAAATTCCATTGTCAGAGGAGCCTGGCAGGCTACAGTCCATGGGGTTGCAAAGAATCAGACACAACTGAGCGTGCACGCATGGGCACACACACACACACACACATCAGAAATACAAAAAATAAGACACAAACTCTACTTTTGGGTACCTCACAGTCGTAATAACAAATGTAGACTACTGTATATTCTAAGTTGCCTTGATGGCAATACGAGCAGAGAGTTTTGGCAGCTTGGAGGTTGAATGGGGGCATTTAACTCAGTGGAGAAGAAATACTTCTCTAAAGAAGTGACATTTGATGGGACTCTTGAATGACTGATAAGAATTTTCCAAATGGAGAAGCAGTAGTATTACAAAATTTTAAAGCTGTAAAAGAGTCTAGAATGCTTCAAAAACAATTTAATGACCCAGAAGCTTGAAGTTAATTGAGGAGAACAATAAATGAAGATAATAAGGTAGATTAGGATTGTACAACATGCTGAGTTTTAGAATAAGAAATCTGGTTTCCCACATGGAATCAGTAGAAGCCAGTAAGCAGTGGGCTGACAGGATCTACTTTGAATTTAGCAGGATACTTAAGAAGTGGTGTGGAAGATAAATTCTACATCATACTAAGATCATAATTTATTAAACCATTTGCCTATTGAGGGAGGGGCCATTTTAAGTGATTTCTAATTAATAACTATTTTAGATAATATAAATATCTTCATTTGATTTTATATCATTTTACAACATTTTTATAAGATAAAAATATCTTATTCAACACTTTTTGAAATGAATTTGATGTATTTTGTTAGTTTGTTATGCATTATGTGAAATTTACTTCTTTTTTCTATATGTACCTTTCTCAGTGTAATTCAGCATACATCTATTAAATATCTACTAAGTGCTATTTATAGTTTTATAAGTGTGGGAAAGATCATAAATATAAGTCAAGGGGTTTACAATTGAATTGGGGAGATAAAGAATATATAAACTCTAAGACATTATGGAGGTCTCTGAATCCTAAGCTGAAAAACATAAACTAAAAATAGAACATGGAGCAGCATCCAAAAGTTTTATTAGAGAAGAGATACAACCATACCCTAGAAGGAACACTTTGGTTGAAATTTGTAGGATAGGTTAGAAGAGACTTGAAAAGAGACTTGTGAAAACATTATTAGCAGCCAAGAAGAATGAGATCCTGAACTATGGGGCAAAGAAATGGGAGTGATCAATTCAGGATTCTGAAATTCAAAAATTCTTTTCTAAAAACCAGAGGAAAATCATCTCTAATGGGGGCAAAGCCAATGAACACTCTCCTTTATGGCCATTTAATGCTCGGTAATACCCAACATCCAAATATCTTTTTGTTTATGGAAAAAAGGGAAGACTGTCTCTGCCCTTTGTTATTTAGTCTCTAAGTCATGTGAACTCCTTTGCAACCCCTTGAAATATGGCCTGGCAAGCTCCTCTGTCTGTATGATTTCCCAGGCAAGAATGCTGGGAAGATTGCCATTTCCTTCTCCAGGGGATCTTCCAACCCAGGATTTGAACCTGTGTTTTCTGCATTGGCAGGCAGATTCTTACTACTGGGCCACCTGCAAAGCCCAAAAAGGGAAAAGGGGGTCCAAATTGGTTAAGGTAACTGTTCATGATGAAAACAATTTAAAAAAAAGTTGAAAAGTCATCATTTGTGATGTTTCAGTGAAGGCTAATATAGATACTGTGCTATTTTATGTGATCAGTACAACACTCCTGTGTGTGTGTGCTAAGTCACTTCAGTCATGTTCAACCCTTTGCAACCCTATGGACTGTAGCCCACCATGCTTCTCTGTCCATGGGACTATTCAGCAAGAATACAGGTGTGGATTGCCATGCCCTCCTCCAGGGCATCTTCCCAACCCAGGGGTTGAACCTGTGTCTCTTGCATCTCCTGCATCAGCAGGCAGATTCTTTACCACTGAGCTACCTGGGAAACACTTGAGGATTTTGCTAAAAAGGCAGGTTTCAATTCAGTAGGTCGGGGTGGGGCCTGAGATTCGGCATTTCTAACAGTCTCCCAAGAGATACCTCTGCCTGCTAGTTCACAGATCATACTTCAGGTGGCAAGGATCTAGAGTAGCGATTCTCAAATGCAGTGTATTTTGTTGGGCATTAAATGGTTTTAAGACCAATGTCAGTGTGTGTGGGTGTGTATGTGCATGGGTGGGGGGTGGTCCCCAGATACCAACAAACAATGTTCAGATATTAGCAAGATGTCCAAGAATTAAACTCAATTCTATTTACCCAGAGATAGTTTCAGATTCCACAAATTGAGAGGTCAGTCCTACAAGACTGCCCCCTCAGTCCTACTGCAGACACCAAGTCATAAACTCGGGTTATTACCAGTGCTTCTGACCAACTGGCTATAGTTTGGAGATTCCAGTGACGCCCCCCCACCTTGGACTTTGGACTTCAGATGCCAGTTGTTACCAGGTTGTTACCTAAACTTCTGACCAACTGGCTATAAATCAGAAATTCCCATGACCCTTTCCTTGGGTTTGCTTAATTTGCTAGAACAGCTCACAGAACACAGAAAACCCATTTGTTTCCTCACTGGATTACCAGTTTTTTATAAAAGTATGTAGCTTGGGAACAGCCAAAGGGAGAGATGCACAGGGCAAGGACACTGAGCTTCCATGCCCTCTCTAGGCATGCTGCTCTCCTGATCTTTTCAGGTTCACCAACCTGGAAGCTCCCTAAATCCTACTCTTTTGGGTTTCTGTGGAGGCTTCATGACATAGGAATGATTGATGAAATCACTGGGCATTGGCTACTGACTGATTCAACTTCCAGTCCCTCTCCCCTCCCCAGAAGTCAGAAGGGGGCAACTGAAAGTTACAACCCTGTAATCACGGTTTGCTCCATTGGTAACCAGGCCCACCATTAGCTGCTTTCTAAGAGTCACCATACTAACACAACAAAAGACTTTAATCACTCTCAACACTTGGGAAATTACAAGAGTTCTGGGAACTCTGAGCTAGGAACTGTGTAGAAAGACCAAATATATATGAGAAGTATGTTTGGACCATCTAGATGACCAAATAAATATTTCTTATAAATCACAATATCACATTTAATTTATTTCATTTTTATATTATAAATAATACTATCAACATACATTAACATGAATTTTTGTCTACAATACTGAATCTTTCTTTAAATGGCTAAGAGTCAAGGGTTTTCATATTCTTGCCACATTACTCTCCAGAAAACATTTTACTGAGATTTCGTTTTTGCTAACACTGAGTTAGTCTTTTAAATTAGTGAAAATAAGGTAATACAGGAACACATAGTGACAGAATTACAAACTAGTACAGTGTTTCCTGGAGAACAGTGTTGCAAGTACATGAAAAACCTTGAAACTAGTACTCAGATGGGCAGTTCTCACTTGGAGTCTCTTGTCATTTTAATCAGGTGACAACTAAGACTGGACACATACTATGACCTCTTTGTTCCCATGTTTAGAACATCAGCTGGGATAACTAGGACTTCTGGGGGCTGGCTGCACATCTCTTTATCATAAACATGCTCTTCATGTGGCTAGCTCGGGCTTCCTCACAGGATGATGGTCTCAGGGTAGCTGGACTTGTTACACAGCTGCTGACTTCTACTAGAGGAAGCTTTCTAAGAAACCCAGGTGGAAGCGGCAAGACTACTTACCCACTTAGTCTTGGAATCCATTCAGTATCATTCCAACTGCATGCTGTTGGTCAAAAGCAAGTCATAAAGAGAACTCAGATTCAAGGGGAAGAGACAGCATGAAGGTACAAATCCTGGGAGATATAAAGGGCTATGTGTGTATAATTTTTTTTAATTGATGTTTCAGATAACTTTTCAAATGTTAATTGGCTGTTTATAAACCATGACCTTAATTCTCAAGCTGCTATGAATGCTTTTTATTTACTACAGGAAAAACCTGAAGAAGGAAGGGCAAGTATTTATAAGTCAGTGATCATCAACACTTCGAAGGAGATGATGTGCTTCAGTGACTATCCCATCCCAGATCACTATCCTAACTTCATGCACAACTCCCAGGTCCTGGAGTATTTCAGGATGTATGCCAAAGAATTTGGCCTTCTAAAGTACATTCAATTTAAGGTAGGGAATTTTGTGGGTATCTCTGTGATTGAAGTTGTTTGCAAAGTAAATGAATAATGTGTTCATTTGGCAGTACTTATGTGCAGCTTTGTTTGATGTGCTCATGTATTTATCCAATAGACTCCACACTGTGTCTTCTCTCTGACTGAAAAATATTTGTGGGAAAGTCCCTCTTCTATGTATTTCGGCTACATATCCAGGAACAACCTTCATTTCATTGCCATCATTCTGTATCATTTGATTACAATAAACAAATGAGAACTGACAGGTATGGGCACTTTGAAAGCTTCTGGTGCCACAATTTGTTCCACAATGTGCTACTTAGCCTTTTATGCTTTCTGAAGGGCTTTCCAGTGCATTTTTTATGTGATCACGACAACCCCATGAATTAGTTATTGAACAGTTATGAGAAAGCAAATAAGTTAACTCTGGTGTAGAAGAAAGAACACTGAATTAGGAAAAAAAATCTTAAGTTCTAGTCTTTGTTCTGCTGCTAATCTACTTGTGACTTCAGGCAAGTAAGTTCCTCAACTTTGATATGTCTTAGTTTTATTTGTAAAACAAGATGATTGTAGTATATCACCTCCTTGGTTCCTTCCTACTGTAAAATCTTCCATGATATATCATTTTAATCCATGACCATAAAAGAACCAGTATTTCTGACAGCTGGCAAAAAGCCCAAATCTTCTACTTTCTGATCATTCTACTAAATCATGCCTTTTTCTATTTAACAACAAAATTAAAAATGGCAATATCCAGTGACAACTTCCAAAGTGAGTCATTTACAGCCTAGTGGTGTTTCTCTTCACTTGTTAAAAACACTTAGGTCTGTTACCACATTAGGCAGTGAAGAAACAAATACCAAAAACCAAACAAACAAACAAACAAAAAAAAACCAACAAAAGAAAAGACAGTGATTTAACAGTCTAGTTAAAGAGACAGAAAAGTGAAAATTTCATTGGAAGCATAATTAATAAAAATACAGAATTACAGGGTGATAAGTGCTCTGAGATACATTGCAGCTCAGAGGTGGGACACTTAACCCATCAGAGCTTGAATTATCTGGTACCAAGAATGTTTCCTTAGAGGAGGTAACACCAAACTAAATGTTGAAGGGTGAGTATCTCCAAATGAAGAAAGCATAAAAGGATGATCCAGGCAGAAGCACCAGCCTGTGTAAAAGTAAGAACACAATAGAAAGGAACTATAAATAATATGGGATCACTTGGGTATATAAGAGTGGTATCTCTATTAGTCCATCAAGACATTATGGTCATCCTAGAAGCACATAAGACATACTCTTAATGTTTCCTTAGACTAGGTAGAGTAACCTGCATTTGTTTTTAAAGCGAAAAATTGTACCACTGATTATCCCATCTTTCTTTCTAGTTACTTGTAAAATGGGCATTTATGGGAGTCAAAGAAGTTCATTTACACAAAACATGAGCCACTGAGATGTTTTTCTACTCTATTAGGACAGGGAGCCTTATTAGCTCAGCCACATGTTTAAGATTAGACAGTGAGATCAGAACTTGAGATAAGAAGGCATCAGAAGATCTCAGGATGTCTGGGAGTACTGGGAGGAATAGGCATTTAGTGCATCGAGTGTCTTAGAAACACAAGAGAAGCCCAAATTTTATTCAAGTATCATATTGCCTTAGGGTATGGTCCAAGAAGGGCTTCCCAGGTGGCACAGTGGTGAAGAATCTACCTGCCAATGTAGGAGACACAGCAGACTTTGATCCCTGTGTCAAGAATATCCCCTGGAGGTGGAAATGGCAACCCACTCCAGTATTCTTGCCTGGAAAATCCCATGGACAGAGGAGCCTTGTGGGCTACAGTCCAGGAGGTCACAAAGAGTCAGACATGATTGAGTGACTGAGCATACACACACGCATGGCCTAATAAAACTAGTAATTTGCACTTTTCTAGGAGAGGACAGTGCAACATTAATTTCCCAACTCGTTTGAATTAGGTTGCCTCATGAAAGTTTTCTCACTCTGACCAAGGTAGCGGTGGTTGTGATGGTTTAGTGGCTAAGTTGTGTCCTACTCTTATGACCCCACGGACTGTAGCCCGCCAGGCTCCTCTGTCCATGGGATTTTCCCAGGAAAGAATACTGGAGTTGGTTGCCATTTCCTTCCCCGGGGGATTCTTTCCGACCCAGGGATTGAACCCTGGTCTCCTGCATTGCAGGCAGAATCTTTACCAATTGAGGCATGGCCCAAGAAAAGTAGTCATTTGTACTCTTCTAGAAGGAGAGGACAGTGCAACAGTAGTCTGCCAACTCTGTTTTATTTAGCTTGCCTCGTGAAAGTTTTCTCACTCTGACCGTAGGCCCCCCCCAAAAAAGTTCTTATTTGTAGAGTATGAAAATCAAATATCCCTGCCTTAGCCCTCTTATGTGGTATCTGCCCTATGTGTAACCCCCTGCAAAGACAGACCTGTCAGGGAAGATGACCACTGCATAGGCTGTGGCTTCAGTCCCCTGTGACGACCCCTTTTCTTCTTAGACCACTGTGTGCAGTGTAAAGAAGCAGCCTGATTTCCCCACTTCAGGCCAGTGGGAGGTGGTCACGGAATCTGAAGGGAAAAAGGAGACGCATGTCTTCGACGCAGTTATGGTTTGCACTGGCCATCACACCAATGCTCACTTACCCTTGGAAAGCTTCCCTGGTAAGTAGCCTACTAAGTAGGAAGACCCTTGAACCGTGCCTGTGACCTGGTCCCTAAAGAATGGTCAGTGATTCCTACCTTGGGATGAAATAAGGCTTATCCTAATTCTGCATATTCTCCTGAAAAATGTTGCGGTAACTTGTATTAATAATATTTGGGAGGTAGAGGTAACAGTAACATGGGGGACTAGAGGAAAATTAGAAGGCTTTATATTTAGCTTCACAATGATTATAGTTTTTCTAAGGATAAAGAGAGTTGATCTGCATTAGATTGAATGAGGGCTTTTAAAAAAATTTTATTGGTGTATAGTTGATTTAAATATTGTGTTTTGAAAAATTTCTGCTGTATAGCAAAGTGAATCATATATCCACTCTTTTTTAGATTCTTTTGCCACACAGGTCATTACAGAGTATGGAAAAGAGTTCCCTGTGCTATACAGTAGGTCCTTATTATTGCTGTTTAGTTGTCAAGTTGTGTCAGACTCTTTTGTGACCCCATAGACTGTAGCCCACCAGGATCTTTTATCCATGGGATTTCTCAGGCAAGAATACTGAAGTCAGTTGCCATTTCCTCCTCCAAGGCATCTTCTCAACCAAGGAATTGAACCCGTGTTTCCTGCACTGGCAGGTGAATTCTTTACCACTGAGCCACCAGAGGCCCCTTATTAGTTATCTATTTTATATACAGTAGTGTGTATATGCCAATCCCTGTGTCCCAGTTTATCCCTCCCCCACTTTTCCTCACTGGTAACCGTAAGTTTGTTTTCTATAACTCTTTCTGTTTTATAAATAAGTTCATCTGTGCAATTTTTTTAGACTCCACATATAAGAGATACCATATGATATTTGTCTTTCTCTGACTTACTTCACTCAGTTTGACAACCTTTAGGGGCATCCATGTTGCTGCAAATGATTATTTCATTCTTTTTCATGGCTGAGTAATATTTCATTGTATAAATGTACCACATCTCTTTATCCTGAATGAAGACTTTTTTTTTTTAAGCAATGGAGGAAACAAACAGAAATATTGAGTTTATAAGCAAGAAAATAAAGCTTAAAGAAAGGGTTAAATTACAGTCTTTGGCCTGGATTTTCATTTTGAGGGCAAAAAAATACTATGTATGTGCTCAGTTGCTCAGTTTTCAACTCTTTGTGTTACCACTGGAGTGGGTTGCCATTTCCTCCTCCAGAGGATCTTCCCAACCTAGGGATTGAACCCAGGTCTTCCTGCATTGCACATGGATTCTATGTATACTCTAGAGTATATAAAAACATATATACTACAACGAAATGGAAGTAGGTATTTACAGAAGACGAAGAGAGGGTGGGGTGGGCAAAATAGGCAAAGGGGATTAAGAAATACAAGCTACTAATTATGAAATAAGTCACAAGGAATATAATATACAGCACAAAGAATGTAGTCAAAATACTATAATATTGTTAGAGAAAGAAATGGCAACCCACTCCAGTGTTGTTGCCCAGAGAATCCCATGGACAGAGGAGCCTGGTAGGCTGCAGTCCGGAGGGTCACAAGGAGTCTGACACAACTGAGCATCTAAGCCACTATAATATTGTAACAAGTTTGAATGTTGCATAATCTATAAAATATCAAGTTACTGTGTTGTACATCTGGAACTGATATAAGTCAACTACAAAAAAAAGAAGAAAATGAAAAGACAAAAGAGAATGGAGGTTTTCTGAAGTAGTTTGGATTTGTGAGTCCACAAGTCCAAAATACAAACAGATCCTGAGTTAAGCAGACTACTTACGATAAGGAAATCACAAGGTTTGATTCTGGGGCTATGGGAAAAGAAACATGCAAAAATATTCAAAAAGGTGATAGTGCACTTGAATAAAAGGAGAACACATGG
Source organism: Muntiacus reevesi (assembly GCF_963930625.1). Lineage (NCBI taxonomy): Eukaryota > Metazoa > Chordata > Mammalia > Artiodactyla > Cervidae > Muntiacus > Muntiacus reevesi. The sequence continues at coordinate 84,969,802 of NC_089249.1, forward strand.
AGAATATATGCATAAACTGTACACACTGCAAAAAAAATTGAATGATTTAACAAGTAAATCAGATAAACCATTACCCAGTAATTATTTTTCCTTCTCTTGTAGGAATTGAGAAGTTCAAAGGACAATACTTCCATAGTCGAGATTATAAGGATCCAGAGAGTTTCACTGGAAAGAGAGTCATTGTAATTGGCATTGGGAATTCTGGAGGGGACCTGGCAGTGGAAATTAGCCACAGGGCCAAACAGGTTTGAATTAGTAAAATTATTTACTTTGCTTCACCAAGGAAGCTGCAGGTGAACCCAACAGAGTATATATACCTGCACACAGCCCATCTGTGTCAATGGCAAATGTAGGGATTGGTTTTGTTGCCTCAATTGGCAACATCATGATTGATGATGTGACTGAGCCAGGTTACAAGTTAAGATTTCCATCATTCATCTAGCCTCACTCTAAGGAATTCAGTTATGACCAAGGACTGTGCCCATAATCTCACTCAGCTGTCTCTTTGGAGTGTGCCTCTGACTTTGAATAAGACCAAATAATTGCTGGGAGAGCTTGTTGGAATGCAGCATTCACAGTGTGGACCACCTGTTGGCCAGCATAAGTGCTAAGCTCTTATTTTAAAGTAAAGTGTACTGGGTCATTGAAAACTTTTCACTCATAGGCTGGTAGGGGAATTTCCCCCTTCGCTCTTCTTCACTGCCCAAATGAAAAAAAAAAAAAAAAAAAAAGCCAGTCTAATCCTCTAAAGACAACATGGACATCAGTATGAAAAGCATTCATATGATAGCACATGCAAGCAGCTGTCCCCAGCTTCTGTGTACAATTAGTTAACATAGAATAACATCCACTGTAAAGCCATTTCTATGTCCTTGAGGGTTTTCTTTTTTTTTTTTTTTTTTGTATCATAGATTTTGAACTGGGAAGAAAATATCTTCATTATAAATTCCTAGAAAAACACATCATTGTCTTTATGGAATCATAAAGATTCATGTCTATGGAATCATAACTTTTTTGGCATAGTTATATGCCTGGTTGTTCTTCAGTAACTTTAATTAAACATACATTTTAAATTATTTTTATTTATTTATTTAAAAAAGATAAGCTTTTTTTGTTTTTTTTTAATTAAAAATTTTTTTCTTTTTTTTTAAAATGTATTTGTTTATTTATTTTACTTTACAATATTGTATTGGTTTTGCCATACATTGACTTGAATCCTCCATGGGTGTGCATGTGTTCAATAGAAGTTTAATGCCACAACTTTGTTAAATGACCTTTACCCAGAAACTCCATTCAATAACACTTCTCAAGTTTATCCCCATCTATCACCACAAAATTGATTTTATATGTTACTCCATGAATTAATTCAATAGTCATTTATTAGGAAACAGGTATATAAGTAATAAAGGGGAAAAATATATGTGGGTGTTGTGATAAAAGAATGTTCAAAGTATGTGGAAGGGACCCAAGGCATGAGCTTTCTTTAATACCATTGGCTTGTTAAATTGTTGGCTATAGAGAAGCTTGGCCTTACAAGCACTGAGGAACCATAAATTGCCAAAGAACAAGGGAGCTAGAGTGGATGGAGGTAAGATGGTTATGTTTCTGATAAAGGTTTGTGATATATGTATTACTGTCACTATTTTATACATAGAGAACCTTTTACTATTTTTTAAATGAAGGATAATTGCTTTATAATGTATTGGTTGAGAACTTTTTAACTGAAGCTCTGAGCATGTACGTTACCCACAGACTGCACACAAAATCACTTGATTCTTAAGACCATGCATGTTTGTTCAACTGTGACACATAAACGTGCTTAATTGTGATCGTGCTTAAGGTCACCATCGGTGAGAATACACGTATGAAGTATATGATCATCCCTCTGTAGACAGGTAACCTTTTAACAGGAGGACTTAAACAAAAGACCATAAAACAAGGACTTACCTGGCAGTACAGTGGTTAAGACTCCACTGCAGAGGGTACGGGTTCAATCCCTGGTTGGGGAACTAAGATCCCACTTGCTGCATGGCATGGAAAAAAAAAAAAAAACAAGAAAAGCCCCAAAACAATGTACTTAAATAGCTTACAACCCTGGGAACTCTCTCTAGAGAGTGTTATAGACAAAGTGAGGCTTTTGCCAAGTAGCTGAATCCCAAACTTTTATTAGCTCTGAATGTGGACTTGAGCCAGTAGATGACACAGAAAGAGTGACCAGCTCCCCTGTTGTTCTGCTTGCAGTTTTCAGTTTTTCCCTTAAATAACTGAAACATTTCTTAAGCACAAGCTTTCGCATAGGTAAGACTTAGGTTAGAAATTCAGCTCTACCACTTAGTAGCTATATGAGTTCAGGCAAATTATTCACCTTCTCCATGTTTCTCATCCATCAAATGGACATAACGCTACCTACCTCAAGAGGTATTTATTTATTGATCAAATAAAAATACAGATAAAGAACCTAGTACAGTGACTAATGGGTTATAATTCTCAATAAATGGATGTGGTGATGATGATATGCTGGGAGCTAAAATATGTATCTGCTATACCTTCCACCTTGGAGAAAATACATTCGGAAAGACAAAAATCAGAATATACAATGTTAAATATCAGTATAATTGATGTTTTTTGTAATAAAGCAAACAACGTCAAAGGCCAAGAAAAGATTGAAGGTTTTAGATTAAATGACGTCCACTTGCTGTCAGCTTTACTGTTCCCTGATTTTAAATGAGTTGGACAGGTGATAAGTGCTAGGGAAGTTCAGAAAATGGAGAGAAAATTATTAGTCAGAATGATCAGTGGTATCTTATGGAGGAGGGAGACTTGATTCTGGATCTTAAAAAGGAATAAGCTTTGGAGAAGTTAGGGAATAGGGGGCCTTTCAGGGAGGCATAATGACATTAAACAGAAACGCAGTGGTAGTTTACAGCAAGATATATTCTTGTTCAGTGAATATACCAATTTAATTGTAAGCTTAGTGTTTGAGAAGAAAATGGCAGGAAATTTAAATAAATAAAAAGATAGGCAGGGAATAAAAAGCTAGATTAATGAGTTTGAACTTCATCTTGAAAAAAATGGGCTCCCATTTCTTCAGAGAATGGCAAAAGCAAATATTATTTTTTCCTCATCCCTCAGGTTTTCCTCAGCACCAGAAGAGGGGCTTGGATCCTCAATCGTGTAGGGGACTATGGATATCCTTTTGATATAGTTCTCCTATCTCGATTTAATTTTTTGCTGAAGAAGATTTTTGGTAAATCAGCAGCAAATAGATATTTGGAAAAAAAGATTAACCAAAGGTTTAATCATGAAATATTTGGCCTGCAGCCTAAACACAGGTATGTTCCAAGGCTTGGAGTTGGCAGTGGTGGCCAAAGCAAAGTATAAGGGCTGTGCCCACAGGCTAACAGTAGAGCTTACTCTACCTGTACATGAAGTAGATGCTCAGAGTCAGAAATCAGATTTCTACCTTGCCCCCACAGAAGTCCAAGATCCACTGGTCTGTAATTTTCTGTCTAGAATTCTCCTTGGCATTAACCATTTTATCATTCTCCAAGGTACAAGTTCTTTTTACATGGTGCCCAACAGCAACAATAAAATGGTAGTAGAGGGCAGGCAGTTCATCTTTCATTCATCCATCAAACAACTGAGCATCTGAGCCAAGCATTAAACTGGCTTGAGAATACTGAGACTCAAGACCTAATAGTAATACTAACATCTTACCTTTTTGAAGACTTAATATACGACAAACACGGTGCTAAATGTGTTACATGCATGATCTCATTTAGTCCTCACAGTAGCCCTATAGGTTGGTACTATTTTGATCTCCATTTTGCAAATATAAAAATTGACACAGAGAAACTAACTTGCCCAAGATCACATAAGTAATAAATGAGAAATGGCTAGTTCTTTAAATACTCTAACAAGAAGACAGGTGGTAGAATATGATATGATAAGAGAAATGCATGGAGATTGTGAACGACAGAAGTGTTCACACAGAAGTGGACTGTGATAGCATTTCCAGAGGGTGATTTTAAATGCTTTTTACTCCCTCCAACTTTTAATTTCTTTAATGTTTAGATTTACTTGCTGTAAAATAGTAAGTATAATGAACACCCATATATCCTTCATTTAGACTGACCTATTATTAACAGTTCACTATATTTCCTTTCTCTCTCTTTCTGGAGGTATACAGATCCATACATATATAGTATCTATATATACAAGCATGCATTCATACATTTTTTTACCTGAACTATCTGAGAGTAACTACTTGTAGTCAATAAGGCACTTTACCCTACATTCTTTAGCATATATTCCTAAGAAAAAGGGCATTCTTTTACATAAACATAATATGTTATGTTTAGCAAACTGAACATTGATAAAGTACCATTAGCTATTGCATGAATATATTGCATATTCAAATTTCCCAAATTGTTTCAATAATATTTGTAGTCTTTTGTTTTTTGGCCACACTGCATGGCTTAAACTGCAGAGTCCTAACCACTGGTCCACCAGGGAATTCTTTGTAGCTTTTTTATTTTTAAAATCTAGGATTCTGTCAGGTATTACACCATTGCATTCAGCTGTCATATCTCTTTAATCTCTCTTAATCTGAAATAATTCTCTTTTTTTAACATGGATTTTTTTTTTTTTTTTTTTTTTTTAAGAATTGAAGCCATTTGTTTTGCAGGAACTCTCTAAAGTTGGACTTTCATAGTTGTTCTTCCTCTATTATATTTAGATTAAATGGTTCTGGTGCAAATACTCATAGGTTATGTTGTGCCTTCTTGGTGGATCACATCAGGAACCAAACGACCACAGGTTATTGCATATTAATGATGTTAAATTTGATCACATGGATTTGGTAGTAGCTACCAGGTTTCTCTTCTGTAAAGATATTTTTTTTCTTTGAAATTAATCAGTGGGATGATACTTGGAGAGTGTGTTTCCCAACAAACTTTCAGCCATTTATTTGACCCAATTATGGAAACTGTAGCATCCAAAACTTTGGGAATCACAAAAATAAACTGAGTCTTTATGAAATAACAGAGGAGATAGTCAAACAAATAGGGTAAGGAAGTAGCATTCTAATTATAAATACAAGGTCTTAGAATAGCGAAAAATACATTATCCTGTAAGACCTGCACATAGTTTGGTTAGGGTTAGTTTGGTTAGGCTAGACTATTAGGCAGAGATAGAAGAGTGCCTGGGTACATCTCCAGGTTTGCTGGAGATAAATAATATAAAAAGTTTAGAATGAAGACAGTCCAGAGCCATCATCGAAAGGTTTTAAGTAAGTGAGTGACATAATAATAAATAAATTTTTGAACAATCACTCCAAAAATAATGTAGAACACAGATTGAAGGGGGATGGAGCAGGAGACCCTGAAGACAACTATAACAGTCCGGGTGAAACAGAGAATGAGTAAAACTATTCTGAAGATGTTTAAAGGAGAAAGGGTGGCCTTGGTGACCAGACTTAAGACTCACAGTTCTGTGATTTAGGCAACAGTGTGGAATTGTGGTATTGTTAGTGAAAAGGAGTAAGTTTGGAGAGAAAGATGAAATGTTGAGGTTAGAATGAGAACAGAACCACAAACCTAAAGGTTTGAGTCAAAGAATTACTAAATGCAGCAAGCCAGTAATACTGTTTAAACAGATCAGTTCCTGAGAAGAGGCCAGCTCTGTCTGAACATGACAGGCTGAGGATTCTCAGAGCCTGTTAACACAGTATCCAAGGATTCAGACTGTTTTTAGAAAGGTCCAAATTCTGCAAACCTGTCTTATTTTTTTGTCACCTTATCCTATGATATTTCTGGGAAACACTACTTACCATAGCCAGAGGATCTCAAGGGAGTTCATAAAAAACCATATTGATATAAATCCTAAAGTCCTAGGCTGCAGGACCTTAGGCAAGTCATTTAACTTCTTTAGTCCTCAGTTTCCTCATCTATAAAACCTGGATAGTGGTAACTGGCCTGCCTCCTTCATTAGGTTTACATTCATGTATGTAAAATCAATTTATAACTGTAAATTACTATACACTGTAGTTCATTATACAGTTTGGAAAATGATGGTTCAAGTCTACCTTCTGGTTCTTTGAAACTAAAATAAGACTCAATAGGATGCTGATAAGACAGTTCTGCAGACTTTCTGACATATGGATAGAAACCACTAGACTGTGGCCTTATATCACCAAGAGCATTATTATTCCTTGAGAAACCATACATGTACTTTTCAAATAAGACCATTATTCCCTTACTTCTCCAATATCTTCCCTTTCAATGCCTCCCACAGTCCAACATCTACTCTGAGATCATCCTTATCTTTATCAAGCTGGTATATATTAGACCCTTCCCAAATTGCATGAATAAAGGGAAACTATTGGCGTATTGATTAACCACCTCAATCAAAGCAGAATTTTATTTACACGGTAATGATTTCTCTCTCTCTCTCATGATCTCTCTCGTTTCTCCTTCTTTATCATCATTCACAGAGTTTTCAGTCAGCATCCAACAGTAAATGATGACCTGCCAAACCGTATAGTTTCTGGCTTTGTGAAGGTGAAAACAAATGTGAAGGAATTCACAGAGACAGCAGCCATATTTGAGGACGGCTCCAGGGAGGATGACATTGACGCTGTTATCTTTGCTACAGGCTATAGCTTTGTATTTCCTTTTCTTGAAGATTCTGTCAAAGTAGTCAAAAACAAGGTATCCCTGTATAAAAGGGTCTTCCCTCCTAACCTTGAAAAGCCAACTCTTGCAATCATAGGCTTGATCCAGCCCTTCGGTGCCATTATGCCCATTTCAGAGCTCCAAGGACGCTGGGCCACTCAAGTATTTAAAGGTAAGTGACCATGTAAGATGATTACCTAATTACTTAGCAGTATATTTAATTATGTTTATGTTCTTGCTTGTAAATAGTCAGATAGTATGTATGATTATAACAGTGCCTGGCACAAAGTTAGTGCTCAAAAATTAATTTTTGAGGGAATATAAAGTACTAATTTATAACCATGGACCTATAGCAAAATCTCCTGGGAAAATTTCCCAAAATAGGCATGTTTTGCTGGTGGTATTTAGTTGATAAGTCTGAGATGGAGCTGATATAAAATCATTGAGAAAATGTTCCCCAGGTGATTACAATGTGCACTCCAGGTTAAAATCCACTCTTCTAGATTTTAGAAAACTGATACATATTTGTGAAGCAATGTTCTTTTATTATAGTTAGAGAAAGTCAAATATAGAAGTGTGTGACTTGATTTCAGCAAAAAATTAAGACCAGGTAAAGACTAGTCCAGAATATAGAAGATTCAGCCAATCAAATTCTCAATTTTCCCCCTTTATCATCCCTTTTTCAGAAAGTTTTGGCTATGAGACCATGAGAAAAACTTTGGGGTTTGGGATAGTAGGTTCAGTATGAATTAGCAGAATAATGTGGCTTCTAATTATACCTGTGACTTAATTATACCTGACATCATTAAAAAGCTATAATACCCTGGAATTTACAACATTCTTCTCTAAACTGGTCAGACCACACCTAAAGATATTTTAAAAGTGAAACTGGAGTACATTAAAAGGAGAGAGATAAGAATGGTTAAGGGATTTGAAAATGTGCCATTTGAAGTACTGAAAAGGAGCTGACATATAGAATCAGGGATCAGATCTGATAGACAGAGTACCTGAAGAACTATGGATGAAGGTTCATAACATTGTATAGGAAGCAGTGATCAAAACCATCCCTAAGAAAAAGAAATGCAAAAAGGTAAAATGGTTGTCTCAGGAAGCCCTAAAAAGAGCTGAGAAAAGAAGAGAAGTGAAAGGCAAAGGAGAAAAGGAAAGATATACCCATCTGTATGCAGAGTTCCAAAGAATAGCAAGGAGAGATAAGAAAGCCATCCTAAGTGAACAATGCAAAGAGATAGAGGAAAATAATAGAGTGGGAAAAACTAGAGATCTCTTCAAGAAGATTAGAGATACCAAAGGCACATTTCATGCAAAGATGGGCATAATAAAGGACAGAAACGTTATGGACCTAACAGAAGCAGAAGATATTAAGAAGAGGTGGCAAGAATACACAGAAAAACTATACAAAAAAGATCTTAATGACCTAGACAACCATGATGGTGTGATCACTCACCTAAAACCAGACATCCTGGGGTGTTAAGTCAAGTGGGGCTTAGGAAGCATCACTACAAACAAGGGTAGTAGAGGTGATGGAATTCCAGCTGAGCTATTTCAAATCCTAAAAGATGATGCTTGAAAGTGCTGCGCACTCAATATGCCAGCAAATTTGGAAAACTCAGCAGTGGCCACAGGACTGGAAAAGTTCAGTTTTCATTCCAATTCCAAAGAAGAGCAATGCCAAAGATTGTTCAAACTACCACAAAATTGCACTCATTTCACATGCTAGCAAGGTAATGCTCAAAATCCTTCAAGCTAGGCTTTAACTGTGTGTGAACCAAGAAATTCCAGATATACAAGCTAGAGTTTAAAAAGGCAGAGAAACCAGAGATCAAATTGCTAACATCTGTCGGATCACAGAAAGAGCAAGAGAATTCCAGAAAAACATATACTTCTGCTTTATTGACTATGCAAAAGCCTTTGACTGTGTGAAAAGTGAACGTTTCTTAGTCATGTCTGACTCTTTGCGACCCTATGGAATTCTCCAGGCCAGAATACTGGAGTGGGTAGCCTTTTCCTTCTCCAGGGGATCTTCCTAACCCAGGGATTGAAGCAAGTTTTCCTGCATTGCAGGCAGATTCTTTACCAGCTGAGCCACCAGGGAAGCCCCTTTGACTGTGTGGATCACAACAAACTGTGGAAAATTCTTAAAGAGATGGGAATACCAGACCATCTTACCTGCCTCCTGAGAAATCTGTAGGCAGGGCTAAGAAGCAACTGTGAGAACCAGACATGGAACAACAGACTGGTTCCAAATTGGGAAAGGAGTATATCAAGGCTGTATATTGTTATCCTGCTTATTTAACTTATATGCAGAGTACATCATGCAAAATGCCAGGCTGGATGAAGCACAAGCTGGAATCAAGATTGCCGGGAGAAATATCAATAACCTCAGATATGCAGATGACACTGCCCCAATGGCAGAGAGTGAAGAGAAACTAAGAAGCCTCTTGATGAAAGTGAAAGAGGAGAGTGAGAAAGTTGGCTTAAAACTCAACGTTCAAAAAACTAAGATCATGGCATCCAGTCCCTTCCCTTCATGGCAAATAGATGGGGAAACAATGGAAACAGTGACAAACTTTATTTTCTTGGGCTCCAAAATCACTGCAGATGGTGATTGCAGTCATGAAATTAAAAGACGCTTGCTCTTTGGAAGAAAAGGTATGACAAACCTAGACAGCATATTAAAAAGCAGAGACGTTACTTTGCTGACAAAGGTCCATCTAGTCAAAGCTATTGTTTTTCCAGTAGTCATGTATGGCTGTGAGAGACCATAAAGAAGGCTGAGTGCTGAAGACTTGTTGCTTTTTAACTGTGGTGTTGGAGAAAACTCTTGAGAGTCTTTTGGACTGCAAGGAGATCCAACCAGTCCATCCTAAGGGAAATCAGTCCTGAATATTCGTTGGAAGGACTGATGCTGAAGCTGAAGTTCCAATACTTTGGCCACCTGATGTGAAGAAGTGACTCACTGGAAAATGGCCTGATGTTGGGAAAGATTGAAGACAGGAGGAGAAGGGGATAACAGAGGATGAGGTGGTTGGATGGCATCACTGACTCAATGGACATGAGTCTGACTAAGCTTCGGGAGTTGGTGATGGACAGGGGAGCCTGGCATGCTGCAATTCATTGGGTCACAAAGATCGGACACGACTGAGTGACTAAACTGAACTGTTTCAGAGTTCTTATAAAAATTACAGCTTCTTCCCTGGTGAAGACCTCATGGTAGTAGAGAAAAAGAAACAATGATGATAGATGGGAGTGAAAACTAGTACAGCCACTATGGAGAACAGTGTAGAGATTCCTTAAAAAACTGGAAATAGAACTGCCATATGACCTAGCAATCCCACTGCTGGGCATACACACTGAAGAAACCAGAATTGAAAGACACACACGTACCCCAGTGTTCATTGCAGCACTGTTTACAATAGCCAGGACATGGAAGCAACCTAGATGTCCATTGGTAGAAGAATGGATAAGGAAGTTGTGGTACATATACACAGTCAAATGTTACTCAGCTATTAAAAAGAACACATTTGAGTCAGTTCTGATGAGGTGGATGAAACTGGAGCTTATTATACAGAGTGAAGTAAGCCAGAAAGAGAAACACCAATATAGTATATTATCGCATATATATGGAATTTAGAAAGACAGTAAAGATGACCCTATATGCAAGACAGTAAATGAGACATAGATGTAAAGAACAGGCTTTTGGACTATGTGGGAGAAGGAAAGGGTGGGACGATATGAGAGAAGAGCATTGAAAATGTATATTACCATATGTAAAATAGATGACCAGTGCAAGTTTGATGCATGAAGCAGGGCACTCAAAGCTGGTGGCCTGGGACAAACCAGAGGGATGGGGTGGGAGGGAGGTGGGAGCAGGGTTCAGGATGGTGGGACACATGTACACCCATGGCTGATTCATGACAATGTATGGCAAAAACCACCACAATATTGTGAAGTAATTAGCCTCTAATTAAAATAAATAAATTTTTAAAAAAGATTAGCAAAAAAAAAAAAGCTTTTCCAGATTTCCCCAAAGTTCTTTAATTTTTCTTCTTTTTCTTTTAATTTTTTGGCCACACCATGGGGCACATAGGATCATAGTTCCCCAACCAGGGATCAAACCCATGCCCCCTGTATTGGAAGCATGGAGTCCTAACCACGGGGACTCCCAGGGACTCCCAGAGTTCTTTCATTTCTTAATTCTTTAATTCTATCCAGTAGATTTGTATTCCTTGAGTACTGGACCAGCAATCCAATGCAAGTAACCCATTAAGCTGCCTAATTCCAGTCATATTAAGTGGGTCTTTTAAGTGGGTCAATTAAGTAAGAGGAAAAAGTTGCATTAAAATAGGCCACAGCACCTTAGTATACTTTGAACAAACAACTGGGACTCTTCCAGAATAAGTGTACTATTGAGAGGATTAGGGAAAAAGCATTTGGAAGATTCTGCATTATGGCTGTGGGATTAAGGAATTTTAGGGGAATAGTATAAAAAGCCCAGTTATCTATGCTAGCAGAGTTTAGTGCTAATTCCTCCAGCTTTCAGCACTGGAAGAAAGAATCATCAGAGAATCCCTATAAATTTATCAAACTTCCAAAAGGAACCCTGAGTTTTTTCTAATACTCATACCCCTACACTCTACCTACCAAATTCTTGCCTTTCTCATCTCTGAATTATACCCTCACTGTGCTGATTTTATGCTTTTAGAATTAGTTAGTTTCACACATGCCCAGCTCAGCCTGTCTTCTTGCCTGACATGTTCTTTCCTAACAAGTCCCATTTCCTTTCTTCCTTTGTTCTCTAGAATTACTATTCTCTTGTTAAGGAAATATTGCACCCTTTTCTGGAACACTGAGTCTGCTTGCTTGCCTTGACCAAAATCTAGTTTTCTTTTATCTTTGTCTCTTTTGTAACCTCTCAAGAGACCTTACAAGGATTGCACTTTCATTTAGTAACTTTCTTCCTTTGCAAACCAAGTGAAACAATTCTCTGAATCACAAAGAGGCATTATGTCATAGCATGGCATTCAAATTCCTTCACAAGTTACTTCACATGCTGGTTTTTCAGGCCCCTCTTTCACTACTTTTACCATATATCCTATCATCTTCTAGATCTTCTAGCTGACTTAACCCACTAAGAGCAAAATGCCTTGGGTCCTCCTTGCAGGGCACAAGGCTTCTCTAGTTGTGGTGCGAGGGCTTAGCTGCTCTGCTGCATGTGGGTTCTGAGTTCCCTAACCAGGGATTGAACCCACATCCCCTGCATTGGCAGACAGGTTCTGAACCACTAGACCACCAGGGAAGTCCCCTGAAAGTTCTTTAAATAAAAGAATCAAGTTTATTTGTCTTTGTCTTCCAAGACTAGACCAATGCCTAGCACATGGGAGGCAGCTAATAAATCTCTATTCAATGAATGCAAGTTCAGCTTTGGTGGTTTTCTGAACTCTACAGTTGTTCAGTCCCTAAGTCGTGTCTGACTCTTTGCAACCCCATGGACTGTAGCACACTGGGCTTCACTTTAGAGCTGGGTTTAGAGTTGGATACAACCAAGGGAGGAAGTGAACAGGCTTTTTCTACACAAATAAGGAGTAAAAGGGAAGCCAAAAAAAAGACAGAAAACAGCAGAAGCAAAGGCATAAGGTCTGAGTACCTTTACAGTAGGCTCAAATTTTCTATATGGCATAGTACCTATAAGTTCTGGGCATAAAGCTAATCATTGAAATTGAGAGTTTCCATGTTAGTGCTTTCTTACCTTTGTCTAGCCATGTCCTTGGTGTTGGTGTTAAATTCCTGCTATTGGAACTCTGTGCATTGGTGCATAAATTTATTTGTTAAGACTGGGTATTATGAGTTGCCTTTGACCTTACCCCTCACTCTCACCAAATAAAAAAGTTTATAAGGTAAGGTTTATTTCCCAAGGGATTTAAGGCATAAAACAGATTGACACTTTATTTTTACTTCCTTCTCTCTGTGGTATAAAGCCCCTTTGTGATTGAGCACAAGTACAGATGTGTTTCCCATCATCCTCCCACCCTTTTACTTTGAATCTAATTTTTCATATACTTTTTTATCATTTTCTCATGTCCATATCTCATTTCCCATTTGAAAGACTATTTTAGGGAGGAGGCAGATATTGGTTGGAAAGCAGATTAGGAGAAATTTCTTCCAAAGACAAAGTGGGAAAGAGTAAGCTACCAAAGTTAATATTATTATATTCTGGTGGTGGAAGGGTAAGGTGATCAACTGAATGTGTAACTTCCTTGGTATAGAAAACTAGCCTGTATTCCCTCGAATTCTCCAGAGCATGTTAATTGTTAATAGGATTATTATTCATACTGAGGTAATTTTACACTTAAATTTTTTATTTTTTTTTCTCTTTAGGGTTAAAGACATTGCCCCCACAAGGTGAAATGATGACAGAAATAGCTAAGTTTCAAGAGGCTATGGCAAAACAGTAAGAATTTTCCCAATTTTCCCCACTCAATTCTTAATAAGGGCAATGTTGTACTATATTTATTTTCCTTGTGTTCATTTAAGGATTTAGATATTTTGAAGGAAAGGAAATAATAGTCTGTCACAACAGAATAGAGAAATACCACCAAATGATTTGAGTATGGATGGGAAAGGAGAGAAGAGCTTAAGAAAATCCTATGTGTAGGGCCTAAAAGAAAAGCCAAGTAGTAAAAAGCACATGGAGAGAAAACCAGGTATGTTATTTTGGCAAGAATTACTTGAAGGGCTGTTAGAGCTGCCAGAGAAAGAAGGGGCAGCGATGAATTAATGAGGGGTAGATATGGTCAAATTACAAATCTGTAGGTAGACTTGCAGATCTGCAGAGGTCATTTGCTGGCTGGCCTGTGACAGCATACTCAGGCCACAGTCGCTCTTGGTATGAACAGTCTATATGATCTGGGAAGGTGATGCTCAGTGCTTATTTAGCAATCTGAGTTTCAGAACTTAAACTTATTCACTGGGTGATTTTTATTTGAACAAAGTTGATGTTGATCAAGTCCTAAAAGTCAGAGGCACAATCACCCCATGCCCAAAGACATGGTTTTCTTCAGTTATGTGATTATAGCAGTGTAACTCTCCCTTCTGGGAGGAAGAGAAAGTTTTTATTTAACCTTGATACCCTTTCTAGGTACCCTCCTGTTTTCCTCCTTCCTTTCACTGCCAAACTTCAGCAATACAAACATTCTGTATTACATGCTTTCAATTGGCACCCTTTGCTCCTTCCATTGTAACTTCCATCCTTATTCCTGCAATTGCTCTCTTAAGAGTTATCTATGAACAACTTAATTTTTCTTTCACTACTGTTTGGTGCTTTTTAACACCTCTTCCTTCTTGGAGTGCTTTCTTTCCCTGGCACTATTTATTATTTTCATTATTAGTTATATTTATTATTGGGCTTCCTAGGTGGCTCAGATGGTGAATAATCTGCCTGCAGTACAGGAGACTTGAGTTCCATCCCTGGGTTGGAAAGACCCCCTGGAGAAGGGAATAGCTACCCACTCCAGTATTTTTGCCTGGAGAATTCCATGGACAGACGAGCCTGGTGGGCCACAGTCCATGGGGTCACAATATTATATTACTTAAATATTTTATTATATTTATTATTTAGTATGTATTCATTATCAATTATATTTACATCAGGTATTATATTTATTATATTATTTAAATATATTTATTATTACCCCATCTCAATTTTCCTCCTTCCTTCCTTTGACTTACCTTCCAACTGTGAGCAGTGCCTAAGGATAATATTTAACCTTTATTGAGAGTCAACTTTGTGCAAATACTAAGTGTTTTACATGTATGAGTTTATTTAATTCTTGAAACAATCCTACAAAGCAGGTACTAGTGTATCTCTGTGACATCTCCCTGAATACTACAGTTGTTGACCCACTACATGCCTGTAAACCCATGAGCTAACACAACACCCATAAGGGAAAACTCTCACATTCTTTCCTGTCTTACCTTCTTCTATTCTAAACTTTAGTCCCATTTCATAAATTCCTTTGCCTGTCTATCAGTTCCTCAGGAATTCTATCTTACCAGTTCTATTTCAAATTTATTTTCTATCATTTTTCCTGCCCTGTTTTTTATAGTTTCTTTTGGCATTTCTATTTTTATTAAAAAAAATTTTTTTGGCTGTACAGCATGTGGGATCTTAGTTCCCTGACCAGGGATTGAACCCATACCCTCCTTTTCTCTCCCCCGCTCCCCCTGCATTGGAAGTGCAGAGTTTTAACCACTGGGCTGCCAGGGAAGTTCCTTTTCCTATCCTTTTTGGATTTCTAGTAAGCCCATCTAATCACAGTTAACCTGACTTGAATTTTCTCTTATTTTTTTTTCTGCCCCACTGTTCTTTCTTTTTTTATAGAAAGTAAAAAGAGAAAGTAATCAGTTAGCTCTTAAATCCCACTGGCTTCCCAGATGGCACTAGTGGTAAAGAACCCACCTGCCAATGCAGGAGATGTAAGAGATGTGGGTTCAATACCTGGGTTGAGAAGATCCCCTGGTGGAGGGCATGGCAACCCACTCCAGTATTCTTGCCTGGAGAACACCATGGACAGAGGAGCCTGGTGGGCTACAGTCCATAGTGTCGCAAAGAGTCGGACACGACTGAAGTGACTTAGCATGTACTTTTCACATAGGTATTGTACTGTTACCACATTTTCTCTCCCAAAAGCCCATTTTGCTCTTCAAATCTGTACTTGGTATAATCATTCCATCTGGTTCCATTTGGAGGAAACTTGTAGGATAAGTCATCCTCCCCCTCCTTTCAGGATTCCAAATTAATGTTGGTCCTGGGAAGTCCTGCCCTTTGGACTCTACCATCACCTCGCTCATAAAATAAGTGAGGATCCCAAACTTGAGAATTTTTGTGGTGGGTTCTTTCTGACAACATCAGAGTCCTCTGTATCTCGATCTGCTATGTTTGCTTCCATATATCCACCCTTATTTTCTACAACATGCTTCCTCTACTGTAGGTAGTGCCCACGAATATTCTGTGCTCACATTCTATTCTCATTCTTGCTTTCTTCCTTCACTGTGCCATTCCCTTGACTTGTAATACTCTCCTCTTTGTTCTTACTTTTTCTATTTCTTCCATATCCTTCAAGAACTTATCATAGCTCAGTTTCAACTACCTTCCTCTACATTTCTATTTATCAGCCTAAAACCACATGATTTAACAAAGTCTTAAATTCTTCTCTGTTTCATGTGTACCTATCTACTCCAATAGATTATAAGGTCCTTAAGGATAGAGACAGGGTCTTAGCTTTCTTCTCTGTTTTCTACAGTTCCTATCCCAATATTGAGCCAATAGCAGATACTCCGAAAGCACTGATTCATTGAGTTGTTAATAGGCCATGGTTTCTGTCTTCTCTGCTTCAGGTTTGTGGAAAGCCAACGCCATACCATTCAGGTAGACTATATAAGTACCATGGATGAGCTTGCTGATCTGGTGGGCGTCAAGCCCAATCTGCTGTCCCTGGCCTTCACTGACCCCAAACTGGCATTCCAGTTATTTTGGGGACCCTGTACTCCAATCCAGTATCGTCTACAGGGTCCTGGAAAGTGGGATAGAGCTCGAAAAGTGATCCTCACCACAGAAGATCGTATCAGGAAGCCACTAATGACAAGAACAGTTGAAACCGATAATTCCAAGACTTCGACAATAACAATGGCCAAGTTTATGTTGGCTGTTGTTTTCTTTGCTGTGGTTATAACCTATCTGTAGTTGTTCCATTGTCATGGTTCCAGTTTTCTTTGAAAGCTGAATCTGCAGATGCCTTTGGAGCCTGACAAGACTGAACAATGTTCATTGTCCAAAAAGAGATATTTTATATTGTCCAGATATCTACTTTTCTTTCTCTTTCCAAAGCATTCATTCTTTTTCCTCTTTTCCCTACAGTGAAATCTCAGCATTTCATTTGTATTGATTTATTTCCCTTACTCTTATGACTCATTACATTTTCCTTCCAGTAATTCCTGGACCATGAGCTTAGATACTCTTTTAGTCATCTTTGTTTCTCCTTAGCAGAATTCCTGGCATGTGGCAGGCGCTTAATAAATGTGTGCCGTCATTTATCAAATATTGTGGTGGGGAACATAAGCCAATATCTACATAAGAAATGGATGACTCCATGTAACTGTGCTTCTGACAGTATTTGGTTTTCTACTAGAAGTGGAATCTTTTGTTGTTTTTAATATATAACTAAATGCATTTTTCCTGAGAGATAAGAGGAAAAAAAATTGTCTTATAACTGTTGTACACACCTAAGATAAGATATATAGATACTTAAATATTTTATTTCACTATCTATTCACTAGTATATCTGATAGCTGATCATTTTTCTTCTTTTCCCCTAAGCAACACATCTCTATTTTCTCAATGAGAACTACCTTCAACTATCTAGGCTCATGGATCGTTCTAACAATCTAGCAGCTGCCAACAGGCTCAACCTGACTGGAAAAACTGGATTTTAAATTAGTAGTCCAGTCCTTTTTGATCTCTCAGTTCTCATATTAGGATACAAGACTTTATCTTAGGAACTGTGATAAGTAGCCATCAACTGCTATAGTATGACCTACAAATGTGACTGGATTTCCCCCCCTCCCCCAACTCCTACTTTCTCCCCTCCATACCCTCCCACACACAGAAAGTCAAGGTAATTCAAAGAGGTCAGTTATATAATAAATTAAAATTGATGATAACTAAATATAGGGGGTATTCTACTTTTAACAGTTATGTCAGAAATTACAAGTTATGAAAAACAAAGCAAATGAAATGAAAATCAGGGACTCCAGTTTATGTCCAAGAGCTGCTGTTGAGTCTGTTTTCTCATCCATAGAAGTGTTGCTCTTTCTTGTGCCTCAGAGAAGTTAACTCAATGTTAACTGTTGGGCAAACTGAATTTCATGAAGAAAGGTACTGGATGTACCCATCAAGTGTGTGTTCATAAAGACGCTGTTGTGTAATACATTTTGGGATTGCTGTCTATGACTTAACAAAAGAATAAGTCTGAACAGCTGAAGAAACATTAGAAATCATCTGCTTTCCCAATATAAATAAGAGAACCAGAAATGTGAGAACTACAACTTCTTCTTAATCATAAAACTATTAATATTTGTACAATTCCCTGCTATTTTGCCTGTGGAAAAACTTCTTGAGAATGAGAAGGTCTTTTGCCTTCCATAATTCTTGTGATACTTGGGATTTATCTTCTATTAAAATGGACCTAGTATTTTTTTTTTAATTGGAGTAGTTGCTTTATAATGTTTTGTTAGTTTCTACTGTACAGCAAAGTGAATCAGCTATATGTATACATATATCCCCTCTGTTTTTGGATTTTCTTCCCCATTTAGGTTACCACAGAACACTGAATAGAGTTCCTTTTGCTCTACAGTAAATTCTCTAAAATGGACCTAGCATTTTCTAATTTGCAGACTATTCTAGTGCAAGAGTAAAAGAAAAGCCACTTCTTTTTCATTTCCTTCTTTTAACATATACATTTTCCTCTTTTAGCGTGTAAGTTTGTTGAATTAATAGTCCTTTGGCAACATAATTCCTAGTTATCAGTAATAAATAGTACACTTTCCTCTTTAAATAAAAAGCATGTAATTCTAAGTTCATTGACTCTCTCACTTTATGTATGATATGAAAGTTTACCCAAAAAAAAAGCCCATCATCGTAAACCAAGCTAAAAGGCAGATATGAATAGGAAAGTGAACTCAAAACAAACTCAAGATACAAAGCCCTAGTTACTGATTTTGTTGTCGTTGTTGTTTAGTTGCTAAGTCATGTCTGACTCTTTTGACCCTATGGACTGTAACCCACCAGGCTTCTCTGTCCATGGGATTTCCCAGGCAAGAATACTGAAGTGGGTTGCCATTTCCTTCTCCAGGGGATCTTCCCAACCAGGGATCAAATCCAGATCTCCAGTGTCTCCTGGATTGCAGATGAATTCTTTATTGCTGAGTCATCTGGGAAGCCCCAGTTACTGATTAATATTTATCAATTTACCACATCTTTCTTTTGTAATTATATTAAAAAGTAATATCATTTTCCTAATTATATTATACAAAAAAGAGAGAGAGAGAGAGAGAGAGAGAGAGAGAAAGCTTTCTTGTAGTACCAGAAAGTAAGGAAGCGCTCAAAAAGCAAACTGGTGGGAGTATGTCATAGGGACACAGGAACCAACTGAAAATGGTCCCAGTGGCCAAAGCTGAATAACAGTATAAATAATCTAGTGATCTCAAGTGGCCTAGGCCTGCAGCAGCTTGAAGTGAGGTTTTGGTTCCCAGCCAGAGACTGAGGCTGGATCATGATAGTGAAAGCACCAAATCCTAGCCACTAGGCCAGTCGTCAGTGACAAGGCCCTGACTCTTCAGCTTTGCAGAAAAGAATTCCCACAAAGAAAGAAAGTAGTGAAACCAGTAAAGTATTTATTAGGAAGAAAAAGGGTACCATATGTGTGGATAGAGACATAGACTGAGAGAGACAGTCCCTGAGTTGTGCCTTCGTGGCAATTTGAATTATCTTTATGGGTCATTTCTTCCAGTTTCTTTTGGCCAATCATTTTGATTTGCCTGGTTCGGTGTTCATATTTGTTATATCTCAGGATTCTCCCGTGTGTGCCAAGATGGAGTCTATGGAAAAGACCTATGGGTTGAGCATCCCTTAGCACTCTCCTTCAAGGAGACTTTCTGTGAATGTGTGGTCAGGAGGTCTCCTGACTTCAAGAATAAGAAATACATGGCCTGGGCAGGGCTCAACCTCCTCCCTTAATTGTCCCGATATTCTTGTCTTGGAGTTTCAGTTCACAGGGAATAAATCTCCAATCACTTTACTGGGTGGGGCGGGGGCATGGTAATCTACCTCCTGCCTCACTAGTACTGGATTATAATATAAAGTGTTAAAAATGCCCATGAGCCCATACTGATATAAATAAGTGATTGAGTAATAAATAGGGCAGAACAGACAAAACTCCCATAGGAAGAATTTTGAACATTTACATAACTACAGTACCCTCAAGGAGTTGAAGCATAATTTCCCACTCCTTAAGTATAGGCTGCAGAGAGTGACTTCCTTCCAAAGAGAACAGTATGAAAAGCGGGGGGAATAACTTTGCAGTGGAGAAATCCAACAAACACTACCTCAACTGGGTGATCAAGATTAACATCAACAGTGAGGTCATGTTGACAGTATGTGCTCTTGATATGATGTGATGAGAAAGGTACTTAGCATCTATGGTCTTCCCCCCCTAAAACCATAACCCAGTCTACCTGTGAGAAAAACATCAGACAAACCCAAGTTCAAGAATATCTTACAAAATACCTGACCATCTCAAAACTGTCAAGCTCATCAAAGAAAAAGGAAGGTCTGAAACTGTTGTAGTATAAAGGAGCCTAAGGAGACCTGATATCTAAATGCAAAGTATCTTGGATGGGTCTTGGAAAATAAAAAGGACAACAAGTAAAAACTGAAGAAGTGTTAATAAACTATGGATTTTGGTTAATAACAGTGTACTGATTGGTTTATTGGTTGTGACAAATGTACCACAATAATGTAAAATGTTAACAATAAAATAAATTGGATGTGGGATATACAGGGGCCCTATACTATCTTCCGAAGTTTTTCTTAAAACTATTCTAAAAATTTTAAATTATTAAAGAAAAAAGAAACATATTCCTTTGGTTCAGGAATTGACCCAGAGCCATAATCTAGTGGAGTTTTCTCAGAGAAGAAGTTATATTGGACAGTACCATTCATTTAAATTACTATCTTTTCCCCTGATTAGTCTACAAATAAAGCTGTTTTAATAAAGCACACTATAACTTACTATAGCAATTTTTTTTCCTTTGTTGAATAAGTATAGGCTACAGTTGTAGAGAGGAGAAAATGGTAATGTAAGGTCAAAAGACATATTTTCTTAAAATATTTAGTTAATTTCTTGCTTGTAGCTAGGTATATTAAGCCAATCGTCTCCACTAGCAAATTGTATGATATATTAATGACAAGTACATTCATGAATGAGATAATTTTACTCAATATTGGATCTCTGAATTGTTAATTTTATCAATAGTAATATAAAATAAACTATATAAACATCCTCCAGACTGCCTATTGGAATTTACCAAAGTGCTATGTTTTTACCATGCTTCTATATACGTTCTCATGCTATTCCCTCCCCCTGTTACATGTTCCAGCCTATTTTATATTTCACCTTCAAGATTCATTTTATCTGTTATCTCTTCCAGAAATCTCCTCTTGATTTCCAGGATCAAACAGGGGACTTATCTTTATGCCTGCACCACACTTGGTATATTGCTCAATTATACATGATGAATATCACAGTCGCACTACATAACATCAATTGTTTCTCTCATCTAGTTCTTCTTTGAACTAGTAAATTCCTTTGAGGAAGATACTTTATAATTAATTTGTATGTTCCTAGTACCCAATATAGTGTCTGAAACATAGTAAGACCTCAGTAAATTAGTGATTGGTTAATTAAATATATTCAACATGGGAGATAACAGTATGAATGAGTTTTTTAAAAAGTAAATAAAATAGTGAATAATACTTTACTATTTTATTAAAAAGTGATCAGGAGATTGAGGGATTCTTA
This sequence comes from Muntiacus reevesi, assembly GCF_963930625.1. NCBI lineage: Eukaryota > Metazoa > Chordata > Mammalia > Artiodactyla > Cervidae > Muntiacus > Muntiacus reevesi. The sequence continues at coordinate 84,991,130 of NC_089249.1, forward strand.
ACACTTTGAAATGTTTGTGGGCCAAGCACGTTCTTCCAGAAAATATTCTTGGATAAATCTTTGATCTGAGTCAGTATGTCATCTCTAATATTCTCTTTGGTTTGAAACACAAGTGATATGTCCTATCTATAACTTATTTCCTCGATCAAACACAGGATTTAAAAAGTCAGCCTCAGCACAGGAAAGAAGATGGGGACATGTCTTCCTTGATCCTCCTTGCTGTTCTGGTCCTCACTGTTGGGGTCCTTTAATGGACCGGAACCTGGTGGTAAAGAGTCGACGATAAGAAAGTAAAAGAGAGAAAGAGAGAGAGAGAGACAAAAAAAGACTCAGGGACCTAAGCGCTGATGGAGCCAAGGTGCTTTAATGATTTTTTCTATGAGTATATATAGTATAGGCTGTGGTACAAGAAACTTGTTTCGGGAATGACAGAGATCAGAAAACCAAACGTACAGGGACCATTACCAAGGGAACAAGGGGTAATGTTAGTCACAAGGTCAGGAGACAATCCATATCTCAAGAGAGGGGAATGAGACAAAGCAGTTTTGTCCTAATGTTTACTAAAGGAGACCCAAGCCTGCCTCACACAATGACCTCAGTCCCTGGGAGGAACGTGCTGTTCCGCTTGAAGAGGGACAAAGGACTCATGAGAGACGGGACATAGGAATCCTCCCGTCAAACATTCCCTGACACCTCACTACTGTTTCTTCATGTCTTGTCACGTTCCCTAGCTTCTTTAAAGTACCCACTGTCTCTTCTATTTGGAGTTAGAGACCTCCTGTTTACTCTTCATTCAGTGAAGATTTGAGCACCAAGCTTTCCACCTTTCTCTATACATATTACTCCTGTAGTTGATTTTTTCAGCACTTTTTTTAACCTCAGTTTTTTATTGATATATAACTGACATGCATTACTTTAGTTTCAAATATACAATGTCAAGTGTATACAAATATACAAAGTTTCAAGTACAATATAATGATTTATGCATATATTATTAAGTGATCACCACAGTAAGTATAGTTAAGATCTATCACTACAAATAGTTAATAAAGTTTTTTTCTTGTGATGAGAACTTTAAAGATCTACTCGGTTAGCAACTTTCAAACGTACAACAGAATATTGTTAATTATAGTCACCATGGTGTACAATATATCCCCAGGACTTATTTTATAACTGGAAGTATTTACCTTTAGGGGCTTCCCTGATGGCTCAGGAGGTAAAGAATCCACCATGTGTCCCATGCCTGGAGAATCCCCATGGACAGAGGAGCCTGGCGGGCTATACAGTCCACGAGGTTGCAAAGAGTCAGACATGACTGAGCTACTAAGCATTGCACACTTCTTTAGACCTCCTTCACCCATTTTGCCCATGTCCTGCCTCTGCCAATCACCAGTCTTCTCTGTGCACCTGTGATTTAAGTGTTTTATTTCTAGATTTCACATATAACTGAGATCATATGCTATTTCTCTCTTTGTCTTACTTACTTCACTTAGCATAATGCCTTCAAGGTCCATCCATGTTGTCGCAGAGGCAGGATTTCCTTTATTTTTATTGCTAAATAATATATGATTGTGTATATATACCACATATTCTTTATTTCTCCACGAATGAACAGTTTGGTTGTTTTCATGTTTGGCCTATTGTAAATAATGCTGCTATGAACATGGATGTGTAACCTTATTCTGTAGTTGATTTCCACAATTATGTAAGTAACACTTTTACCCACCCAATGTATTAGTTAGGATTAGTAACAGTAACCCAAAGTGGGTTAAACAAGGTTAAAGTTTATTTCCCTCTCATATTAAAAAGTCTGGAGGAAGACAGTCCTGAAATGGTAGGGCAGCTCCACAGCATCTCTTTCTGCTCCACTATCAGCATATGGCTTCTGTCTTATGGTCCAAGATGGCTGCTGGAGCTCCAGCCATTATAAGGACATTCTACACAAAAGGAAAGAAAAATATAGTTTCCTTTCTCTTAAGGCAACTTCCTGGGAGAACACTGCCTTCCACAGAACATTGCCACTTGGATCTCATTGGGAGTATTCAGTCACATATATCTAGCTACCAGAAAGGCTACGAAATGTATCCTTATATAGAGAGGCAATGTGCCCAGGTAAAAATCAAGGCACTGATATTAAGGAGGATGGGAGAATGAGTATAAGTATTGAGGTAGACCTTTACCTCCTGGCCTCTCAGTTCAATGACCTTCTCACCCCAATGATCCTATAATCTACCTATGTCATTATCATCAAAACCTTGATTTCAAGCATCTTACTCTCCAAAAACATCTCTTATCTTTCCAATACACTTACTCCATTACTCTTAACTCCAACAGTTTTTTGACTCCCCTGTGTGCCCTCCATCAACCTCCTCTTTTTTTGGGGGGTGGGGCATTGTGCTGGGTCTTTGTTGCTTTGTGTGGATTTTTTTGTCTCTAGTTGTTTCAGGGCAGGGGGTGGGCTACTCTTGGTTGCAGTGCGCAAGCCTCTCACTGCAATGGCTTCTTTTGTTGCAGAGCACGGGCTCTAGGCACGCAGGCTTCAGCAGGTGTGGCACATGGGCTCAGCTGCTCTGCGGCATGTGGGATATTCCCATACCTGGGGCTGAACCCACGTCCCCTGCATTAGCAGGCAGATTCTTAACTACTGGACCACCAGGGAAGCTTCATCAACCTGCTCTATCTTCACTTCTTAACCCACCTGGTCTAAAACCCATGGTCCAACATTATATCCACACCCTACCTTGCACTCTGGATTCCATTGCCCTTTCCCCCACACTTGCTTGGGTATTACCTTTGTTATGTGTCTTCACTAAAACACTCAAATAGGGCGAGAGAAAAATACCACCTGACATCTTAAATTCATGACTACTAAACCTTGCTTCTTTTTTCTCTAAGACAGAAGCAGTCAGAAGATTTTCACATCTTTCCACTCAGAGCCTGAGGTTTGTAATGAGGGCTAGTTACATAGGCACCCTCTGCCTAGCATATATCAAAATTCCAAGGTCCCCAAAGGAAAGCAGGTGTTCAATATAAAACACATGGTTAGACTTCACTGGTTAAGAATCCACTTGATAATGAAGGGGACATAGGTTCAATTCCTGGTCTGGGAAGATTCCACATGCCACGGGGCAACTAAACCCAAGCACCACGACTACTGAGCCTGCACTCAGGAGCCCAAGCTCTGCAACAAGAGAAGACACCATAATGAGAAGCCCATGCCCTGCAACTTGAGAGGAGTCCCCGCCCACCACAACTAAAGAAAGCCTGCACATAGCAGTGAAGACCCAGCACAGTCAAAAATAAGAATAAATAAATATAAGATAATAGATTCCATAATTTACAGGAAACGGATAAATTCCTTTACAAGAATAATTAAAAAAAAAAAAACAAACCCACATGATTATACAGTTTAGTCTCAGGGAGCTACTCTTACCAGGGTGGTAAGAACCCTCCCAAAATCCAAATTCTCAGACACCAGACATGGTTAAGGATGTCACCTGGCCTTCCTGAGGATAAACAGTCTCAGGCCTGGAGTCCTGCCCTCCTTGAGAGGGCAATACATATATAAGTTATTTGGAATTTTTCTGTACAGAAGATTTGTTCCCCATATTCTGGTTGGTTTTAATTCTTTATTTTGGGGGATATGGGAAGCAGTATTATGGTTACAGGAGTCAGCTAACCCTTTCCTGCACATTGCCTTTTATGAGGAGTCTCCAATACTGGTCTCCAGACTCTTGTCTGGCCCAGTGTTTCCCAAAATTTGGCTCTTGAGCCAGAAACATCAGCATCATCTGGGATGTGACAGAAATTCTCAAACCCCACTCCAGACTTACTGAATCAGGAATTTTAGTAAGTCCTCCTGATGCATGGCAAAGTTTAAGAGTTACTGATTTAGCCAAATAGTGAGGAAGACCTGTACCTGCTCTTTCTGTCAGGCTTCAAACTGATCCTGAGGTCTCCACTATCTGCCAGAACCAATAGATGAAAGTGGGTTAGGATGAGAGTGGTGTGGAGTCAGGGTATATGCAAACTAGCATCTTCCCTTCCCTGTGGATTTTAAATAAACTTATTTTAAAGCTCTCTTCAGATCATTCTTTTTCTCGATTTCCTTGCAGGCAAATTCTCTCATTTGAAGAGTCTTCTTATGAAACATCATGGTACTAGATGTCTGTGTTTTACTATTTGGATTGCTTTAGTAATTTTTTATGGTTTTTTTTTTTTTTTTGAGGGGAGGGGGCCGATTTCATTCTTTCATAAAAGTTGAAAAACTAAAACAAAGATTTCTTACATAACTTTTGCCCAAATTCCCTAAAGGCAAGATTTTACATACCAACAAAGGAACAAGGAAATTAACATTCATAAAAAAATTGTTAACTAAACCACTTATTCAACTGTCATCACTTTTCCCACCAATTTCCCCTTTTAGTTCCAGGATCCTATATTACATTTAGTAGCTATGTATCCTTAATCTCCTCTAATCTCTGTCAATTCTTCAATGTTTTGTTGTCTTTCAGGACCTTGACAATTTGAAAGACCTAAGTTCCATACTTTATTTCTGATTTATTTACTTTATACCTAATGTTGTTTTTCTATCGCAGGATCCCGCCGAGAATATCACATGCCCTTTATTATTAGGCTGCTTTAGACTGTGACAGTCTCTTACACTTTCCTTGTTTTTGATGATCTTGACAGTTTTGAGGAGTACTAGTTAAGTACTTTGTATCCCTTAATTTGTGATTGTCTGATATTTTCCCCTCGTGATGAGGCTAGGGTTTTGCATTGTCAGGAGAAAAACTACATAGCTGAAGTGCTATTCTCATCACATCATACCAAGGGTACTATTAATCATTTACCACTAATGATGTTAACCTGTTGAGCTTGTGTTTGTTAAGTTTCTCCACTGTAAAGTTATTTTTTTTTCCAAATTGTCTTCTTTGGAAGGAAGTTACTATGCTCTGCCCATACTTAAGGGTTAAAGAGTTATGATCTATCTCCTTGAGGGCACAGTATCTACATAAATTTTTTAGAATTCTTCTGTTTGGGAAGAATCCTCCCCCATGTATTTGTTTATTCAATTATTTATATCAGTATGGATTCATGGATATTTATTTCATAACATGGGTTATAATCCAATACTACATTATTTATTCCATTGCTCAAATTATTCCAGCTTTAGCCACTTGGAGCTGTTGCACTGGTGCCTCTGACATACCCTCATTAGTTTTTTTAAAAGCACTTCTTTACTTTCTGGCACTACAAGATGCTCCAAACTCATCTTGTACATTCCCTGTCCCAGTTTTAGGAACAGTCATTTCTCTCAGGAGTCCTGGTTACTCTAACTAGAGAATGGTATTAGAAATCAAAAACTTGGTGCTAAGTGTGCTCATTGCTACTGGGGTGTCATTGCTTCCAGGCCCTTCAGAGGACAGAGCTTGGAAATATGTGTATTCTAACTCATGAATACACAATTATTTCTATACTTATCCATCTATTTCTAAGCTAAACATGACTTCATACTAATGAGAGAGTTAAAGCTTATGCAGATTGATAGGGAGTCCAAGGCCCCTTGAGGAGCAGGCAAGCATTCTTTCAGATATTCTTTTGCCTTAGTCACATAGGACTTGTTTCCCTTAAGCCCTATATAAATATTACAATGATATATCTTACTCATGTGAATGCTTTTCTGAGGCTCTGAGTTAATGACTGTAATTATAACAATATATCTTAACTGGGATTTTGTTCTTTCTCAAGACTGGCACTACTGAAGCCCAGAGACATGTTGCCTGGAACCTGTTCCTCCTGGCTAGCCTTTTCCTGATGTTGTCTCAAGACGTATGTTGTGGGAGAAGGGTCCAGTAAAACTTTTACAACCTTGAAGTATTCTTTTTATCTATTCTCAGCAGCCAACTGAAAAGTATATAATGCTCAGCTCATACTAGCAAAGTGGGTACTCTTCTACCCCACTTCCAGTTCCTTATGCTGGAAGCTTTCCCTATCCTTTCACTTTAACAAAATCTCTGCTGCACAAAGTTCTGAGTGACTAGGACTGCGTCTTTGGTCCTAGAGTGAAATCTTCTCCTTCAGAGGCCATGAACCCGACACCAACCACCATAAGTGAAAGTGAAGTCACTCAGTTGTGTCCGACTCTTTGCGACTCCATGGACTGTAGCCTACTAGGCTCCTCCGTCCGTGGAATTTTCCAGGCAAGAATACTGGAGTGGGTTGCCATTTCCCTCTCCAACCACCATAAGCTATCACTAATGTCTTCACCTCTAATCTGGGATTTAGTGATCCCATGCCTAATCCTCTTACTTTATATAGGAGAAAATTTACAACTAGAAAGATAAAGATACTTCCCCTAGTCAAACAACTTACAGTTAGCAGTCTACTTGCATCAAATCAAGTTACTTGGTGATGCTGTGTATATGCCAGGTGCTAAATCAATGAATTTTAGTTAAGATGTTAATTAAGATACTAATTCTTCCAATAATATAAGTCTATAATTTTGGAGGACATTTTCAGTGAACATTTAAGTCATATGTGTCATTATAGACTTTTATGGGTCTATAAGTATCATATTAGGAATCATATCTATTTGGGGTCATAGTGGTTTCTATGGAGATTTCAAGATTGTGAGCAAGTCCAGAGCAAGGGCCTTTAGCTAAGACCAGCAAGTACTAGGCCCCTTATAAAGATTTGTTAAAATTAACAGACTATACGTATCATTTCAGGAAATAACTGGCCAAGTATTTAACCTGAACCTCTTTTATACAATGATCATCTAGATGTTCTACCTACCCTTACAAGTGGTTTCAAGGATCACATGACACAATTCATATGGAAATCCTTTGAAGCCTGAAAAAATTATGATAATATATGGGGAAAATTCTGGATCCTTGAATTTTGTCCTTCTTCTTTCTGGTAGACAGAATATATAAACTTCACTACTACTTCTCAGCCTGTATAAAATTATTACAAATAAAATAAAAAAGGAATGAATTCCATGGTGGTCCAGTGGTTAGACTCAGTGCTCTCACTGCCATGGGCCTGGGTTCAGTCTCTGGTTGGGGAACTAAGATCCGACAAACTGTGCAGTGTGGCCAAAATAAATAAAATAAAAATAAGAAGCCACAAAGGCTCAATAGCCAAAGAAATCTTGAGAAAGAGGAACAAAACTGGAGGTATTACACTTTCTGATTTTAAATACTAATAGTCAAAACGGTATGGCACTGGCATAAAACAGAAGACACATAGACTAAAGGAAGAGAATAGATAGCCCAGAAATAAACACATATATATACAGTCAACAAATCTTTGACAAAGGCACCAAGAATGCAAAATGGGGAGAGTCTCTTTAGTAAGAGATTGGGAAAATTGAATATCCATGAGCAAAAGAATGAAATGGAACACCTATCTTATCTATCTGAAGATGGTGTCAGATCTCACAGGTTAAGGGCTCGGTCCTACAAGACTGTCCTACCCCCACTATAAAAACATGCACTTTAGACACCAACCACAAGTCCAGCTTGTCATCTGAGCTTCTGAGAGATGGGCTATAGATCAGTTTCCCAGACCTCCTCAGGTTTTGTTGATTTGCTAGAGTACCTCACAGAATTCTGAAAACCCATTTACTATCTAGATTATTGGTTTATTATAAAAGTATATTACTCAGGAACCAGAAGGAAGAGATGCATAAGGCAAGGTATAGTCAAAGGTCTCAGTTTCCAGGCCCTCTCTAAGTAAGCCACTCTCTGTGAATCTCCATGTATTCACCAATCTGGAAGCTCTCCAAATCCCTGTCCTTTTGGGGTTTTTATGAAAGCCTCAGTACATAATCATGACTGACTAAATCATTGGCCACTGGCCACTGTTTCCCGTAGATCAGGGGTATGGGACTGAAAATTCAACCCTCTAAATAGTGTTTGGTTTTCTTGGCAACCAGCCCCATCCTTAGGTTCAGTCCAAAAGTCATTTCATTAACCTAACAAGAGACACCTTTAATGTTCTCATCATTTAGAAAATGCCAAGGATTTTGAGAGCTCTGTGCCAGAAATAGAGACAAAGACCAAATACATGTTTCCTATTATAAATCATGATGTCACAGACCTGAGTAGGCATTTCTCCAAAGAAAGTATACAAAAGGCCAACAGATACATGAAAAGGCACTCAGCATATCCTTGCCTCCTTTGTCAAAGATAAGGTGTCCATAGGTTCGTGGATTTATCTCTGGGCTTTCTATTCTGTTCCATTGATCTATATTTCTGTCTTTGTGCCAGTACCATTCTGTCTTGATGACTGTGGCTTTGTAATAGAGTCTGAAGTCAGGCAGGTTGATTCCTCCAGTTCCACTCTTCTTTCTCAAGATTACTTTGGCTATTCGAGGTTTTTTTGTATTTCCATACAAATTGTGAAATTACTTGTTCTAGTTCTGTGAAAAATACCGTTGGTAGCTTGATAGGGATTGCACTGAATCTATAGATTGGTTTGGGTAGAATAGCCATTTTGACAATATTGATTCTTCCAATCCATGAACACGGTATGTTTCTCCATCTGTTTGGGTCCTCTTTGATTTCTTTCATCAGTGTTTTATAGTTTTCTATGTATAGGTCTTTCGTTTCTTTAGGTAGATATACTCCTAAGTATTTTATTTTTGTTGTTGTTGCAATGGTGAATGGTATTGTTTGCTTAATTTCTCTTTCTGTTTTCTAATTGTTAGCTTATAGGAATGCAAGGGATTTCTGTGTGTTAATTTTATATCCTGCAACTTTACTATATTCATTGATTAGCTCTAGTAATTTTCTGGAGGAGTCGTTAGGGTTTTCTATGTAGAGGATCATGTCATCTGCAAACAGCGAGAGTTTCATTTCTTCTTTTCCTATCTGGATTCCTTTTACTTCTTTTTCTGCTCTGATTGCTGTGGCCAAAACTTAAGAATATACAATGGAAAAAAGAAAACCTCTTTAACTAGTGGTGCTGGGAAAACTGGTCAACCACTTGTAAAAGAATGAAACTAGAACACTTTCTAACACCATACACAAAAATAAACTCAAAATGGATTAAAGATCTAAATGTAAGACCAGAAACTATAAAACTCCTAGAGGAGAACATAGGCAAAACACTCTCCGACATAAATCACAGCAAGATCTTCTATGACCCACCTCCCAGAATATTGGAAATAAAAGCAAAAATAAACAAATGGGACCTAATGAAAATTAAAAGCTTCTGCACAACAAAGGAAACTATAAGTAAGGTGAAAAGACAGCCCTCAGATTGGGAGAAAATAATACCAAATGAGGAAACAGACAAAGGATTAATCTCAAAAATATACAAGCAACTCCTGAAGCTCAATTCCAGAAAAATAAATGACCCAATCAAAAAATGGGCCAAAGAACTAAACAGACATTTCTCCAAAGAAGACATACAGATGGCTAACAAACACATGAAAAGATGCTCAACATCATTCATTATCAGAGAAATGCAAATCAAAACCACAATGAGGTACCATTACACGCCAGTCAGGATGGCTGCTATCCAAAAGTCTACAAGCAATAAATGCTGGAGAGGGTGTGGAGAAAAAGGAACCCTCTTACACTGTTGGTGGGAATGCAAACTAGTACAGCCACTATGGAAAACAGTGTGGAGATTTCTTAAAAAACTGGAAATAGAACTGCCATATGACCTAGCAATACCACTTCTGGGCATACACAGTGAGGAATCCAGATCTGAAAGAGACACGTGCACCCCAATGTTCATCGCAGCACTGTTTATAGTAGCGAGGACATGGAAGCAACCTAGATGCCCATCAGCAGATGAATGGATAAGGAAGCTGTGGTACATATACACCATGGAATATTACTCAGCCATTAAAAAGAATTCATTTGAATCAGTTCTAATGAGATGGATGAAACTGGAGCCCATTATACAGAGTGAAGTAAGCCAGAAAGATAAAGACCATTACAGCATACTAACACATATATATGGAATTTAGAAAGATGGTAACGAAAACCCTATATGCAAAACAGAAAAAGAGACACAGAAGTACAGAACAGACTTTTGAACTCTGTGGGAGAAGGTGAGGGTGGGATGTTTCGAAAGAACAGCATGTATATTATCTATGGTGAAACAGATCACCAGCCCAGGTGGGAAGCATGAATCAAGTGCTCGGGCCTGGTGGGCTGGGAAGACCCAGAGGAATCGGGTGGAGAGGGAGGTGGGAGGGGGGATCGGGAAGGGGAATAGGTGTAACTCTATGGCTGATTCATATCAATGTATGACAAAACCCACTGAAAAATAAAAAAAAAAGAAAAAGTCCAAAAAAAAAAAAAAGAAAAGAAAAGGCACTCAGCACTGCTAATCATCAGGGAAATGTAAATCAAAACTACAATGAGATATCATCACCTCATCTGTCAGAATGGCTACTATCAAAAAGATAAGAACTTTGTGTTGGCAAGGACACAGAGGAAAGGGAATTCTTGTATACTGTTGGTAGGAATGTAAATTGGTACAGCCGCTATGGAAAACAGTATGGCAATTCCTCAAAAATTTAAAAACAGAGCTACCATATGATCCAGTAATCTTACTTACATGTGTATATCCAAAGGAAATGAAGTCAGGATCTTGAAAATATATTTGCACTCCCATGTTCACTGCAGTATTATTCACAATAGCCAAGGCATGGAAACAACTTAAGTGTCTGTCTAAAGATGAATGGATAAAGAAGATGTAGCATACATACACACAATGGAATACTACTTAGCTATGAGAAAGAAGAAAATCCTGCCATGTCCAACATCATAGACAGACTTTGAAGGCATTATACAAAGTGAAATAACTCAGTCAGAGAAACACAAATACTGTATTGAATTACTTATACCTGGAATCTAACAAAAAAAAGTCAAACGCAGAGAAACAGAGCGTAGAATGACGGTTGCCAGGGGTTGGGGGGTAGAGGAAATGGGAAGATGTTGGTCAAAAGGTATAAGCTTTCAGTTATAAGATGAATAAGAACAGCATGATGACTCAGGTTAATAATACTGTTTTGTATACTTGAAATTTGTTAAGAGAGTAAATCTTAAGCATTTTCCCACACAAACACACAAAAATGTGAAGTGATAGGTATGAATTACCTTTATTGTGGGAATAATTTCACAGTGCATACATAGATCAAATCATTACACTGCATACTTTAAGTATATATAATGTAGTTATACCTCAATAAAGTTGGAAAACATTAATATTGATGTTATTTGTTTCTAATAATAGTTTCCACAATGGTTGAGTAGTCTCTTTTATGTATAAATTTATATCTTTCCTCTACCTAAAGCTGATTTTAAATAGAATTAAATTGTTTTTATTTTTATTGAGGCATAATGTTCATACAATAAATCACCCTTTTTAATATAGTTCTGTAAATTTTGACAGATACATTACATTCAAGATACAGTAGTATTCTATAATGTAAACTTATTCTATAACTCAAAGTTTCTCATTCACATTTGTAAACCCCTCTTCCCACCTTCAGCTCCTAGAAAGCACTGATCTGTTTTCTGACCCTAAGTCTTGCTTTTTCCAGAATGTCATGTAAATAGACACTGGCTTCTTTCACTTCCCATAATGCATTTGAAGTTTGTCCATGATATGTATATCAAGAGTTTAATCTCTTTCATTGCTGAGTTTGATCCCTGGGTCAGGAATATCCCCTGGAGAAGAAAATGGCAATCCACTCCAGTATTCTTGCCTGGAAAATTCCATGAACAGGGGAGCCTGGTGGGCTACAGTCCATGGAGTTGCAGAGTCAGACATGACTGAGTACATTCCATTTATGGCTATACCACATTTTGCTTATGGATTTACCACGTGAAAGACACCTGTGTTGTTTCCATTTTGGGGTGAATATGAATAAAGCCACATATTGTACAAACAAATATTTATATACAGGGTTTTGTGTGAACCTGTCTTTATTTCATTTGAGTAAATACCTAGGAGTGGTATTACTAAATTGAATGTTAGGTGTATGTTTAACTTTATAGAAAAAGATCAAATTGTTTTGGAAATGGAAATGACCAAGATGAGATGTCATACTTATTCCTGATCATAAATGGGGATGCAACCTGGGGAGTGGAGACAGTAAAGCTCCAGATGCAGAATCTAACCTGTCATCCAGTTCCATAAAATCAACATATTTTTTCTCCATCCTCACTTCTCAAAGGAAGCAGGACACCTTTAGCAGCACACATAAAAGTGTACTGTGCTAGGAAGTCTCCCAAGCTCTCCTTTATTCTCAGTTGATTAGACAGAATGGCTTATCTGAGGAGAACAGTGGCAATGACATCTGAGATACAGTAGTATCAAGAGAACCTCCACTAATTATTTTGCCTGTTACCACCTTCTTTTCCTTCTCTCTAGAAGGAAAGATAGGACACTGGGGCAACAGTATTAAGCCTAAAGAGATAAAATTATACAAGTATTAGTTAAGAGGTCATGTTTCTTTACCTAGTCATTCCTGAGTAGAAAGAAAAATAAACAGACATGGGACTAGGGATAAGAAGCTAATCCTTCCTACAGTGTGAAATTACTTTTGTCCTATGTCTAAAATATGCAATATGCAAAGTTGACTTCTATTACTAACTACTGACTGATTCATAAACGCTATTAGAGCAGAACAGTGACATGGATAATCGCCCCAAACCAGATTTGTCTCACCTATGGTGATCTGATGCTTATAAAGAAATACACACAAGGGACAAATTATTTGGTGTGCAGAAACCACTCTGGGGATAGAAAGCTGAATAGTAAATAAATTAAGATTTAATATATTAGTCCTTCAAGGCCTTCACTTCAGAGTCTTGTAGAAAGATTAAAAGGAACTCGGAATAAAAGGGAGGTGGGGAGGCAGAAGTGGGGGTGATATAAGGTTATTCAGGTAGAAGATAACTAGACAGTAAAGATTTTGGAGGGGTAAGCAAAAGGTTGCAGAAATATGTAACTTTTTCTTCCTGCAAACTGTCTTTGGTAAGGAGCCACAGAATAACTGAGTTTATTAGGGGCAGAGTAAAAACATAAGCAGAAGCAGTGGATTTGTTGAACTTAAGTGATGGATATTCAACTTAATATAAAAATGAACTTTTCAACTAAAGGTTGAACTTCTCAAACTTTCTGCTCATTCAGAAAGGGTGGCCTTGTGTGACTTGGGTTCCCCCATGACTGTCTGTGTTTAAGACTAAGTGGAATTTCTGCATGGTTGCTGAGTTATGTCTGACTCTTTGCAACCCTATGAACTGTAGCCCACCAGGCTCCTCTATCCATGAGATTTTTCCAGATAAGAATATTGGAAGGTTGCCATTTCCTCCTCCAGGGGGATCATCCCAAACCCAGGGGTCCAACCTGAGTCTCCTGCTTTTCCTGCACTGGGCAGGTGGATTCTTTACCACTGAGCCACCAAGTGGAATTATCCTGTTATAAATGTAGTAAGCAGAATTCATGTACCCTTCATTCTGAAAATTTTTAATAAAAGTTTACTCTGTACAAGGTGCATGCAAGAATATGAAAAAGAATCAAACCTAGATTTTCTCTCTGCCTATTGTCAGTGTAGTGGTTCTTACACTTTCAGGTGTATTCACATTCCCTTGGGGGATCTTGTTAAAATGCAGAATCTGCTTTTGAGACAGCAGAGGCAGGTTCGATTCCTGGGTCAGGAAGATCCCCTGGAGAAGGAAATGGCCACCCACTCCAGTATTCTTGCCTGGAAAATCCCATGCACAGAGGAGCCTGGCGGACTATAATCCATGGGGTCGCAAAGAGTTGGACAGGGCTAAGCATGGGCCTCTGATTCAGCATTTCTAACAAGCTCCCAGATGATGGCAATGCTGCTGGTCACTGTAACACACCCTGAGCAACAAGGGTTTCTAGTAGGTCATTAGACATGCATATAATCATAATACAGAGTGAGAATTAGTAAACACCACAGATATCCCATTAATTCTCAGTAGAAAGCTGAATTTATCCCAACCTGAGGGGTCATTGCCCTTTTCTGCCTTAAGTGTTCCTTCTGATGTTTCTGTTGCTTTCTTCCTTGAATTTTATTTCTTCCAAGGTTGCTCACTGCAAATACTGTTTCTTAGCCTAGAATAGCTTTCTCCTTCTAATTTTGACAATCTGTCAAGATTTGTCTAAATATTCCCTCTTCCCTGGGGCCCCACTCTGACTACTAAGTACTCCACATAACAGTTTTAACCCCCAGCAATTACCATTATTTCCTTAGCTTTCAAGTTCGTTTTCTTATTCCTTATAGGAACTCACCTCTCTGGGAAGCCTGTCGAAAACATGCTACAAAATGAAAACATTGGGCAAACCTGAGGCCAGGTGAGGAGGCTGAGAAAAAGCCAACGCCGCTCCACCAGGTACAGAGGCAGCAGAGCCCAGGAAGGGACGCCAAGTATCTTTTGGGAACCATCCCTTCCCCATGGCAGGTATTTGGGCTCAACCAAGCTCATGATGAGAGTGAGAGAGGAGAGTGAAAAAGTTGGCTTAAAGCTCAACATTCAGAAAACTAAGATCATGGCATCCGGTCCCATCACTTCATGGCAAATAGATGGAGAAACAGTGGAAACAGTGGCAGACTTTATTTTGGGGGGCTTCAAAATCACTGCAGATGGTGACTGCAGCCATGAATTAAAAAGACACTCCTTGGAAGAAAAGTTATGACCAACCTAGATAGCATATTAAAAAGCAGAGACATTACTTTGCCAACAAAGGTCTGTCTAGTCAAGGCTATGGTTTTTCCAGTGGTCATGTATCATGTGAGTGTTGGACTATAAAGAGAGGCGAGCACCGAAGAATTGATGCTTTTGAACTGTGGTGTTGGAGAAGACTCTTGAGAGTCCCTTGGACTGCAAGGAGATCCAACCAGTTCATCCTAAAGGAGATCAGTCCTGGGTGTTCACTGGAAGGACTGATGTTGAATCTGAAGCTCCAATACTTTGACCATCTGATGGGAAGGGAAGAGCTGATTCATTTGAAAAGACCCTGATGCTGGGAAAGATTGAAGGCGAGGGGAGAAGGGGAGGACAGAGGATGAGATGGTTGGGTGTCATCACCAACTCAGTGGACATGAGTTTGAGTAAACTCCGGGAGTTGGTGATGGACAGGGAGGCCTGGCGTGCTGCAGTCCATGGGATCGCAAAGAGTCGGACACGACTGAGCGACTGAACTGAACTGATCTGAACCTAAGATTCCGGCGCAGGCTTGCCAGGGACGCTGTCCTGGCCCAGCACTCCGCTGCCTGCGGTACGGGCGCCCCCGCCCGGCGATGGAGGCTGCGCGCGGCGGCCCACCACCGAGCCGGCGGCGGCTAGAGAGGCCGGCTGGCCCCGGGCGCCGTTGCGGCGCGGCCGCAGGGAACGCGCGCGGGGCGGGCCCCGCGCCACTGATCTTGTAGCCATTTTAGGAGGAAACCCGGCTCGCTAGCCCGGGGCGAGGCTTCAATTTCGATAACTTTATTGGTGGCTTTTTCCGCAGAGCAGCCATCGCACCATTGGTCCCGGGAGGAGGGAGATCATCGTGGGAGGTGATTGGGGTGGGGGTTCCCCTGGACCGTGAGCGCGGGGGGTGCGGGGGAGTCCCGAAAGGGGGTTTCTTGAGCAGCCGGCCTCTAGAGGGTTTGGGGGTTCCGGGTGTTCTTGGAGGCCAGGGAGGAAGAGGTCCCCCAGTCGCGGCTTCCCTGGGGCGGGGATTCCCTCGCCTGGGTCCGCAGGGGCGGGGCCGGGGGCTCCCCTGACGAGACTGCCGGGGTGTCCCTTGCCCCATGCTGTTCCCTACGGCAGGTGGCCCCCGACTCGAGCTACACCGCCATGGGAAACACCACCAGCGATCGAGTGGCCGGGGAGCGCCACGGCGCCAAGGCTGCGCGCGCCGAGGGCGCCGGCGGCCATGCTCCGGGTAAGGAACATAAGATCATGGTGGGGAGCACGGACGACCCCAGCGTCTTCAGCCTGCCGGACTCCAAGGTGAGCGTCCCCACGCCCCCAGTTGGTGGCGGTCCTGCAGCAGGCTGGGTGTCAGGGCTCCTCCTCCCTCTTTTCCTTTTTTCTTACCACACTGACCCGAATTAAGGTTTTTAGAATTAAAGGTGGGTTTTTTTTTTTTTTTTCTGGGGACGGAGATACTGAGTGGTAATTCTTTTTGCGGTACTGCCTCAAAATAGGATAGAGGCGGAGTTCTTGTTACTGGACCCTCTGCCACATTTTTAGGATGAGGCCAACAAACCTCCCCACCCCCCCACCCCCTTGGTTCTCCTGACCCGCACGGGTGCCCTCTTCTAGAGTATTGATGAATTTGTAGGTTGTGAAAAACTTCAGACTGTAGATTACCTGGGTTGTGACCATAGGCGGCAGTTTCTCACATCTGCCCTAAGGTAGGCAGGTGACTTACTTTTCCCTGAACACTTCTACTTCTTTGTATTAGTCTCATTTTTGCCCTTCTAAGAGATCAGCACTTCAGATCCTCTTCCGCTTTGGCATGCCTGTGAGCAGCAACCCCTTGCTTATATGAGTACTTTTTCCTAGTCTTGGGGATCAATAAAAGACATTATTTGGTTGACTGCTGTTTTCATCTCATACTTTATAGTTGTTGTGGCTGAGGTGCTTTTTTTCACGTCCAGCTACTTAAGTGGGAGAGCAGATAATTTTAGGATTTCTTCACTTCCCGATAGTACTTCATAATATTACCAAGCTGAAAACGGACAACCCACAGTTTCCCTGAAGACCTGGCTGTCAGTCTAGGACTTTCGGGAAAGGGGCAACTTGTGTTCACCCTGCAGAAAGGATAGATGGAGCTGACCGCAATGAAATTACATCCGAATGTTTCTAATCACTTTTAGAGCTGTCCGCATTAAATACATTAATTCTACCTGGTAGTCTGACTGGGATGAAGTAGAAAAATGAAGGGATTGAGGAGATTGGGGTGTGTTTTACGTTATCACTCATCCCTTCCCACACATCTGAGGTTTTATTCTATTTACTCTTGTAAATGTGTGTGTGTGTGTGTGTTAGTCATTCATTCATCTCCGACCCTTTGCTACCCCATGAACAGGCTCCTCTGTCCATGGGATTCTCCAGGCAAGAATACTGAAGTGGGTTGCCATTCCCTTTCCAGGGGATTTTCCCGATCCAGGGATTGAACCTGGGTCTCCTGAATTGCAGGCAGATTCTTTACCATCTGAGCCACCAGGGTAAATAGAAAGTAATTTTGCTGGGTTGATAACACATGAAATGTGGATTCTGTTTTATTTTCTTGGATCCCAATTGAAAACATAATCACAAAGAGAAGTGAAGGTGATTTCTTGGGGTTTCTTCTCTGTTCCTTTCTTCCTTCTTCCACTTCAGGACTTCTTCCTCAACGCTTGGGCTGTCTCCCCAGCCATCTGAATTTACTTCTTCAAAGCTTTCTCAAGGTGATTGTATTTTTATCCATTTCCTACACTGATGACTCAGGATTTAAGTACTGTGTACTTGTCAAACTGTGACTGCAGTAATCGGTGTCCTGAATAAAAGCCAGGTTGCTCTATCTGAAATGGAGCCTATTTTGGATCTTTCTTTCCCTTACCTCAGTCTTGCCATTTGTGAAATAAGATTGGTTCAAATAATTCCCGAGGTCATTTCCAAATCTAAGATTTTACAATTGCTCAGTTTATTCTATTTCTTTCCTCAGTGTTTCACTTAAACAGTTTTCAATTGTAATTCTAATTGTTTTGCCTCTTTTCCTGATGATTTTGCTGAGTATTTAACTTGGAGTAAACAATCTTTCTGCTTGTCAGCTGCACTGATGCCTACCACAGAAATGTCATATCATACGTGGAAGGGCTTTCTTCCAAAGCTAGGCATATTAATAGTTTGTAGCTTTCAAATTCTAAATAATAAAGCATACAAGTAAATGATAGAAACAGTGGCAGATGGGCCTGTATTGCTTCAAATGCCACCCTTCTTCAGTGGACTAGTTCAATGGTTTTCAGTCCTATTTGCACATTAGACTTAGCTGGGATTTATTTAAACATTTCATGGAAAATCTAAAACATTTGTCCATGTTTCAAAATCAGGAGAACAGTGTAATGAATCCTAGATAACTGTCATCCAGTTTAAACAATGATCAAATCATGAATGAATTCATATCATCTATACCCCAGTCCACTCTACCCCCACCAATTATTTTTAAGCAAATCTCAGACCATCATATCAAATATTACTTTATCTGTAAGTATTTTAGGATGTATCTCTAATGATGAGATTTCTTTCTTTATTTTCAACATTAAATTTTAGTATTATTGTCTGGGAAGCTTCTTAAAAATAGATTCCCAGGTTCTATATCTGAATCAGAATCTGAGGCATATGTAATTGTTAGTAATGTAAAAATTTCTATAATTCTAATCCAGACTGTCAGACGAGTTCATTGCTTTGAGAAAATGGAGATCAAGTTTTTCTCTTAAGTCACTTCCTTATATAATGTGAAAGTTCCTTCAGTTCTCTTTGTTTACTAAGGATTATGTTGCCGGTAACGTCTCATACTGTAGTTTTGAGGAATATTCAGAGACAGTATGGAACGTAGACTGCCCCAGTCATTTTGAAAGTAAAGTGCAAGTGAATAAACTAGTCTTTTTTTTTTTTAATCCCACATTATTTTATTTGGTATTAATAATATTTTGACTTGATACCATAAAGACTTATTTACCAAAGTCATTTAAGCCACTCTAAAGGGTGGGTCAACAAACTTTTTCTGTAAAGGGCCAGATAGTAAATATTTTAGACTTTGTGGCAGACCATACAGTCTCTGTCACTGATAATCAGTTCTGCCATTGCAGCATGAAAGCAGCTATAGAAAATAAGTGAATGAATGTGGCTATTTTCCAATAAAACTTTAAATATAAAAGTATCTGGCTCACTGGCCATAGTTTGCCAGTTTCTGTTCTAAAGGATGGTAAGGAAAAGAAACTTGACTAAGGAGTCAGTTTTCTTCTGCAACCCTACATACCTCATTTGATATTGGAACCACTTTTTTAAAGGAAACTGTGTTTTTGATCTGATGCTTCTTGTAGCTCCACAATTTTCATCCCTACTCCTGAAAATTACTAGTATAAGCCTGGCATAGATGAATAAGTAAGATTTCATGACTATTTCTCAAAATTTAGGAAACCAATGATCTGATTTTTATATATTTAATGTCTTTTTATAACCTATTAACTAAAGAGGAGATTATGAATTATTTAAGAATTTTAGTATCTCTAATTTCTATTACAACTGGTAATTGAGATGCTTATATATACATATGAAAATTACATAGCTTAGGACTTCCTTGGTGGTCCAGTGATTAAAACTCTGTGCTTCCGCTGCAGGGGTGAGGGTTCGAATCCTTGGTTGGGGAACTAAGATCCTGCATGCTGCATGGCACAGCAAAAGAAAAAAAATAGATGACTAACTTAATTATTTTTTGTAGAATCATGCTTTATTTTCATATTTTTTCTCTTAAGAGAGAAGCATGTCATGATTGTCTGCCTATGAGTTAATCTGGTAACAGGAAGTAAGGTTTTTTGTTTGTTTGTATTTTAAGGGAAATCCTAAGGCTCTGAAAGGATGAGTGATTCATGCAGACTCAGAAATTAGGCTATGATTTGGGCAGACTTTGAGCATAAGCCATTTGACCATTTGGGTCCTAGATGAGTTTCTTTTCTATAGTTTTGTTCAAAATTTGATGTAGTTGCTCATTTCAAGACTTATTAATCCTTATCAGAAATGTAGCACCCCTCTCTGCCCTAAGGAGGAGAGTGACCTTTTCAAAATTCCAGGGTCACAATTTAGGGATGACCTAATCCTTCTTACAGCTCCCTGGGGACAAAGAGTTTGTATCATGGCAGCAGGATTTGGAGGACTCCGTAAAGCCCACACAGCAGGCCCGGCCCACTGTTATCCGCTGGTCTGAAGGAGGCAAGGAGGTCTTCATCTCTGGGTCCTTCAACAATTGGAGCACCAAGATTCCACTGATTAAGAGGTGAAGACAAGTGTCTTGGTTGAGTCTACTGGGTCCAGTAGTAGAGACCCAATTTCCTTTCTCAGGAGAGAGACTTGGCTAGACGACTCCTCTCCACCTGCTAGGGACTCTCTCTAGAACATTTTTTGTGACCAGTAACTATATCTGTGACATTTTTTTTAACCTTATAGTGAGTCAGAGATGTTGTACCACTTAGAATGTCATTGCCTCAGAGGGACTTGTAACAGTTTTGTAGGTATGTTCGTTAGGATTGTGTTAATAGAAGTCTTCCTGTGCTTGTGGGAAGTCTCCTGTAACTGCCTGAGTCCAGTTGCCCTGACTTCTGCACTAAACAAAACACACTGTAAAGTTCTAGTAGTAATGCTATTTGTTGCTTGCAGAGCAGCAATGAATTATGTAACTGACTATGGCCCTTTGTATGTAGGTAATTTTCTAGAAAATGCTCACCAAAATGTGGAAAGAGTACCTTGAGGCACTTCTTATTCTGAACCTACTCGCTATCTTTTTTACACTCCTGAGGGATCTGTTCTGCTGAAGCAAAATAGTTGTACTAAGGTGAAACATTCTGGAGGATTAATATCTTTATTGTTCTTTTCCAGATATTAGTTACAAATTAAAGTTATTAGGAAGGCTAGCAAATACATGCTCAAGGGGATATAGAAAAGGAGAGTGGGTTTATAAATTATTTTTTACTCCAGGGGGTGCAATCACTTAGGAATGTGGGAGATCACTGGTATGATACTGTGATTGCCTCATGGCTTTTACATTTATCTTCTGTCTTGTAATAAGAATTTAGTCTGTTTAACTTTCTGTTTTCTTCTGTAGCCATAATGACTTTGTTGCCATCCTGGACCTCCCTGAGGGAGAGCACCAGTACAAGTTTTTTGTGGATGGACAGTGGGTTCATGATCCATCAGAGGTAAGACCTTGACCTCCGAGGGTAACCACTGGTTTAACAGTCTCCTTTTAGCTATCATTCCGCTGGGTGTCAAATATCATTGCTGTTGGATTTCCCTGTTGATAAAAGATGGTGGTGCCAAGTATAATCCTTTCTAAAAGGAGGAGAGTTGAATGGGCGAGATGCATTTGAAATGGGGATTCATGAAAATTTTTTTTTTTCCATTCACTGTTTCAGCCTGTGGTTACCAGTCAGCTTGGCACAATTAACAATTTGATCCATGTCAAGAAATCTGATTTTGAGGTGTTTGATGCTTTAAAGCTAGATTCAATGGAAAGCTCAGAGACATCTTGTCGAGGTAATTTTGTAGTATTTGCTCTTTCTTGATCTTTCCTTTCTTATAATGCATGTTTCTTCCCAAGAGTGGTTTTTGTTTCTTTCATTTTCGACTTAGGAATCTTCCAAATTCTATGTATATGTTTCTCCTGTAAACATTTAGGTCATATTCTCTGAGAATGAAATCTGTGTAATGTATTTTATTTCCCAGTAAGTGAAAGTAAATATATTTGGTCTACATTAAATTTACATTGTAACCCAAAACACACATCACACAAACCAGTAACATGTCTTGCACTATAATGTTTACCTTTATTACATGTGAAGCACTGTATTTTCTACTTTATTCTTCTTTTTATAAATGACTAATTTGCTGTGATCTATAGTTTAAGAAGCTATTTCTAATAATATTTCAGTTTTTTCATTGACCTTTGACAGTGTCAACTAGCAGAGGCTACTTATGTCTCCTTTGCCTTGTTTAGCTGCCTCAACTTAATCCTGCCAGATTGACAGCTTAGTTGGCAGTTGTATATTTAATAGGCCCTACATATATGGCAATCTTTGGGGGAAAGAGTTATAAAAACCTCAAATTTTTTTTGTTTATATGTTAACTGAAATTTTTAAAGTTTTGGGTTAAAAAAAAAATCCTCGATAGAGGAAAAGACCTATATCCTTTTGTTTCTCCCAGTAGTTTTTCCAAGGCCTTCATCTCTACTTACATTGGCTATAACACAAGAAAAGTGATTTGCCGTCCACATTCACAGTTACCAGTTTGGTTACTTTACGGTAAAGACTGTGAATGTCTAAAGAACTGTGTTCCCAGTAAGCAAACTTCTCCCTTGTGAGTTCAAAACCTGCCTCTGCTACTAATTAGCTTTTCCATTATGGGCGAATCCTTCAACATTTTTAGTTTTCAAAGTTTCTTATCAGTAAAATCAAAGGTTTAAACTCTCAGCTGAGGAGACACAGTGCCTGAAGTGAGACATTAGAATCTCAGGACACAAGGGTAGCTTATGCAGAGTAATTTCTAAGAGAATAATCAATAGTATAATAATTGCTTAGAAAAATTACAGATATTGTTTTCATTACATAAGGTCAGAAAGTAAGGCTGGACATTGTTCTTAACTGGTGGGGCAGAGATTAAAAGAGATTAAAAAATACCAGAAAATACCAAAGTATAGTCAAGGCGACTATGACTAAATTTTTGCATTATATGATTCTAACAAAGCAACCAGTGAATAATAGACATATAATCATAATTATATATAGAGAAGACTAGCATACTGTTGATATTCCTCCTTTCCTTCTTTCACCCAATTTCCTGATCCTCTGAGGTAAGGTTTAGAATACATTTTGTTAGTAATCTTGAGTTTTAATCTGCAGTCTGTGACCATCTTGCCATGTATGTGACTTTAGCTAAATGACTTTACCATTTTTTTTAATGAAAAGGGAAAAAACACTGTTCTGTGTACTTACCAAGAGTATTTTTGTAGTTCATGTGATAAAATAACAGAGTACTTTGAAAAGTGTCAAGTTGTATATGTTTTTAAGATATTGTTTAATATAACAGTATTTTTGCTACTCTTCTTTTGCCCCACATATAATTGAATTCTGAGTTCTTAGGTTGAACTGGTTTAAAAATCCTTCTTACTAGGAACTGTAAAAAATATTAAGCAAAAAATTATAGTTCTTCTCATTTTTGTGTATTTCTGTTCTTATCTACATATACTTTTCCCATTTTTTAAAGATTTAATTTCACATGCCATAAAATTCACTCTTTTAAGGTGTACAATTAGATAATTTTTAGTGTATTCAGAGTTGTGCAACCATTACCACTATCTAATTCCAGACCATTTTAATCACCCCCAAAAGAAACTCCATTCCCATTAGCAGTTACTTCACATTCCTTGCTTCTCTCCACCTCTGGCATCCCTAAATTACTTTGTGTCTCTATGGATTTTCCTCTTTTGGACATTTCATATAAATGGGATTATACACTTTGTGGTCTTTTGTGTCTGGCTTCTTTAACTTAGCATAATGTTTTGAGGGCTTATCCATGTTTTAATATGTATAAGTACTTCATTCCTTACAACTGAATTAAATTCCATTGTATGGGTATACCATTTTGTTGATCCAGTCATTTAGCTGATGGACACTTGGACTGTTTCCACTTTTTGTATGTTACAAGTGATGATGTTATAAACATTTATGTTCAAGTTCTTTTTTTTTTTTTTTAAATTTTTATTTTTCAGTGGGTTTTGTCATACATTGATATGAATCAGCCATAGAGTTACACGAATTCCCCATCCCGGTCTCCCATCCCACCTCCCTCTCCACCCGATTCCTCTGGATCTTCCCAGCCCAACAGGCCCGAGCACTTGACTCATGCCTCCCACCTGGGCTGGTGGTCTGTTTCACCACAGATAATATACATGCTGTTCTTTCGAAACATCCCACCCTCCCCTTCTCCCACAGAGTTCAAAAGTCTGTTCTGTACTTCTGCGTCTCTTCTTCTGCCCTGCATATAGGGCCATTGTTACCATCTTTCTAAATTCCGTATATATGTGTTAGTATACTGTAATGTTCTTTATCTTTCTGGCTCACACTGTTCAAGTTCTTTTGTGGACATCTGTTTTCATTTCTCTTGGGTAAGTGGCCCAGGAATATAATTGCGGGTCGTATGGTAACTTTGTGCTTAACTTCTGGAGGAACTGCTGTTTTCCAGAGTGGCTTCACCATTTTACATTCCAACCAGCAATGGGAATAGCACAGAGGTTCTCGTTTCTCCACATCATCGCCAATAATTATTATTGTCTGTCTTTTTTTTATTATAGCCGAATTAATGAGTGTGATGTGGTATCTTATCATGGTTTTAACGTGTATTTCCCTAATGACTACTACATTGTTAGTCATTTTTCCTCATTATTACACTCATTGTAGTATCAGTAGTCCTAGAATATATAACCTTTATTGTTGCTTGAGTGGGAAGAAGAAAAATCTAATATTTTCATGTTGTTTAATAGTTTTTAAGGCATTGTCACATCTGTTGTCTCATTTGATTCCTATAAAAACACTGTGAAATAGGGCAGAAATTGTTGTTTTCATTTTATCAATGAAGAAACTGACTATAGTAGAGAGATTTGTCCCAAGTCATACAGTTGATAAATGGAGTAGCTCTCCCCTGAACCTACATCCTTATCTCTTCCCCTATTCTCCAGTCGTGTTGCCATGTTGAAGAACTTCATGGTTTATGTTCAGGATGACCCAGACTTTTTCTTTGCCTTATAGTTGTAGACCCAACAAGTCACAAGTTTATGATTCTTGACTTCTACCATATTTAATATTACCTGCCATGTATTGACAGTTTTTTCATGCATCTTTACTAGCTCTCCAACTTTCCTTTATATTTGAATAAATATCTTCCAGACCTTTCCAGCTCACCCCCAGGGCCTTATGGTCAAGAAATGTATGTGTTTCGATCAGAGGAGAGATTTAAATCCCCACCCATCCTGCCTCCGCACCTTCTCCAAGTTATTCTTAACAAGGACACTAACATATCTGTGAGTATTCTAAAAGTATTGCTGGGGCATCTGAGGGTTACTAGAATCATTTGAGCCAAAGTGTAGTAATCTTAGAGGTTGGGATTATTACAAAGGTCTGTTGAATATGAATCATGTATGTATCAGTAGCATTACAGGTTCCTTTTTCCAGGGCTGAGTTGTGACTTTACCAAGTACTGATATCAAAATTCATAGTTTTCTTCTGGTCCTAATGTATCAGCTCAGAGCTGTGGATTGCTAGAAACAGTTTCTAAGACTTTTATTCCAATATAAGAAGTATTTGTCATTTGGCGATATCCAAAAGAAGCATATTTTGCATATAATTTATATTTCTAGTCAATTCACTTGATTCCCACTAAGATTATTTTTGCCTCTTAACACAAACCTTCCATATGTGTTATGGGTAAGGTCTATTAAAAAGAGGATGAAATAGGTCCTGAAGCTTAGAGTTTCTGCCCGGGACTCAGAATTTTTGTGATTTTTCTGTGATGAGAATATATTATTGATGTATACTAGAATAAGTGAATTATTTAAAAGAAATAATATCTTCTAGTTTTGAGTTTCTCAACAGTTCCAAAGATCTTTGAGGAAGAATAAACTGTTTGGTTTAAGATTGTACATTTAACCCCATTTAGTCTTTTTTTTTTTTAAACAGTGTGACCCAGCCTTGCTCCCCGAGCCCAATCATGTCATGCTGAACCATCTCTATGCATTGTCCATTAAGGTAAGTGGTGGGCCTGCTTTTTCACATAGCTCCCAGAAACAGGAGGGCAAGAGTTGAACACATGTTCTCTAGTGGTTTGCTGAAGCTGGCAGTAATGGTCCAGTTAAAGGAGAAGAACTTTCTTTTTTTTAACCAAAGGGTGAGTTTGTTTATTCTAAATCTTAGTCTTGATATCTGAGTTCTGGCTAGCTGAATTGCCCTGTGATTAAATGGACTTTTTTGTTTCTTGGTTTCTTTCTGGGTAGCTATAACCTTTGCACCACCTACTTAATTGTGAGTTCATAGTAAGTACTAGGATTTCATTTGCAGAAAAAGCAAGTTTACTTTCCAGTTCAAAGAATGTTTAAATCTGATATTAAGGCCTCTGGTTTTTAAAGGTGCACATGACCTGCTTTCAGGTGCCTGAGTCGTATATACCCCAGTGCTTGCATCTTTCCTATATACTACCTAAAGGAGAAATGTGACCAGACTTGCCCTGTGCACCGCCAGCCCTGCCCCCACCCCCACCCCGCCACTCCCCAGCTCTTAGAATGCTTCTTGGTTTCTTAGAATGCTTCTTGATTTCTCTGCTGCTTTAGATTCTGGATTGAAAATATCTGTTCAGTCCTGTAATGTCTCTGTGGTCTGGCTATTGGGATATTTTATATAGTTCTGTAGTTACCAAACTAAGCTGAGCATCAACAGAATTACTTGGGGGAAGTTTGTGAAAATATAGATTCAGAAGCTCTATCCCCAGGGATTCTGAATAAGTGCATCTAGGATGGGCCTCACTAATTTTTTTAAGTTGCTTATGTTTCTTAGATATGCAGCCAGATTAGGGAAATCACTGATACAGCTGTCTGTAACAGATTATGAGGTACTTATAAACATATATTATTGAATTTAATTTTCCTAATAAGCTTGTGAGATTAAGTATTATTTTTAGCTCCTGTTTTGGAGATAAAGAAAGTAAGGCTCAGAGAAGGTCACATTGCCAGTTAGGACCAGAGAGAGGACTGAGGTCCTGTCCTCCTATCCTCATTCCATGTTCTTTCCTAGAGATTATGGTGCTGGTTTTTCGAAGTAGGTCTTTTTGTCACCTGCTCCTCATTTCTACCAAACTCTTTCTGGAGTTAAATTTTTTATCTGCCTTGCTTCTGTCATGTTTAGGCTGTGATCTGTGTACTGTGGTCACAGAATGTCAATCTGGTAAGTATTCATTGTGGATGATACCTATCCCTGGTTCTCTCAAGATTGTTTAAGCTGTTTGGAATTGCTTCATTGGATGGAGTATCTTTCCAAGAGGATTTTAGGGTCTACTTTGTTCAAGGATAGAAGATGATTGCTGAGTCCCCTCTTGATCAGTGAGGATGTTTTTTAAGTCCAACCCCAGATACTCAATGGAAATTAGACCTGTTTTGGGGTTTGGAAATGGTTTTTCAAAAGGATCACTGCCATTTCTTCTCATTGCTTTTACGACTTCCTTCTGGAAACGGATGTCACAATATTTCTTTTTTTCCATGATAGTTTTAAGCCCAATATTTGAATTTGAGGTGGAAAAGGAAGTGAGGTAGAACACTAATATTTCTTTAGCACCTATTTTCTGTCAGATTCTGTGTCGGATATTTTCATGTAATCATTGGAGCCATCTTAATGGTGGGTATTATCGTTTGTAATGAAGAAAAAAGACTTGGAGACAGGAGTTGGATACAGCTTAGCAACCGAACAACAACAACAAAGTAATTACTCAAGGTCACAGAAGTGTAATATTAGGTGTCAGGATCAAAACAAATTGATTTGACTCCCAAACCACCTTTTTTTGATAATATCAAAGTAACTGTTTAAAGTGAGCAACTGTGAGGGATAAATGGCTGGGAACAGCTGTCTCCATCCTCAACTAGTGAATTAACTGCATGTGTTTATTTCCCTTGCAGGACAGTGTGATGGTCCTTAGTGCAACCCATCGCTACAAGAAGAAGTATGTCACTACTCTTCTGTACAAGCCCATCTGAGGGATCCCTTCCTGTCTCCCAGGATTCAGGAGAAGCATCTCCCTTGCCTTTCTGTACTGGACCAGTCTTAGCTGGGACTGGAAGGCTGGTTTGCTTTGAGGCTAATATGTGTGTTTCAGTGCCTCTGAGTAGGATGCTCTGCTTTTGCATTTGATTGCAGATGAGGGCTTTATGAGTTTATGGAATTTATTTTAACACTATATATATACATATATATACATATGAAGGGAAAGTTAATGGAAGCCTCCTAGCTAGATGTATTCTCCCTGCCTATGGGAACTCACCAAGACCTGTTTGGGAGAGCTTCAGGAAGAGCCATTATAGGAATCTTTTTTCCTAACATGAATGAAGAACACACTCTCAGGATCCTTGTTGGGTGGGGATTCTATCACTGCTACTACCTTGGCTCTCCAAGGAATGGACTTGTGCCAGACTGCTGCCCTACTTACAGCTGCCTCCTTGCAGGAGCAGCTTTTCTTGCATGGGTTCTCTGTATTCCCAGAGAATGTGGCACAATCTGTGCTTTTTAAAATGATACCAGATGCCCCATAAGAACTCTTTTCCCTTTCATTTCACATACTTGCTTTGTTAGCCTCCTTCAAATCCTATACCTGACCCTTCCCTAGCACAGAACTTGGTGGGTTAGTGACCCCTTTCAGAGGCTTTGTGAGACCTGACCCACCTCACAGACTCGGGCTGCCAGGATGTCTCCTTTTTAAGCCAGCACAGGCCCATGACACTTTGTTACCACTTACTTTACCTTCTACTGAAGAAACTCTGGCTTAGTATGATATGAAAGGCAGAATGCGGAAGGTCTCCTTTCTTGTTCTGGTTTGGTGCCATGGTTAATGCTATATCGGCCAGCACATTCCCATGCTTTTTTCCACCTGGTTTGGCCCTGCTTCCATGTTTTCTTTCACAGAGCAGACAGCTTTGAAGGTGAGAGTAAAACTAGTGAAAACTTTTATGTCTTTTGCCCTTGGAAGATTTTTATGTGCCTATATTTTTCTTTTCTCCGAAAAATGCCCTTTCATTGGTCTAAAGAGACTGCTTTTGGAGAACTTCAAGCTTTTGATAAATAGCTCACTGTATTTTCTTTTCTAGTCTAGCCCTCTACAATCGTACATTAATGAGGCTGACTCTGTGTACATCATTACAGTAAACATTGTTCTAGATACAGGCCCATTCAGGCTCATTTCATGCACCTAAAAGTTTCCTTCAACTTAACGATTCATTACGCCAAGAAGCAAGAAATTACCCTTGGTAGTCTCAGCAATGAAAACTATTGCTTTCATGTGCTAAATGCTAACAGTCGTCTTGTTCTTCTGTATCTTTTCCCAAAAAGTGTTTGATGATGAAGAGGAGTCAGTGATTTCCATTTGTGGAGTAAAACGTTTCTATTCAATCCACTCTTGAGATTCAGAGATAAGGTATTTTTCCCTAAGTTTCTGTGGCTCTTACATTACAAATAAACGCAAGCCAAACATTCAGTACTGAGGGAGGCCATATTTGATGCTTGAGAGGCTCCTTGAGATGAGCCCAGTCCCACTGAAAGGGTACCCACATGTCAATTAGCTACCTCCTCTCTTTCCCATGTAAACTTGATGACATAGTTGTCTTTGGGTATGTAGAACTCTTAGATCATCTGTGTGAGCAGTATGGTATGGGATTACTGTCTTGCTGAGAATGCAAATTGCTAAGTGCTTTGGTGGTTAATTGCTGAGAGTAAATACTGCTTTAGCCACTCGAGGCCACTCTACAGCAAAATGCTTTTGTGGAGAACGTTTTATGGTTCTAGTCACTTTTAGAATGGTGTGCCATTCTAAAATTCTGTTAGAACCAACTGTCAGGATCTATACTGTCTTCAGTTATACTAGAATTTTGTATTTTTATAATACCCAGTAAACAAGTGAATCACTTAGGATTTAAAATCTTGCTTGCTACATGGAAGATTTTGTTGTACTTATATGTCTTCTCAACGGTATTATCATGTAATCATCCATGTGTTCATGTATTAAAATTTCTATTCTGCACAGATATATCATTAGCGTGGGGTAGGAAAAGAGATTCCGCCCATTCTTCTCAGGCCAGAGGCTTCTGTGAAATGAATGGGTCTGTCTTTAGCAACAGCAGGTTTTGGTGTTGGTGACCTTCCAATCTTTCTAATCTGGAAATGTGCAGAAGGTGTCAGTTTTCCAAATTCTGAGGTAATCAGTCTTTCAGCCAGATATGAAATTGGAGCCTACCAGCAGTTTTGGAAACGGACAAATAAGAGGAATTGGATGATGACTTACGCAGCCCTGTCCCTTCTCGGTGCTGCTGATAACATCCCATGGCCTTGATAATTCCTATCATACTGTCCTCAGTCTGCCTCCAAGAAACTGTTCTAGAAGGCTGAAAGGGAAGGAGGAAAGTACCCCAAAGTACAGCTCACTCATTCTTTTATATTGGTTAAAAGGATAGTTTATTTTCTGCAGAAGAATTTGACAGAGTTCGAAAATGAATAAAGAGTAAAAAAAATTTTTTTTTTTTTGTTTGGTTGGTTGGTTAGCTTTTGCCTATAAGAGTTTCACAGAGTTAAAAAGTAAGAATGTAACTCTTTGAGGGGGCTGACTATTAAAGAGCTTATCATGGTATAGGAGTTGTGGGAAGCAGAGTAACTGAGTCGAGGAGTGATACTAGGAAAATTAAGGCTTAAGTAACCCAGAACTAGAAATATCCTTTTAAAAATTAAATCAGACACATCCTGGTGTCTTTGGATCTCATTGTATAGAATTTACCATATAAAAAAAAATCTTCCCTTTGTTTCTTGTTTCTGTTTTCTACACTTTCTTCTATATTGTGCTTTAACTTCATGTGTCAGGCAAACTTTACTAGGGTCTAAAGTCAAACGTTACCTAAAGCAAATACTAGTCATCTTGTTGTTAAGGAAGATGTGTCATGGAAGGAAGAGCATCTGTGTCAGGATTATTAGCTTGCTTTAAGATTAGAGTTGAATGGAATTTAATCACTAGGCAAAACCCCTGAAGGGTATCTGGCCTGAAGAGTGTTGACTTTAAAAGAAAACAATGCTTATATATGGTAGAGAAACCCTATAAAAGAATTCAAGAGGAGTTTCTGACAGGATCCTATAAACCCAGGCCCAGTCACCTCACTCTGATTATTTCTAGTCTCTTGTGCCTAATGGATCTGAGATAAAAAATTTTTGAAAAGTGTTGGTACTCCGTGTATGCTGCTAAAATGAAGTTAAGTTGAAAAAGAAGTTTTACCTCTAGACAGGGCTTATATTAATCTGGGTATAAATGAAGGAGACATATTAACGACAGACTCCCCTGCTTTTAATTGGGGAAATAGGGCTTTTAAATTTTTGACCTCAACTAAAAGTTATATGCAATAGTCTATGTTTGTATATGTTTGCAATATGTTCTATTCTCAGAGATCTCTAAATCTTCACGTTCTAGTGATTTGGGGCATAGACTTAAGAGCAGATACACCATTGGTTCCTGCGTTATTCTGACTCATTCTTAAAGCTGAGTCCTTGCTGTCTTTTACTAGGAACTGCTGACTCTAGTTACCCATGGGATGGAGGACCTGGGAGGGATAGGAGTTAGGGTTTTTTAAAACTCTGGATCTAGGCATTTGTCTTTCCTTAAGCATCGATCACAATTGGAGGTTGAAGGGCTGTCATTTCTGCAATGAACTGGAACTTTCAGAGTAAAAAGGCCAAATCTTTAAAAATTGTAAGAAAAAAGAAGCAGAGGAAAAGGCTCTAAGAGTCTGTTACTTACAAAATACGGTTCCTGGCAATGGAATCCCTCCAGGATTCAAATTTGGGCTTTGTCTTGATTTGCTTTACTCAGTTGTGCTTTGAATTGAATAAATTATTTAAAAGTTAAATTTTGTATTAGTTCCAACATGAGTGGAGTTGAATTTTATGTAGCACAGTGCTTTTGCAGTATGATTGGTGTGAAATACTGAATACTCCGTGGATTTTGTAGTCAGGTTAAATGACTGAGGAGTACCTACCCTAAGTATTATGTACTGATCATCTAACTTCTTCTCTGTTCCCATCTACAGAACACCTACCCAGGTTGTGGTTTTAGAGCAGCCAAAGCTCACTAATGTTGATTAGTCCTAATCTCCACACTGGGCCTCATATGTGAAACTTGCTTAAATTTTGGTAAATTTTAGAATGTTGGTTGGTACTTCACCAAAGCACTTTGAATGAATACAGCTCTGTTATAAAGGGGGAATAAGACTATAATTTGAAGGGAATTAAATATGTCAGTCCTCCTTTAAATGGTGCTTTTTGTAATCTTTAGTGCTGAGGGACAAAGCTGCTTTTCAATATTTCACAAAGGAGTGGCTTACAAGAATGGATTTTAAAGCTTTTCTCCAAATGTAATTTGTCACTGGATTCTGACATGTCTGAAAATTATGTGATGTAACACATACTGAAATGTGAGTTTTTTTCCCCATAAAACTGTTGAATAAAAGTATTATACAGCAATAATGTTTGAGTTCTTCATCAATTACTGATTTTACCATCAAGATGTATCTGTCCAGGTAGCCTCAGGACCTAAAGAATGTAAGTTGCCACATGGATATTTTTAAATAAAGAGAAATGTAATAGGTATATGGGACACATGATATCATTCCTCTTCTTTTTGACCCAGGCTATGCCAACATTGACTAGAGGAATGCAAACGCTGATTTGATTTTTAGCACTTTCTATAAACTGCACACTTAGCTGTCATCCTGTCCTGGATTAGCCTAATGGTTTTCATCCCTGGTCACACAATATTACCTGTACAGATTCTATAAAAATACTGATGCCAGTCTCCTACTTTGTTTTTTGTTTAGTCGCTATGTCGGGTCTGACTGTCTTGTGGCCCCAGGGACTGCAGCCCACTAGGCTCCTCTGTTCATGGGATTTCCTAGGCAAGAAAAATGGAGTGGGTTGCCATTTCCTTCTCCAGGGGGACTCAGGAACCAAACTTTTGTCTCCTGCATTGGCAGGCAGGTTCTTTATCACTGAGGCACCGGAAAAAAGTGAAAATGTTAGTCGCTCAGTCGTGTCCGACTCTTTGTGACCCCATGGACATAGACAGCCAGGTTCATCTATTCATGGAATTCTCCAGCCAAGAATACTGGAGTGGGTAGCCAGTCCCTTCTCCAGGGGATCTTCCCAACCCAGTGATCAAACCCAGGTCCCCTACACTGCAGGCAGATTCTTTACTGTCTGAGCCATGAGGGAAGCCCTCAGGAAGCCCCCAAACTCCAATTAAATGAAAATCTCTTCCATGGGGTCCATGTATCTATATTTGTTAAGCTCTCCAGATGATTCTAACATACATTCAGAGGTGACCTTTATCCCGGAACTTCCCTACTGACTCTTTCTCTGTCAGATATGTACTTATATGTGAAAGCAGGTTATATACTTCATTCTGACAGCAATCACTTCCCTCAGATGACTTTGCCCAGGGCCATGGTTATAATATCCATTTTATTTTCCATCCCTTTATTTCATGGTGTTTTTATGTAGCTAGCATCTGGACTTTTCTTCAAAGAACACAATCAGGCTATTCTATATTTGCTGCTCTGAAGACACCTGAGTTAAATTTCCTCAAAAGAAAGAGGGGCATGACCTGGTGGGAGTGACTAGAGGGTGAGAAAAGAGGGTTGGAGAAGCAGAGATGTACAAGGACAGGTAATGAAGAACCGCGAGAGTAGAAATGGACCAAAACAGTTACCCCCAAACCTCAACAATAAGTCAGGAGACTGCATGCAGACCACAGGTAGAGAGTGGTGGGTGTAACGGGGACTCAGCCTCTAGCAGAATAGTCTCCTAAACATGGACCATGGTCACTGAAAAACAAAATGGCACCAGAATTCTATCAAGGCTCAAACTCCCATTGACGTGTGTTTTCTAAAGCATTTCCTTCTAGTCCAGTTGATTTGGAGTTTTTTGTTGTATCCCTTCCAAACTCCTCCCCTGCATCAATAATTCCCCATAACACAGGTGGTGTGGAGACGTTGTGAGTCTCCGTGGCCCTACTTGGTCACCATTCAGCAGCGCATATGGAGATCTCGAGTACTACCTCCCTTTCTCTAATCCATCCCCTGGCTCCAGGGCACTTACATTGGAGATGAACTTCTCTGTTAGAATTCTTCAGGCACTCAAGTCATACTCTGAAGAAGATTCTGTCTTGAGAGTATTCTCTTCATTGACTTTCTAGGGAGGAGGGCAAGGTTCTCTGTCAGAAGGTCCACATGCAATAAGATATTTTAAAACAAAAATGGGTTTTCGCCAAATTCTCAGCTACTCTAGAATTGACTTCCCTTGACTACAGCTTCTAAAGCCCTCCTACTAGTTAGTGATAGCTTGTAATGAGAACATCAGGTGAGAATTCTGAACACCTGAAAGAGCCACAAAGATTACTGCAGACCGGTATACCTGGATCTTGCGGGTAAAAATCTTAACTCCCAGCCGACTGATCCTCAAAACTCTGACTACAGACCTAACTTAGTTCTTGTTTTCAGGGATATTTGTCATTGATTACAAGTTCTGGGTCACGATTACACGTTAGGTGTTGGGATTGGGTAGTGGAATGGGTGTTGCATTCAACCGGATCTCAGAAACTATTTCTGGGGGTCAGGGAACAGACTGGGGAAATTTTGAATGTTTGGAGTCTTTTGTTGTATCCACAAATGGAAACATGAAGATGGTATTTCTCTTTCTCTCTCAGTTGGCAGAGCTGGCAACTGGAGGTAGTCTGGGAGAGTGACCTAGAGTTAGGAAATCTGCGGAGAGTAAAGGAATCCAGGGATCTACCTGATCAACAGCCAGTCTGAACACAGAATGGATTCTGAGAGTGGCATCTTGTTTTTAGATTAACAGGGAACTGTGGCTGCAACCAGGACTGAATGAACTAACATCCAAGAAGGGAAATAGAACCGTCCAAGGCAAACTGAAATCACTAGCCATCTTACTCCCTGTATCTGTTTGCTGATGCTGGGCATGCGCTGAGGACTGAGCTTTTCCCAGGCAGAAGGTATCTGATGGGGATAAAGTGAAACCAATAAAGCCGTTAGTGGTATGTGGTGATGGAGGGATGAGTTGAAAACTTGAATGGCATCAATGCACAGCTATTTTTCTCTAAAGGACACTTACTAAAGTCTGGACTGCATAGGAGGCTTAAGAGCTACCATAAGAGCTCATAAAAAGCAGAGCAAAATCTCCCAAAACTCCTGGTTCTGTGATAATAAAACCAGCTAGAGAAAAGGAATTTGTTGGAAGCACATGGTCCCAAGACATTTGTCAAGTATTGGACTAATGTGGAGTAGGACACAAAAGAACTATTCTAAAAATTCTTGAAAGGCCAAGTGGTTTCCAAATAACTGCATTCCAAAACAAAACTCAAGAATACCTACCTATAGGAGGGCTTCCCTGGTGTTCTGGTGGTTAAGCATCTGCCTTCCAATGTAGGGGACACAGGGGTCCAGGAAGATTCCCCATGCCATGGAACTAAGCCTCTGAGCCACAACTACTCAGCCCATGTGCCACAACTACTGAAACCCACACACCTAGAGCCTGTGCTCTGCAACAAGAGAAGCCGGTGCAATGAGAAAGCTGTGCACTGCAACAAAGAGTAGCCCCTCTCACCACAACTAGAGAAAGTCTATGTGCAGCAATGAAGACCCAGTCAGAGACACACAAATAAATCTTTTTTTTAAAAAAACACCTATAGGAATACAAAAATATCCAGCACATAAATAGTCACAATTTTGACATCCAATCAAAAATTACCAGACTTTTATTTCTGGTCAAAATAGAATAACAGGGACTAGATTTATCCTCCCATCGAAAACAACCAAAGACCCAGACAAAATATATTAAATAATGACTTTTAGACATTAAAAACCAAGCAACAAAGGACTTTAATCCCTGAAATACAGGAAATGAATTTAGGCTGAATACTTTAAGAATTGCTGAGGCTGGATACTTTGAGAATTTCCAGTTTGGTAAGTCTGCAAAGACCAACAACACAGAATGCACAGGGTAGAATACCACAGAGGAGAAAGCTGCACAGAGATAGAGTTTAATAGATCAAAGGCTAATCTCTTCCAGAAACACTCTCATAGACACATAGAAATAATGTTTTGCTACTTATTTGAGCATCCTATTTGGGCAAGTCAAGTTGACATATAAAATATAACTTCACAACAGAATAATGTGGTTAAATCTCAAAAACACTAAGCTGAGCAAGAGAAGCCAATAGAAAAGAGTACACACCATATTATCCAGAAATCAGATCAAGGATTATCTAAGGATGGAGTTATCAATGGTAGGGATAGGAGACAGAGAAGGCAATGGCACCCTACTCCACTACTCTTGCCTGGAGAATCCCATGGATGGAGGAGTCTGGTGGGCTACAGTCCATGGGGTCCCGAAGAGTCGGACATGACTGACCGACTTCACTTTCACTTTTCACTTTCTTGCGTTGGAGAAGGAAATGGCAACCCACTCCAGTATTCTTCCCTGGAGAATCCCAGGGACGGAGGAGCCTGGTGGGCTGTCGTCTATGGGGTCGCACAGAGTCGGACACGACTGAAGTGACTTAGCAGCACCAGCAGCAGGGATAGGAGAAAGGAAGAGATTACAAAAGAGCAGGAGGAAACAATGGGGGATGCTGGTTATGTTCACTAGTGAGGCTTCACAGGTATATATATATCACAGGTATATATCCCTGGGTCAGGAAGATCCACTGGAGGAGGAAATGGCCACCACTCCAGTACTCTTGTCGGAAGAACCCCATGGACAGAGAAGTCTGTCGAGGTACAGTCTATAGGGTCACAAACAGTCAAAAGCAATTGAACGACAGGCCACCATACATATATATACAAACATATGTGTGTATATATATGAAAAGATCAAGTGTGCACTTTAAATATGTTTAGTTACTATATGTCAATTATACCCCAGTAAATAAAAATAAAAGTTAAGAAGTAAAAAATGGTGAAATACATATGTTTTTAGAAAACAAAAGCTGAGGAAACACATTAGCAAAGGATATTACAAATATACTAAAAGTACTTTTTATGAAAGAATGAAAATAATCCTAGTTAGAAAAATGGGAATTCAGAATGGAATAAAGAATAATGAAAATGGTAGATGTGTGGGCAAAAATATTTAATGACTTCAGGAATTTACAATAGTTTGTCAAGAGCAAAGCAAAAGTAAAATTTGGTAAAGGGAGTTATAGTTTTCCAAGAATTCTAGAAGTATTGTGAAAGTAATCATTTGTATAAAAATATACTAAATCATAAATGTTGCATGTTGATATTTCTAAGGTAAAATCTCAAAGAATAGTAAAGCAAGTTAATAGGAGAAAACATAATAACATAAAATATCTGTCTAATCAAAAAGAGCAAAGAAGGAGGGTAAAGTGGAACATAAAACATATGGTACAGAACTAGAACAAATAATTTCACAATTTGTATGGAAATACAAAAAACCTCGAATAGCCAAAGTAATCTTGAGAAAGAAGAATGGAACTGGAGGAATCAACCTGCCTGACTTCAGACTCTACTACAAAGCCACAGTCATCAAGACAGTATGGTACTGGCACAAAGACAGAAATATAGATCAATGGAACAGAATAGAAAGCCCAGAGATAAATCCACGAACCTATGGATACCTTATCTTTGACAAAGGAGGCAAGGATATACAATGGAAAAAAGAAAACCTCTTTAACAAGTGGTGCTGGGAAAACTGGTCAACCACTTGTAAAAGAATGAAACTAGAACACTTTCTAACACCATACACAAAAATAAACTCAAAATGGATTAAAGATCTAAATGTAAGACCAGAAACTATAAAACTCCTAGAGGAGAACATAGGCAAAACACTCTCCGACATAAATCACAGCAAGATCTTCTATGACCCACCTCCCAGAATATTGGAAATAAAAGCAAAAATAAACACATGGGACCTAATGAAACTTAAAAGCTTTTGCACTACAAAGGAAACTATAAGTAGGGTGAAAAGACAGCCCTCAGATTGGGAGAAAATAATACCAAATGAGGAAATAGACAAAGGATTAATCTCAAAAATATACAAACAACTCCTGAAGCTCAATTCCAGAAAAATAAATGACCCAATCAAAAAATGGGCCAAAGAACTAAACAGACATTTCTCCAAAGAAGACATACAGATGGCTAACAAACACATGAAAAGATGCTCAACATCACTCATTATCAGAGAAATGCAAATCAAAACCACAATGAGGTACCATTACACGCCAGTCAGGATGGCTGCTATCTGAAAGTCTACAAGCAATAAATGCTGGAGAGGGTGTGGAGAAAAGGGAACCTTCTTACACTGTTGGTAGGAATGCAAACTAGTACAGCCACTATGGAAAACAGTGTGGAGATTTCTTAAAAAACTGGAAATAGAACTGCCATATGACCCAGCAATCCCACTTCTGGGCATACACACTGAGGAATCCAGATCTGAAAGAGACACGTGCACCCCAATGTTCATCGCAGCACTGTTTATAGTAGTGAGGACATGGAAGCAACCTAGATGCCCATCAGCAGATGAATGGATAAGGAAGCTGTGGTACATATACACCATGGAATATTACTCAGCCGTTAAAAAGAATTCATTTGAATCAGTTCTAATGAGATGGATGAAACTGGAGCCCATTATACAGAGTGAAGTAAGCCAGAAAGATAAAGACCATTACAGCATACTAACACATAAGAAAGATGGTAACGATAACCCTATATGCAAAACAGAAAAAGAGACACAGAAGTACAGAACAGACTTTTGAACTCTGTGGGAGAAGGTGAGGGTGGGATGTTTCGAAAGAACAGCATGTATATTATCTATGGTGAAACAGATCACCAGCCCAGGTGGGATGCATGAGACAAGTGCTCGGGCCTGGTGGGCTGGGAAGACCCAGAGGAATCGGGTGGAGAGGGAGGTGGGAGGGGGGATCGGGATGGGGAATACATGTAACTCTATGGCTGATTCATATCAATGTATGACAAAACCCACTGAAATGTTGTGAAGTAGTTAGCCTCCAACTAATAAATTAAAAAAAAAAGAAAAAAAAAGCTGAAAAAAACAAAAAAACAACATACGGTTTGGTGGTTCCTTTTTAAACCTTGATTGTGTTACAGCAACTTGTGTGCAAATCATGGCTTCAGGCCATTTAAAAAATACAGTAAATGTAAAAACCAAGTAATAAAGCGGTAGACATATACCCAGCTATAATAGTAATTATACTAAATTTCAATGAACTAAAAGATTAAGATTGCCAGACTAGGTAAGAAAAAAATCCTGTCCTTGAGAATATAAAGATTTTTAATTTGAAGGTAAGAAAGTAACTTCATATACATGCTCAGGAAGACAGAGGGGATATTTTAGAGTACATGATTTTCCTGGAAACACTCTCAACCTCAGTATTAGAAATTGTTTTGTTTTCTTGTTTGGAGGTTATCTAATTTTTACACTAATAACAGCCATCCTAATGAGTGTGAAGTGAAAACTGAGATTTTAATTTGCACTGCACTAATAATCATTCACATCGACATTTTTTCATATGCTTATTGGCCATTTGTGTATCTTCTTTGAAGAAATGTTCTTTTAAGTCCTTTGCTCATTTCTAAATTGTTTCCTTTTAGTTGTTGAAAGAGTTTTTTATGTTTTCTGGATATCAATCCCATGTCAGATACATGATTTGCAAATATTTTCTCCTTTTCTGTGGATACTTTTTCACTCTGATAATACAAGCCCTTTGACGTACAAAAATTTTTCATTTTGATAAAGTCCAACTTATCTGTTTCTTTTGTTGCCTGTGCCTTTGATGTTATATTCAAGAAATCATTTCCAAATTCAATGTCATGAAGCTTTCCCCCTATGTTTTGTTCTAAGAGTTTTATGGTTTTAGTTGTTACATTTAGGTCTTTAATCAATTTTCCAGTAGTCACATATGGATGTGAGAGTGGGACCATAAAGAAGGCTGAGCACCAAATAATTGATACTTTTGATTTGTGGCGTTGGAGAAGACTCTTGAGAGGCCCTTGGACTGCAAGGAGATCCAACCAGTCAATCCTAAAGGAAATCAACACTGAATATTCACTGGAAGGACTGATGCTGAAAATGAAACCACAATACTTTGGCCACCTGATGGGAAGAGCCAACCCATTAGGAAAGACCCTGGTGCAGGTGGAGGAGAGGATGACAGAAGATGAGATTGTTGGATGGTATCACTGACTCAATGGACAAGAGTTTGAGAAAGCTCTGGGAGATAGTGAAGGACAGGGAAGCCTGGCATGCTGCAGTCCATAGGGTTGCAAAGAGTCAGACGTGACTGAACAACTGAATAACAACAACAACAAATGTGTATGGTGTTAAATAAGAGTTCAACTTTGTTCTAGTGCAGGTAGATATCCATTTCCCTCAGAACTTTTTGTTGAAAAGGCTGTCCTTTCATTCACTGAATGGTCTTGGGACCTCTTATTGAAAATCATTTGACCATATAAGTAAGAGTTTATTTCTTGGCTCTATACTATTCCACTGGTCTATGTCTGTCATTATGCTAGTACCACATTGTTTTGATTACTGTTGCTTTG
This sequence comes from Muntiacus reevesi, assembly GCF_963930625.1. NCBI lineage: Eukaryota > Metazoa > Chordata > Mammalia > Artiodactyla > Cervidae > Muntiacus > Muntiacus reevesi. The sequence continues at coordinate 85,031,318 of NC_089249.1, forward strand.
CAGTAGGTTTTAAAGTCAGGAAATGTGTTTTCCAACTTTGTTCTTAATTTTCAAAATTGTTTTGGATATTCAGGAGCCCTTGAAGTTCCATTTAAGAATTTTAAGGTGGATTTTTCTATTTTTGCAAAAAAAAAAAAAAAGGTTAGAATTTTGATATGGAATGCCTTGGATCTGTAGATCATTTGGGGTAGTATGAGCATCTTAGCAATATTGTCTTCCAATTTATGAACATTGGCCATTTTTCCATTTATTTTTGTCTTCTTTAATTTCTTTCATCAGTGTTTTACAGTTTCATTGTATAAGTATTTCATCTCCTTCATTGATTCCCAAGTATGTTACTCTTTTTAAGGCAAATAGGATTGCTTTATTAGTTTCCTTTTCCAGCTGTTCATTGTTAGGATACAGAATCACAACTGATTTTTGTGTGTTGATTTTATATCCTGCTATTTTGCTGAATTCATTTATTATTTCTAACTTGTGTGTGTGGAATCTTTACAGTTTCTTAGATGAGATCATATCATATGTGAACAGAGATAATTTACTTCTTTTCCAAATTAGATGGCTTTTAGCTCCCTACCTTCTTATCCCAAGAATCTTCAGAGAGATTCTCCACACTCTCTGAAGACGTAGGAAAGACCCTTCTTAGGAAGACTCTGCCTTATACCATCCATTCCCAGTGACATTCTTCTGTGGTGAGCTCTGATGAGTATGGGATTATTCTCAAAAACTCTCACTGTTTCACCTTCCCATTGGCAAGACATGTTTTTGCCTTGTACTATATGCCCCTCCTCTATGCTGTTAGAATATCCAAAGGTTAGGACAGTTGCCACATTCTGATAAAAGTACCTGTTTTGAGCATTTATGTCTTACAAATTTGAGGTTGTCAAGGAGAAGTTGACTGACTCTGTGACTCCAGTGCCTAGCATGGTGTCAGGAAAATTAACTACTCAATAAATATTCATTAAATAATGTGTATAAAATCCTTTGTAAACTGAAAGTACAGAAGAAAATAATTATTACTATTTCTTTACACACAATGATCCTTTTTTCCTTAGCCCCTCCTGATCCTAGGAAGAAGAACCATTAAGGTAAAATTTGTTACACTCATTCAAGCACCTTTCATTCCTGCTAATCCAAAAGTTATTTGGTAGGCATCTAATATGGGGACAGCCCCGAGATTGAATTTGGGAGTGTGCAGCAGAGTCTTGTGATTATACACTCCTCCCCTTGGAGGTGATGCTTCCTAGCAGTGTAAATAAGCCTTGGCTCCATCCTGTGGGCCTCCTTGGCCAGGTGCACAATTCCCTATGGGATAAGTACTCTCTCAGACCTCACTGCTCAACACGGGCTGCCGCTTAAGGAGTTGGATAATATTGTAGGCAATTTTTGTTTTCCCCTCAAGTTTTCCCAACCTAGCCTGAAGACTGTCCTTATTCTCATCCTCTATGGCTGCCAAGAGACTGCCATCAGCTCATGCTACTATAACATATGCTTTTATAATTCTCTAGCCCTGCAAATACTTTCTTCCAACTAGTTGCTCAGTTATATATCCTCAGGGCATAGGCTAAGTATAATGTTTATTCAGCAAACTGAGGACTATGCCCTGGCTTTGGCTGAAGTGCCTAGTGGCTATTTAACACACACAAAGTTCATCACGGTTCAAAGAGAACACTAGAGCAGAAAGAAATTGTCAAGCAAACAAGATAAGACCAAGGCCTTTTCTCCACACCCTCTCCAGCATTTATTGCTTGACTGTTGGTGGGAATGCAAACTAGTACAGCCACTATGGAAAACAGTGTGGAGATTTCTTAAAAAACTGGAAATAGAACTGCCATATGACCCAGCAATCCCACTTCTGGGCATACACACTGAGGAAACCAGATCTGAAAGAGACACGTGCACCCCAATGTTCATCGCAGCACTGTTTATAATAGCCAGGACATGGAAGCAACCTAGATGCCCATCAGCAGATGAATGGATAAGGAAGCTCTGGGACATATACACCATGGAATATTACTCAGCCATTAAAAAGAATTCATTTGAATCAGTTCTAATGAGATGGATGAAACTGGAGCCCATTATACAGAGTGAAGTAAGCCAGAAAGATAAAGAACATTACAGCATACTAACACATATATATGGAATTTAGAAAGATGGTAACGATAACCCTAGATGCAAAACAGAAAAAGAGACACAGAAGTACAGAACAGACTTTTGAACTCTGTGGGAGAAGGTGAGGGTGGGATGTTTCGAAAGAACAGCATGTATATTATCTATGGTGAAACAGATCACCAGCCCAGGTGGGATGCATGAGACAAGTGCTCGGGCCTGGTGGGCTGGGAAGACCCAGAGGAATCGGGTGGAGAGGGAGGTGGGAGGGGGGATCAGGATGGGGAATACATGTAACTCTATGGCTGATTCATATCAATGTATGACAAAACCCACTGAAATGTTGTGAAGTAATTAGCCTCCAACTAATAAAAAAAAAAAAAAAGACCAAGGCCTACTGACTCAGCTGGCAAAAACACAATGAGCCACTTTTACATGCAGTTTATTACTTACATAAACAGTGAAAAAAGAGTAGTCAAATGTGCCAGCTCCCTGGGCCATTGTCCTGCATACAAAAAGTCACCACCAAAACAAAAGGGCACTATGACTGCCATGTGAGTTGTAGGATATCCACTGCTGAGGAGCCAATTCTAGACTGGAACTAAATGGTTTTATCGTCTCAGCTATGCCCTGAGAAAAGAAGGCAGAAAGCATCATTTCTCATCAAAACTTGGTAGGCATTGATAACCTATCTCATGAGAGACTATGAAGGGAAACACAAAGGCAAGTGGGATCTTCAAGGCAACTCCAGGATCTTCAAGCCAGTGGGATCTTCAAGCCTCCTGTCCTCTCATGTTCCAGAGGATAAAAAGGCATTCTGCCAAAGCTCAGATCAGCTGCAATTTAAGCCTGCGTGGCCTATGTGAATACAAAGTCTCCAGGGCACCATGGCAGGGGTGTTCCTCTGCAGGAAACTTGGAAAACTGGAAAAATTAAGGATTACAACCTAATTTTATAGATGAAGAAACTAGGCTTACAAAGATTAAGAAACATGCTAGAGCTCCCACAGCTTGTTGGTGGCATTGTTATCTTTATAAATCTGGGAGCCTTAAGACTTCCAAGCCAGTGCTCTTTGCACTCTAGCCACACAGCCTCATATTGTGTGAACCATAAACCATGTGAATCATAAACCATGATCTTCACAACAGAGGATGAGATGATTGGATGGTATCACTGACTCAATGGATATGAGTTTGGGTAAACTCTGGGAGTTGGTGATGGACAGGGAGGCCTGGCGTGCTGCAGTCCATGGGGTCGCAAAGAGTCAGACGCGACTGAGCGACTGAACTGAACTGATCTGAACTGAACTTCTCACGTTTAAGATGAAAAAATCAGAAGATTCCTGTCCAGGAAAAACATATCCTCATGGATTTCATGGGTGTATTTTTCATGCTCAGTCACCTTTCAATCCCTAGCTGACGAAATTAGACAAAGGAACATGTAAATAATAATTAACACTCATCACAATTGCAATATGTTTAGTAATTATCTATATAATGTTTGACTATTAGAAGATAATCTTTATGACAGTAAGATCTGCCTTGTTTTTGCCTCCTTACTATACAGGTCCTTGCCACATAGAATAGTCAAAAAATACTTGTTGAATGGATGAATAAAAGACATTATAAACAGACAATTTTTACATTACATTATAAACAACCAATATTCCTTCGTTCCAAGTGTGTATGCTAAGTTGCTTCAGTTGTGTTCAACTTTTTGCAAACCTATGGACTGTAGCCCACCAGGCTCCTCTGTCCACAGGATTCTCCAGGCATAAGTACTGGAGTGGATTGCCATTTCCTCCTTCAGGGGATCTTACTGACCCAGGGATCCAACCCAGGTCTTTTATGTCTCCTGCATTGGCAGGCTGGTTCTTTATGACTAGCACAACCTGGGAAGCCCAAGTGTATTCCTCAAAAAATCCTTTACTGGGCCTAGATTTAAGAAATAAAACCATGGATTTGAAAAAGATTTTATTGGATTTGAATACCAGATCCAGCACTTTAAGTAGGCAGTCTTTTTGAGCCTCATTATCCCATTTTACAAAATAGAGAATATAACATTACATATGGATCTTTTAGATGATTTTAGATATGTGTGTGTGTGTGTGTGTGTGTGTGTATGGATGTGTGTTACTGAGTCCAAGCTCACTCTGTTCACTTCATGACATAGCAATAAATCCAAGAGACATGATGTTCAGGCAAGAAATACAACTTCATTTGGAAAGCTGGCAGACTGAGAAGATGGCAGATTATCTCAAAACAACCATCTTATTGGGGTCTGGATGCCAGGTTCTTTTATAGAGCACAGAGTTGGGAGAGGTGAGAAAATAAAGTAAAAATGCTACTAATCTTTCAAATAACTTCTAGAATGGCAAGACTCAGGGAGGGGATGTGTTAATTTCTTTCATCTGGTAGCCACCCAAAGGTGGAAAGGGTCCTGATCAAAGGCACATTGGCTTAATATTCAAGCAGCTGAGGTGGCATTCTGTGAGGCAGTCCATTATGGATAAACAGTATCCTTTAAGTGAACAAAAGCAATGGGAAGGAAAAGTTAAAGTAAAAGAAACACATCCAACATGGAGTCATAATTGGCTCTGAAGCTGAGAGCTCCGGAGAAGGCAATGGCACCCCACTCCAGTAACAGTACTCTCATAGGCAATGGTACTCTTGCGTGGAAAATCCCATGGATGGAGGAGCCTGGTAGTCTGCAGTCCATGGTGTCGCTAAGAGTCAGACACGACTGAGTGACTTCCCTTTCTTTTTTTCCCAATTATTTTTATTAGTTGGGCGACTTCACTTTCACTTTTCACTTTCATGCAATGGAGAAGGAAATGGCAACCCACTCCAGTATTCGTGCCTGGAGAATCCCAGGGATGTGGGAGCCTGGTGGGCTGCTTTCTATGGGGTCACACAGAGTTGGACACGACTGAAGTGACTTAGCAGCAGCAGCTGAAAGCTCAGCTTCTCTGTACATCAGTACCAAATCAAATCTCGGAGACAGAGTTTTGGGCAAAGTAGATGCAAAAAGGCAAAATGGTTGTCTGAGGAGGACTTACAAACAGCTGAGAAAAGAGAAGCAAAAGGCAAAGGAGAAAAGGAAAGATACACCCATCTGTATGCAGAGTTCCAGAGAATAGCAAGGAGAGATAAGAAAGCCTTCTTAAGTCAATAATGCAAAGAAATAGAGGAAAACAATAGAGTGGGAAAGACTAGAGAACTCTTCAAGAAAATTAAGAGATATCAAAGGAACATTTCATGCAAAGATGGGCACAATAAAGGACAGAAATGGTATGGACCTAACAGAGGAGAAGATATTAAGAAGAGGTGGCAAGAATACACAGAAGTACTGTACAAAAAAGGTCTTAATAACCCAGATAACCATGATGGTGTGGTCACTCTCCTAGAGCCAGACATACCAGAGTGTGAAGTCAAGTGGGCCTTAGGAAGCACTATTAAGAACAAAGTTAGTGGAGGTGATAGAATCCCAACTGAGCTATTTCAAATCCTAAAAGATGAAGCTGTGAAAGTGCTGCACTCAATTTGCAAATTTGGAAAACTCAGCAGCGGCTACAGGACTAGAAATTTCAGTTTTCATTCCAATCCCAAAGAAGGGCGATACTAAAGAATGATCAAACTTCCGCACAATTGCACTCATTTCACATGCTAGCAATGTGCTCAAAATCCTTCAAGCCAGGCTTCAACAGTACATGAATTGAGAACTTCCAGGTGTATAAGTGGATTTAGAAAAGGCAGAGGAACCAGAGATCAAATTGCCAATATCCGTTGGATCATAGAAAAAGCAAGAGAATTCCAAAAAAACATCTACTTCTGCTTCAATGACTACACTAAAGCTTTTGACAGTGTGGATCACAACAGACTGTGGAAAATTCTTAAAGAGATGGGAATACCAGACTACCTTACCTGCCTCCTGAGAAATCTGTATGCAGGTCAAGAAGCAACAGTTAGAACTGGACATGGAACAGACTGGTTCCAAATTGGAAAAGGAGTATGTCAAGGCTGTATATTGTTATCCTACTTATTTAACTTATATGCAGAAATATAAACATCATTCGAAATGCCAGGCTGGATGAAGCACAAGCTGGAATCAAGATTGCTGGGAGAAATATCAATAACCTCAGATACACAGATGACATCACCCTTAAGGCAGCAAGTGAATAATTAAAGAGCCTCTTGACAAAAGTGAAAGAGGAGAGTGAAAAAGTTGGCTTAAAACTCAACATTCAGAAAACTAAGATTATGGCATCCGATCCCATCACTTCATGGGAAATAGATAGGGAAACAATGGAGACAGTGAGAGACTTTATTTTTGGGGGCTCCAAAATCACTGCAGATGATGACTGCAGCCATGAAATTTAAAAATGCTTACTCCTTGGAAGAAAAGCTATGACAAACCTAGACAGCATATTACAAAGCAGAGTATTACTTTGCCAACAAAGGTCCGTCTAGTCAAAGCTACGGTTTTTCCAGTAGTCATGTATGGATGTGAGTTGGACTATAAAGAGGGCTGGGCACTGAAGAATTGATGCTTTTAAACTGTGGTGTTGGAGAAGACTCTTGAGAGGCCCTTGGACTGTAAGGAGATCAAACCAGTCAAAAGGAAATTAGTCCTGAATATTCATTGGAAGGACTGATGCTGAAGGTGAAACTCCAATACTTTGGACACATGATGCAAAGAGCTGACTCATTGGAAAAGACCGTGATGCTGGGAAAGATTGAGGGCAGGAGAAGGGGGTGACAGAGGATGAGATGGTTGGTTGGCATTACTGACTCAATGGACAAGAGCTGCAGCAATCTCCAGGAGATGATGAAGGACAGGAAAGCTTGTTGTGCTTCACTTCATGGGTTCCCAAAGAGCCGAACATAACTTAGCAACTGAACAACCACAATGATGACCAGCCTTAAATGTATCAAGTAAAGTTTACGATGTCCTTAGGATATACCCTACTATGAGTTTATAGACAAGCATGCTTTCAAATTTTGCTTGAATTAATTATATTCTATGTGGCTATATTATCATTTAATGTATAATTAAATTCACTTATTCTGCTTTTATTTTTTAGTTTTAAGATTTGCTTTTTTATCCTCTTTCAGAATATGTAAAACAGTGACATGGTTAAAAAATTAAAACTGTATCAAGATTACACTTAGAAAAAAGCCTCACCCATCTCCATATCTCAGACTCCATTTCCATGCAATCCTAGATAAAAACATTTCCTAGATAAAAACATGTGCTGCTGAAGTGAGCACAAAGAATACTGGAGTGGGTTGCCATGCCCTCCTCCAGAGGATCTTCCCAACCCAGGGATCAAACCGAGGTCTTCCACATTGCAGGCAGATTCTTTACCATCTCAGCCACCAAGAAAGCCCAAGAATACTGGAGTGGGTAGCCTATCCCTTCACCAGGGGAACTTCCTGACCCAGAAATTGAATTGGAGTCTTCTGCATTGCAAGTAGATTCTTTACCAGTCGAGCTACCTGGGAAGCCATCTGTTTCCCCTTTTCCTTACACAAAAAAATAGCATCCTGTTTTGATAGGTTGGGACCTGGGACCCTTTACTGGAGTGCTTTCACCTGGACACACATCTCCTAGAGCAACAGAATACAAAGAAACTATAAGGTACTAAACACAACTGCACACCCTCACAGTTGGAACAATTATGAACAATAAGATACAAAAAGGCCACAAACCAATGGCCATTTCTGAGGTGCCTGGAACAAAGTAGGGTACTGCACCTGTCCCCTGCACACAATACCACCAAAGGGGTGGAAAGACCACCTCTAAGCTATATCCCCAGACCAACTCATGGACCACTCACATTGTTAATCCTTTTAACAACCCAAGCAGCTTCCCTCTGGGAGCAAGCCAGGGAACCTGTTTCTCATTTTCACTCCCTTGTACTGTAGCACCAGCACCCATAAAGCTTTGCCTGAAATTCTCATCCGACCTCTTATCAATTTCTATTGACTAAAGAGTCCAAGGACTGGGATCAGTAACACTGTGTACCTGCTCTTTTGTACCTTGCCTTTTTTCCCTCATAAAAACACATTCTGGAAATAACTCTGTATTGATTCATAGATATATTCCTCACATTTATGGCTTCAAAGTACTCCAGGTGTGTATGCATTAATTGGTCATTCTTAAATATGGGAAGTGGGGACCAATCATCATGAAATTATCAACCTTTATGATCACACTCATTTCATAAGCACAGATAGTATGAGTAGGGGGAAGGTAGTTTTGAGAGCCATTTAAAGGATAGTATGAGGATGAGGATAGATTTCCAGAAGAACCCACCTGTAGGAGATTGCTGCTCAGCCCACTAACCAAACCTTCTTCTGCCCCAGTTGGTCCTAGTGAAGCTCCAGCTTCATCCCCAGGGATCCTCTCAGAAATGTGGCACCTTCTCCAAGTTCTCTCCCCAAAGAGGCTCTCCTTTCCTACCCAATTAAATTGCCTCTGCACTGGCATCTGAAGCATCTTTCTTTCATTTTTAAATTTTCGTTTCTTTTTTAGACAATAGCAACACGTGTATATATTCTCTTTGTAAGTTACATGATAATAGAATGTATAAGGAAAAAAGTCAGTTCTTCTTCTCTACACTAACTTTCCTAAGAGTAACCACTGTTAAAAGGACATAAACCACAGCTCTGGCTTATTTATACTTCCCTGTTGAATCTGACTAATATACTTCGGTCTAAGGGGCTCCAATAGTTCGCGAATACCTGATGCGAAGAACTGACCCACTGGAATAGACCTTGATGCTGGGAAAGATTGAAGGAGGGAGGAGAAGGGGACGACAGAGGAAGAGATGGTTGCATGGCATCACCGACTCCATGGATATGAGTTTGAGTAAGCTCTGGGAGTCAGTGATGGACAGGGAAACCTGGCGGGCTGCAGTCCATGGGGTCGCAGAGTGGGACAGGACTGAGCAACTGAACCGAAGGGGCAAAACCTTTTTTCTCTTCTCTCCCTTCCCACACAAAGTGTAAGATCCCAGCCTCTACTCAAGACTTATGAGTGTCTAGATGCTCAGATGTTGGGTTGTGCAAAGATGGTGGCAGGAGATCTTCGACAGAGTCTCTGAGCCTTCGGAAATTTTAAAATGAGGTTGGCTGCGGAAGGTTGGAAGTTCTATGATCTATTCATCCTTCTTCTGCCTGAATTCTAAAACTAGAAAGTTGCTTTTTCAACCCCCGCTTGTAGTCAAAAGGGAGGAGCATACTTTTTTCCCTCCATGCATCTATCTGTTTTAGTCCGTAGTTTGTTGGACTTTCAATTTCAAGGTCCTGAGAATCACCCAGTTCTTTGCATTTTCCGGCATCTACAGCACTTCATCAGTGTATGCTGTACCAGACATAGCCACGAGGGGGAGAAACGAGGAGCCCCTGATTTTTCTCAATCTAAGCCCTAAATGAATGACAAGAGTGCTGGCGGTTCACTTTCGTGGAATTTGACAAATCAGTCAGCAGCTGCGCCGAACACAAGGTTCTTAATTTTGAAGCCACTCTAGTTCCAGGATGGTCCCAGCCGGGCTAAAGACCCGCGCTGCCCAGGCCTCGAGCATTGGCTAAGGACGCTCAGTCACTCTCTCCAGCACAGACCCCCAAAGGATCCTGATCCGAGAAGCAATCGGGCTCCTCCCATGAGGAAGATGTTCCTCAGCTTCCTGTCAGACTAGCCGCTCTTCCCCATGTTCCGTGTTTTGACATCCTGTGCTTTGTACCGGAGCGGGAGCAAGAAAACTGAGGACGAGTGGTAGGCAACGAAGCAGATGAAGGAAGCGGGAGGAAGGAGGGGGAAGACAGCAAGGAACGCGGAGAGGAGAGAGGGGGGCAGTAGAAAACAGGATGGGAGGTGGAGGAGGAGGATGCGGCTATCCCACGGAGTCCCAAGAACTGTTCTGGGGGAGTCCAGAGCTCCCAGGGCAGCGAGAAGAGGACAACTTCAAAGGGGAAAGGAACTTTTCCCCCCCCCTCACGGGAATTTTACCTCGGGGCAGAAAACTCTAGAAATGCCGGCAGAGCATGTGCGTTTGGAGGAGGCCTAAAAGCTCTTCCCTGTCACTCACCCAGAATGGATTTCGTCTCATTCAACGACGTCCAAACCTGAAGAGACGGCCGCGGGCGCCCCCGGGCGTCGCGGAGGAAGCGGCTTGGGACTGGATGAAGAGTACCGGGCGGGAGGCGGGTCCTGGGCCCGCGTGGCTGCGTGTTGCCAGGCTCAACTTTGGGAGAGCGAGGCGGCCATGGGGTAATGGTGAGCACTCTGGACTCTGAATTCAGCGATCCGAGTTCGAGTTTTAGTGGGGCTTTTACCTTTAGGCCGCGCCCAGTGTCTTTTACTCCTGCAGCCCGAAGCTTTGAGGGCCGGGTAAGGCCGAGTCCTGGACCGGTTAGGCTCCCACTTCACCTTGCTCCAATAAGACACCATTGACAAAGAAGGTCATGACCTTTTCCTTCTATTCATAGAAGAATTTACTTTGAGACTTTCGAAGGACCCTCTCACCGAGTTAAATTGTCTTCTACCACCAAGAACATTGATCTACTCAAGAATGTCTTCTGCTCAGAAAGTCTGAAAGTTACTCCGTGTTTTTTTTTTTTTTTTTTTTTTTTTTGGCTATATTTCCTTTTGCTTTTTGTGGGGATACTGCAGATTAGGTAAATCCTTTGTAATGTATGTGGTTGCTAATTTAGGCATCCTGTTGGCTTCCTTAAAATTGACTGGCAGGTACCCTTTCCTCCCCACTTTTCCCTTCTCTTCTCTTGCAGGTCCTGAGGAGGTTCAGGACACCTGAGACCACAAGTAAGGGACTACAGGCTGGAGATTCTAAGGTCGGTGATGTGCACATCCAGGGATTCGAGGTCTATTCAGTAGACTGTGTAAAGGAAAATTTCATGGAGGTGATCAGCAGGTTTCTCCTCAGCAATCTACACATTTTTACCTAACTCTTCATTCAGGTGCTTCCTCCTCTACTTGAGGAACATTTAATCTTTATTTAATATTTCTTTTTTACATGAAATGTCAAGTTCTAAATAGGCCCTATTCTCCTATCTATATCTGTCAACCATTTCCAGCTGCCAGTACAGTAGGCATCCTGCATCTCCATCACATCCCTACCTCATCAGTCCAGTTCAGTTCAGTTCAGTCACTCAGTCCTGTCTGATCCTTTGTGATCCTATGGACTGCAGCACAACAGGCTTTCCTGTCGATTACCAACTCCCGGAGCTTGCTCAAACTCATGTCCATTGAGTCAGTGATGTCATACAAACATCTCATCCTCTCTTGTCCCCTTCTTCTCCTGCCTTCAGTCTTTCCCAACATCAGGGTCTTTTCCAAGGAGTCAGTTCTTCCCATTCAGTTCAGTTCAGTCACTCAGTCATGTCCGACTCTTTGCAATACCATGAACCGCAGCACGCCAGGCCTCCCTGTCCATCACCAACTCCTGGAGTCTACCCAAATCCATGTCCATTGAGTCGGTGATGCCATCCAACCATCTCATCCTCTGTCGTCCCCTTCTCCTCCTGCTCTCAATCTGTCCCAGTATCAGGGTCTTTTCCAATGAGTCAGCTCTTCCCATCAAGTGACCAAGGTATTCTCAGCCTTTCAGCTAAAATCAAGGGTAGTATCTTCCCATTAGGTGGCCAAGGTATTGGAGTTTCAGCTTCAGCATCAGTCCTTTCAAAGAATATTCTGAACTGATTTCCTTTAGGATGGACTGGTTTGATCTCCTTGCAGTCCAAGGGACTCTCAAGAGTCTTCTCCAAACACCACAGTTCAAAAGCATCAATTCTTTGGCACTCAGCTTTGACACACTCCTTTCCCAATTTGGAACCAGTCTGTTGTTCCGTGTCCACTTCTAACTGTTGCTTCTTGACCTGCATATAGATTTCTCAGGAGGCAGGTAAGGTGATCTGGTATTCCCATCTCTTTAAGAATTTTCCTCAGTTTGTTGTGATCCACACAGTCAAAGGCTTTGGCGTAGTCAATAAAGCAGAAATAGATGTTTCTCTGGAACTCTCTTGCTTTTTTGACGATCCAATGGATGTTGGCAATTGAATCTCTGGTTTCGCTGCCTTTTCTAAGTCCAGCTTGAACATCCATACATGATTACTGGAAAAACCATAGCATTGACTAGATGGACCTTTGTTGGCAAAGTAATGTCTCTGCTTTGTAATATGCTGTCTTGGTTGGATATAGCTTTTCTTCCAAGGAGTAAGCATTTTTAAATTTCATGACTACCATCTGCAGTGATTTTGGAGCCCAAGAAAATAAAGTCTGCCACTGTTTCCATTGTTTCACCATCTATTTGCCATGAAGTGATGAGACCAGATACCATGATCTTGGTTTTTTGCATGTTGCATGACGATCCAATGGATATTGGCAATTTGATCTCTGGTTCCTCTGCCTTTTCTAAATCCAGCTTGAACATCTGGAAGTTCTCAATTCACATACTGTTGAAGCCTTGTTTGGAGAATTTTGAGCTTTACTTTGCTAGCGTGTGAGATGAGTGCAATTATGTGGTAGTTTGAATATTCTTTGGTATTGCTTTTTTGGGGATTGAAATGAAAACTGACCTTTTCCAGTCCTGTGGCCATTACTGAGTTTTCCAAATTTGCTGGCATACTGAGTGCAGCACTTTCAAAGCATCATCTTTTAGGATTTGAAATAGCTCAACTGGAATTCCATCACCTCCACTAGCTTTGTTCGTAGTGAAGCTTTCTAAGGCCCACTTGACTTTGTGCTCCAGGATGTCTGGCTCTAGGTGAGTGATCACACCATTGTGATTATCTGGGTCATGAAGATCTTTTTTGTGCAGTTCTTCTGTGTACTCTTGCCACCTCTTCTTAGTATCTTCTGCTTCTGTTAGGTCCATACCATTTCTCTCCTTTATTGTGCCAATCTTTGCATGAAGTACATAAATTGTGAAATTCCAGATGTTCAAGCTGGTTTTAGAAAAGGCAGAGGAAACAGATATCAAATTGCCAACATCTGTTAGATCATCAAAAAAGCAAGAGAGTTCCAGAAAAACATCTATTTCTGCTTTATTAATTATGTCAAAGCCTTTGACTGTGTGGATCACTACAACTGTGGAAAATTCTTAAAGAGATGGGAATGCCAGACCACCTGGCCTGCCTTTTAAGAAATCTGTATGCAAGTCAGGAAGCAACAGGTAGAACTGGATATGAAACAACAGACTGGTTCCAAATAGAGAACGGAAAACGTCAAGGCTGTATATTGTCACCCTGCTTATTTAATTTATATGCAGAGTACATCATGAGAAATGCTGGGCTGGAAGAAGTACAAGCAGAAATCAAGATTGCCGGGAGAAATATCAATAACCTTAGTTATGCAGATGACACCACCCTTATGGCAGAAAGTGAAGAAAAACTAAAGAGCCTCTTGATGAAAGTGAAAGAGGAGAGTGAAAAAGTTGGCTTGAAGCTCAACATTAAAAAAAATGAGATCATGGCATCTGGTCCCATCACTTCATGGCAAATAGATAGGGTAACAGTGGAAACAGTGATAGACTTTATTTTGGGGGGCTCCAAAATCACTGCAGATGGTGACTGCAGCCATAAAATTAAAAGACGATCACTCCTTGGGAGGAAAGTTATGACCATCCTAGAAAGCATATTAAAAAACAGAGACATTACTTTGCCAACAAAGGTCTGTCTAGTCAAGGCTATGATTTTTCCAGTAGTCATGTATGGATGTGAGACATGGACGATAAAGAAAGCTGAGTGCTTTCTTGAACTGTGGTGTCGGAGAAGCCGTTGGACTGCAAGGAGATCAAATCAGTCCACCCTAAAGGAAATCAGCCCTGAATATTCATTGGAAGAACTGATGTTGAAGCTGAAACTCCAATACTTTGGCCACCTGATGAGAAGAACTGACTCATTGGAAAAGACCCTGATGCTGGGAAAGATTGAAGGTGGAAGGAGAAGGGGATGACAGACGATGGTTGAATGGCATCGCCGACTCAATGGACATGAGTTTGAATAAACTCTGGGAGTTGGTGATGGACAGGGAGGTCTGGTGTGCTATGGGGTTGTGAAGAGTCGGATACAACAGAGTGGCTGAACTGAATTGAAGTTGCATGAAATGTTCCCTTGCTGTCTCTAATTTTCTTGAAGAGATCTCTAGTCTTTCCCATTCTATTGTTTTCCTCTATTTCTTTGCACTGATCACTGAAGAAGACTCCTTGCTATTCTGTGGAACTCTGCAAGTTATGAGTATGTCTTTCCTTTTCTCCCTTGCCTTTAGTTTTTCTTCTTTTCTCAACTATTTGTAAGCCCTTCTTATACAACCATTTTGCCTTTTTGCATTTCTTTTTCTTAAGGATGGTCTTGACCACTGCCTCCTGTACAACGTCATGAACCTCCATCCATTGTTCATCTGGCGCTCTGTCAGATCTAATCCCTTGAATCTATTTGTCACTTTCACTGTATAATCATAAGGGGTTTGATTAGGTCATACCTCAATGGTCTAGTGGTTTTCCCTACTTCAATTTAAGTCTGAATTTGGCAATAAGGAGTTCTTGATTGAGCCACAGTTAGCTCCTGGTCTTGTTTTTGCTGACTGTATAGAGTTTCTCCATCTTTGGGCATAAAGAATATAATAAATCTTATTTCGATATTGACCATCTGGTGATGTCCATGTGTAGAGCCTTCTCTTGAGTTGTTGGAAGAGGGTGTTTGCTATGACCAGTGCATTCTCTTGGAAAAACTCTGTTAGCCTTTGCCCTGCTTCATTTTGTATTCCAAGGCCAAATTTGCCTGTTATTTCAGGTATTTCGTGACTTCCTACTTTTGATTCCCAGTCCCCTATAATGAAAAGGACATCGTTTTTTGGGTATTCTAGAAGGTCTTGTAGGTCTTCATAAAACCGTTCAATTTTGGCTTCTTCAGCATTACTGGTTGGATCATAGACTTGGATTACTGTGATGTTGAATGGTTTGCCTTGGAAACGAACAGAGATCATTCTGTCATTTTTGAGACTGCACCCAAGTACTGCATTTCAGACTCTTTTGTTGACTATGACAGCTACTCCATTTCTTCTAAGGGATTCTTGCCCACAGTAGTAGATATAATGGTTATCTGGGTTAAATTCACTCATTCCTGTCCATTTTAGTTCACTGATTCCTAAAATGTTGATGTTCACTTTTGCCATCTCCTGTTTGACCACTTCCAATTTACCTTGATTCATGGACCTAACATTCCAGGTTCCTATGCAATATTGTTCTTTACAGCATCAGACTTTACTTCCATCACCAGTCACATCCACAACTAGGGACTGTTTTTGCTTTGGCTCCATCTCTTCATTCTTTCTGGGGTTTATTCCGCACTCTTCTCCAGTAGCATATTGGGCACCTACCGACCTGGGGTTCATCTTTCAGTGTCATATCCTTTTGCTTTTTCATACTGTTCATGGTGTTCTCAAGGCAAGAGTTTGCTATTCCCTTCTCCAGTGGAGCACATTTTGTCAGAACTCTCCACCATGACCTGTCTGTCTTGGGTGGCCCTACACGGCATGGCTCATAGTTTCATTGAGTTATACAATGCTGTGGTCCATGTGATGTTTGATTAGTTTGCTGTGATTGTGGTTTCATTCTGTCTGCCCTCTGAAGGATAAGGATAAAAGGCTTATGGAAGTTTCCTGATGGGAGAGACTGACTGTGGGAGAAACTGGGTCTTGTTTTGATGGGTGGTCCATGCTCAGTAAATCTTTAATCCAATTTTCTGTTGGTGGGCGGGGCTGTGTTCCCCCTCTGTTGTTTGACCTGAGACCAAACTATGGTGGAGGTAATGAAGATAATGGCGACCTCCTTCAAAAGGTCCCATGCATACACTGCCACACTCAGTGCCCCTGACCCTGCATCAGGCCATCACCAACCCACGCCTCCGCCGGAGACTCCTGGACACTCACAGGCAAGTCTGGGTCAATCTCTTGTGGGGTCACTGTTCCTTTCTTCTGGGTCCCAAAGTTTTGTCTGTGCCCTCCAAGAGTGTGTTTCCCTAGTCCTGTGTAAGTTCTGGGTAAGTTCTGGCGGCTCTATGGTGAGGTTAATGGTGACCTCCTGGAAGAGGGCTTATGCCACACCCAGGTCTGCTGCACCCAGAGCCGGACCTCCGCAGGAGACACCCAAACACTCAAAGGCAGGCTGGCTCAGTCTCTGTGGGGGTCTCCTGGTGGTCTCTCTACCTCATGCTGGAATTTTTTCCTCTGCCTCATGGAGTAGATATCCCTTCTTTCTGTATCCCAGCAAGCAGCCCTACCTCAGGGAATTCTCTGGCCGTCCAGTGGTTAGGACTCTTCCCTACCAGGGTAGGGGGCACAAGTAAAAGAGGCTTTCTAAAGAGAAAGGTCCCACTGAGACTCGAACTCGGATCGCTGGATTCAGAGTCCAGAGTGCTCACCATTACACCATGGAACCACAGCCAGTCTCATGGCTCACTCCTCCACTGCCGAGCCAGGTGGCTCGCAGCACCGCGGGCGCAGGACCCGCCTCCCGCCTGTCCCTCTGGTCACCCGCCCGAGTCGCTTCCTCCGCGACGCCAGGGGGCGCCTGACTCGCCGGCCCGAGGGCGTTTCTTCAGGTTTGGACATTGTGGAAAGAGTTGAAATCCATTTGGGGTGGATGAGTAACTTTTTGCTGTTACTAGGAAAGTTATTAGGAAAAGGTTACTGGCTTCCCCCAAATGCACCTGTTCTACCGGCATTTCTAGAGTTTTCTGCCCTGAGGTAAAATTCCCCCCAGGAAAAAAAGTCCCTTTCCTGTTTGCAGTTGTCCTCTTCCCGCTGCCCTGGGAGCTCTGAACATCCCCAGAAGAGCCCTTAGGACTTCGTGGGATGTCCCCTCCCTGGGACCTCAGGTTCAAGGGTTTAATCGTGGGGCTCTGCCGGTTTCATTGGAGGGGGTGGGCAGAGCGTTCTCTGTGTTGGGAATGCGATCAGAACCAGAGCGACCGCGGCCCCCACGCTGCTGGCGCCCCGCGGGGTGTGTTTGGGTGTGAGCAGTTTCTTCTGGGCTGTTTCCTCCCTCACCTTCCTCCTCTCTCCTTCCTTCCAGGTTCATCCACTCCCCGCCCCCCACCCCGCGTCCCCAAGACTGCGGCGGTCGCTCGGTCCTCAGAGGGAAGTTCCGCGCGGCCCATGGGCTGCTCTCTAGACGTTTTCACTCTCCAGGCTTTTATATGGTTCAAGGGCCAGTTTTAAAGGTTTGAAAACCGGCCACTTTGGAAAGCCTTTCACACCCTCCCATCCCGCCGAAGGGAATGCCCAAGAAAGAATGGCACATGTCCAACTCCAGCCCAAGAGGCTGTATTGTCACCTGTCACCTGGACGGGGGCTCCCCAGGCGGGGATCAGGTGGCCAGGGCCGTGCGCCCTCCTTTGCGGTGTGGAGGGCCACTTGCTGGTGTCAGTGCCCAGACGTCGGCATGTTAAGACTCAGCACTCTGTTGTTTGCGTTTTCAGCACAGGAGGCAGCTACATTATCCTGTAGCTCTCATATCGTGTCCATACTCTTTTTAGCTCTGTGTGTACAGGTGGGGCAGCTGCAGAATCTCATTCCTCCTAGATCTTCACAGAGTTCTGTCCTGCGGTGGTTTCTTCCAGTCTTCACCACATGCTAGTTCTCTCTCTGCATCATCTGGAGCACTGGGGCCACCCTGATCTACATGATTTCACATCCAGATTCCAGAGGCACTGCTAGGCTGGCAAAAGTTGAAGGCCCAGGAATGGAAATCACCAACTGGTCAGACTCCAGATTGGTGTCCCCCAACACTCAGTAATAATTAGCAGTTACAGAATGCCATGGAAACTATGATTTGAAGGTGTTACATCCTTTAAAAACATTAATACACATTACTTCTTAGAACAGCTTTAGGTTTACAGATAAATTGAGCAGCTAGTACAGAGTTCTCTCACTTGTGGTCTATTCTCCCTCACACAATTTCCCCTATTATTAGTATTTTGTATTAGTAAATACAGGACAGCAGAAATACCATGAGCAGGCAGGTGGTATTCCCAGTGTGAGGCTTAGCCATTGCACCCTGTAGTGCTGACCTGATTTCCACAATGTGGGAAACATGACTGCATTGTTTGTGTTAGTAAGGAACTGCATCCTCACTCTCCCCTGACAATTAATGGTTAATAACAGGACAATTCAGTATATTCAGGAATTTTGGTAAATTCTTGGAGGACATTTCTGAGATGTGTTTTCCTGGAAGATAAACCTTCCGGCTCCCCTTCTAAGTCATTTGGGAAAAAAGACTGCTGCATTCCTTTCAAATGCCAGGCTGTGAATTGAGGACCAGCAAGATTTAATGAGGATTAAGGCCATAATCAACCAACTGGGTATACTTCCTTTTGGATCTCATTCCAATGGGACTAGAATGGATCAGGTTACTCCTTCACTGCAGAAATGCCAGAGATTTTGAACTCAGCAAGACCTGTGTGGCCAAGTGACTACATCTCCCAGCTGAGGAAGAACAAGTGTTTCTGATATGTCACCTGGCTTTCCCTCTTTATTTTTTGTAATGCACCACCAGAGGTTGAAATCTGGCTGAGAGCCAGGGTTACTGAGCAAGGAAAGACCATACAGCTTAGGAGGAAAAAAAAAAAAGGAAAACCAGGACCACTACTGTAGGCATCATTTGTCACTTCTTCTGATGAACCCATCACCACTACATTTTTCATGACTTCCTGGTTACTGGACTGAAGTGAAGTGAAATTTGTTCATTCGTGTCCAACACTTTGCTGCCCCATGGACTATACAGTCCATGGAATTCTCCAGGCCAGAATACTGGAGTGGGTAGCCTTTCCCTTCTCAAAGGGATCTTTCCAACCCAGGTCTCCTGCATTGTGGGCAGATTCTTTACCAACTGAGCTATCAGGGAAGAAGTTGAGACAATACTTTATTCATCTCTGTGTTCATGACTCCTGGTGCTGAGTCAAGTACTGAGGAGGTTCTCAGCAATTATCAGTCACAGTTTGAATACAAGTGTTTGAAAATTTCCAACCATCTCAGCTACATTCCAATTGTACTGTCAAGGATGCTTTGCTTTCTCCCACTATGTAAAAAAGCCCCTTCTTTAGAGAGGAGTCTGCCCTACACTATCCTTGCCATATAACACTCATCAGTGTGACTCTGAGGAAGATACAACTGTTCTCAGGATTCCTCAGTGGTTCACACTGTCATTAAGAATAGATGTCCTTGATCTACCCTCTTGCCCTCTTGGCTGCTACAACAGCCTACCTAAGGAAAGCAAGCACATTTTGTTGAAAATATCCACCTCTACTCTTTCTTTCATGGCTTTGATTTTTCTCAGGGAAACACAGCATTTTTTTTAAAAAAGTCACTCAACAAATATTTAAGAGATATTGTGTGTAAAGCCTTTCAAACTCTAAATGCAAAAGAATATTATTAATATCTCTGCTTCAGATATAAATGTCCCCTCCTTACCTTGGCCCCTTCTGGCAATATGGCAGAACTATTTAAAGTAAAGATGGATATCTCCAATTCTTCTCTAAATATCATTTATCCATCCTGGCCCACACTTACTTGGATGGCTTCTACTGTGAGGGCAGCTCCAAGGTCTAGACAGGGCAGGTCTAGGGCAGAGCCTCAAGGTCCCATCCTCCTCCTTCTGGAATTGGTGCTCCCAGCAGTCTAAACCATCCCTGATCCAGTGTGTGGATCACCTCGGCAGGTGCACAAGTTCCCTGTGGATTAAGTTACTCTCCCAGTCCTTCCTGCTCAGCTCAGGCTGCTCCATGAAGAGTTGGATGATGCTATATGTAGTCCTCTGTTTCCCTTGATTTTTCTGAACTCAACTTGTCACTTCCTTTCATTATCACCATTTCCTTGGCCTTATTTGGGTTATTCTCATCTTCCAAACTTGCTGATTTTCTTTCATTTTAGTGTGTGGGCTCAGTTGAGGCTCCTGCAGGAAACACAGAAAGGACCAAGGTCAGATCTTGGCTGCAGTTCCCAGGGCACATTTAACATGCATCTCAGCCCTTCATGCAACTCTGAGAAAATGGAACAGGATGGAATTCAGAGAATTTGAATAACAAGCTTATTTTACTGATGAAACTGAGGTCCAGATAGATTAGGGGATTTTCCCAAGCTCCAACCATGCAAATCTCCAACCCCTTGGTGGCAAGAAAGCCACAACAAAGCCGTGGACACAAGCTTCTCTGTCCAAAGCACATGATACACCGTTTAGGAATGCACAGCTGAATTTCAATGGACATTCAATCAAACATCAGTATTCCCACTGTTTAAACAAAACTATCTGAAAGACCTTTTCTGAGACAATTCTTTTATTACAGTCCCTTAGTCCTATTATTTATACTCAGTCAATTTTCAATCCTGGCCAACAATGGGACAAAGGAACACATGAATACAAATAAAATTTATCAAAGCCATAATTAAATAATATTTATGTGAGTCTCTGTAAAATGTCTGGCTCCTGTGTTAAAAGATCATCTTCCTGAGAGCAGGCGCTCTGCCTGCCTTATTCACCCAATCCCCCTCAAGAGTCTGCCATATTAAAAAAAAAAATCCTGCCAGATGGAATAGTCAGTAAATACCAAGTGGATAAGTAAGTTACCAGGAATAACTAATTTTTACTGGTGTTTTAGCCCCTATCATATTCCCAGTCAGATCCTGTCCCAGGTCTGTGCAGAAGCAATAAAAGCACAGTCATAAGTAAAACAGTACAAGATGCAAACACCAACACACCATGTACCAAGTCTGCTTTACATGGTGATTTCATTACCCTCTTTGAGCAGATTGATCTTATATACAACAGAGGAGAACACATAATGTAATAGAGAAGACAGCATTAACTTTGCATGAGTAAATGTAATATCATGCAGCAGACAGGCTCCAGTTACTGAGCATTAGCTACACAGGTAAAGAATATCTAGGTCATAGTCACTGTGGTGCTTCCTAAAATTCTCTGGAGATAAGGTTCAAGAAACTGCATTTCAGACAAAATTTCCAAGGAGACTGTCATGTAAGGAAAAGGTTTGACCTCTAAACAGTATAGAATAGAAATCCCCAAAGCCCTAGTGGCAACAAGAATGACTCAGATTAAAAAAAAAAAAAAAAAAAAGAATGACTCAGATTAAGCAAAGCAAGACTTTTGTCAAAGCGGCCTCTCAAGGGAAAATGTCTCCTTTTCCAGGAAGGGTACCCACCTGAGGTGGGACACAAAGAGGGCCCTGCTTTCCCAGTCTGAGCTGTTAGTGCCTTCATTGTCTTTTAGATTTTCTCCTCTGCTCTCATTGGTGGGGTATGTCAGCCCTCATATGGGTCATTTCTTTATGAAGATCTCTGTGGCTCCCAAATATGGCTGTCACTACTCTCTGTGTCCCTAGGGTGAGCTGCAGCACCTCTACCGCTCCAGGAGACCCTCCAAAACCAACAGGAAAGCAAATGGGAACAGGTGAGTTAAGTGGTCTGCAGTGCCTATGGCTACAAGCTGTGGAGAGGAAGAAGAGGAAGGTCACTGCTCTGAAGAGACATAAGGGGACTTCCCTGGTGGTCTAGTGGTTAAGAATCCACCTGCCAATGCAGGGGACACGGTTTGATCCCTGGTCCGAGAAGATTCCACATGCCTCTGAGCAACTAAGCCCATGTACCACAACTACTGAAGCTCCCATGCCTAGAGCCCATGCTCTACATCAAGAGAAGTCACCACAATGAGAAGCCTATGCACTGCAACTAGAGAGCAGCCCCTAATTGCTACAACTAGAGAAAGACCGGCACAGAACAAAGACCCAGCGCAGCCAAAAATAAATAAATAAAATCTTAGAATACGTAAATAAAGAAACATAAGAAAAAAAGGACCTCAGTTATTTCATTCTCCTCTTGGAGAAAGAGATGGCAGAGGTCAGTTCTGGGGCTCCACAGTTCTAGGCTTTCTCTTAAGTCACCTTTCTTCAGATGAGCTGAAAGAAATCATGACTGACAGAATTTGGGTCAATAAAGAGTGTCTCAGAGGAGCATGAGACCATGAGGGCAGCCCCTCATTAGAGATGGTCAGAACAATAACATGGTCAATATCAGCCCTATTAAGGTGGGGAGGACATACTGAACAATTATGTAAGCAGAGAACCCCCAAATGATCAAAGAATCACAGTAAAAATTGTGTGCTCACCTTTATGTGACTGTTTTCAAGCCCTTGTAATGTCAAGGACACCAGGAAGGGCATGTTGGAGGAATGTCTCTTTAATGTTATGAACCAAACCTCTAAAGAATACAGAGAGTACAGTACTTAATTCCACATAACATTATCCAAGAATTCATCATCTATTTCTATTTCCAATGGAAGATTTTTTTTTAGCTTCTTGTTCTGAGCCCAACAGGCAAGGTTTTAATATCAAGAACCATTTATTAGCACAGGGTGAACAAGGAGAATAAAGGAACAGCTACTGTTACTAAGTTCTCCCAAAGTACTCTGAATGCAATCTTTCCCTTATTTTGACTGAAATAAATAAAAGATCTATTTTTAGAATGAAAATTAAAATTAAATGTCTCTGTTCTCTAATTTTTATTCTGCTCAAGCCTGGTCATGGAGACCAGGGTAACTGAGTTCCCAATTTGGTACAGTCTGGGCTCCTTGTCAAAGGAAGTCAAGTCAATCCAACCTCAAATCTCTTCTGTGAGTCAGCTCCTTACCCTCAAAATTCAATGAGTGAACCAAACAGGCAGCAGCACCCACCATGCAAGTAAGTGAAATATCTGCACTGCACCTGGCTGAGATTACCCGAGAAAACAAAGTAGTCAAAAAATAGAAGACAACAGAGAAAAATCATATGATTTAAGCTTTTCCAGGAAATAACTTTAGTCAACGAGTGTGAACTCGAAGAAATCTCTCAGTAAGGGGTTAGCTGTTGGCAAAGATAAATGGTGGGTTCAGAAGCTATTCAGTGTGGCAAGAGTATGGAGAAAGAGTATTCTTATAAATGATGGAAATATGACTTGGTAAAGCATCGTTTCAAGGAAATAGGGCAGGCATTAGCAAAATTAGATATGCATCTACAAATATACTTCTAAACTGGGCAATTCCCATTACAGGAATATATACTAGAGAAATACTTACACAGACAAAGATGGAGAAATATTTGGCCCTCTATATCTGTTAGGGGAACTATTGACTGTAACTACCCACCCTCCCCAGGCACCATAGTAGCCACTTGTGTGAGTTCTCTTAAACAGGAGGTCCTGGTAAGCAATGTGGAACTGTTAATAACAAGATACTGAAATGGAGCAGGACCATATGGTCCTTGCCCCCCAACCATGTCCACTGCCTGCCTTTTGCCTGTGGAAAAATTTAGTCAAATAATAAGTTTAATCAGAGAAATGAGAAATGCTGAAACAAAGGAAAACAGTCTAAGGAGGTTAAGTAATAATAATGTAGTCATTAAACACAGGCAAGGACCTTTAGCTCTTTCTTAAGTGCTCAATAGATAATATTATCTCAATAGATAATATTCTGATCCATATCCTGTGAGCTGTCTTATAGATACCAAAACACCAGGTGGAGAAGACTGCATGATGACCAGACTATATCTAGGACTTAAGCTGCCACAATTTCAAGAATTGACTGCAAAGAAAGGGGAACAAGTGTACCATGGAACTGAAGATTAACTGTACCTAAAACAACCAAGATGATGCTGGTCACACCACTGATGACCAATTGAAGTTGATTGTTAGAGATGACTGTGCTGTTTCTGCATGTTACTTCCCCCCATGCATCCCCCCATCCCCATCTATAAAAGCTCTCACCCACTTGTGGGGGGGGGCAACCTTTGGACAGATGTCTGCCACCCTCCCCTCCAGTTGCTGGCATCTGAAGTAAAACAAACTTTCCGTTCCACCAACCTGGCCTGCTTATTGGCTTTTGATCGGTGAGCAGCTGGACCCCTCACGCATACCTTTCAGTAACAATACCACCAGCCAGAATTTGGGAAAGGTCGAAAGGAGACTCCAGGCCATATGCCCTACCAACCTCCAAGAATCCTTCTGGCTGGATCCATCTTGGTTGAGTGATGTGCATGCCACCAGTAAGGACCCTAAGAGTTATTGGCCAGAGATAACCTGGAAACTAACCCCATCACCATAAAATCCGAGACTGAGAGTCACATGGCATAGCAATTCTCCTGTGTTCCCTTACCCTGCTGCTCTCTGCCCAGGGGCCACTTCCTAATAAAGTCTCTTGCTTTCTGTGTCTCCTTAGACAATTCATTTCTAAGTGTTAGACAAGAGCCCACTCTTGGGCCCTGGAAGAGGCCCCCTTTCCTGCAACATATCCATGGGTTAGGTATCCAAAAATTCAACTGCAGATTAAAATATTCAGAAAAAATTTCCCAGAAAGTTCCAAAAGCAAAACTTAAATCTGTTGGGCATATTTACATAGAATTTACATTGTATTAGGTGTTTAAGTAACCTGAGATGATTTAAAGTGTACAGGAGGATGTGGATAGGTTATATGCAAATATTATACCACTTTATATAGTGAACTTGAGCATCTGCAGATTTTAGTATCAGTGGGGGGTCCTGAAACCAATCCCAGGAGTATACTGAGATATGACTGGATTAAATATAGATATCCTCTGAAGTATTACCTATATAAATAAACACTAGAGCCAATTTCATGTCTATTAATTGGAGACCATTTATTTATAATAATCCATTCATATTCTGGGTCTGTAGTTTTTTAAAAGAACAAAACAGATAAGAACGCTGACAGTGAAGGACTGATACAAGCCACCATGTATCGAGTGTTTACTACGTGCTAGGCACTGGCATGCTGCGATTCGTGGGGTCACAGAGAGTCGGACACAACTGAGCGACTGAACTGAACTGAACTGAGGCACTGGACTAAATGCTTTATCTGCATAACTTATTTAAAACCTTGGGAAACCCTTGTAGGAAGAACTCCTATTTGTCCCATTTTTAAGCAACAAATTGAGCCACAAAATATTCCGGAAACTTAGTCGAAGTCACACTGTAACTCAGTCAAGTTTGAACCTACAGCTTGAGATACCAGGGTGCTCTGATTTCTCGTTATAGAGATTTCCAGTGAGAAAGAAAAATACCAGTCTCTGATGCCCTGAGATGACCTGACACTTACAGTCTGACTGATTTCTTCTCTTGTTGTTAATAAACAATCTCAGATATAGAATATCAACTTAAGGTTTTTCTGAGACCTTGATACAATCAATAAAAGAAGACACCCTCATAATTTTGCCCAGAAAAAAATAAGATCACTGGGCAACCTACAAAATCTCAAACATCTTCCTCTTTTCATAAGGAAATGACTGCTACTTCCTTACTTCAATCATAGAATTGCCCATACTAACAGTATTCAATATGGAGCAAACCGTGTTTTTTCCAATCTTTCCCCAAATCACAAATCACCCAACCAAGCCCAAATCCTATAATAAGATTATACCCAACCACACCTTGAAACCAAGTATCCTGAAGGCCAAGTTCCTCTGGGAGTTTATTTTTAAATTATCTATCAAAAAATATTATTCCTTTTCTTGTCCAACATCTGATCCTCTCAAGACTGAGTATCAAAGAAAAGGGGGCCACTGAAACGAAACAGGACCCTGTGGGGCTCTCCTATTTACAAAAACCTTTTCATGTTCCTCATTTCATATTTGTAAGGGAAGTTTCAGCTTCCTAGACCTTCACTGGGTTTCAAAGGGCAGGGCAGATTCAAACAGTTACTAATTAGAGTGAGGGAATGCAGAGACTAAAACAATAAAGAAATAATAATACATGTTCTGAGTTAAAGTTAGCCAAAAGGGAAATATGGGCAACATTTAGACATGGAGGTGAAGCAGCTGTTATTCTCTGAAGGTTGTTCACAGTATCGAGCAGATACCAGATCACCACAAATCCCAAAGCCTTACAGATACTTAGCAGCAGGTGCCAAGAGGTGACAGCTACACTGAGACACACCTTTCCACAGACCTCCCTAAGCTTCACTTTGGTAGCTGGAAGCACTGGGACTGTTGGATTGACAGGTTTGTTGACTCTTCAACTTCTCTCCTGAGTGGACACGACTGAGCTACTCAACAACTTCCCTCCTGAGCTTTCACTTCCCCAATTCTTTCCACAACTGGAAAGGAAGAAACAATAATGCAGCCATGGGGCAGGGTCCAGGTTCCAACTCAAGGAACGTACATAACTACCTGATACATACCTCTTAATTTCTTCAGGAACTAGGGCCTCACCCACGTGGGAAGGATGGTGGGAGGATGGTAAATTCAGGCGGAGCACAGGCCCCGGAACCCCAGATTAGTTAGAGCTGAAGACTGAGGTTCCTGGAACAGGACCCTGTTACCTCACCACCAGTGCAGGAAGATCACATACCCTGCAGCTCTCCCTCTAAATACTGCCTATAAAAACTCTTCCCCAAAACTTATGAGGAACTTTGAGCCTTTTGAACAGAAGTCCCCTTTCTCCTTGCCCGGCCCTGCAATAAACCTTTCTCTGCTCCAGACTCCTGCATTTCCTTTTGTTTGGCCTCACTGTGCCTCCAGCCCACAAACTCCTGTTACACAATCCAGCAGAGTCTGAAGGGCATGGGTGCGCATAGTGTGAAGTGTGGCACGGTGGTCGCTTCGGTTTCCACCCTACAACGAAGCCGGCAACGCCTCCACACCCCCCCCCCCCCGCCCCACCCCAGTCTACCCTGGGGTCCCAGGGAGAGGACATCCCACGAAATCCCAAGGGTTCTTCTGGGGACGTTCAGAGTTCCCAGGGCAGCGGGAAGAGGACAGTTGCGAAGAGGAAAGGGACTGTTTTTTTGTTTTGTTTTGTTTTCCTGGCGGGAATTTTACCTGAGGGCAGAAAACTCTAGAAATGCAGAGACAGCGGGTGCATTTTGGGGAGGCCTAAAAGCCCTTCCCTGTCGCTCACCCCAAAAGGATTTCAACTCTTTCCACGACGTCCAAACTTGAAGAGACGCCCGCGGGCCGGGGTCCCCTGGCGTCACGGAGGAAGCGGCTTGGGTCCGGGTGACAGCAGGCGGGGCGGGAGGCGGGTCCTGGGCCCTCCCGGCTGAGCACGGCCTGGATCAGCTGTGGGACAGCACACCCAGTCGTGATTCTATGGTGTAGTGGTGAGCACACTGGATTGTGAATCCAGCGAACCAGGTTCAAGTCTCGGTGGGACCTTTCTGTTTGACTAGAGGAAGACTTTTTACTCCTATAATAAGACCTGTTTTCCGGCTCCCGCGTCCGCGAGCAGCGCGGTGTGCACAGACTTGGCAGGCAGGTGTGAGATCATTCCGGGCGTCCCCGCTGGACCCGGGCGGCCCTGCCCGTCACTGGCTGTCGGAGGCCCGGCCCTGCCGCCAGGGGGCGCAGCGACCGAGCCATTGCCATCCCCCGGTCGGGTCCCTGGGGTCTCGCGGGTAAAAGGCAGAAACAGAGCCCAAGGAGTCCTGACCGCCTAGGGGGCTTCGCACCGCACGTCTTATAACTGCATGGCTTGTCCTTGTGAGTAAATGGTGCGGGAGGTGAAGGGGGCTGCGAGGTCGCTGATCAGCCAGGATGGCAGCTTTCGGGTCGAGGGTTTCAGATCTGAATGGGACGAACTGTATTTTATTCAGGTGCCCTATTATTCCGAATTTTAATTGATGCTATTCCAGTTTAGTTCGATTTTATTTAGAATTTCTTTTCCTAGGTCTTCATTGGACGTGGAAAGCCACTGTTAGGCTAAGATTTGAAGCTTGACTCCAGGTAATCCCGTCCTTTCTTCTCAAGTTGAGCCAGAGAGAAGAGAAAGTTCAAGGATCCAGCATCTGGGGAGACCAGGGGTCCCTGACCCACCTCCATCCAGGCCTTTGAGACACCCGCTGATCTTATAGTCAAGGCTAGACTATAAGGAATATACCTTGTTTGGTTACATGTGAGTTGGAAGCCACATTCATTTTGTTATTATTATAAAATGAATTTTAAGGTGTCACCTCTAGACATGGAGAACACAGTGTAAAAATTAATCTGTTTAAGTCTTCTGTGGAACAAGCATATGGATAAGAACTATACCAAGAGACTATAAAGCACAATAATTTATATGTACCCCCCGGACAGTGACAAAATAAAACTGCTTTCCTCAATCATATTGCTATTGGCATTGTTGGTATTTCTTTATTATTTTGTCTAATGCGCAGAAAAGTAAAGGAGACTATGAGATACCACATTTCTATTACTTCCAGTGTCATTAAAAACAAAACTACTGGTATTAGTGGAAAGAGATTCAAATGAAAGATAGACATTCAATAAAAAAAAAAACCTGTAGTTCTGAATTCGAATTATGAATATATATGAATATAAACAAGTATGAATATATATTTGCTACCTCTGTCCACTGGAAAGATGTAGAGATAAAACAGTTTTAATGGATATCTGTAGGTTAAACAATTTGATTTGGAAATAATGTTTTGCACCAAGAGAAACCAGAGATTCTTAGAGAAATGACTGACTCCAAGTCAGAAAATAGTCAAGAAGATGTCATACTGATATCAAGAAAGATCTCAAAGATAATTAGAAACTTACCAAAGGATGAAGGAGCCAACTTAAAGTCACTTTCACTACTGAAAGAAGGTAATTGAAGTATCAGTAAGGGCTATATTACAATGAATTCAATTACTTTAATGTGCTTTAAACTTCGAATTCATATTAGCACAGGGGGGGAAAAAGAAATAAGCTTATTGGTGACCACAGTGGATGCTTGGGAAATTGCTCATTAAGTTGCAGTTTTCTTTACAGAGGGTACCACTAAGTAAGTAAGCAGTATTTAGGGGAAGTTTCTTTTTATACAATTGTTCCAGTAAATAACACATAATGATGGAATATCACCATTTTGCTCCACATAATCAGTTAATGGGCATACAGGTTGAACTCAAAGCACTGCTAATATTATTTGAAGAAACACACGGGACTTGATGTATCTCCTGATCAGAGAGCACACACCACTTTTGAAGCAGTCTTGCCAAGATATTAAACATGAATCTCCTCAATCTCTGTGACAAATAGAAGGGGGAAACGTGGAAGAAATAACATATTTAATTTTCTTGGGCTCCAAAATCACTGTGTATGGTGACCGCAGCCATGAAATTAAAAGAGAGGTTGCTCCTTAGAAGGAAGGCTATGATTAACTAGACAGTGTATTAAAAAGCAGAGACATCACTTTGCCAACAAAGGTCCATAAAGACAAAGCTATGGTTTTTCCAGTAGTCATGTATAGATATGAGAATTAGTCATAAAAAAGGCTGATGCTTTCTAACTGGGGTGCTGGAGAAGACTCTTGAGAGTCCCTTGGACAGTAAGGAGATCAAATCACTCAGTCCTAAAGGAAATCAACCCTGAATATTCATTGGAAGGACTGATGCTGAAGCTGAAGCGCCAATACTCTGATGCTGGGAAAGATTGAAGGCAGGAGGAGAAGGGGACAACAGGGGATGAGGTGGTTGGATGGCATCTCTGATTCAATGGACATGAGTTTCAGCAAATGAAACTGATGTTAAAGGACAGGGAAGCCTGGCATGCTGCAGTCCATGGTGTCACAAAGAGGTGGACTAGACTTAGTGACTGAACAACAAGTAGGACTGAGGAACTAGATTTTAACTATATTTAATTTATAATTCATGTGAAAGTAAAGTTAAAAACTGAAGACATGCACAATATTTTTCTATTAACACAGCTTTAAAACTCTGGTAGAATTACATTTCCTTTACTGTGTAGTATTAATTAGCAATGTAGAAGATTATATTTGTATTATTGTGTGCTTATAAAGGGGCTTCCCCAGTGGCTCAGCAGTAAAGAATCCCCCTGGAGTGCAGGAGCTGCAGGAGATGTGGGTTTGATCCCTGGGTTGTGAAGATCCCCTGGAGGAGGGCATGGCAACCCACTCCAATATTCTTGCCCGGAGAATCCCATGGACAGAGGAGCCTGGAAGGCTACAGTCCATAGTGTGGCAAAGAGTCAGACATGGCTAAAATGACTTCGCATGCAGGCACTTGCTTATACTGCTTATACTATTTTAGCTTTCAGTGGGGCTACTAGAAAAATTTACATTACATATGTGGCTTGCATTTTCTTTCTTTCTTTCTTTCTTTCTTTTTAATAGCACGGCTCTAGATTTTACCACCAAAAAGGAAACACAGAGGACAAGAATTTCTTAAATTACACTCAAGTATACAATTTAGATTGCCGTAATGCTACAGAACAGACAACTCAGATTCTTCAACAAATGATATTTTAAAAAAAAAAAAGGAGAGTAAGAGACCAAGAGAGAGCTAGAGTGAGAGGGTAAGAGCAAGAAAGAGAAAGGAAGGAAGGAAGGAAGAAACCAAGGGTAAACATATACGTAAAGACTTAAACACATATCCTTCTGATTATAGTTTGTGGGTTTTATTTGGATACCATGAAAGGATACTAACTTAAAAACAATAACTGGAACAACTTTGAACAATATTTTATGGTATTAAAGATGTTTAATTAATTTACGAATAAATGTACCGCTATGAGGATAATACTTTCAAAAATAGTTCTCATTTAGAGAAACATGCTGATGTAACTGGGGCTTCCTAGGTGGCACAGCGGTAAAGAATCTGCCTGTCAATGTAGGAGACACGAGAGTTGCAGGTTTGATCTCTGGGACGGGAAGATCCCCTGGAGAAGGAAATGACAACCCACTCCAGTATGCTTGCCTCGAAAATTCCATGGACAGAGGAGCCTGGTGGGCTATAGTCCATGGGATCGCAAACAATTGGACATGACTGAGCAGACACTGGCATAATCACAGATGAAATATGATGTCTGAGATTTGCTTTAAATGATATAGGAATAGGTAAGTGGATGGACTATAGTAAAACAAGTTCAGTCATAAGTTGATAATTGTTCTGTTATGTCTACTTGTATGTACTATTGAAATTCTGCATTTGAAAAAGAATGATAGGAGAGCACAGGTCTACCTGGAATAACGGTAGCTGAATCTCTCAACATGAAATTCAGAGGGCTAGGGGACTAACATAGAGAGTCAAGGACACCGCTCAAAACCCTGCCCCAAACAACCAGGGGCCAGAGAACACTATAGATTCCAATTGGTTTGTATTCAACTAGGTCTGGGAGCCACACAGCAGTAGCAGGACCAGCAAAGACTCTGCACATAGAGGAGAGGACAGCAGGGAGGGAGTACTTGGGAGGGAACTCAGGTAAAATTACTCACAGAAAGAGTATGTGGATAAACTAATAAGATGTCTGAGACCTGGCTGACTATAGCTCTGGTGATTAGGGAATTGACAGGAATGGGTTTGACAGTGCAGAGGACCAGAGGGTGGCAATCTTGAAGAGGTCCAATTACTGGGATCAAGTATGAGACCTAGCAGTAGGGAGCATCCTTTGGATGCTTGTGGTGAAGAAAAAGAATGGTACAACTGGCAGAATTTAAAGTTCTCACTGAAGGAAACAGAATCCCAGAATGAGGAAACATTTGATACCTTTCCCCAAACCTTACCTCTGCTAGAGTAATTGCACAAGAAAGACCAAGAACTAAGAAATGAACTATGCCAATCAAAGCACTAGTTTGTTCCTACCTAGAACTAATCATGTAACAGACACTTATTCCAAGGTGACAAAAGAATATAAAAAGAGTCAAAATTTTATTTCTTGAAAAGATTCCCTTCAAAATCACCCACAAAACATAGGATAAATGTAAAACAGCATCTGTATCTGAATTGTTTCTGAACAAAACATCTGTAGAAGCACACAAACACACACGGGGAAAAGTCCCAAAACTTCAAATAAGAAATACACAACACAAGATAGAAGTAGACAAATGAGAATTACCAGAAATTAGAAAAAATTGAAGGAAAATAAAATTCTCTGAAAAAGAGGCTAAATGACAAGGTACCTAAGGGATCATATTTGTCTGAAATTATAAGGGACAATGAACTAAAAAAGTGAAAGATCAAACAGAATAGAAATGAATAAAAGATAATGAGAAAGGATCAGAGAGAAAGTCATAAAGATCTGGGAGAAACAGAACTGGAATAGTCCATTTTAAGACCTATGCCACTAGAAGCTAATAGATTAAAAAATTTTTTTTCCTATGAAACTCCAGGTCTCCTTTTGCCCTCAGTGGGAAGAAACTCAAATTACATTCTACATCTCAACAGAACATACAAACAAAGATGATTTTAAAAAAATCAATAAATTCACTGTGGACAAGTCATTTATATTCTCCTAAGCTGTTCAAATTGAAGAAAGTAGGGAAAACCACTAGACCATTCAGTTTAATTCAGTTCTGTTCAGTCCCTCAGTCGTGTCCAACTCTTTGCGACCCCATGGACTGCAGCATGTCAGGCCTCCCTGCCCTCAACCTTTCCCAGCATCAGGGTCTTTTCCAATGAGTCTGCTCTTTGCATCAGGTGGCCAAAGTACTGGAGTTTCAGCTTCAACATCAGTCCTTCCAATGAACACCCAGGACTGATCTCCTTTAGGATGGACTGGTTGGATCTCCTTGCAGTCCAAGGGCCTCTCAAGAGTCTTCTCCAACACCACAGTTTAAAAGCATCAATTCTTCTGCGCTCAGCTTTCTTTATAGTCCAACTCTCACATCCATACATGACTACTGGAAAAATCATAGCCTTGACTAGACAAAACTTTGTTGACAAAGTAATGTGTCTGCTTTTTAATATGCTGTCCAGGTTGGTCATAACTTTTCTTCCAAGGAGTAAGCGTCTTTTAATATCATGGCTGCAATCACCATCTGAAGTGATTTTGGAACCCCAAATAATAAAGTCAGTCACTATTTCCACCATTTTCCCATCTATTTGCCATGAAGTGATGGGACCAGATGCCATGATCTTAGTTTTCTGAATGTTGAGCTTTAAGCCGAGTTTTTCACTCTCCTTTTCCCTTTCTTTTCTTCTTCTTCTTTTTTTTTTTTGCAGATAGTGGAGTGCAGTTTATTACACTGGTGGGCCCAAGGCAGAGTCTCCTCTTAGCCAAGGACCCC
This sequence comes from Muntiacus reevesi, assembly GCF_963930625.1. Lineage (NCBI taxonomy): Eukaryota > Metazoa > Chordata > Mammalia > Artiodactyla > Cervidae > Muntiacus > Muntiacus reevesi. The sequence goes on from NC_089249.1 coordinate 85,064,507, forward strand.
GACCAGCATTTGTGAAAATCTTTTATACCCCATGTGTACGTGTCCAAACCCACCACCCCAAATCCCTTGAGGCTTACAAAGGAAGGGTAAATACAATCAAAATAACCCCATCATTCACGTGTTATGTGTTCAAACAGCTAATAATCAATAAGCCCCCGGTTACATTCCAACCAGTTAATAACCGATAAGCCTGTGATTACATTTCGATAGATACTGTCCAGAGGCAGGGGTGATTAGTGTCTGTTTTCTCTTCTTCAAGATTCCCCTGCCCAGAGCGGGGTCTTATCCTTCCACTGTCATTCCCACAGGCGCTAAGCACAGAGTTCAGAGTCCACTGGAGAGGTGGCCACGCACGATCAGCACGGACAGGCCTGAGATGGAGTCCAGGCCCTATGAATTCCTTCTTCATTCCCCCCTCTTGATGCTCTTAGTTTCCATAACGAGCATCATTTATTGAGATATATTGTACCTTAGCCCTCCTGCCACCCACATGAGAGAATGCTATCAACCTCTGGGTTACAAAATTCACAAGGCATTGTAGGAAGCAGGGCCCACAAAACAGTATGATCAAGATTACTATAACAACAGTTCATTAGACATGACTTTCACTTGATTTTGCATATCCTCCAAGGCAGTAGATACATTTCCAGACAGGTCAGGGATGTACACACAACATTCAACTTTAATTATGGTGCAAGTCCCTCCTTGGGCTGCTGTGAGTATGTCTAATGCCATCCTATTTTAAATTACTGCCTTCCTCATCTGAATTTGTTCCTCGTTCAAAGCTTGAATGGCTTTTGTACTGTCTAAGAGGGCCTGTTCAGTGAAATTAGTTAAGGCCTCTACCTTAGCCATGATATCCGTTGTCACTACAGAGGGTACAAACAAGGCAGCAAGATAGTCATACCATTGGAACACGGATCGTGTCCATCTTGCATGCAGATAAGGCAGGTTTACTGGAGGCTGGTGTAGACTAGGCCTAATTCTGCCACGGGCGAAAGCAAATCCTAATGTGCAACGCCCCACCCAGCCAACTGGTAACTATGGCCATAAGTTAAGCCCACACAGCCACTGGGCCCCATTGGGGGCTACCCAGCAGATTCCAGGCCAGTCGGAACCGGGCCACTGAGCAGACTGATTGGGGTGATAAGTAACTTCCAAGATTTGTTTACTTTGTTCAGGGGACAAATAACAATTCTTTTGGGTCTAGGGGATGGCCTCCAAATCCAACTTTCTGTTCTTTTTGTCCCCAGCAAATAGTAGCAGAGGTAATCAACTGTCCTTTCTCAGGAGTCATCCAGAAATATTCATCCCAGACCTGGTAGTATTGCTCAAGGCACCGGGAGGCCTGTCCCTCTTTTGTAAGGGAGCCCTTTTCCTCTTTAATTCTCATATATGAGGTATAAGCCTTTGTTATCTCCGTAAGGCTGGTGTTCATGTTAAATGTAACCCTATGTCCCTGGCCCATTGATGGCTTCTTCCAACACCAGAGGGCAAAGAAAGGTTATGGTTGGTGAGAGAGAGGAAAGTTCCTTTCTGTTGTTAAAGTCCCCATAATGGAGTGACGATACCCACCAGGGGAGTCTGTCTATTACTGACAGGGGCATAGCCCCACATACCCAAGTTCAGAATTGCATTGGTGAGGCCGAGCAGCAGGAGTCGTTGACCCAGCTCCATCCTGTAGAGGGCTCGTCCAGGTCCTCGTTTTCTTCTTCCTCCTCAGAATGATCTTGGTTTCCCATGGGTCAGTGGGGTCCTTCTGGGTGGTTCATTCAGCGTCTTCTGGGTCAGCGTGGTATGCCTTCTTTGCTCTCCTCTTTGTAGATCTGTGCCTTCTTCGACACCAGGTAACCTGCTTCCATCAACAGCTGGAGCAGTGCTTTTGTCCCTTTCCAGCATTTTTCCTCGGTCTCGGCAGCCAGCAGCAGGTCATGCCTGTATTGTAGGAGCCAACATCCATACTCTTCCAGATGGAATGAGTCCAGGTCAGAAGCCAAAGATGGCTGGGAAGTTTTTAAACCCTTGTGGGGGAGTCCAGATGAGCTGTTGTTTGGTGCTCCCGACTGGATCTTCCCATTCAAAGGCAAAGATGGGCTGTGACGCTGGGGTGAGGCATATGCAGAAGAAGGCATCCTTGAGATCTAGGCAAGTGTAAACTTTAGTCCTCAGCGGGAGGAGGCTAAGTAAGGTATAGAGGTTTGGAACAGTGGAGTGTAAAGTCACAGTAGCCTGGTTGACTAGCCTGAGATCTTGTACAGGCCTATAGTCCTGTCCTCCTTCCCTTTTGACTGGCAGGATTGGCGTATTCCAAGCTGACTGGCACTCTACTAGAATGCCTGCTTGTTTCAATCTATTGATGTGGGGCAATATGCTGGTTCAGGCCTCCATCCGTAGTGGGTAGTGGCACTCTCTAACCGGGATGGTGCCTGGTTTGAGTTCCATTATCACTGGGGCGTGATGTTTAGCCAGCCTTGGGGGAGGGGGGTTGTCTTCCACCCAGACCTCAGGGAATAATTGAGTTAGCTCCCTCATGCTCTTCTGGCCCACCTGGTTCTGCCTTCAGAGGCTCATGCAACCTCCTCTCATCTTGGGTTGGTATTGAGAGAGAGGGCAAATAAGTCATAGAGTCTGTCCAGAAGGTGGGCCTCTCCTCAGGGGAGAAAGTCACTTGTGCTCCTAGTTTGGAGAGCAACTCTCTTCCCAACAGGGGTACTGGGCACTCAGAAATCTAGAGGAACTCATGAATCTCTTGGTGCCCACCCCCCCATCTGACATTTTCTGGGCTGGCAAAATGGTTTAATCATCTCTTCTTCTGATACCTCAGTTACAGCGGTAGTCTTTTTGGACAGTGGTGCCACAGGTTTTGTTACTACCAACAGTTCTGCTCCTGTATCCACCATGAAGTCAGTGTTTTGGTCCCCCACTTTTACGGTTACCATGGACTCTCAGGGACCTGATATCTCTGAGCCCTAGCAGCCCTAGTTAATATTCAAGTCAGCAAGCCCCACAACTGCGGGAGCTTCTTCTTCCTTCCTTGCCTTAGGGCATTCATTCTTCCAGTGGCCAAAAGCTTGGCACCGGGCACACTGGTTTGGCTGTAACAGGCCCAGGGCCTCCCTTGGGACCGGGTGAAGGACTGTCCTGTCCCTGGGGCAGATGAGGTTTTCTGGAGGGCCCGAGATAGACTTTCCCAGAGCAGCAGCTTGCACTGTAAGTCTCTTGTCTGTTCTCTTTTGTTCCCTCCAGCTCTCTGGCAGAGTGCGGTCTCTGCTTAATTCCAACATCTCCCTCCCCTTCTCGTCAGTACTCACCGGGAGAGGTGGGTATAGCTTGGGCGGTTCCGTTGGAGCCGGATCCTGGAAGTTTTGGCCAGAGGCTTCTGCCACCGGGATCGGAGCCTGCCCAAACGGCGGCGCTATGAACTCCGGGAAAGCTGGCAGAGGAGCAGCGGCTGTTGCAGAAACTTCACCTGGCCCTGGGTGGGGCATTAAGGCGGCCTCTGGTCCTGGTGAAGCACTGGGAGGCAGATGCGTCATTATCCAGCATGGGGGAGGGGTCCAAATCCTGTAGAATTTCCTTTTTTATCATCAGTCAATTTTTCTGCCATTAATGTTTTTCCCTTTCCCTTCTGGATACAGAACCTTGTCCAAGTAGGAGGGTCTCAAGCTAACCCTAGCCATGAGTCAATAGATGGATATCGATCCAGGTGTCCTGGCTCTCCTGTGACTACTGTATAGACTGCTTCCACTATTAAGTTCACGGTGTTCTCTGGTGGCCATCCTGCTCCCAAAGGGGTCCCATTCGACCTCACAGAGTATGTGGAGGCAGTTAGGCTTCATCTTCACCCCATACTCTCCTCCTAATCCCTTCTTTAAATTTTTCACTCCAATACAGTTGCCTTAGATTCACTTCCCCCCATCTTGCTTACCTTCTCAGACCTTCTACTTTTCCTTTTCGTTCTGTCTATGAAGTTCTCAGTACCCTATGTACTTCTCATATTTCCACTCAGTGACACTTACATTGCCATTCTGCCTCCTTTCTAATTGGGGACAGAAGAGCCTTACCTGCCAGACCCCAGAGGGAGAAGGGGGATCGCATGTCTTCACCTGCCGGTCAGCATAGCTGAACCAGAACATCACATAGTCCAAGACTGTTTCTCCCTTAAAGTCCATTCTGCCTTGGTGGGCTTGATCAGGTGCGAATGAAAACACAGATGGGTTAAATATCCCATGTCCCAGGCCATCTCCGGAAAACCAATTCATACTCACTTCTGTATTCCCCTCCTAGCCTAATAATTCCGAGGGGGTCAAGAATTTCACAGCAGACAGGACACCTCCTGGGGGAGGGCAGAATACGAGCATACAAGGACTAGTTTCCTATCCTAAAAATCCCCTGTTGATGGTTTGGTAATAATTTTCCCCGAGACGGTGTGGACACACCTCCTAAATGACCATCACAAATTTCCTTCCTAAACCCTAGCACGCTCGTCAACCTGTGTACCAAGCAATCGCCGTCTGCCTATTCCAGGCTCCTGTGGGTCCCCGCTCCTTCTAGTCCCTCCCAGGGGGGTGATCAGACCACCTCTTCCACCCTGCAGGGTAGGTTCCTCCTCACCTGAACGCTCAGTTCCCCTGCTGCCGTCCACTACCTGCTGACATGAAAGGTCCGGGCATTGAAAAGCAGAATCCTTCCAGAGGGGTGAGGCACCTTCCCCCCTCTAGGAGATTCAAGCTACAAAGCCTCGGGGTGGCCTCAAATGAGACCTGTCTCCTCAAAGTGAGGAGCTTCCCGGCCAACGCACCAAATGTTGTAGCCATGCTTTCTGGGAAACAAACCCACTCAGAAGGACATTGCAGATAGTGGAGTGCAGTTTATTACACTGGTGGGCCCAAGGCAGAGTCTCCTCTTAGCCAAGGGCCTCTCCTTTTCGCTTTCATCAAGAGGTTCTTTAGTTCTTCTTTGCTTTCTGCCATAAGGGTGGTGTCATCTGCATATCTGAGGTTATTGATATTTCTCCCAGCAATCTTGTACTTCTTCCAGCCCAGCGTTTCTCATGATGTACTCTGCATATAAATTAAATAAGCAGGGTGACAATATACAACCTTGACGTACTCCTTTTCCTATTTGAAACCAGTCTGTTGTTCCATGTTCAGTTCTAACCATTGCTTCCTGACCAGCATACAAATTTCTCAAAGGCAGGTCAGGTGGTCTGGTATTCCCATCTCTTTCAGAACTTTTCCACAATTTATTGTGATCCACACAGTCAAAGGCTTTGGCATAGTCAATAAAGTAGAAATAGATGTTTTTCTGGAACTCTTGCTTTTTCGATGATCCAGTGGATGTTGGCAATCTGATCTTTGGTTCCTCTGCCTTTTTTAAAGCCAACTTGAACATCTGGAAGTTCTCGGTTCACGTATTGCTGAAGCTTGATTTGGAGAATTTTGAGCATTACTTTACTAGTGTGTGAGATGAGTGCAATTGTGCGGCAGTTTGAGCATTCTTTGGCATTGCCTTTCTTTGGGATTGGAATGAAAACTGACCTTTTCCAGTCCTGTGGCCAATGTTGAGTTTTCCAAATTTGTTGACATATGAGTGCAGCACTTTCATAGCATCATCTTTTAGGATTTGAAATAGCTCAACTCGAATTCCATCATCTCCACTAGCTTTGTTCATAGTGATGCTTCTTAAGGCCCACTTGACTTCACATTCCAGGATGTCTGGCTCTAGGTGAGTGATCACACCATCATGATTATCTGGGTTGTGAAGATCTTTTCTGTACAGTTCTTCTGTGTATTCTTGCCACCTCTTCTTAATATCTTCTGCTAGAGGTGATGGCTTAATTTTAACTGCGCCTGCACTATTTGGTGGAATTCCCCTTTGGTAGAGTTCATCCGGTCCCTTCAGGATGTGCTGACCACAATCCGTACCTCAGCCCCTTCCTGTCAGGGAGGGCTGAGGCCATTTAAAGCTGGCTTAAAACTCAACATTCAAAAAACTAAGATCATGGCATCTGGTCCCATTACTTCAAGGCAAATAGATGGGGAAACAAATGAAAACAGTGACAGACTTTATTTTCTTGGGCTCCAAAATCACTGCAGATGGTGACTGCAGCCATGAAATAAAAAATGCTTGCTCCTTGAAAGAAAAGCTATGTCCAACCTAGACAGCATATTAAAAAGCAGAGACATTACTTTGCCAAAAAAGGTCCGTCTAGTCGAAAGTTCCTCTATGGTTTTTCCAATAGTCATGTACAGATGTGAGAGTTGGACTATAAAGAAAGCTGAGCACCAAAGAACTGATGCTTTTTTTTTTTTCAGTGGGTTTTGTCATACATTGATATGAATCAGCCATAGAGTTACACGTATTCCCCACCCCGATCCCCCCTCCCACCTCCCTCTCCACCCGATTCCTCTGGGTCTTCCCAGCCCACCAGGCCCGAGCACTTGTCTCATACATCCCACCTGGGCTGGTGATCTGTTTCACCATAGATAATATACATGCTGTTCTTTCGAAACATCCCACCCTCACCTTCTCCCACAGAGTTCAAAAGTCTGTTCTGTACTTCTGTGTCTCTTTTTCTGTTTTGCATATAGGGTTATAGTTACCATCTTCATAAATTCCATATATATGTGTTAGTATACTGTAATGTTCTTTATCTTTCTGGCTTACTTCACTCTGTATAATGGGCTCCAGTTTCATCCATCTCATTAGAACTGATTCAAATGAATTCTTTTTAACAGCTGAGTAATATTCCACGACATATATGTACCACAGCTTCCTTATCCATTCATCTGCTGATGGGCATCTAGGTTGCTTCCATGTCCTGGCTACTATAAACAGTGCTGCGATGAACATTGGGGTGCACGTGTCTCTTTCAGATCTGAATTCCTCAGTGTGTATGCCCAGAAGTGGGATTGCTGGGTCATATGGCAGTTCTATTTCCAGTTTTTTAAGAAATCTCAACACTGTTTTCCATAGTGGCTGTACTAGTTTGCATTCCTACCAACAGTGTAAGAGGGTTCCCTTTTCTCCACACCCTCTCCAGCATTTATTGCTTGTAGACTTTTGGATAGCAGCCATCCTGACTGGCGTGTAATGGTACCTCATTGTGGTTTTGATTTGCATTTCTCTGATAATGAGTGATGTTGAGCATCTTTTCATGTGTTTGTTAGCCATCTGTATGTCTTCTTTGGAGAAATGTCTGTTTAGTTCTTTGGCCCATTTTTTGATTGGGTTATTTATTTTTCTGGAATTGAGCTTCAGGAGTTGCTTGTATATTTTTGAGATTAATCCTTTGTCTGTTTCCTCATTTGCTATTATTTTCTCCCAATCTGAGGGCTGTCTTTTCACCTTACTTATAGTTTCCTTTGTTGTGCAAAAGTTTTTAAGTTTCATTAGGTCCCATGTGTTTATTTTTGCTTTTATTTCCAATATTCTGGGAGGTGGGTCATAGAAGATCTTGCTGTGATTTATGTCGGAGAGTGTTTTGCCTATGTTCTCCTCTAGGAGTTTTATAGTTTCTGGTCTTACATTTAGATCTTTAATCCATTTTGAGTTTATTTTTGTGTATGGTGTTAGAAAGTGTTCTAGTTTCATTCTTTTACAAGTGGTTGACCAGTTTTCCCAGCACCACTTGCTAAAGAGATTGTCTTTTTTCCATTATATATCCTTGCCTCCTTTGTCAAAGATAAGGTGTCCATAGGTTCATGGATTTATCTCTGGGCTTTCTATTCTGTTCCATTGATCTATATTTCTGTCTTTGTGCCAGTACCATACTGTCTTGATGACTGTGGCTTTGTAGTAGAGTCTGAAGTCAGGCAGGTTGATTCCTCCAGTTCCATTCTTCTTTCTCAAGATTACTTTGGCTATTCGAGGTTTTTTGTATTTCCATACAAATTGTGGAATTATTTGTTCTAGTTCTGTGAAAAATACCGTTGGTAGCTTGATAGGGATTGCATTGAATCTATAGATTGCTTTGGGTAGAATAGCCATTTTGACAATATTGATTCTTCCAATCCATGAACACGGTATGTTTCTCCATCTGTTTGTGTCCTCTTTGATTTCTTTCATCAGTGTTTTATAGTTTTCTATGTATAGGTCTTTCGGTTCTTTAGATAGATATACTCCTAAGTATTTTATTCTTTTTGTTGCAATGGTGAATGGTATTGTTTCCTTAATTTCTCTTTCTGTTTTTTCATTGTTAGTATATAGGAATGCAAGGGATTTCTGTGTGTTAATTTTATATCTTGCAACTTTACTATATTCATTGATTAGCTCTAGTAATTTTCTGGAAGAGTCTTTAGGGTTTTCTATGTAGAGGATCATGTCATCTGCAAACAGCGAGAGTTTCACTTCTTCTTTTCCTATCTGGATTCCTTTTACTTCTTTTTCTGCTCTGATTGCTGTGGCCAAAACTTCCAAGACTATGTTGAATAGTAGTGGTGAGAGTGGGCATCCTTGTCTTGTTCCTGATTTCAGAGGAAATGCTTTCAATTTTTCACCATTGAGGGTGATGCTTGCTGTGGGTTTGTCATATATAGCTTTTATTATGTTGAGGTATGTTCCTTCTATTCCTGCTTTCTGGAGAGTTTTAATCATAAATGAGTATTGAATTTTGTCAAAGGCTTTCTCTGCATCTATTGAGATAATCATATGGTTTTTATCTTCCAATGTGTTAATGTGGTGTATTACGTTGATTGGTTTGCAGATATTAAAGAATCCTTGCATTCCTGGGATAAAGCCCACTTGGTCATGGTGTATGATTTTTTTAATATGCTGTTGGATTCTGTTTGCTAGAATTTTGTTAAGGATTTTTGCATCTATGTTCGTCAGTGATATTGGCCTGTAGTTTTCTTTTCTTGTGGCATCTTTGTCTGGTTTTGGAATTAGGGTGATGGTGGCCTCATAGAATGAGTTTGGAAGTTTACCTTCATCTGCAATTTTCTGGAAGAGTTTGAGTAAGATAGGTGTTAGCTCTTCTCTAAACTTTTGGTAGAATTCAGCTGTGAAGCCATCTGGTCCTGGGCTTTTGTTTGCTGGAAGATTTTTGATTACAGTTTCGATTTCCTTGCTTGTGATGGTTCTGTTAAGATCTTCTATTTCTTCCTGGTTCAGTTTTGGAAAGTTATACTTTTCTAAGAATTTGTCCATTTCATCCAAGTTGTCCATTTTATTGGCATAGAGCTGCTGGTAGTAGTCTCTTATGATCCTTTGGATTTCAGTGTTGTCTGTTGTGATCTCTCCATTTTCATTTCTAATTTTGTTAATTTGGTTCTTCTCTCTTTGTTTCTTAATGAGTCTTGCTAATGGTTTGTCAATTTTGTTTATTTTTTCAAAAAACCAGCTTTTAGCTTTGTTGATTTTTGCTATGGTCTCTTTAGTTTCTTTTGCATTTATTTCTGCCCTAATTTTTAAGATTTCTTTCCTTCTGCTAACCCTGGGGTTCTTCATTTCTTCCTTCTCTAATTGCTTTAGGTGTAGAGTTAGGTTAATTATTTGGCTTTTTTCTTGTTTCTTGATGTAAGCCTGTAATGCTGTGAACCTTCCCCTTAGCACTCCTTTACAGTGTCCCATAGGTTTTGGGTTGTTGTGTTTTCATTTTCGATCATTTCTATACATATTTTGATTTCTTTTTTGATTTCTATGATTTGTTGGTTATTCAGAAGCATGTTATTTAGCCTCCATATGCTTGAATTTTTAACATTATTTCCCTGTAACTGAGATCTAATCTTACTGCACTGTGGTCAGAAAAGATGACTGGAATGATTTCAATTTTTTTTGAATTTTCCAAGACCAGATTTATGGCCCAGGATGTGATCTATTCTGGAGAAGGTTCCGTGTGCATTTGAGAAAAAGGTGAAGTTGATTGTTTTGGGGTGAAATGTCCTATAGATATCAATTAGGTCTAGCTGGTCCATTGTGTCATTTAAGGTTTGTGTTTCCTTGTTAATTTTCTGTTTAGTTGATCTATCCATAGTTGTGAGTGGGGTATTAAAGTCTCCCACTATTATTGTGTTACTATTAATTTCCTCTTTCATATTCGTTAGCGTTTGCCATACATATTGCGGTGCTCCTATGTTGGGTGCATATATATTTGTAATTGTTATATCTTCTTCTTGGATTGATCCTTTGATCATTATGTAGTGTCCTTCTTTGTCTCTTTTCACAGCCTTTATTTGAAAGTCTATTTTATCTGATATGAGTATTGCGACTCATGCTTTCTTTTGGTCTCCGTTTGCGTGAAATATTTTTTTCCAGCCCTTCACTTTGAGTCTGTATGTGTCTCTTGTTTTGAGGTGGGTCTCTTGTAGACAGCATATAAAGGGGTCTTGTTTTTGTATCCATTCAGCCAATCTTTGTCTTTTGGTTGGGGCATTCAACCCATTTACATTTAAGGTAATTATTGATAGGTGTGGTCCCGTTGCCATTTACTTTGTTGTTTTGGGTTCACGTTTATACAACGTTTCTGCATTTCCTGTCTAGAGAAGATCCTTTAGCATTTGTTGAAGAGCTGGTTTGGTGGTGCTGAATTCTCTCAGCTTTTGCTTGTCTGTAAAGCTTTTGAATTCTCCTTCATATCTGAATGAGATCCTTGCTGGGTACAGTAATCTAGGTTGTAGGTTATTCTCTTTCATTACTTTCAGTATGTCCTGCCATTCCCTTCTGGCCTGGAGGGTTTCTATTGATAGATCAGCTGTTATCCTTATAGGAATCCCTTTGTGTGTTATTTGTTGTTTCTCCCTTGCTGCTTTTAGTATTTGTTCTTTGTGTTTGATCTTTGTTAATTTGATTAATATGTGTCTTGGGGTGTTTCGCCTTGGGTTTATCCTGTTTGGGACTCTCTGGGTTTCTTGGACTTGGGTGGCTATTTCCTTCCCCATTTTAGGGAAGTTTTCAGCTATTATCTCCTCGAGTATTTTCTCATGGCCTTTCTTTTTGTCTTCTTCTTCTGGGAGTCTTATGATTCGAATGTTGGGGCGTTTCACATTGTCCCAGAGGTCCCTGAGGTTGTCCTCATTTCTTTTGATCCGTTTTTCTTTTTTCCCCTTTGCTTCATTTATTTCCACCATTTTATCTTCTACCTCACTTATCCTATCTTCTGTCTCCATTATTCTACTCTTGGTTCCCTCCAGAGTGTTTTTGATCTCATTCATTGCATTATTCATTTTTAATTGACTCTTTTTTATTTCTTCTAGGTCTTTATTAAACATTTCTTGCATCTTTTCAATCTTTGTCTCCAGGCTATTTATCTGTAACTCCATTTTGCTTTCAAGATTTTGGATCATTTTTATTATCATTATTCTAAATTCTTTTTCAGGTAGATTCCCTATCTCCTCCTCTTTTGTTTGACTTGGTGGGCTTTTTTCATGTTCCTTTACCTGTTGGGTATTTCTCTGCCTTTTCATCTTGTTTAGAATGCTGTGTCTGGAGTGGGCTTTCTGTATTCTGGAGGTCTGTGGTTCCTTTCTATTGTGGAGGTTTTACCCAGTGGGTGGGGTTAGACGATTGGCTTGTCAAGGTTTCCTGGTTAGCGAAGCTTGTGTCGGTGTTCTGGTGGGTGGATCTTGATTTCTTCTCTTTGGAGAGCAATGGAGTGCCCAGTAATGAGTTTTGAGATGGGTCTATGTGTTAGGTGTGACCTTGGGCAGTCTGTATGTTGATGTTCAGGGCTATGTTCCTGCATTGCTGGAGAATTTGTGTGGTATGTCATGCTCTAAAACTTATTGGCTCTTGGGTGGTGGTTGGTTTCAGTGTAGGTATGGAGCCTTTTGGACGGTCACTTATTACTTAAAGATCCATGTAGTCAGGAGTTTTCTGGTGTTCTCAGGTTTTGGGCTTAAGTCTCCTGCCTCTGGATTTCAGTTTTATTCTTCCTGTAGTCTCAGGACTTCTCCAACTATACAGCACTGATAATAAAATTTCTAGGTTAATGGTGAAAAGTTTCTCCCCCGTTAGGGACACCCAGAGAGGTTCACAGAGTTACATGAAGAAGAGGAGAGGGAGGAGGGAGATAGAGATGAGCAGGAGGAGAAAAAGGGGGACTCAAGAGGAGAGAGACAGATCTGCGAAGTTGTCTGATCCCAGAGTGTTCTCCGTAGCCCAGACACCCACAAAAATTCACAGAATTGGATTGGGAAGAGAAGGGGAAAGGAGGAAATAGAGGTGTTCTGAGGTAGAAAACAGAGAATCAGGATTGGGAGAGAATAATCAACACACTCCTGAATAAAAATGGGAGCTGAATATTGGATTCTTAAATGTTCACAATTTATATCATATACTGAAAAACAAAAATTAAAAATCTAGAGCAGAGGTTAGACTCTTAAAAATACTATATTAAAAACAAAAACCAAAACACACACAAAAAATTTTAGAAATATATATGGAGTTCGGTTTAAAAATAGGGCTTCTCTTCTTTTTTTTTTTCTTTTCTCTGTAAGGTTATAGTGTATTGAAAATGAAAATTAAGGAGTAGTAAGAGGAGTACTAGAGGACTTTAAAAGAAATGAGAGAAAAAGAAAAATAGAAAATAGAAGAGAAGAAGAAAGAAGAAAAAGAAGAAAAAGAAAAAAAGAAAGAAAAAAATTGTTTTACCTAATTAAAAAAATCGTAAAAATCTATGAAAATGGGGGAGTAATGGGGGAGTAATAGGGAATTTTAAAGGAAAATAAAAGAGAAAAAAGAAAAAAGAAAAAAAAATTTTTTTTTCTTACTTAAAAAAAAGAAAAGAAAAGAAAAGAAAAAATATTTCTAGGAATTTCTCTGGAGCTGTTGCGGTCAGTGTGGTCTGGCTCAGTTTCAGGTATCTCCTCATTCCAGCTTACACTTCTCGATATCTACAGGCCCTTCCAGTGAAGTCGGTGTTTTCTTCAGGGATTTTAATCTGTTGCACCGGTCCCTTCTGAAGCGGTTCCCTTTGTTTATTTGGCTTCTGTTGCTGGTCTCTTCCGCGCCTAATTTCCGCCCTGACACAGGTGGGCGGAGGTGGACTCTTATTCAGGTAGCTATTTCCGTCGCGCTGCGGAGAGGGGCTGGCGCTATTTTCTCCGTCTGCGCTGCTCAGGCTCCCGGCTGCTCTGTATGGAGCGCGCCCCACGCTGTGCGCGGTTCCAGCCCTCGGGTGATCCACAAAAGCGCAGAACACAAAGCTGCGCCTGCGTTTTGTCCCTACGCCGCCCGAGTGGCTCAGGCAGCCAGGCGCGAGACGGGCGCTCTCTCCCCGGGTGCAGCGCGTCTTCTGCCCTGCGCGATCCCAGCCTCAGTTTCCGCCCGCGCCAGTCCGGTGCGTGTGCTTTCTGCCTTCCGCGTCCCCAGCCCCAGTCCCCGCCCACGCCGGTCGTGTGCGTGTGCCCTGTGTCTAGCCGCGACCCTCCCGGCTGATGTCGACCATCCAGAATCTCAGGAGGTCTTTTACTAGAAGGTGGGGGCCTGTTTGTAGTGTGGTAGGGGATGCGGTCCTTGGGGCAGAGCCTGCCCCCTTTCCCCTCCCCCCTGCCTCCGGCGGGGCTGGGCGGGTCCGCAGCCTGCGAGCTCTTCTCAGGACTTTCTTGGTCCCTTTGTTCTGTGAACGGCTGGCAGTGTGTTCGGGCCGGTTAATTTTCTCTCTCTCTTTTGCTGTCCTACAGTTCAAGTTGGCAACTCACAAAAGCTCCTTCCGATTGTCCTCAAGGCACTCAGGCCCGGACCCTGCCCCAAGCAATGCCGCCCGCTCCTCTCCATTCCGCCCCCACTTGCTGGTGGCGGATGTGGGCATCTGGGGTACTTTTCTGCTGGGAGTTGCTTTTAGGCTCGTAGTCTGTGGGTTTTGTTTATTGTTTCCCTCCCAGTCAGATTCAAACTCCGAGATTCAAACACTTCCCCTAGGCCCGCCAGTGCGAGGGTTTCCCAGTGTCTGGAAACGTCCTCTATTAAGACCCTTCCTGGGACGGATCTCCATCCTTAGCTCTTTTGTCTCACTTTTTATCTTTTATCTTTTGTCCTACCTCCTTTCGAAGACAATGGGCTGCTTTTCTGGGCGCCTGATGACCTCAGCTAGCGATCAGAAGTTGTTTTGTGAAGTTTGCTCTGCGTTCAGTTATTCTTTTGATGAATTTCTAGGAGAGAAAGTGGTTTCCCTGTCCTACTTCTCCGCCATCTTGGCTCCTCCCCGAACTGATGCTTTTGAACTGTGGTGCTGGAGAAGACTCTTGAGAGTCCCTTGGACTGCAGAGATCAAACCAGTCAATTCTAAAGGAAATCAGTCCTGAATATTCCTTGGAAGAACTGATGCTGAAGCTCCACCTGATACTTTGGCCACCTGATGCAAAGAACTGACTCATTGGAAAAGACCCTGATGCTGGCAAAGATTGAAGATAGGAAGAGAAGGGGACGATAGAGGATGAGATGGCTGGATGGCATCACCGACTCAATGGACATGAGTTTGAGCAAGCTCCGGGAGTTGGTGATGGACAGGGAAGCCTGGTGTGCTGCAGTCCAGGGGGTCTCAAAGAGTCTGAGACACGACTGAGTGACTGAACTGAACTGAGGCCATTTTCCAACCATGAGTCTCTGCTGCCACCATCCCTGACTCTCATCTCATCTCTAGCTCCCTGCCTAACACTATGAGGCACTTCTCAGAGGCCTACAGGAGCCTGACAGATTATGGTCAACAGAAATAGCCAGATAACATTCCTCCAATGAATCCTGGTGGATTTCATTCTATTCTATCACCAGCTGCTCCATACTGAGACTTGTGGGGTGGGGAGGGCTGATGGTTAAACAAAAGGGATTAGTAAACCTGAAGTCATAACTGGTTTTGATGGGTGGGTTCAGGTTCAGTTTGGTCGCTCAGTTGTGTCTGACTCTTTGCGACCCCATGAACCGCAGCACACCAGGCCTCCCTGTCCATCACCAACTCCCAGAGTTTACCCAAACCCATGTCCATCAAGTCGGTGATGCCATCTAACCATCTCATCCTCTGTTGTCCCCTTCTCCTCCTGCCCTCAATCTTTCCCAGCATCAGGGTCTTTTCCAGTGAGTCAGCTCTTTGCATCAGATGGCCAAAGTATTGGAGCTTCAGCTTCAACATCAGTCCTACCAATGAACACCCAAGACGGATCTCCCTTAGGATGGACTGGTTGAATCTCCTTGCAGTCCAAGGGCCTCTCAAGAGTATTCTCCAACACCACAGTTCAAAAGCATCAATTCTTCGGCACTCAGCTTTCTTTATAGCCCAACTGTCACATCCATACATGTGAGGGTTCAGGACTGGTCACAAAAAACAAATGAGAAGTTCCACTAAAGAGAGATCTAACAATCCCTCCATCAATCTTGGACCAGACCAGAAGGTGTTTGCAAAGGGAAAGGGAGAGAGAGTGAGGGAGAGTGAGCATGAGGTGCTCTGAGCACTGAGCAGAAATGAACTCGGGAGGAAGGAGACTGAACCACCCCCCAGGACACATATGTAACAGTCATGTTACACGTACCCTCAGAAATTATAAAGGCAGCTTCAACTACAGCATAAGTTTTGCTGAAATTCACATGTAGCAGTCAAGTAAACACAGGCTCTGGCAGCACAATGGACTCCCAGAAATTCTGTGTTTTGAAGACCAACTTTTAAAAAATATTTATTTATTATTTTTGGCTTCCCTGGGTCTTCGTGCAGTGCATGGGCTCTTCATTGCTGTACATGGACTTTCTCTAGTTGCATGAGTGGGGGGCTACTCTCTAGTCACGGTGCCGGGGTTCTCCATTCACTGGTTTCCCTTATTGCAGAGCAAGGATTCTAGGGTGCTCAGGCATCAGTAGTTGTGATATGAAGGCTGTAGAACAATGGCTCAGTAGTTGTGGCCCACAGGATTGGATGTCCCGTGGCATATAGGATCTTAGTTCCCTGACCAGGGATCAAACCTGTGTCCTCTATATTGGGAGACAGATTCTAACAACAAGATCACAGAGGAAGTCCCAAGGCCAGTTTTTCAAATACTGAGATGTGACATGAATTTGTTTGTTTCCAGTTACTTTCTTTGCTATGAAATACCTATCAGTGTGGTAAGGCCAAACAGGCAGAGGCAGATATGCATCTCATGCTGGGTTTAGTAAAAAGGAGAGTGCAGGAAAGTGCAAAAAATCCTGTGACTCATTAGTAGCCAGGCATCAACTGACTGAAGGTTACTATAATTGAGAGGGATTCATAAAGGGGCCTATACAAGTACACAGTGAAAACAGACAACCTTGTTACAGGGACAATTTGTGGTTGTCTGAATAGAAGAAATAGGCATATTTAGCACTTTCCAATTCCCCTGCATCTGAGATGACCAGATGTCACCACTGAACTCAGACCCATGTTTCTCCATAGTTACCTAGAACAGATGAGGTCTTGGTCTTCCTCTTCCTCAAGAAAAGCATAATTTTCTACTGATAAATTCAGACAGGGCCAGAAACATTAAGCAGATCCCCCTATGTAAATTAATAATGCAGGGTCCAGTACTACCACCAGGACAACAATCTCACCAGTGAGACAACAGAATATTTTAGAAGGATATTCCAGGTGTCTCAGGTTCTGTCTCTCAGACTCTACTTGGTTTGCTTTCCCAAGACGTCAGGCAAGATCTCCCTGACCTTGTAGATTCTCACCACAGTATCCTCTTCCAAGTCTGCCTAAAAAGTTAAACATTCATCTTCCCCACAGAGTCTGGGGAATAGCTCACCTGCATTCTAGCAGAATACTGTAATACTTAGGCTTTTCTCATCATATGCTGGCTGCTTTAGCAGAATGATGAATAGAATCTACAAAACCTCAAACCAAAATGAACCTTGGTTGCTCCACTGAATCTCCAGCCATTCATGGGGTGGGAAATGCCAGGGCCCTGCCTGGCTTCATGGAAACATTACAAGCAAGGTGATGGGAGAGGTCTTTGTGTCCTGTGGTCCAGATGACTGCTTCGCTAAGACAGTCATCTTAGAGGAGACAGACACCGAGAATGACGGCAGTGACACCAGGGAAACAACAGATGGTTAAAGCTGTCAGCATCTCTGGAAAGTCACAGAAATTCAAGGGACATTTTGGGTATGAAAATGGGAATATTGTGGGCAAGAAGAGACATCTCACTGGAATCAGGAAAAAAGACAGTCATCTCTGTGCACCTGCACACATACAAGTGAGTGAGTGTTTCACACCAGCCTTGGGTCCGTGATCTAACTTGGGGCCTGACCTATAGGCTTCACCTGGATGAAGAGGAGAGCTAGGCTCTCAGACCCACCTGATGTCTTTGCTTAAAACTCTACCACAGTCTAATTCAAATCACTGTCTACAGAGCTTCCACACAGGGATGACAAATCTCAGCACCCCAGAGGCGAGGAGTACGAAGCATACAGAGTCTACCTGGGCATCCAGGTGGAGTTCTATCACAAGAAAATACTCACTGGTTACATCCGAGCATAAGAGACATCCACGTCCTCAAGTGAGAAGATGGCAGTGCTCCTATAAGGCCAGAAGGAGTCTGACAGGTTAGGAAGAACCGAGTAAGTCAGATAATAGTCATCCAGAGAGTCCCGAGGCACACCATTCTCTCTCATCTGCGGCAGCTATCTGCCCAACCTGGTGGGGAAGGGAGAGAAAAAGATTAAGCCAAGACTGATCAGAAACTGTACAGTCTGATCTGGTTCTGATGGAATGTTTGAGTGGTGAAGCATGCCAAGGGTCTGATCCATTAGAGACAGAAAAGTCTGTTTTGTGTGTGAGACACAGCGTGGTTTTACAGGGGCAGAAGAGAGAAAGAACAGTGGGAACTCTGTGCTCTGGCCAAATAACAAGCTGATGAAGAAAGAGACTGAATTATCTCTAGATGGTACAGTCATGACTCACAGAGACACAGAATAGTGATTTTCACCCTTTTGTTTAAACTGTATTGTCACATGGAGTATCCAAGTGCATACAGTTTGGGGCAGTCTGGTTTCCCAGATACCTCATGCTGTTAAGACCTCTCTTAATATTGTGGCATGATACAATATTATTGTCTATTTACATTTCTTGTTATGGCATACATGCCAGTGTTCTAACACCAAACAGGCAGAAAGCAGATATGCATCTCACTCTATAAACCACATCGGAGATAACAAATGAGGGCAAAAAAATCACTCTGACTTAGTTCACCTGGGTCAACTGACTTGGGTAATAAACTTGAAAAGTTAATAAGAAATGGGAAACAATATAAGTACCACAGTGAAAGCAGAAAACATTACAAAAAAGGATAACTGGTGGCTGGCAAGACTGATGAGACAATGTATTCAGCACTTTCTGTTCTTCCCTCGATCAGAGGGCTGCAGATGTCATCACTGTACAACAGCTCACAGATATTCAAAATTACCTCAGGGCAAGAGCCTTTGGTCCTCTTAGGTCATCGTGATCATTTTGGTTTTCTGCAAATAAATCAACAGGAGAGTTATATCAGGCAAATTCCCTTCACAAATGCACAATCTTGTGCCTATCTTCACAATGTGGTAACAGGGTAGTGTGAGAGAAACAGTCCCGGAGGCCATAGACAGAGCCTCATAAGGAGGTGTTGGATTTCCTTCTTGAGCCATTGGACAAATTTCCTTGATATGATATGTCATTGGCAGAGAATCCTGGTCCTGAGTCTGTGCAAACAGCTAAATATATCCTTTTCCCCACAGATCCTGGGGAGCAACCTAGCTATATCCTAGAGGGTTGCTATAATACTCAGGCTTTTCCCATCTGAAATGCTGTTTGTTAATGGCAAAAGTGATTACACATTGAGATTAGATGAGAGTGGAATCTACACACCATCAATCAAATGAATCTTCAAAGCTACAAACGGTGGCCAGTCATCAGACTGGGAAGTTCCAGGGCCCTGCCTTACCTCAGAGAAACATACCAAAGGTGACCGTGTGGCTTACATTTGGGTTTCAGAAGACTTCGAACAAGATAAGTCAAATGAAGGGAGAGAGTTCATGGTTTGTTAGAAGTGAACCAAAGTAGTGACATCTCCAAAGAGATGTAAACAAGACTGCCAACAGTCTTGGACAGGTGTAGGAACTCAAGGACATTGCTCAGGAATGAAAATTAGAGCACTTCATGTGAGATAGGAGACTCATTCAAAATGAGGAAGCCTGAAAGTTACCTCAACTGTTGAGGTACCCGTGAATCTGGCAGAACCACCTTGGGTAGAGTGGTTAACCACACGAACAAACATGACTAGGAATTGAGAAAATTCACTCATAGAATGTCTTATTTAAAATGCAATTAGAGAGTCTGGTTCAAAGCAGGCTTCAGTTTGTAAGCATAGGGTCTATCTATCTAAGGGGATTCATTCTCTTAGAGTAGACTAACAAAGATAATGCAGACTACCTGGGAGATCAATTGGCATTTCATCCTCTTTAGCATGGGAGCAACCACAGGCTCCATCCAGGGGAACCCCACTTTCTCTTCATCATATGTAGATTTTCCATTCCTGTGAGGCTGGTTGCAGGCAGAATCTTCCTGGACAACTGAAGGTACTGAAACACATTCACCTTGGGATTGCTGAAGTACCTCCTTCTTTGCAACATCATGCAGGTTCCTGTGTCAGGTGGAAAAGGGATGACAGACGATTAAGAGGATTCGACTCCAAGCCATCCTGGTTGCTTTTGATGACAGACATGAGGAGTGGTTACAGAAGGCAAAAGTGCAGTCCCCTTAAAGAGGGAAGTAACTCCTCCTGTATGTGAAATGGGGTGACATGAGACAGTAGGTTGCTGGGCACTGGCAACACAACCAGCGGTTGAAGGAGACTGAATTTTCCCTGCATGCTAATCATGACCCCCAGCACACAAGAGGACTAGGGTAGTGGTTCCCACTTTTCTGCACACATTGTGTTGATCTGGATATGCAGGATCCAAGTGAATACAGCTTTTGAGGAATTACAGACTAGATATTCTGCCTTCAGGAACTATTTTCTCAGTATTTTGATATAATACAAATTTTTTCTAGTTTCCTTACTCGGAAACACATATTGACCAACATGTTGCAGCCAAACAGGCACAAGGTTGATATGAATCTCATGCTACTTTTAACTACTCAGGAGAAAATACTTGATTACAGGAACTCCCGAGTTTGGCTTTTCCACCTGGATCAATTCACTGTACATTAAGAAACTGAATGCACTCAGCCTGTGAAATGAAAATAGACAATATTGTTAAAGAGATATTTGGCTGTTGACTAAATAGATAAGAGATTTACTTTTGGCACTTCCTGTTTTCCCTTGACCTTGAGGTCTCCTGTAGTCACCACTGACATTCATGGCCCACTGATCTTCAGAATTACCTGGGAAATGTTAACTCTTGTCCATTTACTTGCTCGTGATCATTTTGATAGTCTAGTAAGAAATTCAAAGATAACAGGTCATAATAAGCAAATCACACCTCACACATACCTACTCAGTAAACACATTTACCACAGGGACATTAATATTCTCAGTGCAAGAACATAATACTTTAGCAAAGATATTCTAGGACTCTTAAGTCTTATAAAAATTAGACTGGACTACTTCTAGACCCATAGGGGAAATTCTCTCCTTGATCTCATAGAGCTCTCACCCAATATCCTTTGTTTTGCATCTGTATAAGCAGTTAATAGTGTATTTTCCCCAGAGATTCTAGAAAATGTGCTGAGTTATTTTCTAGAATTATTTCTACAATATTGGTTTGTCCCATCAGATTATGTGATTTTTGACGGTTTAGAAGAATTCATACTTGAGACTAGAGTGATGGGTGAATTGTGAAAAGTGAAAGTGTGAAAGTGTTAGTCACTCAGTTACACCTGACTCTTTGCATCCCCATTGACTGTGGCCCATCAGGCTCCTCTGACCATGGAGTTCTCCACACAAGAATATTTGAGTGAGTGCCATTTTCTTCTCCAGGGGATATTGTACACTCAGTGTTCAAACCCAGGTTTTCTGCATTGCAGGCAGATTCTTTACTGTTTGAACCACCAGGAAAGCCCAGTGAATTGTATTAACCCTCAAATCAAAAAGAATCTTTGGTGCTATACAGAAACCACAGCCATTTGACGCTTGAGGAAGTGCCAGAGTCCAGCCTTGCTTCATGGAAACATCCAAGAAAGGCAATGTACAGTTGTGTCTGTCTTGGTTGTTGAGTGACTGCTTAGTGAAGACTAGCCAACCTAGAGAAAAGAGAGACTGGGGATGAGAGGAGTGAAACCAAACAGGGATATCACCTAATAAAGAGGCAAATCTGCCATCATTTCTGGAGAAGCCAGGGACATTTACAAAAAAAAAATATTAGATCATTGAAGATAGCAAACACATTGGATACAAACTAGGTGTGACACCTGTGGATTTACAGCTGAGGTAGGTGAGAGTTGTCACAATAGATATGGGTCAAATGTTTGACACTGGGGCCAGGGTAACAGAGGCAAGACCAGGGCCAAGAAAATGATGAAGGCTCACTGACCGACCTGATGTGTCTATACAACCTGTCTTCACAGATGACCTTTCTCAGTCTATACAGATTGTGGGGACAATGAACACAGAAGCTACCTGGGAGATTGGTTGGAGTTTCATCCTCTTTAGCATGGGAGCAACCACAAGCTCCATCCAGACCAAGGCCCACTTCTGGTTCATCAAATGCAAATTTGTCATCACTGTAAGGCTGGTGACAGTCAGAACTTTCTTGGAGAATTGAAGGCATCAAAACACATTCATCCTTGGATTCCTCAGGCAATTCCTTCTTTTCAACCTCCTGCACTTCCATACTGTGACAGGTGGGAAAGGGATAACAGAAAATTAAATGAAGAGGATCTGACTCTAAGCCATTCTGGCTGGTTTTGATGGGACACATGAGAGTGGTCACAGAAAGAAAAAGTGCAGTCCCCTTAAGGAGAGAAGAAACTATCCTCCCATATGTGAAACTGATTGTGGCTGTCTGGGAGTGGGAGGGAGAGTACAGCAGGTGCTCCACATACTGGCCACAAACCTCTGATGAGGAAGGAGACTCAACCAATCCAGGATCGTCCTTTCAGGAACAGGAAGCACAGATGAACTGCCACACCAAGTGCTTCCCCCCTGGTCCTAAGCCATGTTGAATTTAAGATGAAGTAGTCAGGTGAATAAGGGCTTCCCTGTTGGCTCAGTGGTAAAGAATCCACCTGCCAATGCAGGAGACATAGATTCAATCCCTGGGTTGGGAAGATCCCCTGGAGGAGGAAATAGCAACCCAATTCCATAATATTGATGGGAAAATCTCATGGACAGAGGAGCCTGGTGGGCTACAACCCATTGTTTTGCAAACAGGTCACAACTGAGCAACTGAGCATGCACAGTCAAGTAAATACATTTATCAAGGCATTAGAGACTCCCAGAAATACTATGCCTCCTTTTTAGGAATTGAAAGGTTTCCAAGGCCTCTTTCTATTACTATTGTCACGTGACAACCAATTTTTTTTTTCTAGACAGTTGTCCTCATGTTTAATTTTTCTAGTTACTTCTGCACTAATTCCTTTGCTGGTTATCTTCCTCCCACGGATGTTAAGCAATTGTGTAGGAATAGATATTTCTCACACTTTGGACCTCCTTTAGGAGAGAACAGATATTCTCAATGTGTACAGGAAATCCTAAGGGTGGTGCGTTCACCCTGGCTCTTACATACAAGTAGCACAGAGACAACAGACGACCAAATTACAGGGCCAATCATATGTGGGTTGAAGTAAATTATACGATCTGTAGTTGTGCTTAGGCTTACAGCTGGCATCTCTGATTCTTCTGACCTCATTTACTGTTCTTTCTGTGACCCTGTCCATATTTTTCCTACCCATTTTCCTACCCAGTTCCTGACAGTTCATTGTTACCTGGGCATGAGTGTTTCTTGTCCTTGTTCATCCTCTTCATTTTCATAAATTTCTGCAGACAAATTCAGAAATATCCATTGAGATTCTTGCCATATTACCTATTACAAACACAGGGACTCATATGGTCACAGAGTCATAAATATCTATGTATGAGTTAGTACTGTATGGAAGTTCAAATTTGTTAGAACTTTGTTTTTAAACAACTGTTCTAGCAGGGATTTCTGATCCATCAGGCAGTCTGTTTCTAAACTGGTAGATCCTCCTCAGGGCATCTTCTGCCTGAAATTGGGCAAACATTTAAATTGTCTTTTCTTCCTTATATCACCTCACTTTGTCCACCTTCCATCTCCACTTCTACAATTGTATCATCCATCCTGCCACAGATTCTGCCAAAGACACAGGCTCTAAAAACTGACTCAGGTCTCACAAAATGCCCTCCTTTCTCTAAGGAGAACAACCAAGTCCCACATCCCTTCATCTGGAAACATCCTGGCTCTTCAAGGTAGATTTTGTATGTTATTAGGGGAAGTCTCTCTATGGAAAGTGCTTCATTCTAATCCACTTTCCCAACACCAAGTTCAACTCTGTCAAGTACTTTACCCAACACCACAAAATGAAAGGCATTCTTTATTCTGCAGTGCATTTGTACATATTCCAAAATTTCATCACTACAGCTATCATCAACATATTATTTGATCCATTTTCAGATGAAAAAACAGTTATTGATATAAGAAAAATCAATCACTCACACACAGTTATAAGCACAGCACTCAGCCTGGAACCTGGGAACTTCCATGTTTAGTCCAGGGCTTTTTTCACTCTAATAAGCTTCCTCCTGTCATCTCGTCTTATCTCTGCTTTAACGCTATCTGGATGCTGCCTCTTGCCCCAGTGGCCATTGTCCATCAGGGAGGAAGCAGACAGTTCAAATACTATGACCTCCACCCTGTGCATTTCTCTTCTGTCCTCCCACTCAGCCAGTCCTGCTCCTATCATATCCCCAAATGGGACATGAAACAGGAAAGCTGATTAAAAAAAAATTCCTAGTGGAGTTGTGGAGTTCATCTTATGAAATGGGGACCTAGGAGAGGATCAGTGCTCTCAGGGTCTGTGGCCCCCTCACCTGGGCTGAGCTTGCAGGCAAGGCACTCTGCCAACCAGTGTCCCTCAAACAGGCTCTCTTGGAAGTCCTGCCCCTGGTGGCTGTCCAGGTCATTGTGGGTGAGGAGGTCCTTTAGGTGCTGACTGAGCAGGACAGAGTCATCTTTCCCATCCCGTAGTGTCTGCTGTAACTGGGTCAGCTCTCTTGCATGACTTTGAATTAGGGTGTCACACATTCTAGGTGAGACAGAACAGACAGTTGTTAAAGTCAAAGAGGTAGATGAGAGACTGTTAGGGATTTCTGTCATAACATCCCCAAGAAGCCCTTGAAACAGAATTCTGGCACATATTTGATGATCAAACTATGTCATAGAGAAAGAAGGAACAACAAATGTGCACTCTGTATCCGAAAGTGCTCCTGAAGATTCCCTGACATCCCATTCATCTTGTTCTTCTGTAGTCAAAACCTAATGTCTTCCAAAACCTGTGTTGTGAAGTTGTCTCTTCAGTTCCTTGCTCAGACAAGGTCATCTCCATTTAAAAATACACAAACAGTATCATACACTGAGTGACACACAGTCAGATATAGAGTGTGGAGAGGTACAGCTGGTGTGGATTGGAAAGAACAAGAGAATGTCAGGGTCAAGAAAGGATGACAAGCTGTAGTCAGTCAGGAGGGAGTTGTGATTTAAAGGCAAATGAGGTTCTAATTGCACAACACTGAGAATGTACCAAATGCCACTGAGTTGAATTGTCCACTTGAATTTGGTGAATTTCATGATATGTGGTTTTAGGTCAATAGTTTTTTAAAAACAGAGTAACTGAAGCCCCGAATAACAGTTGGAATCCACAATCCACCAATTGTTGGAACCGGGTGGGCTATGGGCCGTGGGATCGCAAAGAGTCAGACACAACTGAAGTGATTTAGCATACATGCACCTGTTTTATGACAGTGTCCTGTGCCTGCCATGAATACCCCTGCCCTCCTTACCTCAGCCTGTCATCAAGCATTGGCTTCTCTGCTGGTCTCAGTGCCTCAAAAGGCAGCTTCTCCCGCAAGACAGATTCAACGTTGTCCTTACATGGTTCACACCCTGAGGAAAGAGAGGCGCTGCCTCAAGGGAAGCTGGCCTTGCTGCTGTGGTCACTGCCTTCAAAGGAGGAGGACGGGCCCCCAGAGGCAGATGTAACCTCAGTACCAAGGTCTACACAGCCATGTCCATATCTGATTCTCCAGTCTCCCAACTGAGGTGACTCCCCATTTTAGAGCTGAGGAAAGAGAAACTCCAAGGCACAGAAAGCAAGTAGACAGGATGAACTGCCATTTGGCAAAGTCAGAATTCACAGCCCCTGAGACTGACCCTGAATCCCGGGCCACTGAACCAGGACCTGCAACCTCTTAGGTGAGACACTGAGCAGGGGTCTGGACTGGCGAGTCCTGTGTGGTCGGGAAGGCCTATAGGGCTAAACTGATGGTTCCCCTGTGACATCACAGTATTTCAGTAATGAACAAGTATCTTGAGGTAAAAAACTCACCTGGACACACTTGTGTGAAATAGAATACATGAAACCATAAGGACCTGAAAGAATTGTGCCCAAACACTGATAATGTTTGTGTTATTAGAAATAGTAGAACTGTGAACTGTGTTTACACTGAGCCAGGCACTGCTGTCAGGGCTTTATCAGATTTACTCAGTATTCATTATAACTCAAACAATAGTTACTATTACAGCATCACACGGACAGAGGAGGAAACAGAAGCACAGAAAGATTCCCAATGTGAATGTGAGCCTAGGAAGCCTGGCCCAGAGTCCATGCCCTTCACATTGTGCTGTGTGACCTCCCACAGGGTCCTGGTGAGACATTTCTTCTTCACCAGCCTCACAATTCCTTTCTTAGAATAATGTTATGATTAAAAGGAAAGAGGTAAATAAAACTAAGTTTGTCCTTTCCCCAAAGCTTATCCCTTTACTTTCTTAAATAACAGGCTTTACTTTTTACTTTTCTCTGTGTCAGTCATTTTTCATTAATTCCCTCATAGATTAATGGAAAACGATTACACAGACTCAAGTTGTCAAGATTTCTGTCATCCCCTTGCTGTGCATGTACCCTGCTCTTGACTTCTTTCCTCACTACAGGCCCTTCTCCCTGAACAGGCAACAGTGTTTCCAACTGCCAGGCTGACTGCGGGTAGAAAGGGCCTCTCCCACACTCTGCCTGGGATTTTACTGTGGCTGGTGATCTCTCCCATTTACCATCATGCTGATGTTGGTCACACATCTTATACCACAGACTCAGGGTCACCTGGACTCCTGGTCAACCTGCATCACCAAAGTCTCACCAGCTCAGGTAGAAATAGAGGGGGATGTATAGACGGTCTGATTTCCCCAGAAACACCTTCAACCTCATCACAGAGTGTCACATGGCTTTCTTGGACAGGAAGGACACCCTACACCCAGGAAGCATGGCTTCCTTCTCACCAGGGAGGCCCTATCTTGATGGCGTCACTCATAGAGACCATGGTTTCAGTGAGGAGCAGCCTCATCTTTAAGTTCCTTTAAATCTTATGATCCCTTGCTTCTCCCAATACATAACCACCACATTACCCCAGTGAAACTAGCACAGGGCTTTGCCAATGGAACCTCAGGGAAGCTTGAACTGATGGAGTTCATTAGTCCCAGAGGTTTAGCCAACAGGAATGCAGGATCAGACATGAACAGAAAAAATTCCAGTCAACACACTTTAGCTTTCTCCAGAGAGACACAGGCAGTTCTGTGCTAGGGCCAGGAATCACAATCTGGATGATCATGACACTGGGTGATTGAGATACAGATACACAATGTGTATCTCACCCTACAACTCACCACAAACTTGGAAAAGTGCCTCCACTCCTTGTGCCTCAGTTTTCCATCCTCAGGGAACTGAGGGGAAAAGAGCCACTTCTACCTTTTCTGGATTGTGGGCAGAATGGAATTCAAAATGACAAAGGCAACAGGAGACAAAGCATGGAGACTTAGTTTCTTAGAGAAGAGAGTGACCATTCATTGCTTTGGTGATCACGAACCTAAGGACTGTATTGTATTTCTACAGCTGGTTGGCAGTGGGTAAGCAGTTCCTTGGATATGAGGAAATTCTCTGTGAGGTCTTCAAAGTCCTTGTTATTTATCAGATGCAACGGAAGCTTCTGGTTGATTTCAGTGAGGGTAAGTCCTGCCCTCAGGTCAGATAAAGAGAGAAGAGGTATTGCCATGGTGATGTGTAGCAGATGAGGGCAGAGTCAGGGGCAAGGAGAAGACACTCAATATACAAGGGATTAAAGACAAGAAAAATCACATAGGTTTAATCAGCACTGAGGAATGACAAAAACTGGAATTCTTAACTTACTGTTGGGACCAACTAGAGGGTTCTTAACCACAAAAAGAAGGTTTAAGATGCCAGAGCTCAGAGTCACAGGTGCTGTATGGGGCTCAGACTCAGACAAGAGTGAAGGAGGGGGACCCAGCATGCTAGGTAACTGTCTGGAGTTGCTGTAACAGAACTGGTAGGGGGAGAGGGTCATGGAATCTTGGGTGCCCCTGCCTTCCAGGTGCCTAGGTGATGCTGATTCACAAGGTCTTGTGAACATCACTACTGATAGCACCCAAGCCCTCAGAAGCCATTCTTTTGTTGTCTACACACATCCTGATACCACTGACCTACCTCTTTCCAAAAACTACCTCAGCTGAGTTCCATTGTTCATTCTTCTGTGTATAAAAATATTTAAGGGAGAAATACTTTGTCAGCAGGTCTTAATTTCTGTTGAGCTGTCATAAAGTCACCTCACCTTCTTTTTAAACAGATCTTAAGGCTTTTCCACAGGTGAGATATGTCAAACTTGTAGACTCTCATGAACTTCTTCTCTGGGTCTTTTCCACTTTTGTCTGTCCTTAAACCTATAGGAAAAAATCAGAGTATAATACTAAGTGAATGAGCAATTAATTTTTAAAAATGGTTTCTGTCCAGACTCAATATTATTTTGCCACATCCCAGTGTTATGTCAGATTCTTGTCTTCCTTGGACAGCTTGTTTGCTTTAGAGTAAACTTAAGTTTGACAGCCCTACCTTCTAAACCCTCCTCTATATCCAGGTCACTCTAGTTGTTTTTAATGTCACTAAACACTACATTTCAAACTTTTACTCATGGATTTCATTGTACCCCCATTAAGAGCTGTTTACAAGCTGTCAAAATGATTAAAAGAGTTTATGTGTATATCCTTGAATATTGGCATGATGATCTATTTAGTAAGGTCATGGATCAGGGATGGTTGATGAACTACAGTGAACATGGAAAATTGTGTTCAGAGACATAGAAGATGAAATTGAGGAGAGAGGGACAGGCATGCCCTCAGGGAGTGATGGTCTTAATCAACTCCTTACTTCCTCAGCATCTCTTCTTACCTGGGTCTTGTGAGCCTAAGATTTGGGAGACCCTCTGTAGCATTGGTCTCTTCAGTTTAGCTGCAGGACTAATGTGGATGGTGGGTGAAATGGGTGTGACCACGAACCACTGAGCATTTGTCCATGTCAAGGTAAAGGTAAGAGAACTGGATCAACCAGTTACAAAAGTTTATCTTCCCCTCACCTCATGCCATCCTCCAGATTCCCTTCTTAATGATATTGGTATATGAGATCCAGCAAAGACTTTAAAGAAATTTATTTTTTGGTGTCTGTGGACCCTGACATTCTGTGGGGGTAAGAAAAATGCATCACATTCCTTCATTTAAAAAATCATAATAATAGTTATAGTTCATTGACTGATACTGGGTCAAGAAATTGTATAAATTATAATTAAGTGAACACTGCAAAGAAGTAGAGGAAAACAATAGAATGGGAAAGACTAGACATCTCTTCAATAAAACTGGAGATATCAAGAGAAAATTTCATGCAAGGATGGACATGATAAGGGACAGGAAAAGTAAGAATCTAATAGAAGCAGAAGAGATTAAGAAGAGGTGCAAGAATACACAGAAAAACTATACAAATAAGGTCTTAATGATCAGCTAATCATAATGGTGTGGTCATTCTCCTAGAGTTAGACATCCTTGAGTGTGAAGTCAAGTGGGCCTTAGGAAGCATTACCATGAACAAAGCTAGTGTATGTGACAGAATTCCAGCTGAGCTATTTAAAATCCTAAAAGATGCTGCTGCCAAACTGTTACACTCAATATGTCAGCAAATTTAGAAAACTCAGTAGTGGCCACAGGACTGGAAGGGGTCAGTTTTCATTCCAATACCAAAGAAGGATGATGCCAAAGAATGTTCAAACTACCATACAGTTGTGCTCATTTCACATGCTAGCAAGGTAATGCTCAAAATCCTTCAAACTAGGCTTTAGTAGTACATGAAATGAGAACTTTCAGAGGTACAAGATGGATTTAGAAAATGCAGAAATCAAATTGCCAACATTTGATGGATCAAAAAGAAAGCAAGTTAATTCCAGAAATGCATTTACTTCTGCTACATTGACTATGCTAAAACCTTTGACTGTGTGGAACAAACTGTGGAAAATTCTTAAAGAGATAGGAATACCAGACCACCTTACCTGTTTCCTGAGAAATCTGTATGCGGGTCAAGAAGCAACAGTTAGAACTGGACATGGAACAACAAACTGGTTCAAAATTGGGAAAGGAGTATGTCAATGCTGTATATTGTTACTTTGCTTATTTAACTTATATTCAGACTACATCATGTGAAATTCTGGGTGGGATGAATCACAAGGTGAAATCAAGATTGCCAGGAGAAAAACAACCTCAGGTATGCAGATGATACCACTCTAATGGTACAAAGTGAAGAGGAACTAAATAAGGGTGAAAGAAGAGAGTAAAAAATGCTGGCTTAAAACTCAGCATTCAAAAAACTCAGATCTTTGCATCTGCTCCCATCACTTCATGGCAAATAGATGAGGAAAAAGTGGAAACAGTGACAGATTTTATTTTATTAGGCTCTAAGAACACCACAGATGGTGACTGCAGCCATGAAATTAAAAGATGCTTGCTCCTTGGAAGGAAAGCTATGACAAATCTAGACAGCATATTAAAAAGCAGAGATATCATTTTGCCAACAAAGGTCCATATAGTCAAAGCTATGGTTTTTCCAGCACTCATGTATGGATGTGGGCCTTGGATCATAAAGAAGGTTGAACAATGAAGAATTGATGCTTTCAAATTGTGGTGCTGGAGAAGACTCTTGAGAGTTCCTTGGACTGCAAGATCAAATCAGTAAATCCTAAAGGAAATCAGTCCTGAATATTCATTGGAAGAACTGATGCTGAAGCTGAAGCTCCAATACACTGGCCATCTGATGCAAAGAGCCAAGTCATTGGAAAAGACCCTGATGCTGGGAATGATTGAGGGATGGAGAAGGAGGCGACAGAGGACGAGATGGTTGGATGGCACCACTGACTCAATGGACATGAGTTTCAGCAAACTCCAGGAGATAGTGAAGTTCAAGAAAGCCTGGCATGCTGCAGCCCATGGGGTTGCAAAGAGTAAGACACGACTTCATGACTGAACAACAATGATTATGATATTTAATTTTTCTCATAATCATTCAAGGTAATATTATTATGCTGAATAAATAAGAAACTTACAGAAGAGGACAGTAAATAATATATTCAACCAAATTAAAAATTGAAAAATAAAACTTACTTATCAAAGCCAATAAGCTATTTCCTTGCATTTTGTAAGTAAGAGAAACCTACTTTACAACAGGTGTACTTTTGCCGGAGCCCCCCTTTGTTTTACTAAACCATCTCTATGTACTCTACAATAGCAGAAATGATGGCCAGGACTTTACAAAGGCTCCCTGAATTGGTTATGGGTGTCAGGAAATCAGATACTGTCTGGAGGCAAGAGCAGCCTGTCTGTTAGAGTGGGCATCAGCTTTCCCACCTCCTTGAAATTGGTACGATGTCCTAGGACAGAAAGGGATATTTCCCTTTAACTTGGTAAACTTATCTCTCAGTGACTATACTCTATTGGGCTGAACTGTCCTGAAACTGAATGCTCTTGCTAACTTTCTGGTTTCTTGTTAGGTTGCTTGAGTATTTATACAATTTTATAACAAAATCTTTGTTGAAGTCTGCATTTATAGCAATACGATTTATTTCAATAAACTGGCAGCTTGGAGAAGACTGGCCCCATCAATGAGCAAACAAGGGTAAATTTAACTCTCACTCAAAACCAGCTTTAATTTGAAATTAGGGGTCTCACTACTCTCAAAGTGGATGGTCAGGTGCCTCAGTCATGTGCCTCAAAGACTTGTGTCTCTGCTGTAAACCAGACAAGGGTAAAATGGGGTCAGAAGGACCTGGTATTTCAATTCTAGAGTCCTCCAAAAGTTCTCCTCTGCTTTAGTCACTGGAGTGGAAATATCCTTGTGCTTCTGCTCTGTCCTACTTCTGTGTTTGGGGTAAAAGTTACACAGATCAGTGTGTTCTGTCCCCAAGCTGATCATTGTAAGAATCACGTGGGAGAGTTAGTACCCAGACAAGTGCACAGTCCTCCTCTGTAGCAATTCTGATTCAGTGAGTTGAAGTGGGACCTAGAATCTATTTGTTAAAGGTACTCAGGTGCGCACTTAGTTTTCCCCACTGATTTAATCAATCTTCTTCATGAACTGGGGGGATGATTACTTCATATCTATAAGTACTCCTAGTGTTCAAAGTTGACTGGTGCAAAAAGTATTACTGCCTGCCACTTTGTAGATGAAGAAACTGAGGCACAGAGAGGGTCTCTAACTGGCCAAGGCCCCCTTGCTGTAAGCACTGAAGCCAGACCCAGGGAGTGTTCCCTCCACCCTGAAACCCCACCCCACACTTTGTGTCAGATCCTTCCAAGTAGCTGCTTCCTCCACCTACACTGCATTTCTATCAAAAACTTCCTGAATGTAATTTTTCATTTGATATCTTCCTTCACAACAGGCTAACAGCATCACATGCTGGCCACTGGCTATTAATTTGAGATACATTGCTTAGTGAAAATATAGGGCTTGGAATATGCTAAGGCAGGTTGATAATGACGATGATAGCATAATTCATACACCATAAAATCCATTTCATGTACAAGTCAGTGATTTTCTGTTTACAAAGTTGTGAAACCACCACCACCATCTAATTTCAGAATAACTTCATTGTCTCCCAAATAATCCCTAAACATCTCAGTAGTCACTCCCTATTCCTTCCTTCTCCCAGCCCTTGGAAACCACTAATCTACTTTCTCTTTGTATGGATTTGTCTATTCTGAACATTTCTTTGGCTTGGAATCATCCATCATAGGACATTTTGTATCTGGCATCTTCATCACCATAAATGGTTCATCAATGTTTTTGCCTATACCATTATTTCTTTTTACACTTGAATAGCATTTCTCTTTATGACTCTACTAGGTTGTGTTTATCCACCAACTGATGAATGAATGTTTAAGTTGTTTCTTCTTTGGCTTCTAAGCAAACTTGTTGCTCTGAATATTCATGCATAAGTTTCTTTAGGTGCATATATTTTCAGCTCTCTTGGGTACAAACCTCAGATTGGAATTGCTCCTAGTGTGTCAATGTCAACTCTATACTGAACTTGGAAGAACTGACAGCTATTTTTCAAGACAATTCTATCATTTTACACAAGCAGTGTAGGATGAT
Organism: Muntiacus reevesi; assembly: GCF_963930625.1. NCBI lineage: Eukaryota > Metazoa > Chordata > Mammalia > Artiodactyla > Cervidae > Muntiacus > Muntiacus reevesi. Next base: position 85,097,121 of record NC_089249.1, read on the forward strand.
TCCAGTTTCTCCACATCTTCCCCAACACTCCTTATCCCTATGTTCTTAACATAGGGATATGTTTTTAACATGCTAGCCATGCTAGCAGGGGGGAAGTGGTATATCATTGTGGGTTTCATTTCCATTTTCTTAGTGGTATCTAATGGTTTGGGGTATCTTTTCATGTGATTATTGGCTATTGTTGGGTCTTCTAATGAGAAATGTTTATTCAGATCATTTTTCCATGGATATATTAGATTATTCCTCCTTTTCCTCTTGAATTATAAGAGTTCTTTATATATTGCGGATACTAGACACTTGTCAGATATAAGTGCTGCAGCAATTTTCTTTGGTCGTGTAAGTTGCGTTTTCATTTCCTTATTAGTATCTGTTGAAGAATAAGAGACTTAATTTTGATGAAGTCCTTTTATCTATTTATTTGTTGTTTTGTTTTAGATGTCATCTAAGAAATCATTGCCTAATCAAAGATCACAATGCTTTGAATGAGAACTTTCCTGGGTTTTGAGGATAGAGGGACATTTTGAATTTTGTTTCCTACAAATGAACATATATTTCTACCTGATTGATATCCACAGGTCTACCACTCATTCCAATGGAGCCTGCATGTGCTAAAGGAATGAGCTGGGAAATGATATCTATCAATATCTTGGCTGTGATGCAGGTGAGAATTCTGGTGATGTGGTTCAACTTAGCCTGGACCTTTCCTGATTTCAAAATTGTTCAATTTCCTTAGAGTTGAACAAATGATTTTCTTTCTGGGGAACACTTGGGAGTCAAGGTTATTTTAAGGCTGTAGTGGGTTTCCTCATTTCATTCCAGACAGAGAAAACTGCAGGTGTTGACCCTGGTGAAGTTTTCATCTCTGATTTTAGATGGAAACTAACCATGCTCCAGTGCTTCCCAGGTGGCGCTAGTGGTAAAGAACTCACCTGCCAATGCATAAGAGATGTGGGTTCGATCCCTGGGTGAGAAAGATCCTCTGGAGAAGGGCATGGCAACCCACTCCAGTATTCTTGCCTGGAGAATCCCATGGACAGAGAAGCCTCGTGTACTACAGTCCATGGGGTCACAAGAGTCGCACACAACTGAGTGACTTTCATTTCATTTCTTTTTCATAGGAGAGGAATAAGAGTCTTTTGAACAGTCATTCCCCAACTCGAGAGAATGGCTGCATGCTAAGTTGCTTCAGTTGTGTCCAACTCTTTGCAACCCTATGGACTCTAGCCCACCAGGCTCCTCTGTCCATGGGATTCTCCAGGCAAGAACACTGGAGTGGGTTGCCATTTCCTTCTCCAGGGGATCTTCTCGATCCAGGAATCAAACCTGTCTCTTGCATTACAGGCAGATTCTTTACTGACTGAGCTATGAGGGAAGTCCTCACATGATATGAGGGAAGACTCTCCTATTCTTTCTACTATTAACGTGACTCCTTCTAGAAATAGTGAGAAAGTATTTACTTTAGAATATCTTATGTGTGCTCTGTCAATTGTATTCTGTCTAACAATTTAAAGTGGGGAAAGGAGGGACAAAGTCAATCTGTTCTCAGAACCTAGTATAGTTCAAGTGATCCTATAAACTATCTTAATAGTCCAGTGTTATTCTTTTCTTTATGAGAGAAAAATTCAAAATGGTTATAAAATTTCCCCAAATCTAAATTTGGTGAGGAGAAGATTGAGCATTAGAAAACATTTCTATTTGTCCTTCAAAGTCAATGCTGTACCATTATCTTAAACTGAATGGCAGAACTTTTACTAGACTACATCTTTGTTGTCTAGGGTGATTTTTCCAAAGGGGGTAGTGTGTCATTTGGACTTTCAAATTTCATTAGCATTTCTCACTGACTATCCTTTTTTGTGTCTGTGCTGCTCAATTACTTTTGAGTTTCTTCTCAAGGGATACTGTTATTTATGTGCTGAATATATCTTACCTATTTTATGTCACTTAACACTTGTTTTACCCTTTGTCATTCTTTTTATTAATGCCGTCAGTTGTATAAGGAGGTATAATTTGCCTAAAACAAACTATACAAAATTGAAGAGCACAAATCAGTGAATTCAACATTCATGTGCACCGTACAATCATCATGCAAATCAAGGTATAGAACATATTCCTCCACTCCCTAAAGTGTTGCCATGTTATTGCCCATTAATCCCTATCAGCCAGAGATAAACATGTTCTGAATCCTCTCACAGATTAACCTTGCTTATTCTTGCACTTCATATGAATGAATAACGAAGTATGTTGTCTTTTTTATCTGTTCTTTCATTCAGTTTTGAGGTTCAATCTTAACTGGTCATGTCAATAATTTGGCTTTATTTTTAGCTAAGAAATACCCTGTTTTATGATTACAACACAATTGGATTATCCATTTTTCTCATGATGAACATATTTTTATTATACACAAAGTAAGTATGAATAATTGTACACAAGTACACAAGTTATTTTATCTAGATATCCACTTAGGTACATATACCTAAGTTGAGAATTGCTTGGTCGATGAGTAGAAACTGACATAGACTTTGCAAAGTAGCTGTGTCATTTTACACTTCCACCAAATATAAGCTTGATCCAGTTTCTGTACATTCCCACATACTTAGTATTTTCAATCTTTTAAATTTTAGCCATTCTTATATCTGTAGTGGTTTCCGGTTTTGGTTTCCAAAAGTTGATTGGTCATTTGGATATATTCTACTGTGAAGTGCACTTCAAATTTTCTGCCTATTAATATAATGTCTGTAATTTTCTTTGTGATTTGTATAAGTTCTTTGTATATTTTGGAGAAGTTTCTTGTCAAATATACATATTGCAAGTAACACTTTTGGTCTATGACTTACCTTTTTCCCTTTTTTTGGAGTACAATTGCTTTACAATGTTGCATTAGTTTCTGCCACACAGTGAAGTGAATCCACTATATACATCTCCTCTCACTCTTGGACCTCCCTTCTACCCCTATCCCCATCCCACCCATCAAGGTCTTCACAGACCACAGAGCTGAGCCACCTGTGGTATACAGCAGGTTCCCACTAACTCTCTATTTTACACATGAGAGTGTATATATATATATATATATATATATATATATATATATATATATAGTAAATTATGTTAAGCTTAAAGATTTAATATTTCATGATACCCACTTTATTCAGTTTCAGTCTACGGTGAGTGATGGCAATATGTGTAAGAAATTTTTGTCTTTACCTTAGTCAAGAAGAATTTCCATTATCCTTTTAAAAGGATTGTAATTTTTAAATAATGTCTCCGATTAGCTTTGTATGGAGAAAGGTGGTTTTTAATGTGAAATTATTTCTAAATGAACAGTCATTTGTTCTAGCATATGTTGCAGAAAAATTATTCATTACTGCACTACACATATTAGTGACTTTATTGGAAAAGACAAATAATTGGATATGTGTAAACTTTTTACTCTCTACACTTTCACATTCACATATTTGTGTTTTGTCTACTTACACTAGTGCTATATAGTATCTTAACTGTTGTTCTTCAGTCACTGAATTGTGTCAGACTTTTTGTAACCCCATGGACTGCAGTGTGCCAGGCTTCCCTATCCTTCACTATCTTCTGGAGTCTGCTCGAACTCATGTCCATAGAGTTGGTGGTGCTATCCAACCATCTCATCCTTTGTCAGCCTCTTCTCCTCCTACCCTCAATCTTTCCCAGCATCAAGGTCTTTTACAATGAGTCAACTCTTTGAATCAGGTGGCCAAATTATTGGAGCTTCAGCATCAGTCCTTCCAATGAATATTGAGGGTTGATTTCCTTTAGGATTGACTGGTTTGATCTCCTTGCTGTCCAAGGGATTCTCAAGAGTCTCTTCTAGCACCACGGTTCAAAGGAGAACCCCATGGAAAGTATGAAAAGAGCATCCCATTATCTCAATGTAAACTAGGAATTTGCTTTCCCCCTTTTTTACTTTAGTTATTTGCTCCAAAATTAGGGATAAAACACCAAGTTCTACAATTCTGAGAATAAGATCAATATATAAATTATTTTTGATGTGAAGAATCTTGAAATCTGGAAAGTATGTAACTTATGAGAGAGGAAACCATTAATCACTAATCATTATGACAGCCATGAACCTATAAGACAAATCAAACTTGCCTCCTTATCTCTCCAGCTGGCCAAGAAACAGTCAGTAGCTACTTATATAAGCAGTTTTCTCTGGAGATGGTGCAAGTTCTGACTGCTTTGAGCCAACATGGAGCCCAAGTGCTAGCTGTATCTTGAGAGGCTCAAATCTGGGTGAGAACCAGGATTTGGGGGCCAGAAGAGACATATATTTGTTGGAAAAAAGAGAAAGGGGACAGATCACCCATGACATTATGGTAGCCAGCACTGACAATCTCCTCCGATGAACTCACCACCACTACACCTCTCATTATTTTGTTGTTACTAGATGGAGAACTCCATGAAATTGGGAATAATATTTCATTCATCTCTGTGTGTATGACTCCTAGCATTGAGTCAAGCACTGAGGAGGCTCTCAGCAACATTTGTTCACTAACTGCATAAACATGGTTACAAGACTCCACTCAGCTTAACTACGCTCCTGTACAACTGTGTGGTCAGGGATGCTCTTTTTCCAAGGAAGCAGCAATCCGCTTCCTTAGAGAGGAGCCTGCCTACACTATCCTTGCCCCAAGATACTCACCTGAGCTGACTCTGATGAGGACATGACTGTCCTCAGGGATTCCTCTAGCAGGTTCACACTGTCATTAGGAAGAGATGTCCTTGATGTATCCTCTTATCCTCTGGCGGCCATGATATCCCACCTGAGGAGAGCTACCACATTTACTTGTCACTATGCACTTGTAATAATTCTCTCATTGTTTAAATTCCTCATGGGTATATTACTGATATCTGAACTCCAAGTTTTTAACATAGCATAAGGCAAATTAAGCAATATATAGTTAAGAGATGTTATGTGTAAAGCCTCCAAAGTGTAAATGCAGAAGAATATTATTACCATCTCTACTTCAGAAACAGGGTCCCATTAATCTGGCCCCTGGTATGAATTCATATCTCTAATTCTTCTCCAAACAACATTTATCCACCTTATTGCACACTTATTTGGAGGACATCCACTGTGTGTGGCCACTTCCAAGTTTGAGGCTGGGGATGGAGGGCAGAGCCTCACGATTCCATTGTCCCCCTACCATTGTGCTCCAAGCAGCATAAACCAACACTGATTCATCGTGTGGATCTCCTTGGCAGGTGCACAAGTTCACTGTGGACTATGTTACTCTCCTGGTCCTTCCTGCTCAGCTCAGGCTGCTCCTTGAGGACGTGGAGGATACTGTGCATTCCTCATTTCCTCTTGAATTTTCTAAGCTCAACTTGTCCTTATCCTCACCTCCCTTGGCGAACAGCTCCTCGACCATTACCTTGTTTTTCTTTGGGGTTTCTCCTCCTCCAAAACCGTTGATTTCCTTTCTTCCATCTCCTCTCTGAGTTGTGTTTTCAGTGTGTGGGCTCAGCTGAGGTTCCTGCAGGAGACACACACAGAAGGGACGAAGGTCAGGTGTTGGCTGCAAGTTCCAACACACATTTAACAGGCATCTCAGTTTCTCATGCACTCAGAAAAAAAACTCAGCAGGAAGGGAATTTGGAAATTTTGAATAACCGTATCTTACTGATGAGGAAACTGAGGCCTAAATAGCTGGAGATTATCCCTAAATTCTCACACCTTTGGCTGCTATACAGCCACCAGGCAAACCTTGGCCACAAGTTTTTCTGTCTAAAAACACCAGGAACCCATGGTTGAATTTCAGGGGACATTCAATTAAATATACATATTTCCACTCTTGAAACAATAATAGTTGAAGGACATTTCTCAAAAAATATATATATAGTCCATATTTATACACTGTTTTCCATCTTGATTGTTACAGTGGAACTGAGGGAGGTATGACTATTAAAAACATCACAGTCATTATTAAAAATATATGTGTGGGGCTTCCCTGATGGCTCAGTGGTATAGAATCCACCTGCAATGCAGGAGCAGCAGGAGACTCAGGTTCAATTCCTGGGTCAGGAAGATCCCCTGGAGGAGGAAATGGCAACCCGCTCCAGTATTCTTACCTGGAGAATCCCATGGACAGAGGAGCCTGCCAGGCTATAGTCCATCAGGCCGAAAACAGTCGGACACGACTGAAGCGACTTAGCGTGCATGCAAGGCAAAATCAGGCAGTTGATGTGGCCAGTCATTAGCACCCTCTCCCCACTGCTCTTTTCTGCATCTTTTTGTCTTTTCTTAGGGGTGTGTTTTTTCCAACTCTGTAGTCAGTTGTCAGATCCCTACTTCAGTGCCATACTGACAATGATCAAGTCATACAGGAGATGTTATTAGGCAAACATAGATGCAGCCATTTATACAGTAAATGGTAGTGCCCAGACTGAAGGGGCATTTCCAAATCAGCATTAGTTGTCATGTTGGAGGAAGAAGAGCTAAGAAAAGGCATAAGCACCATTAGCAAGTAAACAGGACACAGAACAAGCCATGACACATTCTGAGATGGCATATTCACTTGGGTTATGAACTGTAAGGACCATAACTGGCAAGTATTCAAAACTTCAGCAACCAAAGGCAATGACCTTGATAAGACAATGGAATGGGTAGTTGAAACATAAGTGAGCAAACAGTAATACCATCACTTCTGCTCCTCTGAAAGAAGACCACATCCCAGATCCCTCTGAAAACAGGGGAGCTTTCTTCCTTTCAAATTAAGAGAGATGTGAGGAAAACACTGAATACCAGTCATTAACCACTTAGGATGAGTTGACCTGATGCACTCACTTTTACCTTGGCCTTCTTGTTAAGTGTGGAGGAAGCGCTTTGTCAGGAATGTTCAGTTAAGCCTCAGTAAGAGGAAAGGTATCAGATCAGAGTGAGATCTACCCTGTTACACTCAAAGTCAACTCAGGAAATGACCACACCTGTCTACATTATTAAGCCAAGGACCACAGCCTTTTGTTATTTACCTAAGTCATGTGAAATCTTTTACACTTACTAGTTAGCTTGGTAACTGTACATATATACTTATAACTTCCTTACATGAACCTCAGTATGAGAGGAGGCCACTGGGGCTTGCTTAGCATCACCTGTCCTGTGTTTGAAGCCAGTCTACCCTTTAAGAAAGCTCATGTAAACTCATGAATGTCTGTGTGAAAGAGGACAGTGATACCTAAGGATCTTGCTGTCCAAGCCCCAACCTCCCCATGTGGGCCCCATTAGTGACCAGGATGTTCCATCTCCACCTCCTCCTGTCCTCCTGGGTAGCTGCAGAGGCTGACCTCCTAGAGGAGCATCTTGGTAGAATCTGGAACCTGTGCCAGCTCCTGGAGGAGTCCATCTGCCTTAATGACCGCCTGCGGGAGTAGCTGGAACACAGGCTCAGCTCCACTGCTGAGAAATGGTAGGAGGGGTGCAGGGCCTCCTATTTCTGGTCTCTATAGGGAGAATCTGAAGGTTGCCCTTGGGAAGAACTTTGCAGATTTCAAAGCACTGTGGTCTGCTTTCCGCCACTTGTCCTTGGGTAGGGGGCAGGACTGGGGTGGTGGTACAAGTCCCATTCCCCACTCTTTGTTGCTGTATCTGAGCTCAGAGAATAACTCTCCCCACTGCAGATCTAACAGGTCTACTCCCGAGAATCCTGACTTCTCATCCATCCTAAATCTGCTCATTTGCTGCCTGCTGACTTCTGTGCCCTGGTCCTGTGATTGGCACATGGTGGAGCCAGGTCTGCAGGGCCTCCCCCATCCACTCATTGAGGTGGCCTTCCTGCCCATACTCTCCCCCAGGCTGCTGACACTGGGAGGCCAAACCTTTCACATGCCCTTATCTTGTCAACACCACAGCAGCAGCTGCTGCTATTTAGGAATAAAGCCTCATGAACAGCTCACCCAGGGCAAAGAACCTGGGAAACATATGAGAAACATATGCAAAGAACCCACACAGAGGAGCCACAGGAAAACCAGGCATCTTGCCTACCAAGCTTTATGCCCAGGAGGTGAGTCCTCAGGGTTTTCTGCAGGTTTGGGACAGTGTCTTTGGAGACAGAGAATGAGCAACACAGGGAGCCTCTGTTACCCAAATGTGTAACTTACCTGCTTGCACATCCCAGGTCAGGCTTCACCTCTAACTTCTACAGTCCAGGCCTGGAATCCACAACTCAGCTCTGCAATGAGAACAATGTCCTTAGGAAAGAAAACCAGAGACTTCAGCCTCAGCTCAGTCATATTTCAGGGGTAGGAGGGCACTTCTAGATCCCTTTCCTCCCTGGCCGCACCAAACACCAATTAAAGAGCAAAGAGAGAAGGTGGAGAGAACAGAGCTACTTAGACACTCCCATAGCTTTTCTTACTCTAGGAAGGACTATTTCCTGACAATCCCCAACCATGGGCCCTCAGACTCCTAGGCTTCAAGGAGGAGAAGCTTTAGGAAATCCACCACTTCTGTGCAACCCACATGCAGATATTCAGTCATTAGTTATCAAGTTGGACACCAGTCAGTGCCTGTCCTACCTGCCCACAAGTCACAGCTAGTTTTGACCCAGGAAAGGGAGGAACACGAGGTTCTCCAGAACTCGCTGAAGCTCCCCGTGTCCCTCTCATGCTGAAATGCTGGTCCCATGTCTCCTCACTCACCTCCTTCCTACTTGTACACTGAGGCCTACCATTACAAGCCTGCAAGACTTGTAATTCCCCAGCTGCAACACCAAAGAAAAACAGCCCATAGACAGTAACAGAGACAACAACCGTTCAGTGGATATAGAATCTTATAATTCCTAACAAAGGGTCCTGGGGTGACATGCCGCCATATTCAGCAAACAGCAGGCAGAACAAGGTAGTGATCTTCACTGCTTGGGGGGGGGGGTGTGAAATTGAGGGGAGACTACAATTTATAGGGACCATTGATATCTGATTGGCTCACCAGTCACCAGGGAAACCAGAGACTGGGGACAGGGTCAACTGTGTAGGTGGTTACTGATTAAGCTCTATAATTAAGGGGATTGGGTAGTCATATGGGTGAAGGATTGGTTGGTGAAGGAGAATGAACAGATAGCAAGAGAACAGTCATTTTGAATGACCTGACCATACAATTGTGTCTGGAGGTGCCAGCAAAATTTCCTCCAGAGCTTTGTCAACACTGTTCAATGGGCATCCACAGGGCCTCATTTCCTGTGTGGGTGGAGTGGGGTTGAGGAGCCAACCTAACTGTTGATTGATTAAATCAATATATTAACACCCACAATTTTTATTTACAAATATTTACTGAATAATCTTAAAAGACTCAGCATATTGTTCAAAAGGATTAAGCCCAGAATGAAAGAATGCTTGTGGAAAAGGAAAAAGACATCAAAGAGATATTTCTAAATTAGCCTTCTCTGAGCAATAGATGTGAGGAAAGGTCATTGCTTGGGAAGATGACAAAATCCATAGCAAAGGGAGAAGGCAGAACTACTAAAATACCAAAGCTTCCCTGGTGGCTCAGCGGTAAAGAATCCGCCTGCCAAAGCAGGGCAGGAGGCACAGGTTCGATCCCTGGGTTGGAAAGACTCCCTGGAAGAAGAAATAGCAACCTAATCCCATATTCTTGCCTGGAGAGTCCCATGGACAAAGGAGCCTGGCTGGCTACAGTTCATGGGGTCAAAAAGAGTCAGACACGAACATGAACCTAGGCACCCTTACATGAACAAAGCCAGGAGGGTACGACGTGGCCCTTCCCTTGGAACTTGCCTTATAAAGAAGGTGGCACCAAGATTTTAAGTTGTCTGGGATCTTGTGAACCAGATGTCCTCCATTCATGTCCAGAGTTCCTGCCTTTTGGTCACATATCCCCAGGGTTGGCCTTAAAGCCTGTGCTGCCTTGGTTGGCCATGGAGGCGAAACAATCTTAGTCTGTCTCCTCCAAACAAGGATGTAACCAGAAAGAAATGTATCTGTGCTTCTTAGGCTGGTGGAAAGTATTCCCTAATCTTCCTCTCAGACTGCTCAGCCCTCTCCTTTGCTGGCCTGCTTTTTGGGCTCTCCAGAACCATAGACAAGTGTTTGGGTGCTGGTGAAGAATCTGTGCCTAATTCTGGGGAGACTCAGGGGAAAAGGAAGTAACTCCCAGAATCTGGGCTTATGACGGGGCTGGGGCTGAGAGGCTGCTCTTCTGTGAATAAAGGATGTGAGAGCAGCTGGGGTGTGTGTGTGTGTGTATGCCCATTGTGTATGCCCATACCAGGAGGGGTTATAGTAGTGGGAGTGATCCAAGAGGAGCAGGAAGAGGGAGGAGTGGGAACAATAAACACTGGTGAGATGCTAGTGAGGACAGAGAGGAGAAAGGGAAACAGAGGCAGAAGAAGAAGGAGGATGAGCAGAGCTTGAATGCCAAGGTGCTCTAGTCTCTGGTTCCAGAATGGCAGCTGCCCTCTCTTGAACTTCCCTTGAATTTATCCTGGACACACACAGTGGGCACACACACACACACACACACACACCCCAGCTGCTCTCATAGCCTCCAACTTACTTTATTCACAAAAGAGCAGCCTCTCAGACCCTGCCCCCTCACAAGCCCAGATTCTGGGATTTACTTCCTTTTCCCTGAGTCTCCCCAGAATTAGGCACAGATTCTTCACCAGCACCCAAACCCTTGTCTATGGTTCTAGAGAGTCCAAAACATAGAAATCATCTAGGAGAAGAGGAAATGAAAGTCACATGGAGTTATAGGGTCACACTGAAGAATGTGACAGCTGTCCCAGGCCATTCTGGGTTGATATTTTTGAAGATGTTAAACTCATTCCAAAGAAACCTAAGAGCCTTGTTGTAGGTCAGTGCTGTATGTAGCACATTATGCTGAGCTGTGTGCTGTGCTTAATCATTCAGTTGTGTCCAACTATGCTACAAAATCTTAAACAAGGTGATGACTCCTCATTCGAAAGTCATGGATTACCCTTTAAAAGGGAAAGGCAGATGGTAAGTGCTAATTACTGGAAATGAACAAAACTGGGGCAGATCCCAAAAAGGCCCAGGTAGGAGAAGTGCCTCTTGTATTAGTCAGCTTGGGCTTCCAGAAAAAAATGCTATAGACTGGGTGGCTCAACCAGAAATCTGTTTTCTCACAGTTTTGAGAAGTTCAAGATCATGGCTGGAACTTCCCAGCAATTCAGTTTTTGGTGCAAGCTCTCTTCATGGCTCGCAGATAGGTCTTGCCTGCTTGGGTCCTCACTAGGTCTTTTCTTGTTGCTTGAGCTAGGGGAAGGCAGGAGCCCAGGCTTTCTGGTATCTCTTCATTTAAGGACACTAATCCTATCAGATCATTGCACCATGGCCATGAACTAATGTAATCTTAATTTCATCCTTAAAAGTTCCTTCCCCAAATACACCTTCACTAAGGATTAACATCCAAGATATTGATTTGCAGGGCGGTGGGGAGGGGGGGGGACACATATGTTCAGTTCCTAACACCGTCCCCAGCCTCCTCCCCCCATGAAGGCATCTGAAGCTCTCAGCTCTGCTCCCTGGGCACTGCCCAGGCACTGGGGTCCTCAGATTGCTTTCCCCACAGACTTTCCTTCTCTCTCTGACTCAGATGCCTCAATATGGGGCACAGCTGTTGACTGGCTGACACTCAGAATCAGTGGACTGACTTGCTTTCATGGGTGACTTTCAGAAGGGAGTAGTCACCACTGATGGGCATGCTTGCAGGAATGTGTTCACCGAGGAGACTGGCTGTGGTGGTAGATGATAATGCTTCCCCAAAGTTATCTATATCTGGGTCCCTGGAATCTGACTATGTCACGTGACATAGCAAAAGAGACTCTCCTGGTGTGATTAAATTAAGGACCTTGAGATGGGTGGGTGGTGGTTTAGTCACTAAGTTGTGTCCGACTCTTGTGACCCCATTAAATTGTAACTTGCCAGGCTCCTCTGTTGGAGAAGGCAATGGCACCCCACCCCAATACTCTTGCCTGGAAAATCCCATGGACGGAGGAGCCTGGTAGGCTGCAGTCCATGGGGTCGCTAAGAGCCGGACACAACTGAGCAACTTCCCTTTCACCTTTCACTTTCATGCATTGGAGAAGGAAATAGCAACCCACTCCAGTGTTCTTGCCTGGAGAATCCCAGGGACGGGGGAGCTTGGTGGGCTTCCGTCTATGGGGTTGCACAGAGTCGGACACGAATGAAGCGACTTAGCAGCAGCAACAGGCTCCTCTGTCTATGAGACTGTCTAGGCAAGAATACTGGAGTGGGTTGCCATTTCCTTCTCCATTGAGATGGGGGCCCCATGGAATCACAAAGGCCCATACTAAGGGAGGAAGGAGAGTTGGTGTCAGAATAATGTGTTATAAGAGTAACCTGATCCTTTAGCATTTGTTGAAGAGCTGGTTTGGTGGTGCTGAATTCTCTCAGCTTTTGCTTGTCTGTAAAGCTTTTGAATTCTCCTTCATATCTGAATGAGATCCTTGCTGGGTACAGTAATCTAGGTTGTAGGTTATTCTCTTTCATTACTTTCAGTATGTCCTGCCATTCCCTTCTGGCCTGGAGGGTTTCTATTGATAGATCAGCTGTTATCCTTATAGGAATCCCTTTGTGTGTTATTTGTTGTTTCTCCCTTGCTGCTTTTAGTATTTGTTCTTTGTGTTTGATCTTTGTTAATTTGATTAATATGTGTCTTGGGGTGTTTCGCCTTGGGTTTATCCTGTTTGGGACTCTCTGGCCCAGGTGGGATACATGAGTCAGGTGCTCGGGCCTGGTGCACTGGGAGGACCCTGAGGAGTCGGGTGGGGAGGGAGGTGGGAGGGGGGATCGGGATGGGGAATACGTGTAACTATATGGCTGATTCATGTCAATGTATGACAAAACCCACTGAAATGTTGTAAAGTGATTGGCCTCCAACTAATAAAATAATATTAAAAAAAAAAAAAAAAAAAAAAAAAGAGTAACCTGATCATCTGTGACTGGCTTTGAAGATGGAAGGGTCCTATGAGAGTAGAAGGCAGGCATCTTCTAGAGGTTGGACAAAGCAAAGAAAAAACCTCCAGGAAGAACTGCCACAACCCAACTGTCACACTGATTTTTGCCCATGGAGATCCATCTTGGACTTCTGATCTCCAAAACCATAGATAACAGTGTGCGTTGTTTTAAGCCACTAGGTATGTGGTAACATGTTACAGTAGCAATAGGAAACTCCTATAGTGGACATTGGTGGATAAAGACTATTAAAAGTCAGTGTCCAGGACGCGTAGTGTCAGGACCAGTGGTGTCAGTTGTGGAAAGCTCCAGGGTCTGTCACTCAGCAGGGGCACTAGTGTCCTTCCCATTTGGTCTGTGTGCTCCCTTCCACTGGCCTTTCTTATTCCCCCCAGCTCCTGTAAACTCATTCTCCAGTTTGCTGTTCTCTGAGCTATTGCCCTTAAATAAAGTATATTTCAGATAAAATGAGCCAGAGTCCACTTCTGATGGCTGCAAAGAGAGAAATGAGGGAAAGAGAAGGGAGGAAGAAAGGAAGATTCTTTCTGGAAGTTAACTAGGTGCTGAGTTCCATTGTGGTTAGCACCAAGATTCTCCCTCCAGAATAGTCACCTTCCCCCTGAAACCAAATACACCTCAAGGATCAAGGTACTCCACTCCTTGTTCTCTGGTCTGAAAACAAGTTGGTTGCCTTCTCCAGCCTCCCCACTGCCTCCCCTTAGGTCTAACCCAGTCTTACCCAGTAAGAGAAAATAAACAAACTTCACTTTTCAAGCAAACACATCACCTTTCTACCCCTTATTCTGAATTCTTTCTCAGAATTTTCAATTTCTGTATTCTGTGTGCCAGAACAAAAACAATGCTCAGTTGTGGATGTGTCTGGTGGTGGAAGTAAAGTCTGATGCTGTAAAGAACAATACTGCATAGGGACTTGGAATGTTAGGTCCACAAATCAAAGTAAATTGGAAGTGGCCAAACAGGAGATGGCAAGAGTGAACATCAACATTTTAGGAATTAATGAACTAAAATGAACCAGAATGGGTGAATTTAATTCAGATGACCATTAAATCTATTACTATGGGCAATGATACCTTAGAAGAAATGGAGTAATCTTCATAGTCAACAAAAGAGTCCAAATGAAATACTTGGGTGCAATCTCAAAAATGACAGAATGATCTCTATTAGTTTCCAAGGCAAACAATTCAATATTACAGTAATCCAAGTCTATGCCTCAACCACTAATGCAAAAGGAGCTGAAGTTGAATGATTTCATGAAGACCTACAAGACTGTATAGAACTAACACCAAAAAAAGATGTCCTTTTCATCATAGGGGACTGGAATGCAGAAGTAGGAAGTCAAGAGATACCTGGAGTAACAGGCAAATTTGGCCTTGGAATACAAAATGAAGCAGAGCAAATGCTAGCAGTTTTGCCAAGAGAATACACTGGTCATAGCAAAAACCTTCTTCCAACAACAAAAAAAAGAGATGACTGTACACATGGACATCTCCAGATGGCCAATACTGAAATCAGACTGATTATATTCTTTGCAGCTGAATATAGGGAAGCTCTATACAGTCAGCAAAAACAAGACCAGGAGCTGGCTGTGGCTCAGATCGTGAACTCCTTATTGCCAAATTCAGACTTAAATTAAAGAAAGTGGGGAGAACCACTAGATCATTCAGGTATGACCTAAATCAAATCCCTTACATTTATACAGTGGAAATGACAAATAGATTCAAGGGATTAGATCTGACAGAGTGCCTGAAGAACTATGGACAGAGGTTTGTGACACCGTACAGGAGGCAGTGATCAAGACCATCCCCATGGAAAAGAAATGCAAAAAGGCAAAATGGCTGTCTGAGGAGGCCTTACAAATAGCTGAGAAAAGAAGAGAAGCAAAAGGCAAAGGAGAAAAGGAAAGACATACCCATCTGAATGCAGAGTTCCAAAGAATAGCAAGGAGAGATAAGAAAGGTTTCCTCAGTAATCAATGCAAAGAAATAGAGGAAAACAATACAATGGGAAAGACTAGAGATCTCAAGAAAATTGGAGATACCACGGAAACATTTCATGCAAAGTTGGGCACAATAAAGGACAGAAATGACATGGACCTAACAGAAGCATAAGATATAAAAACAAGTTGGCAAGAATACACAGAACTATACAAAAAGAGATCTTAATGCCCCAGATAAACATGATGGTGTGATCACTCACATAGAACCAGACATCTTGGAATGAGAAGTCCAGAGGGCCTTAGGAAGCATCACTATGAACAAAGCTAGTGAAGGTGATGGAATTCCAGCTAAGATATTTCAAATCCTAAAAGATGATCTGTGAAAGTGCTGCACTCAATATGCCAGCAAATTTGGAAAACTCAGCAGTGGCCACAGAACTGTAAAAGTCAGTTTTCATTCCAATCCCAAGGAATGGTAGTGCCAAAGAATGTTCAAACTACTGCACAATTGCACTCATTTCACACATTAGCAAAGTAATGCTGAAAATTCTCCAAGGTAGGCTTCAACCAGTATGTGAACCGAGAACTTCCAGATGTTCAAGCTGGATTTAGAAACAAAAGAGGAACCAGAGATCAAATTGGCAACACCCGTTGGATCATAGAAAAAGGAAGAGAATTCCAGAAAATCATCTAATTCTGCTTCATTGACCATGTTAAAGCCTTTGACTGCGTGGATCACAAAAAACAGTGGAAAATTCTTAAGGAGATGGGTGAGTACCAGACCACCTTACCTGCCTCCTGAAAAAGTTGGATGCAGGTCAAGAAAGAACAGATAGAACAAGACGTGGAACACGGACTGGTTCCAAATTGAGAAAGGAGTATGTCAAGGCTGTATATTGTCACCCCGCTTATTTAACATATATACAGAGTTGCTGCTGCTGCTAAGTCACTTCAGTCATGTCTGACTCTGTGTGATCCCACAGACAGCAGCCCACCAGGCTCCGCCATCCCTGGGATTCTCCAGGCAAGAACACTGGAGTGGGTTGCCATTTCCTTCTCCCGTGCATGAAAGTGAAAAGTGAAAGTGAAGTCACCCAGTCATGTCTGACTCCTAGCGTCCCCACGGACTGCAGCCTACCAGGCTCCTCCATCCATAGGATTTTCCAGGCAAGAGTACTGGAGTGGGTTGCCATTGCCTTCTCCGTATATACAGAGTACATCATGCGAAATGCTGGGCTGGATGAAGCACAGCTGGAATCAAGATTGCTGGGAGAAACATCAATAACCTCAGATATGCAAATGACACCACCCTTATGGCAGAAAGCAAAGAAAAACTAAAGAGCCTCTTGAGGAAAGTAGGCTTAAAACTCAGCATTCAAAAAACGAAGATCATGGCAACTGGTCCCATCACTTCGTGGCAAATAGATGGGGAAACAATGGAAACAGTGACAGATTTTGTTTTCTTGGGCTCCAAAATCACTTCAGATGGTGACTGCAGCCATGAAATTAAAAGATACTTGCTCCTTGGAAGAAAAGCTATGACCAACTTAGACAGCATATTAAAAAACATTACTTTGCCTACAAAGGTCTGTCTAGTCAAAGCTATGGTTTTTCCAGTAGTCATGTATGGTTGTGTGAGTTGGACTGTAAAGATGGCCGAGCACCAAAGAATTGATGCTTCTGAGCTGTGGCTTTGAAGAAGACTCTTGAGTGTCCCTTGGACTGCAAGGAGATCAAACCAATCAATCCTAAAGGAAATCAACCTTGACTATTCATTGGAAGGACTGATGCTGAAGTTGAAGCTGAAGCTCCAATACTTTGGCCATCACATGCGAAGAGCTGACTCATTAGAAAAGACCCTGATGCTAGGAAAGATTGAAGGCAAGAGGAGAAAGGGACAAAAGAGGATGAGATGGTTGGATGGCATCACTGACTCAATGGACATGAGTTTGAGCAAGCTCTGGGAGTTGGTGATGGACAGGGAAGCCTGGTATGCTGCAGTCTATGGGGTTACAAAGAATCAGACAGGACTGAGCAACTGAACAACAATGGTGAGGAAAGGAAAAACATGGTATCTGGGAGACCATGAAAATGAAGTAAGAAGGTGCACAGAAAATACACAGAGTAGAACTTTTAGATGTAACCCTTGTCAACTACACTTTGCCAGTTGCCATGGGCACTTGCCATCTACCTCTCCATGGATTAAATCATGTGATGCTGCAGCTGCTGATTTTCAACACCCCCTGAAAAGAGTTCAGGGTGGAGAGCAGAAATGAGGCAGTCTGTGCTCTGGAAAAAACTGGCAGAACAAGTCTTCATATAGTGATATATTTTTAGTTGCCAATTTTATTAACCCAAATCTTAAATCTCCTAGTACCCAGTAAAGCACCAAAATCCTTCATGGTGACATCTGTTCCTCATGACTAGCAATAAACTGCAAAAAACATGTTTTATTGCACTTACTCTCCCTTTACCAAGATCACATATACACTGACCTTCCCCCTACCTCTGTGGAACAAGTTCTCAGAGCTATCTGAAATGCTGCCTCCTAAGCTCCTCATTTTGCCCCCAATAATACTGAATTTGCACCTCCCATACTGTGTGTTTTTTAAAGTCAGCACCCTGAATCTATATGTCTACACACATGACATATACATATGGTTTATTTTGTTCCTAAAAATATATATTTACATCCATTGTTTTACAACTTATTTCTTTAAAAAAAAATTGGATCAGGGTAACACAGGACCCCAGAATTGCACTTCTCAGTGTTAACCCAGAACAAAAGGTAAGAACCCAAAGCAGCTAGCTGTATCCTCCTATGTCTCAACTAAAGGATAAAGGCTCCTGGCCTCCCTAAGGTGTCGGAAATCATGGCGTCACTTCCCCCTTCAGCAGCCGGCCTGCCCATTGGTCATCTAGGCATGAGGGCCTGGAGATGAGAGTCCAAGGACAGGGCATGGGTGGGAGGAGAGGAGCCTCCTTAGGAGGTCTTGAATGGGTTGGCTTATGTGAATCTTACAGAGAAATGGTACAGTTCCTAGGGAGCCACTTCCCCGGTTACATAAATTCTCCCTGAGATTTTGTTGGAATTTTTATAAGTTTTCTAGAGGGTCTGAGTGGCATGGGAAAAGAGGTGCGGAGGATAGTGGAAGAGATGCGGGGAAATGCAAAGTGAGAGTGTGCGTATAGTGAACGTGTCTAAGGCCATGTCGGGGCAGGGAAGAAGCAATTGCTACTTACCTGGCAGAGGAAATACCATGATCACGAAACTGGTTCTCCTAGAGGGAGATTCAACCCTTGCACAGCGGGTTTGTTGACCTCTTTGATTTCCTCAAACGCGGGAAACTTGACTGCGTGGTTTAGGGTAGCGGGGGACTGCGTGCGCGCCCTCCTCTGGCAACTATGGTTAAGAAACAGAAGTAGTATACCTTGTATAAAGGTTGATACTCTGGTGTTCAAACTGCAATGTTCTTAAACTATTTCGTGTCATAAGAAGGGTAAAAGCTGTTATAATACCGACTACACGAGGAAAGCCTTAGGGTTCCCTGATGGCTCTGACGGTCAGGAATTGTCCTGCAATGCGGGAGACCTCAGTCCCGTGGGTTGAAAGAGTCCCTGCCGGAGGGCATGGCAGCCAACTGCAGGGGGCCTGGAGAGTCCCCATGGACAGAGGATCCCGGCGGGCTACAGTCCGAGGGATCGGAAAGAGTCAGACACGACCCAGCGACTAAGCACAGCACACAGCACAGCAAAGTGTTTCTTTAAACCGCTCCACGCTTACGGAGTTTGGCACATTGGAACAGGAGTCCCGTTACTGCTGTAAACCTTTCTTGGCACCAACTCATTTGGACTCGCGGTATCTCCGAGTCTCCACCGGCACGGTGCAACCATTGGGAGGGCGGATTCTTGGGGTCAGGTCAGGTCAGGTCGGGTTCCTAACACAGAAAGGACGCCGTGTCCCGCAACGAAGCCGACAGCGCCCGCGATTCTACCCTTGGACCTGGGGTACCAGGCATGGTACAGCCCACGAAGTCCCAAGGGCTCTTCCGAGGAATTTCAGAGCCTCCTGGGCAGCGGGAGGAGGACAAATGCAAAGAGGAAAGGGACTTTTTTTTTTTTTTCCTGGAGGGAATTTTACCTCAGGGCAGAAAACTCTAGAAATGCCGGCCACAATATTGGTGCATTTAGCGGAGGCCTAAAAGCCCCTCCCTGTCGCTCACCCCAAATGGATTTCAACTCTTTCGACGACGTCCAAACCTGAAGAGACGGCCGCGGGCCGCGGAGGAAGCGGCTAGCCGCAGGGTGACCCGAGCGCCCGGCTGGAGGCGGGTCCTGGGCCCGCGCGGCTGCGCGCCCAGTGGATCCGCGGTCGGAGAGCGAGCCGGCGGTGGTTCCATGGTGTAATGGTGAGCACTCTGGACTCTGAATCCAGCGATCCGAGTTCAAATCTCGGTGGGACCTTTCCCTTTAGGCCGCACGCAGGGTCTTTTACTGGCGCAGCCCTAACTCAGTTTTCTGAAAGCGAACTCGCGCCTCAGATGCGCGCTGAGTGGACCTACTCTCCCGCCCCAGCGCCCAGCTCGTTCTGCTCTCGGAACCAGAACGCCTGGGTCCCGCGAAGGAGGCCCTGGGTCCCCCTGCTCTGCCGCCTCCCCCTCAGCACTCGGCGTCCGAAACCTGCTGCTCTGAGAGAGGCGCAGGTCCGTGGACCACGGGGAGGTGGGGGACGAGCCCGTGGCGTCCCCGCTGGACCCTGCGGCTCTGCCGGCCAATGGTCATCGGAGGCCCGGCCCCGCCGCCAAAGGGCGCAGCGACCGAGGCACTGCCACCCCTCGTCGGGTCACCCTGGGTCTCGCGATAAAAGGCAGAAGCTGCGCCCACTGAGTCCTGCCCCACGAGGGGGCTTCGGACCGCACGTCTCGTCCCTGTGAATAATGGTCCGGGGGCTGTGATGGCATTGACCAGCCAGGGTGACAGCTTTCCGGGCGGGGTTCCAGACCTGAATGGTGCCCTTTTCAGGTGCCCTAGATTGGCAGTTTTGATTGTTCCTATTTCAGTTTATTTCAGAACTTCTCGCTCGTAAGTCTCCTTTGGACGCGAAAAACCGCTGTTAGGCTAAGACTTGAACCTTGACTCCAGGAAATCTTGTCCTTTCATCCCAACAGCCAGCAAGTGGAGTCTGGGTTGGTGTATTCCAGCGTCTGAAATCAGGGGTCACTTACCCACTTCTACCCAGGCCTTTGAGACACTTGCAGATCTTATAGTCGGGACTAGAGTAGTGAATATAGTCTATTTAGGTTTGAGTTGGAAACACCATTCACTTTTTTATCATTATAAAATTATAAAACAGAATAATTTATATGTGCCCTGGAACAGTGATAAAATTTTTAAAAAACTGCTTTCCTTAATTATGTTACTATTGGCATTGTTGGTATTTATTCTCATTCCAAATGATGTGGGGAAAAGCAAGGGAGATTGTATGAAACCTTGTATTTCTATTACTCCCAGTGTCCTTAAAAACAAAAATACTGGTATACAGAAAAGAGTCAGATGAAAGATAAACATTTAATAAAGCCTGAAGTTCTGAATTTGAATATTTACATTCATACAAAGATGAGTATGTATTTCCTAGCTCTGTCCACTGGAAATGCCTAGAAATAAACCAAATCCAGTAAGCATCTTAAGGTTACAATCTGATATGGGAATAACATTTTGCACAAAAGGAAACCAGAGATTCTTAGAAAAATGATTGAGTCCAGGTCAGGGGCAGAAAATATTCAAGATCAAAGAGAAGCACCTTGTCATAGTGTTATCAAGAAAGGTCTCAAATACTATTAGAAACTTATCAAAAGAATTGAGGAGCCAGCTTAAAGTCACTTTCGCTGCCAAAAGAGAGATAATTTGAGTATTGGTAAGAGCTATATTGCAATGAATTGAAATACTTCACTGTGTTTGAAATTTTGAATTCATATTAACACACAGGCGAAAAAAAAAAGAAATAAAATGACTTGGTGACCACAGAGGATGCTTGGGGAATTGCTCATTAAGCTGCAGTTTTCTTTACAGAAAACTGTTCCTTCCCTGGTGGCTCAGATAGTAAAACGTCTGCCTGCAATGCGGGAGACCTGAAGTTTGATCCCTGGGTTGGGAAGATCCCGTGGAGAAGGAAATGGCAACCCACTCCAGTACTCTTGCTTGGAAAACCTCATGGATGGAGGAGTCTGGTAGGCTACAGTCCACGGGCCAAAGAGTCAGACATGACTGAATGATTTCACTTTCTTTACAGAGGGTACCACTAAGTAACTAAATAGTATTTAGGAGAAGTTTCTTTTTCTGCAAGTATCCAGTTAAATACTACGTGATGATGGAATACCATTTAGTGCCACCTAATCAGTAAATGGATCGAGAGGTCTTGAACTAAAAGGACTGGTAATATTATTTGAAGAAACACACAGGACTTGATGTGCCTCCTCATCAGAGAGCACACACCACTTCTGAAATAGTCTTGCCAGGACTGCAAGCATGAATCTCCTCAGTCTCTGTATCTAAGGTCCGAAATAGGGACCATGAGACATATGGCTGCTGAATAGTTTCAAAGTAGTAGGACTGAGGACCTGGATTTTCATTTATAATTCATGTGACTGTAACCTTAAAAGTTTGAGATATGTACAATATGTTTCTATTAAATACAACTTTAAAACATTGCTAGAATTATATTTCCCTTGTGTGTGTGCTCAGTCTCTCAGTTTTATCCAACTCTGTTGGGTCCATGGATCATATCCTGCTGGGCTTCTCTGTCCATGGGCTTTCCCAGGCTAGAATACTGGAGTGGGTTGCCTTTTCCTATTCCAGAGGATCTTCTTGACCAGGGATTGAAGCCGCATTTCTTGTGTCTCCTGCATTGGCAGGCGAGTTCTTGGGAAGCCCCATATTTTCTTTAAGGTATATATAGCATTATCAGCTATGTAAAAGATTATATTTGCATTATTGTGCTCTTTACTTTTTAGTTGTCAATGTGGTTACTAGAAAATTTTAAACTACATGTGTGGCTTGCATTTTTGTTACATTACGGCACTGCTCTATATTCTACCACCAAAAAGGAAATCTGAAGGACAGAAACACTTATTGAAGTACACCCTAGTATACAGTTTAGACTGTGGGGATGCTACAGAAAAACCAACTCAGTTTCTCCAACAAATGAATGATTTAAAGGGAAAAAAAAGGACAGCAATAGACCAAGAGAGATGGAAAACTAGTGTAAGAGAGAGCAAGGAAAGAAGGAAGGAAAGAAGAAATTGAAGGTAAGCTTACATGTAAGAGACTTCAATGCATTATCTTAGTGATTACAGTTTGTGGTTTCTATTTGGATCCAAAAAAGAATACTAACTTAGAAACAATAATGGAGGAGGGGCAGGGGGGGCTGCCCTGGTTAAGAATTCGCCTAGCAAAGCAGAGGACACAGGTTTGATCCCTGGTCCAGGAAGATCCCACATGCTGTGGGGCAACTAAGCCCACAGGCCGCAGCAACTGAGCTCATGGGTGGCAACTACTGAAGCCCAAGAAACCAGCAAACCACAGGAGAGTAGCTCCCACTCTCCACAACTGGAGAAACCCTGCGCCAAGCTATAAAGACCCAGGGCAGCCACAAATAAATAAACTAATAATAATAAAAAAACCTATGTGATCAAATAAGCTGAAAAAAATGCTGCATTTTAAAAAATGGAAAATTTGAACAGTCTTTTATGATATTAAAGATTTTGAATTAATTTGTGATTATAATGCTGTGATGATAATACTTTCAAAGAGAGTTCTCATTTAGGGGAAACATGCTGACATAGATGAAACATGATGTCTGAGATTTCTTTTAAAAAATAGGAAAAGGTAAGTGCATGGATTGTAGTAAGACAAGTTCAACCATAAGCTGGTAATTGTAGACCATGCCTGACAAAGATGGGAGTGTTCTGTTATGTCTACTTTTGTGTATTATTGAAATTTTGGATTTGAAAAAGAATGATAGGAGAACACAGGTCCACCTAGAATAATAGCAGCTGAATCTCTCAACATACAACTCCGAGGCTAGGAACTAACAGATAGCGTCAAGGACATCATTCAAAACCCTGCCCCAAACAACCAGAGGCCAGAGAACACTGTGGACGTGACTTAGTTTGTATTCAGCTAGGTCTGGGAGCCACACAGCAGTGGAGGGATCAACAAAGACCCTGCGTATAGAGGAGATCACGGCAGGGAGGAGTGCTGCGGCCAGAACTCAGGTAAAATAATTCACAGAAAGAGCATGTGGATGAACTCAGAGGATGTCTGAGACATGGTTGGCTCTAGCTCTGCTGACTGGGAAATTAATAGGAAGGTGTAGAGGACCAGAGAGTGACAGAATTGAGGGGGCATAATTACTGGGATCAGGTGTGAGACCAAGCTGAAGGGAGCATCCTTTGGACACTTGTGATGAAAAACGAATGGTGCAACTGGCAGAAATGAAAGGTCCTACTGGAAGAAATAGAATCCCCAAATCAAGAGACACACCATGCCTTACCCCCAAGCCTTAGCTCTGCTAGAGTAATTGCACAAGACAGACCTAGAACAAAGAAATCAGCTAAGCCATAAAGCACTAATCCCTTCTGACCTGGAACAACTGTTTCTCATTCAGGTGAACCCAGTCATGTGATAATGAAAACTATATAGCAGAACTTTCTTTCATGATGACAGAACAAAAAAGTGTAAAATGAGAGTCAAAAATTTCAGCAAATGAAAACATTGCCTCAAAATCAATCAAAAAAACATTGGGAAATGAAAAATGGCATCCATATTTTGAATTGTTCTGAACAAAGCATTTGTAGATACATACACATGGAAAAACTTCAATATTTTATGTAAGAAATACAGAACATGAGATAAGTAGACGGGAAAAAAGAAATGAGAAATTGGAATTGACAGAGATTAAAAAAAATAGAGGGTAAAGAAAATTCTCTGGAAAAGAAAAGGCTAAATGAGAAGATACATAGAGAACATATTTATCTAAACTTATCAGGGAGGCTGCATTAAAAATGAAAATATCAAACAGAATAGAAATGAACAAAAGGTAGTGAGAACGGATCAGAGAGAAAGTCATAGAGACCTAGGGGAAATAGACCTGGAATGGTCAGTTCTAAGGCCTATTGTAGAAGAGCTGAAAGACTTTAAAAAAAAAAAAAAAAAAAATCTCCTGAAGCTCCAGACCACCCTTTGCCCTCAGTGAAGAAAAATCAAGTTATATTCTACATCTCAGCAGAACATACAAAGTAAGATTATAATTTTTTTAAATCAATAGAACTCATTGTGGATAAATACTTTATATTTAGCCAAAGTGTCTGTACTGTATGAAATCAACAGAAAAAAAGTGTTAGGTATATCAAACTTAAGAAGTCCTCAGACCATCATGAGAAATCTTTAAAGATGAACTCTGCTGATCAAGAATTGACAGGAAACTGAGTTTTGTACATCTGGTCATCACTGAGTACATGTGATTGTAGATTTATTAAGCCATTGTGTTGTGGGCCCTGCTCTGGGGGCAGCCTAGGTACACCCTCAAACTTCTGCAGGGAGGCTGCTAGTACTCCCAGAGTGGGACAGCCATCCTGTGCCACCAGGGGGTCGAAAGAACCAGTGGGCCCCTCCTCCAGCCCTCTACCCTACCAACTAGCACATTCACAAAAAAAGGTAGGGAAAATTTGGTATATAAAGGGCATACATTTGATTGGGTTTAAGGTAATAATACTATAAGGTAGGTAAAGACAGAAGAAAAAAGCAGAATAGTGTCCTCGATCATCATAGGAGCAAAAAGTTGAAGTTGGTAGATAACATTTAAAACATATACTTCAAATATTAGAAATGTGACCAAATACTAAAGGACTAACATGTCAAAAATGTTAGTGCACTAACTAGCTATCCAGGCCTTCCAAAATACCAAGCAGAACACACACACACACACACAAATATGCATACACTAAGAAAATAAAATAACAGGAACAAACAGAAGATACCATCTACTACAAATGGTAAACATAGATGAAAAGATATGAGAGGAGTTTAAGATACAAAACTGAAAAGGAGAAACAAAGGGGCTTCCCTGGTAGCTCAGCTGGTAAAGAATCTGCCTGGGATTCAAGAGACCCCAGATTGATTCCTGGTTGTCGGATTCCCTGGAGAAGGGATAGGATACTCACTCCAGTATTCTTGGGCTGCCCTAGTGGAATCCGCCTGAATGGGGGACACCTGGGTTCGATCCCTGGGTTGGAAAGATCCCCTGAAGTAGAGCATGGCAACCCGCTCCAGTATTCTTGCCTGGAGAATCCCCATGGACACAGGAGCCTGGGGGCTACAGTCCATGGGGGTGCAAAGAGTCGGATACGACTGAGCAATTAAGCACAGCACAGCACATGAGAAACAGAGTCTTTATGTTAATAAAATCAGTCATGTTAATAATGGACCCTGGGCGGGGGAGGGGTGGGAAGGCGGCTCAAGAAGGAGGGGACGGATTTGTCCTGACGTTTGGTTCCCGCTGGTGGATGGCAGAAACCAGCACAGCATTGTAAAGCAGATAGCCTCAATTAAAAATAAACGTAAGGAAATAAGGGACTATAACACTGGAGTTTAAAAGAGCATGGGTCCACAGTGAAACACAGAAATATTTTTAATAATATGTTAGGGGTAGGGGTTGTCTTTTCCACAGGACAAAGCTGGCAGTACCACAGATATGATAATGGACACACATCAGGGATCAATAAAGGATGGTAAAATTTTTACAGAAAGAGCATCATAGAATACGATATTCATACACTCTCAAAATACCACTCATCAAATTACTCTTTACAGACACAAAAGCCTGTCTTTTCAATGAACAGATCTTCTAAGCCTCTGCATAACAGTGTTCAATGCTAAAATGATGATAGTGGTGACAGGTAAAGTGGACACTCTTAGCCTCCAAACAGGCTGCACTAGGAAGCACACAGCATGTACTAGATGGTGTTGCTGGCAGAAAGGGTTCACCTGAATTTAATCATGAGGAAATGATCAGACAACTGCAAAATGTAGATCTTTGAGTAGACAACTGACCTATCCTCTGCAAACAAGTCAATGTCACGACCATCAAAGACAGCTACAAGAAGCTGAGGAGATGTTTGAGGTTCCAAAGGACTAAAGAAATAAAGTAACACGATCTTTTTAGTCCTTTGGAGCCTAAAACATCTCTTTTCCTTTTTGCTGTCTTTTTGGTGCAAACATCGACTGTTTGAAGAAAGACAGGCCAGTTGTCTGGTTCAAAGGTCTAAATTCTGCAGTTATCTGATATCTACCTCAATAGTAAACACAGGATAAACACTTTCAGCAAGAACAATGCATAGTAAATGCTGTCTGCTTTGAGCACAGTCCATCTGGTGGCAAAGAATGACCGGGTTGATATGTTGTCTTCTTCCAATTGTTCCCATGCTGGTTATGGAGGATGAATATTTAGAGGTGCAAGAGTTAAGGTCTTTCCAAACTGTGTGTCCATCAAAGCACTGATCACGTTACTGAGGATTATATTCCGAGGCTGATGACTGGGATGACTCCCATCAATTCTGTCTCTTGGGGTGTGGAGCGTGGTTGTCGGTTGGGATGCTCATTCTCAGGAAGGGATCCCTCCAGTGTTGCTGAGGTTTAAACTGCATTGCTGTTGTAGATTTTTTTTCATCAAATGGAAAAGGTACATTTTATAGTGTGGATTCTCAAATTGACAATATCTTTCCTTAGCTTCTAAGGTAATTGGTACCTGTGAAAGACAGAGAGAGGGAGAGAAGCAATGTGAGTGTTTGTTAGGTCCTGCTGAGACTGGAGGGATGGCCACATGGTGGCTGGGGCCAGGGGCAGACAGAGCTGTTGACAGGACGAGCTGAAGGGAGAGCACAGGCTGGCTGGAGAGGAAAGTGAGATCCGTGATTTAGAAGGAATACCTCCTTAAAATTTCCTCTAGCCTGTGGTGCAGCATCGAAGGACCCCTCCTCACCCCACCTGTGCTTGGTGATGTCTCAGCTCAGAGCTGCTTCAGAGCCTTAACTGCATCCCCACCGCTCAATCCTCAACAGTCATTTCACTCTTGAATCCCCTTCACCTGTACGCTTTCCCACACATTCAGGGATGGACGTGCTGAGCGTCCCTCATACACAGCTGGAAACAGACTGCTATGGGAGCAGAGGATCCTCATTGAGAAAGAAGCCTCTTCTACCTCTTCATCCCTGCCCTCTGAGGAGGAGAAGCAGGCTACCGAGAGTCCTGGATGTGAGCACCAACAGGGACCTCAGAAGGTATCCAAGTCCAGTTCCATAATTTACAGCGGAGGAGCTATGTTTTCAAGGTCTAAGGACTATCCAAAACCACATGACTTGTTACTGACAACCCAGGCCACAGGCCCTTCCTACACATTTGCAGGAAGGGAGAGGAGAGGAGGAAAGATCCTATCTGGAGGAGTCAACAGTTAATAGAGGCTGTTTGGTCATCCTCCTGGACAGGAATAAAGCATTCCAGGGAAATCCTGCTCCAAAGAGAGTGAGGAATGAATGGAAAGGGGGGAAACTCAAAATAAACTGAGAAAAAAGAGAGCAGGGAGTGTAACTGTGTCTCAACCCATTTGCATCATGTGGACACCAAAATGCTATGAAGGTGATTTCATGCTGGATCTACCTTAAGGCATTTCTAGGAATATCCTTGACATCTACACAAATCAAACTCTGAAGTGAAAGAGCATTCCATTTAGTTATACTAAATTCTCATCACCTTTTTCCCAAACTTTTCTCTAAGAAAGTCTCTCCTAGTATTTTCTGCTAGTGTGTAGAAAAACACCTACTTCTGCTTTCTTGACTAGGCCAAAGCCTTTGATTGTGAGGATCACAGCAAAGTATGGAAAATTCTTAAAGAGATGGGAATACCAGACCACCTTAGCTGCTTCCTGAGAAACCTGTATGCAGCTCAAGAAGCATCATTAGAACTGGACATGGAACATGGAATGGTTCCAAATTGAGAAAGGAGGATGTCAAGGCTGTATATTGTCATATTGATTATTTAACTTAAATCCAGAGTACATCATGCAAAATGCTGGGCTGGATGAAGCACAGCTGGAATCAAGATTGCCAGGAAAAATATCAATAACCTCAGAAATGCAGATGACACCACCCTTATGGCAGAAAGCAAAGAGGAACTAAAAAGCCTCTTGACGAAAGTGAGAGATGAGTGAAAAGGGTGGCTTAAAACTATGCATTCAAAAAAATGAAGATCATGGCATCTGGTCCCATCACTTCATGGCAAATAGATGGGGAAACAATGGAAACAGAGACAGACTTAATTTTCTTGGGCTCCAAAATCACTGCAGATGGTGACTGCAGCCATGAATTTAAAAGACTCTTACTCCTTGGAAGAAAAGTTATGATAAACTGAGACAGCATATTAAAAAGCAGACATGTGACTTTGCCAACACAGGTCCATCTAGTCAAAGTTACAGTTTTTGCAGTAGTCATGTATGGATGTGAAAGTTGGACCATAAAGAAAGCTGAGTGCCAAAGAATTGATGCTTTTGAACTATAGTGTTGGAGAAGACTCTTGGGAGTCCCTTAGACTGCAAGGAGATCCAACCAGTCCATCCTAAAGGAAATCAGTCCTGAATATTCATTGGAAGGACTGATGCTGAAGCTGAAAGTGCAATACTTTGGCCACCTGATGTGAAGAACTGATTCCTTAGAAAAGACCCTGATGCTGGGAAAGATTGAAGGCAGGAGGAGAAGAGGACAAAAAAGGATGAGATGTTAGGATGGCCTCACTGACTCAATGGACATAAATGTGAGCAAGCTCTGGAAGTTGGTGATGAACAGAGAAGCCTGGCGTGCTGCAGTCCATGGGGTCGCAAAGAATTGGAGGCAACTGAAGAACTTAACTGAACTGATAGATGGGTATGTAAAAGAATAAACATAGCAGAATAAAGCCTAATATTCATTATGGAGTTTTTGCATAAAGAATATATTCAATGAAAAAAACCTTGTTGCATCTGCTCTTCTGAGCCAGTTAGTCATCTGTGAAACATGTTTGGTGAATAGCTAACTGCAAGTTGCATTTTAACAATAGAAAAGGAAATACTAAATTGTATTCTTGTGGCAAGGGGAGGGTCGATTTTATACTTTGGGGCCATTGTAATGTTTTTTTTTTCTTTGTTTGTTTGTTTGTTTTGGTCTTGTTTAGCTCATAAGACCTCCAAAAATTGAGGGTTGTTTGTTTGTTTTATTGTATCTTGTACTATGAAAATTGTGAGAAATTTGAATTCAAACAGAGAGATTATATATCTAACTTAACTATCTACATCTCATTTTTTCTCTTTTCTCTTCTCCAGGCTGTACAAAATAGTTCTGTTGAGAGAAGAATGCAAATTCCCTTAATTGTTGATATTCAGCTTTTTGAGGAAGCAGCCACTCATAGGCCATTGCCATATTGGTTACTTATATCCTATCAGATCCATTGTCCTCTGATCCTTGATGCATATTAGCAGAGCTTGGAAAAATACTGATATCCAAACCTCATCCTCAGAACTTTAAAATCATAATTTCAATGGATTGGGTTAAGGCATTCATGTTAGCTCAAAACCCAGCCGGTTTTCATTTTACAATAGCATGATTTAGAACTACATGCTAGACCTACACTATTTCACATCACTCTTTTTATTTTCTCCTTCTAGTCCAATATGGACTTCTCTCCACTGGCCCTAAAGAATTTTTGGCCTTTCTCTGTTACTCTCACATAAATAATTGGCCTTCTCAATTGGATGATCAGAAGCAATGATTCTCTTGTATTCTTGTGTATCTCCCTGGGTCTTCATAAATGTGGCCCAAGTTAACTCAGGATAATGCTGTCCTACATTCCCTGGCCTCAGACTTCAAATCAGTTCATTTTTCTGGGCTTTGACTAATACTGAGAAGGTCTAATGTGAGTAAAACTGGAGAGGTCTGAGTGCTGTCCATCTCACGCTCTGTGTATTTTGAAAACCTGGCATCTCTATCTCCTTTTCCCCCATGTCCCTTTAGGGAGTCATTTAAAGCCCTCCTCCTAATGCCAGCTCCAGTGAGTTCCTGGAAGCCCCCTGCACATTAGCAAAGGTCTGCCCATCACGGCCTGAGGGGAATCATGACTCAGGCCAGTCCAGCACTCCCAACTATGACCCAGGTTCTTCTTTTCTTTTAGTAATCAAGGCTTTTTCCTTCAGTTCTGGCATTTCTTATTCAGGTGGAAAAGCTGAGGGTTAAGGACTGTCCTAGGTTCATTTCTCCAGAAGCCAACTCACATGTGACTGATTCCTTCAGACATGATCCTGAAAGAAAGAGGCAGTAGACTTGGAAGCAGGGGGGAAAGTCAGGTGAAGAAACTAAGAATGTGTGTGATTGAAGGCCAATATTTTCAGTGGCTTAAATGCTGCTCTTCTGATGAGGAGGACCATGGATCTGGGCTTCCCTGTAGCTAATAAAAAAGGTCAGAGGGAATATGAGGACAGTAGCAGTGGGGAAACAGTAGGGGTCAGAGTGGAAACAGGAGAGTGAGGGGGAAGGGCACTACAGGGTGGCAGCCCCCACGGAAAAGAGAGGAAAGACCACACAGAGGAGTGTCAGCTGTTGAGTGAGCAAATGAGGGAGAGAAAATTTAGTGGGAGATTGAGCCATAACAGATAAAGAGCATAAGGAGGAAGTGCATGGGATTACCTCTGTACCCTAAGCTTGAAGGCCAGGGAATCTGCACGCTAGTCTCCACTTGCCAAACAGCAGTTTTCTTCTGAGAATCTTCTGTTTCAGGACACTTAAGCCTTTAATCTTGTTACAGACTGGATGCTCCTGTGTGCTTGCTGTGGAGCCCTCACCTTCCAGCGTGGGAGGGTTCTTCACTCTGATGGAAGCATCCAGCTCTGAAGAGAAAAACACAGCCAAGAGGATTCATTGTTATTCATGATTTACAAAGACTTACTCCTTCACCCAAGAAGGACATCAGGTACAGAAAGTGTCCAGGAACAAGAAAAATGATCTGAAAGCCCATGGGTAGGTGAAGCAATGGAGATATTTTTATATTTTCTTTTTTGCTGATCTTCTCATACTAGTCAGTATTGTTAAGGGTCCCACAGGGCAAATGTGTTTCCCGATGCCAAAAATGAGCAAGAAAAATAAAATGGATGACAACAAAAAATTCCTAGGTAGAAAAGACAAAGGCAAGAAACTCCTACAGGATGTAGTTTGTACTGTTGGGAGGGAAGACATGAAGCAAAGTCAAAGTTGAAGGAGAACCTCATGAGAAAAAAGAAGTGGGGAAGTCTAAATTGGAGAACTTTTAAATGTGCATCAATATACACTTCATATATATGGGAACACACTACATATGATATTTATACATAATTTATACAAGGCATAGATGATATGATAAAAATGGAAGAAAATTCACAGGTGAGTGTGTTTGTGATGGAATAAATGAATGAAGGGTTTGAGCTTTGAGTGGATCATTCTGTTGGCTTCCTGATGAGTTGAATTTGGAAAAGAAATAGAAAAATAAGAAGAATGAGAAAGAAGCTCTATTTGGTGACAGGAACTAGGAGATATGGGGGGGGGCAGATGGGAGTCACCGTGTGAAGGGGTGTGAAAGTAAAGGGCATTAAGGCTACCCTTTGCTGCAAAATCTGCTGTGAAGCCTGGATTTATGCTCAGGTCTCCATGGAAGGTGAGCAGGAAACAGAGTGACTGAGCCAGTCACTCTGGGGTTCAATCGTGGCTGAGAATGTGGGAGACCAAGCACAAGAAAAGGAGAGACGAGCGGAAGAGGAGAAAATAAACACCACAAGACCTACTGGCTCTTGTCAGGCTCTGCACTCCTCCCTCCCTGAGCACTTTCCGTGAGACTCTGCATGCTGCACCAGGGGCTCCTCCTCAGCTCAGCTCCATGTGAGGGCGTGGGTCTCTCCTGGATCCTCACATGAAGCCACAGCCTGAGGGAGGAGCACCAGGCAGCCCCAGGCTCCAGTGGAGGATATGGAGAGCGATGGAGGGTAAGGATGAATATATGCCAGATGAAATGGATGTGAGGGTCTGAAAGCTCTTTGAAGGAAACTTGAACAGAGGTGAATCCAGAGGAGAGGAAGAATAGGAGACGAAAAAGGAGATGAGTGGAGAGAATGAATTAAATGGAGGGTCATAAAAGAGACTGATGGGTGTACTTCAAGAATGAGGGTAGCGCTTTACTTTAAAATGAGGGGAAAATGAGGAAAAGAAACTGGATATGAAAAGCAAACATGGGACTGAGTTGCAGGGCCAGTGTTTACACTCCTATTGCATGTTGCTAATACACTGTTCCTGGGAGCACCCAAAAGGAGTAAATTGCCTTGATGACAGATGTTAAAAGGAGAAGAAAATACTGGCCAAGCTACCTTCCTGAGAAAGCATGGCAACATGGGGTTTAGAGAAAAAAGAGACCATAAAGCTTATGCTGCCATAGAGGAAACAACCATTGTGCAATCATTTTGTAAGTGTTAAAGCACCAGAAAGACACAATGCTTAGATATTATATATTCATAGTGGTTATCAAATAAATTTTAGTGAATCAGATGCTCTGGACATTATACTGTTTCAGATTCCCAATAATCACGCAAAGGAGATAGAAGTTTTGAAGAGTTCAGTTGAGGGACGAGAGGCAAATACCTAGGAAGATAAATAAGTTGGCTCAGTTAAACAAGCAGGAGTTTGCAGAAGCAGGGCCTGAGGTTGAGCTGGTCCTAAGTCCCAGGCGCTTGATCACCTCACTCTGGTAGAGTGTCACAGGTTTCAACTGGGCTGACAGCGGGTTTGGGAGAGGCCCTCTGCCTCCTCCACCCACAGCTTTGTGATGACCAGCACATGGACCAGAGCTTTCTAATCCCCTTTTCCTTCTTACCTAGAAAGAGTGGTCCTTGGTTTCCAGAATCAGGGTTGGTGGTAAAGGCCCAGTTGATGGAAGAAAGACCAAGAATGTCTTTGCTGTCACCACAGTCAAGTAGCTGGGCCAGCTGCCACTGCAGACAATCAGTCATGTGGGTGCTTTTCTGAAGTTGTGTCTGTGAAGTTGGCACCTCTGACCCTGGGAAACTCACAGGTTCTTGGTGAGAGTCCTCCCAGGTGTCACCTGAAAGGAAAAGAGGGTTTCTTGCTAAGGAAAAGCATGTTCTTGCTAAGGAAAAGCTTTTTCTTGCTAAACCCTCCCAGAGGGCCCATTTCTGCTGTCCTAGCCCATGAGTAAAACCACCAAATAACGCAGACAACAATGGCAGACATCAATGTGAAGAAGGCGCCATAATTATGGCTGGGACTGGGGTGCAGAGAAGGCAGGTGCTAGGCTGCAATTTCTTGAAATGAGAAATCATCCACT
This sequence comes from Muntiacus reevesi, assembly GCF_963930625.1. Classification (NCBI taxonomy): domain Eukaryota; kingdom Metazoa; phylum Chordata; class Mammalia; order Artiodactyla; family Cervidae; genus Muntiacus; species Muntiacus reevesi. The sequence goes on from NC_089249.1 coordinate 85,130,497, forward strand.
TGAGATGAGAGGGTTTGGGTGACACAGGAGGTGAAGCCTCTTATTCTGTTATTAGCCTTAGTCTTGGAGCCTAGAGAGAAGGTTCTAGACAAGCCGCTAAGAATGGGGGAAAAAGAGTTGTTGATATATACCCACAGAAATAAAAGGACAGGAAGAGACATATGGCCTGAAAGCTTCAGGTCCTACTAGAATTTGAGCTGAGAAAATAGAGTACATTCCAGACCCTTTTGAACTTCCTTGCTTGAAATTTTTGTCTACCCTCCCACTCACCCGTACATGTACATATAGAATAAAATCTATTCCCATGTGGGGCAGAATGGGGATGGATGGTATTAGCAGCTAGAACTAGTGGGGGAGAGGGCCGAGACCCTGTTGGAAACATATTTGTGTCTCTTTGAAGAGATTATATAAGTACACTCCTTCAATACATGTCCCTCCACTGGTGCCTCGACAGTGCTCGTGATGAAATCTGTTTATATATTTCTACTGTGAAATGAGTACATATTCTCAGAACCTGGGCTAACCAAAGGCACGAAGTACCCTCATCTGGTGCAGGTCAGGCTGCTGTGAGGTCTCGGCCACCAGGGCCTGCTCTCCATTGCTGTGGGGCTCTCCTCCCACCTCCTTATGCATCCGCACCCTCAACAAGGTTTGTTTCTGTAACTGTCTCTCATGTGTCTGTTATCTCTCAGTCTTCCAGAGAGCATCTCAGTTTGACTCTTATCAAAGATTCATCCAACCTCCTTCCAACTGCTTTCTCTGATTCAGTCCTCTCCACACTCTCAAAGGTCACCTGGCTTATCACCCCCCAATCCTGTTTTATCACATGTGCCTCAGTTTATGGAAATTCATCCTCCCTTCCCTGCTGCACAGATCGAACCTCCTCACCTGCCTTTCCAGTGCTCCTGTCTTCTGTCCCTCTTCCTTCTGCAATATCACTTCCCACAACTCCGTCTGCAAATCCTCCTAGGACTCAGGCTGGCCCCTTTCTGACCCCAGCCCTGTACCAGGAGCCTCTGTGAGCTTCCAAGGCTTTTTCCAAAAGCACCTCTGTCAGTCTGGTGTGCCCTTCATATTTCCACCAGGCAAAGTTCATTAAACATTAATCATCATGTTTTAGGACACTTCATCAGACTTTATGATAATTCACATTGGACTGAAGGGTAAATCCTTGTATATCAACAAATTTGGTGTTTGAAAGAACTGTCAAAACTAATATTCTCCAATGTTATTATCAATCGATGTCTAGGATTGTTTTTAATTAGCCTTGTGTAATTTCATTATCTAATTTTATTTGCCTTTCTTGAGAATGGGTTTTATTAAACCTATACTTTGAATATTCTTTGTGTTGACAGAATATATACTAACCAAACATTTTATCAATCATCAACAATACTGCCCAATATTGTTAGTGTGGGGAAGAGCCTCCAACAGAAGATCAAGATGTAATTTAAAAATCAAGTGTCTGTGTTGTTTCTGCAGAGTTTCTCCTTGTACAGAGAGGACGGGGTAGGCCTGACTACTTGTACCCGCACGGCTGCATAATAGCTATTCACACTGTCCTCAGGTTACCATGCCAACCCAGACGCAGGATGGATCCTCTATAGTTAGATATTCTATTCATTCATCTCAATCCATCTGTGGGGATTTGGCCTTTCCTGGCCCATTGTGAACAATGGACTCCCAGGACTGGGCCATATCACACACTCACAAACATCTCAGACACATATCTGAGTCACGTGTCTGAGCCTCACTCATCCTCTTCACGGGAACCCACACCCGGCGGTCAGTGTCTCTGAGATAGAGCTCCACAGTTTTCAATGGCTTCAGCACAGCCAAATTCAAGGTCTACCTGGACCTGTCGTGACAGCAGGTGACCTGGGGGCAGGAGTGGGGAGCGGCGTGGACTCTCACCCTGGCTGATCCCAGAGAGAGCCCCGTGGAGCTGTGGCTCCACATGGAGGGGCCGGGGAGCCGCTGGCTCTGCCCTTGGGACACAGTGCACAGAGGGACTGGGAGCTGGCCGGTCTGAGTGAGGGACCACAGGCGTCCTCTGCAGCCCTCTGGCAACTTTCTGTTGAAGATTAAGATACTTGCAAATCATTTGGTTAGGGCAAAGAGAAAAACATGAGCACCATCCTCTGTGAGTCACTGATAGTCCGACTGCTGAGAGGAGAGGACAGAGCCCGAGCCAGGAGTCAGGCCCAGGAGAGGTCAGTGTCCCACCTGCCAGTGGCCAGGAGTCTGGGCCCAGTGAAGGAACCTGCTGATCCTCAGTGCCCTCGGTTCCGCCATGAGACACCTCAGCTACCTGAGAGGGTGCCTGGGAGGGCTGAAGGGGTTATAGTGCACTAGGAGCTCGCTTAGGAAGAGCATGGCGGACAGCAGGTACACAATGACTGTGTGTTCCCTTTCTGGTTTGTGAACTACTGTGATCCTGAGAAAGCCTTTGCTTCTCTGCTCCTCAGGGAAGAATGAGAAATAAGAAATAAACTGCTTCCAAGGGGAAAAGGCACCAACTGATTGATGGACAACATTTATATGCCAAATATCATTTTAAAAGCAGTCAGATAAAGTCTGATACATAATGGAGTTTATTCTGGTTTATCAAGATGATCTTATGAATCAAAGTCCTAACAGTAAGAATGCTTCTCCTAAAGAAAAAGTCAAAAAAATAGCCCAAGAAGGATTTCATACTAGGTGTTAATTTCCACACCAAATGAACTGCTACACAAGTGGACCTGGCCCATAAATTAGGTCAATACCCCCATCAGATACACAGGTTATGGGTGTTTCCATGAGATTATACCACTGAGATTGCTTAAAACATTGAAACTATAACCCACACATGGAAAACTCCTTTTTGCTGCGCAAAGGATGAAAGACAGGGTGTTTCTAGAGGATGGAACACCAGAGACAGATATTTGGCTTCATGGGAATGACAGGGCATAGGCAGATTTGATGCTCAGGACCTAGTATCTAAATGATTCAGAGGGAGGTAGGCAGCAAAGGGGTAAGAACCTGGAGTGGGGAACAACATAACATGCATTACAAATATGGAGCAGATTGCAATCATGGATGCAATGCCAGAGAGCTTGCCAGAAACTATCCAAGAAATAAAATTAGGAACAAAATTTCATGACTACAAGGATTCTTATCTTGATAAAAAGAGCTCTGTTACACAAATTCCTGCAGGTGAGACAGTGGTCGCTGAGATTCTGCCCTTATCCCTCCACTTGCCCTCTCTGGTCTGACTTGATATCACAAGCCTGTGCTGGTGAGATGAGTTCAGGTGACAGAGGGCAGCCTGGGGCCAGGAGAATGCAAAGGCTCATGATGCCTTTTAAAATTCAAACTGAGAACATAGTTCTAATCGACCCGAGCCCAAGAACCTGTCTGGGAGTACTCACCGTTTACATCTAGAGCCAAGAAAACTTCTCTCTTCTCTGTTGGGAAGGAGACACACCTAGAAGGAGGACAGGAGTCTTCCAGATGATGGCCAATAGAAGCAGCCAGATAACATTCATCCAGTGAGTCCGGGTGGACTTCATTCTCTTCTACCGCCAGCTGCTCCATACTGAGATTTGTGGGGTTGGGAGAGCAGATGGTTAAACAAGAGGGATTAGTCAACCTGGAGCCATAGCTGGTTTTGATGGGAGGGTTAAGGGACATGTAGGGAAAAATAAATGGGGAGTGCCCTTAAAGGGAAGCATAAAAATCACCCCACCCACAACCCCCATCTGGGGCCTGAAGGCGCTTGCAAAGGGAAAGGGAGAGAGAGTGAGGGAGAGTGAGCATGAGATGCTCTGAGCACAGAGAAGAAATGAGTTCAGGAGGAAGGAGAGGAGCCACCCCAGGACACATAGTCATGTCACACATGGCCTCAGAACATAAAGGCGGCTTCAAATGCACCATAAATTTTGTTGAAATCTACATGCTGCATCCAGATGAACACCAGGTCTGGCAGCATAATGGACTCCTAGAAATCTTGTGTCTACAAGACCAATTTTTTTAATACTGCGATGGGACATGAATTTTTTTTCCTAGTTACTTTCCTTGCCACGAAATAACTGCCAAGGTCTTAAGACCAAAGACAGAGGCAGATAAGGGTGGCATGCTCGTTTTAATGAAAAGGAGAGTACAGAGGAGCACAAGAAATATTGTGGCTGATCAGTAGCCCTGCTTCAACTGACTGCAAGTTACTTTAATTGAGAGGGATTCACAAAGGGTGAAAACAGACAACCTTGTTACAGGGACAATTTGTGGTGGTCTGAATGGAAAAAATAGGCATGTTCAGCACTTTCTGATTCCCCTGCATGTGAGATGACAAAATGTCACTACTGATGTCAGACCCACGTTTCTCCATAGTTACCTAGAACAGATGATGTCTTGATTTTCCCCGTCCTCAAGATCAGCATGATTTTCTATGGATAAATTCAGACAAGTTGAGAAACATTTAGCAGATCTCATTGTGTAAATTAATAATCCAGTGTCTAATACTACTATAGGGACATTTATATCAGCAATGAGATGATAGACTATTTAAGAAGGATATTCCAGATGCTTCAAGTTGGATCTCTCAGACTTTCCTTGGTTTACATGATAAGTCAAAGGAAAAGAGAGAGCCTATGGGTTGATAGAAGTGAACCAAAGTAGTGACACCTCCAAAGGTATAAACAAGCCTGTCAAAAGCCCTGGACAGGTGTAGGAGCTCAGGGACATTACCCAGAAATGAAAATTTAAGCATTTCATGTGAGATAAGAGGTTCACTCAAAATTAGGAAGCCTGAAAGGTACCTCCTGTGCCACAACTTGGTTTACTTTCCTGAACCATCAGGCGAGATCTCCCTTCCCTGGTAGATCCTCACCACAGTATTGTCTTCCAAGTCTCAGTAAAAAGTTAAAGATTCATCTTCCCCACAGAGTCTGTGGCATAGCCCACAGCATTCTTGCAGAATACTATAATACTCATGAGTTTTCTCATACTACCCTGTATTGTTAAGTGCACCACAGGGCAAACGTGTTTCCAGATGCCAAACATGAGCAAGAAAAATACAACGGATGACAACAAAAAATTCCTAGGTAGAAAAGACAAAGGCAAAAAAAAAAAAAAATTGAAAAAAAAAAAAAAGAAAAGACAAAGGCAAGAAACTCCTACAGGATGTAGTTTGTACTGTTGGGAGGGAAGAGATGAAGCAAAGTCCAATTTGAAGGAGAACCTCATGAGATAAAAGAAGTGGGGAAGTCTAAATTGGAAAACTTTTAAATGTGCATCAATATACATTTCATATATATAGAAACACACTACATATGATATTTATACATAATTTATATAAGGCGTAGCTGATATGATAAACATGGAAGAAAACGCACAGGTGAGTGTGTTTTTGATGGAATAAATGAATGAAGGATTTGAGCTATTGAATGGATCATTCTCTTGGCTTCCTAATGAGTTGAATTTGGAAAAGAAAACAGAAAAAGAAGAAGAATGAGAAAGAAGCTCTATTTGGTGACAGGAACTAGGAGATATGGGGGGGCAGGTGGGAGTCACAGTGTGAAGGGGTGTGAAAGTAAAGAGCATTAAGACTACATTTTGCTGCAAAATCTGCTGTGAATCCTGGATTTATGTTCAGGTCTCCATGGAAAGTGAGCAGGAAACAGAGTGACTGAGCCAGTGGGGTTCAGTCTTGGCTGAGAATGTGGGAGACCAAGCAAAAGAAAAAGAGAGATGAGTGGAAGAGGAAACAATAAACACCACAAGACCTACTGGCTCTTGTCAGGCTCTGCACTCCTCCCTCCCTGAGCACTTTCCGTGAGACTCTGCATGCTGCACCAGGGAGCTCCTTCTCAGCTCAGCTCCATGTGAGGACGTGGGTCTCTCCTGGATCCTCACATGAAGCCACAGCCTGAGGGAGGAGCACCAGGCAGCCCCAGGCTCCAGTGGAGGATATGGAGAGCGATGGAGGGTAAGGATGAATACGTGCCAGATGAAATGGATGTGAGGGTCTGAAAACTCTTTGAAGGAAACTTGAACAGAGGTGGATCCAGAGGAGAGGAGGACTAGGAGACGAAAAAGGAGATGAGTGGAGAGAATGAATTAAATGGAGGGTCATAAAAGAGACTGATGGGTGCACTTCAAGAATGAGGGTAGCCCTTTATTTTAAAATGAGGGGAAAATGAGGAAAAGAAACTGGATATGAAAAGCAAACATGGGACTGAGTTGCAGGGCCAGTGTTTACACTCCTATTGCATGTTGCTAATACACTGTTCCTGGGAGCACCCAAAACGAGTAAATTGCCTTGATGACAGATGTTAAAAGGAGAGGAAAATACTGGCCAAGCTACCTTCCTGAGAAAGCAAGGGAAGTTGGGGCTTAGAGAAAGCGGAGACCATAAAGCTTATGCTACCATAGAGGAAACAATCATTGTGCAATCATTTTGTAAGCGTTAAAGCACCAGAAAGACACAATGCTTAGATATTATATATTCATAGTGGTTATCAAACAAATTTTAGTGAATCAGATGCTCTGGACGTTATAGTGCTTAATATTCCCAACGATCATGCAAAGGAGATCGAATTTTTCAAGAGTTCAGTTGAGCAATGATAGAGGCAAATACCTAGGAAGATAAATAAGTTGGCTCAGTTAAACAAGCAGGAGTTTGCAGAAGCAGGGCCTGAGGCTGAGCTGGTCCTAAGTCCCAGGCGCTTGATCACCTCATTCTGATAGAGTGTCACCGGTTTCAACTGGGCTGACAGCTGTTTTGGGAGAGGCCCTCGGCCTCCTCCACCCACAGCTTTGTGATGACCGGCACATGAACCAGAGCTTTCTAATCCCCTTTTCTTTCTTACCTAGAAAGAGTGGTCCTTGGTTTCCAGAATCAGGGTTGGTGGTAAAGGCCCAGTTGGTGGAAGAAAGACCAAGAATGGCTTTGCTGTCACCACAGTCAAGATGCTGGTCCAGCTGCCACTGCAGACAATCAGTCATGTGGGTGCTTTTCTGAAGCTGTGCCTGTGAAGTTGGCACCTCTGACCCTGGGAAACTCACAGGTTCCTGGTGAGAGTCCCCCAAGGTGTCACCTGAAGGGAAAAGAGGGTTCAGTAATGAAACCAATGAAAGCTTTTTCTTGTCAAGCCCTCCCAGAGGGCCCATTTCTGCTGTCCTAGCCCATGAGTAAAACCACCCAATAACCCAGACCACAAAGGCAAACATCAATGTGAAGAAGGCACCATATTTACGGATGGGACTGGGTTGTGGAGAAGGCAGGTGCTAGGCTGCAATTTCTTGAAATGAGAAATCACCCACTTGAGTCGAGAGGGTTTGGGTGACACAGGAGGTCAAGCCTCTTATTCTGTTATTAGCCTTAGTCTTGGAGCCTAGAGAGAAGGTTCTAGACAAGCCTCTAGGCATGGGGGTGAAAGAGTTGTTGATATCTACCTAGGAATAAAAGGACAGGAAGAGACATATGGCCTGAAATCTTCAGGTCCTACTAGAATTTGAGCTGAGAAAATAGAGTACATTCCAGACCCTGTTGAACTTCCTTGCTTGAAATTGTTTCTACCTTTCTACCCACCCGTACATGTACATATAGAAAAAAATCTATTCCCATGTGGGGCAGAATGGGGATGGATGGTATTAGCAGCTAGAACTAGTGGGGGAGAGGGCCGAGACCCTGTTGGAAACACCTTTGTTTCTCTTTAGAGAGATTATATAAGTACACTCTTTTAATACATGTCCCTCGACTGGTGCCTGGGCTGTGCTCCTAATGATAATCTGTTTATATTTTAACTGCGAAATGAGTACATATTCTCAGAACCTGGGCTAACCAGGCACGAAGTACCCTCCTCTGGTGTAGGTCAGGCTCCTGTAAGGTCACGGCCGCCAGGGCCTGCTCTCCATTGCTGTGGGGCTCTCCTCTCACCTCCTTATGCATCCACACCCTCAACAAGGTTTGTTTCTGTAACTGTCTCTCGTGTCTGTTATCTCTTAGTATTCCAGACAGCATCTGAGTCTGACTCTCATCAAAGATTCATCCAACCTCCTTCCAACTGCTTTGTCTGATTCAGTCCGCTCTACACTCTCAAAGGTCACCTGTCTTCAGTTCAGTTCAGTCGCTCAGTCATGTCCAACTCTTTGCGACCCCATGAATTGCAGCACGCCAGGCCTCCCTGTCCATCACCATCTCCCGGAGTTTACTCAAACTCATGCCCACTGATTCAGTGATGCCATCCAGCCATCTCATGGTCTGTTGTCCCCTTCTCCTCCTGCACCCAATCCCTCCCAGTATCAAGGTCTTTTCCAGTGAGTCAACTCTTCGCATGAGGTGGCCATAATACTGGAGTTTCAGCCTCAGCATCAGTCCTTCCAATGAACACCCAGGACTGATCTCCTTTAGGATGGACTGGTTGGATCTCCTTGCAGTCCAAGGGACTCTCAAGAGTCTTCTCCAACACCATAGTTCAATAGTATCAATTTTTTCGACGCTCAGCTATCTTCACACTCCAACTCTCACATCCATACATGACCACTGGAAAAACCATAGCCTTGACCAGATGGACCTTTGTTGGCAAAGTAATGTCTCTGCTTTTTCATATGCTATCCAGGTTGATCATAACTTTCCCTCCAAAGAGTAAGCGTCTTTTAATTTCATGGCTGCAGTCACCATCTGCAGTGATTTTGGAGCCCCCAAAAATAAAGTCTGACACTGTTTCCACTGGTTCCCCATCTAATTCCCATGAAGTGATGGGACCAGATGCCATGATCTTAGTTTTCTGAATGTTAAGCTTTAAGCCAACTTTTTCACTCTCCTCTTTCACTTTCATCAAGAGGTTTTTTAGTTCCTCTTCACTTTCTGCCATAAGGGTGGTGTCATCTGCATATCTGAAGTTATTGATATTTCTCCTGTCTTACCGCCTCCAATCCTGTTTCATCACATGCTCCTCAGTTTATGGAAATTCATCCTCCCTTCCCTGCTACAAAGATCGAACTTCCTCAACCGCCTTTCCAGAGCTCCTGTTTTCTAGTTCCTCTTTTTTCTGCAACATCACTTCCTACAGCTCCCCCTGCAAATCCTCCTACGCTCAGGCTGGCCCCTTTCTGACCCCAGCCCTGTACCAGGAGCCTCTGTGAGCTTCCAGGGCTTTTTCCTAAAGCACTTCTCTCAGTCTGGTGTGCCCTTCATATTTGCACCAGGCAAACTTCATTAATCATTAATCATCATATTTTAGGACACTTAATCAGATTTTATGATAATTCATATTGGACTGAAGGGTAAATCCTTGTACAAAATTTGGTGGTTGAAAAGACTGTCAAAATTATGTATCCCCTTATTCTCCAATGTTATTTTGAATCAATGTCTAGGATTGTTTTTAATTATCATTGTGCAATTTCATCATCTAATTTTATTTGTCTTTCTTGAGAATGGGTTTTATTAAACCTATGCTTAGAATATTTTGCATTCACAGAATGCAAAATAACCAAACATTTTATCAAACATCAACAATACTGCCCAATTTTGTTAGTGTGGAGAAAAGCCTCCAATAGAAGATCAAGTTGTAATTTAAAACTCAGGTGCTTGTGTTGTCTCTGCAGGGTTTCTCCTTGTAAATACAGGATGGGGTAGATCTGACTATTCGTATCCGCATGGCTCCATAATAGCTATTCACAGTGTTCTCAGATTATCATGTGAACCCAGACGCAGGATGGATCCTCTATAGTTAGATATTCTATTCATTCATCTCAATCCATCTGTGGGGGGCCTTTCCTGGCCAATGTGAACAATGGACTCCCAGGACTGGATCATATCACACACTCACAAACATCTCAGACACATATCTGAGTCACGTGTCTGAGCCTCACTCATCCTCTTCACGGGAACCCACACCCAGCTGTGTTTCTGAGATAGAGCTCCACAGTTTTCAATGGCTTCAGCACAGCCAAATTCAAGGTCTACCTGGACCTGTCGTGACAGCAGGTGACCTGGGGGCAGGAGTGGGGAGCGGCGTGGACTCTCACCCTGGCTGATCCCAGAGAGAGCCCCGTGGAGCTGTGGCTCCACCTGGAGGTGCCTGGGAGCCACTGGCTCTGTCCTTGGGACACAGTGCACAGAGGGACTGGGAGCTGGCTGATCTGAGTGAGGGACCACAGGCGTCCTCTGCAGCCCTCTGGCAACTTTCTGTTGAAGATTAAGATACTTGCAAATCATTTGGATAGGGCAAAGAGAAAAACATGAGCACCATCCTCTGTGAGTCACTGATAGTCCGACTGCTGAGAGGAGAGGACAGAGCCTGAGCCAGGAGTCGGGTCCAGGTGTGGTCAGTGTCCCACCTGCCAGTGATCAGGAGTCTGGGCCCAGTGAAGGGACCTACTGATCCTCAGTGCCCTTGGCTCCACCATGGGACACCACAGCTACCTGAGAGGGTGCCTGGGAGGGCTGAAGGGGTTATAGTGCACTAGGAGCTCACTTAGGAAGAGCATGGAGGACAGCAGGTGCACAATGACTGTGTGTTCCCTTTCTGGTTTGTGAACTACTGTGATCCTGAGAAAGCCTTTGCTTCTCTACTCCTCAGGGAAGAATGAGAAACAAGAAAGAAACTGCTTCCAAGGGGAAAAGGCACCAACTGATTGACGGACAACTTTTATATGCACAATATCATTTTAAAAGCAGTCAGATAAAGTCTGATACATAATGGAGTTTCTTCTGGTTTATCAAGATGATCTTATGAATCAAAGTCCTAACAATAAGAAAGCTTCTCCTAAAGAAAAAGTTAAAAAAATAGCCCAAGAAGGATTTCATACAAGGTTTTAATCTCCATACCTTATGAACTGGTTCCCAAGTGGACCTGGCCTATAAATTAGGTCAATACGCCCCATCAGATACACAGGTTATGGGTGTTTCCATGAGATTATACCACTGAGATTGCTTAAAACATTGAAACTATAACCCACACATGGAAAACTCCTTTTTGCTGTGCAAAGGATGAAACACAGGGTGTTTCTAGAGGATGGAACACCAGAGACAGATATTTGGCTTCATGGAAATGACAGGGCATAGGCAGATTTGATGCTCAGGACCTAGTATCTAAAAGATTCAGAGGGAGGTAGGCAGCAAAGGGGTAAGAACCTGGAGTTGGGGAACAACATAACATGCATTACAAATATGGAGCAGATTGCAATCATGGATGCAATGCCAGAGAGCTTGCCAGAAACTATCCAAGAAATAAAATTAGGAACAAAATTTCATGACTACAAGGATTCTTATCTTGATAAAAAGAGCTCTGTTACACAAATTCCTGCAGGTGAGACAGTGGTCACTGAGATTCTGCCCTTATCCCTCCACTTGCCCTCTCTGGTCTGACTTGATACCACAAGCCTCTGCTGGTGAGATGAGTTCAGGTGACAGAGGGCAGCCTGGGGCCAGGAGAATGCAAAGGCTCATGATGCCTTTTAAAATTCAAACTGAGAACATAGTTCTAATCGACCCGAGCCCAAGAACCTGTCTGGGAGTACTCACCGTTTACATCTAGAGCCAAGAAAACTTCTCTCTTCTCTGTTGGGAAGGAGACACTCCTAGAAGGAGGACAGGAGTCTTCCAGATGATGGCCAATAGAAGCAGCCAGATAACATTCATCCAGTGAGTCCGGGTGGACTTCATTCTCTTCTACTGCCAGCTGCTCCATACTGAGATTTGTGGGGTTGGGAGAGCAGATGGTTAAACAAGAGGGATTAGTCAACCTGGAGCCATAGCTGGTTTTGACGGTGGGGTTAAGGGACATGTAGGGAAAAACAAATGGGGAGTGCCCTTAAAGGGAAGCATAAAAATCACCCCATCCACAACCCCCATCTGGGGCCTGAAGGCACTTGCAAAGATAGGGAGAGAGAGTGAGGGAGAGTGAGCATGAGATGCTCTGAGCACAGAGAAGAAATGAGTTCAGGAGGAAGGAGAGGAGCCACCCCAGGACACATAGTCATGTCACACATGGCCTCAGAACATAAAGGCGGCTTCAAATGCACCATAAATTTTGTTGAAATCTACATGCTGCATCCAGATGAACACCAGCTCTGGCAGCATAATGGACTCCTAGAAATCTTGTGTCTACAAGACCAGTTTCTCTAATACTGCGATGGGACAGGAAGTTTTTTTTCCTAGTTACTTTCCTTGCCATGAAACACCTTCCAAGGTCTTAAGACCAAAGACAGGGGCAGATAAGTATGGCATGCTCGTTTTAATGAAAGTGAGAGTACAGAGGAGCACAAGAAATATTGTGGCTGATCAGTAGCCCTGCTTCAACTGACTGCAAGTTACTTTAATTGAGAGGGATTCATAAAGAGTGAAAACAGACAACCTTGTTACAGGGACAATTTGTGGTGGTCTGAATGGAAGAAAAAGGCATGTTCAGCACTTTCTGATTTCCCTGCATGTGAGATGACCAATGTCACTACTGATGTCAGACGCATGTTTCTCCACAGTTACCTAGAACAGATGATGTCTTGATTTTCCTCATCCTCAAGATCAGCATGATTTTCTATGGATAAATTCAGACAAGTTGAGAAACATTTAGCAGATCTCATCGTGTAAATTAATAATCCAGTGTCTAATACCACCATAGGGACATTTATATCAGCAATGAGATGATAGACTATTTAAGAAGGATATTCCAGATGCCTCAATTGGATCTCTCAGACTCTCCTTGGTTTACTTTCCTAAACCAACAGGCAAGATCTCCCTTCTCTGGTAGATCCTCACCACAGTATTCTCTTCCATGTTTCAGTAAAAGTTAAAGATTCATCTTCCCCATAGAGTCTGGGGAATAGTCCACAGCATTCCTGCAGAATACTGTAATACTCAGGCTTTTCTCATCATATGCTGACTGCTTTAGCAGAATGATGAGTGGAATGAACAAAATCTCGAGTCACATGAATCCTAGTTGTTACACAGACCATTCAGTCATTCATGGGGTGGGAAAATGTCAGGGCTCTGCCTTGCTTCATGAAACACACACGCAATGTGATGGGAGGGCTCTTTGCATCCTGGGGCCCAGATGATTGGTTTGCTAAGACAAGCAATTTAGAGAAGCAGACACGGGGGATGACAGTGACACCAGGGGAGTGACACCAGGGGAGCAACAAATAATGAAGGCTGTGAGCATTGTTGGAAAGGCACAGAAATTCAAGGGACACTTTGGGTATGAAAATGGGAGCATAGTGGGCAAGAAGAGACATTGCATAGGAATCAGGAAAAAATACAATCATCTCCGGACACCTGCAAACATACAAGTGATTGAGTGTGTCACACCAGCCTTGGGTCCGTGATCTAAATTGGGGCCTGACCTGTAGGCTTCACCTGAATGAAGAAGACAGCACAGCTCCCAGACCCCCCTGATGTCTGTAGTTAAAACTCTACCACAGAGTCCGATTCAAATCATGGTCTACAGAACTTCCAACAGGGCTGAGAAACCTCAGCACCCCAGAGGCGAGGAGTACGAAGCACACAGCGTCTACCTGGGCATCCAGGTGGAGTTCTATCACAAGAAAATACTCACTGGTTACATCCCGAGCATAAGAGACATCCACGTCCTCAGGTGAGAAGATGACAGTGCTCCTATAAGGCCAGAAGGAGTCTGACAGGCTAGGAAGAACCGAGTAAGTCAGATAATAGTCATCCAGAGAGTTCTGTGGGACACCATCTTCTACCATCTGTGGCATCTGTCTGCTGAACCTGGTGGGGGAGGGAGGGCAAAAGATTAAGCCAAGACTGATCAGAAACTCTACAGTTCTATCTGGTTCTGATGGAATGTTTGAGTGGTGAAGCACGCCAAGGGTCTCATCCATTAGAGAGAGAAAAGTCTGTTTTGTGTGTGAGACACAGCGTGGTTTCACAGGGGCAGAAGAGAGAAAGAGCAGTAGGGGCTCAGTGCTCTGGCCAAAGAACAGGCTGATGAACAGACCGAATTCTCTCTGATGGTGCAGTCATGCCTCACATACAGGGACACAGAACATTGGCTTTCACACTTCCATTTACACCGCATGACATTACTATGACACACACGCCAGCATGCTGACACCAAACAGAAAGCAGATACGCATCTCACTCTGTAAACCACACCTGATATAAAGGTTGAGTGCAAACACACCAGTCTGACTTAGTTCACCCGGGTCAACTGATTTGGGTTTTAAACTTGACAAGTAAATAAGAAATGGGAAACAATAGAAGTACCACAGTGAAAGCAGGGAACATTATGAAAAAGGGTAATAGTGGTGGGCAACACTGCCGACACAATATGTTCAGCACTTTCTGTTTTTCCCTGGATCGGGGTCTGTAGACATCATCACTGTACAAAGAGCCCACAGATATTCAAAATTACCTCGGGGCAACCACCTCTGGTCCTTTCAGGTCATCATGATCATTCTGCTTTTCTGCAAATAAATTAACAGGAGAGTTATATCGGGCAAATGCCTTTCAAAAATGTCCAATCCTGTGCCTATGTTCACAATGTGGTAACAGGCTCTTGAGACAGAAATCATCCAGGAGGCCCTAGAAAGAGCCTCATAAGGTGGCACTGGTTTCCTTCTTGAGCCATTGGGCAAATTTCCTTGATATCCTATGTCATTGGCAGAGTATCCTGGTCGTGAGTCTGTGCAAACAGCTAAATAAATCCTTTTCCCCACAGTTCCTGGGGAACAACTTTGCTACATCCTCAGCCTGCTATAATACTCAGGATTTTGTCATCTGAAATGTTGTTTACTAATGGGATAAGTGATTACACAGTGAGATTAAGTGGAAGTGGAATCCATACACCATGAAGTCAAGTGACTCTCAAAGCTGCAAACAGTGACCATTCATCAGATTGGGAAGTTCCAGGGCCCTGCCTTAGCTCAGAAAAACATACCAAAGGATGACAGTGTGGTTTACCTTCTGGTTTCAGAGACGTCGAACAAGATAAGTCAAAGGAAAAGAGAGAGCCTATGGGTTGATAGAAGTGAATCAAAGTAGTGACATCTCCAAAGGTATAAACAAGCGTGCCAAAAGCCCTGGACAGGTGTAGGAACTCAGGGACATTACCCAGAAATGAAAATTAAAGCATTTCATGTGAGATATGAGGTTCACTCAAAATTAGAAAGCCTGAAAGGTACCTCCTGTGCCACATCTGCTGAGGTACACGTGAGTCTGGCTGGACCACCTTGGGTAGAGTGGTTTACCACAGGGACACCCATGACAGTGAACTTAGAAAAGTTCATTCATAGAATGTCTTATTTTAAATGGAATTATAGAGTCTGATTCAAACCAGGCTTCAGGATGTAAGCATAGGGTCTATTAAAGGGGATTAATTCTCCAGGAGTAGACTAACAGATGTAATGAAGACTACCTGTGAGACCAGTTGGAATTTCATCCTCTTCAGCATGAGAGCAACCACAGGCTCCATCCATTGCAGACTCCACATTCTCTTCATCAAATGCAACTTTCCCATCACTGTAAGGCTGGTTGCAGGTAGAACCTTCCTGGGGAGTGGAAGCTACTGAAACACATTCATCCTGGGATTGCGGGAACACCACCTTCCTTTCCACATCCTGCACGTTCACACTGTGTCAGATGGAGAAGGGAGGGCAGAAGATTAAGAGGACTCGGTTCCAAGCTATCTGGCTGGTTTTGATGACAGGCATTGAGAGTGGTCACGGAAAGCAAAAGGGCAGCCCCCTTAAGGAGGGAAGTAACTGCTCCTGATGTGGAGTGGAGTGTGGCTGCCCTGGGGTGGGAGAGAGACAGCAGGTTCTCCGGGCACTGGCCACACAACCATTGTTTGAAGGAGGAGACTGAATGTTCCCTGCATGCTAACCTCATGACGCCCAGCATGCACAGAGGACTGGGACAGCAGTTCAAACTTTTCTGCACACATTGTGTTGATCTGGATATCCTGTGTCCAAGTCAACACAGCTGTTAAGAAGTTAAAATGTTTGTGTTTGGACTCTATTCCATTCAATTTAAAATTTTTTATTTGCACAAATATACATTCCCATTCAGTTTTTCAGAGTTGGAGAAAAAGGAGTTAGAGACTAGATATTCTGCCTTCAAGAACTATTTTTTCAATATTTTGTTGTAATATGAATATTGTTCTATTTTCTTCCCTTGAAACCCAATATTTGCCAACATGCTGATGCCAAACCAGTGTAAGACCATAGGATCTCACCCTACATTAACCGCTCAGGAGAAAGCACATGAACACAGGAACTCCTAGGTTTGGTTATTTCACCTGGGTCAACTCACTGTACATTACTAAGCTTGAAGGATTAAAAAATTGAAATCCACAAACTTGTGAAACTTAAATAGACAATGTTGTTAAAGAGATAATTGCTGTTGAATGAATAGATGAAAGAATTACATAGACTATTTTCTATTTTTCTCTGGATCTGAGGTCTCTTGCTGTCACCACTGACATTCATAGCCCACAGATCTTCAAATTACCTGGGAAATGTGAGCTCTTGTCCATTCACTTGCTTGTGATAATTTTCATTGTCTAGTAAGAAATTCAGAGACAGCAGGTCATAATAAGGAAATCAGACCTCACACATATCTACTCAGTAATCACATATACAACAAGGACTTTAATATTCTCATTGTAAGAACATAATTCTTTAGCAAAGTTATTCTAGGACACTTAAGTCTTATGAGAATTAGACTGGACTGCTTCCAGAGCCATTGAGGAAATATGCTGCTTGATCTGGTATCTCTCCCAACATCCTTTGTTCTGAGTCTGTATAAGCAGTTAAAAATGTATTTTCCACAGGAGATGCTGGAACATGAGCTGAGTTATTTTCTAGAATTATTTTGTAGTACTGCTTAGTCCCATCAGATTATGTGGTTGTTGATGGTTTAGAGGAATTTATACTTGGGACTAGAGCGATGTTTGAATTGTGAAAGCGTTAGCCGCTCAGTAGTATCCGTCTCTTTGTGACCGCATGGACTACAGCCCACCAGGCTCCTCTGGCCATGGAATTCTCCACACAAGAATACTAGAGTGGGTGCCATTCTCTTCTCCAGAGGATCTGCATGACGCACGGATTGAACCTGGGTCCCCTGCATTGCGGACAGATCTTTATCATCTGATCCACCAGGAGAGCCCAGCGAATTGTACTAACCCTCAAATCAAAAAGAATCTTTGATGCTACACAGAAACCATGGCCATTGGAAGCTGGAGGAACGGCCAGAGCCCAGTCTTGCTGCATGGAAACATCCAAGCGAGGCTATGGTACAGTTGTGTCTGTTTTGGTGTCACATAACATGTTAGCTAAGACCTGGCAACATCGAAGAAAGGGAGACTGGGATTGAGAGCAGTAAAACAAAACCTGGAAATCACCTCTCCTTATAAAGAGGCAAGTCTGTCATCATGTCTGGAGAGGCCAGGAACATTTACAAAAATTCGATCACTGCAGGTAACAATACACTGGCTCCAAACTAGTTCTGACAGATACCCCCTATGGATTTCCAGCTGAGGTGGGTGAGAGTTGTCACAATTCATTTGGGTCAAATGCCTGACACTGGGGTCAGGGTGACAGAGGCAAGCCCGAAGCCAAGAAAAGAATGAAAGCTCCCTGACCCACCTGATGTCTCTGTTCCATAATAAAGCCTTTTCCTTGGATTCAACTTAGAGG
This sequence comes from Muntiacus reevesi, assembly GCF_963930625.1. Taxonomy (NCBI): domain Eukaryota; kingdom Metazoa; phylum Chordata; class Mammalia; order Artiodactyla; family Cervidae; genus Muntiacus; species Muntiacus reevesi. The sequence goes on from NC_089249.1 coordinate 85,148,140, forward strand.
TGTCTATACAATCTGTCCTCAGAGATGACCTTACTTGGTCTACACAGCTTGTGGGGAGAAATAATATGGGGGATACCTGAAATATTGGTTGGAATTTCATCTTCTTTAGCATGAGAGTAACCACATGTTCCATCCGGATCAACGTCTACTTCCAGTTCATTAAAGTTAAATTTGTCATCACTGTAAGGCTGGTGCTTATCAGAACTTCCTTGGAGAATTGAAAGCATCAAAACACATTCATCCTTGGATTCTTCATGCACTTCCTTCTTTTCAACGTCCTGCAGCTCCATGCTGTGCCAGATGGGAAAGGAATGACAGAAAATTAAATGAAGAAGATCTGACCCCAAGCCATGCTGGCTGGTTTTGACAGGAGGCATGGGGAATGGTCACAGAGAGTACAAGAGCAGGCCCCTTCAAGACAGAAGGAACTGTCCTCTCTTATATGAAGTGGAGTGTGTCTGGGGATGGGAGAGGGGATCAAGCAGGTACCAAACAGACCAGTCACAAAGCTCTGATGAGGAAGGAGCCTCAACCATCCCAGGATGGTACTTTCAGGAACAGGAAGCACAAATGAACTTCCACACCAAGTGCTTCCCCACAGGTCCTAAGCCATGTTGAATTTAAGATGAAGTAGTCAAGTGAATAAGGGCTTCCCTGGTGGCTCAGGAGGCTGAATAGCTCCTGCCAATGCAGAGATGTGGCTTTGAACCCTGGCCAGGAAGATGCCTTGGAGAAGGAAATGGCAACCCACTCTAGTCTTCTTGATGGGAAAATGCATGGGACAGAGGAGCCTGGCATGTTCCAGTCTGTGGGGGTCACAAAGATTCAGAGACAACAGAGCAACTGAGCATGCCCAGTGAGGTGAGTACAGATATTAAAGCTTTACAGACTCTCTGAGATGCTCTCCCTTCTCTTTAGGGATTGAAAGGCCTCTCAGGCCTCTTTCCCTTACTAGTATCACAGACACTAGATTTCTTTTCTGGACAGATGTCCTGGTGTTTAATTTTGCTAGGTGCTTCTCTACTAATTCCGTTGCTAGTTACCTTCCTTCCAAGGGTTGAAAACAACTGTGTAGAAATCGATATTTATCTCACTTGGACTTCCTGTAGAAGAGAACAGATGCTCTCTGTGTATACAGGAAATCCTAAGGGTGGTGCATTCACTTTGGGTCATACATACAAGTAGCACAGAGACAACAGACAACCACGTTACAGGGACACTTCCATGTGGGTTGAGTGAAGTAAATTAATACCATGTGAATTTGTGCTTATACTGACATCTGGCATGTGACTCTCTTGAGTTCACTTATTGTTCTTTTGTGACCCTGTCCATGTTTTCCCTACACATTACCAGCTCCTGACAGACAAACTGAAAACCACAATCACAGAAAACTAACCACTCTAATCACATGGGGCACAGCCTTGACTGACTCAATGAAACTATGAGAAACGCCGTGATAGGTCATGGTGGAGAGTTCTGACAAAACGTGGTCCACTGAGAAGGGAATGGCAAACCACTTCAGTATTTTTGTCTTGAGAACCCCATGAACAGTATGAAAAGACAAAAAGATAGGCCACTGAAAGATGAACTTCCCATGTTGGTAGGTGCCCAATATGCTCCTGGAGATCAGTGGGGAAATAACTCCTTAAAGAATGAAGAGATGGAGCCAAAGCAAAGACAACAGCCAGCTGTGGATATGCCTGGTGATGGAAGCAAGGTCTGATGCTGTAAAGAGCAATACTGCATGGGAACCTGGAATGTTAGGTCCGTGTTTCAAGGCAAATTGGAAGTGGTCAAACAGGAGATGGCAAGAGTGAACGTCAACATTTTAGGAATCAGCGATCTAAAATGGACTGGAATGGGTGAATTTGACTCAGATGACTATTATATTTACTACTATGGGCAAGAATCCCTTAGAAGAAATGGAGTAGCCATGATAGTAAACAGAAGAGCCCAAAATGCACTACTTGGATGTAATCTCAAAAAGGACAGAATGATCTCTATTCGTTTCCAAGGCAAACCATTCAGTATCACAGGACTCCAAAACTATGTCTTGGCCAGTAATGCTGAAGAAGCTGCAGTTGAACAGTTCTCTGAAGACCTACAAGACCTTCGAGAACTAACACCCATAAAAGATGTTCTTTTCATTATAGGGGACTGGAATGCAAAATTAGGAAGTCAAGAAACACCTAAAGTAACAGGCAAATTTGGCCTAGGGGTACACAATGGAGCAGGGCAAAGGCTAATAGAGTTTTGCCAAGAGAACGCGCTGGTCATAGCAAACACCCTCTTCCAACAACACAAGAGAAAACTCTACACATGGACATCACCAGATGGTCAGCACCAAAATCAGATTGATTACATTCTTTGCAGCCAAAGGTGGAAAAGTTCTATACAGTCAGCAAAAAGAAGACCAGGAGCTGACTGTGGCTCAGATCATGAACTACTTAATGCCAAATTCAGACTTAAATTGAGACAAGTAGGGAAAACCACTAGACATTCAGGTATGACCTAAATAAAATCCCTTATGATTAAACAGCAGAGGTGAGAAGCAGGTTTAAGGGACTAGATCTGATAGAGTGCCTGATGAACTATCGACGGAGGTTTGTGACATTGTACAGGAGACAGAGATCAAGACCATCTCCAATAAAAAGAAATGCAAAAAGGCAAAATGGCTGTCTGAGGAGGCAGTACAAAGAGCTGTGAAAAGAAGAGAAGTGAAAACCAAAGGAGCAAAGGAAAGATATTCCCATTTGAATGCAGAGTTCCAAAGAAGAGCAAGGAGAGATAAGAAAGCCTTCCTCAGTGATCAGTGCAAAGAAATAGAGGAAAAAATAGAATGGGAAAGACTAGAGATCTCCTCAAGAAAATGAGAGATACCATGGGAACATTTCATGCAAAGATGGGCTCAATAAAATTGTATGGACCTCACAGAGTAGAAGATATGAAGAAGAGGTGGCAATAATACACAAGAACTATACAAAAAAGATTTTCATGATCCAGATAACCACGATGGTGTGATCACTCACCTAGAGCCGGACATCCTGGAATGTGAAGTCAAGTAGGCCCTAGGCAGCATCACTATGAACAAAGTTAGTGGAGGTGATGGAATTCCAGCTGAGCTATTTCAAATCCTAAAAGATGATGCTGTGAAAGTGCTGCACTCAAAATGCCAGCAAATTTGGAAAACTCAGCAGTGGCCAAAGTCCTGAAAATGTCATATTTCATTCCAGTCCCAAAGAAAGGCAATGCCAAAGAATGCTCAAACTACTGCACAATTGCACTCATCTCACATGCTAGTAAAGTAATGCTTAAAATCCTCTTAGCCAGGCTTCAACAATACCTGAACCATGAACTTGCAGATGTTCATCTGGTTTTAGAAAAGGCAGAGGAACCAGAGATCAAATTGTCAACATCCGTTGGATCAATGGAAAAGCAAGAGAGTTCCAGAGAAAACATCTATGATGTTTTATTGACTATGCCAAAGCCTTTGACGTGTAAGCTAAGCTAAGTCACTTCAGTTGTGTTCGACTCTGTGGGACCACATAGATATCAGCCCACCAGGCTCCCTGGTCCCTAGGATTCTCCAGGCAAGAACGCTGGAGTGGGTTGCCATTTCCTTCTCCAATGCAGGAAAGAGAAAATTGAAAGTGAAGTCACTCAGTCGTGTCTGACTCTTAGAGACCCCATGGATTGCAGCCTACCAGCTCCTCCATCCATGGAATTTTCCAGGCAAGAGTACTGGAGTGGGGTGCCATTGCCTTCTCCGTTTGACTGTGTGCATCACCACAAACTGTGGAAAATTTTGAAAGAGATGGGAATACCAGACCACCTGACCTGCCTCTTGAGAAATCTGTATTTCTCAGATTCCTCAGGTCAGGAAGCAACAGTTAGAACTGGACATGGAATAATGGACTGGTTTCAAACAGGAAAATGTGTACATCAAGGCTGTATGTTGTCACCCTCCTTATTTAACTTTCATGCAGAGTACATCGTGAGAAATGCTGGGCTGGATGAAGTACAACCTGGAATCAAGATTGCCAGGAGAAATATCAGTAACCTCATATATGCAGATGATACCACCCTTATGGCAGAAAGCAAAGAAGAACTGAAGAGCTTCTTGATGAAAGTCAAAGAGGAAAGTGAAAAAGTTGGCTAAAGCTCAACATTCAGAAAACTAAGACCATGGCACCTGGTCCCATCACTTCATGGCAAATAGATCGGAAGACAGAGGAAACAGTATCAGACTTATTTTGGGGGGGTCCAAAATAACTGCAGATGGTGACTGCAGCCGTGCAATTAAAACTCGCTTACTCCTTGGAAGAAAAGTTATGACCAAACTAGATAGCATATTGAAAAGCAGAGACATTATTTTGCCAACAAAGGTCCATGTAGTCAAGGCTATGGTTTTTGCAGTAGTCATGTATGGATGTGAGAGTTGGACTATAAAGAGAGCTGAGCACTGAAGAAAAATGCTTTTGAACTGTGGTGTTGGAGAGGACTCTTGAGAGTCCCTTGGACTGCAAGGAGATCCAACTAGTCCATCATAAAGGAAATCAGTCCTGAATATTCTCTGGAAGGACTGATGTTGAAGCTGAAACTCCAGTACTTTGGCCACCTGATGCGAAGTTCTAACTCATTTGAAAACACCCTGATGCTGGGAAAGATTGAAGGTGGGAGGAGAAGGGAACGACAGAGGATGAGATGGTTGGATGGCATCACCGAGTCAATGAACCTGAGTTTCAGATTCCGTAAGTTGGTGGGAGACACCAGGGAGGCCTGGTGGTCTGCAGTCCATGGGGTCACAAAGAGTCTGACACGACTGAGGGACTGAACTGAACTGAACTGATAGATAATCATCACCTGGGGCTTGGTGTTTCTTGTGCTTGTTCATCGACTTCATCTTCATCTTCATCAATTTCTGCAAACAAAATCGGAAAAACCCAGTCAGCTTTTAGTCACTTCACCCACTGCAAACACAGGGACTCATGTTCACAGAACCATAAACATCTATGTATGAGTCAGTACTGTACGGGAGTTTTAATGCATTGTCTTTAAACAACTGCCCAAGCATGGATTTCTGATCCAACAGGCAGTCTGTTTCTAAACTGGTAGGTCATCCTCAGGACACCATCTGCTTGAAATTGGGCAAACATTTAAATTGTCTTTTCTTCCTTCTATCACCTCACATTGTCCACCTCCCATCTCCACTTCTACAAATGTATCATCCATCCTGCCAAAAATTCTGCCAAAGACGCAGCCTCTATAAACCTTCTCAGGTCTCACAAGATGCCATCCTTGCTCTAAGGAGAACAACCACATCCCACATTCCTCCATCTGGGAACATCCTGGTTCTTCAAGGTAGCTTTTGTGTGCTATCTGGGAAACTCTCTATGGAAAGTGAGTGCTCCAGTTCAAACAATTTTCCCAACACCAAGTCCAACTCTATCAAGTACCTTATCCAACACCACAAAGTGAAGGGCTTTCTCTTTTCTGCAGTGTATTTGTAAATATTCCCAAATTTCATCACTCTAACTACCATCAACAGATTATTTCATCCATCTTACAGATGAGAACAGTTATTAACATTAGGAAAAGCAATCATTCTCACACAGTTATAAACACAGCACTCAGCATGGAACCTGGGAACTTCCAAGCTTCATCGAGGGTTCTATTCAGTCTAACAAGCTGCCTGTCACCTCGTCCTTTCTGCGCTTCAATGCTGGCTGGATGTTGCCTCATGCCCCAGTGGCCATGGTCCATCAGGGAGGAAGCAGACTGTTGGGATACGATGGCCTCCACCCTGTGCATTTCTCCTCTGTCCTCTTCCTAAGACAATCCTGCTCCTACATAGCCCCAAATAGGACATGAAACAGGAAAGCTGATAAACATTCCCAGTGGAGGTGTTCATCTTATCAACTGGGGACCTAGGAGAGGATAAGTGCTCTCAGGGCCTGTGGCCCCCTCACCTGGGCTGAGCTTGCGGGCAAGGCACTCTGCCAGGCGGTATCCCTCAGACAGGCTCTCTCGGAAGTCCTGCCCCTGGTGGTTGTTCAGGTCGTTGTGGGTGAGGAGGTCCTTGAGGTGCTGCTTGAGCAGGACAGAGTCATCTTTCCCATCCTGTAGTGTCTGCCGTAACTGGGTCAGCTCTCGTGCCTGACTTCGAATTAGGACTTCACAAGTCCTAGGTGGAAAAGAAGACACAATTGTAAAGGGCAGAGTTAGATGAAAGATGGTCAGGGATTTCTGTGAGAACATCCCCAAGGAGACCTCGAAATAGAATTCTGGCACACATCTGATGTCTTGCTCAGTCACTCAGTCATGTCCGACTATTGAGATCCCGTGGAGTATAGTGCACCAGTTTCCTCTGCCCATTGGCTTATCCTGGCAAGAATACTGAAGTGGGTTGCTATTTCCTACTCCATATCTGATGACTGGCCTGTGTCAAAGAAAAAGAAGGGAAACAAAGGTTTCCCCTGTATCCGACAGTACTCCTGTAAGATTCCGTGACATTCCATTCATCTTGTCCTTCTGTAAAGGTAACCTAATGTCTTCCCTGGAGGCTCAGCTGGTAAAGAACCTGACTGACAATGCAGGAAACACAAGAGATGCAGGTTTGATCCCTGAGTCGGGAACATTCCCTGGAGAAGTAAATGGCAGCCCATTCCAGTATTCTTGCCTGGACACTTCATGGACAGAGGAGCCTGGTGGGCTACAGTCCAAGGGGTCATAAAGAGTTAGACAGTACTGAGTGCACACCCATGCATCAGTGTCTTCCTAAACCTGCATCATGAAGATGTCTCTTCAGTTCCTTTCTCGGCCATACCCATTTTCATTAAAAAATACACAAAGTATTTTCTGTATTTTTAATGTGGCAACACAAAGTACTGTCCAGTGAATGACACGCAGCCAGATATAGAGTGTGGACACATACAGTTGGTGTGTATTGGGAAGAACGTTAGAATGACAGGGTTAAGAAAGCATTCCAGGATGCAGTCAGTCAGGAGGTGGCTATGATTTAAAGGCAAATAACGTACTGATGGCACAACATTGTCAATGAGCTCAGTGCCACTGGTTCACTTGAATGTAGTGAATTTCATGATGAGATTCAAGTCACTAGTTTATTTAAAAGCAAAGTAAATTACTTCCTGAATAACAACTGGAGTACATAATTCACCAACTGGTGTTCTCCACCTATTTTATCATATTCTGCCCTGTGCCTGTGATGAATATCCCTGCCCTCCTTACCTCAACCTTTCATCAAGTGTTGGTTTCTCTGCCAGCTTCTCTGCTGGCCTCCGCACCTCAACTGGCAGCTTCTCCCCCAGCACCGATTCAACGATGTCCTTACATGCTTTACAGTCTGAGGAAACAGACAGTGCCTCAGGGAAAGCTGGCCTTGCTGCTGTGGTCACTGCCTTCAAGGGAGGACCATGGGCCACCTCAGAGGTGGATGTAACTCCTTCTCCAGACTCTATGGAGAGATTTCCACATCTGATTCCTCAGCATCTGAACCGAGGTGACTCCCCATTTTAGAGCTGAGGAAATAGAAGTTCCTAGGCACAGAACACAACTTGACAAGATGAACTGCATTTTGGCAAAGTCAGAATTCACATCCCCAGAGACTGACCCTGGATCCTGGGCCACTGAACCAGGACCTGCAGCCTCTTAGGTGAGACACTGAGCGGGGGCCTGGGTCGCGAGTCCTGTGGGGTCGGGAAGGCTCCTAGGACTACAGCACTGCTGGTTCCCTCACGATGGGATCTCAGTAACGAGCAGGTGTCTCAAGTATAAAACTCACCTGGACACACTGGTGTGAAATAGAATACGTGAAACCATAAGGACCTGAAAGAGATAGGCCCAAACCCTGAGAAAGCATGTGTCATTTGGAACAGTAGAACTATGAACTCAGTGTATTTACACTGAGTCAGGCACTGTTGTCAGGGGTTTGTCAGATTTACTCAGTATTCACTACAACTCAAACAAGAGTTCCTATTACAGCACCACACAGACAGAGGAGGAAACCGAGACACAGAAAGGTTCCCAACAGGGATGTGAGCCCAGGAAGCCTGGCCTGGAATCCACGTCTTTCACACCGTGCTGCGGTGACCTCAACACCAGGGTCCTGGTGAGACATTTCTTCTTCACCAGCCTCACAATGTCTTTTCTAGAAGTTTGTTACTATTATAAGGAACAGTGCAAATAAAACTTAGTTTGTCCTTTCCCTAAAAGCTCATCATTTCATTTCTTAAATAGGAGGCATTACCTCTTATGTCCCTTTGTGTCAGTCATTTTTCATTGACTCCCTCATCACTTCACTGAAAATGACTGTAGGAAAGTGACACAGACACAATTTGTCAAGATTCCACTCATCCCCTTGTTGTGTATGTGCCCTGGTCATGACTTCATTCCTTACTCCAGGCCCCTCTTACTGAACAGGGAAAAATCATTCCAATTTCCAGGCTGACTGTGGGTGCAAAGGGCCAACTCACACTCTGCCTGGGTTTTTACTGGGGCTGGTGATCTCCCCCCACTTACTATCATCCTCATGTTGGTCACACAACTTATTTCACCAGGGTCCCCCGGACTCCTGGTCAACCTGTATCACCGAAGTTTCACCAGCTCAAGTGGGGAGAGAGGGAAAAGTGCAGATTGTCTGATTTCACCAGAAACACCTTCATTCTTGCCACAGTTACACGACTTTCTTACCCAGGAAGGAGAACCTGCACACTCAGAAATCACAGGTACCTTCTCACCAGGGAGTCCCTGTCCTGATGGCGTCACAGAGACCATGGTTTCAGTGAGAAGCAGATTCATCCTTAAGCTCCTTTAAATCATATCCCCTGCTTCTTACAGTGTGTAACCACACATTACCCCAGTGTAACTAGCACAGGGCTTTGCCAATGGAACCTCAGGGAACGTCGAACTGATGGAGTTCATTAGTCCCAGAGGTTTAGCCAAGAGGCATGCAGGATCAGATACAGAACAGAAAAGATTCCAGTCAACACAGCTTAGTTGTGCCTGAGAGACACAGGCAATCTTGTGCCGGCACCAGGAATCACTGTCTGGAATTTTAACTCTAATCTCACATCACCAAAAACTTGGAAAAGTGCCTCCACTCCTTGTGCCTCAGTTTTCCCAGCCTCAGGAACTGAAGGCAAAAGAGCCACACTACTACCTTTCCTGCACTGTGGTCAGAATGGAATTCAAAATGACTAAGGGAAAAGAGACCAATATTGGAGACTTACAATTTCTTAGAGGGAAGACAGTGATCATTCATTGCTTTGGTGACCATGATCCCTAGGACTTACTGTATTTCTGCAGATGGTTGGCCAGGGAGTAAGCAGTAGCTTGGGATACGAGGAATTTCTCTGTGAGGTCTCTGAAGTCCTGCTTGTACTTTTCCAGCTGCAACTGAAGCTCCTGGTTGATTTCCATGAGGGTACGTTCTGCCCTCAGATCCGATAAAGAGGGCAGACATACTGCCATGGCGACACGTGGTAGAAGAGGGAGAAGCCAGGGGCGGGGAGGATTCACACAAGCAAAATCACATTGGCTTAACCAGCACTGAGGGAAGACAAAACGGAATTCCTGACTTACTGTTGGAACAACTAGAGGGTTCTCAACCGCAAAGAGAAGTTGAAGAGGCCAGAGCTCAGAGCCACAGGTGCTGTGTGGGGCTCAGACTAAGACAGGAGTGAAGGAGGGGGACCCAGCGTGCTAGGTAACCATCTGGAGTTGCCATAACAGAACTAGTAGGGGGAGGGGTTCATGGAATCTTGGGGGCCCCTGCCTTCCAGGTGCCTAGGCCATGACCGTTTGTGAACATCACTACTGATAGCACCCAATCCCTCAGCAGCCACTCTTGGGTTGTCTACATACGTTCTGATACCACCGAGCTATCTCCTTCCAAAAACTATCTCAGCTGATTCCCATTGTTCATTCTTGTGTGTATAAAAATACTCATGGGAGAAATACTTTCCCAGCAGGTCTTAATTTCTGTCAGGCTGTCATAAAGTCTCCTCAGTTCAGTTCAGTTTATTTCAGTCGCTCAGTCATGTCCAGCTCTTTGCAACCCCATGGACTGCAGCACACCAGGCCTCCCTGTCCATCACCAACTCCTGGAGTTTGCTCAAACTCACGACCATTGAGTTGGTGATGCCATCCAACCATTTCATAGTCTGTTGTTCCCTTCTCCTCCTGCCTTCAATCTTTCCCAGCAGCAGGGTCTTTTCAGATGAGTCAGTTCTTTGCATCAGGTGGCCGAAGTATTGGAGCTTCAGCTCAGTCCTTTCAGTGAATATTCAGGACTGATTTCCTTTAGGATGGACTGGCTTGATGTCCTTGTAGTCCAAGGGACTCTCAAGAGTGTTCTCCAACACCACCGTTCAAAAGCATCAGTTCTTCAGCACTCACTTTCTTTATAGTCCAACTCTCACATGCATACATGACTACTGGAAAAAACTGTATCACCTCATCTTCTCTTTAAACAGATCTTAAGGCTTTTCCACAAGTGAAGGACATCAGACTTGTAGACTGTCATGAACTTCTTCTCTGGGTCTTCTCCAGTTTAGTCTGTGTCCTAAAAACTGTAGGATAAAAACCAGAGTACAATACTAAGTGAATAAATAATTTAAAAAAATATTTTCTGTCCCATCTCAGTGCTTTTGCTGCATCCTGTTATGTCAATTTCTTCCCTTTGCTGGGCAGCATGTTGTTTTCAGAATAAACTTAAGTCTGATATCCCTACTTTCTAAATTCTTCCTCTGGGTCTGGGTTGTTCTATTTGATTTTTTTTAATGTTACTAAACACTGCATTTCATACTTTCACTTATGTATTTCCCTGTAGCCTCACAAGAGCTCTTTCCAAGCTGTCAAAGTGACTAGAAGAGTCTATGTGTGTATCCTTGAAAACATGGTGTGCTTGTGCCGTCACTTCATTCTTGTCTGAATCTTTGCGATCCCAGGACTGTAGCACGTCAGGCTCCTGTCTCTATGGGGATTCTCCTTGCAAGAATACTGGAGTGGGTTGCCCTGCCCTCTTCCAGCGGATCTTCCTGACCCAGGGATCGATCCTGCATCTCCTGTGTCTCCTACATTGCCAGCTGATTCTTTACCACTGAGCCACTGAATACATGGGGGTGCCTATCTGTTTAGGAAGATCTGACAGCCTCGTGCTATTGTTCTGTGTTCATTCAGTTCACCCACATATTGAACAGACCAGGGTTCCAGAGCAGTGTTGGTGGCAGGCAGTTTGACCCATCTCTGTGAGTTTTCCTCCTGCCATTGACCTGTGGTTGTATTTCAGAAACAGAGCATGGTTAAGTTCAAGGTCATAGGTCACGGATCATGATGATCCAAAGTGAACATAAGTATTGTGCTCAGTGACATAGAAGCTGAGTTTGAGGAAAGAGATACAGGCAGGTCCTCGGGTAGTGACGGTCTGAACCAACTCCTCATTTTCCTAGCATCTCTTCCTACCTGGGTCTTGTGAATCTGAGACTTGGGGAAACCCTATAGCATCTATCTCTTCAGTTTAGCTGTTGGTCTAACCTGGATGAAGGGTGAAAGCAAATTTCCCATCACTGTAAGGCTGGTTGCAGGCAGAACCTTCCCAGACAGTTGAAGGTACTGAAACACATTCATCTTGTGATTGCTGGAACACCGCCTTCTTTTCCACATCCTGCAAGTTCACGCTGTGTCAGATGGAGAAAGGATGACAGAAGATTAAGAGGATTAGACCCCAAGTCATCTGGCTGGTTTTGATGACAGGTATTGGGAGTGGTCACAGAAAGCATAAGGACAGTCAATTACATCAGTTACTTCTCCTGATGTGGAGTGGAGTGTGGCTGCCCTGGGGTGGGAGAGAGACAGCAGGTTCTCCCGGCCCTGGCCACACAACCGGTGGTTGAAGGAGGAGACGGAATGTTCCCTGCATGCTAACGTCAAGACCCCCAGCATGCACAGAGGACTGGGACAGTGGTTCAAACTTTTCTGCACATACTGTGTTGATCTGGATATCCTGTGTCCAAGTGAACACAGCTTTTAAGGAGTTTTAGCCTTGTATGAGTTTGGACTCTCTATTCCATTCAATTTTGAAATCTATATTTGCACAAATATAGCTTCAAAATCAGTTTTTCAGAGTTGGAGAAAAATGAGTTATAGACTCTAGATATTCTGCCTTCAAAAGCTATTTTTCAATATTTTGTTATAATACGAATATCCTTCTGTTTTCTTCCCTGGAAATCTAGTATTTGCCAACATGCTGATGCCAAACCGTGTAAGGCCCATAGGTTCTCATCCTACTCTTACCACTTAGGAGAGAACACACAACTACAGGAGCTCCCAGATTCGGTTATTTCACCTGGGTCAACTCACTGTGCACTACTAAACTTGAAGGATTAAGAAACCAAAATGCACAAACTTGTGAAATGAAAATAGACAGCATTGTTAAAGGGATATTTGGCTGTTGATCGAATAGATGAAAGAGTTACATAGAGTACTTTCTGCTTCTCCCTGGAACTGAGGTCTCCTGCTGTCACCACAGATGCTCACAGCCCAGCGATCTTCAGAATTACCTGGGGAATGTGAACTCTTGTCTATCCACTTGCTTGTGGTAATTTTCATTGTTTAGTAGGAAATTCAGAGACAGCAGGTCATAAAGCAAATCAGAGCTCACACATACCTCCTCAGTAAGCTAGTATAGCACAAGGACATTAATATTCTTAGTGCAAGAACATAATTCTTTAGCAAAGATATTCTAGGACTCTTAAGTCTTATGAGAATTACACTGTACTGCTTCCACACATTGAGGAAATTTGCTGCTTGATCTGGTATCTCTCCCAATATTCTTTGTACTGAGTCTGTATAAGCGGTTAATAATTATTTTCCACAGAGATGCTAGAAAATGAACTGAGTTATTTTCTAGAATTATTTCTATAGTACTGCTTAGTCCCATCAGATTATGTGGCTGTTAATGGTTTAGAGGAATTTATACTTGAGACTAGAGTGATGGGTGAATTGTGAAAGAGTGACTCAGTCATGTCCAACTCTTTGTGACCGCATGGATGATATTCCAGCAGGCTTCTCTCTCCATGGAATTCTCTACACAAGAATACTAGAGTAGGTGTCATTTGTCTTCTCTAGGGCATCTTCATGCTCCAGGATTGAACCTAGGTCTCCTGCATTGCAGGCAGATTCTTTACCATCTGAGCCACCAGGAAAGCCCAGTGAATTGTACTAACCCTCAAATCAAAAAGAATCTTTGGTGCTACACAGAAACCATGGCCATTCAAGGCTGGAGGAACTGCCAGAGTTTAGTCTTGCCTCATGGAAACATCCAAGCGAGGCAATGGTACGGTTGTGTCTGTCTTGGTGTCAGATAATATCTCAGCTAAGACCTGCCAACATCGAGAAAAGGGAGACTGGGATTGAGAGCAGTAAAACAAAACCTGAAAATCACCTCTCCTAATAAAGAGGCAAGTCTGTCATCATTTCTAGAGAGGCCAGGAACATTTACAAAAATTAGATCACTGCAAGTAACAACACAATGGCTCCAAACTAGTTCTGACAGACACCTCCTGTGGATTTCCAGCTGAGGTGGGTGAGAGTTGTCAAAACTGATTTGGGTCAAATGCCTGACACTGGGGTCAGGGTGACAGAGACAAGCCCGGAGCCAAGAAAAGAATGAAAGCTCCCTGACCCACCTGATATCTGTCCCATAATAGATCCTTTTCCCTGGTTTTTACTAAGATGTGTCTATACAACCTGTACTCAGAGATGACCTTCCTTGGTCTACACAGCTTGTGAGGACAAAGAACATTGGGGCTACCTGCGAGATCAGTTGGAACTTCATCCTCTTTAGTATGGAAGCAACCACAGGCTTCATCTGAATCAAGGCCCACTTCCTGTTCATCAAATACAAATTTGTCATCACTGTAAGGCTGGTGGCTGTCAAAACTTCCTTGGAGAATTGAAGGCATCAAAATACATTCATCCTTGGATCCTTCCGGCACTTCCTTCTTTTCAACCTCCTGCAGCTCCATGCTTGCCAGGTGAGAAAACGATAACAGAAAATTAAATGAAGAGGATCTGACCCCAAGCCATCCTGGCTGGCTTTGACAGAAGGCATGGGGAGTGGTCACAGAGAGTACAAGAGCAGGCCCCTTAAAGAGAGAAGGAACTATCTTCTCTTGTATGAAGTAGAGTGTGTCTGTATGGGGATGGCAGAGAGGGACAAGCAGGTACCCTACATACCAGCCACAAACCACTGATGAGGAAGGAGCCTCAACCATCCCAGGATGGTACTTTCAGGAACAGGAAGCACAAATGAACTTCCACACCAAGTGCTTCCCCACAGGTCCTAAGCCATGTTGAATTTAAGATGAAGTAGTCAAGTGAATAAAGGTGTCCCCGGTGGCTCAGTGGTAAAGAAGTCACCTGTCAATGCAGGTTATGAGTCTTCGAACTCTGGGTCAGGAAGATCCCTTGGAGAAGGAAATGGGAACCCCCATCCATTATTCTTGATGGGACAAATCCCATGGATAGAGGAATATGTTGTGCTCCAGCCCGTGGGGTCACAATGATTCGTAACAACTGAGCAACTGAGCATGCACAGTCAAGTGAATACAGTTATTAAAACTTTATAGACTCTCTGAGATCTTCTACCTTCTCTTTAGGAACTGAAAGGCCTCCAGGTCCTCTTTCTCTTACTATTGTCACATACAACCATTTTTTTTTAGACAGTTGTCCTGATGTTTAATTTTTCTAGTTCCTCCTTTACTAATTCTGTTGCTAGTTACCTTCCTTTCAAGGATCTAAAACAACTGTGTAGGAATAGATATTTATCTCACCTTGGGCTTTCTTTAGGAGAGAACAGATGCTCTGTGTGTATACAGGAAATCCTAAGGGTGGTGCATTCACTTTGGGTCATACATACAAGTAGCACAGAGACAACAGACAACTAAGTTACAGGAACACTTCCATGTGGGTTGAGTGAAGTAAATAATACCATGTGTAGTTGTGCTTATGCTTACTTCTGGCATGTGACTCTCTTGCCCTCACTTATTGTTCTTTCTGTGACCCTGTCCATATTTTTCCTACACATTACAGCTCCTGATAGTTCATTGTTACCTGGGCGTGAGTTTTTCTTGTGCTTGTTCATCCTCTTCATCTTCATCAATTTCTGCAAACAAATTCAGAAATATCCAGTCAGCTTCTAGTCACTTCAACTATTACAAAACACAGGGACTCATGTGGTCACAGAGTCAAAAATATCTATGTATGAGTTGGTACTGTACAGAAGTTTTAATGCATTGTCTTTAAAAAACTGCCCTAGCGTGGCTTTCTGATACATCAGCCAGTCTGTTTCTAAACTTGTAGATCATCCTCAGGGCACCTTCTGCCTGAAATTAGGCAAACATTTAAACTGTCTTTTCTTCCTTATATCACCTCACACTGTCTACCTTCTATCTCCACTTCCACAAATGTATCATCCATCCTGCCACAAATTCTGCCAAAGACACAGGCTCTATAAACCTTCTTAGGTCTCACAGGTGCCCTCCTTTCTCTAAGGAGAACAACCACAGCCCACATCCCTCCATCTGGGAACATCCTGGCTCTTTAAATTGGCTTTTGTGTGTTATCTGGGAAAGTCTCTCCATGGAAAGTGAGTGCTCCAGTTTAAACCATTTTCCCAGCACCAAGTCTAACTCTATCAAGTACCTTATCCAACACCACAAAGTGAAGGGCTTTCTTTTTTTTGCAGTGTATTTGTAAATATTCCCAAATTTCATCACTATAGCTACCATCAACAGATTATTTCACCCATTTTACAGATGAGAAAACAGTTACTAACATAAGGAAAAACAATCATCCTCACATAGTTATAAACATAGCACTCAGGCTGGAACATGGGAAATTTCAGGTTGGTTCCCAGGGCTAACATGAAACTACCCTGATAAAACTTAGTCCAGGGCTCTAGTCACTCTAACAAGCTGCCTCCTGTCACCTCCTCCTTTTGGTGCTTTAACGCTGGTTGGTTGTTGCCTCTCGCCACAGTGGCATGGTCCATCAGGGAGGAAGCAGACAACTGGGATACTATTACCTCCATTCTGTGCATTTCTCCTCTGTCCTCTCACTTAGCCAGTTGTGCTCCTATCATAGCTCCAAATGGGACATGAAACAAGAAAGCTGATTAAAAAAAAAATCCTAGTGGAGGGGTGGAGTTCATCTCATGAACTGGGAACCTAGGAGAGGATCAGTGTTATCAGAGTCTGTGGCCCCCTTACCTGGGCTGAGCTTGCAGGCAAGGCACTGTGCCAGCCAGTGTCGCTCAGACAGGTTCTCTCAGAAACCCTTCCCCTGGTGGTTGTCAAGGCCATTGTGGGTGGGGAGATCCTTGAGGTGCTGCTTGAGCAGGACAGGGTCATCTTTCCCATTCTGTAGTGTCTTCCATAACTGGGTCAGATCTTGTGCCTGACTTCAAATTACAGCATCACATGTCCTAGGTGGGACAGAAGACACAATTGTAAAAGGCAAAGAGGTGGATGAGAGACAGTTAGGGATTTCTGTGAGAACATCCCCAAGGAGCCCTCGAAACAGAATTGGCACATATCCGATGACTGGCTCAGTCACTCAATTGTGTCCGACTCTTTGAGATCCCATGGATTGGAGCCCTCCAGGCTCCTCTGTCCATTGGATTATCCTGGCAAGAATACCGGAGTGGATTGCCATTTCCTTCTCCATATCTGATGACTGGCCATGTCAAAGAGAAAGAAGGTAAACAAAGGTTTCCTTGGTATCAGAAAGTGCCGCTGTAAGATTCCTTGACATTCCATTCATCTTGTTCTTCTGTAAAGATAACCTAATGTCTTCCCTGATGGCTCAGCTGGTAAAGAATCCAATTGCCAATTCAGGATACACAAGAGATGCTGGTTCGATCCCTGGGTTGGGTAATCCCCTGGAGCAGGAAATGGCAACACACTCCAGTATTCTTGCCTGGAAACTTCATGGACAGAGGAGCCTGGTGGGCTACAGTTCTTGGTGTTGTATAGAGTCAGACACTACTGAGTGCACATAGACGCATCAATGTCTTCCTAAATCTGCATCTTCAGTTCCTCATTCAGCCATGCCCATTTTCACTAAAAAATACACAAAGTATTTTCTGTATTTTTAACATGGCAACACAAATTACTATCCAGTGAATGTCACACAGTTAGATACAGAGTATAGACAAGTATAGCTGGTGTGAACTGGAGAGAACAAAAAAATGACAGGGTCAAAAAAGGATTCCAGACTGTAGTCAATTAGGAGGGGGTTGTGACTTAAAGGCAAATAAGGTACTGATGGCGCAACATTGTGAATGAACCAAGTGCCACTAGTACAGTTGTTCACTTGAATGTGGTGAATTTCATGATGTGATTCAAGTAAATAGTTTATTTAAAAGCAAAGTAAATTACTTCTTGAATAACAAATGGAGTCCATAATTCACCAACTGGTATTCTCCACCTGTTTTATAACCTTGTGCCCTTGTGTCTGCCATGAACATCCCTGACCTCCTTACCTCAGCCTCTCATCAAGTGTTGGCTTCTCTGCCAGCTTCTCTGCTGGCCTCCGTGCCTCAAACGGCAGCTTCTCCCCCAGCATGGATTCAATGATATCCTTCCATGGATCACACACAGGAAAGAGAGATGCTGCCTCAGGAGAAGCTGGGCCTGCTGTTGTGGTCACTACCTTCAAGGGAGGAGGATGGGCCACCGCAGGGCCCTGCAGATGTAACCTTGGTACCAGCCTCTACACAGCCATTTATATACGTTTCCTCAGCCTCCCATCTGAAGTTATTCCCCATTTTAGAATTGAAGAAAGAGAAGCTCCAGTGCACAGAAAGCAACTAGGCAGGATGAACTACCATTTGGCAAAGTCAGAATTCACAGTCCCTGAGACTGACCCTGAATCCTGGGCCGTTGAACCAGGACCTGCAGCCTCTTAGGTGAGACATTGAGCTGGGGTGGTGACTCCTGTGTGGTCGGGAAGGCCCCAGGACTACAGGACTGCTGGTTCCTCTGTGCTGGGATCTCAGTAAGGAACAAGTATCTCGAGGTAAAAAACTCATCTGGACACACTTGTGTGAAACAGAATACATGAAGCCATAAGGACTTGAAACGCCCAAACACTGAGAAAGTTTATGTTATTAGAAATAGTAGAACTATGAACTGAGTCAGGCACTGTTGTCAGGGCTTTGTCAGATTTACTCAGTATTCACTACAACTCAAACAAGAGTTACTATTACAGCACCACATGGACAGAGGAGGAAACAGAGACACAGAAGATTCCCAACTTGGATGTGAGCCTAGGAAGCCTGGCCCAGAGTCCACACCTTTCATACTGTACTGTGTGAACACCCACAGGGTCCTAGTGAGACATTTCTTCTTCACCAGCCTCACAATTTCTTTCTTAGAATACTGTTGATTATAAGGAAAGAGGTAAATAAAACTAAGTTTGTCCTTTTCCCAAAGCTTATCCCTTTACTTTCTTAAATAACAGGCTTTACTTTTTACTTTTCTCTGTGTTAGTCATTTTTCATTAATTCCCTCATAGATTAATGGAAAACAATTACAGAGACTCAAGTTGTCAAGATTTCTGTCATCCCCTTGCTGTGCATGTACCCTGCTCATGACTTCTTTCCTCATTACAGACCCCTCTTACACTGAACAGGCAGCTATGCTCCCAACTGCCAGTCTGACTGTGGGTGCAAAGGGCCTCCTCACACTCTGCCTGGGTTTTTACTGAAGCTGGTGATCTCTCCCACTTACCATCATGCTCATGTTGGTCACACATCTTATACCACAGACTCAGGGTCACCTGGACTCCTGGTCAACCTGCATCACCAAAGTTTTACCAGCTCAGGTAGAGATAGAGGGGGGAAGTGCAGTTTGTCTGATTTTCCCAGAAACACCTTTATTCTTGCCACAGAGTATTACATGGCTTTCTTGGACTCAGGAAGGAGAACCTGCACACCATAGCACAGCTTCTTTCTCACCAGGGAGTCCCTGTCTTGATGGCATCACCCATAGAGACCATGGTTTCAATGAGGAGCAGACTCATCCTTAAGCTTCTTTAAATTTTATGATTCCCAGCTTCTCAAAGTTTGTAACCACATGTTATCCCAGTATAACTAGCACATTGGCTTTGCCAATGGAATCTCAGGGAAGCTTGAACTGATGGAGTTCATTAGTATCAGAGGTTTAACCAACAGGGATGCAGGATCAGATACAGAACTGAAAAGATTCCAGTCAACACACTTTAGCTTTCTCCTGAGAGACACAGGCAGTTCTGTGCCTGCACCAGGAATCACTGTCTGGGATTTTACCCTACACATCACTGCAAACTTGGAAAAGTGCCTCCACTCCTTGTGCCTCAGTTTTCCCAGCCTCAGGGAACTGAAGGCAAAAAAGCCACACTACTACCTTTCCTGCACTGTGGTCAGAATGGAATTCAAAATGACAAAGGGAAAAGGAGACAAATCCTGGAAACTTATAGTTTCTTAGAGGGAAGACAGTGGTCATTCATTGCTTTGGTGACCATGACCCTTACTGTATTTCTGTAGCTGCTTGGCCAGAGACTGGGAAGTAGCTTGGGATATGAGGAATTTCTCTGTGAGGTCTTGGAAGTCCTTCTTGTACATTGTCAGCTGCAACTGAAGCTCCTGGTTGATTTCCATGAGGGTACGTTCTGCCCTCAGTTCAGATTAAGGGCCAAGAGATACTGCCATGGTGACCTGTGGCAGATGACGTCAGAGCCAAGGGTGAGGAGAAGACACTCAACATATGGGGATTGAAGACAAGCAAAATCACATCAGTTTAATCAGCACTGAGGGATGACAAAAACTGGAATTCCTGACTTACTATCGGGAACAACTAGAGGGTTCTCAACCACAAAAAGAAATTGAAGATGCCAGAGCTCAGAGCCACAGGTGCTGTGTGGGGCTTAAACTCAAAGAGGAGTGAAGGAGGGGGACCCAGGGTGCTAGGTAACCGTCTGGAGCCATAACAGAACTGGTAGAGGGAGGGTGTCATTGAATCTTGGGGGCCCCACCTTCCAGTTGCCTAGGCCATGCTGATCCACAGGCTGCTTGGGGTCTTGTGAACATCACCACTGATAGCACCCAAGCCCTCAGCAGCCACTCTTAGGTTGTCTACACACGTCCTAATACTACTGACCTATCTCCTTTCAAAAACTATCTAAACTGAGTTCCCATTGTTCATTCTTCTGTGTATAAAAATAATTCACCTGAAAAATAGTTTAGTTTACCAACAGGTCTTAATTTCTGTAGGACTGTGATGAAATCACTCCACCTTCGCTTTAAACAGATCTTATTTTTTTTTCACAAGTGGGAGATGTCAAACTTTTAGACTGTCATGAAGTTCTTCTCTGGGACTTCTCCAGTTTTATCTATGCCCTAAAAACTGTAGGACAAAAACCAGAGTATAATACTTAGTGAATAAATAATTACTTTAAAAAATGTTTTCTGTCCCAACTTAATATTTGTTTGCTGCATCGCAGTGTTATGTCAGAATCTTGTCTTCCCTAGGCGGCATGTTGGCTTTACAGCAAACTTCAGTTTGACATCCCTACCTTCTAAACCCCTCCTCTATGTCTGGGTTGCTCTATTTGTTCTTTTATGTCACTAAAGACTACATTTCATACTTTTACTCATGGATTTCATTGTAGTCCCACAGGACCTCTTTTCAAGCTGTCAAAATGATTAAAAGAGTGCATGTATATATCCCTGAATAGACGGCGTGACCATCTATTTATCAAGGTCATGGATCAGGGATGGTTGATGAACCACAGTGTACATGAGCAATTTTGTCAGGGATGTAGAAGCTGAGATTGAGGATAGAGAGAAAAGCAGGCCATCATGGAGTGATGGTTTGAACCAACTTCTCACTTCCTCTGCATCTCTTCCTACCCGGGTCTTTTGAGCCTGAGACTTGGGAGACCCCATGTAATATCGGTCTCTTCAGTTTAGCTGCTGAACTGACCTGGATGGAGGGTGAAATGATATGACCACAGACCACTGAGCATTTGTGCATGTTAAGGTAAAGGTTGGAGGACTGACTAACCAGTTATAAAAGCTTATCTTCCCCTCACCCCACACCATCCTCCACCTCCTCTTTTTAATGATATTGGTACATGAGATCCAGCAAAGACTTTAAAGAAATTTATTTTTTGTGGAGGAAAGAAATATGTATCACATTCCTTCATTTAAAAAATCATAATAAAAGTTATACTTGATTGATTGACTGATATTGGGACATGCAATTCGCACAATATTATGATTAAGTGAACAATGTAAAGAAATAGAGGAAAACAACAGAATAGGAAAGACTTGAGATCTCTTCAAGAAAATTAGTGATACCAAGGGAACACTTCATGCAAAGATTGGCTCAATAAAGGACAGAAACAGCAAGGACCTAACAGAAGCAGAAAAGATTAAGAAGAGGTGGCAAGAATACACAGAACAACTATATGAAAAAGCTCTTAATGATCTGAATGACCACAATGGTGTGATCACTCACCTAGAGCCAGACACCCTGCAGTGCAAAGTCAAGTAGGAAACATTACTAAGAATAAAGCTGGTAAAGGTGATGCTATTTCAGCTGAGCTGAACTATTTCAAATCCTAAAAGATGATGCTGTGAAAGTGTTGTAAACAATATGCCAGCAAATTTGGAGAACTCAGCAGTGTCCACAGGAATAGAAGGAGTCAGTTTTCATTCGAATCCAAGGAGGGCAATGCCAAAGAACGTTCAAAATACCATACAATTGCACTCATTTCACATGCTAGCAAAGTAATGCTCAAAATCCTTCAAGATAGGCTTCAGCAGTCCATGATCCAAGAACTTCCAGATGTACAAGCTGGGTTTAGAAAACTCAGAGATCAAATTGCCAATGTTCGATGGATATAGAGAAAGCAAGGGAATCCAGGCTCAATGCAGTCTATGGAGTCACAAAGGGTGGGACATGACTTAGTGACTAAAAAGCAACAATGATATTTTATTTTCTTCATCATCATTCAAGGTAATATGATTGTGCTGAATAAACAATAAGAAACTTGTAGAAGAGGACTTTAAATAATCTATTCAATCAAATTAAAAATGAAAAAAAAACTTATTTATGAAAGTAAGTAAGCTATTGCTTTGCATTTTTTAAGTAGGAGAAACTTACTTTACAACAGACTTACTTTTGTCTTTACCCTGCATTTGTCCCATTCTGTGCTCCTCTTTTTCTCTGTGTCCTGGGTTTGCTCCTGGAGCCCACCTTTGTTCTACTAAACCATGTCTATGCACTCTGCAATAGCAGAAGTGATGGCTAGGCCCTTGCAAAGACTGTGAAGTGGCTGTGGATGTCAGGACACCAGACACCATCTGGAGGCAAGAGCAGCCTGTCTGTTAAGATGGGCAGCTGCTTTACTATTTCCTTGAAGTTGGCACGATGTCCCAGGATGGAAAGGAATCATTTTCCTTTGACTTGGGTACCTTATCTCTCAGTGACTCTGCTCTATTTGGTTGAATTGTCCTGAAATTGGGCTTCCCAGGTGGCGCTAGTGGTAAAGAACCCACCTGCCAGCGCAGGAGACAAAAGAGACACGGTTCCATCCCTGGGTTGGGAAGATCCCCTGAAGAGGGAAATGGTAACCCACTCCAGTATTCCTGCCTGGAGAATCCCATGGACAGAGAAGTCTAGAGGGCTACAGTTCATAGGGTCAAAAAGAGTCGAACATTACCGAAGCGACTTAGCACACATGCTTGCACATCCTGAAATTGAATGCTCTTGTTAACTTTCTGATTTCTTGTTAGGTGGCCTGAGTATTTATAAAATTTTCTAACAACCATCTTTGTTGAAGTTTGCATTTATAGCAATACAATTATTTTTTGGCAATACTATTTATTTTTATAAAGTGGCAGCTTGGAAAAGACTGGTCCCATCAATGAGCAAACAAGGGTAAATTTAATTTTAGCTCAAAGTGAGCTTGAATATGAAACTATGGATCTCACTTTCCTCAAGGTGAATGGTCAGATGCCTCAATGGTCATTTGCCCCCAAGGGCTTGGATCTCTACTATAAATGGGACAAGGGTAAAATGGGGTCAGGTGGGCCTAGTCTTCTGTTCTAGAGTCCTCCAATAGTTCTCCTCTGCATTAGTCACTGGAGCGGAAACATGCATGTTCTTCTGCTCTTTCCTACTTCTGTGTTTGGGGTCAAAGTTATAATGCTTGGTGTGTTCTACCCCCCAAGCTGATCGTTGTAAGAATCACCTGGGAGAGTTAGTACCCATACAAGTCATAGTCCTCGTGTGTAACAATTCTGACTCAGCAAGTTGAAGTGGGAACTAAAATCTATTTAATAAAAGTACTCAGATGTGCACTTAATTTTACCCACTGATTTCATTGACCTTCCTCATGATTTGGGGGAATGATTACTTCATATCTGTAAGTACCTCTAGTGTTCAAAGTTGACAGATGCAGAAAGCATTACTCTCCGCCGCTTTGCAGATGAAGAAACTGAGGCACAGAGAGGGTCTCTAACTGGCCAAGGCCCCCTTGCTGTAAGCACTGGAGTCAGACCCAGGGAGTATTCCCTCAACCCCAAAACCCCATCCCACGTTTTCCGGTTTACTCTTGTGTCAGATCCTTCCAAGTAGCTTCCTTCACTGCATTCTTACCAAAAACTTCCTGAAGGTAATTTTTCATTTTACAACAGGCTAACAGCATCATATGCTGGTCACTGGCTCTTAATTTGAGAAATATGCTTAGTGAAAATACAGGGCTTGGAATATGCTAAGACAGGTTGAGAATGATAATGGTGGCATAATTTGTACATCACAAAATTCCCCATTTCATGTATAAGTCAGTAATTTTCTGTCTGTTTACAAAGTTGTGAAACCACCACCACTATCTAATTTGAAAACAACTTCATTATCTCCCAAATAATCCCCAAAACTCTCAGCAGTCATTCCCTATTTCTTCCTTCTCCCAGCCCTTGGAAACCACTAATCTACTTTCTCTCTGTATGGATTTGCCTGTTCTGGACATTTCTTCCACATGGAATCATCCAACATAGGACCTTTTGTATTTGGATTCTTCATTAGCATAAATGGTGCATCCATGATTTTGCAATTATTTGATTCTTCTTACAACCGAATAATACTTCTCTTTATGACTCTACTACATTGTGTGGAGTCACAAACTACATTCAGCAGTTTGTGGACATTTAAGTTGTTTCTACTTTTGACTTCTAAGCATAATTACTGCTCTGAATTTTCATGTACAATTTTTTTTGTTTTTTGTTTTTTTTTATGCCCATATGTTTTCAGCTCTCTTGGGTACAAACTCCAGGGTGGAATTTCTCCTAGTATGTCAATGTCAACTCTATATTGAACTTGGAAGAATTGACAACTGTTTTTTGAAACAATTCTATCATTTTATATTAGCAGTATAGGAGGATTCCAGTTTCTCCACATATTCCCCAAGACTTCTTACCTCCCATGTTTTTAACACAGCCATGTTATAGTGTGGTTGAAGTGGTGTCTCATCATGAGTTTGATTTCCATTTTATTAATGACTAATGGTTTGGGGTATCTTTTCATATACTTATTGGCTATTGTTAGGTCTTCTATGGAGAAATGTCTATTCAGACCATTTTCCATGGATATATGAGATTATTTCTCTTTTTTCTCTTGAATTGTAAAAGTTCTTTATATATTATGGATACCAGACACTTGTCAGATATGTTTTGCAGCAATTTTCTCTGTTTGTGTGGGTTGTCTTTTCACTTCCTTATTAGTATCTGTTGAAGAACAAAAGATTTTAATTTTGATGAAGTGCTTTTATCTATTTATTTGTTGTTGTTTTGCTTTAGATGTCATCTATGAAATCATTACCTAATCAAAGATCACAATGGTTTTCTCAAACACATTGCTTTGAATGAGAACTTCCTTGGGTTTTGAGAATAGAGCGACATTTTGAATTTTGTTTCCTACAAATGAACATATATTCCACCTGATTGATATCTATAGGTCTGCCACCCACTCCAATTGAGCCTGCATGTGCTAAAACAGTGATCTGGGAAATGATATTTATTGATATCCTGGCTGTGATTCAGGTGAGAATTCTGGTGATGTGGTTCAACTTAGCCTGGACCTTTCCTGATTTCAAAATTGTTCAATTTCCTTAGAGTTGAACAAATGATTTTCTTTCTGGTGAACACTTGGGAATCAAGGTTATTTTAAGACTGTAGTGGGTTTCCTCATTTCATTCCAGACAGAGAAGACTGCAGGTGTCGACCCTGGTGAAGATTTTCATCTCTGATTTTAGATGGAAACTAACCATGCTCCAGTGATTCCCAAGGTAAAGAACTCACCTGCCAATGCATAAGAGATGTAGGTTCGATCCCTGGGTCGGAAAGATCCTCTGGAGAAGGGCATGGCAACCCACTCCAGTATTCTTGCCTGGAGAATGCCATGGATAGAGGAACCTGACTGTGCCCTGCCATTATACAGAACTCGGTTGTTGACTCTGGTAGTTATTGGAAATTTTTCTATGTATAGGAGCACAAAGAGAGAGAGTGGGAAGTGGAGGACTTGAGCGCAAGAGAAGCTGGAGTTGTCTTGTGTAGAAGGTCAGCTTTGGAGGTGGCCAGGAGCAGGCTAGAATGGTCATGGGCTCCATGTTGTTTCGTCAGAGCCCCAGCTCACTAGGTCTCGGTGTCCACTGCCTGGCGTGCCCGACACCGAGATTCTAGGTCTCTGGTAACGGCGAGGCTGGGCCAAGATAGAGACATTTGAATCACTTTTCTGCTTGGTTAGAAGGAACGGAGAAATCCATTCAGATTCCAGGACATTACAACAATCACAACAAAACCTTGCAGCAGCTAGTCTCTGTGGTGCAATTGGTTAGCGCGTTCAGCTATTAACCGAAAGGTTGGTGGTTCAAACCCAACCAGGGACGAATTGGCTTGGACTCAAGTGATGTCTTAAATATTGCTCTTATGTATCTATGGCACCCGAAATCTCCACCCACTTCACCTCAGCATGTTCTTTCCTCCCTTGCGGTTTTTACCTGGTGCCCCTGGTCTCTCTGTACCACCTAGACACCTGTCCACACTAAGTCACCTGCCTTGTACATTCCAGGGCAGCTGCCAGAGGATGAAGGCACACACACACAGGTAGAAATTGGGTGGAATCCCTTACTCAAGATTCGACATCGCAAGTTAGGCTCTATGTCACCACCTGCACTGGCACCCCACTGCCACAGATCTCATCGACGCCTCCACCCTTCCATTTGGGATTGTCACTTTCTTTTTTCTTTCTTTTTTTTTTTTCTTCCCCACCACAAGGACCATCATCCAGTTTCAGAACACTCCTTTCATTTTCAGTTCCCTTCAGTTTAGCTGCAGATAATCCGTTCTTTCCTCTAGCCCCAATTAATGTTAATCTGCTTTCTGCCTCCATGAATGTCTTTTCGACACTTCAGATAAATCGAATAAATCAATATGTAGTGGTTTCTGACAGGTTTCTTTCACTTAGCGCAATGTTTTTGAGGTTTATCCAGGCTCTGGCTTAAGTTTGCTTCTTATTACTGAGAATTTCATTGTGTAAATATACCACATTTCATGTACCAGCTGATAGGCATTTGAGCTGTTTCCACTTTTTTTTTTTTTTTTTTTTTTTGCTATTATGGATAATGCTGCTACAAATATTTGAATAATCTCATCTGCACCTATTTCAATTTTTTTTCATTTCTCTTGAATAGATTTATAGAAGTGAAATTGCTGAGTTTATAGTAAGATTGTTTGTAGTAATACTTCCTAAGGCCAACTTGACTTCATACTCCAGGATGTCTGGCTATAGGTGAGTGACCACACTATTGTGGTTATCTGGGTCATTAAGACTTTTTTCATATAGTTCTTCTGTGAGTTCTTGCCACCTTTTCTTAATCTCTTCTGCTTCTGTTACGTTTGTGCTGTCTCTGTCCTTTATTATGCCCATCTTTGCATGAAATATTCTCTTGGTATCTCTAATTTTCTTGAAGAGATCTCTGCTTCTGCTGCTGCTGCTGCTAAGTCACTTCAGTCATGTCCGACTCTGTGCGACCCCATAGATGGCAGCCCACCAGGCTCCTCTGTCCCTGGGATTCTCCAGGCAAGAACACTGGAATGGGTTGCCATTTCCTTCTCCAATGGATGCATGTTAAGTCGCTTCAGTCATGTCCAACTCTTTGTGATGCTATGGATTGTAGCCCACCAGGCTCCTCTGTCCATAGGATTCTCTAGGCAAGAATACTGGAATGGGTTGCCATATCCTTCTCCAGGGGATCTTCCTGACCCAGGGATTGAACCCATGTCTCCTGCATTGGCAGGCAGTTTCTTTACCACCAATGCCACCTGGGACTATATACTACTTTGAGTCCTATTAAGAAAATGGTTTCTATGGTACAAGAAACTAGAAGCTAGAACATCACTCTGAAAACTAGCTTTTCCCCACTGAGCAAGTTCTCCCTAGGACTCCAGAAGTTTTTAATAAGCTTGGTGCTTAGTTGCTTACTGTATGGTATATGGGGTTAAGGCTATTTTTTCATAGCACTTCAGATAAATCATTGCAATGTGACTTTAAGTCACCTAACGTTTATTAGGTTTCAATTTTTGAAGTTTAGGAAGAAGTTGGATGACAATTGCTTTTCTGATGTACTCTCGAGTTTCCTCACATAGCAGTGTCATCCCTCAGTTTGTATGGGGGATTGTGATGGAGGTGGAGCCCCAATGTTGAAAAGCAATCTGCACACTCCTTCCTTCACTTAGTCATGAATGCTTAGTGGAGCACTTGGACATTGTGGCCATTTTCAACCTTGTGAAACCACCAGCCTAGCCAATCCTAGCAGAGTTATAGTGACACACATATCAGGGGAATTTCCTATGGTTTGGACTTACAAACTGATAAGATAGGATGTAGGTTAGAAGAAGACTCTCTTTCCCAGGGTGATCCATAAGCTCATTACTTGAATGGTTGGTGGTCTGAGCCCATAAAGGATACTATTCTTGTGGTTTTTTTTTTTTTTTGACAGATCTCAGGTATTTTCATGTTATGTTTGTGATGCACAGTCTCTTGTTAACTACTTCTCTGATCCTTAACCTCAACCTCTCTCTTTCAATCAGATATGGAAAAATCTTGCTTATACTCCTAAAGGCTCACATTAATTACTAAAGGGTTTGGTGGAAAGAATTATTTTTTAGAAGGGTAAAAATAAGTTCTGGAGTTCTAAGTTCACTGACAATATAACCTTTCTGCCTGAGGCTGAATTTCTGCAGCTTCTCATCCCTGGAAAGCTGGTGTCAATTCCCTGAAACCAAATACCAGGAACACACCTCTCATTGAACAGCTTAGGTGTTTGTTTGCTTTTTTTAATTCCTTGAAGCCAGAAGAACACACTTCATGGTCTAAGTAAGACAGTGTTAACAAGGCTCTATTATAAGATTTGGGCTTTGGCTGGGTGATATGGGGGAGGATGGGAGGAAGCAGGGTGTGTTCCTTATTGAGGACTGTTAGCACCAGCAACTCTATGATTGAAGTAAAGAAGTAACATCATTTTGTTATGAAGAGGATGTTTGGGATTTTGTAGTGCAAACATCTCACAGTTGCTTGATGGATGCTGTTCCCTGCTGGGTTAATACGTTGTTCAGGATTTTGAGAGTGAGGGATTGATTCACAGAAGAGATTTGATGTTGGGTTAATTTGACTTCCCTTGGCAAGACAGCCAGGCTGCTGCCAACTGGGCACTCACTCTTCCTGAAGAGTTAGTCTCCATGACTGAGCTCGAGCAAAATAAAAATTGGAAAACTGATACTTAAGTTTAAATGCTTATTCAGTTCAGTTCAGTCACTCAGTCATGTCCGACTCTTTGTGACCCTATGGAGTGCAGCACGCCATTCTTCCCTGTCCATCACCAACTCCTGGAGTTTGCTCAAACTTATGTCCATTGAGTCGGTGATGCCACCCAACCATCTAATTCTCTGTCATCCCCTTCTCCTCCTGCCTTCAATCTTTCCAGCATCAGGGTCTTTTCCTGTGAGTCAGTTCTTCACAACAGGTGGCCAAAGTATTGGAGCTTCAGTTTCAGCATCAGTCCTTCCAATGAATATTCAGGACTGATTTCCTTCAGGATGGACTGGTTTGATCTCCTTGCAGTTCATGGGACTCTCAAGAGTCTTCTCCAACACCACAACTCAAAAGCATCAATTCTTCAGCACTCAGGTTTCTTTATGGTTCAACACTCACATCCATACATGACTACTGGGAAAGCCATAGCTTTGACTAGACAGACCTTTGTTGGCAAAGTAATATCTCTGCTTTTTAATATGCTGTCTAGGTTTGTCATAGCTTTTCTTCCCAGGAGCAAGTGTCTTTTAATATCATGGTTGCAGTCACCATGTGCAATGATTTTGGAGCCCAAGAAAATAAAGTCTGTCATTGTTTCCATTGTTTCCCCATCTATTTGCCATGAAGTGATGGAACTGGATGCCATGATCTTTGTTTTTTGAATGTTGAGTTTTAAGCCAGCTTTTTCATTCTCCTCTTTCACTTTCATCAAGAGGCTCTTTAGTGCCTCTTCACTTTCTGCCATAACGGTGGTGTCATCTGCATATCTGAGGTTGTTGATATTTCTCCCAGCAATTTTGATTCCAGCTTGTGCGTCTTCCAGCCCAGCATTTCTCATGATGTACTCTGCATATAAGTTAAATAAGCAGGGAGACAATCAGCCTTCATGTACTCCTTTCACAATTTGGAACCAGTCCTTTGTTCCATGTCCAGTTCTAACTGTTGCTTCTTGACTTGCATACAGATTTCTCAGCAGGCAGGTAAGGTGGTCTGGTACTCCCATCTCTTTCAAAATTTTCCACAGTTTGTTGTGATCCACACAGTCAAAGGCTTTAGCATAGCCAATGAAGCAGAAGTAGATATTTTTCTGGAATTCTCTTGCTTTTTCTATGATCCAATGGATGTTGGCTAATTGATCTCTGGTTCCTCTGCCTTTTCTAAATCCAGCTTGAACAAATGAAAGTTCTCGGCTCACGTACTGTTGAAGCCTAGCTGGGAGAATTTTGAACATTACTTTGCTAGTATGTGAGATGAGTGCAATTGTGCAGTAGTTTGAACATTCTTTGGCATAGCCTTTCTTTGGGATTGGAATGATAACTGACCTTTTCCAGTCCTCTGGCCACTGCTGAGTTTTCCAAATTTGCTGGCATATTGAGTGCAGCACTTTCACAGCATCATCTCTTAGGATATGAAATAACTCAGCTGGAATTCCATCACTTCCACTAGCTTTGTTTGTAATGATGCTTCTCAAGGCCCACTTGACTTCTCACTCCAGGATGTCTGGCTCTAGGTGAGTGATCACACTATCATGGTTATGTAGGTCATTAAGATCTTTTTTGTATAGTTCTGTGTATTCTTAGAGTAGGACTTTAAATATTAGATTTTTTCTTCATTTGTAAAAAGGGGAGGCTGTATTCAAAGGACTTAGTAACTTAGTTTGGGGAACTTAATAACACCAGCTGATCTACTGATCTCGAATTGCTTCACCTATGCCGGTAGAGGTTGTTTGGTAAAATTAAAGACACACTCTTCCACACCAGAAATGCCCTTCATAGTGTCCTTCATGTTGTGTGTGTTAGCAGCTCAGTCATGTCTGACTCTGCAATTCCATGGACTGTAACTTGCCAGGCTCCTCTGTCCATGGGATTCTCCAGGCAAGAATACTGGAGGGGGTTGCCATTCCCTTCTCCAGAGGCTCTGCCTTACCCAGGAATCGAACCTGGGTCTCCCACATTGCAGGCAGATTCTTTACTAACTGAGCTAGACACTCAACTGGTACTTTGCATAAACCTTGTCTGGAAAGCCCAGGAGAACAAGGATTTAAAAATAGTTCTGCCACAAGAAAGAGATATATGACAAATTCAAGGATAAAATTATGTGCAGTTAAGTATTGTTTGGTAACAAAGACATACCTCCACACCAGAAATGCCCTTCATAGTGTCCTTCATGTATAAGAGTTTAGAAACAGTCACATGAAGGTGAGCCCAAAATTTTACTGTGATTCTTTATTTTTTCGCATACAACATTAGTGTATATTTTTCTGAAAAGTCAGAAAAACAGGTGAGTAGAAATAAGCATCTGAATTAGTTCCCTATTACTTCCTATTAACAGATTATGAAAACAATACTTTAAAACCACCAGGCTCCTCTGTCCATGGAAGTCCCCAGGCAAGGACACTGGAGTGGATAGCCATTCCCTTCTCTTGGGGATCTTCCAGACCCAGGGATCAAACCCTGGTCTCCTGCATTGCAGGTGGATCCTTTACCATCTGAGCTACCAGGAAAGCCCAATATACTCATTATCAGAGTTCTGCTGATCAGAAGTTTGGAAAGATGTGACTGGCTTCTCTGCTCACAAAAGTGATCAGCATGTCCTCCCCACCTGAATAGGGTGATATTGACCATGTCGTGGTTCTGACCATCTCTGATGAGGTGCTGCCCTCATGGTCTCATGTTCCTCTGGGATCATATTTATTGACCTGAATTCTGTAACTCATGATTTCTTTCAGCTCACTTGAAAGAAAGTAGCTTAGAATAAAGTCTAGAACTGTGGAGCCCTTAAACTGATCTCTGCCATATCTTTCTCCAAGAGGAGAATAAAATAGCGGAGGTCTTCATAAAGATAGGACCCACATAAGGGCTGAGATGCTCCAGTGATTGGAGAAGAGGAGAAAACTTAAAAGACAATGGAGGCACTAAAAGCCCAGACTGGAGAAGCAAGGTCCTCTCTGTGTCCCACCTCAGGTGGGTACTCTTCCTGGAAAAGAGGCATTTCCCCTGGCACAGCACCTTGGACAACAAACTTGATCTAATTCCACTGAGTTGTTCTTGTTGCTACTAGGCTTTTGGGGTCTCCATTCTAGGGTGTTTGTTTAAAGGTAGGGCTTTTTCCTTGCATGAGAATCTTCTTGGAATTTTTGTATGAAATGCAGTTTCTTGGGCCTTCTCTCCATATGTTTTTAAGAAGCAGCACAATGACGGTGCTGTAGGCATTCTTTAGTTGTGCAGCTAATGCCCAGGGAATGGAACCCTTCCTGCTGCATAATATCTCTCACACTTACTCATCCAAGTTTAATGCTGCCATATCTGTTTTATATGTTTTACCTTCTTCTCTATTATACATAAGAGCCATATGCTCAAAGAAGGTAATGAAATCACCATGTAAGGCAAACGTGGTACATAGGGGAATAGGGAATAGATATTTGCATCTTTGACGGCTGTTCCTAGAGATGTGCTTTCATTGCTTTAGCACAGACCTAGGGTAGGATTTGATGGAAACAAGGTAGGGAGTAGAGGATATTGGCAAGAGTTAGTGATTCCTGGCAACTAGTATTGATCAAGTATTTACTGAATGTTGTATCTGTCATGCTCTTGAAGAGGCACTGGGTGAACAAGGCTCACAGAGCACCTGCTCTCAGGAGGATGACCTTTAGCACAAGAGCCAGATGTTTTACAGACATCACATATATTTTTTAATGATGACTGTGATGTATTTAATACATCTATGTTCCTTGCTCCCATTTTGTCAGCAGGGGTTGAAAACTGAGTGTATATAAATAATCATACTCTGGAACTCTGATAAACGAATTGTCACAGGAAAGGTCTTCTAGATATTTTTCTTTTAATATTGGAAATACTGATGTTGGATATAATGTCCTCTGAAATTCAGCTGTAGTTTCCTGGACAGTGTGTTTCATGCTTTGAACAGAGCAGCTTGTGTCAGAAACATGTGTGGTAGCTCCACAGTCTGCAAGTGGCTCCTAAGTTTTTAAAAATTTCCCTATCTCTTTGGGAGTCAGTTTCCTCATCAGGAAGGAACTGTTGTTATTCAAATTCTCCAAAGTCCCTTTCTGTTGAGATTTCTCTGAATGCATGAGAGACTGAGATGAATATTAAATCTGACCTGAGAACTACAGCCAAGACCAGATCTTGGTATCTTCTCTGTGTGTCTCCTGTAGGAGATTAAGCTGAGCCCAAACACTGAAAACACATATATGAGAGAGGAGATGGAAGAAAGGAAATCAACAGGTTGGGAGAATGAGAATAACACAAAGAAGGGTATGGAAATGGTGGAGCAGTTGGTTGCCAGGAGAGATGAAAAGAAGTACAAGTTGAGTTCAGAAAAATCAAGGGAAAGTGAATAATGTACACAGCATTATCCAAGTCCTCAAGGAGAAGCCTGAGCTGAGCAAGGAGGACAGGGAGAGTAACTTACTTCACAGTGAACTTGTGCACCTGCTGAGGAGATCCACAGGATGGATCAGGATTCACTTACACTACTGGGAAGCACCAATTCCAAGAGAAGGAGGCATAGACCTTGAGGCTCTGTCCTGAACCCTGCTTCTTTCATCTGTAACTGCCCCCACACTGGATGCCCCAAGTAAGTGTGAGCTTAAAGGGATAAAGAATATTTGGAAAAGGGCTGGAGATGCCCATTCTTTCCTTAACCAGTTCTTCCCTGAGGTATGGAGGGGCCAGGATAAGGAGACCCCTCTATCTGAAGCATAGATACTAATAGTATTCTTCTGCATGCATACTTTGAAAGGTTTTACACACAATGTTTCTTAAATATTTGTGAGGACCTATTTTTCCTTATGCTTTGTTAACAACTTGGAGTCCAGATATCAATAAGGTTTATCTGAGATATCAAAGTAGTGGGAAGAAGAATACAAGTGGAGCGTTTCCACGTAATGTGGGGCTCTTCTCAGTTATGGTGTTGAGGCAGATCACAGAGTAGGAGGGTAGGCTAGGGACGTCTCTTCCTAATGACAGTGAACCATTGAGAGGAAGCACTGAGGAGAGCAGGGTCTTCACAGGTCAGTGTCAAAGGGAGCAGATGATGTAGGGTAAGCACCTCTTTAAGGAAGAAAATTTGGTACATCCTGGGAGAAAGCAGAGCATCTCTGATAGGATATTTGGATAAGTATGTAGTTGAAATGACTAAATATTTACAACTACTTTTATTCAGTCAGTGAACAACCACCACTGAGACCCCCTCAGTGCTTGATTCAGTGCCTGAAGTCATGAATACAGAGATGATTAATAATAGTATTTCAACTTTCCTGGAGCTCTCAGTCCAGTAACCAAGAAGTCATGAGAAGTGTAATGGTGGTGGATTCACTGGGGGAAGTGGTCAGGGCTGCCTAGGGATGACATCACTGTTTGTCCAGTTCACCCTTCTTTCTTTTCCAACAACTGGTGACCTACCGTGGCTTAACAACCCTGGTTCTCACCCAGGTTTCAGCCTCAAGATAACTAACACCTGGGATCCATGTTGGTTCAAAGTAGTCAGTCTTGTCAAGATCTCCAGAGAAAATGCTGATATCTGTCTCTACTGTCTATGTCTTGGTCAGCAGGAGAAATAAAGAGGCAAGTTTAATAAGTCTTATAGATTTATCATTGTCATAACAATCAGGAACAATCTGTCTTCTCTCTGAAAACGTAATGCCTTTTGGACTTCAAATTCTCACCTTGTTTCAAAGACAATGTAAATATCAGTCATAGTCCTAGAATTGTAGGACTTGGTATTTTATCCTTAAATTTTAGATCAAATAAGTAAAGTTAAAAAAGAGTAAAGCAACTTCATGTTTTGCAGTAAGAATATATGGCGGTCTGGCACTGAAATCCTGGCTTTCACGTGGTTGATATGTCTTTAGTGCTGTTAGAAACAGAATAGCCTAATGCTCCTTGATTCACTCCTCTATCCCATCATGTTCTATAAAATATAATATCTCTGCTCATCTAGATAATATGGATCCTAAATTAGCTGAGTTCCATGAATGCATTTACAGAGCTCTGTGGGTAAAGCATTGTGCTGTTTCCATGGAGGGATACAGAATGAGGGTACACATTCCTTACTTAAGGCAGTTCAAAGATGACTATTCCCAGTTCAGTCTGGATATCTGTAGATAGAATAACAAGAGCAAACACCAATAGGTTCAACCTGCTGAAAGGGAAGATGAGGATGGGGAACAGTGTCCTTAACTCAAAGAGGTCCACTGGGCTTCTTTACAGTTTTCTCTCCCCAGCCACACTTAGAAACTCTCCAACTGTAGGAGCAACTGTAGGGCTTATCTGTTTGTTTTCATTTCTCAGGTCTCACTCACTGACCTTTACTGCCTGATGCCCAGTCTCTTGAAAATCTTTGTCTCATCTATTTTGTCTCATCAGTTTGTTGTTTTCTTGTTTTGCTATTTCAGGTGGGAGAGTAAATCCAGTTTCTGTTAGTTTGTGTTTGTGTGGCATCCCCTTTATAAAATCAGTTGGAAAATATCTATCAAGATCCTGAAAAGACACTTTTATAAAATAAAGAACACAGTCACAAACATGGTAAAACTGTGAACTAAGGAAAACCCTTAAAACTTGACCAATAAGGTGTTAATATACAAATACATAAACAGTTCGTACAACTCAACATCAAAAAACCCCAAGCAACTCAATTAAAAAATGGGCAAAAGAACTGAGCAGACATTTTTCCAAAGAGACTATGCAGATGGAAAAGAAGCTCAACATCATCCATCATCAGGGAAATGCTAATCAAAACCACAATGAGATATCACCTCATGCTACAGAACAGCTATCAATAAAAACACAACAAATGCTGGTGAGGACGTGGAGAAAAGGGAACCACGGTCACTGTTAGTGGGAATAGAACTACCATATAACCCAACAATCCCACTGCTGGGTATGTATTTGAAAAAAACAAAACAAAACAGAAATACTAATTTGAAAAGATACATGCAACCCAACGTTCACAGCAACATTATTTACAATTGTCAAGATATGGAGGCAATCTATGTGTCCATCAACAGAGGAATGGATAAAGAAGATGAAGTATATATAATAAATGGAATAGTTCTCAGCCATAAAAACAATGAAGTTTTGACATTTTCAACAACATTGGATGGACTTAGTATTATGCTAAGTGAAGTAAGGCAGAAATCACTTATATGTGGAATCTACAAAAATATAACAAACTAGTGAATGAAACTAAAAAGAAATAGACTCACAGATATGAAGGACAAACTAGTGCTTCCCAGTGAGGAGAGGGAAGGGGGAGGGGCAAAATAGGGGTAGAGATTAAGAGATACAAACTGTATAAATGTATAAAACAAGCTACAAGGACATATAATACAACACCGAAATATACTCAATATTTTATAAGTGGAATATACCCTTTAAATTCTGAATCACTATATTGTACATGTGTAAATTACATAATAATTTATGTCAACTATACTTAAAAAAATACTTTTATTTTAGAAGCACCATACCAGTCCTAAGGACAATGTTTGCTTAACTATATGTTGGGGAATGCAGTCCTCCCAACCCCTTGCCCAAAGGCTAAGGGGATGTTCTTTGAGGTTTGTTGTGAAAACTTTTCCTTTGTGAGTCAACATGCCTCTTTATTTTTTAAAATTAATTTTTACTGGTGTATAGTTGCTTTAAGGTTGTGGTTTCTGCTGTACAGGAAAGTCAATCAGTTATATGTATACATATATCCCCTCTTTTTTGGATTTCCTTCCTGTTAAGTTCACCATAGAGCACTGAGTAGAGTTCTCTGTGCTACGTAGTAGGTTCTCTTAGTTATCAATAGTTATTAATTCTTATATCAGTTATTTTATACATAGTAGTTACATAGGACATGCTTCTTTAAAAGCATGTCACCCTTGATTATTTCTAGTCTCCAAAAGGTCCTTCAAAAGAAAGGGTGAACATGACTACAAAGCGGCCCAATGGAAAGTTCCAGCTTTGAAGCTTTTGTAGAGAATCTCTTGGGAAACACTACCCCCAGGCTGACTTATGTTCCCTGGGGAGCCAGGGAGAGAAGCCAGACACTTCAGATCCTTAGGTTACAAACCAGGCACTGAAGGAAGAATAGAAATTCCCAAACCCTCTGCTCCAAAAGAGATCCCAGAAATCCCTCCTCTTGGTGGTTTAAAATGATCCTGTGCCTTAGTTACTAAGCAGGGGACACAGCACTAGACACTACTGTTTGTCGGTTGGGAGTGTGGCCATGCCAGTTATATAAGAGAAAAAAAAGTAGGGAAAATCAGGTGAGATATTAGAAATATCTGTCCTCCCCAGGCTGGAAGAGGCAAAGGTCACACAGATCTCTCTGAGTTCAAGAACTCTGGTGTTTCCGCAGTAAAGGAATAACCTGGTCTATTCCAGGGGAATATGGGAAATGCAATTGGCCTGAAATAAAGTATTCTGGCTGGTTGATTAGGGCCTTAATCCTCATAAACTATGATGGCTGTCAAATCACAGTCTGGCATTAGAAAGGAATGCAGCATTTTTATTCCTCAAAGCAACTTAGAAGGGGAGCAGGAACATTTATCTTCCAGGAAAATGAATCTAGGAAATGCCCCCCAGAGTACACACAAACTACTGAATATATATTTAAATGGTCTGTTATTAACCATTAGGGCTTCCCAGGTGGCTTAGTCAATAAAGAATCTGCCTGCAATGCAGGAGACCCAGGTTCAATCCCTGGTTCTGGAAAATCACCTGGAGAAACAAAAGGCAACCCACTCCAGTATTCTTGACTGGGAAATCCCACGGATAGAGGAGGCCGACGGGCTATAGTCCATGGGGCTGCAAGAGAGGGACACGACTTAGCAACTAAACTACCACAATGAACCATTAACTGTCAGGGGAGAGTACAAACTCAGTCCCCTATTGCCACAAATTGTGCACTGGAGTTTCCCAAATTTGGGGAAATCAAAGCGTTCGGCACATGTGGAGTGCAATAGATAAAACTTCATTTTTTGGAAAACTACTTTCCTGATCACGAGATCTTTGACTCCCCCCAACCACCCCCCAGCTACTCCCCTACCCTCCATGACACTAATGCAAGATAGCAATAATAGAAGAAATTGGGTGAGAAACAACAGAGCATGTGTGAAAACTCTCTACTATGTGCTCAATTTACCTGTAAACCTAAATCTGTCCTAAAAAGTAATGTCATTAATTTTTTAAAATGTAAGGATGCAGCACCTCAAATCAAAGTGTTGGTGGCATCCTGCAAGGGCATACTCAATACTAGCTGTTGATGTGCACCAACCTGGAGACTGACCATGGTGACTCCCATGCCTGTGCCTTCAGCCTCTGCAGCCTGGCAGTTCTGGAATCGGTGTGGAATCATGCAGGTCAGGGTAGTTGCAGGGCTGCAGATAGTGCAGAGACCAGTTGCACCTGATGAGGGCGGGGAGAAACCATCCTGGGGCCAAACAGTGAAAATCCAGGACTGCTGAGTTTCAGCAGCTGCCCCGCCTGTGTCTACAGAGCAAAGCACAGTCAGAACGGGAACTGAGAGCTACCGCTTGAGGTTGCTGCCTGAAGGATAAAGGCAGCAGGGGAGGCTTTGGTCAAGTCTGAGACTTGGAAGCAGGAAAATAAGTTGAAGTAAGACTAGAAAGTTCCGTGGTGGCTTCAACCACCACTTTCCCAATTAACAGTCTTACTCGCATACGGTACTCACAGAGCAGGATTATAAAATCTTATGCTGTTGACACGGGATGAGAACGAGCTCCCCAAGCCCTCCCTCCCGTGCTGAAAACAAAACAACATAGCGCTGAGTTTTAACAAACGGACATCTGGGCGCTGACACCAGCGAGCTGCCCTCGACGCCCCAAAGCGGGGCGCACGGCCCTGGTCGCCTGCTCCTCGCCGCCTCGGGAGCCCCCGCCCAGGTGACAGGCGACGACACAGCCTCTCCGGCTGGAGTCAGCCACGTGCCCCTCTTAGTACGTGCATCCCCCTCTGCGGAATGGGAGGGCGTGAAAGGCTTTCAAACGTGGCCGATGTCCAAAACTTTAAAACTGGCCGCTGAATCATATAAACGTCAGGAGAATGGAAACGTCTAGAGGGCACCCCGTGGGCGCTGAGCTCCCCTCTCAAAACCGAGAGGGCGCCGCCGTCTTGGGGACGCGGGTGGGCGGGGAGGGGGTGAACCCAGAAAGCTGAGGAGGAGAAGGAAGGTTAGGAAGGAAACAGCCCAGAAGAGACACTGTCAGCTGCTCACACCCGACCACACCCCACGGGGCGCCGGCGGCGTGGGTGCTCGCGGTGCGACGTGCGGGGCCGCTGTCGCTTGGGCTTCGATCCGGTTCCCAACACAGAGAGGACGTTCTGTCCCCCAACGAAGCTGGCAGCGGCCCCGCGATTCTACTACGCTTGGACCTGGGGTCCCAGGAAGAGGACATCCCACGAAGTCCGAAGGGCTCTTCTGGTGACATTCAGCGCTCCCAGGGCAGCGGGAAGAGGACAACGGCACAGAAAAGGAACTTTTTTTTATGGCGAGAATTTTACTTCTGGGTAGAAAACTCTAGAAATGCCGGCAAAGCAGGTGCATTTGGAGTAGGCCCCAAAAGCCCTTCCCTGTTGTTCACCCCGAATGGGTTTCTTCTCATTGGACGAAGTCCAAACCTGAAGAGAAGGCTGAGGGCCGGCGAGTCAGGCGCCCCCTGGCGTCGTGGAGGAAGCTGCTCGGGGCGGGGTGACGAGAGCCGGGCGGGAGGCGGGTCCTGGGCCGGCGCGGCTGCGCCAGGCCTGGCTCAGCGGCGGGAGTGACCGGCCGGTGGTGGTTCCATGGTGTAATGGTAAGCACTCTGGACTCTGAATCCAGCGATCCGAGTTCGAGTCTCGGTGGGACCTTTCTCTTTAGACTGAGTTAAGTGTCTTTTACGCGCTTAGCCGGAACTCAGTCTCCACCTGAAAGCAAACTCGCGCCTCAGATGCGCGCTGAGTGGACCTGCTTTCCCGTCCCAGCGTCCCCCTCCCTCCTGCTCTCGGGACCAGAACGTCTGGGTCCCGCGAAGGAGGCCACACTTCCCCCGTGCTATGCAGCCTCCCCCTCAGCAGCCGAGGTCCCGGAAACCTATTATTCGAGCTGTGCAGGTCGGTGATCCACCGGGAGGTAGCGGGCAGGTGGGAGTCGAGCCCGGGGCGTCCCCGCTGGACCTAAAGGCTCTGCTCATCGCTGGCCATCGGAGGCCCGGCCCCGCCAAGGGGCTCAACGGCCGAGCCACTGCCACCCCCACCCCATCGGGTCACCCTGGGTCTCCAGGGCGAAAGGCAGAAGCTGGCTCACTGAGGGGCCTTCTCACCGCACGTCTTGTCCCTGTGAATAAATGGTCGCGGGGGCTGTGATGTCATTGATCAGTCAGGTTGACAGCTTTCCGGTGAGAAGAACTGTATTTTAACTCACTTGCCCAATTCAATTTCGAGTTTTAATTGATCCTATTTCAATTTACTTCGATTTATTCGATTTTTTTTCCCCAGAATTTCTCGCCCCTACGTCTCCGCTGAACACGAAAAGCCGCTGCTAGGGTAAGATTTGAACCTTGACTCCAGGAAATCTAGTCCTTTCCTCCCAAGTTCAGACAGAAAGAGGAGCCAGGGCCACGGATCCAGCATCTTTGGAGACCGAGGGTCTTTTATCCACCTTCATCCTGGCCTTTGAGACACCTGCGGATTTATAGTCAAGGCTAGAGTGTAGTGAGTATACCTTACTTAGTTAGATTTAAGTTGGAAGCTACATCCAATTTTATTGTTATAAAATTAAAATAAAGCAACAATTTATGTATACTCAGGACAACAAATCCCAAAATTGCTTTCCCCAATATTGTTGTTGAGGATGACAGAGGATGAGATGGTTGGATGGCATCACCGACTAGGTGGACATGAGTTTGAGCAAACTCTGGGAATTGGTGATGGACAGGGAAGCCTGGCCTGCTGCAGTCCATGGGGTCACAAAGAGTCAGACAGGACTGAGTGACTGACCTATAGGACTGAGCGGTATTCAGCCACTGAATACTGTTGTTAGCGGTATTTTTGCTATTATGTATTGTTTTGTCTATGCAATGTGGGAAAAGTGAAGGACTTTCTGGAATATCCTATTTCTATTACTCCCAGTAGTACCCTTGAAAACAAAAAATTCTTGGTGTTAGAGAAAGAGATTCACTTAAAAGATAGGTATTCAATAAAAACCCTGTAGTTCCGAATTGGAATTGGGTGTGTGTGAATATTTGTGAATTCATAAATACATACAAATACATTCCTTGGGGCTAGAGGAAAGAGCGTGAATTGTCTGCAGCCGGGCTGGAGGGAATGGAAGATGAAAGTATTGTTCTGAAACTGGATTAATGTACCTGTGATGGGGCAAGAAAAGAAAGAGAAGGAAGGAAGGAGGGAAGTGATAGCTCCACAAGAAAGGGTGGAGGCATCGTGAGACCTGGCATTGCGGTGCCCCTGCAGGTGGTGACATAGCGCCTGATCTGCGACGTCATAGCTTGAGTGAGTAAGGTTCCCCCACCCCACCCCCCAATCCCCGGTGCGGTGTCTTCATCCACTGGCAACTGTCCTGGCAGGTTCAAGGCAGATGGCTTAGTGAGGGCAGGCCTCAGGGTGGCGCAGAGAGATCAACGCCACCAGGTAAAAACCAAGAGGAAGGAGCATGCGGAAATCAACAGCCTGGGGATTGTGGGTGCTGGGGAGGAAGTGAAAGGTGCCTAAAACTAACGGCTGAGACATCGCTAGATTCAAAGCCGAGTTCGTCCCTGGGTGGGCTCGAACCACCAACCTTTCGGTTAACAGCCGAACGCGCTAACCGATTGCGCCACAGAGACCAACTGTTACAAACGCCTCCTGTAATGTCCTGCAACCAGAATGGATTTCCCCCGTTCCTTCCAATCGCCGCGGAAAAAAAATTCAAATGTCTCTATTTTGGCCCAATCTCCGTCG
The DNA here is from genome assembly GCF_963930625.1 of Muntiacus reevesi. Taxonomy (NCBI): domain Eukaryota; kingdom Metazoa; phylum Chordata; class Mammalia; order Artiodactyla; family Cervidae; genus Muntiacus; species Muntiacus reevesi. The sequence continues at coordinate 85,190,039 of NC_089249.1, forward strand.
GCACCAGAGACGCTGAATCTGGGCGCCGAGCACGCCAGGCGGCGGACCCGGAACCGGAGTGAGCTGGGGCTCGGACGCAACAACGCGGAGCCCACAGCCATCCTCGCCTGCTCCTGGCCGCCTCCAAAGCTGCCCCTCTACCCGAGACAGCTGCAGCTTCTCTCGGGCTCAAGCCCTCACTTCCCGCTCGTGATCGGCCTCATAGGTCGCGCTCACGGCACTTGCCCCGGGGCCCTGGGGGTCGCACGGGGCCAGGACAGCAACTGGCTGTGTCCCCACGGCACTGGCCCTTCTCGGCGCCTCCAGAGAATAAATAACTCCAACGGGGCCCGACCTGGAGTTGATTCACCATGCCCGGAACGGGGCCTGGCATCCAGCAGTCGCCCAAGAAATGCTGGGCGGTGGATGCATTCCGTCTCAGCTGCTGGGAGTGGTCGGTAGATCGAGAATTCTTATGACACCTGCAAGTTTTCAGTCCTAGAGAAACCTAGATTTTTCAGGTCGGTCGTTCTTCAAAACCTTTTTTTCTAGCAGGTGATTTTAGGAACAGATAAAAGTTATAGAAAGGCCAAGAGGGCACCAACTGGACCGGCTCGGAGCTCCCCACCCAAGACAGTTCCGCGCCTTGTTGCTTGGGTCTGAATTCGTACCCTAATAAGGAACGGGCTTCTCGTGCCTGGTCACTGCCAGCAACATCGTGTGGTTCTACCTTTTGGACTTGGTGGCTTGTCCCCTACTGCCCACCGAGCAGGTGGGTGGGATGGCAAAGCGGACACCTCGCCAGAGAACTCAAGCTCTGAGGCAGCCCAGACCCCGCCCGAAGCCCCCAAGGCCTGGAGTCAGCTTCCCCTTCAGCTTCGGCCTAGCTGGGGCTCTAGGTGCCCCCCAGAGGAGAGTGCCTGCCGCACCGTAAATAGCCTTCTCGGCTGTCTAATCCGGAGCATTTGGCTGAGCTGATAGGAATCCGCCCTTTTCTGGCCTCAGGGGTCCCCGAGGCATCGCCCTATCCCTGCCGATTGAATTTGCTTGCAAAGAGAGGCTCCCCGCCTATCTTCATTTCTCTGGCCTAGGCTGTGCATGCTGATCCAAGACTCAGGGGTTACTGGTGACCCAAAACAGGTAACCTCCTGTCTGTCTTTCTCTTTGCAGATGGGTGCTCCTATACATAGAAGAATCCCCAAGGACACAAGGAAATTACCAGAGTCAACAACTGAATTCTGCATAATGGGTACACTACAGGCAAAAATCAGTTGTGTTTCTATGCAATAGGAGTGAAAAATCTGGAAAGGAAATTAAGAAAACAATTTCACTTGCAATATCACTTAATTAATTACTAAGGGAGGTGAAAGACTTGAACACTGAAAACCGAGAAACATAGCTGCAAGAGATTAAAGAATCCCTAAGGAAATGGAAAGACAGCCTCCACGTATTGGAAGATTCAGTGTAGTTGAGATGCCAGTACTACTCGAAGTGATCTGCAGAGTCAGTGCAATTCCTATCAAAAATAATTCTCTGCATTTTCTAATTGGTCCTTGTTAATCCCGTGCAATGCAGTTCATTTCAGACATTGTCGATTTCATCACTTAAAGTTAGACTGGGTCTTTGTTTCTGTTTGCGTGTGTCTACTTAACTGTTTGAATTTACAGAACGTTGTTGTTCATTCCCTCAGTCATGTCCGACTCTTGGCGACCCCATTGACTGCAGCTCATCAGGCTTCCCTGCCCTTCACTACCTCCTGGAATTTGCTCAAACTCATGTCCATTGAGTCAATGATACCATCTCATCCTCTGTCGCACCCTTCTCCTCCTGCCCTCAATCCTTCCCAGCATCAGACAGTGGAAACAATAGCTGACTTTATTTCCCTGGGCTCCAAAATCAATGCAGATGGTGATTGCAGCTGTGAAATAAAAAGACACTTACTCCTTGGAAGGAAAGTTATGACCAACCTCGATAGCATAGTAAACAGCAGAGACATTACTTTGCCAACAAAGGTCCGTCTAATCAAGGCTATGGTTTTTCCAGTGGTCATGTATGAATGTGAGAGTTGGACTATAAAGAAAGCGGAGCGCTGAAGAATTGATGCTTTTGAACTGTGGTGTTCCAGAAGACTCAACTTGAGAGTCCCTTGGACTGCAAGGAGATCGAAACCTGTCTATGCTGAAGATCAGTTCTAGGTGTTCATTGGAAAAACCAGTATTGAAGCTGAAACTGCAGTACTTTGACCACCTCATGCGAGGAGACCCGAGTGTGATTTGCAGGCTAAAAGGATTTCCTGGTAGCTTCTCACTCCAATACTTTTGCCTTGAAAAATCTCACAGAGAAGCCTGGTAAGCATACACTCCATGAGAACCACAAGAGTCAGATACAACTTAGTGAATAAATCACCACCAAGGAAAAATAGATTAAGTCTGTAGTTATTACTTAATTATCAGGGAAAAGCACGCACGCAGTCCCCCACTACCATAAATTACGCAGTCGAGTTTCCTCTATTGGAGGAAATCACAGAGGTCAACACACCCGGAGCGCAATGGGTGAGCCTCGCCCCGGGAGAACCACCTTCTTGACCATAGTATCTCCTCTGCCAGGTAAGTATGAGTTAACCTTCCCCCTGCCCCCAGCACAGCCTTAGACACGTTCACTGTACACACACGCTGACTTTGCCGTTCCCCCGCAATTCTTCCACTATCCTCCGCACCCTCTCCTTTCCCACGCCTCTCAGTTCCTCCAAATAACTCTTCTTAAAAAGAAAAAAAAAAAAAAAAACGAACGAAATCTCAGGAAAATTTCCATAACCGGGGAAGTGTCTCGCCGGGAACAGGACCACTTCACTGCAAGATTTACATAAACCAACCCCATTAGGGACCTCTAAGGCGGCTCCTCTTTTTCAACCCAAGCCCGGCCCCACCCCTGTCGAGATGACCAATGGCGAGTCCCCTCTGACGGGAAGTGACGTCATGACATCATCAACGTTAGCAATGGACCTACTTAAAACGATAAAAGAGACCTAGGACATCCTTGGTGGTTCAGACGGTAAAGCGTCAGTCTACAATACCAGATAACCAGGTTCGATTCCTGTGGTCTCGAGGATCCCCTGAAGAAGGAAATAGCTAACCCAATCCAGTACTCTTGTCTGGAAAAATCCATAGACAGCGGATCCTGGTAGGCTACAGACTATGGGGTCGAACGCGACTGAGTGATATAACGTTCACCGTTTAAATGAGACATAGACGAGTTTTCATTTCTTTTCACTTTAAAAATTTTTATTTTTTATTTGGGTATAGCCAGTTAACAATGTTGTGGTAGTTTCAGGTGAATAGCGAAGGGATTCAGCCATACATATACATGGAGATACAGATGGATTTTGCCAGCCTCCTCGGAGTCTGACCCTTCAGGCTGGATTGCACGCCGAGGAGAGAAATTTAGGGATCGTGTGTTACGCTGATGCAGAAGTTTTTAAGTAATAAATAAGTTGTAAAAACATGTCAGGAAGCAACAGTTAGAACTGGACATGAAACAACAGACTGGCTCCATATAGGAAAAGGAGTACGTCAAGGCTGTATATTGTCACCCTGCTTATTTAACTTATACGCAGAGTACATCATGAGAAACGCTGGGCTGGAAGAAGCACAAGCTGGAATCAAGATTGCCGGGAGAAATATCAATAACCTCAGATATGCAGATGACACCACCCTTATGGCACAAAGTGAAGAGGAACTAAAAAGACTCTTGATGAAAGTGAAAGAGGAGAGTGAAAAAGTTGGCTTAAAGCTCAACATTCAGAAATCTAAGATCATGGCATCTGGTCCCATCAATTCATGGGAAATAGATGGGGAAATAGTGGAAACAGTGGCTGACTTTATTTTTGGTGGCTCCAAAATCACTGCAGATGGTTACTGCAGCAATGAAATTAAAAGACGCTTACTCCTTGGAAGGAAAGTTATGACCAACCTAGATAGCATATTAAAAGCAGAGACTTTACTTTGCCAACAACGGTCCGTCTACTCAAGGCTATGGTTTTTCCAGTGGTTATGTATGAGTGTCACAGTTGGACTTGAAAAAGCTGAGCACTGAAGAATTGATTCTTTTGAACTGTTGTGTTGGAGAAGACTCTTGAGAGTCCCTTGGACTGCAAGGAGCTCCAACCAGTCCATCCTAAGGGAGACCAGTCCTGGGTGTTCATTGGAAGGACTGATGTTGAAGCTGACACTCCAGTACTTTAGCCACCTCATGCCAAGAGCTGACTCATTGGAAAAGACTCTGATGTTGGGAGGGATTGGGTGCAGGAGGAGAAGGGGACAACAGAGGATGAGATGGCTAGATGGCATCACCAACTCGATGGACGTGAGTTTGAGTAAATTCCGGGAGTGTGTGATGGACAGGGCGGCCTGGTGTGCTGCGATCCATGGGGTCACAAAGAGTCGGACACGACTGAGAGACTGAACTGAACTGAACTGAAAACAGTGAATAGAAATATAGAGACAAAATAAAAGCATATGTATATTTAATGTGTGTAAACATACGGATTTCAGTTTACATCTCAAAGTGCTACTTGGTGGACTTGTTTTCTGTGCAGATTCTTCCTGTTTCATTCTCAAGATATCCCAAGGACCATGCTTTTCCTTTGCTTACCATACAGAATACAAGAAATGAGGACTCTGAAATAGAAACTGATGACTAAAATAAGGGCAAGAAAGATGACGTGTTTGCTTGGAGAGTGAGGTTTGTTTATTTGTGTTCTCTTACTGCAGAAGACTGGGTTAGACCTGAGGGCGGAGAACTGGGAGGCTGGAGAAGACAGCCAACTTGTGTTTCCTGACCAGAGAGCAAGGGGAAATGGAGTAACTTGATCCTTGAGGTGCCTTTGGTTTAAAGGGGAAGGTGACTTCTGGAAAATCTTGGGGCAAACACCAAAGGAACTCAGCATGCAGTTAATTCCAGGAAGAATCTTGCTTTTTGCCTCCCTTCTGCACCCACTCCCCATTTCTCTCTCTGCAACCATCAGAAATAGATTCTGGCTCTTTTCATGTGATGTAAACTTAAATCCCGGGCTAGTAATACCTTAGAGAATCTCCAGAAAACTGGAGAATGAATTTATATAAACTGGGAGGAATAACAAAGGCTGATGAAAGCGAGCACACAAACCAAATGGAAAGGACACTGGTGCCTTCTGCTCAGTGACAAACCCTCTAACTGCACAGCTGACCCTGTTGGGCCTGGCACCAGGCACCACCCGTGGTTCCATGATTTCTGCGCCACCTGCTTGGTGTTCAACTAAAGATCTTGTGGTGGGGGGATTCTTCTGTTGCAGTGGTCAGAAAGAGTTTTCCCAGGGCCTACTCCTGTGTCTCTCACCTCCTATTAAATGCTGGAGTATTTGTTACTTGTAGGCAGTGGCCAGTTCCTGGTAATACATCCACATCTTAGCCCCTCAGAAAACTAAGTGTGGGATCCTCAGAAGTTGCAGAATATGGAAAATTCCTCATCAGCGGAAAGGGGGGTTCAGATAGTAGTTGATCAAGATATAACAAAGGACAGCCCTGCAGCTAGCCCAGTGAAGAACATTATAAATTCAGTGCCCCATTTGACACAGTGCAACCCTGTGTCAAATAGACCAGGCATGCACAACCCTGTCTTGGAGCATACTAGACATTTATCCCTGAGTGCAAGCGAGGTTTCAGCCTCTTATATGGGGATGGTTGGTGCCTCATCCAGTATTATTTACATTTTCTACACTGAGAATTAAGCAGTTTGAAAGTTTGCATTACTGGGGATAGAGTAATTGGTCTAAAGCTATGGTAACAAATTCCCACCAAAACTGGTTTTAAATATTCTTTATTCACCGAGGTCCACTGTAGGACTTTCCTATTGCTACTGTTACATGTCACTACATATTTAGTGCCTTAAAACAACACACATTTATTATCTTATGATTCTGGAGATCAGAAGTTCAAGATGCATCTCCCTGGGCTAAAATCAATGTGACAGCTGGGTTGTGGTGGTTCTTGGAGATGCTAGGGCAGAATCCATTTGCCTTGTCCAGCCTCTAGAAGATGCCCCCATTCTACTCTCATAGGCCACTCTCATCTTCAAAGGTAGTTACAACTGATCAAGTTATTCTCACAACACATTATTCTGACACCAACTCTCTTTCCTCCCTCTATATGGACCTTTGTGATTCCATGGGGTGCCCATCTCAACATCTTTAATTTAATCACACCGCAAAGTCTCTTTGCCATGTCAAGTAACATAATCATGGATTCCAGGGACTCAGGTGTGGACATCTTTGGGGAAGCATTAGCCTGACACCACAGCCAGTCTCCTCAGTGACCACATTTCTGCTCCCTTCTGAAAGTCATCCAGGTGAAAACAAGTCAGTCCACGGCTTCTTAGCGTCAGCCAGTCAACAGCTGTGCCCTGAGCTCAGGCACTAGAGTCAGAGAGAGAGAAAAGGAGAAAGTCTATGGGGAGAGGAATCTGAGTAGCCAGTGCCTGGGAAGTTCCTAAGGACTAGAGCTGAGAGCTGCAAATGCCTTCATGAGAGCAGAAGGCTGGGGAGAGTGTTAGGAACTGAATGTATATCACCAGCCCCCCAACACCACCACCTAATTCATATGTTGAACCCTAATCCCTGTGGGGCTGTATTTGGAGAAAGCATTTTAAGGAAGATGTCGTTCAGTCATGTCCAACTCTTTGCGACCCCTGTGGTCTTCAGCATGCCAGGCTTCCCTGTCCTTCACATCTGGAGATTGCTCAAACTCATGTCCGTTGAGTCGGCGATGCCATCGAACCATCTTGTCTTCTGTTGTCCCCTTCTCCTCCTGCCTTCTATCTTTAAGGAAGTAATTAAGGTGACTCAGACGGTAAAGTATCTGCCTACAATGCGGGAATCCGGGTTGGATTCCTGGGTCGGGAGGATTCCCTGGAGAAGGAAATGGCAACCCACTCCAGTATTCTTGCCTGGAAAATCCCATAGGCAGAGGATCCTGGTAGGCTACAGTCCATGGGGTTGCAAAGAGTCGGACACGACTGAGCGATATAACTTTCACTTGCATAAGATTAAATGAGGCCATAGACTTGGGGTCCTGATCTGATAGGATTAGTGTCCTTGTGAGAAAAGAAACCAGAGAGCTTGGGCTCCTGCCCTACCCCAGCTCAACCACAGAGAAGCCCGGAGAGGACCCAGTGAGAAATCTGCTATAACATTTGCAAGCCAGGAAGAGTGTTTGCATCATAAATTGAATTGACATGACATGACATGAATATGAGTCTTTGTCTTGGACAACCAGCCTCCAGAATGTGTGGAAACAGACTGATGGTTAAGCCACCCAATCTGTGGTAATTTTGTATGGCTTGCCTGAGCTGACTAATATAGGAGGTTGCCTAGCCATTGGCCTAAGAATCTTCTCCTACCTGGGCCTTTGTGGGATCTGCCCCAATTTTGTTCATTTCCTGTAATTAGTACTCACAGCCTGCTTTCCCTTGTTAAGGCTTATCTGTGACTTTAGAATGAGAATTGATCACCTGGTTTAGGGTTTTATAGTATAAGTTATTCCATGTAACAATAACCTGCACAAAGGAGTTGGTTTTTTGGGGTTTTTTTTCTTTTTTGTAAGCAGTTTTTACATCTTCCCAAATATCAACCAGGCAGGTTTTGAACAGCCAGATTGAGAGTTTTGCAGAGTGACCCCATGAGAACATGTGGCCTGCATTTCCTCTTCTCCTGGGAGATTTCTGTGGTTTGGACTCTCCAGAGCCACAGACTAGGGTTTGGGTGCTGGTGAGGAATCTGTGGTGAGCCCTAAGGAGACCTAGGCAGAAAAGAAAAAATCCCTAGAATCAGAGCACGGAAGGGGGCTGGAGGGGGATGTGATAAGAGGCTGCTCTTATGGGAATCAAGGGGGTTGGAGGATGAAAGAGGTGGGTGGGCATGTGTGACTGTCCACCATGAGGTCAGGGGAAGTGCAAGAGAGAGCAGCTGCTCTTCTGGGACCAGAGACTAGAACCTTCTTTGCCATTCAGGCTCCGGTCATCTTCCTCCTTACTCTGCCTCTGTTTTCCCCTCCTCCTCCTTTAGAATTGACAAGGAAACATATTATCCCTTAGAGCCTTCGGAAGGTAAGGCAGTCCTGTCGACATTTTGATTTTAGTCTAATGAGAACTTTGTTGGCCTCCAACAAAATTGGAGATAATAAAAGTGTGTTCTTTTAAGAGGCTAAACTCATGGTCACTTATTACAGCAGACATAGAACATCAATTCAATGTGTCTGTTACATTCACTTTAGAAGTTGTAAGATAGGGGACATAATGAACCCTGTATGGATCTGCAGGTTGTCTGCTGACAGGTCAAGCAATATTGGTACTTCTTTGAAGCATTTCATTAGGTGTCTTTTTTCCTCTCTATTTTTTCCCCCTCAAGGACTCTCACCCTATTTCCTGCACAGTTGTACCCAACGTGGTTCTCATTTACAGCAAATTGGAAGACATTGATGATGACACAGGTTGATTTCATTTGTTTTAGAATGGGTTCCAACATGTAGAGGGAAATAATGTAATTTATGAAAAGTTAAATATTGTAGAATACTCCATCTTAAAGATACACTGTTTTGCACCTTTTTTTTAAATTAGGGTAAAGAACTACATTTCAAAGGGTGAAACACAAAATAGCTTTTAGGAATTTTCCCCAAAAGTAATTTGTGATTTGATCCTGACCAGGTCTGAAATTTACATGATTCATATGCTGCTGTTTTTGTAAAATCTTTGTCCACAAAATGAAGTTTTTTAAAAGCATTACTTGAGTCTTCCATTAATTACTGATTATATTATCAATTCCTAGAGTCCCCAGCAACATTGGGATGAAGGAAAAATTTCTGGGATGCTTGAATCACCACACAGCAAAAGATACTCAAATTTTACTACTTTATCTTAAAATAATAGTTCATAGCTTGACTGAGTTTTCACCCATTCTGCTGACTCTGCCAGTGAATTCCTCTATAGAGACAGCCAGGGGTGCTGATGGAAAATATGTAATTAGCTAAGTGTAAAAAGCAGAAGTTGAGGTCTTTCCATCTACGTCAAAAATGGGGCCTGTCGCTCTACCTCAGGGCTGAGTCTCTTGAAGGATCGTTTTGTAATTGGTGGTAGTGGTGGTGAGTTTCTGTGTTCATGTTGTTGCTTATTTTATTTTTCAACTGTTACTAGGAATTAACTGTGGAATGAGTGCTTGATTTTAATTCTGGAAGGCAAGAGAATGTAACTAAGGACATTTGTCAAGGAATGTTTGAAGATCTTCATGTTAATTTGTGGTTCAACAAATCTACTGTTTAATTAAAGATTTTTAATTAAAAGAGAACAAACTTATATATGGGTTTGACTCAGTGTTATAGAACAATAGGTCTTAAACTGTGATCTACAGCTTACCCGCATCAGAAACATATGGTTGCGCTTATGTGAAAAATTCAGACTCTACGACTGCACACCAACTAAATCTCTGGGAAATGGAAGCCAGGAAATAGCTTCTTTAATCACAAGAGCTCATTCTAAGATTCTCTAAATTTAAGAACCACTTTTTAATATTTTTAAATAGGAGATTCTTATAAAAAGGCAAGACAGTAAATCATTCTTTTAAACTTAGACTTTAAGTGTTAGTGAGGTGAGCTCTTGGTGACAGTTTGTCTTCCCTATTCTTCCCCACTCAGCTCTGGGACTGGTGCTGAAATTAGAAATGAAGTAGGTGAAGAACAACTTATTTCTTTATATATATATTTTACTTTAATGGCCATCAAAAAGGCTATTACATTTCCTCTCACCAACCCTGTCCACCAGTTATGTCAGTCTTAAACATACACTTAGAGCAATGTATATGAGTAACTATCCTACATTTGCTCATATATACACACTTTCTAAAGCACTATGAAGACACAGACAACGCTTTAACACAGCTGGGGGCTGCTTGCATATCACTTTAAAATGATCACTGCTTTGCTTTACACAAGACTTTCATTAGGCTTGCTGTGGCCTTTAGTTCCCAAATCTCAAAGTGAAGTTGGAATGACCAAACAGGAAAGCATATTTAAGAGTGAGGTCAGTACACTTTTTGGAGACCTTAGTAGATACAGGAAGAGAAGGGGATGACAGAGGATGAAATGGTTGGATAGCATCACCGACTCAATGGACATGAGTTTGAGCAAGCTCCAGGAGATGGTGAAGGACAGGGAAGCCTGGCGAGCTGCAGTCCACGGGGTCACAAAGAGTCGGACACGACCGAGCGACTGAACAACAATACAAACAGGAGGTCTAGGCTAAACACGAGATGACATCTGGGAGTCACCACTCCCACCCCATGGATTCAAAGAACTCAGGTGCTGCAGGGTAGACTGACGCCCAGCCTGACGGTGACCCAGCTGTGCCGACCCCAAGTCAGGCAGTCAGGCTCCTGCCCACACTGTCCTGCAGGGCCCCGCTGCTCAGGCCTGTGCTTTCAGATCTGCCCAGGAGCTCCAGTGTGGGGACCACACGCTCCAGTGGGGGGAAGCAGGTCCTGTTTCCCCTGACCTGACCCTCTGAGGACAGGTGATGAGGCAACAGATGTCTGTCGCTGGCTCCCACACCCCAGGGTGTTCAGAAGCAGCGTCACAAGGTCCTCTGCTCACTAGGCATGTTTTCCTTAGTGCTGAGCCATGGGGACCCTGGCTGGTTATTCCTCAACTGCAGGAAAGGCCCTCTGCCTTTCGCCCTGCTCATGAGGCCATATCTCGGACTCCTTCCAGACCCTCCAGTTGGTGTGGAGGAGGGCCCAGATCCTCCTCAGCAGACAGGGAGCTGGGAAGAAGGGGCGCAGGCCCATCCTTCCTGCTGTTTTAAGGACCTCTGTTGGCTTCGCTGCTTGCATGTCCCCTGGAAGGTAAGCGTCACAGGACTGGGGTGCATGGCAGGGCCCTTAGGGGTTTCACCTGGAGACCAAAGTAACACAGTGGAAGTAAGAGTCCTTCATCAGGTCCTGCTGGGGCTCACTGAGGCTGGAGAGGGCTGAGTGGTGACAGAGCCAGGATCGCGGTGGGAGCCTGTCAGGAGGATGAGCTGAAGGGAGGGCTGAGGTCTGGGCGAGCAGCTGGTGCCCCCAGGTTAGAGTGAAAGCTTCCCGTACCACCTGTGGCCAGGTCTCTGCACAAAGCCACTGCACACCAGGTAGCCAGACCCTACGGCTCCCTCTTCAGGGGCCAGCTCACTCTCCAGTTCACTTGGGAGCAAGAGAATGGCTTCTGTCATTCCCTGGGGGGACGAGAGCTTAGTATGAAACATGCGCATAGAGACATGATCTCCTGTAGGAAGTAGAGGATGTTTTCTAGACTGAGAATAGTGTAGAAGTGTGAGTTGGTAGGTCTGGTCAGCTCTGTTCTCTCCACCTTCTCTCTTTGCTTCTCTAATTGGTGAATGGTGTGGTCAGGGACGAAAGGGGCCTGGGAGTGCCCTCCCACCCCTGGAAATGTGACTGAACTGAGGCTGAAGCCTCTGGTTTTCTTCTCTGAGAACTCTGTTCTCATTGCAGAGCTGAGGTGTGGACTCCAGGCCCGGACTGTGGAAGTAAAAGGTGGAGACTGTCCTGGGAAATGCAGGCAGGCAAGTCACACATTTGGGTAGCAGAGGCTCTCTGCTCATCTGTATCTCCAAACATCTTGCCCAAACCAGCAGCAGACCATGAGGACCTCAACTCCTGAACATAAAGCCTTGTGGACCCTGTCTCTCCTCCATGTGGGTTCTTTGTGTGTGTTTCGCATGCCACGGGTGAGTTGTTCAGGAGGCTTTATTCCCTAAAAAGCTGTTGCTGCTGTGGTGTGGGCAGGACAAGGGCGTGGGCAAGGCCAAATCCCCAGCGTCAGCAACCTGGGGGAGAGTGTGGGAGGCAAGGCCACCTCGGTCAGTGGCTGGGGGAGGCCCTACAGACCTGGCCCCACCACTTGCCAATCACAGGACCAGGGCACAGAAGTCAGCAGGCAGTACATGGGTAGATTTAGGATGGATGAGAAGTCAGGATTCTGGGGACCAGACCTGGTTAGATCTGCAGTGAGGACAGTTGTGCTCTGAGCTCAGATACAGCAACAAAGGGAGGGGAATGGTCCTTACCCCTGCCTTGCTGACTGTAAAAAACCAGTAGAGGAAAGCCTACCACAGTGTTTTGAAATCTGCGAAGTTCTTCCAAGGGCAACCTTCAGATTCTCGCTAAATAGACCAGAAATAGGAGGCCCTGGGCCTCTCCTACTGCTTCCGTGTGCCCATGGAGCTGAGCCTGTATTCCAGTTGCTCCTGCAGGTGGTTGTTAATGTAGATGGACTCCTCTAGGTGCTGGTGCAGTTTCCAGATTTCACCAAGATATTACTCTAGCAGGTCAGCCCCTGCAGTCACCCAGCAGGACAGGAAGAGGTGGGGATGGAGCACCCTGGTCACTCGTGGGGCCCACATTGTGGGTGGGGCTCGGCCAGCAAAATCCCTAAAGATCACCATCCTCTCTCACACAGACATCCACAAGTTTAGGTGAGCTTGCGTGAAGAGTAAACTGGCTTCAAACACAGGACAGGTGATGCTAAGCAAGCCCCAGTGGCCTCCTCCCACACAGGGGTATGTGTAAGGGAGTTGTAATATATGGCCAGTTCCCTGGGCAACTGGTAGGTGTAAGGCGTTTCCCATTGTCTAGAAAAATAACTGAAGGCTGTGGATCTCGGTCTAGACCCTAGACAGATGTGACCTTTTCCTGAGTTGACTTGAGGGTACAAGGGAGGCGCTCAATTAACCTTAATTCCTCTCCTTGCACTGACCCTCGACTGAACGCACCTTCACAAGGAACAATGCTCTTCCTCCACCCTTAGAGAGACGGCCTAAAGTAAAAGTGGGTATCTCATGGACTTCCCTGGTGGCCCAGTGATTAAGAATATGCCTGCCAATGGAGGGGACATGAGTTTGATACCTGGACCAGGAAGATTCCACATGCTGCAGGGCAACAAAGCCCATGCGTTCACCACAGCTAGTGAAGCTCATATGCTCTAGAGTCCTGACTGCATAACAAAAGAAGGCACCACAATGAGAAGTCTGTGCACCGTAACTAGAGAATAACCTCCACTTGCTGCAACTAGATAGAGCAAGGTGCTGCATAGCAATGAAGACCCAGCACAGCCAAAAATAATAAATAAATAAATTTTAAAACGTTAGCACCTCATGTCAACTCATCCTGTGTGATTAATGATTGGTACTCAACAATTCCCTCAAATCACTTTTATTATGGAAGGAAGAAAGCTCACTCAACTCTTCCAAAGAGATCTGTGATGTGGTCTTTGGGAGCAAAAATGATTGTACTGATGTCTGCTGTTTAATGTTTCAACTAACCATCCCTTGCCTCATCAAGGCCATTGCCTTTGGTTGCTAAAATTTTGAATATTTGCCATCTCCAGTCCTTCCAGCAGGTAATCCAGGTGAATTTGCTTTTCCAAAGGAGATTGGCCGATTCTATGTCCTGTTATTTGCAAACAGACCTTAAAATGCCTTTTCTTAGCTCTTCTTCCTCCAACCCTGATTTGGAACTGCCAGTTCAGTCTCAGTCACAATTATCTACTCCTCCATAAATGGCTGCACCTGTGTTTGCATAAAAACATCTCTAGTATGACATTATCTTTGTCTGTAAGATACTGAAGTAGGAATTTGAAAGCTGATTAGAGAGTTGGAAAAAACACCTCAAAGAAAAGAACAAAAGATGCAGGAAAGAGCAGTGGGTGGGATGCTGATGACGGACTCCATCAAATGTCTCATTTTGCCTGGACACAGCCTTTTTCTGAGAATCCCAGTTCTCTTCTGGTGGAACTGGGCTGCATCCCAGCATTCACCTGTGTGATGCGCCTCTCCACCAGTTGGAGACCAGGGAGCTAGGAGTTAGAAGGAGAGTTTGAATTGCGTTGGTACACAGGGCACGTTTATGGGGTTAGGATCTGTGTAGAAACAGCCCCACTTTCTGTTGTAACTCTTGATGATGGAAGATGTTCTGTGAATGTTGGCACCTGGCATTCTGGAAGGGTCTGAGAGTGGGCTGCGAGGGGACCAGGGTGCAGGGACCGAGAAGGATGTGATGAGAGCACAGAGGTAGTCACTGACTCACTCACACCCCTGCTCCGCCCCGAGGCCCAGGGTGGGGAGGATGAGGGGTGCACTTGGAAGGACTTGGCACTGCTAGGGCCCTTCCTTTTCCTCACTCTGTGAGCAGGGTCTAGAGGAGAAATGGAAGAGGATGCCCTGGTAGAAAAGAGGTGGATCTAAATGAGACTTCATTTCACAGGCTGACCTACTCAGCTTTGTGTTTACCTGTGGGTAAGCTGGCACATGGAGAGCCTGAGGATAGGTCTCCAGTTATGCTCACTTCCTGAGGTCTCATCTGTACCACTGGCCACTGCTGCCCAGTTCTGTCCTGGAAGAGAGTGGGGCTGGGCAGGGTTGGGCACCATCCTACAAAGGAGACATTTTCCCTTGAGAAGCCCCCTTGACAAGGGACTTGTTTTACTTAAGCTGAGTCATGCCTGTTGCTGCTAGGATTTCCAGGTCTTCATTGTCAGCCATTTGTTTAATGTTGGGGCTTATTCCTTCATGAGAATCTCCCTGGAATTTTTGTCTGAAATGCAGTTTCTCAACTCTTATCCCCAAGTTTACAACAGGCCCTGTAATGTCTCTGGTGTAGATTTCCTATACTGTGCAGCCAGCACCCAGGGATTGGGGCCTGTCTCCTGTATGATATCACAGTTAATCATCAAGGTTAGTACTACTTTCTCTATTTTACATGATACATTCTTCTCCATCATACATGAGATCCATATGCTCAAAGAGGGTAATGAAATCACCATGCAAAGCAGACTTGGTATTTTGGTGGAGTTGGAATTTGCATCTTGGACTTCTGTCACCAGGGCTGTGCTTTCATTGTTTTCACATAGACACACGGTAGGATCTGTGGAAATCGGGTAGGGAGCAGAAGACGTCAGTAAGAGTTAGTGATTCCTGGTAACTAGTATGGATCTGCTTGACAAGTATTTACTGAGTGTTCTCTGTGGCAAACTTTGAAGAGGCTCTGGGGTGGAGAGTTGACTAAGGCACAGAGAAGGCCTGGCTCTCAGGAACATGGCCTCTAGCACAGGAGTCAGATATTTTACAGAGAAGCACATCTAATTTTAAAATACAGACTGTGACGTATTTAACATTCATGCATTCCTTGGTCCCACTGTGTCCACCAAGTTGGTAAACACAGTATAAATATGGGACTACTGGAAGGAGATTAGACTTCTCTGGTGACTCAGATGGTAAAGAATCTGCCTGCAATGCAGGAGACCTGAGTTCAATTCCTGGGTCAGTAAGATACTCTGGAGAAAGAAATGCCAAGTATAAATATAGCACTATTGAAAAGAGATGAAATTCTTTTGGGGAAATGTCCGTCAGGTATTTTTATTTTAGGAAGGAAAATAAGAAGTACATTTGATCAAATGTCCCCTGAAATTTAGCCATGGGTTCCTGGTGCTTTTGGATACAAAAACTTGTGGTCAAGGTTTGTGTGGCAGCTATGCTGCTTAAGGGTGTGGGAATTTAGGCAAAATCTCCACATCTCTCTGGGCCTCAGTTTCCTCATCTGTAAGAGAAGGTTATTCCAATTCTCCAAATTCCTTTCCTGCTGAGTTTTTTCTGAGTGCATAAGAGACTGAGATGCATGTTAAATGTGCGCTGGGATCTGCAGCCAAGACCTGATCTTGGTTCCTTCTCTGTGTGTCTCCTATAGGAGCCTCAACTGGGCCCACACACTGGAAAACAGAAAGAAGAGACGGATGGAAGAAAGGAAATCAGCAGGTTCAGAGGATGAGAAAACCCAAAGAAAAGCAAGGTAATGGTCGAGGAGCTGTTTGCCAAGGAAGGTGAGGATAAGGACAAGTTGAGGTTGGAAAGTTCAATAGGAAGTGAGGAATGCACAGCATCGTCTAAGTTCTCTAGGAGCAAGAGCTGACCAGGAAGGACCAGGAGAGTAACTTGGTCCATAGTGAACTTGTGCACCTGCCGAGGAGATCCACACGATGGATCAAGTTGGCTTATACTGCTAGGAGCACCAACTCCAGGAGGAGGATGAGGTTTATACTGCTGGGAGCACCAATTCCAGGAGGAGGATGATGAGACCTTGAGGCTCTGCCCTAGACCACCAGCCTGAAACATGGAAGCGCCCACATGTGGATGTCCTCCAAGTAAGTGTGCAATAAGGTGGATAAATGGTGTTTGGAGAAAATTAGAGATCTTCATTCTTATCAGGGGCCAGGATAATGGGACTCATTTCTGAAGCAGAGATGGTAATAATATTCTTCTGCATGTACAATTTTGAGGGTTTACACACATCATCTCTTAACTATATGTTGAATGCTTAATTTGCAGACAAGAAAGAGTATGTATACTGTTCCGTTGTATAAATTTGTAAAAAAGGCAAATTCATCTAAACTGGCAGTGGTTGCTTGGGCCTAAGAGTTGAGTGCGTAATGCACTACAAAGGGGGACGAGGAAACTTGTGACCAGTGGAAACACCCTGCATCTTGACTCTGGCTGTGGTTTCCATAGTGTATACATCTATCAAAATTCATTTAGTTGTATATTTTTAAATGGTGCAGTCAAGAGGACTCATATAAAAATCTACCACATTTCTCCATACCAGCAGTATTAGGAAATGAAATTCACTAAAACATAATAGAGAGAAACATCCATGATCATTTAATGCTTAAGAATATAGACACTGACGACTCCTGAAAACTATTGCTAAGGGAAAGAAAACCTAAATAAACAGAAATATACATTATATTCATAGATTGGAAGACAATATTTTTAGATTGTCAAATCCTTGTTCTTCTGAATAGTATTGCAGCTGACATTTGGGGGGAGGTATAGTTTTGCAGGCGAATTATAACATGTAAGTGGAAATCAAAGTATGTCAATTAGCTAAGACGGAGAATTAGGTTGGAGGATTTACTCTACTAGATTTCAAAACTAGTTAGCCAAGAAGGAGAATTAAGTTGGAGGATTTACTCTACTAGATTTCAAAACTCAGGTTAAAACTACAGTAATTAAGACACTATATGGGGGAAGTAAACAGAACATAAATTGATTAATGAAAGAGGAAAGAGTAGAAAAGTTACCCACACCCATATTCTGTGTTTTAATAAAGTCACCAATATGCACCACGGGGCAATGATAGACTTTTCTGAAAAATATCTGTTGTGATAAACAGTATCAAGTGAGAAATTATTAATACATTGGGGAAGTTTTTGGTAGAAATGCAGTATAGGCAAAGGAAACAGCTAGTTGGAAGAATCTGAACAAGAGTGAACTGGAAAATGTAGGCTGGGGTTTCGGAGTAGAAGGGACGCTACCCGGGTGTGGCTCCAGCACTTACAGCAAGGGGGTCTTGGCCCGTTAGAGACCCTCTCTGTGCCTCAGTTTCTTCAACTGCAAAGCAGCAGAGAGTTATGTTTTTGGCACCAGTCAATTTTGAACACTAGAAGTACCATAAATGAAATAATCATCCCCTCGAATCATGAGGGAGGTCAATGAAGTCAGTGGGTAAAATTAAGTGCACACCTGAGTACCTTTAACAAATAGATTCCAGGTCCCACCTCAACTCGCTGAACCACAGTTGCTTCCGGAGAGGACTGTGCACTTGTCTGGGTGCTAACTCTCCGGGGTGATTCTTACAATGATCAGCTTGGGGAAAGAGCACAGTGAGCTGTATAACTTTTACCCAAACACAGAAGTAGGACAGAGCAGAAGCACAGGGGTGTTTCCAATCCAGTGACTAAAGCAGAGGACTATTGGGAGACTTTAGAATTGAAGGACTAGGCCCATCTGACCCCATTTTAGTCTTGTCCAGTTTACAGCAGAGACACAAGTTCTTGGGGAAATATGCCTGTGGCAGCTGACCATCCACCTTGAGGAAAGTGAGAGGCCTAATTTTTAATTCAGTCTGGTTTTAAGTGAAAGCTAAATTCACCCTTGTTTGCTCATTGATGGGGCCAATCTTCTCCAAGCTGCCACTTTCTAAAAAATAAATTGCATTGCTATAAATGCAAACTTCAACAACGGTGTTTGTTATAAAATTTTATAAATACCCAAGCCATCTAACAAGAAATCAAAAAGTTAGCAAGAGCATTCAATTTCAGGAGAGTTCGGTCCAATAGAGCACAGTCACTGAGAGAAAAGATTCTTGAGTTGAAAGGAAGCGATCCCTTTCTGTCCTGGGACGTCCTGCTAAGTTCAGTGGGCTGGGAAAGCAGCTGCCCATTCTAACAGATGGGATTCTCAGGTGGGGCTAGTGGTAAAGAACCCACCTCTTAATGTAGGACATGCAAGAGACATGGTTTTTTGTTTTTCTTTTTATTGTCAAATCGAAGGTCAAGTTTAAATTTAATGACTTTGGTATTAACTATACACATTCTAGTAAGTGCTAGGACTTAAAATCTTCTGATTCGGTTGTGACTCCAGACAGGATCCAGAGAGGAGTTCTAAAAATCTCTTCTCTGGGTTTTACGGAGACTTTCTTTACCCTCCTGTGTTAGCCTCTTAAGGCACTGCGTCAGCCTTAAAAGGGCAGTGGAAAGGGCGAAGGAGACACGGTTTTGATCCCTGGTCAGGAAGATTCCCTGGAGGAAGAAATGGCAAGCCACTCCAGTGTTCTTGCCTGGGAAATTCCATGAACAGAGAAGGCTGGAGGGCTACAGTCCATGAGATCACAAAGAGGCGGACACGACTGAAGCAAATTAGCACGGCACACAATCTGACAGACAGGCTGCTCTTGCCTCCAGATGGTGTCTGGTGTCCTGACACACGAAAGCACTCAGGGAGCCTAGAAGGGCCCAGCCAGCACTTCTGCTATTGCTCAGTGCATAGAAATGGTTCAGCTGAATAAAGGTAGGGCTCTAGGAATAAAGTCAGGTCACAGAGTAACAGAGGAATATGAAATGGGATAAAGGCAGGATAAAAACAATAGAATTCTCCTACCTACAAAATGCAAAGCAATAGCTTACTTGCCTTGATAAAATGTTTGTTTTTTTTAATTTTAACTTTGGTTGAATAAATTGTTTAATGTACTTCTTCTACAATGATGGTACCTTGAATGATTACGATAAAAGAAAGTACCATAATATGTGTGAAATGCAAGGCACGGTATCAGTCAATGAACTGTACCTGTTAAACACTTTTGTAGCGTGGCAAAATTCATCTCTGTTTGACCTCAAATCAGATACCTTCTGTGAGCTTTTTTGGTTTCATCCTATTTATAATCAAGAAATTTGACACATTTTTCTTTCCTCCACAGAATGTCAGGCCCCACAGCAGCCGGAAAGTAGATTCCCTTAAAGCCTTTGCTAAATCTCACACAGCAATTATCACTAAGCATTGTAGTTGCAGGATTGTGTGGGGGTGTGGGGAAGAGAAGCTTTCATAAATAGTTGTTCCAGTTTTGTATCTTTTACCTTAACATGAACAAATGCTCAGTGGCCTGTTCTCACACCCATTTCACCCTCCATCCAGGTTATACCAACAGCTAAACTGAAGAGACAGATGCTATAGGAGTTCCCCAAGTCTCAGACTCACAAGACCCAGGTCAGAAGAGACGCTAGGGGAATGAGGAGTTGGTTCAGACCATCACTATCCCAGGGGTGCCTGTCTCTCTTTCCTCAAACTCAGCTTCTATGTCACTGAATACAATGCTTATGTTCACTTTGGATCATCATGATCCGTGACCTATGACCTTGAACTTAACCATGCTCTGTTTCTGGAATACAACCACAGGTCAATGGCAGGAGGAAAACTCATAGAGATGGGTCAAAGTGTGTGCCACAAACACTGCTCTGGAGCCCTGGTCTGTTCAATATGTGGGTGAACTGAATGAACACAGAACAATAGCACGAGGCTGTCAGATCTTTCCTAAACAGACAGACACCCCATGTATTCAGTGGCTCAGTGGTAAAGAATCAGCCGGCAATGCAGGAGACAAAGGAGATGCAGGATCGATCCCTGGGTCAGGAAGATCCCCTGGAAGAGGGCAGGGCAACCCACTCCAGAATTCTTGCAAGGAGAATCCCCATAGAGAGAGGAGTCTGATGGGCTACAGTCCTGGGATCACTAAAAGTGAGACAAGAATGAAGTGACGGCACAAGCACACCATGTTTTCAAGGATATACACATAGACTCTTCTAGTCACTTTGACAGCTTGGAAAGAGCTCTTGTGAGGCTGCAGGGAAATACATAAGTGAAAGTATGAAATGCAGTGTTTAGTAACATTAAAAAAAATCAAATAGAACAACCCAGACCCAGAGGAAGAATTTAGAAAGTAGGAATATCAGACTTAAGTTTATTCTGAAGACAACATGCTGCTCAGCAAAGAGAAGAAAATGACATAACAACAGGATGCAGCAAAAGCACTGAGATAGGACAAAAAATATATTTAAAAATTATTTATTCACTTAGTATTGTACTTTGATTTGTATCCTACAGTTTTTAGGACACAGACTAAACTGGAGAAGACCCAGAGAAGAAGTTCATGACAGTCTACAAGTCTGATGTCCTTCACTTGTGGAAAAGCCTTAAGATCGGTTTAAAGAGAAGATGAGATGATATGGTTTGTCCAGTAGTCATGTATGCACGAGAGAGTTGGAGTATAAAGAAAGTGAGTGGCGAAGAATTGATGCTTTTGAAATGTGGTGTTGGAGAAGATTCTTGAGAGCCCCTTGGACTACATGTAGATCAAACCAGTCCATCCTAAACGAAATCAATCATGAATATTCACTAGAAGGACTGATGCTGAGGCTGAAACTCCAATACTTTGGCCACCTGATGCAAAGAACTGACTCATTGGAAAAGACCCTGATGCTGGGAAAGATTGAAGGCAGGAGGAGAAGGGGACAACAGAGGATGAGATGGTTGGATGGCATCACCGACTCAGTGGATGTGAACTTGAGTGAATTCCAGGAGTTGGTGATGGACAGGGAGGCCTGGTGGGCTGCAGTCCATGGGGTTGCAAAGAGTCGGACATGACTGAGCGACTGAAATGAACTGAACTGAACTGAGGTGAATTTATGACAGCCTGACAGGAATTAAGTCCTGCTGGGAAAGTATTTCTCCCATGAATATTTTTATACACAGATGAATGAACAATGGGAACTCAGCTGAGATAGTTTTGGGAAGGAGATATGTCAGTGGTATCGGGACATATGTAGACAACCCAAGAGTGGCTGCTGAGGGATGGGGTGCTCTCAGTGGTGATGTTCACAAACGGTCATGGCCTAGGCACCTGGAAGGCAGGGGCCCCCAAGATTCCATGAACCCCTCCCCCTACCAGTTCTGTTATGGCAACTCCAGATGGTTACCTAGCACGCTGGGTCCCCCTCCTTCACTCCTGTCTTAGTCTGAGCCCCACACAGCACCTGTGGCTCTGAGCTCTGGCCTCTTCAACTTCTCTTTGCGGTTGAGAACCCTCTAGTTGTTCCAACAGTAAGTCAGGAATTCCGTTTTGTCCTCCCTCAGTGCTGGTTAAGCCAATGTGATTTTGCTTGTCTGAATCCCCCATATATTGGGAGTCTCCTCCCCACCACTGGCTTCTCCCTCTTCTACCACGTGTCACCATGGCAGTATGTCTGCCCTCTTTATCGGATCTGAGGGCAGAACGTACCCTCATGGAAATCAACCAGGAGCTTCAGTTGCAGCTGGAGAAGTACAAGCAGGACTTCAGAGACCTCACAGAGAAATTCCTCGTATCCCAAGCTACTGCTTACTCCCTGGCCAACCATCTGCAGAAATACAGTAAGTCCTCAGGATCATGGTCACCAAAGTAATGAATGATCACTGTCTTCCCTCTAAGAAATTCTAAGTCTCCAATATTGGTCTCCTTTTCCCTTAGTCATTTTGAATTCCATTCTGACCACAGTGCAGGAAAGGTAGTAGTGTGGCTCTTTTGCCTTCAGTTCCTGAGGCTGGGAAAACTGAGGCACAAGGAGTGGAGGCACTTTTCCAAGTTTTAGTGATGTGTAGGGTGAGATTAGAGTTAAAATTCCAGACAGTGATTCCTGGTGCCGGCACAGGAGTGCCCGTGTCTCTCAGGCACAAACTAAGCTGTGTTGACTGGAATCTTTTCTGTTCTGTATCTGATCCTGCATGCCTGTTGGCTAAACCTCTGGGACTAATGAACTCCATCAGTTCGAGGTTGCCTGAAGTTCCATTGGCAAAGCCCTGTGCTATTTGCACTGGGGTAACGCGTGGTTACACACTGTGAGAAGCAGTCATATGATTTAAAGGAGCTTAAGGATGAATCTGCTTCTCACTGAAACCATGGTCTCTGTGATGCCATCAGGACAGGGACTCCCTGGTGAGAAGGAATCCGTGCTTTCTGAGTGTGCAGATTCTCCTTCCTGAATCCAAGAAAGCCATGTGACTCTGTGGCAAGAATGAAGGTGTTTCTGGTGAAATCAGACAATCTGCACTTTCCACTCTCTCCCCACTTGAGCTGGTGAAACTTTGGTGATACAGGTTGACCAGGAGTCCGGGGGACCCTGAGTCTATGCTATAAGTTGTGTGACCAACATGAAGATGACAGTAAGTGGGGAGATCACCAGCCCCAGTAAAAACTCAGGCTGAGTGTGAGTTGGCCCTTTGCACCCACAGTCAGCCTGGCAATTGGAATCATTTTTGCCTGTTCAGTAAGAGGGGCCTGGAGTAAGGAAAGAAGTCATGACCAGGGTACATGCACAACAAGGGGATGAGCAGAATCTTGACAACCTGTGTCTGTGTCACTTTCCTACAGTCATTTTCAGTGAAGCGATGAGGGAGTCAATGAAAAATGACTGACACAGAGGGACGTAAGAGGTAAAGCCTCCTATTTAAGAAAGTGAAATGATGAGCTTTGGGGAAAGGACACACCTAGTTTTATTTACACCATTCCTTATGATAGTCACAAAATTCTAGGAAAGACATTGTGAGGCTGGTGAAGAAGAAATGTCTCACCAGGACCCTGGTGTGGAGGTTGGGGTCACCTTTCACACCGCAGCACAGTGTGAAAGACGTGGACTCTGGGCCAGGCTTCCTGGGCTCACACCCCTGTTGGGAACCTTTCTGTGTCTCGGTTTCCTCCTCTGTCCGTGTGGTGTTGTAATAGGAACTCTTGTTTGAGTTGTAGTGAATACTGAGTAAATCTGACACACCCCTGACAACAGTGCCTGGCTCAGTGTAAATACACTGAGTTCATAGTTCTACTGTTCCTAATGACACAGGCTTTCTCGGGGTTGGGCCTATCTCTTACAGGTCCTTATGGTTTCACGTATTCTATTTCACACCAGTGTGTCCAGGTGAGGTTTATACTTGAGACACCTGTTCGTTACTGAGATCCCATCGTGAGGGAACCAGCAGTGCTGTAGTCCTAGGAGCCTTCCCGGCCCCACAGGACTCGCCACCCCAGGCCGCCGCTCCGTGTCTCACCTAAGAGGCTGCAGGTCCTGGTTCAGTGGCCCAGGATTCAGGGTCAGTCTCTGGGGATGGGAATTCTGACTTTGCCAAAAGGTAGTTCATCTTGTCAAGTTGTGTTCTGTGCCTAGGAACTTCTCTTTCCTCACCTCTAAAATGGGGAGTCGCCTCAGTTCAGACGCTGAGGAATCAGATGTGGAAATCTCTCCATAGAGACTGGAGAAGGAGTTACACCCCTGAGGTGGCCCATGCTCCTCCCTTGAAGGCAGTGACCACAGCAGCAAGGCCGGCTTTCCCTGAGGCACTGTCTGTTTCCTCAGACTGTAAAGCATGTAAGGACATCGTTGAATCGGTGCTGGGGGAGAAGTTGCCAGTTGAGGTGCGGAGGCCAGCAGAGAAGCTGGCAGAGAAGCCAACACTTGATGAAAGGTTGAGGTAAGTAGAGCAGGGATATTCATCACAGGCACAGGGCAGAATGTGATAAAATTGGGGGAGAACACCAGTTGGTGAATTATGGACTCCAGTTGTTATTCAGGAAGTAATTTACTTTGCTTTTAAATAAACTAGTGACTTGAATCCCATCATGAAATTCACTACATTCAAGTGAACCAGTGGCACTGAGCTCATTGACAATGTTGTGCCATCGGTACCTTATTTGCCTTTAAATCACAACCGCCTCCTCACTGACTACATCCTGGAATGCTTTCTTAACCCTGTCATTCTAACGTTCTTCCCAATACACACAAGCTGTACGTGTCCACACTCTATATCTGGCTGTGGGTCATTCACTGGACAGTACTTTGTGTTGCCACATTAAAAATACAGAAAATATTTTGTGTATTTTTTAATGAAAATGGGCATGGCCGAGTGAGGAACTGAAGAGACATCTTCATGATGCAGGTTTAGGAAGACACTGATGCATGCGTGTGCACTCAGTAGTGTCTGACTCTTTATGACCCCTTGGACTGTAGCCCACCAGGCTCCTCTGTCCATGAAGTGTCCAGGCAAGAATACTGGAATGGGCTGCCATTTACTTCTCCAGGGAATGTTCCCGACTCAGAGATCAAACCTGCATCTCTTGTGTTTCCTGCATTGTCAGTCAGGTTCTTTACCAGCTGAGCCTCCAGGGAAGACATTAGGTTACCTTTACAGAAGGACAAGATGAATGGAATGTCACGGAATCTTACAGGAGTACTCTCAGATACAGGGGAAACTTTGTTTCCCTTCTTTGTCTTTGACACAGGCCAGTCATCAGATATGGAGTAGGAAATAGCAACCCACTTCAGTATTCTTGCCAGGATAAGCCGATGGGCAGAGGTAACTGGTGCACTATACTCCATTTGATCCCAAGAGTCAGACACAACTGAGTGACTGAGCCAATCATCAGATATGTGCCAGAATTCTATTTCAAGGTCTCCTTAGGGATGTTCTCACAGAAATCCCTGACCATCTTTCATCTAACTCTTTGCCTTTTCCAATTGTGTCTTCTTTTCCACCTAGGACTTGTGAAGTCCTAATTCGAAGTCAGGCACGAGAGCTGACCCAGCTACTGCAGACACTACAGGATGGGAAAGATGACTCTGTCCTGCTCAAGCAGCACCTCAAGGACCTCCTCACCCACAACGACCTGAACAACCACCAGGGGCAGGACTTCCGAGAGAGCCTGTCTGAGGGATACCGCCTGGCAGAGCGCCTTGCCCGCAAGCTCAGCCCAGGTGAGGGGGCCACAGACCCTGAGAGCACTGATCCTCTCCTAGGTCCCCAGTTGATAAGATGAACACCTCCACTGGGAATGTTTATCAGCTTTCCTGTTTCATGTCCTATTTGGGGCTATGTAGGAGCAGGATTGTCTTAGGAAGAGGACAGAGGAGAAATGCACAGGGTGGAAGTCAGCGTATCCCAACGGTCTGCTTCCTCCCTGATGGACCATGGCCACTGGGGAAGGAGGCAACATCCAGCCAGCATTGAAGCGCAGAAAGGAGGAGGTGACAGACAGCTTGTTAGACTGAATAGAGCCCTAGATGAAGCTTGGAAGTTCTCAGGTTCCATGCTGAGTGCTGTGTTTATAACTATGTGAGAATGATTGCTTTTCCTTATGTTAGCAACTGTTCTCATCTGTAAAATGGATGAAATAATCTGTTGATGGTAGCTAGAGTGATGAAATTTGGGAATATTTACAAATACACTGCAGAAAAGAGAAAGCCCTTCACTTTGTGGTTTTGGATAAGGTACTTTATAGAGTTGGACTTGGTGTTGGGAAAATTGTTTGAACTGGAGCACTCACTTTCCATAGAGAGTTTCCCAGATAATGCACAAAAGCTACCTTGAAGAGCCAGGATGTTCCCAGATGGAGAAATGTGGGGTGTGGTTGTTCTCCTTAGAGCAAGGACGGCATCTTGGAGACCTGAAAAGCTTTATGGAGCCTGTGTCTTTGGCAGAATTTGTGGCAGGATGGATGATACATTTGTAGAAGTGGAGATGGGAGGTGGACAATGTGAGGTGATATAAGGAAGAAAGGGCAATTTAAATGTTTGCCCAATTTCAAGCTGATGGTGTCCTGAGGATGATCTACCAGTTTAGAAACAGACTGCCTGTTGGATCAGAAATCCATGCTTGGGCAGTTTTTTAGAAAGAATGCATTAAAACTCCCGTACAGTACTGACTCATACATAGATGTTTATGGTCCTGTGACCATGAGTCCCTGTGTTTGCAGTGGGTGAAGTGACTAAAAGCTGACTGGGTTTTTCTGATTTTGTTTGCAGAAACTGATGAAGATGAAGATGAAGTCGATGAACAAGCACAAGAAACACCAACCCCCAGGTGATGATTATCTATCAGTTCAGTTCAGTCCCTCAGTCGTGTCCAACTCTTGTGATCCCATGGACTGCAGCCCACCAGCCCTCCCTGTCCATCACCAACTCCCAGAGTCTCAAACTCAGGTTCATTGACTCAGTGATGCCATCCAACCATCTCATCCTCTGTCGTCCCCTTCTCCTCCCACCTTCAGTCTTTCCCAGCATCAGGGTGTTTTCAAATGAGTTAGATCTTCACATCATGTGGCCAAAGTATTGGAGTTTCAGTCTCAACATCAGTCCTTCCAGTGAATATTCAGGACTGATTTCCTTTTTGATGGACTAGTTGGATCTCCTTGCAGTTCAAGGGACACTCAAGAGTCCTCTCCAATACCACAGTTCAAAAGCATTTTTCTTCGGTGCTCAGCTCTCTTTATTATAGTCCAACTCTCACATCCATACATGACTCCTGGAACAACCATCGCCTTGACTACATGGACCTTTGTTGGCAAAATAATGTCTCTGCTTTTCAATATGCTATCTAGTTTGGTCATAACTTTTCTTCCAAGGAGTAGGTGTCTTTTAATTGCACGGCTGCAGTCACCATCTGCAGTTATTTTGGACCCCCCCAAAATAAGTCTGACACTGTTTCCTCTGTCTTCCGATCTATTTGCCATGGAGTGATGGAACCAGGTGCCATGGTCTTAGTTTTCTGAATGTTGAGCTTTAGCCAACTTTTTCACTCTCCTCTTTGACTTTCATCAAGAAGCTCTTCAGTTCTTTGCTCTCTGCCATAAGGGTAGTATCATCTGCATATTTGAGGTTACTGATATTTGTCCTGGCAATCTTGATGCTAGCTTGTGATTCATGTAGCCCAGCATTCCTCACGATGTACTCTGCATGAAAGTTAAATAAGGAGGGTGACAACATGCAGCCTTGATGTACAAATTTTCCTGTTTGGAACCAGTCCGTTATTCCATGTCCAGTTCTAACTGTTGCTTCCTGACCTGCATACAGATTTCTCAAGAAGCAGGTCAGGTGGTCTGGTATTCCCATCTCTTTCAAAATTTTCCACAGTTTGTGGTGATGCACACAGTCAAACGGAGAAGGCAATGGCACCCCACTCCAGTACTCTTACCTGGAAAATCCCATGGATGGAGGAGCTTTTAGGCTGCAGTCTATGGGGTCTCTAAGAGTCAGACACGACTGAGTGACTTCACTTTCAAATTTCTCTCTCCTGCATTGCAGAAGGAAATGGCAACCCACTCCAGTGTTCTTGCCTGGAGAATCCTAGGGACCGGGGAGTCTGGTGGGCTGACATCTATGGGGTCACACAGAGTCGGACACAACTGAAGTGACTTAACTTAGCTTAGCTTACACAATCAAAGGCTTTGGCATAGTCAATAAAGCATGATAGATGTTTTTTCTGGAACTCTCTTGCTTTTCCATTGATCCAACAGACGTTGACAGTTTGATCTCTGATTCCTCTGCCTTTTCTAAAACCAGCTTGAACATCTGGAAGTTCATGGTTCAGGTATTGTTGAAGCCTGCCTAGGAGGATTTTAAGCATTACTTTACTAGCATGTGAGATGAGTGCAATTGTGTAGTAGTTTGAGCATTCTTTGGCATTGCCTTTCTTTGGGACTGGAATGAAATATGACATTTCCTAGACCTTTGGCCACTGCTGAGTTTCCAAATTTGCTGGCATTTTGAGTGCAGCACTTTCACAGCATCATCTTTTAGGATTTGAAATAGCTCAGCTGGAATTCCATCACCTCCACTAACTTTGTTCATAGTGATGCTGCCTAGGGCCTACTTGACTTCACATTCCAGGATGTCCAGCTCTAGGTGAGTGATCACACCGTCGTGGTTATCTGGATCATGAAAATCTTTTTTGTATAGTTCTTGTGTATTATTGCCACCTCGTCTTCATATCTTCTGCTCTGTGAGGTCCATACAATTTTATTGAGCCCATCTTTGCATGAAATGTTCCCATGGTATCTCTCATTTTCTTGAGGAGATCTCTAGTCTTTCCCATTCTATTTTTTCCTCTATTTCTTTGCACTGATCACTGAGGAAGGCTTTCTTATCTCTCCTTGCTCTTCTTTGGAACTCTGCATTCAGATGAGAATATCTTTCCTTTTCTCATTTGTTTTTCACTTCTCTTCTTTTCACAGCTATTTCTACTGCCTCCTCAGACAGCCATTTTGCTTTTTTGCATTTCTTTTTCTTGGGGATGGTCTTGATCTCTGTCTTCTGTAGAGGGTCACGAACCTCCATCCATAGTTCATCAGGCACTCTATCAAATCTAGTCCCTTAAACCTGCTTCTCACCTCCACTCTTTAATCATAAGGGATTTGATTTAGGTCATACTGAATGGTCTAGTGGTTTTCCCTACTTGCTTGAATTTAAGTCTGAATTTGGCATTAAGTATTTCATGATCTGAGCCACAGTCAGCTCCTGGTCTTCTTTTTGCTGGCTGTATAGAACTTCTCCACCTTTGGTTGCAAAGAATGTAATCAATCTGATTTTGGTGCTGACCATCTGGTGATGTCCATGTGTAGAGTTTTCTCTTGTGTTGTTGGAAGAGGTTGTTTGCTACAACCAGTGCATTCTCTTGGCAAAACTCTATTAGCCTTTGCCCTGCTTCATTCTGTACTCCAAGGCCAAATTTGCCTGTTACTCCAGGTGTTTCTTGACTTCATACTTTTGCATTCCAGTCCCCTATCATGAAAAGAACATCTTTTATGGGTGTTAGTTCTCGAAGGTCTTGTAGATCTTCTTAGAACTGTTCAACTGCAGCTTCTTCAGCATTACTGGCCAAGGCATAGATTTGGACTCTTGGGATATTGAATGGTTTGCCTTGGAAAGGAACAGAGATCATTCTGTCCTTTTTGAGATTGCATCCAAGTATTTCATTTTGGGCTCTTCTGTTTACTATGATTGCTATTCCATTTCTTCTAAGGGATTCTTGCCCACTGTAGTAGATATAATAGTCATCTGAATCAAATTCACCCATTCCAGTCCATTTTAGATCGCTGATTCCTAAAATGTCAACATTCACTCTTGCCATCTCCTGTTTGACCACTTCCAATTTGCCTTGAAACACGGACCTAACATTCCAGGTTCCCATGCAGTATTGCTCTTACAGCATCAGACCTTGCTTCCATCACCAGGCATATCCACAGCTGGCTGTTGTCTTTGCTTTGGCTCAATCTCTTCATTCTTTCAGGAGTTATTTCCCCACTGATCTCCAGGAGCATATTGGGCACCTACCAACATGGGAAGTTCATCTTTCAGCGTCCTATCTTTTTGTCTTTTCATACTGTTCATGGAGTTCTCAAGGCAAGAATACTGAAGTGGTTCACCATTCCCTTCTCAGCGGACCACGTTTTGTCAGAACTCTCCACCATGACCTTTCACTGCGTGGCTCATAAATTCATTGAGTTAGTCAAGGCTGTGCCACTTGTGATTAGAGTGGTTAGTTTTCTGTGATTGTGGTTTTCAGTTTGTCTGTCAGGAGCTGGTAATGTGTAGGGACAACATGGACAGGATCACAAAAGAACAATAAGTGAACTCAAGAGAGTCACATGTCAGTATAAGCACAACTTCACATGGTATTAATTTACTTCACTCAACCCACATGGAAATGTCCCTGTAACGTGGTTGTCTGCTGTCTCTGTGCTACTTGTATGTATGACCCAAAGTGAATGCACCACCCTTAGGATTTCCTGTATACACAGAGAGCATCTGTTCTCTTCTACAGGAAGTCCAAGTGAGACAAATATCGATTTCTACACAGTTGTTTTCAACCCTTGGAAGGAAGGTAACTAGCAATGGAATTAGTAGAGAAGCACCTAGCAAAACTAAACACCAGGACAACTGTCCAGAAAAGAAACCTAATGTCTGTGATACTAGTCAGAGAAAGAGGCCTGAGAGGCCTTTCAATCCCTAAAGAGAAGGGAGAGCATCTCAGAGAGTCTGTAAAGCTTTAATATCTGTACTCACCTCACTGGGCATGCTCAGTTGCTCTGTTGTCTCTGAATCTTTGTGACCCCCACAGACTGGAACATGCCAGGCTCCTCTGTCCCATGCATTTTCCCATCAAGAAGATTAGAGTGATTTGCCATTTCCTTCTCCAAGGGATCTTCCTGGCCAGGGTTCGAAGTTGCATCTCTGCATTGGCAGGAGCCACTCAGCCTCCTGAGCCACTGGGGAAGCCCTTATTCACTTGACTACTTCATCTTAAATTCAACATGGCTTAGGACCTGTGGGGAAGCACTTGGTGTGGAAGTTCTTCTGTGCTTCCTGTTCCTGATAGTACCATCCTGGGATGGTTGAGGCTCCTTCCTCATCAGAACTTTGTGACTGGTCTGTTGAGTACCTGCTTGACCCCCTCTCCCAACCCCAGACAGACACACTCCACTTCATATAAGAGAGGAAAGTTCCTTCTGTCTTGAAGGGGCCTGCTCTTGTACTCTCTGTGACCACTCCACATGCCTCCTGTCAAAACCAGCTAGCATGGCTTGGGGTCATATCTTCTTCATTTAATTTTCTGTCATTCCTTTCCCATCTGGCACAGCATGGAGCTGCAGGAGGTTGAAAAGAAGGAAGTGCATGAAGAATCCAAGGATGAATGTGTTTTGATGCCTTCAATTCTCCAAGGAAGTTCTGATAAGCACCAGCCTTACAGTGATGACAAATTTAACTTTAATGAACTGGAAGTAGACGTTGATCTGGATGGAACATGGGGTTACTCTCATGCTAAAGAAGATGAAATTCCAACCAATATTTCAGGTAGCCCCCATATTATTTCTCCCCACAAGCTGTGTAGACCAAGGAAGGTCATCTCTTAGGACAGACTGTATGGACACATCTAAGTTGAATCCAGGGAAAAGGCTCTATTATGCAACAGAGACATCAGGTGGGTCAGGAGCTTTCATTCTTTTCTTGGCTCTGGGCTTGCCTCTGTCACCCTGACCCCAGTGTCAGGCATTTGACCCAAATGAATTGTGACAACTCTCACCCACCTCAGCTGGAAATCCATAGGAGGTATCTGTCAGAACTAGTTTGGAGCCAGTGTATTGTTACCTGCAGTGATCTAATTTTTGTAAATGTTCTTGGCCTCTCCAGAAATGATGACAGACTTGCCTCTTTATAAGGAGAGGTGATTTCCAGGTTTTGTTTTACTGCTCTCAATCCCAGTCTCCCTTTTCTCGATGTTGCCAGGTCTTAGCTAACATGTTATCTGACACCAAGACAGACACAACTGTACCATAGCCTCGCTTGGATGTTTCCATGCAGCAAGGCTGGGCTCTGGCCATTCCTCCAGCTTCCAATGGCCATGGTTTCTGTGTAGCACCAAAGCTTTTTTTTGATTTGAGGGTTAGTACAATTCACTGGGTTATCCTGGTGGATCAGATGGTAAAGACCTGTCCGAAATGCAGAGGACACAGGTTCAATCCGTGCGTCATGCAGATCCTCTGCAGAAGAGAATGGCACCCACTCTAGTATTCTTGTGTGGAGAATTCCATGGCCAGAGGAGCCCAGTGGGCTGTAGTCCATGCGGTCACAAAGAGATGGATACTACTGAGCGGCTAACGTTTTCACAATTCACCCATCACTCTAGTCCCAAGTATAAATTCCTCTAAACCATCAACAACCACATAATCTGATGGGACTAAGCAGTACTACAAAATAATTCTAGAAAATAACTCAGCTCATGTTCCAGCATCTCTGTGGAAAATACATTTTTAACTGCTTATACAGACTCAGAACAAAGGATGTTGGGAGAGATACGAGTTCAAG
Source organism: Muntiacus reevesi (assembly GCF_963930625.1). Taxonomy (NCBI): domain Eukaryota; kingdom Metazoa; phylum Chordata; class Mammalia; order Artiodactyla; family Cervidae; genus Muntiacus; species Muntiacus reevesi. The sequence continues at coordinate 85,222,135 of NC_089249.1, forward strand.
CAGCAAATTTCCTCAATGGCTCTGGAAGCAGTCCAGTCTAATTCTCATAAGATTTAAGTGTCCTAGAATAACTTTGCTAAAGAATTATGTTCTTACAATGAGAATATTAAAGTCCTTGTTGTATATGTGATTACTGAGTAGATATGTGTGAGGTCTGATTTTCTTATTATGACCTGCTGTCTCTGAATTTCTTACTAGACAATGAAAATTATCACAAGCAAGTGAATGGACAAGAGCTCACATTTCCCAGGTAATTTGAAGATTTGTGGGCTGTGAATGTCAGTGGTGACAGCAGGAGACCTCAGATCCAGAGAAAAATGGAAAGTAGTCTATGTAATTCTTTCATCTATTCATTCAACAGCAATTATCTCTTTAACAACGTTGTCTATGTTTCACAAGTTTGTGGATTTCAATTTTTTAATCCTTCAAGCTTAGTAATGTACAGTGAGTTGACCCAGGTGAAATAACCAAACCTAGGAGTTCCTGTGTTCATGTGCTTTCTCCTGAGCGGTTAATGTAGGGTGAGATCCTATGGTCTTACACTGGTTTGGCATCAGCATGTTGGCAAATATTGGATTTCAAGGGAAGAATATAGAACAATATTCATATTACAACAAAATATTGAAAAAATAGTTCTTGAAGGCAGAATATCTAGTCTCTAACTCCTTTTTCTCCAACTCTGAAAAACTGAATGGGAATGTATATTTGTGCAAATAAAAAATTTTAAATTGAATGGAATAGAGTCCAAACACAAACATTTTAACTTCTTAACAGCTGTGTTGACTTGGACACAGGATATCCAGATCAACACAATGTGTGCAGAAAAGTTTGAACTGCTGTCCCAGTCCTCTGTGCATGCTGGGCGTCATGAGGTTTGCATGCAGGGAACGTTCCGTCTCCTCCTTCAACCACTGCTTGTGTGGCCAGTGCCCAGAGAACCTGCTGTCTCTCTCCCACCCCAGGGCAGCCACACTCCACTCCACATCAGGAGCAGTTACTTCCCTCCTTAAGGGGGCTGCCCTTTTGCTTTCCGTGACCACTCTCAATGCCTGTCATCAAAGCCAGCCAGATAGCTTGGAGTCGAGTCCTCTTAATCTTCTGTCCTCCCTTCTCCATCTGACACAGCGTGAACATGCAGGATGTGGAAAAGAAGGTGATGTTCCCACAATCCCAGGATGAATGTGTTTCAGTAGCTTCCACTCCCCAGGAAGGTTCTGCCTGCAACCAGCCTTACAGTGATGGGAAAATTGCATTTGATGAAGAGAATGTGGAGTCTGCCATGGATGGAGCCTGTGGTTGCTCTCATGCAGAAGAGGATGAAAATCCAACTGGTCTCACAGGTAGTCTTCATTACATCTGTTAGTCTACTCCTGGAGAATTAATCCCCTTTAATAGACCCTATGCTTACATCCTGAAGCCTGGTTTGAACCAGACTCTATAATTCCATTTAAAATAAGACATTCTCTGAATGAACTTTTCTAAGTTCACTGTCATGGATGTCCCTATGGTAAACCACTCTACCCAAGGTGGTCCAGCCAGACTCACGGGTACCTCAGCAGATTTGGCACAGGAGGTACCTTTCAGGCTTCCTAATTTTGAGTGAACCTCGTATCTCACATGAAATGCTTTAATTTTCATTTCTGGGTAATGTCCCTGAGTTCCTACACCTGTCCAGGGCTTTTGGCACGCTTGTTTATACCTTTGGAGATGTCACTACTTTGATTCACTTCTATCAACCCATAGGCTCTCTCTTTTCCTTTAACTTTTCTTGTTCGAAGTCTCTGAAACCAGAAGGTAAACCACACTGTCATCCTTTGGTATGTTTCTCTGACCTAAAGCAGGGCCCTGGAACTTCCCAATCCGATGAATGGCCACTGTTTGCAGCTTTGAGATTCACTTGACTTGATGGTGTATGGATTCCACTTCCACTTAATCTCACTGTGTAATCACTTATCCCATTAATAAACAACATTTCAGATGACAAAATCCTGAGTATTATAGCAGGCTGAGGATGTAGCAAAGTTGTTCCCCAGGAACTGTGGGGAAAAGGATTTATTTAGCTGTTTGCACAGACTCACGACCAGGATACTCTGCCAATGACATAGGATATCAAGGAAATTTGCCCAATGGCTCAAGAAGGAAACCAGTGCCACCTTATGAGGCTCTTTCTAGGGCCTCCTGGATGATTTCTGTCTCAAGAGCCTGTTACCACATTGTGAACATAGGCACAGGATTGGACATTTTTGAAAGGCATGTGCCTGATATAACTCTCCTGTTAATTTATTTGCAGAAACGCAGAATGATCATGATGACCTGAAAGGACCAGAGGTGGTTGCCCCGAGGTAATTTTGAATATCTGTGGGCTCTTTGTACAGTGATGACATCTACAGACCCCGATCCAGGGAAAAACAGAAAGTGCTGAATATATTGTGTCGGTAGTTTTGCCCACCACTCTTATCCTTTTCCATAATGTTCTCTGCTTTCACTGTGGTACTTCTATTGTTTCCCGTTTCTTATTTACTTGTCAAGTTTAAAATCCAAATCAGTTGACCCGGGTGAACTAAGTCAGACTGGTGTGTTTGCACTCAACCTTTATATCAGGTGTGGTTTACAGAGTGAGATGCGTATCTGCTTTCTGTTTGGTGTCAGCATGCTGGCGTGTGTGTCATAGTAATGTCATGCGGTGTAAATGGAAGTGTGAAAGCCAATGTTCTGTGTCCCTGTATGTGAGGCATGACTGCACCACCAGAGAGAATTCGGTCTGTTCATCAGCCTGTTCTTTGGCCAGAGCACTGAGCCCCTACTGCTCTTTCTCTCTTCTGCCCCTGTGAAACCACGCTGTGTCTCACACACAAAACAGACTTTTCTCTCTCTAATGGATGAGACCCTTGGCGTGCTTCACCACTCAAACATTCCATTAGAACCAGGTAGAACTGTAGAGTTTCTGATCAGTCTTGGCTTAATCTTTTGCCCTCCCTCCCCCACCAGGTTCAGCAGCCAGATGCCACAGATGGTAGAAGAAGTTGTCCCACAGAACTCTCTGGATGACTATTATCTGACTTACTCGGTTCTTCCTAGCCTGTCAGACTCCTTCTGGCCCTATAGGAGCACTGTCATCTTCTCACCTGAGGACGTGGATGTCTCTTATGCTCGGGATGTAACCAGTGAGTATTTTCTTGTGATAGAACTCCACCTGGATGCCCAGGTAGACGCTGTGTGCTTCGTACGCCTCGCCTCTGGGGTGCTGAGGTTTCTCAGCCCTGTTGGAAGTTCTGTAGACAGTGATTTGTATCGGACTCTGTGGTAGAGTTTTAAGTACAGACATCAGGGGGGTCTGAGAGCTGTGCTGTCTTCTTCATTCAGGTGAAGCCTACAGGTCAGGCCCCAAGTTAGATCACGGACCCAAGGTTGGTGTGAAACACTCACTCTTGTATGTGTGCAGGTGTCCGGAGATGACTGTATTTTTTTCCTGATTCCTATGCAATGTCTCTTCTTGGCCACAAGGCTCCCATTTTCATACCCAAAGTGTCCCTTGAATTTCTGTGCCTTTCCAAAGGTGCTCACAGCCTTCATTATTTGTTGCTCCCCTGGTGTCACTGCTATCATCCCCAGTGTTTGCTTCTCTAAATTGCTTGTCTTAGCAAACCAATCATCTGGTCCCCAGAATGCAAAGAGCCCTCCCATCACCTTGTGTGTGTGTTTCATGAAGCAAGGCAGAGCCCTGGCTTTTTCCCACCTCATGAATGACTGAATGGTCCGTGTAACAACTAGGATTCATGTGACTCGAGATTTTCTTCATTCCATCATTCTGCTAAAGCACTCAGCATATTATGAGAAAAGCCTGAGTATTAAAGTATTCTGCAGGAATGCTGTGGACTATTCCCCAGACTCTGTGGGGAAGATGAATCTTTAACTTTTACTGAAACACGGAAGAGAATACTGTGGTGAGGATCTACCAGGGAAGGGAGATCTCAGCTGATGGCTCAGGAAAGTAAACCAAGGAGAGTCTGAGAGATTCAAATGAGGCATCTGGAATATCCTTCTTAAATAGACTATCATCTCATTGCCTATATAAATGTCCCTATGGTAGTATTAGACACTGGATTATTAATTTACACAATGAGATCTGCTAAATGTTTCTCAACTTGTCTGAATTTATCCATAGAAAATCTTGCTGATCTTGAGGACGAGGAAAATCATGACATCATCTGTTCTAGGTAACTATGGAGAAACATGGGTCTGACATCAGTAGTGACATTTGGTCATCTCACATGCAGGGGAATCAGAAAGTGCTGAACATGCCTATTTCTTCCATTCAGACCACCACAAAGTGTCCCTGTAACAAGGTTGTCTGTTTTCACCCTTTATGAATCCCTCTCAATTAGAGTAACTTGCAGTCAGTTGAAGCAGGGCTACTAATTAGCCACAGGATTTCTTGTGCTCCTCTGTCCTCTCTCTTTGATTAAAACCAGCATGCCATCCTTATCTGCCTCTGTCTTTGGTCTTAAGACCTCGGCAGGTATTTCGTGGCAAGGAAAGTAACTAGGAAAACAAATTCATGTCCCATCGCAGTATTAGAAAACTTGGTCTTGTAGACACAAGATTACTAGGAGTCCACTATGCTGCCAGAGCTGGTATTCATCTGGATGAAGCATGTAGATTTCAACAAAATTTATGGTGCATTTGAAGTGGCCTTTATGTTCTGAGGGCGTGTGTGACATGACTATGTGTCCTGGGGTGGCTCCTCTCCTTCCTCCTGAACTCATTTCTTCTCTGTGCTCAGAGCATCTCATGCACACTCTCCCTTACTCTCTCTCCCTTTCCTTTGCAAGCACCTTCAGGCCCCAGATGGGTCTTGTGGGTGGGGGGATTGTTATGCCTCCCTTTAAGGGGACTCCCCATTTGTCTTTCCCAATGTGTCTCTTAACCCTCCCATCAAAACCAGCTATGGCTCCAGGTTGACTAGTCCCTCTTTTTTAACCATCTGCTCTCCCAACCCCACAAATCTCAGTATGGAGCAGCTGGTGGTAGAAGAGAATGAAGTCCACCCGGACTCACTGGATGAATGTTATCTGGCTGCTTCTATTGGCCATCATCTGGAAGGCTCCTGTCCTCCTTCTAGGAGTGTCTCCCTCCCAACAGAGAAGACAGAAGTTTTCTTGGCTCTAGATGTAAACGGTGAGTACTCCCAGCCAGGTTCTTGGGCTCGGGTCGATTAGAACTACGTTCTCAGTTTGAACTTTTAAAAGGCATCATGAGCCTTTGCATTCTCTTGGCCCCAGGCTGCCCTCTGTCACCTGAACTCATCTCACCAGCACAGGCTTGTGGTATCAAGTCAGACCAGAGAGGGCAAGTGGAGGGATAAGGGCAGAATCTCAGCGACCACTGTCTCACCTGCAGGAATTTGTGTAACCGAGCTCTTTTGATCAAGATAAGAATGCTTGTAGTCAGGAAATTTTGTTCCTAATTTTATTTCTTGAATAGTTTCTGGCAAGTTCTCTGGCTTTGCATTCATGATTGCAATCTGTTCCATACTTGTAATGCATGTTATATTGTTCCCCAACTCCAGATACTTACCCCTTTGCTGCCTACCTCCCTCTGAATCATTTACCTACTAGGTCCTGAGCATCAAATCTGCCTATGCCCTGTCATTCCCATGAATCCAAATATATGTCTCTGTTGTTCCATCCTCTAGAAACACCCTTGTGTTTCATCCCTTGTGCAGCAAAAAGGAGTTTTCCATGTGTGGGTTTTAGTTTCAATGTTTTAAGCAATCTCAGTGGTATAATCTCATGGAAATACCCATAACCTGTGTATCTGATGGGGGTATTGACCTAATTTATGGGCCAGGTCCACTTGGGTAGCAGTTCATAAGGTGTGGAGATTAAAACCTGGTGTGAAATCCTTCTTGGGCTATTTCTTGACTTTTTCTTTAGGAGAAGCATTCTTATTGTTAGGACTTTGATACATAAGATCATCTTGATAAACCAGAAGAAACTCCATTATGTATCAGATTTTATCTGACTTCTTTTAAAATGATATTTGGCGTATAAAAGTTGTCCGTCAATCTGTTGGTGCCTTTTCCCCTTGGAAGCAGTTTATTTCTTGTTTCTCATTCTTCCCTGAGGAGCAGAGAAGCAAAGACTTTCTCAGGATCACAGTAGTTCACAAACCAGAAAGGGAACGCACAGTCCTTGTGCACCTGCTGTCCTCCATGCTCTTCCTAAGCGAGCTCCTAGTGCACTATAACCCCTTCAGCCCTCCCAGGCACCCTTTCAGGTAGCTGTGGTGTCTCATGGCGGAGCCGAGGGCACTGAGGATCAGCAGGTCCCTTCCCTGGGCCCAGACTCCTGGCCACTGGCAGGTGGGACACTGACCTCTCCTGGGCCCGACTCCTGGCTCAGGCTCTGTCCTCTCCTCTCAGCAGTTGGACCATCAGTGACTCAGAGAGGATGTTGCTCACGTTTTTCTCTTTATGCTAACCAAAAGATTTGCAACTATCTTAATCTTCAACTGAAAGTTGCCAGAGGGCTGCAGGGGACCCCTGTGGTCCCTCACTCAGACCTGCCCGCTCCCAGTCCCTCTGTGCACTGTGTCCCAAGGGCAGAGCCAGCGGCTCCCCGGCCCCTCCAGGTGGAGCCACAGCTCCATGGGGCTCTCTCTGGGATCAGCCAGGGTGAGAGTCCGCCGCTACCCACTCCTGCCCCCAGGTCATCTGCTGTCACGACGGGTCCAGGTAGACCTTGAATTTGGCTGTGCTGAAGCCATTGAAAACTGTGGAGCTCTATCTCAGAGACACTGACCGCCGGGTGTGGGTTCCCGTGAAGAGGATGAGTGAGGCTCAGACACGTGACTCAGATATGTGTCTGAGATGTTTGTGAGTGTGTGATATGGCCCAGTCCTGGGAGTCCATTGTTCACATGGGCCAGGAGAGGCCAAATCCCCACAGATGGATTGAGATGAATGAATAGAATATCTAACTATAGAGGATCCATCCTGCGTCTGTGTTCACATGATAACCTTAGGACACTGTGAATAGCTATTATGGAGCCATGTGGATACGAGTAGGCAGGTCTACCCCGTCCGCTGTGTACAAGGAGAAACCCTGCAGAAACAACACAGACACTTGATTTTTAAATTACAACTTGATCTTCTATTGGAGGCTTTTCTCCACACTAACAAAATTGGGCAGTATTGTTGATGTTTGATAAAATGCTTGGTTATTTTGTATTCTGTGAATGCAAAATATTCAAAGCATAGTTTTAATAAAACCCATTCAAAAGAAAAGACAAATAAAATTAGATGATGAAATTGCACAATGATAATTAAAAACAATCCTAGACATTGATTCAAAATAACATTTGAGAATAAGGGGATACGTAGTTTTGACAGTCTTTTCAACCACCAAATTTTGTACAAGAATTTACCCTTCAGCCCAATGTGAATTATCATAAAATCTGATTAAGTGTCCTAAAATATGATGATTAATGATTAATGAAGTTTGCCTGGTGCAAATATGAAGGGCACACCAGACTGAGAGAAGTGCTTTAGGAAAAAGCCCTGGAAGCTCACAGAGGCTCCTGGTACAGGGCTGGGGTCAGAAAGGGGCCAGCCTGAGCCTAGGAGGATTTGCACGGGGAGCTGTAGGAAGTGATGTTGCAGAAAAAAGAGGGACTAGAAGACAGGAGCTCTGGAAAGGCGAATGAGGAGGTTAGATCTGTATAGCAGGGAAGGGAGGATGAATTTCTATAACCTGAGGAGCATGTGATGAAACAGGATTGGAGGCGGTAAGACAGGAGAAATATCAATAACTTCAGATATGCAGATGACACCACCCTTATGGCAGAAAGTGAAGAGGAACTAAAAAGCCTCTTGATGAAAGTGAAAGAGGAGAGTGAAAAAGTTGGCTTAAAACTCAACATTCAGAAAATTAAGATCATGGCATCTGGTCCCATCACCTCATGGGAATTAGATAGGGAGACAGTGGAAACAGTGTCAGACTTTATTTTGGGGGGCTCCAAAATCACTGCAGATGGTGACTGCAGCCATGAAATTAAAAGACGCTTACTCCTTGGAGGGAAAGTTATGATCACCTGGATAGCATATGAAAAAGCAGAGATATTACTTTGCCAATAAAGGTCCGTCTGGTCAAGGCTATGGTTTTTCCAGTGGTCATGTATGGATGTGAGAGTTGGACTGTGAAGAAAAAGAGCGCCGAAAAATGGATGCTTTTGAACTGTGGTGTTGGAGAAGACTCTTGAGAGTCCCTTGGACTGAAAGGATATCCAACCAATCCATCCTAAAGGAGATCAGTCCTGGGTGTTCATTGGAAGGACTGATGCTGAGGCTGAAACTCCAGTACTTTGGCCAACTCATGCGAAGAGTTGACTCATTGGAAAAGACCCTGATGCTGGGAGGGATTGGGGGCAGGAGGAGAAGGGGACAACAGACCATGAGATGGCTGGATGGCATCACCGAATCAATGGGCATGAGTTTGAGTAAACTCCGGGAGTTGGTGATGGACAGGGAGGACTGGCATGCTGCAATTCATGGGGTCGCAAAGAGTTGGACACAACTGAGCAACTGAACTGAACTGAAGACAGGTGACCTTTGAGAGTGTAGAGCGGACTGAATCAGACAAAGCAGTTGGAAGGAGGTTGGATGAATCTTTGATGAGAGTCAGACTCAGATGCTTTCTGGAATACTAAGAGATAACAGACACAAGAGACAGTTACAGAAACAAACCTTGTTGAGGGTGTGGATGCATAAGAAGGTGAGATGAGAGCCCCACAGCAATGGAGAGCAGGCCCTGGCGGCCGTGACCTTACAGGAGCCTGACCTGCACCAGAGGAGGGTACTTCATGCCTGGTTAGCCCAGGTTCTGAGAATATGTACTCATTTCGCAGTGGAAATATAAAGAGATATCATTAGGAGCACAGCCCAGGCACCAGTCGGGGGACATGTATATAAGGAGTATACCTATATAATCTCTCTAAAGAGACATAAAGGTGTTTCCAACAGGGTCTCGGCCCTCTCCCCCACTAGTTCTAGCTGCTAATACCATCCATCCCCATTCTGCCCCACATGGGAATACATTTTATTCTATATGTACATGTACAGGTGAGTAGAAAGGTAGACAAAAATTTCAAGCAAGGAAGTTCAAATGGTCTGGAATGTACTGTATTTTCTCAGCTCAAATTCTAGTAGGACCTGAAGCTTTCAGGCCATATGTCTCTTCCTGTTCTTTTATTCCTGTAGGTAGATATCAACAACTCTTTCACTCCATGCGTAGAGGCTTGTCTAGAATCTTCTCTCTAGGCTCCAAGCTAAAGCTAAGAACAGAAAAAGAGGCTTGAACTCCTGTGTCACCCAAACCCTCTCGACTCAAGTGGGTGATTTCTCATTTCAAGGAATTTCAGCCTGGCACCTGCCTTCTCTGCACCCCAGTCCCGGCCGTAAATATGGTGCCTTCTTCACATTGATGTCTGCCTTTGTTGTCTGGGTTATTGGGTGATTTCACTCATGGGCTAGGACAGCAGAAATGGGTGTTCTGGGAGGGCTTAACAAGAAAAAGCTTTCATTGGTTTCATTCCTGAACCCTCTTTTCCTTTCAGGTGACACCTGGGAGGACTCTCACCAAGAACTTGTGAGTTTCCCAGGGTCAGAGGTGCCAATTTCACAGGCACAGCTTCAGAAAAGCACCCAGATGACTGATTGTCTGCAGTGGCAGCTGGACCAGCATCTTGACTGTGGTGACAGCAAAGCCATTCTTGGTCTTTCTTCCACCAACTGGGCCTTTACCACCAACCCTGATCCTGGAAATCAAGGTCCATTCGTTCCAGGTAAGAAAGAAAAGGGGATTAGAAAGCTCTGGTCCATGTGCTGGTCATCACAAAGCTGTGGGTGGAGGAGGCAGAGGGCCTCTCCCAAATCCGCTTATGGCCCAGTTGAAACCGGTGACACTCTACCAGAGTGAGGTGATCAAGAGCCTGGAACTTAGGACCAGCTCAGCCTCAGGCCCTGGTTCTGCAAACTCCTGCTTGTTTAACTCAGCCAACCTATTTATCTTCCTAGGTACTTGCCTCTCTCATCCCTCAACTGAACTCATGAAAAATTCTATCTCCTTTGCATGATGTTGGGAATCTTAAACACTATAACGTCCAGAGCATCTGATTCGCTAAAATTTGTTTGATAACCACTATGAATATATAATATCTAAGCATTGTGTCTTTCTGGTGTTTTAACACTTACAAAATGATTGCACAATAGTTGTTTCCTCTATGGTAGGATAAGCTTTATGGTCTCCGCTTTCTCTAAACCCCATCTTCCCTTGCTTTCTCAGGAAGGTAGCTTGGCCAGTATTTTCCTCTCCTTTCAACATCTGTCATCAAGGCAATTTACTCCTGTTGGGTGCTCCCAGGAACAGTGTATTAGCAACATGCAATAGGAGTGTAAACACTGGCCCTGCAACTCAGTCCCATGTTTGCTTTTCATATTCAGTTTCTTTTCCTCATTTTCCCCTCATTTTAAAATAAAGGGCTACCCTCATTCTTGAAGTGCACCCATCAGTCTCTTTTATGACCCTCCATTTAATTCATTCTCTCCACTCATCTCCTTTTCTGTCTCCTAGTCTTCCTCTCCTCTGGATCCACCTCTGTTCAAGTTTCCTTCAAAGAGCTTTCAGACCCTCACATCCATTTCATCTGGCACGTATTCATCCTTACCCTCCATCGCTCTCCATATCCTCCACTGGAGCCTGGGGCTGCCTGGTGCTCCTCCCTCAGGCTGTGGCTTCATGTAAGGATCCAGGAGAGACCCACGTCCTCAGGTGGAGCTGAGTTGAGAAGGAGCCCCTGGTGCAGCATGCAGAGTCTCACGGAAAGAGCTCAGGGAGGGAGGGGTGCAGAGCCTGCCAAGAGCCAGTAGGTCTTGTGGTGTTTATTGTCTCCTCTTCTGCTCATCTCTCCTTTTCTTGTGTTTGGTCTCCCACATTCTCAGCCAATACTGAACCCCACTGGCTCAGATACTCTGTTTCCTGCTCACCTTCCATGGAGACCTGAGCATAAATCCAGGCTTCACAGCAGATTTTGCAGCAAAGGGTAGTCTTAATGCCCTTTACTTTCACACCCCTTCATTCGGTGACTCCCATCTGCCCCCCCCCCATATCTCCTAGTTATTGTCACCAAACAGAGCTTCTTTCTCATTCTTCTTTTTCTATTTTCTTTTCCAAATTCAACTCGTCAGGAAGACAACAGAATGATCCATCAATAGCTCAAATCTTTCATTCATTTATCCATCACAAACACACTCACTTGTGAGTTTTCTTCCATGTTTATCACATCATCTATGCCTTATATAAATTATGTATAAATATCATATGTAGTGTGTTTCCATATATATGAAGTGTATATTGATGCACATTTAAAAGTTCTCCAATTTAGACTTCCCCACTTCTTTTCTCTCATGAGGTTTTCCTTCAACTTGGACTTTGCTTCATCTCTTCCCTCTCAACAGTACAAACTGCATCCTGGAGGAGTTTCTTGCCTTTGTCTTTTCTACCTAAGAATTTTTTGTTGTAATCCATTGTATTTTTCTTGTTCATTTTTGGCATCTGGAAACACGTTTGCCCTGTGGCGCACTTAGAAATACTGGGTAGTATGAGAAAGATTATGAGTATTACAGTATTCTGCAAGAATGCTGTGGACTATGCCACAGACTCTGTGGGGGAAGATGAATCTTTAACTTTTTACTGAGACTTGGAAGAGAATACTGTGGTGAGGATCTACCAGGGAAGGGAGATCTCGCCTGATGGCTCAGGAAAGTAAATCAAGTTGTGGCACAGGAGGTACCTTTCAGGCTTCCTAATTTTGAGTGAACCTCTTATCTCACATGAAATGCTTTAATTTTCATTTCTGGGTAATGTCCCTTATTTCCAACACCTGTCCAGGGCTTTTGGCAGGCTTGTTTACACCTTTGGAGGTGTCACTACTTTGGTTCACTTCTATCAACCCATAGGCTCTCTCTTTTCCTTTGACTTACCATGTAAACCAAGGAGAGTCTGAGAGATCCAAATTGAAGCATCCGGAATATCCTTCTTAAACAGCCTATCATCTCATTGCTGATATAAATATCCCTATGGTAGTATTAGACACTGGATTATTAATTTACACAATGAGATCTGCTAAATGTTTCTCAACTTGTCTGAATTTATCCATAGAAAATCTTGCTGATCTTGAGGACGAGGAAAATCAAGACATCATCTGTTCTAGGTAACTATGGAGAAACATGGGTCTGACATCAGTAGTGACATTTGGTCATCTCACATGCAGGGGAATCAGAAAGTGCTGAACATGCCTATTTTTTCCATTCAGACCACCACAAAGTGTCCCTGTAACAAGGTTGTCTGTTTTCACCCTTTATGAATCCGTCTCAATTAGAGTAACTTGCAGTCAGTTGAAGCAGGGCTACTGATCAGCTATAGGACTTCTTGTGCTCCTCTGTCCTCTCACTTTCATTAAAACCAGCATGCCATCCTTATCTGCCTCTGTCTTTGGTCTTAAGACCTCGGCAGGTATTTCGTGGCAAGGAAAGTAACTAGGAAAACAAATTCATGTCCCATCGCAGTATTAGAAAACTTGGTCTTGTAGACACAAGATTTCTAGGAGTCCATTATGCTGCCAGAGCTGGTGTTCATCTGGATGAAGCATGTAGATTTCAACAAAATTTATGGTGCATTTGAAGTGGCCTTTATGTTCTGAGGGCGTGTGTGACATGACTATGTGTCCTGGGGTGGCTCCTCTCCTTCCTCCTGAACTCATTTCTTCTCTGTGCTCAGAGCATCTCATGCACACTCTCCCTTACTCTCTCTCCCTTTCCTTTGCAAGCACCTTCAGGCCCCAGATGGGTCTTGTGGGTGGGGGGATTGTTATGCCTCCCTTTAAGGGGACTCCCCATTTGTCTTTCCCAACGTGTCTCTTAACCCTCCCATCAAAACCAGCTATGGCTCCAGGTTGACTAGTCCCTCTTTTTTAACCATCTGCTCTCCCAACCCCACAAATCTCAGTATGGAGCAGCTGGTGGTAGAAGAGAATGAAGTCCACCCGGACTCACTGGATGAATGTTATCTGGCTGCTTCTATTGGCCATCATCTGGAAGGCTCCTGTCCTCCTTCTAGGAGTGTCTCCCTCCCAACAGAGAAGACAGAAGTTTTCTTGGCTCTAGATGTAAACGGTGAGTACTCCCAGCCAGGTTCTTGGGCTCGGGTCGATTAGAACTACGTTCTCAGTTTGAACTTTTAAAAGGCATCATGAGCCTTTCCATTCTCCTGGCCCCAGGCTGCCCTCTGTCACCTGAACTCATCTCACCAGCACAGGCTTGTGGTATCAAGTCAGACCAGAGAGGGCAAGTGGAGGGATAAGGGCAGAATCTCAGCGACCACTGTCTCACCTGCAGGAATTTGTGTAACCGAGCTCTTTTGATCAAGATAAGAATGCTTGTAGTCAGGAAATTTTGTTCCTAATTTTATATCTTGAATAGTTTCTGGCAAGTTCTCTGGCTTTGCATTCATGTTTGCAATCTGCTCCATACTTGTAATGCATGTTATATTGTTCCCCAACTCCAGATTCTTACCCCTTTGCTGCCTACCTTCCTCTGATGCATTTACATACTAGGTCCTGAGCATCAAGTCTGCCTATGCCCTGTCTTTCCCATGAATCCAAATATCTGTCTCTGTTGTTCCATCCTCTAGAAACACCCTTGTGTTTCATCGTTTGCGCAGCAAAAAGGAGTTTTCCATGTGTGGGTTATAGTTTCAATGTTTTAAGCAATCTCAGTGGTATAATCTCATGGAAATACCCATAACCTGTGTATCTGATGGGGGTATTGACCTAATTTATGGGCCAGGTCCACTTGGGTAGCAGTTCATAAGGTGTGGAGATTAAAACCTGGTGTGAAATACTTCTTGGGCTATTTCTTGACTTTTTCTTTAGGAGAAGCATTCTTATTGTTAGGACTTTGATACATAAGATCATCTTGATAAACCAAAAGAGACTCCATTAGGTATAAGACTTTGTCCAACTTCATTTAAAATGATATTGGGCATATAAAAGTTGTCCGTCAATCAGTTGGTGCCTTTTCCCCTTGGAAGCAGTTTCTTATTTCTCATTCTTCCCTGAGGAGCAGAGAAGCAGAGGCTTTCTCAGGATCACAGTAGTTCACAAACCAGAAAGGGAACACACAGTCATTGTGCACCTGCTGTCCGCCATGCTCTTCCTAAGTGAGCTCCTAGTGCACTATAACCCCTTCAGCCCTCCCAGGCACCCTCTCAGGTAGCTGTGGTGTCCCATGGCGGAGCCGAGGGCACTGAGGATCAGCAGGTCCCTTCACTGGGCCCAGACTCCTGGCCACTGGCAGGTGGGACACTGACCTCTCCTGGGCCCGACTTCCTGGCTCAGGCTCTGTCCTCTCCTCTCAGCAGTCAGACCATCAGTGACTCAGAGAGGATGGTGCTCACCTTTTTCTCTTTGCCCTATCCAAATGATTTGCAACTATCTTAGTCTTCAACAGAAAGTTGCCAGAGGACTGCAGAGGACCCCTGTGGCCCCTCACTCAGACCTGCCCGCTCCCAGTCCCTCTGTGCACTGTGTCCCAAGGGCAGAGCCAGCGGCTCCCCGGCCCCTCCAGGTGGAGCCACAGCTCCTCGGGGCTCTCTCTGGGATCAGCCAGGGTGAGAGTCCACCTGCACCCCACTCCTGCCCCCAGGTCATCTGCTGTCACGACGGGTCCAGGTAGACCTTGAATTTGGCTGTGCTGAAGCCATTGAAAACTGTGGAGCTCTATCTCAGAGACACTGACCGACGGGTGTGGGTTCCCGTGAAGAGGATGAGTGAGGCTCAGACACGTGACTCAGATATGTGTCTGAGATGTTTGTGAGTGTGTGATATGGCCCAGTCCTGGGAGTCCATTGTTCACATGGGCCAGGAAAGGCCAAATCCCCACAGATGGATTGAGATGAATGAATAGAATATCTAACTATACAGGGATCCATTCTGTGTCTTGATTCTCATGATAACCTGAGAACAGTGTGAATAGCTGTTATGAAGCCATGTAGGTACAAGTAGTCAGGCCTACCCCGTCCTCTCTGTACAAGGAGAAACCCTGCAGAAACAACACAGACACTTGATTTTTAAATTATATCTTGATCTTCTATTTGAGGCTCTTCCCCACACTAACATTATTGGCCAGTATTGTTGATGATTGATAAAATGTTTGGTTAGTATATATTCTGTCAACGCAAAGAATACTCAAAGCATAGGTTTAATAAACCCATTCTCAAGAAAGGCAAATAAAATTAGATGATGAGATTGCACATGCTAATTAAAGACAATCCTAGACATCGATTCATAATAACATTGGAGAATATTAGTTTTGACAGTTTTTTCAAACACCAAATTTGTTGATATACAAGGATTTACCCTTCAGCACAATGTGAATTATCATAAAATCTGATTAAGTGCCCTAAAACATGATGATTAATGTTTAATGAAGTTTGCCTGGTGGAAATACGAAGGGCACACCAGACTGAGAGAGGTGCTTTTGGAAAAAGCCCTGGAAGCTCACAGAGGCTCCTGGTACAGGGCTGGGGTCAGAAAGGGGCCAGCCTGAGTCCTAGGAGGATTTGCAGAGGGAGTTGTGGGAAGTGATGTTGCAGAAGAAAGAGGGACAGAAGACAGGAGCACTGGAAAGGCGGGTGAGGAGGTTCGATCTGTGCAGCAGGGAAGGGAGGATGAATTTCCATAAACTGAGGCACATGTGATAAAACAGGATTGGGGGGTGATAAGCCAGGTGACCTTTGAGAGTGTGGAGAGGACGGAATCAGAGAAAGCAGTTGGAAGAAGGTTGCATGAATCTTTGATGAGAGTCAAACTCAGATGCCCTCTGCAAGACTGAGAGATAAGAGACACATGAGAGACAGTTACAGAAACAAACTTTGTTGAGGGTGCAGATGCATAATGAGGTGAGAGGAGAGCCCCACAGCAATGGAGAGAAGGGCCTGGTGGCCGAGACCTCACAGCAGCCTGACCTGCACCAGAGGAGGGTACTTCGTGCCTTTGGTTAGCCCAGGTTCTGAGAATATGTACTCATTTCGTAGTAGAAATATATAAACAGATTTCATCACGAGCACTGTCGAGGCACCAGTGGAGGGACGTGTATTGAAGGAGTGTACTTATATAATCTATTTAAAGAGACACAAATATGTTTCCAACAGGGTCTCAGTCCTCTCCCCCACTAGTTCTAGCTGCTAATACCATCCATCCCCATTCTGCCCCACGTGGGAATAGATTTTATTCCATATGTACATGTACAGGTGAGTGGAAGGGTAGACAAAAATCTCAAGCAAGGAAGTTAAACAGGGTCTGGAATGTACTGTATTTTCTCAGCTCAAATTCTAGTAGGACCTGAAGCTTTCAGGCCATATGCCTCTTCCTGTTCTTATATTGCTGTGGGTAGATATCAACAACTCTTTCTCCCCCATGCCTAGAGGCTTGTCTAGAACCTCCTTTCTAGGCTCCAAGACTAAGGCTAATAACAGAATAAGAGGCTTGACTTCCTGTGTCACCCAAACCCTCTCATCTCAAGTGGGTGATTTCTCATTTCAGGAAATTGCAGCCTAGCACCTGCCTTCTCCGCACCCCAGTCCCAGCCATAAATATGGCACCTTCTTCACATTGATGTCTGCCATTGTTGTCTGCATTATTGGGTGGTTTCACTTATGGGCTAGGACAGCAGAAATGGGCGTTCTGGGAGGGCTTAACAAGAAAAAGCTTTCATTGGTCCAACAAACCCTCTTTTCCTTTCAGGTGACACCTGGGAGGACTCTCACCAAGAACTTGTGAGTTTCCCAGGGTCAGAGGTGCCAATTTCACAGGCACAGCTTCAGAAAAGCACCCAGATGACTGATTGTCTGCAGTGGCAGCTGGACCAGCATCTTGACTGTGGTGACAGCAAAGCCATTCTTGGTCTTTCTTCCACCAACTGGGCCTTTACCACCAACCCTGATCCTGGAAACCAAGGACCACTCTTTCTAGGTAAGAAAGAAAAGGGGATTAGAAAGCTCTGGTCCATGTGCTGGTCATCACAAAGCTGTGGTTGGAGGAGGCAGAGGGCCTCTCCCAAATCCGCTTACGGCCCAGTTGAAACCGGTGACACTCTACCAGAGTGAGGTGATCAAGAGCCTGGGACTTAGGACCAGCTCAGCCTCAGGCCCTGGTTCTGCAAACTCCTGCTTGTTTAACTCAGCCAACTTATTTATCTTCCTAGGTACTTGCCTCTCTCGTCCCTCAACTGAACTCATGAAAAATTCTATCTCCTTTGCATGATGTTGGGAATCTTAAACATTATAACGTCCAGAGCATCTGATTCGCTAAAATTTGTTTGATAACCACTATGAATATATAATATCTAAGCACTGTGTCTTTCTGGTACTTTAACGCTTACAAAATGAATGCACAATGGTTGTTTCCTCTGTGGTAGCATAAGCTTTATGGTCTCTGCTTTCTTTAAAACCCATCTTCCCTTGCTTTCTCAGGAAGGTAGCTTGGCCAGTATTTTCCTCTCCTTTCAACATCTGTCATCAAGGCAATTTACTCCTGTTGGGTGCTCCCAGGAACAGTGTATTAGCAACATGCAATAGGAGTGTAAACACTGGCCCTGCAACTCAGTCCCATGTTTGCTTTTCATATCCAGTTTCTTTTCCTCATTTTCCCCTCATTTTAAAATAAAAGGCTACCCTCATTCTTGAAGTGCACCCATCAGTCTCTTTTATGACCCTCCATTTAATTCATTCTCTCCACTCATCTCCTTTTCTGTCTCCTAGTCTTCCTCTCCTCTGGATCCACCTCTGTTCAAGTTTCCTTCAAAGAGCTTTCAGACCCTCACATCCATTTCATCTGGGATGTATTCATCCTTACCCTCCATCGCTCTCCATATCCTCCACTGGAGCCTGGGGCAGCCTGGTGCTCCTCCCTCAGGCTGTGGCTTCATGTAAGGATCCAGGAGAGACCCACGTCCTCAGGTGGAGCTGAGCTGAGAAGGAGCCCCCTGGTGCAGCATGCAGAGTCTCACGGAAAGAGCTCAGGGAGGGAGGGGTGCAGAGCCTGACAAGACCCAGTAGGTCTTGTGGTGTTTATTGTCTCCTTTTCTGCTCATCTCTCCTTTTCTTATGCCTGGTCTCCCAGATTCTCAGCCAAGACTGAACTCCACTGGCTCTGTCACTCTGTTTCCTGCTCACCTTCCATGGAGACCTGAGCATAAATCCAGGCTTCACAGCAGATTTTGCAGCAAAGGGTAGACTTAATGCCCTTTACTTTCACACCCCTTCATACTGTGACTCCCACCTGCCCTCCCATATCTCCTAGTTCCTGTCACCAAATAGAGTTTCTTTCTCATTCTTCTTATTTTCATATTTTCTTTTCCAAATTCAACTTATGAGGATGCCAATAGATCAATCCATTCAATAGCTCAAATCATTCATTCATTTATTCCATCACAAACACACTCACCTGTGAGTTTCCTTCCATTTTTATCATAACATCTATGCCTTATATAAATTATGTATAAATATAATATGTCGTGTGTGTACATATATATGAAGTGTATATTGATGCACATTTAAAAGTTTTCCAATTTAGACTTCCCCACTTCTTTTCTTTCATGAGGTTTTCCTTCAACTTGCACTTTGCCTCATCTCTTCCCTCCCAACAGTACAAACTGCATCCTGGAGGAGTTTCTTGCCTTTGTCTTTTCTACCTAGGAATCTTTTGTTTTCATCCATTGTATTTTTCTTGGCTCATTTTTGGCATCTGGAAACACGTTTGCCCTGTGGCACCCTTAACAATACTGGGTAGTACAAGGAAGATCAGCAAAAAAGAAAATATAAAAATATCTCCATTGCTTCACTTACCCATGGGCTTTCAGATGGCCTTTCTTGTTCCTGGACACTTTTGGTACCTGATGTCCTTCTTGGGTTAAGGAGTAAGTCTTTGTAAATCATGAATAACAATGGATCCTGTTGGCTGTGCTTTTCTCTTCAGAGCTGGATGCTTCCATCAGAATGAAGAACCCTCCCACGCTGGAAGGTGAGGGCTCCACAGCAAGCACACAGGAGCATCCAGTCTGTAACAAGATTAAAGGCTTAAGTGTTCTGAAACAGAAGATTCTCAGAAGAAAACTGCTGTTTGGCAAGTGGAGACTAGCATGCAGATTCCCTGGCCTTCAAGCTTAGGGTACAGAGGTAATCCCATGCACTTCCTCCTTATGCTCTTTATCTGTCATGGCTCAACCTCCCACTGTTTCCTCTCCCTCATTTGTTCACTCAACAGCTGACACTCCTCTGTGTGGTCTTTCCTCTCTTTTCTGTGGGGGCTGCCACCCTGCAGTGCCCTTCCCCCTCACTCTCCTGTTTCCACTCTGACCCCTACTGTTTCCCCACTGCTACTGTCCTCATATTCCCTCTGTCCTTTCCTATTAGCCACAGGGAAGCCCAGATCCATGGTCCTCCTCATCAGAAGAGCAGCATTTAAGCCACTGAAAACATTGGCCTTCAATCACACACATTCTTGGTTTCTTCACCTGACTTTCCCCCCTGCCTCCAAGTCCACTGCCTCTTTCTTTCCGGATCATGTCTGAAGGAATCACTCACATGTGAGTTGGCTTCTGGAGAAAAGAACCTAGGACAGTCCTTAACCCTCAGCTTTTCCACCTGAATAAGAAATGCCAGAACTGAAGGAAAAAGCCTTGATTACTAAAAGAAAAGAAGAACCTGGGTCATAGTTGGGAGTGCTGGACTGGCCTGAGTCATGATTCCCCTCAGGCCGTGATGGGCAGAACTTTGCAAATGTGCACGGGGCTTCCAGCAACTCACTGGAGCTGACATCAGGGGGAGTGCAGTAAATGGCTCCCTAAAGGGACATTGGGGAAAAGGAGATACAGAAGCCAGGTTTTCAAAACACACAGAGCGTGAGATGGACAGCGCTCAGACCTCTCCAGGTTTACTCACATTATTCCTTCTCAGTATTAGTCAAAGCCCAGAAAAATGAACTGAGTTGAAGTCTGAGGCCAGGGAATGTAGGACAGCATTATACTGAATTAACTTGGGCCACATTTATGAAGACCCAGGGAGATACACAAGAATACAAGATAATCATTGCTTCTGACCATCCAATTGAGAAGGCCAATTATATATGAGAGTAACAGAAAAAGACCAAAAAATCTTTAGGGCCTGTGGGGAGAAGTCCATATTGGACTAGAAGGAGAAAATAAAAAGAGTGATGTGAAATAGTGTAGCTCTAGCATGCAGTTCTAAATCATGCTATTGTAAAATGAAAACGGATTGGGTTTTGAGCTAACATGAATGCCTTAACCCAATCCATTGAAATGCAGATTTTAAAGTTCTGAGGATGAGGTTTGGATATCAGTATCTTTCAAAGCTCTGCTAATATGCATCAAGGATCAGAGGACAGTGGATCTGATAGGATATAAGTAACCAATATGGCAATGGCCTATGAGTGGCTGCTTCCTCAAAAAGCTGAATATCAACAATTAAGGGAATTTGCATTCTTCTCTCAACAGAACTATTTTGTACAGCCTGGAGAAGAGAAAAGAAAAAAAGAGATGTAGATATTTAATTTAGATATATAATATCTCTGTTTGGATTCAAGTTTCTCACAATTTTCATAGTACAAGATACAATAAAACAAACAAACAAAAAAAAAAAATTACAAATGCCTCAAAGTATAAAATCGATCCTCCCCTTGCCACAAGAATACAATTTAGTATTTCTTTTTCTAATGTTAAAATGCAACTTGCAATTAACTATTCACTAAACATGTCTCACAGACTATTAACTGGGCAGAAGAGAAGATGCAACAAAGTTTTTCTCACTGAATATATTCTTTATGCAAAAAACCCATAATGAATATTAGGCTTTATCCTGCTATGTTTATCCTTTTACATACCCATCTGTCAGTTCAGTTAAGTTCCTCAGTTGTCTCCAAATCTTTGCAAGCCCATGAACTGCAGCACGCCAGGCTTCTCTGTTCATCACCAACTCCCAGAGCTTGTTTACACTCATGTCCATTGTGTCGGTGAGGCCATCCTACCATCTCATCCTCTTTTGTCCCCTTCTCCTCCTGCCTTCAATCTTTCCCAGCATCAGGGTCTTTTCTAAGGAATCAGTTCTTCACATCAGGTGGCCAAAGTATTGCAGTTTCAGCTTCAGCATCAGTTCTTCCAATGAATATTCAGACTGATTTTCTTTAGGATGGACTGGTTGGATCTCCTTGCAGTCTAAGGGACTCTCAAGAGTCTTCTCCAACACCATAGTTCAAAAGCATCAATTCTTTGGCACTCAGCTTTCTTTATGGTCCAACTTTCACATCCATACATGACTACTGCAAAAACTGTAACTTTGACTAGATGGACCTGTGTTGGCAAAGTCACATGTCTGCTTTTTAATATGCTGTCTCAGTTTACAATAACTTTCTTCCAAGTATTAAGAGTCTTTTAAATTCATGGCTGCAGGCACCATCTGCAGTGATTTTGGAGCCCAAGAAAATTAAGTCTGTCTCTGTTTCCATTGTTTCCCCATCTATTTGCCATGAAGTGATGGGACCAGATGCCATGATCTTCATTTTTTTGAATGCATAGTTTTAAGCCACCCTTTTCACTCATCTCTCACTTTCGTCAAGAGGCTTTTTAGTTCCTCTTTGCTTTCTGCCATAAGGGTGGTGTCATCTGCATTTCTGAGGTTATTGATATTTCTTCTGGCAATCTTGATTCCAGCTGTGCTTCATCCAGCCCAGCATTTCGCATGATGTACTCTGGATTTAAGTTAAATAATCAATATGACAATATACAGCCTTGACATCCTCCTTTCTCAATTTGGACGTGTTCCACGTCCAGTTCTAATGATGCTTCTTGAGCTGCATACAGGTTTCTCAGGAGGCAGCTAAGGTGGTCTGGTATTCCCATCTCTTTAAGAATTTTCCATACTTTGCTGTGATCCTCACAGTCAAACGCTTTGGCCTAGTCAAGAAAGCAGAAGTAGGTGTTTTTCTACACACTAGCATAAAATACTAGGAGAGACTCTTAGAGAAAAGTTTGGGGAAAAGGTGATGAGAATTTAGTATAACTAAACTGAATGCTCTTTCACTTCAGAGTTTGATTTGTGTAGATGTCAAGGATATTCCTAGAAATGCCTTAAGGTAGATCCAGCATGAAATCACCTTCATAGCATTTTGGTGTCCACAGGATGCAAATGGGTTGAGACACAGTTACACTCCCTGCTCTCTTTTTGCTCATTTTATGTTGAGTTTCCCCCTTTCCATTCATTCCTCAGTCTCTTTGGAGCAGGATTTCCCTGGAATGCTTTATTCCTGTCCAGGAGGATGATCAAACAGCCTCTATTAATTGTTGCCTCCTCCAGATGGGAGATTTCCTCTTCTCCTCGCCCTTCCTGCAAATGTGTAGGACGGGCCTGTGGCCTGGGTTGTCAGTAACAAGTCATGTGGTTTTGGATAGTCCTTAGACCTTGAAAACATAGCTCCTCCCCTGTAAATTATGGAACTGGACTTGGATACCTTCTGAGGTCCCTGTTGGTGCTCACATCCAGGACTCTCGGTAGCCTGCTTCTCCTCCTCAGAGGGCAGGGATGAAGAGGTAGAAGAGGGTTCTTTCTCAATGAGGATCCTCTGCTCCCATAGCAGTCTGTTTCCAGCTGTGTATGAGGGACGCTCAGCACGTCCATCCCTGAATGTGTGGGAAAGCGTACAGATGAAGGGGATTCAAGAGTGAAATGACTGTTGAGGATTGAGCAGTGGGGATGCAGTTAAGGCTCTGAAGCAGCTCTGAGCTGAGACATCACCAAGTACAGGTGGGGTGAGGAGGGGTCCTTCGATGTTGCACCAAAGGCTAGAGGAAAGTTTAGGGAGGTATTCCTTCTAAATCACGGATCTCACTTTCCTCTCTAGCCAGCCTGTGCTCTCCCTTCAGCTTGTCCTGTCGACAGGAGCTCTGTCTGCCCCTGGCCCCAGCCACCATGTGGCCATCCCTCCAGTCTCAGCAGGACCTAACAAACACTCACATTGCTTCTCTCCCTCTCTCTGTCTTTCACAGATACCAATTACTTTAGGAACTAAGGAACGATATTGTCAATTTGAGAAACCACTCTATAAAATGTACCTTTTCCATTTGATGCAAGAAAAAATCTACGACAGCAATTCAATTTAAACCTCAGCAACACTGGAGGGATCCTTTCCTGAGAATGAGTATCCCAACCGACAACCACGCTCCACACCCCAAGGGACAGAATTGATGGGAGTCATCCCAGTCATCAGCCTTGGAATATAATCCTCAGTAACGTGATCAGTGCTTTGATGGACACACAGTTTGGAAAGACCTTAACTGTTGCACCTCTAAATATTCATCCTCCATAACCAGCATGGGAACAATTGCAAGAAGACATTCTTTGGTCGTTCTTTGCCACCAGATGGACTGTGCTCAAAGCAGACAGCATTTACTATGCATTGTTCTTGCTGAAAGTGTTTATCCGGTGTTTACTACTGAGGTAGATATCAGATAACTGCAGAATTTAGACCTTTGAACCAGACAACTGGCCTGTCTTTCTTCAAACAGTCGATGTTTGCACCAAAAAGACAGCAAAAAGGAAAAGAGATGTTTTAGGCTCCAAAGGACTAAAAAGATTGTGCTACTTTATTTCTTTAGTCCTTTGGAACCTCAAACATCTCCTCAGCTTCTTGTAGCTGTCTTTGATGGTCATGACATTGACTTGTTTGCAGAGGATAGGTCAGTTGTCTACTCAAAGGTCTACATTTTGCAGTTGTCTAATCATTTCCTCATGATTAAATTCAGGTGAACCCTTTCTGCCAGGAACACCATCTAGTACATGCTGTGTGCTTCCTAGTGCAGCCTGTTTGGAGGCTAAGAGTGTCCACTTTACCTGTCACCACTATCATTATTTTAGCATTGAACACTGTTATGCAGAGGCTTAGAAGATCTGTTCATTGAAAAGACAGGCTTTTGTGTCTGTAAAGAGTAATTTGATGAGTGGTATTTTGAGAGTGTATGAATATCGTATTCTATGATGCTCTTTCTGTAAAATTTTACCATCCTTTATTGATCCCTGATGTGTGTCCATTATCATATCTGTGGTACTGCCAGCTTTGTGCTGTGGAAAAGACAACCCCTACCCCTAACATATTATTAAAAATATTTCTGTGTTTCACTGTGGACCCATGCTCTTTTAAACTCCAGTGTTATAGTCCCTTATTTCCTTACATTTATTTTTAATTGAGGCTATCTGCTTTAAATGCTGTGCTGGTTTCTGCCATCCACCAGCGGGAACCAAACGTCAGGACAAATCCGTCCCCTCCTTCTTGAACCGCCTTCCCACCCCTGCCCCACCCAGGGTCCATCATTAACATGACTGATTTTATTAACATAAAGACTCTGTTTCTCATGTGCTGTGCTGTGCTTAATTGCTCAGTCGTGTCTGACTCTTTGCACCCCCATGGACTGTAGCCCCCTGGCTCCTGTGTCCATGGGGATTCTCCAGGCAAGAATACTGGAGCGGGTTGCCATGCTCTATTTCAGGGAATCTTTCTAACCCAGGGATCCAGGCCAGGTGTCCTCCATTCAGGCAGATTCCACCAGGGCAGCCCAAGAATACTGGAGTGAGTATCCCATCCCTTCTCCAGGGAATCCGACAACCAGGAATCAATCTGGGGTCTCTTGAATCCCAGGCAGATTCTTTACCAGCTGAGCTACCAGGGAAGCCCCTTTGTTTCTCCTATTCAGCTTTGCATCTTAAACTCCTCTCACATCTTTTCATCTATGTTTACCATTTGTAGTAGATGGTATCTTCCGTGTTTCTTCCTCTGTTATTTTATTTTGTTAGTGTATGCATATTTGTGTGTGTGTGTGTTTTGCTTGGTATTTTGGAAGGCCTGGATAGCTAGTTAGTGCACTAACATTTTTGACATGTTAGTTCTTTAGTATTTTGTCACATTTCTAATGTTTGAAGTATATATTTTAAATTCTATCTATCAACCTCAACTTTTTACTACTATGATGATCGAGGACATTATTTGCTTTTTTCTTATGTCTTTACCTACCTGATAGTATTATTACCTTATTGTATTATTTCAACCCAATCAAATGTATGCCCTTTATATACCATATTTTCCCTACCTTTTTTTGTTAATGTGCTAGTTGGTAGGGTAGAGGTAGGAGCTGGGGGAGGGGCCCACTGGGTCCTTTGAACCCCCTGGTGGCACAGGATGGCTGTCCCACTCTGGGAGTACTAGCAACCTCCCTGCAGAAGTTTGAGGGTGTACCTAGGCTGCCCCCAGAGCAGGGCCCACAACACAGTGGCTTAAATCTACAATCACATGTACTCAGTGATGACCAGATGTACAAAACTCAGTTTCCTGTCAGTTCTTGATGAGTAGAGTTCATCTTTAAAGATTTCTCATGATGGACTAAGGACTGCTTAAGTTTGATATATGTAATACTTGTTTTCTGTTGCTTTGATACAGTACAGACACCTTGGCTAAATACAAAGACCTCGTTCACAATGAGTTCTATTGATTTTTGTAAAAAAATGTCTTACTTTGTATGTTCTGCTGAGATGTAGAATGTAAAGTGATTTTTCTTCACTGAAGGCAAAGAGTGATCTGGAGCTTCAGGACATTTTTTTCTTTTTGAAAAAGTCTTTCAGCTCTACTAGGATAGGTCTTAGAACTGACCATTCCAGGTCTGTTTCCCCTAGGTCTCTATGACTCTCTCTCTGATCCTTTCTCACTCTTTTGTTCATTTCTATTCTGTTTGATGCTGTCATTTTTAATGCAGCCTCCCTTATAAGTTTAGATAAGTATGTTCTCTATGTACCATGTCATTTAGCCTTTTTTTTTCTAAAGAATTTTCTTTACCTTCAATTTTTTTAAATCTCTGCCAGTTCCAATTTCTCATTTCTTCTTTCCTGTCTACTTCTATCTCATGTTCTGTATTTCTTACATAAAATATTGAAGTTTTTTCCATGTGTATGCGTCTATAAATGCTTTGTTCAGAACAATTCAAAATATGGATGCCATTTTACATTTCCCAATGTTTTTTGTGTGATTTTGAGGCAATCTTCTCATTTGCTGAAATTTTTGACTCTCATTTTACACTTTTTTCTTCTGTCATCATGAAAGAAAGTTCTGCTATATAGTTTTCATTTTCACATGACTGGGTTTACCTGAATGAGAAACAGTTGTTCCAGGTCAGAAGAGATTAGTGCTTTGAGTAGCTTGGTTGATTTCTTTGTTCTGGATCCGTCTTGTGCAATTACTCTAGCAGAGCTAAGGCTTGGGGGAAAGGCATGGTGTGTCTCTTGATTTGGGGATTCTATTTCTTCCAATAGGACCTTTCATTTCTGCCAGTTGCACCATTCTTTTTTCATCACCACAGTGTCCAAAGGATGCTCCCTTCAGCTCCATCTCACACCTGATCCCAGTAATTATGCCCCCTCAAGATTGTCACCCTCTGGTCCTCTACACTGGTGAACTCCTTCCTATCAATTCCCCAGTCACCAGAGCTAGGGCCAACCATGTCTCAGACATCCTCTGAGTTCATCCACATGCTCTTTCTGTGAATTATTTTACCTGAGTTCTGGCCGCAGCTCTCCTCCCTGCCGTACTCTCCTCTATATGCAGGGTCTTTGTTGATCCCTCCACTGCTGTGTGGCTCCCAGGCCTAGCTAAATACAAACCAAGTCACGTCCACAGTGTTCTCTGGCCCCTGGCTGTTTGGGGCAGGGTTTTGAATGGTGTCCTTGATGCTCTCTGTTAGTCCCTAGCCCTCGGAATTGTATGTTGAGAGATTCAGCTGCTGTTACTCTAGGTGGACCTGTCATTCCTATCATTCTTTTTCAAATCCAAACTTTCAATAGTACACAAAAGTAGACATAACAGAACACTCCCATCTTTGTCAGGCATGGTCTACAATTACCAGCTTATGGTTGAATTTGTCTTACTACAATCCATGCACTTACCTTTCCTATTTTTTTTTAAAGGAAATCTCAGACATCATGTTTCATCTATAATTACGTCAGCATGTTTCCCCTCAGTGAGGACACTTTTTGAAAATATTATCATCACAGCATTATAATCACAAATTAATTCAAGATCTTTAATATCATAAAAGACTGTTCAAATTTTCCACTTTTTTAAATGCGGCATTTTTTTCAGCTTATTTGATCACATAGGTTTTTTTTTAAAATAATTTATTTATTTGTGGCTGCCCTGGGTCGTTGTAGCTTGGCGCAGGGCTTCTCCAGTTGTGGAGAGTGAGAGCTACTCTCCTGTGGTTTGCTGGTTTCTTGGGCTTCAATAGTTGCCACCCATGCTCTCAGTCGTTGTGGCCTGTGGGCTTAGTTGCCCCACAGCATGTGGGATCTTCCTGGTCCAGGGATCAAACCTGTGTCCTCTGCTTTGCTAGGCGAATTCTTAACCAGGGCAGCCCCCCCGTGCCCCTCCTCCATTATTTTTTTTTAATTTATTTTTTTATTTTTCAGTGGGTTTTGTCATACATTGATATGAATCAGCCATAGAGCGACATGAATTCCCCATCCCGGTCTCCCATCCCACCTCCCTCTCCACCCGATTCCTCTGGATCCCCCCAGCCCAACAGACCCGAGCACTTGACTCATGCCTCCCACCTGGGCTGGTGGTCTGTTTCTCCACAGATAATATACATACTGTTCTTTCGAAACATCCCACCCTCCCCTTCTCCCACAGAGTTCAAAAGTCTGTTCCGTACTTCTGCGTCTCTTCTTCTGCCCTGCATATAGGGCCATCGTTACCATCTTTCTAAATTCCGCATATATGCGTTAGTATACCGAAATGTTCTTTATCTTTCTGGCTCACCTCACTCTGTATAATGGGCTCCAGTTTCATCCATCTCATTAGAACTGATTCAAATGAATTCTTTTTAACGGCTGAGTAATATTCCATGGTGTAAATGTACCACAGCTTCCTTATCCATTCATCTGCTGATGGGCATCTAGGTTGCTTCCATGTCCTAGCTATTATAAACAGTGCTGCGATGAACATTGGGGTGCACGTGTCTCTTTCAGATCTGGATTCCTCAGTGTGTATGCCCAGAAGTGGTATTGCTGGGTCATATGGTAGTTCTATTTCCAGTTTTTTAAGGAATCTCCACACTGTTTTCCCTAGTGGCTGTACTAGTTTGCATTCCCACCAACAGTGTAAGAGGGTTCCCTTTTCTCCACACCCTCTCCAGCATTTATTGCTTGTAGACTTTTGGATAGCAGCCATCCTGACTGGCGTGTAATGGTACCTCATTGTGGTTTTGATTTGCATTTCTCTGATAATGAGTGATGTGGAGCATCTTTTCATGTGTTTGTTAGCCATCTGTATGTCTTCTTTGGAGAAATGTCTGTTTAGTTCTTTGGCCCATTTATTTTTCTGGAATTGAGCTCAGGAGTTGCTTGTATATTTTTGAGATTGATCCTTTGTCTGTTTCCTCATTTGCTATTATTTTCTACCAATCTGAGGGCTGTCTTTTCACCTTACTTATAGTTTCCTTTGTTGTGCAAAAGCTTTTAAGTTTCATTAGGTCCCATTTGTTTATTTTTGCTTTTATTTCCAATATTCTGGGAGGTGGGTCATAGAAAATCTTGCTGTGATTTATGTCGGAGAGTGTTTTGCCTATGTTCTCCTCTAGGAGTTTTATAGTTTCTGGTCTTACATTTAGATCTTTAATCCATTTTGAGTTTATTTTTGTGTATGGTGTTAGAAAGTGTTCTAGTTTCATTCTTTTACAAGTGGTTGACCAGTTTTCCCAGCACCACTTGTTAAAGAGATTGTCTTTTTTCCATTGTATAGCCTTGCCTCCTTTGTCAAAGATAAGATGTCTATAGGTTCGTGGATTTATCTCTGGGCTTTCTATTCTGTTCCATTGATCTATAATTCTGTCTTTGTGCCAGTACCATACTGTCTTGATGACTGTGGCTTTGTAGTAGAGTCTGAAGTCAGGCAGGTTGATTCCTCCAGTTCCATTCTTCTTTCTCAAGATTACTTTGGCTATTCGAGGTTTTTTGTATTTCCATACAAATTGTGAAATTATTTGTTCTAGTTCTGTGAAAAATACCGTTGGTAGCTTGATAGGGATTGCATTGAATCTATAGATTGCTTTGGGTAGAATAGCCATTTTGACAATATTGATTCTTCCAATCCATGAACACGGTATGTTTCTCCATCTGTTTGTGTCCTCTTTGATTTCTTTCATCAATGTTTTATAGTTTTCTGTGTATAGGTCTTTTGTTTCTTTAGGTAGATATACTCCTGAGTATTTTATTCTTTTTGTTGCAATGGTGAATGGTATTGTTTCCTTAATTTCTCTTTCTGTTTTTTCATTGTTAGTATATAGGAATGCAAGGGATTTCTGTGTGTTAATTTTATATCCTGCAACTTTACTATATTCATTGATTAGCTCTAGTAATTTTCTGGAAGAGTCTTTAGGGTTTTCTATGTAGAGGATCATGTCATCTGCAAACAGCGAGAGTTTCACTTCTTCTTTTCCTATCTGGATTCCTTTTACGTCTTTTTCTGCTCTGATTGCTGTGGCCAAAACTTCCAACACTATGTTGAATAGTAGTGGTGAGAGTGGGCATCCTTGTCTTGTTCCTGATTTCAGGGGAAATACTTTCAATTTTTCACCATTGAGGGTGATGCTTGCTGTAAGTTTGTCATATATAGCTTTTATTATGTTGAGGTATGTTCCTTCTATTCCTGCTTTCTGGAGAGTTTTAATCATAAATGAGTGTTGAATTTTGTCAAAGGCTTTCTCTGCATCTATTGAGATAATCATATGGTTTTTATCTTCCAATTTGTTAATGTGGTGTATTACGTTGATCGATTTGCGGATATTAAAGAATCCTTGCATTCCTGGGATAAAGCCCACTTGGTCATGGTGTATGATTTTTTTAATATGTTGTTGGATTCTGTTTGCTAGAATTTTGTTAAGGATTTTTGCATCTATGTTCATCAGTGATATTGGCCTGTGGCCAATATTTTTTTGTGGCATCTTTGTCTGGTTTTGGAATTAGGGTGATGGTGGCCTCATAGAATGAGTTTGGAAGTTTACCTTCATCTGCAATTTTCTGGAAGAGTTTGAGTAAGATAGGTGTTAGCTCTTTTCTAAATTTTTGGTAGAATTCAGCTGTAAAGCCATCTGGTCCTGGGCTTTTGTTTGCTGGAAGATTTTTGATTACAGTTTCGATTTCCTTGCTTGTGATGGTTCTGTTAAGATCTTCTATTTCTTCCTGGTTCAGTTTTAGAAAGTTATACTTTTCTAAGAATTTGTCCATTTCATCCAAGTTGTCCATTTTATTGGCATAGAGCTGCTGGTAGTAGTCTCTTATGATCCTTTGGATTTCAGTGTTGTCTGTTGTGATCTCACCCTTTTCATTTCTTATTTTGTTAATTTGGTTCTTCTCTCTTTGTTTCTTAATGAGTCTCGCTAATGGTTTGTCAATTTTGTTTATTTTTTCAAAAAACCAGCTTTTAGCTTTGTTGATTTTTGCTATGGTCTCTTTAGTTTCTTTTGCATTTATTTCTGCCCTAATTTTTAAGATTTCTTTCCTTCTGCTAACCCTGGGGTTCTTCATTTCTTCCTTCTCTAATTGCTTTAGGTGTAGAGTTAGGTTGTTTATTTGGCTTTTTTCTTGTTTCTTGATGTAAGCCTGTAATGCTATGAACCTTCCCCTTAGCACTGCTTTTACAGTGTGCCATAGGTTTTGGGTTGTTGTGCTTTCATTTTCATTCGTTTCTATACATATTTTGATTTCTTTTTTGATTTCTTCTATGATTTGTTGGTTATTCAGAAGCGTGTTATTTAGCCTCCATATGTTGGAATTTTTAACAATTTTTTTCCTGTAATTGAGATCTAATCTTACTGCACTGTGGTCAGAAAAGATGACTGGAATGATTTCAATTTTTTTGAATTTTCCAAGACCAGATTTATGGCCCAGGATGTGATCTATTCTGGAGAAGGTTCCGTGTGCACTTGAGAAAAAGGTGAAGTTGATTGTTTTGGGGTGAAATGTCCTATAGATATCAACTAGGTCTAGCTGGTCCATTGTATCATTTAAGGTTTGTGTTTCCTTATTGATTTTCTGTTTAGTTGATCTATCCATAGTTGTGAGTGGGATATTAAAGTCTCCCACTATTATTGTGTTACTATTAATTTCCTCTTTCATACTTGTTAGCGTTTGCCGTACATATTGTGGTGCTCCTATGTTGGGTGCATATATATTTATAATTGTTACATCTTCTTCTTGGATTGATCCTTTGATCATTATGTAGTGTCCTTCTTTGTCTCTTTTCACATCCTTTATTTGAAAGTCTATTTTATCTGATATGAGTATTGCGACTCCTGCTTTCTTTTGGTCTCCGTTTGCGTGAAATATTTTTTTCCAGCCCTTCACTTTGAGTCTGTATGTGTCTCTTGTTTTGAGGTGGGTCTCTTGTAGACAGCATATATAGGGGTCTTGTTTTTGTATCCATTCAGCCAATCTTTGTCTTTTGGTTGGGGCATTCAACCCATTTACATTTAAGGTAATTATTGATAGGTGTGGACCCGTTGCCATTTACTTTGTTGTTTTGGGTTCACGTTTATTCAACCTTTCTGCATTTCCTGTCTAGAGAAGGTCCTTTAGCATTTGTTGAAGAGCTGGTTTGGTGGTGCTGAATTCTCTCAGCTTTTGCTTGTCTGTAAAGCTTTTGAATTCTCCTTCGTATCTGAATGAGATCCTTGCTGGGTACAGTAATCTAGGTTGTAGGTTATTCTCTTTCATTACTTTCAGTATGTCCTGCCATTCCCTTCTGGCCTGGAGGGTTTCTATTGATAGATTAGCTGTTATCCTTATGGGAATCCCTTTGTGTGTTATTTGTTGCTTCTCTCTTGCTGCTTTTAGTATTTGTTCTTTGTGTTTGATCTTTGTTAATTTGATTAATATGTGTCTTGGGGTGTTTCGCCTTGGGTTTATCCTGTTTGGGACTCTCTGGGTTTCTTGGACTTGGGTGGCTATTTCCTTCCCCATTTTAGGGAAGTTTTCAGCTATTATCTCCTCGAGTATTTTCTCATGGCCTTTCTTTTTGTCTTCTTCTTCTGGGACTCCTATGATTCGAATATTGGGGCGTTTCACATTGTCCCAGAGGTCCCTGAGGTTGTCCTCATTTCTTTTGATCCTTTTTTCTTTTTTCCTCTCTGCTTCATTTATTTCCACCATTCTATCTTCTACCTCACTTATCCTATCTTCTGTCTCCGTTATTCTACTCTTGGTTCCCTCCAGAGTGTTTTTGATCTCATTCATTGCATTATTCATTTTTAATTGACTCTTTTTTATTTCTTCTAGGTCTTTATTAAACATTTCTTGCATCTTTTCAATCTTTGTCTCCAGGCTATTTATCTGTAACTCCATTTTGCTTTCAAGATTTTGGATCATTTTTATTATCATTATTCTAAATTCTTTTTCAGGTAGATTCCCTATCTCCTCCTCTTTTGTTTGACTTGGTGGGCTTTTTTCATGTTCCTTTACCTGTTGGGTATTTCTTTGCCTTTTCATCTTGTTTAGATTGCTGTGTCTGGAGTGGGCTTACTGTATTCTGGAGGTCTGTGGTTCCTTTTTATTGTGGAGGTTTTACCAGGTGGGTGGGGTTAGATGATTGGCTTGTCAAGGTTTCCTGGTTAGCGAAGCTTGCGTCAGTGTTCTGGTGCGTGAATCATGATTTCTTCTCTTTGGAGAGCAATGGAGTGCCCAGTAATGAGTTTTGAGATGGGTTTATGTGTTAGGTGTGACCTTGGGTAGTCTGTATGTTGACGTTCAGGGCTATGTTCCTGCGTTGCTGGAGAATTTGCATGGTATGTCTTGCTCTAAAATTTATTGGCTCTTGGGTGGTGGTTGGTTTCAGTGTAGGTTTGGAGGCTTTTGGACGGTCACTTATTACTTAAAGATCCATGTAGTCAGGAGTTTTCTGGTGTTCTCAGGTTTTGGGCTTAAGTCTCCTGCCTCTGGATTTCAGTTTTATTCTTCCTGTAGTCTCAGGACTTCTCCAACCATACAGCACTGATAATAAAACTTCTAGGTTAATGGTGAAAAGTTTCTCCCCCGTTAGGGACACCCAGAGAGGTTCACAGAGTTACATGAGGAAGGGGAGAGGGAGGAGGGAGATAGAGATGAGCAGGAGGAGAAAAAGGGGGACTCAAGAGGAGAGAGACAGATCTGCGAAGTTGTCTGATCCCAGAGTGTTCTCCGTAGCCCAGACACCCACAAAGATTCACAGAATTGGATTGGGAAGAGAAGGGGAAAGGAGGAAATAGAGGTGTTCTGAGGTAGAAACAGAGAGTCAAGATTGGGAGAGAATAATCAACACACTCCTGAATAAAAATGGGAGCTGAATATTGGATTCTTAAATGTTCACAATTTATATCATATACTGTAAAACAAAAATTAAAAATCTAGAGTAGAGGTTAGACTCTTAAAAATACTATATTAAAAACAAAAACCAAAACATAAAAAAAAAAATTTTAGAAATATATATGAAGTTTGGTTTAAAAATAGGGCTTCTCTTCTTTTTTTTTTTTTTCCCTGTAAGGTTATAGTGTATTGAAAATGAAAATTAAGGAGTAGTAAGAGGAGGACTAGATGACTTTAAAAGAAATGAGAAAAAGAAAAATAGAAAATAGAAGAGAAGAAGAAGAAAGAAAAGGAAAAAAAAAAGAAGAAAAAGAAAAAAAAGAGAAAAAAAAATTGTTTTACCTAATAAAAAAAATCGTAAAAATCTTATGAAAATGAAAGTTAAGGAGTAATGGGGGAGTAATAGGGAATTTTAAAGAAAAATAAAAGAGAAAAAAGAAAAAAAATTTTTTTTTCTTACTTAAAAAAAAAAGAAAAAAGAAAAATATATCTAGGAATGTCTCTGGAGCTGTTTCGGTCAGTGTGGGTTCGGCTCAGTTTCAGATATCTCCTCGTTCCAGCTTATACTTCTCGATATCTATAGGTCCTTCCGGTGAAGTTGGTGTTTTCTTCAGGGATTTTAATCTGTTGCACCGGTCCCTTCTGAAGCGGTTCCCTTTGTTTATTTGGCTTCTGTCGCCGGTTTCTTCCGCGCCTAATTTCCGCCCTGACACAGGTGGGCGGAGGTGGATTCTTATTCAGGTAGCTAGTTCCCTCGCGCTCCGGGGTGGAGCTGGCGCTGCAGGGAGGGGCTGGGGCTATTTTCTCCGTCTGGGCTGCTCAGGCTCCAGGCGGTTCCAGCCCTCGGGTGATTCACAAAAGCGCGGTACACAAAGCTGCGCCTGCGGTTTGTCCCTCCGCCGCCCGAGTGGCTCAGGCAGCCAGGCGCTTGTCGGGCGCTATCTCCCCGGGTGCGGCGCGCCTTCTGTCCTGCGCTATCCCCACCTTAGTTTCCGCCCGCGCCAGTTGGGTGCGTGCGCCTTCTGCCCTCCGCGTCCCCAGCCCCAATCCCGCCCGCACTGGCCGGGTGCGTGTACTGTGTCTAGCCACGACCCTCCCGGCGGATGTCGACCATCCAGAATCCCCGGAGGTCTTTGATTAGAAGGCGGAGGCCCGTTTGCAGTGTGGCAGGGGATGCGGTCCTTGAGGCAGAGCCTGCCCCCTTCCCCTCCCCCCTGCCTCCTGCCTCTGGCGGGGCTGGGCCGGTCCGCAGCCTGCGAGCTCTTCTCAGGACTTTCTCGGTCCCTTTGTTCTGCGACCGGCCGGCAGTGTGTTCGGGCCGGTTAATTTTCTCTCTCTCTTGCTCTCCCACAGTTCAAGCTGGGAACCCACAAAAGCTCCCTCCGATTGTCCTCAGGGCACTCAGGCCCCAGACCCTACCCCAAGCAATGCCGCCCACTCCTTTCCGTTCCGCCCCCACTGGCTGGTTGCGGATGCGGGCGTCTGGGTACTTTTCTGCTGGGAGTTGCTTTTAGGCTCCTAATCTGTGGGTTTTATTTATTCTGTCCCTCCCAGCCAGATTCAAACTCCGAGATTCAAACACTTCCCCCAGGCCCGCCAGTGCGAGGGTTTCCCAGTGTCTGGAAACTTCCTCTATTAAGACCCTTCCCAGGACGGATCTCCGTCCTTAGCTCTTTTGTCTCACTTTTTATCTTTTATATTTTGTCCTACCTCCTTTCGAAGACAATGGGCTGCTTTTCTGGGCGCCTGGTGACCTCAGCTAGCGATCGGAAGTTGTTTTGTGAAGTTTGCTCTGCGTTCAGTTATTCTTTTGATGAATTTCTAGGAGAGAAAGTGGTCTCCCCGTCCTACTCCTCCGCCATCTTGGCTCCTCCCCCCCCTCCATTATTGTTTCTAAGTTAGTATTCTTTTTTGGATCCAAATAGAATCCACAAACTGTAATCAGTAAGATAATGCATTGAAGTCTCTTACATGTAAGCTTACCTTCAATTTCTTCTTTCCTTTCTTCCTTCCTTCCTTGCTTTCTCTCTCACTCGCTCTCCATCTCTCTTGGTCTATTACTGTCCTTTTTTTCCCTTTAAATCATTCATTTGTTGAAGAAACTGAGTTGGTTTTTCTGTAGCATTCCCACAGTCTAAACTGTATACTAGGGTGTACTTTAATAAGTGTTTCTGTCCTTCATGCTTCCTTTTTGGTGGTAAAATATACAGCGGTGCTGGAATGTAACAAAAATGCAAGTCACACACATAGTTTAAAATTTTCTAGTAACCACATTGACAACTAAAAAGTGTAAGAGCACAATAATGCAAATACAATCCTCTACATAGCTGATAATGCTATATATACTTTAAAGGAAATATGGGGCTTCCCAAGAACTCGCCTGCCAATGAAGGAGACACAAGAAATGCGGATTCGATCCCTGGGTCAAGAAGATCCTCTGGAATAGGAAAAGGCAACCCACTCCCGTATTCTAGCCTGGGAAATCCCATGGACAGAGGAGCCCGGCAGGATATGATCCATGGACCCAAAAGAGTTGGATAAAACTGAGCGACTGAGCACACGCACAAAGGAAATAGAATTCTAGCAATGTTTTAAAGTTGTGTTTGATAGAAAAATATTGTTTATGTCTCCAACTTTTAAGGTTACAGTCACATGAATTATAAATGAAAATCCAGGTCCTCAGTCCTACTACTTTGAAACTATTCAACAGCCATATGTCTCGTGGTCCCTATTTCGGACCTTAGATACAGAGACTGAGGAGATTCACACTTGTGGTCCTGGCAAGACTACTTCAGAAGTGGTGTGTGCTCTCTGATGAGGAGGCACATCAAGTTCTGTGTGTTTCTTCATATAGTATTACCAGTCCTTTTAGTTCAAGACCTCTCGATCCATTTGCTGATTGGGTGGCACTAAATGGTGGTATTCCATCATCACGTAGTATTTAACTGGATACTTGCAGAAAACGAAAGTTCTCCTAAATACTAAATACTGTTTAGCTACTCAGTGGTAGGCTATGGTTTTTCCAGTGGTCATGTTTGAATGTGAGAGTTGGATGGTGAAGAAAGCTGAGTGCCAAAGAATTGATGCTTTTCAACTGTGGTGTTGGAGAAGACTCTTGAGAGTCCCTTGGACTGCAAGGAGATCCAATCAGTCCATCCTAAAGGAGGTCAGGCCTGGGTGTTCATTGGAAGGACTGATGTTGAAGCTGAAACTCCAGTACTTTGGCCACCCAATGCGAAGAGTTGACTCGTTGGAAAAGACCCTAATGCTGGGATGGACTCAGGGCAGGAGGAGAAGGGGATGACAGATGGCTGGATGGCATCACTGACTCGATGGACATGGGTTTGGGTAAACTCCAGGAGTTGGTGATGGACAGGGAGGCCTGGTGTGCTGCGATTCATGGGGTCGCAAAGAGTTGGACACAACTGAGTGACTGAACTGAACTGAACTCTCTGAAAAGAAAACTGCAGCTTAATGAGCAATGCCCAATGTACCCTCTGTGCTCACCAATTCATTTATTTCTTTTTTTCCCCTGTGTGCTAATATGAATTCAAAATTTCAAACACAGTGAATTATTTCAGTTCATTGCAATATAGCTCTTACCAATACTCAAATTATCTCTCTTTTGGCAGCGAAAGTGACTTTAAGCTGGCTCCTCAATTCTTTTGAAAAGTTCCTAATAGTATTCAAGACCTTTCTTGATAACACTATGACAAGGTGCTTCTCTTTGATCCTGAATATTTTCTGCCCTTGGCCTGGACTCAGTCACTTTTCTAAGAATCTCTGGTTTCCTTTTGTGCAAAATGTTATTCCCAAATCAAATTGTAACCTTAAGATGCTTCCTGGATTTGGTTTATTTCTAGGCATTTCCAGTGGACAGAGCTAGGGAATACATACTCATCTTTGTATGAACGTATATATTCAAATTCAGAATGTCAGGCTTTATTGAATGTTTATCTTTCATCTGCCTCTTTTCTGTATACCAGTATTTTTGTTTTTAAGGACACTGGGAGTAATAGAAATACAAGATTTCATACAATCTCCATTGCTTTTCTCCACATCATTTGGAATAAGAATAAATAGAAACAATGCCAATAATAACACAATTAAGGAAAGCAGATTTTTAAAAATTTTGTCACCGTCCCAGGGTACATATAAATTACTGTTTTACAGTTCTCATCTATATGGTTGCTCCACAAAAGTTACATTGTGTTTCCAATGTCTAGAAATGACATTTAAAAAATCAATTTTATAATGATAAAAAAGTGAATGCTGTTTCCAACTCAAATCTAACTAAATAGACTATACTCACTATTCTGGCCCCAACTATAAGGTCTGCAAGTGTCTCAAAGGCGTGGATGAGCGACCCCTGATCTCAGACGCTGGAATACACCACCGTGACTCCTCTTTCTGGCTGAGTTTGGAATGAAAGGACAAGGTTTCCTGGAGTCAAGGTTTGTCTTAGCCTAACAGTGGTTTTTCGCGTCCAAAGGATACTTAGGAGTGAGAAGTTCTGAAATAAACTGAAATAGGAACAATCAAAACTGCGAATCTAGGGCACCTGAAAAGGGCACCATTCAGGTCTGGAACCCCGCCTGGAAAGCTGTCACCCTGGCTGGTCAATGCCATCACAGCCCCCGGACCATTATTCACAGGGACGAGACGTGCGGTCCGAAGCCCCCTCGTGGGGCAGGACTCAGTGGGCGCAGCTTCTGCCTTTTATCGCGAGACCCAGGGTGACCCGACGAGGGGTGGCAGTGCCTCGGTCGCTGCGCCCTTTGGCGGCGGGGCCGGGCCTCCGATGACCACTGGCCGGCAGAGCCGCAGGGTGCAGCGGGGATGCCACGGGCTCGTCCCCCACCTCCCCGTGGTCCACGGACCTGCGCCTCTCTCAGAGCAGCAGGTTTCGGACGCCGAGTGCTGAGGGGGAGGCGGCAGAGCAGGGGGGCCCAGGGCCTCCTTCGCGGGACCCAGGCGTTCTGGTTCTGAGAGCAGAACGAGCTGGGCGCTGGGGCGGGAGAGTAGGTCCACTCAGCGCGCATCTGAGGCACGAGTTCGCTTTCAGAAAACTGAGTTAGGGCTGCGCCAGTAAAAGACCCTGCGTGCGGCCTAAAGGGAAAGGTCCCACCGAGACTCTAACTCTGATCGCTGGATTCAGAGTCCACAGTGCTGACCACCACCCCGTGGAAACTCGGCCGTCTCGCTCTCCATCTGAGCCGTGTGGTTCACAGCTGAGCGGTCCCCGCCCCGCCCCGCCCCGCCCCGCCCCGCCCCGCCTCGCCTCGCCTCGCCTCGCCTCCTCCGCGACGCCAGGGGGCGCCTGACTCGCCGGCCTGCGGTGGTCAGGCAGGCTTTGGACGTAGTGGAATGAGAGGAAACCCGTTCGGGGTGAGCGAAGGGGAGGGGCGTTTAGGTCTCCCCCAAATGCACCTGCTCTGCCGGCATTTCTAGAGTTTTCTGCCCTGAGGTAAAATTCCCGCCAGGAAAAGAAAAAGTGCCCTCCCTCTTTACAATTGTCCTCTTCCCGCTGCCCTGGGAACTCTGAACGTCCTCAGACGAGCCCTTGAGACTTCGTGGGCTGTCCCATGCCTGGTACCCCAGGTCCAAGGGTAGAATTGCGGGCCACCGCCAGCTTCTTGGGGTGGACACGACGTTTGTTCTGGTCGGAACTCGACTAGAAGCCAAGGTTCCGCCTTCCCAAGCCGTTGCACCATGCTGGTAGAGGAACTGCGAGCCCAAATAAGTTAGGCACAAAGAACGGTTTACAGCAGTAAGGGGACTGTTCAAACGTGCCAAATTCTGTAAGCATTGAGCGGTGGAAAGTATGGGTTTTTTTCTTGTTCAGCCGTTCTGTCGTGTCCGACTCTTTTCGACCCCATGGACTGCAGAACACCAGGCTTCCCCGCCCTTCACCATCTCCCAGACCTTACTCAAACTTATGTCCGCTGAATTGGTAATGCCATCCAACCATCTCGTCCTCTTCTCCTCTTGCCTTCAATCTTTCCCAGCATCAGGGTCTTTTCTAGTTAGTTGGCTCTTCGCATCAGGTGGCCAAAGTATTGGAGATTCAGCTTCAGCATCAGTCCTTCCAATGAATATTCAGGGCTGATTTCCTTTAGGATGGACTGGTTTGATCTTGCAGTCCAAGAGACTCTCAAGAGTCTTCAACACTACAGTTCAAAAGCATCAATTCTGTGGCGCTCAGCCTTCTTTGGGCTTCTCTGGTGACTCAGAGGGTAAAACGTCTGCCTGCAATGCAGGAGACCTGGGTTTGATCCCCAAGTAGGGAAGATCCTCTGGAGAAGGAAATGACAATCCACTCCAGTACTCTTGCCTCCGAGGAGCCTGGTAGGCTACAGTCCATGGGATCGCAGAGTCGCATAGCCTTGCGCAAATTTTCCTCATGATTCAACTCACATCCATACATGACCACTGGAAAAACTATAGCTTTGACTAGACAGACGTTTGTTGGCAAATTAATGTCTCTGCTTTCTAATATGCTAAGTTTGTAGTAGCTTTTCTTTCAAGGAGCAAGCGTCGTTTAATTTCATGGCTATAGTCACCATCTGCTGTTGAAAGAATCTGAAAAACACCATGAAATTCCCTGGCCTGTGTAAATTTTCCACTTGCGCAGAATTTTCCGTTTGCAAAATAAGGATAGAGAAATGTAAACGGAACGTCTATAGGTTTCCCAATAACTGCACAAACAAGCCTGCTATTTTCCGGAACCAACTGACGTCAAGCACCTGTACTCACAGATAAGATGACCCCATATGATACACATTATGTTACTTTTATGTTACTCATTCACTGTACTGGATGTGCTAACGGTATACATTATGTTATTCATTCACTGTACTGGATGTGCTAACGGTATACATTATGTTATTCATTCACTGTACTGGATGTGCTGACAATATGACTTCTGCCTATAAAAGTCAGCTTACACTGCTATACGGTGCGACTCTGCCTCCGAGGAGACTAGAGTCGCCCGGCTTGTGCAAACCGACAATAAAGCCTCTGGCATATTGCATCTGCTGGACTGTTTATTGAGTCGTGGGAGCTCCTCTCCGGAACAGAGACCTGACGTTTGGGTCTTACACTGTGACTTTGGCGCCCAAGGAAATAAAGTCTGTCACTGTTTCCCTTGTTTCCTCCATCTATTTGTCACGAAGTGATGGGACCAGATACCATAATTTTTGTCTTTTGCATGTTGAGTTTTAAGCCAACTTTCTTCACTCTCTTTTTCTGCTTTATAAGGATGGTGTCATCTGCATACCCAGTTTTGTACTTTATGTGATGTACTCTGCATATAAATAAGCAGACTGACAAGATAGAACCTTTGATGTACCCTCTAGAGTCATTTAAAATGACCCTGATGCTGGGAAAGATTGAAGGTGGGAGAAGAGAACGACAGAAGTTGAGATGGTTGGATGGCATCACCAATCCAACGGACGTTCGAGTAATCGCCGGGGGATGACGATGGACAGAGACCTGGCGTGCTGCAGTCCTCGGGATCTACAGAGTTGACAGGACTGAACTGAACTAGCTGCTGTAATATGTATATAAAAAACAACACATAATCTCTATGTTTAGTAGTTAATAGCTTGAGGGAGCAGTGTATTCCTTATTGAGAAGAACTTGTTCAGTAATGTTTACTTTTTGCAAACTCACACACTGTAGCCTACCATGGTATTCCTTTCATCCATGGGGTTTAACCAAGCAAGAGTACTGGAGTAGACTGCTATTTTCTTCTCCAAAAATACTCCGAGGGTTTCTTACATTGCAGGAATACTGTGAGTTACTGGGGAAACCCCACACTACCGTAGAAAATAGTTCTGTTTTTGAAACCATAATTGCCAGGGGAAAGCGCGCACGCAGTCCCCCACGACCACAAGTTATGCAGTCAAGTTTCCCACATTTGAGGAAATCGCAGAGGTCAACACACCCGCAGTGCAATGGGTGAGCCTCACTGTGGGAGAACCACCTTCGTGATCACAGTATTTTTCCTGCCAGGTAAGTATGAAAAGATTCTGCCCGCCGCCCGCACAGCCTTAGACACGATCACTGTGCGCACAGGCTCACTTTGCTATTGCCTCCATCTCTTCCACCATCGTCCGCACCCCATCGTTTCCCGCGCCTCTCAGTCACTCCTAACAACTATGCTAATAAAATCCAAGCAGTATCTCCGAAAAACTTCCACAGCCGGCAAAGTGGCAGTCCCACTTCCGCTGCAAAATTTACATAAGCCCAGCCCCATTCAGGCCCTATAAGGCGGTTCCTCTCCTCCAACCCACGCCCTGTCTCAAGCCCCTCATCTCCCCTCCCACCCCTGCCGAGACGACCAATGGGCAGGCCGGCTGCTGAAGGAGAAGTGACTTCATGATTCCCCACAGCTTAGGGAGCCCAGGAATCAGTGGAAACTGGACTCTTTATTCTTTAGTTTAGATGTAGGGGAATTTAGCCAGCCTCCTTGCATTCTTAACCTTTGTTCTGGGTTACACGCTGAGAAGAGTAATTCTGTGGTCCTCTGTTATGCTGATTCAATTTTGTTTTAAGAAATAATAAGTTGTTAAACCATGGCTGTAAATATATATTTGTAGGAACAAAATAAACCATAGGTATGTGCTCTGTGTGTAGACATATAGATTTAGGGTGCTAACTTAAAAAAATGCACAGCGTGAGAATTATGAGTTCAAGTATTATTTGGGGCAAAATGAGGAGCTCAGGAGGCAGCATTTCAGATAGCTCCACAAAGGGAGGGGTGAAAGTCAGTGTATGTGTGATCTTGGTGAACAGAGAGTACATGCATTCAAGTGCAGATTTTTTGCACAAGGTTACTGCTAGTCATGAGGATCACAAGTCACCATGAAGGATTTTAGTGCTTTTCTAGGTACTAGGAGATATTCGGCTTGTGAAATAAAAAATAAATCCTAAAAATAAATATCTGAAGACTTGTTCTGCAAGTTTATCCCAGAGCACAGAGTAAGCTCATTTCTGCTCTCCACCGTGAACTCCTTTCAGAGGATGTTGAAAATCAGCAGCTGCAGCATTTAATCCTTGTAAAGGTAGATGGCAAGTGCCAGTTTGTAGTTGACAAGAGTTATATCTCAAAGTTCTACTTGGTGTATTTTCTGTGCACCTTCTTACTTCATCCTCATGGTCTCCCAGGTACCATGTTTTTCCTTTTCTCACTATACAGAATACAAAAGTTGAAGATTCTGAAAAAGAAGCTGATGACCAAAATAAGGGATAGAAAGATGATGTGTTTGCTTAAAGAACGAGGTTTGTTTGTTTTCTTTTACTGAGTAAGACTGGGTTAGACCTGAGGGCAGGGAGTGGGAAGGCTGGAGGGGCAACCAGCTTGCTTTCAGACCAGAGAACAAGGAGTGGAGGAACCTGATCCTTGAAGTGCATTTGGCTTAAGGGGGAAGGTGACTAGCCTGGAGGGGGAATCTTGAACTCAGCATCCAGTTAACTTCCAGGAAGAACTGGCCTTTCTTTGAACAGCTGACACTACTCATCCTGCACACTGACTTTATCTACCACTGTCCACTGTAGGAGTTTCCCATTGCTACTGTAACATGTTACTACACACTTAGTGACTTAAAACAACACACATTCATTATTTTATGACTCTAGAGATCAGAAATTCAAGATGCATCTCCCTGGGCAAAAATCAAAGTGACAGTTGGGTTGTGGTGATTCTTCCTGGAGATGCTAAGAGAGAATCTCTTTCTTTGTCTTGTCCAGCCTCTAGAAGATGCCCACACTCTACTCTCATAGGCCCCGGTCATCTTCAAAGATAATTACAGCTGATCAAGTTATTCTCACAATACATTATTCTGGCACCAATTCTCCTTCTTCTGTCTGTATGAACCTTTGTGATTCCATGGGGCCCCCATCTCAAGATCCTTAATTTAATCACACCAGCAAATTCTCTTTTGCCATATCAAGTAACATCATCACAAATTCCAGGGACCCAGATGTGGGCATCTTTGGGGAAGCATTAGTCTACCACCACAGCCCATCTCCCCAGTGAACACATTTCTGCAAGCATATCAGTCAGTAGTGGCTGCTCCATTCTAAAAGTGATCCAGGTGAAGCAAGTTAGTCCACTGCTTCTGAGGGTCAGCCAGTCAATAGTTGGGCCCCATACTGAGGCACCCGAGTCAGAGAGAGAGAAGGAAAATGCCTGTGGGGGGACGAATCTAAGGACACAGTGTCTGGGCAATTCCCAGGAATCAGAGCTGAGAGCTGCAAATGGCTTCATGGGGGGAGGAGGCTGGGGAGGGTGTTAGGAGCTGAGTATGTGTGTTTCCGTCCCCCCACCCCCTACAAATTCATATCTTGGACGCTAATCCCCAGTGAAGCTGTATTTGGGGAAGGAACTTTGAAGGATGTAATTAAATTTAAATGAGATCAAAGCCTTGGGGCGCTGATCTGATAGGATGTTTCAGTTTCAGTTCAGTCGCTCAGTCCTGCCTGACTCTTTGCGACCCCATGGACTGCAGCACGCCAGGCCTCCCTGTCCATCACCAACTCCCAGAGTCTACCCAAACTCATGTCCATGGACTCGGTGATGCCATCCAACCATTTCATAGTCTGTTGTTCCCTTCTCCTCCTGCCTTCAATCTTTCCCAGCATCAGGGTCTTTTCAAATGAGTCAGCTCTTTGCATCAGGTGGCCAAAGTATTGGAGCTTCAGCCTCAGCATCAGTCCTTCCAATGAACACTCAGGACTGATTTCCTTTAGGATGGACTGGTTGGATCTCCTTGCAGTCAAAGGGACTCTCAAGAGTCTTCTCCAACACCACAGTTCAAAAGCATCAATTCTTTAGTGCTCAGCTTTCTTTATATTCCAACTCTCACATCCATACATTACTACTGGAAAAACCATAGCCTTGACTAGACGGATCTTTGTTGGCAAAGCAATGTCTCTGCTTTTCAATATACTGTCTAGGTTGGTCATAACTTTCCTTCTAAGGAGTAAGCGTCTTTTAATTTCATGGCTGCAGTCATGGTTTTAGAAAAGGCAGAGGAACCAGAGATCAAATTGCCAACATCCGCTGCATCATTGAAAAAGGAAGAGAGGTCTAGAAAAACATCTATTTCTGCTTTATTGACTATGCCAAAGCCTTTGACTGTGTGGATATAATAAACTGTGGAAAATTCTGAAAGAGATGGGAATACCAGACCACCTGACCTGCCTCTTGAGAAATCTGTATGCAGGTCAGGAAGCAACAGTTAGAACTGGACCTGGAGCAACAGACTGGTTCCAAGTAGGAAAAGTAGTACATGTCCTTAAATGAAGACATACCAGAGAGCTTGGGCTCCTGCCCTACCCCAGCTCAAGCAACAAGACCTTGT
The DNA here is from genome assembly GCF_963930625.1 of Muntiacus reevesi. Lineage (NCBI taxonomy): Eukaryota > Metazoa > Chordata > Mammalia > Artiodactyla > Cervidae > Muntiacus > Muntiacus reevesi. The sequence continues at coordinate 85,267,063 of NC_089249.1, forward strand.
GAGGAGCTAGTCAGGCAAGGGCTATCAGTAAGCCAGAAAGAGAGCTTGCACCAGAAACTGAATTGCTGGGAAGTTCCCAGCAATATGATCTTGGACTTCTCAAAACTGTGAGAAAACAGATTTCTGGTTAAGCCACCCAGTCCATAGCATTTTTTTTCTGGAAGCCCAAGTTGACGAATACAGGAGGTCACTTAGTCATTGACCTAAGCAGCTTCTCCTACCTGGCCCTTTTTGGGATCTGGCCCAGTCTTGTTGATTTCCAGTAATTAGCACTCACCACCTGCTTTGGCTTTTAAAGGCTAATCCATGACTTTTGAATGAGGAGTCATCACCTGGTTTAAGATTTCATAGCAGAGTTAGACACAACTGAGCACCTAAGCCCAGCACACAGCTCAGCGTCATGTGCTCCATGCAGCAGTGGCCTGCAGCAAGGGTCTCAGGGTTTCTGTTGAACGAGTTTGACATCTTCAAAAATAACCACCCAGAATGGCCTGGGACAGCTGGTCATTCTTCAGGGTGACCCAATACCCCATGTGGCCTGCATTTCCTCTTCTCCTGGATGATTGCTATGCTTTGGATTCTCCACAACCATAGACAAGGGTTTGGGTGCTGGTGAAGAATCTCTGACTAATTCTGGGGAGGCTCAGGGAACAATGAATGAACTCCCAGAATCTGGGCGTGGGAGGGGGCGGGCGCTGAGAGGCTGCTCTTCTGTGAATAAAGGAGATTGGAGGATGTGAGAGGAACTGGGGTGTGTGTGTGTGTGTGTGTGCCCATTGTGTGTGTCCAGGATAAATTCAAGGGAAGTTCAAGAGAGGGCAGCTGCCATTCTGGGACCAGAGACTAGAGCACCTTGGCATTCAAGCTCTGCTCATCCTCCTCCTTCTTCTGCCTGTTTCCCTTTCTCCTCCCTGTCCTCACTAGCATCTCACCAGTGATTTATTGTTCCCTCTCCTTCTCCCTCTTCCTGCTCCTCTTGGATCACTCCCACTACCATACCCACCCTCCCACTCCCACACAAACAGGCCAGCAAAGGAGAGGGCTGAGCAGTCTGAGAGGAAGATGAGGGAATATTTTCCACCAGCCAGCCCAAGAAGCACAAATACATTTCTTTCTGGTTAGATTCTTGTTTGGAGGGGACAGAGTAAGATGGCTGCACCTCCACAGTCAACCAAGGCAGCACAAGCCTTAGGTCAACCCCAGGGATATGTGACCAAAAGTCAGGAACTCTGGACATGGATGGAGGACATCTGGTTCACAAGATCCCAGACAACTTAAAATCTTGGTGCCACCTTCTTTATAAGGCAAGTGCCAAGGGAAGGACCACATTGTACCCTCCTGGCTTTGTTTATGTAAGGCTGCATAGGTGCGTGTTCATGTCTGACTCTTTTCGACCCCATGGATTGTAGCCCACCAGGCTCCTTTGTCCATGGGACTCTCCAAGCAAGAATATGGGATTGGTTTGCTATTTCTTCATCCAGGGGATCTTCCCAACCTAGGTATTGAACCTGTGCCTCCTACCCTGCATTGGCAGAAATCTGAGAAGGTGTATAGGCCTCATGTTCCTCCCTTTCCTGGATCTTTACCGCTGATCCACCAGGGAGGCCCTGGTAGTTTAGTAGTTCTGCCTGTTCCCTTTTCTATGGGTTTTGTCATCTTCCCAAGCAGTGACCTTTCCTTTCATATCTCTTGCTTGAGGAGGCTAATTTAGAAATATCTCTTTGATATTCCATCTTTTCCATAAGCATCCTTTCATTCTGGACTTATTCCTTTTCAACAACATTCTGAGTCTTTTTGATTATTCAGTAAATATTTGTAAATAAAAATTGTTAATATTGATATATTGACTCAACTAATCAACACCTAGTTTGGCTCATAACCCTACTCCATCCACACAGGAAATGAGGCTCAGCTGTGGATGCCCATTGAACAGTGTTGGGGAAACTCTGAAGGAAGTTTTGCTGGCACCTCCAGACACAATTGTATGGTCAAGTAATTAAAATGACTGTTCTCTTGTTATCTGTTCATTCTCCTTCACGAGCCACTCCTTCACCCACATGACTATCCAATCCCCTTAATTATTTGTTCAGTTCAGTTGCTCAGTTGTGTCCGATTCTTTGCGACCCCATGGACTGCAGCATGACAGACCTCCCTGTCCATCACCAACTCCTGAAGTTTACACAAACTCATATCTATCGAATTGGTGATGCCATCCAACCATCTCATCCTCTGTCATCCCCTTCTCCCATGTTCAATCTTTCCCAGCATCAGGATCTTTTCAAATGAGTCAGTTCTTCAAATCAGGTGGCCAAAGTATTGGAGTTTCAGCTTCAGCATCAGTCCTTCCAGTGAATATTCAGAACTGATCTCCTTTGGGATGGACTGGTTGGATCTCCTTGCAGTCTAAGGGACTCTCAAGAGTCTCCTCCAACACCACAGTTCAAAAGCATCAATTCTTCAGCGCTCAGCTTTCTTTATAGTCCAACTCTCACATCCATACATGTCTACTGGAAAAACCATCGCTTTGACTAGATGGACCTTGTTGGCAAAGTAATGTCTCTGCTTTTTAATATGTTGTCTACGTTGGTCATAACTTTTCTTCCTAGGAGCAAGTGTCTTTTAATTTCATGACTGCAGTCACCATCTGCAGTGATTTTGGAACCCAAAAATAAAGTCTGTCAGTGTTTCCATTGTTTCCCCATCTATTTGCCATGAAGTGAAGGGACCAGATGCCATGATCTTAGTTTTCTGAATATTGAGTTTTAAGCCAACTTTCCCACTCTCTTCTTTCCCTTTCATCAAGAGGCTCTTTAGTTCTTCGCTTTCTGCCATAAGGGTGGTGTCATCTGCATATCTGAGGTTACTGATATTTCTCCCGGCAATCTTGATTCCAGCTTGTCCTTCTCCCAGCCCAGCGTTTCTCATGATGTACTCTGCATACAAGTTAAATAAGCAGGGTGACAATATACAGGCTTGACGTACTCCTTTCCGGATTTTGAGCCCCTTAATTATACGGATTACTCAATAACCAACTATGTGGTTGCCCCGACCCCAGCCTCTGGTTTCCCTGGTGATGAGTGAGCCAATCAGACATGAATGGTCCCTATAAATTGTAGTCGCCCCTCAGTTCTGTCCCCCTAGCAGTGAAGATCCTTGCCTTGTTCTGCCTACTGTTTGCTGAATACTGTGGCGTGTCACTCCAGGACCCTTTGTTTAGGAACTGTAAGATTCTATATCCACTGAACGGTTGTTGTCTCTGTCATTGTCTATGCGCTGTTTTTCTTTGGTGTTGCAGCTGGGGAATTACAAGGCTTGCAGGCCTGCATGGTAGGCCTCAGTGTAAAAGTAGGGAGGAGGTGAGTGAGGAGACACGGGGGCAGCACTTCAGCATGAGAGGGACATGGGGAGCTTCAACAAGTTTTGGAGAAAACTGAGAAGGTGTGTAGGCCTCATGTTCCTCCCTTTCCTGTATTGAAACTAGCTGTGAGTTATGGGGAGGTAAGACAGGCCCTGACTGTTGTCCAGTTTGATAGCTAATGACTGAGTATCTGCAAGTGGGTTGCACAGAAGTGGTGGGTTTCCTAAAGCTCCTCCTCTCTGGAGCCTAGGAGTCTGAGGGCCCATGGTTGGGGATTGTCAGGAAATAGCCCTTTCTAAAGTGAGAAAAGCTATGAGAGTTTGGGTTGGGATGTCTAAGTAGCTCTGTTCTCTCCACCTTCGCTCTTTGCTTTTCTAATTGGTGATTGGTGTGGCCAGGGATCTGGAAATGCCCTCCTGCCCCTGAAAATGTGACTGGGTTGAGGCTGAAGCCTCTGGTTTTCTTCCCTAAGGACTTTGTTCTCATTGGAGAGCTGAGGTGTGGACTCTGGGCCCGGGTTGTAGAAGTTAGAGGTGGATCCTCTCCTGAGAAGTGCAAGCAGGTAAGTTACACATTTGGGAAACAGAGGCTCTCTGTTTGCTCATTGTCTGTCTCCAAAGACACTGTCCCAACCCAGCAGAAAACTCTGAGGACTCATGTCCTGGTGGGACGAACTCTGCTGGGCTGAACACCTGGCTTTCCTGTGGCTCCTCTGCATGGATTCTTTGCATGCATTTCATGTGCCCTGGGTGAGCTATTCAGAAGGCTTTATTCCTAAATTGCTGCTGCTGCCACTTCGGTGTTGGCAAGATAAGGGCATGTGAAAGGTCTGGTCTCCCAGTGTCAGTAGCCTGGGGGAGAGTGTGGGCTGGAAGGCCACCTCAGTCAGTGACTGAGGAGGCCCTGCAGACCTGGCTCCACCACGTGCCAATCACAGGACCAGGGCACAGAAGTCAGCAGGCAGCAAATGAGCAGATTTAGGATGGATGAGAAGTCAGGATTCTGGGGATTAGACCTGGTTATATCTGCAGTGAGGAGAGTTACTCTCTGAGCTCAGATACCACCACAAAAGGAGGGGAATGGTCCTTGCCCCCTGCCTTGCTGACTGTAAAAAGCCAGTAGAGGAAAGCCTACCAGAGTGCTTTGAAATCTGCAAAGTTCTTCCCAAGGGCAACCTTCAGATTCTCCGTAAATAGACCGGAAATAGGAGGCCCTGGGCCTCTCCTACCGCCTCTGCGGGCAGTGAAACTGAGCCTGTGTTCCAGTTGCTCCCACAGGCGGTCATTAAGGCAGATGGACTCCCCCAGGAGCTGACACAGGTTCCAGATTTCGCCAAGATGCTCCTCTAGCAGGTCAGCCCCTGAAGCCACCCACGAGGACAGAAGGAGGTGGAGATGGAGCATCCTGGTCACATGTGGGGAGTGGCGCTTGGCCAGCAAAATCCCTAAATATCACCATCCTCTCTCATTCAGACATCCAGAAGTTTAGGTGAGCTTCCTTGAAGAGCATACTGGCATCAAACACAGGATAGCCCCATGGGCCTAAGCAAGCCCCATGGGCCTCCTCCCATACAGGGGTATGTGTAAGGGAGCTGTAATACATATACAGTTACCAGGATAACTGGTAAGTGTAAGGGATTTCACATGTTTTAGGAAGGTAATTGAAGTTTGTAGACATCACCCTAGCACCTGGAAAGGTGTGACCACCTCTTGAGTGTGATTTAGAGTGAGGCCTTCCCTATCCTACCCCACCTTAATACCTTTCCTTGTACTGATCCTTGACTAAATATCCTTTAGCGTGGGACAAAGCCCTCTGCCACCTTTAGAGGGAAGGCCCAAGGTAAAATTTAGGATGAGTTGACGTGGTTAACAACTGGTACTCAAGAATTCCCTCAAATTCTTTTTATGGGGAAAGAAGAGTCTGCACTGATCCAAGGATCTGAAGACTGATAACAGAAGAGGAAAAACACCTCCAAGAAAAAAAATGGAAAATGCAGGAAAGAGCAGTGGGAGGGGTGCTAATGACCAGGGTGTTAATAAACATGTGATTGCATCCAATGCCTCATTTTGCTTGGATGCAGCCTTTTTCTGAGAATCCCAGTTCTCTCCTGCTGAATCTGGACTGCATCCCCTCATTCACCTGTGTGGCTGCACCTTTCCACCAGGTGGAGACCAAGGAGCTAGGAGTCTGAGGAGAGTTTGAACTGGGTTTGTACACAGGGCACATTTATGGGGAGAGGATCTGTGTAGCAACAACCCCTTTTTCTGTAATAACTCCTGATGATGGAAGATGTTCTGTGAACGATGGCACCGGGCATTCTGGAAAGGTCTGAGAGTGGGCTGGGATGGGACCAGGGATCAGGGACTGAGAAGGACATGACTGTGAGAGGCAGAGGTCACTGACTTGCTCACAGCCCTGCTCCACCCCGAGGCCCAGGGTGGGGAGGATGAAGGGTGTGCTTAGAACGACTCAGCATAGCCAGGGCCATTTCCTTTATTCCCACTCTGTGAGCAAGGACCAGAGGAGACATGGAAAATGCTGCCCTGGTAGGACAGGGGTGGATCCTAAATGAGACTTCATTTCACAGGCAGACCTACTTGGGTTTGTGTTTATCTGTGGGCTTGGAGTGAAGCTGGTACATGGAGGAGCCTGAGGATAGGTCCCTGGATACGCTCCCTTTCTGAGGCCTCATCATGTCCCACTGGCCACTGCTGCCCAGGTACCCAGGCTCCAGGATTCTGCCCAGTTCCGTGGTGCTCGTCAGAGGACAGAGGGGCTGGCTAGGGTTGAGGTAGTGGGAAGGTCTGGCTTCTGTATGGTTGGTTGGCAATGTGGCTGGGGAAGCAGGATGAACACTGGTGACACCTGGGCAGAAAGAAACATGAGAAGCAGTCGCAGAACAGAAGGATCAGCCAGGAAACGTGTGATTGTGAAGAACAGACACTAAAGGGGACACATGGGCTGAGATCCCAGTCGGCTGTGGGATACCAGCGAGATGAAGACTTCCACCCTAGAAGCTATGACTTTCACCCCTAGTATCTGCCAGCATGAGACACAAGAGGTAGGGCATGAATAAAGCATCATAAAGTCACCCATGTACACAAAAGGAAAGTCCTGTGGCCCTAATCCTGGCTCCTACGATAATGCCTCATGATGGAGTCCAGGGCAGTTCCTGGGAAGAACTCACTGGGAAAATCAGGGGTTAAGAGTGCAATGGGCCATAGCACTGAGCACAGCTGTGAACAGGAATATTTGTGTTCCTGTGAGTACTTGCTGTTCCGGAAGCTAAAGTGCCAGTATTTCCAGTTTTCCTTTGGGGCTGCCAGAAGAGGAAGGGAGCATAAATCCAGCTAGAATGGTGGCCCCAGTCACTCCAGAGTGAACGTTTTGCTGCGGTTGGGGGAGGTTCTGTGTAAGATAAGGGGTGATTTGAATCTTAACACAATTCAAGGAACTGAAATGTCATCACTCGTGTCTGAAGAGTTGTGAACACTGTTCCATGCTTAGTCACTTAGGGGCCATGCTCAGTCACTTAGCCGTGCCCAATTCTTTGTGACCACATGGACTGCAGCCCACTGGGCTCCTCCTGGAGAGTCTCCAGGCAAGAATACTGGAGTGGGTTGCCATGCCCTCCTCCAGGGGATCTTCCCAACCCAGGGATCGAACCCAGGTCTCCCACATTGTAGGTGGATTCTTTACCAGATGAGCTACCAGGGAAGCCCTCCATGGGGGAGGGAGGACCCTTCATTTCATAGGCTGATGCTGTCATTGATCCTGTGAAATCGTGGGCCTTCACATCATCTCTGCTTCTATGTAAAAAGAAGCCCAACTTGGTAGAGAGGGAAAGAGGTGAACTGGCTATAGTTTAGGATATTTACGTTCAGAAGACTATTTTCTTCCAGGGATTATCAACATAGGCAGCAGAGTAAAAACCAGCTGCACCTAAGAAATAGGAGTGACAGCATGGTTTTCTCCAACCAAGCCAGCCCTTTGATGGGTTAATGCAGTTGGCTGCTGCCAGTTTTGATCCTCAGTTATAACTGTTTCTCAAATGTGGCTACATACTGGAATCATTTTAGACAATGTGAAAACATAACTGGACCTCCAGAGATTTTGCTTTAATTGGTATGGGGTATAGCTTGTGCAGTGGATATTTAAAACTATCCCAACTGATTCTATTATGCAGTAAAGTTCGATAAGTACTGTCATGGGTCTCTCCCTCCCCAATTTTATGATATTGTTATTAGGATCACTAGACATTAAAGTGAGGGCTGAAAAATGTTAAGCATCTAAGTTACAGTCAGGGTAAGAGATGTGACTTCCTATCACTTTCACACCCCTTTCAATCCCAACACCACACAAGACAGGAAGGAAATTAGTGGTTGTCGCCAGTCGGCTTACTTCCTCACTAAGGCCATAGGAGGTTCCACCTCTATCAGTAATAGTGATCAGTACAGAGCACATGCCCTAAACCATGCCGATGCCAGACAGACGCTTACGCAAGGAAATTTTAGCTCCATAGTGACCTGAGAAGCTGCCATGTCCACTTGAAAGCTTGTTTCAAAGTAAAAGAGGAGTGTTGATGAGTGATGGTTCCTTTGAGAGGACTGTGCTTCACCAGGGAAAAGAAGGGCTACAGCCTTCCTCACCAAGGCTGGACTATCCAAACTCTGAATCATGGAACAGACTGGATGTGACTCCAGTTCAACCCACATCAGCAGACCCTTTCATGCACAATGCCCTCCTTCCTCCGTATTTCCCTTTGGGCAAAGATAATGTGACTGTGTGAAAAGATGAAGGAAATGGAGGCAAGGAAAAGAGAGGCAATCTAGTGAACAGTCTTGCCTTTGGGCATGGAACAGATTTGTTATCCACCAATTGTTGGTTCCAGGTCTGCTGTGGTAGCAAGTTCCAGGTCAGAGAGAATAGCGCCTTCCTGTCATCTCTAAAGAAAGAAAAGATTGTTGCAAGGGGCCTCCAGCACTATTCAGCGGGTGACCATTCTAGATAGAGAAGGTATAATGGAAACGTGGAATCAGTAGTCAAAGAGCTGGGTCCAAGCCCATGTCGCCCCCCTTACTAGTGACCTTGAACAAGTAACCTCACTTCCTGAGTTTTGTTCTCTGCCCTGGTAAGACCATGTTCACACTGGTAGATAAGCTTAAATCACTGTACCCATGTAGCACTGATAGCAGAAGGTAGCCTCTTAGACCTCACTGCCGGCTGGAAGGAAGATGTGCAGGCTCGCCTAAATAATAGACTCAATCTAGCTGGTTCTGGAAACCACACTGGTGTCAGAGTAGACTGTGTAACCATTTTCAATAGTACTAAAGTGGTCCAAATGATATTTGGGGCTCCAGGTGTACACATTCTCAGCTGTGGTCTTAGGTCACTGGACATCCTTTGTACGGTGCTCCTACCATCAATCTCTGGCTCACCTTAGATCAGTGCGTGTTTGAAGGCGTATCACAGTTTTACAGTTGGCAACAGTAAACATTGTTGCCAACATGACAATAGTAGTATGTATGATCTGTATTGGCTACCATAAGATTTGTTGTTCAAGAATATGGAGTTACTTCCTCTAAGGAGAGAGTAGGGAAACTAACTAGGGTCCTGCCAAATCAAGAGCCATTCTGATAGTATCCTAAATATGGGCTGACATTTCCTGAGCTCAACCCAGAGACCCTACACTTTCCAGATTTGTTGGATTTCCTGGGTGTAGTCACAGATACTTTAGCAGACAAAAGTATTTATGCTGACTACAGAACTAGACAAAGAAGCATACTACATGTATATGCTACATTCCTTATCACCTCTTACTGTAATGGTCTCACTGAAAACGGGAAGGGGCAGGTGAAACATCTGGTATTCAAATCACATTATGGGACAAAACTGACAGTGTCAGTTGAATTTAAATTATCGTGTCTTCATGGATTAAATATTCAGTGGTCATTATGGCCAAATATGTTGCTAAAGTTTCTTTCAAAATAATATATTCTTATGCATTTGCTCTGGAGAAGGAAATGGCAACCCACTCCAGTATTCTTGCCTGGAGAATTCTGTGGACAGAGGAGCCTGGTGGGCTACAGGTTATGGGGTCACAAAGAGCTGGACATGACCGAAGCGACTGAGCACACACGCGTGCATTTGCTCATTTGCATCTCCAAAGGCCCAAAGTCATGTTTCTCTGTTACTTTGTGGTCCTTGTCATCATCTTCAGTCAACAAATCATCATTCCAGACCAAATTCTGGAATTTGAGTCAACAAATCATCATGCTTTCAATGATGATTTTTCTATTCATGGTAACATTTTTTTTTCCTGGTAACATTTTTAAAGAACACATACTATCTTAAGCCCTATAGAAAATGGTTCCCATTGTACAAGTAACTATAAAATAAATCATAATTCTTAACTACCTTTTCCCTAGTGAGCAAGTACTGGCCAGGACTTCAGAGGTTTTTAATTAACTTGGTAATAATTGCTTAATATGTAGTACATAGTATTAGGATTATTTTTAATAGCACTTCAGGTAAATCAGTGCAATGTGACTTTAGGCAAGTCACTTAATATTCTTCGTATTTCAATTCTCATTTTAGGAAGCATTTGGATAATTATTTTTTCTGCCACAGATACACTTTTGAGCTTCCTCACCCAGCAATATCATTCCTTTGTCGGGAGAAATATCAATAAGCTCAGATATGCAGATGACATCACCCTTATGGCAGAAAGTGAAGAAGAACTAAAGAGCCTCTTGATGAAAGTGAAAAAGGAGAGTGAAAAATTGGCTTAAAACTCAACATTCAGAAAATTAAGATCATGACATCCAGTCCCATCACTTCATGGCAAATAGATGGGGAAACAGTGGAAACAGTGACTTTATGTTTTTTGGGCTCCAAAATCACTGCAGATGGTGACTGCAGCCATGAAATTAAAGGAAGCTTACTCCTTGGAAGGAAAGTTATGACCAACCTAGACAGTATATTGAAAAGCAGAGACATTACTTTGCCAACAAAGGTCCGTCTAGTTAAGGCTATGATTTTTCCAGTAGTCATGTATGGATGTGAGAGTTGGACCATAAAGAAAGCTGAGCACTAAAGAATTGATGATTTTGAACTGTGGTGTTGGAGAAGACTCTTGAGAGTCCCTTGGACTGCAAGGACATCCAACCAGTCCATCCTAAAGGAAATCAGTCCTGTTGAAGCTGAAACTCCAATACTTTGACCACCCCATGCGAAGAGCTAAGTCATTGGAAAATACTCTGATGCTGGAAAAGATTGAAGGTGGTAGGAGAAGTGGATGACAGAGGATGAGATGGTTGGATGGCATCACCAACTCAATGGAGGTGATTTTGAGTAAACTCTGGGAGTTGGGACAGGGAGGCCTGGTGTACTGCAGTCCATGGTGTCACAAAGAGTCAGGCACGACCGAGCTACTGAATTGAACTGTAATGAGAGGTGGGGCCCCAGTGTTGAGAAGCAATTTGCTCACGCCTTCCTTCACTTCACTAGTCCTAAGTGCTTAGTGGAACACTTGGATATTGTGGCCATTGTCACCCTTGTGAAACCACCAGCCTAGCCAATCCCAGCAGTTATAGTGACACACATATATCAGGAGAACTTCCCATAGTTTGGACTCACAAACCATGGGATAATGTAGGTTAGAAGATGACTCTCTTTTTTTTGCCCACATCTCTCTTCCTGACTCAAGCTGCTGTGCCTCTAAACATTCTTGAGCCTGCATGGTATATATCCTTTTCACCTCTGATCCTGGCTTATATTTCCCCATGTACATCTGAGAAACACAGCCACAGGTTCCTGGTATGTGCCAACCCAGGTAGATCCAGCAACTGTTGCATAGAAACTGCCCTTGCATCCTCTCCACTGAATATACTGATTTCCCCAAGGCAGATAAAAGTAACATCAGGTTTACTACTTGTATTGAAGGAGATATATATGATATTTTAAAATGCCTCTGACAAGTAGGAAAGAGATCCTGTGGAATTGTAATAAAATTCATTAGTTACACATACAGAGTCTAATTCTCATAGAAACTTAAAAACTACAGTGAACAGAAGATGAAATAGGGAAATAGGCATGCTAAAACTGACTTCAGGTTACATAAAACCCAGTATGTTGCCATGGGGGGGAATCTGAATCAACATTATAATGAGATATATCAGGAATAATAAAGTTGGGGAAAATATACCTTTGCTAAATTGACTAGTCACATGCTTCAGCCGAAGAAAAGTGAAAGTGTCAGTCAATCAGTCATGTCCGACTCTTCGCCACCCCATGATTGTAACCCGCCAGGCTCCTCTGTCCATGGAATTCCTCAGGCAAGAATACTGGAGTGAGTTGCCTTTCCCTTCTCCAGGGGATCTTCCCGACCAGGGATCAAACCTGGGTCTCCTGCATTGCAGGCAGATTCTTTACCATCTGAGCCACCAGGGAAGCAAGTTTAAGCTAAGGAAAGTATTATTCTCAAATTGTCTTCACACTGAAAAAGATGTGAAAGATTGGTGAAGTCTAAAAGAAGAATGTGTAAAATCTTACATTTTTCTTTGAGGAAAAGCACCAAGGACAGTTCAAATAGAAACAGATTGATGAATGACCTCAATAGAGTCCTGCATAAATGAAAGGTACTGAGAAATATTGCCACCTTGATGTTTTTGCCTGTATACACAACACTGAACAAGGAGAAATTCTCAGATTGAGAAACAGTGTTTGCAGGATCAGAGCAGGGAAGCCTGAAATTGCAAGGGGCTATTGGGAAAGATGGTCTCCTTCATCAGAGACCTTCAGAGAGGAGCTTAATAGTCTTTACTCTGACTTACTGAGACCTGTTCTCTGTGGCTAGCACTCTAATGTGATGTGGGTGTCTGATAAAGTTTCCTGGCTTAAGAGGTGTATCCAGGGACTGCATTTAAACCAGAAGATAAGAATCACAGCCTTCTTGTCTCCAGCATAATTCAAAACACCTTTGTTTTCCTTAGAGTCATTCACTGTTGCTTGTTTCTCTTCTCACACACTTCCAGGTCCTTCATTTCCTCCTCATGGCTGTTATCTCTTCTTGTCCTCCCACCCACAGATGGTTCCAGGCCCAGATGTCCAAGAAAGCAGTTATCTGAATCATTCCCTAGGGCTGACTCTTCCTTTAAGAGCTGCCTTTGTGCTGCCATGTTTGGATAGGACCTCTTTGTCACTTGATCTTTTTATGTATTTTTTAAATTTTAGCAGTTTTTTTAAACAATATTGTGTTGCAGGTATACAGCAAAACTATTCAGTAATATATATATTTATTTTTTCAGATTCTTTTCCATTATATATTATTAAAAAGTATTGAATATGGTTTCCTGTGCTATATAGTAAATCCTGGTTGTTTATCTATTTTATATATAGTAGTGTGTACCTGTAAATCCCAAGCTCCTAATTTATACCTCTCTCCTCATTTCTCCTTTGGTAACCATAAATTTGTTTCTATGGAAGTCGGTTTCTATTTTGTGAATAAATTCGTTGTGTTATTTTTTAGATTGCACATATAAATGATATCATAAAATTGTCTTTCTCAGTTTCATTCAGTATGATAATCTCTAGGTTCATCTGTGTTGCTACAAATGGCAATATTTCATTGTTTTTCATGGCCAACTTCACATCTTCCTTATCCGTTCTTCTGTCCATGGACACTTAGATTGTTTTCATGTCTTGCCTATTGTATATAGTGCTTCTATGAACATTCAGGTAAACATTGTGGTACAGCTATCTTTTTAAAATAGGGTTTTCATTATTTTTTAAATTTTATTTTAATAATTTATTTTTAATTAGACGATAGTTGCTTTACAATGTTGTGTTAGTTTCTGTCATACAGCAACGTGAATCAGCTATAACTGTACATATATACTCTCCGTCTTGAACCTCCTTCCCACCCCACTCATCCTATCCATCTATGTTGTCACAGATTACCAAGCTGGGCTCCCTGTGTTAAATAGCAGCTTCCCACTAGCTGTTTACATATAGTAATGTATATATGTCAACACTACTTTCTCAATTTGTCCCACCCTCTCCTTCTCCCACTGTGTCCACAAGTACTTTCTTTATATCTGCATCTCTATTCCTGCTCTGAAAATAGGTTCATCAGTACCATTTTTCTAGATTCCATATATATGCATTAACAAGCACTGACCCTTGTTTTCAAGTATATTGACTCATAATTTATATCTGCTTGCTTTAAATTGGAAGTCATACTAGTGCAAACACATTCTAAAATATCTACATTTTTATAATCCCCTTCTCTACATTTTGTGACTTCATCATATTTTATATCTTCATGCTTATCTTCTTACTGCTATTTGTATTTATAATTGTTTTGACAATTTTTAATTGTTTTTTAAAATCTCTACTGGCTTATTTAAGTGATCTTCACTCCTTTTATGTATACCTTTCCAACTGTGATGCTCCTTTTCTATAGATTCTTGTTTCCTTTCTCTTTAGAGAAGACCCTTTAATATTTCTTTTGGGGTTAGGTTTAACCTTGCTGAATTCTTTTAGTTTTTACTTGGCTGAGAAACTCTTTATCTCTCCATCTATACTAAATGATCATTTTGCTGGGTATAGGACCCATGGTTGAAGATTTTTCCCTTCCTGGACTTCAAGTGTATTATGCCACTCCTTCTGGCCTGCAAAGTTTCTTCAGAGAAATCAGCTGATAGCTTATAGAAATTGTATTTTAATTGATTCTTTCTTTTTCTCTTGCTGCATTTAGAATCCCCTTGTTACCTTTAATTTTTGCCATTTGAAGTGTGATATGTCTTGGTATAAATCTGTTTGTGTTCATCTTGTTTAGGACCCTCAGTGCTTCCTGTACCTGGATTTCTACTTCCTTCTTAGACTTGAAAAGTTTTAAGCCATAATTTCTTCAAATATATTTTCAATCCTCCTTTCTCTTTCTTTTCCTTCTGGAATCTCTATTATGTGAAGGCTGGCATGATTTCTGTTGTCTCATAGGTCTTGTAAGTTGTGGTTTTTTAAAATGTTGTCTTTCTGGCTCCTCTTTGGATTTGCTTTCCATTATGCTGTCTTCAAGATCACGTATTCATTCTTCTGTGTCATTGACTCTGCTCTTCATTGTTTCTAGATTATATTTCTGTCTTGGCAGTTGAATTATCTATTTTTTTATTGGTTGACATTTATGGTTTCTAGGTCCTTGTTACAGTGACCTACATTTCTGTTGATACTTTTTCTTAATTCAGTTAGCATTTTATTACCTCCTCTTTTATCGAAGTATAGTTGATTTACAATGTTGTGTAAATTACTGCTGTATAACAAAGTCACTTAGTTATACACACACACATATATATTCTTTTTCTATTATGGTTTATCATAGGATACTGAGTATAGTTCTCTGGACTATGTAGTAGGACTTCATTGTTTATCCATTCTGCATATAAAAGCTTACATCTCCTAACCACAGCCTTCCATTCCATACCTCCCTCAGTCCTCTCCCCCTTGGCAACACTAGTCTGTTATCTGTGTCCGTGAATCTGTTCCATGGATAGGTTCATTTGTGTTATATTTTAGATTCCACATATAAGTGATATCATATGGTATTTGTCTTTCTCTTTCTGACTTACTCCACTTAGTATGATCATCTCTAGTTGCATCCATGATGCTTCAAATGGCTTGATTTTGTTCTTTTTTATGGTTGAGTAGTATTCCTCTGTGTGTGTGTGTGTGTGTGTGTGTGTGTGTGTGTGTGTGTGTGTGTGTATCACATCTTCTTTATCCATTCATCTGTCAATGGACATTTAGGTTCTTTCCATGTCTTGACTATTGTGACTACTGCTGCTATGAACATAGGGGTACATTTACCTTTTTGAATTAGAGTTTTGTCCAGATATATACCCAGGAATGGATTGCTGGATCAAATGGCAATTCTATTTTGTTTTCTGAGGAACTTCCATGCTATTTCCTACTGTGGCTGCACCAACTTATATTCTGCCAAGAGTGAAGAAGAGTTCCCTTTTCTCCACACCCTCTTCAAACTTTTTTCCTGGTAGACATTTTAGTGATGGCCATTCTGAGTGGTATGAGGTGGTACCTTATTTTAGTTTTGATTTGCATTTCTCTAATAATTAGCCATGTTGAGCACTTTTTCATGTGCCTATTGGCCATCTGTATTTCTTTGGAGAAATCTCTATTTAGGTTTTCTGCCCATTTTGGGGTTGAGTTGTATGAGGTGTTTGTGTATTTTGAAAATTAAGCCCTTCCTGACTGCATTATTTGAAAGTATTTTCTCCCATTCTATAGGTTGCCTTTTCATTTTCTATATGGTTTACTTTGCTATGCAAAAGTCTGTAAGTTTGATTAGGTTCCATTTGTTTACTTTTGTTTTTATTTCTTTTGGGAGACTGACCTAAGAAAATATTGGCACCGTTATGTCCGAGAATGTTCTGCTTATGTTCTCTTCCAGTTTTATGGTGTCACATCTTATGTTTAAGTAGTTAAGCCATTTTGAGTTTATTTTTGTGTATAGTGAGAGGATGTGTTCTCATTTCATTGATTTACATGCAGCTCTCCAACTTTCCCAACACCACTTGCTGAAGAGACTGTCTTTTTCCCATTGTATGTATGTTCTTGCCTCCTTTGTCAAAGGTAAATTGACCATAGATGTGTGGGTTTATTGCTGGGCTCTCTATTTTGTTCCATTAATCCACATGTCTATTTTTGTCTTTTTTAAAATTTCATTTCAATTTATTCACATTATACACAAGTTTTCAAGATATTTTTGTCTTAATACCACATAATTTTGATTATTATTGTTTTATAGTATTGGCTGAAGTCTTGGAGGGTTATGTTTCCAGCTTTGTCATTTTTCCTCACAATTGCTTTCACAATTCTAAATTTTTTATGGTTTCTTATGAATTTTAGGATTATTTGTTCTAGATATGTGAAAAATGTCATGGATGATTTTAAAGGGATTACATTAAATCCATAGATTTTTTTTGAGTAGTATGGCCATTTTAACAATATTAATTCTTCCAATCCAAGAGCTGGGATATCCTTCTATTTCTTTGAATCATCTTAAATGTCTTTTATTAATGTTGTATAGTTCTCAGCATAGATATCTTTGACTTCCTTGGTGAGGTTTATTCCTAAGCAGTTTATTTTTGGGATTGCAATTTTTAAAGCTATAGTTTCTTTACATTCCCTTTCTGATATTTCATTGTTGGAGTAAAGAAATGCAACCAATTTCTGTGTGTTAACCTTGTATCCTGCTAACTTACTGAATCTGTGTATCATTTCTAGTAGTTTTTTTGTGAAGTCCATAGGGTTTTCTATATGTAGTGTCTTATCTGCATATAATGACAATGCTAAATCTTCCCCTCCGTTTGAATGTCTTTAATTTTTTCATGTGTGATTGCTATGGCTAAGACTTCCAACACTGTGTTGAATAGAAGTGGTGAGAATGGGCATCCTTGTCTTGCTCCAGATTTTAGTGAGAAGGCTTTCAGTGTTTCACCATTGAGTTGTATATTGGCTGTGATTCTGTCATAAATAACTTTTATTATCTTGAGTTATTACCTCCTTTGTGCACTCCTGGTCTAGTAGACTGGTGAGATCTGTTTCATTATTTGTTCTTTCAGGGACTTTCTTTTGTTCTTTGAATTGGGAGTAGACCTTCCTTTTCATTTTACTTAACTTTCTCTGTCTGTATAATTTTAGGAGAAACAGTTATCTATTGTGGTCTTGAATGGCTGATTTTATGTGGGAGTGTCCCTGTGTAGCCTCCATGAGTCTCATATTTTTGGTGTGAGGGCTGGTTTCAGATGGATGCCAGTCATGTCTTTCCTCAGTTTGTGCTGGTCTTTATCCCCTTGATAGTGGGGTGTGATTGGTGGTATAGTATCGAAAGCCTGTGCTGGATGTAAGGTGGGGCTTCCTCTCTGCTCTGTGTCATGTCTGTCTCAGGGGCAGGGTGTGTTTCCCAGTTGTTGGAGTTAGAAGCCTTGAGGGTTGGGCTTAATCAGGTTGTTGCCCTTGAGTGCATGCCCTGCCGCATGGGAGTGAGTGGTGAAGCAAGTGAGGGCCATGTATTCACACAGGATATACATCTACAGCTCCACTCAGGGGCAGCCCAAGGTTATGTTCCTATTGTTTGTCTCAGATCTAGTATAAGGCTGTGGTGTGGAGTGGGCTGGGGCTGGAGGTTGGGGGGTTGTGGCTGCACTGCTGCCTGAGATCTGGGTTGCCTCTGTGGCAGACCTCACCCAGGACCTGTCTGCCCAGATCTAGCGCTCAAATGGAAGACAAAGCTCTACATGCATAGTGTGGTGTGTTCATGATGGCCATCGAAGCCCCAGCTGGACCACACCCCAGGGCCTCTGGGCTGTCTCTGCCTAGTTAGGTCATGTCCTCTCTCGGGGCCTGTCTGCTCAAGATTCATTCCTTGGCCCTGGCATACTCCTGTTGTGCTGCCCTCTGCACATACTGTTTGCTGCACCTACCCCTGTTGCTCTGAGCCCTTACTGACTATGGCATCTGAGGCTATTCCAGGAGTACACCCCAGCTGTCCTGGTCTGTCTCTGCAAAGCTAGATCGAGTCTCTGTCAAGATCTTGTGCCAGACTGTGGTGTGGAGTAAATGGAGTCAGGGCATTGGACCTTTTGGATTGGGAAATACAGCAAGGAGGCTGCTCACAGTGCATGACCCTCCACCCTGATCGTCAGCAACCCAGCATGTGCTCCTGATGAGTAGTTTAGACTTCTCCAATCCTTCAGTCTCAGATTGCCCAGGAGGCAAGGGGGCCGGGCCACTCCTTGCAGGACCCCAGGACTGGGATGCCCAAATTGTGACTTGCCCTGCTAACTCCAGGGCCAGGGTCTACCCTTGTGGACCTTCTCTTTGCGGATCCCGCCCAGGGGCCCAGGGCCCAACCTGATTCTTTTCTTTCCCATCCTACCGAGTTATGTGTAGATCCTTCTTGCAGCTTTGGTTTTCAGGAGTTATGTGAGTTTCCAGTTAGTTTCCATTAAGAAGTGTCCCACATGTGAATGTATTTTTGATGTGTTTGTGGGAGAGGGGTCTCCATACCAACCACTACAGCATCTTGATTCTGCTTCAGATGCTGAGCTTTTTAGTGAGTTTGTCTTTTCTATTCTTACACACTCACCCTGCAGACTGGTAAGAAATTGGAAAGTAAGCAGGCAAAGAAAACTATTTTTTTGATACATAGTTTGCTTTAATAGCCACCAAAAAGACTGTGTCATTTTCTCTCACTGACCCTGTCCACCAGTTATGTTAGCCTGCCACATATCACTATAGCAACATATATAAATATATATCATACATTTATACACACATACACACTTTCTAAAGCACTTTTGTGAAGACACAGACTAGGCTTCAGCACAAGCACAACTGGGGGCCTCTTGCAGGTCACTTAAAAGTGATCACCGGTTTGCTTTACACAAGACTTTCAGTGGGCTTGCTGTGGCCATTAGTCCCTAGTTCCCAGAGAGAAGTTGGGATGACAAAAGGGGACAGTATATGTAAAGTCAGTACAGCTTTTGGAGATCACAATAGAGTATAAGAAGGAGGTCTAGGCTAAGCATGAGATGGCATGGGATGGCATATGGGAGTCACCATTCCCACCACATGGATTCAAATAACTCAGGTGCTGCAGGGTAGACTGACGCCCAGCCTGACAGTGACCCAGCTGCATGGGTCCTGGGTTAGGTAGTTGAGCCCCTGCCCACACTGTCCTGCAACACACCGCTGCTTAGGCCTGTGCTTTCAGATCTGCCAAGGAGCTCCAATGTGGGGACCACATGCTCCATTGTGGGGAAGCAGGTCCTGTTTCCCCTGAGCTGACCCTCTGAGGACAGGTGATGAGGCAAGAAATGTCTGTCGCTGACTCCCACGCCCCAGGGTGTTCAGAAGCAGCGTCACAAGGTCCTCTGCTCACTAGGCATGTTTTCCTTAGTGCTGAGCCATGGGGACCCTGGCTGGTTATTCCTCAGATGCAGGAAAGGCCCTCTGCCTTTCGCCCTGCTCACGAGACCATATCTCGGACTCCTTCCAGACCCTCCAGTAGGTGTAGAGGAGGGCCCAGATCCTCCTCAGCAGACAGGGAGCTGTGAAGAAGGGGCGCAGGCCCATCCTTCCTGCTGTTTTAAGGACCTCTGTTGGCTTCGCTTCTTGCATGTCCCCTGGAAGGCAAGGGTCACAGGACTGGAGTGCATGGCAGGGCCCTTAGGGATTTCACCTAGAGACCAAAGTAACACAGTGGAAGTAAGAATCCTTCATCAGGTCCTGCTGCGGGCTCACCGAGGCTGGAGAGGGCTGAGTGGTGACAGAAGCCAGGATCCTGTTGGGAGCCTGTCAGGAGGATGAGCTGAAGGGAGGGATGAGGTCTGGGCGAGCAGCTGGTGCCCCCAGGTTAGAGTGAAAGCTTCCCACACCACCTGTGGTCAGGTCTCTGCTCAAAGCCACTGCACACCAGGTGGCCAGACCCTACGGCTCCCTCTTCAGGGGCCAGCTCACTCTCCAGTTCACTTGGGAGCAAGATGATGACTTTTGTCATTTCCCAGGAAAAGATATGCTTAGCATGAAACAGGCACATGTAGAAGTGACCTGCTTGTAAGAAGGAGAGGACATTTTGAGGCAGGCCCCTTGTTAAGTTTACGTTCTGTTTACTTGATGAGGAGATGGGGGGCACAGGTCAGCAGGGCCCTCGGAAATCATCTAAGTCTAGTGCCTCCTGTTACAGACAAGGGTCAGTGGTCTCACAGAGACTGGGGCCAGCCAAAGCCACACAGCCAGTTAGTGACAAGCCTGGGATTAGAACTTGGGCCCTGGTCCATTTCCAGTGGCCTAGCAGAAGTGGGAAGGAGACTTCCAAGCCAGCGGGTATGAGAGGCTGTTGGGTTACCTTTGCTGGGACAGGAATAAGGCTTTACAGAAGCAGTCTTGTAAGAGTTCTTCTAAAAAGGCTCAGGAAAGAAAGGAATCAGAAGAAATTAGCAGGAAAAAAAATCAGGGTTAAATTATGGCCCAACCCATTTTCACACTGTGGGGTCAACATCCTTTTAGGTTACAATTTAGGAACATTCCTAGGAATGGGCTCAACTGATTGTGGCAAAGCTTTAAAGTTCAAGGTAAGAGGCTTAGTTTTTGACTTTGAAGCCATTTCTAACACCTCAAGTTTTTTTTCAAAGTGGCTGCTAGAGAATGCATTGGTATTTTAAATAAACGTAGAGAATGCCTGCCTTATAGATAATCTTTCCCTTTAAGTTTCAGTTTTTCCTTATTTCCAAGTTCTCTTTTAGATCAATAAGACCCAATGATTTTCTTTTGTGTTGTTTCCTAAAGAAAAATATGTAGAAATCAAATTGCTGCTTTCAGCCCAATAGTGTGCAGTGAAATCAACTTGTTAGGTGGCATCTTTCCATCATTTTTTCATACAGTGACACAGGAACCCCAGAACCCATGACTGGCCTCAGGATTCCTTTACTGGAAAGTTCATTCAGAGGCAGACCCCAGATGTCCTCTGATCTTGAGAATCAACTGAACTGCATTTCTCCCCAGTCCTGACATGGCATAAAGGAGAGAGGATTGGGGTCAAGAGAGAAGATGATGACAAAGTGAGAGTGAACTGGGAAGTCAGGGGAGGTTTCTGAGTAGGGTGGGAGGACTGATGGGGATGGAATCTAGAGGGATGCTCACTGAGGACCTGTGTTCTCACAGGTGGACCAGAAAGTTTCTCTTGGAAGGTCAGCACAGGTCAGGAGTCACCTGTGCATTGATACAGATGGTGATAGTTTGCTATGATCAGTGCAGTGGTTTCCTTACCTCCAAATTAGTCCTTGCCTTCTTCAAAACATCGTGTGTCCTGGTCACTGAAACAACAACAAACAGTTCCCAAAGGCAGAAGTTACCAGCGGAGTCCATATCTGTCTTGGGTGTGTGTGTTCTGGAGCTTGTCTTTCTGGCCACTCAGCTTGGGGTCTCCTGCTCCCCTCCACCCCTCACATCTCCTACTCTGCCTCTATGATTACTGATGGCACAGGAGGTTCAGGGATGTCACATCAGTCTCCCCCACCCTCTAGCCTCTCTGGTCACTGTCCATTCACAGCACAAGTGGGGAGCCCCTGTCCCGTTCCCTGGCTCAGGGCACCCACACTGGCTGAAGATGAACTGTTCCATGCTCTCCTTCTGCTGGGTGGCGGTCTTCAGACGCTCAGATGTACTCTGAAGGAGACTCTCCTGTTTGGATAGTTTGGTTCTCAGTTCCAGAAGTTCCTTTTTCATGGATTCTCCCTGGGAAGAAAAATAGGTGCTCTGTCATTGGTCAGAAGGCCTAAAGCACCCTGTGGTTTGTGGCTCTTTACAACCCCAAATAGGATTCTGCAATCTTCTCAAGTATTTCTGGGCCAGATTTCCCTCATCAAAGCCTCTAAAATCCTCCAGCAGGTGATGGCTCAGGATGGGCCATGAGGTGGGAATACTGAGGACCTGGAAGCCCCTGTGCAAACAAGCACAGGCCGCACTCTAGCTACTGCAGAGAACCTGAGTCCAGGCCACACTGAAACTCCCAGCTGTGAGTAAGAGCTCTGATTTAGTGCTGACATAGTTATATCCCTTGGGCATCAAAACTTGGTCATTAGGAATATTATGCCTGGGGAGACAGGGCTGGCCTGAGACGGTCTACAAGTCTGTAAATATATCTGCCAACGTCAAGATGGCAAAATACTTTCTCCTTGGAATTAGAAACATTGGATCCCCTAAAGTTATCATTGATACTGGTCTGGAGTGAGAACCCTCAGAGAGATTTTGAAATCTACCTAATCCAAGATCATCAACCAGAGTGGCCTGAGATCTGAGGGCACCGGGGGAGGCTGACTCTCACCAGGCTTGACCCAGAGACACAGGTTTAAGTGGAAATTTTTCTGGGATTTCATTAGGTGGGTAAAAAGGGCTGGTCCACTCCTGGTGACATTCTGTGATCCTGTCTGCCTATGTGGACCTGGGAGTGTGTGGGAGTGGGCTTAGGATGGAAAAGGAGGTGTTGACTTTTAATGGCCCTTAACTTCAGCTCAGCTGAACTTTAGAAAGTTAAAGGGATGGAACATTTGTGGGTTAGCAGGGCTCTCATGTCTCTGCCTCCTCTATGTTCTTTTCTTCTCCTGTTTGGCTCCTTATCCTGGGCGTCAGGCTGGGAGGAGAGGGATGTTTTCAGACCTGCACAGAGCATGGTGACTACAGAGGGGAGGTCTCCCTCCAGGGACACACCCCTCATGTCCCCTTCGTCCCAACTGCCCATTCGGCTCCTGATCTTCAGGCTCTGCAGGCCGAGGAGATAGAAGGCTAGTTGGGGGCAGAACCGGTAGAGGATGCTGGCTACTTACCGCTTGGCCCACAAGTGCAGGACTAGGGGAGCTTGGCAAGGCCGCTCGCCAGAACATGGTGAGGAGGGAGGCCGACTCCTCCAGCCGCTGGTGCAGGGCGGTGGCGCTGCTTCTCAGCTCCTGGATGCCTTCGCTGCCCATCACCTGGGAAGAGGGGAGTAGCCATGGGCATCCCTGTGGCTGAGAGCACAGGTCTCGGCTTCCTTTGTGAGCAAGGTATGGCCACAGGCTTGGCTTGAACCTGTGAGACTTTTTTCTAACCTAGAAGCCAAGGTTCTCTGACCTTAGCAAGGACCTCCCACTTTGTAAGAATTCATTTGATTCCACACTTTTTAGCTTTCAGTCCTGCTTTGTGCTCTGGAGTCTAAGGTCCCTATTTTTGCACTGCACCCCCACCCCTACTGCCCTTCCCTAAATCAGGCCTTGTGCTTCAAATGGGCTGCACCATTTGTAGCTGGAAGGACTGAGTGCTTTCCCTTCACCTGGCATGTTCTCCTCCCCAGAGAACTGCACACCCCCTAGTGGTGCCCTAACCCCCATGAACCTGTCGCCTTCCTTCTGGGATAATCGCCACTATTGGGTCCACTCCATCACACCCACAGCACTTCCGGCACTGTGCCTGGAGCCCCTTGTATTTGTTGACTCAGGTGTGGGCCTCCCTCTCACGTGCAGGGGCTCCTGGAGCTCGGACAGCACCGCGGCTGGTGCCTAGGTCTCTCCCTGGGGAAAGACTCTGAGAAGCCTTTTGGCCTGCTCTCCTCCCCTGCTCGGTCTGAGCAGAGAAATCCAAGGCTGCCACTCTCCTCACCCCTTCCACACATCTGGCCCATATGGGTGAATATTCTCAATTCTCAGGCAACTGATGAAGTGATTTTATCCTGTCCACAAATGATCATATCCCAGTGTGACTTTAGCAGATAATAAGCTACCAAACAGCACTGCAAGTATGTTGATGCCTAACATGCTCTACTGATGAGAATGGCAATGCTGCACATGCTTTTCTGTGGTTCTCAGGGGAAATACAGAGTCAGCTACATCTGGAACAGAACAAAGCTTGTAGTGAAACTAGCTGGTGAAGACAGAAGGCCTAGCTGGATGTAAATGGAAGATACATCTTCAGCTGTGAGAGATGTGGAGCAGGAAAAAAGATAGTGGGAGAAGGAGCTAAAATCAAAAGAAGAAAGGCTTAAGGAAAAGGTGCACCTAAGAGCTAAAATGTGATTACCTCTATGCCTGGAGCTTCCAGACCAGAGAAGCTGCAGGTTGGTCTCACAAGTGATGCTATCTTCTTGACCAGCAGTCTGCCCTCCCCAATCTGCTCTCTTAGGGCACTATAGTCATCAATGTGGCCAATGACGTGGCGGCCATGCTTATTGGCAAAGGAGCCATCAGTAGCATCACCTTCCAGCTTGGGAGGGTTCTTCATTACTGGAGAAGCATCCAAACCCAGTTCTGAAGAATAAAACCACAACAAAGAACCCACTGTTATTCATAGTCATCCTCAGTTCCATCCAAAAGGGACATCAAATAGTAAAAGAGGCCAGAAACAAGATCGACAGTTTTGGAAAGCACATTTGTGATGTCCATATATATTCTGGGTTCTATATCATTATAGTCTTTCTCTTAGCATCTCATAATCATAAAATCATCAGGAGGTAAATTTTATCCTTATTGACAAACATTCAGGACAGACATTAATATTTTTTTTTAATTTGGGGGTTGAGAAGACACAGACAAGGAAATTAAGCTGGATACAGAGAGCACTTTCAAGAAGGAAGAGGTTACAGTGCAGTGAAGCAATACCAGAGCAATAGGAAAACCAAAGGTGGAAGAGTAGTGACAAAAAAGGCAGCCACAGGAGGTGGAATGATAGGGCTAAAAACCTTGGGACATGCAGAGAAAAATCTCTAAATTCAGATAATGTGTATACAGAGAACCAAAAGTTACTTATATTAATAATTTTCCATCATTAGACCCTGAGTTCTGTGGTTGCCCTCTTTACCGTTCGTCCTACTGAAGGTTGTGGTCTCTGGGCCAGGAGCCGCAGAAGAAGAGCTGGGGAAGACCAGAACTGGAGAATTCATGCCCACATCCCGAACTGGAGGGGAGGCAACTGAATCTAGGGAGTAAAGACAACCACAGCTTTAGGAACCCTGGAACACACCACTCCACTGGAGATCTAAGGCACCATGACTCTCCTCTCATTTAGTCATCACCCATGTACCACAATCAAAAGCAATAACAAACTAATCACTTATTTTGAAATAAGATGTGAAGGCTGTTCCATGAGAAAAAAAACTTGTAGTTTGAAAAAATTATTAGGTGTATTTTTCTAATTCCAGATTTGAATATAATATTGTATGCAGTATGTCTAATACAATGCTTTGTAACTAAATATAAATATGCATAAATATGTTCAGTACATATGTTAAAATATTTGATCAAGAAGTGAATGGATTTATGGGGATTTAACTCTGCACTCTAATCACCATTCTGATGAGTCAGTACTAGAAAATATGCACTAGTATAAGAAGAATAGGAGACATAAGCCTTGGTGAGCTTGAGATGCCCTATTGGAGACCAGACCGCAATCTGGAAAATATGACGAAGAGATTGATATGATCCTACTCAGGCAAATGTGGCTTAGAACCGGATTTCTAGCTCAGGCCTGAGTGACTGAGCCAGCAGGGATGAGTCCTGGCTGGTGCTATGGGGAGGCACTGAGAGGCAAAGCCTGAGAGGGAAGAGAAGCAATACTGAGACAGAGCATCATGAGGGAGAAGGAACACAGCAAACCAAAACTTCTACTCTGAATCCCGGGTTGGCCTGTTAACTCCCGCAAACCTCAGCATATCTGTTAATTGTCCCAGTGCCTGTATTTTTTCATGTGAAATACAGAGATAGTAAATCCTGCACTAGCTCTGATGAAATCATTTGAAAAATTATTTGAAAACATAGTAAATTTTCAAACACTCCACAAACATAAGGAATAGGCATTAACACATAGAGCTGTTAACTGTTTTGAGTACTTCTTATGGGGTCAGGCACTTGTAAATTATTTCATTTAATGCTCCACATGATAGTTGATATTATTATTATCCTCATGTTAAAGATGAGGAAGCTAAGGCTTACATACTTGAGGAGTTTTAACACTTTTCCTAAGGCAAACAACATGTAAGTGGCAAACTCAGAATCTAGAGCCAGATCTGACCCTAAACTCCATGCCCTCATGGTGCTGTACTGAAGCATCTTTGACTTCACCCTGACCCTAAGGAGTGTGGAAGAGGCAATATTGTCCCTTCTACCACACACATCCTGGGGACCTTCCCATTGGCTGAGGGCTTCAAGGTTCCCTTTTCTTTCCTACCTTGGAAGAATGGCTGCTTGTTTCCAGGGTCAGTGTTGGTGGGGAATTTCTGGTTAATGGAGCAGGAGATGAGGCTGGCTTTGCTGGCACTACCATCCAACTGCTGTTCCAGCTGCAGTCGCAGAGAGTTGTTCACCTGAATGCTCTGCTCCAGCTGCCCTCGCAAAGCTCGGATCTCTGCCACCAGGTGGCTCAAGTCACTGGTCAAAGGGACTTGGTGACAGGCATCCCAGGTGTAAGCTGAAAAGAGAGAGAGAGGTTTGGTGGCATTGCACCAAGTGTTTCCAAGCATCTGTCAGAACACTCTTCTGTGATGTTCCTTTCTGCCAAGGACCCCACTATAATCTCAGAATCCCAGGAATATTGTGGCTTAGAACCTGCTTAGAACCATTACATCCCCTGCTGTGATGGGGATGTCACTTTTTCTGGGCAAGGACTCGCACATATTAAGATGGTACACACTCCAGCCTGGAGTTTCCTTGAGACTCAAATGACCCTTACCCACCCAGAGGGTGCATGATTGGCAGATGAAGTCAAACCTAATATTTCTCCTCCTTATTAACCTTAGTCCTGGAGGCTAGAGAGCAGGGTCTTTCAAGGCAGAAGATCAATACTAAGCTGGAGAAGTGCACAGACTGAGGGAGAAGAGGTGATGCCCTCCACATTCAGGAATCAAAGGGGAGAGGAAAAAGAAGGCATCAGGCCTTTGGGTAACACTTAAAAATGGGAGGGATAGGGCTTCCCTGGTGGCTCACTGGTAAAGAATCCGCCTGCTAACACAGAAGATGTGAGTTCAATCCCCGGTCCAGGAAGATCCCACATGCCGTGAAGCAACTAAGCCCATAGGCCACAACTACTGAGCCTGTGCTCTGGAGCCTGGGAACTACAAATCTGGGGCCCAAATGCCTAGAGCCTGTGCTTTGCAGCAAGAGAAGCCACCACAATGAGAAGCCCATCCATCCCAACTACAGAAAAGCCTGTGCAGCAATAAGACCCAGTACAGTCAAAAGGAAATGAATTTTTAAAATTAAAAAAAAAAAAAAGAATGAGAGGGATAGATGAGAGATCATAATTAATTGGACTTCTCAAGTTCTACTTGCTTTTTTACCTGCACTCACCACCCATAGCCTTTCTCTATGTACTGGGGGAAGAAGAAATCTAAGAAATATTCTGTAAGACTATAATTGCTCATCTAAAAATATTGATGTCAAATGTGTTTAAAAAGATAGAATTTGTTTCAGTTTTTATCAAGGTAATAGGATGCATATACCATATGATACAAGCATCCAGTTGCATCAGAGCCACAGGCCGTAACCAAACACATTACTTCTGCAGTGAGCTATGTGACTATTCTCACAAAATGGAATAAATGAAGAGGAGTACAGGACAAGATGGCAGAGTAGAAGGACGAGCTCACCTCTTCTTGTGAAAACACTAAAATCACAACTAACTGCTAAACAATCATCAACAAAAAACACTGGCACCTACCAAAACAGATATTCTGCATCCAAAGACAAAGAAGACATAGTGAGAGAGTAGGAGGGGTGCTTTCATGATATAATCAAATCCCATACCTGCTGGGTGGGCTACCCTCAAACAGGAAAATATATTGCAGAGGTTCTCCCACAGGAGAATTCTGAGCCCTACACCAAGCTTCCCAGCCTGGGGATCTGTAAAAGGAAGGAGGGGCTACTGGAGCATTTGGCTTTGAAGGCCAGCAGGGTTTGAGTGCAGGAGTTCCACAGGGCTGGGAGAAACAGAGACTCCAGCTTTAGAGGGTGCACACAAATTTCCATGAGCACTGGGACCTAGGCCAGAGCAATGACTCCATAGAAACCTGGACCAGACCTACCTGCAGGTCTTGGAGGGTATCCTGGCTCTCTGTAGGGACATGGGCACTGGTGGCAGAAGCTCCAGGGAATATTTCAACAATGTAAGCTCTCCAGGAGGTCGCCACTTTGGCACAGAGACCTGGCCCCACCCAACAGCCTATAGGCTCCAGTGCTGGGATGCCTCAGGATAAACAACCAACAGGAGGATAGGAACACAACACTACTCATCAGCAGACAGGCTGAATAGTCAGCTGGAGTCCACTGATGCCTCTAAACATACCCCTTGACCTAGCTCTGCCCACCAGAGGGGCAAGAACCAGGTCCACCCACCACTAGGCAGGCACCAGTCTCTCCCACCAGGATGCCTGAACAATCTCCTGGACCAACCTCACCCACTAGGTGGTAGATAATCAGAAGCAAAAAGAACTATAATCCTGCTGCCTGTGGAAAGGAGACCACAAACATGGAAACTTAGACAACATGAGACAGCAGGGAAATATGTTCCAAACAAAGGAACAAGACAAAACCCCAGGAGAACACCTAAGTGAAGTGGAGGTAGGCAATCTACCAAAAAAAATTCAGAGTAATGTTGGGTAAAGATGATTCAAAATCTCAGAAGAGAATGGAGGCACAGATCAAGAAGATACAAGTAATGTTTAACAAACAGCTAGAAAGTATAAAGAATAGAGTTTAACAATACAGTAACTAAAATGAAAAAGGCACTAGAAGGAATCAGTACCAGAATAAATGAGGCAGAAGAACAGATAGGTGAGCTGGAAGACAGAATGGTAGAAATCACTGCCATGGAACAAAAGAACAAAAACAAAATAAGGACAGTTTAAAACTAATGCTCTGTAGAGAGGATATTGGCCCTCCTACAACATTCCTTTCCATGAAAAAGTCTACAACTGGAGTGAGTATCTAATGCTGGTTAAGAAGCTGGGCTTGGACTACTCTTACCATCTGGCTTCATGAACTAAAATCTTCTGGTGTGACCAAGGAAAAGTGACTGATAAGGAATCCATGAAATATATCATGCAATCTAATAGTATGTAGCACATTTCTCAAGAATCATTCTTGAAAAGTCCTTTTCTTCCCCATGGATAAAGAATCCACATTACAAGGAGGATCCTTACAGGAAGGGTGATCCCTGGAACACCATCTGCTGCTGTGAACACCAGCACATAAACTCACAGAGTCCAAGTCCTGGAGGTGGCTATGACACCAAGGTGGTAGATGTCTACCTGGCATCCGAGTACAAAGTTGATGCCATCAGTGGGCCCACAGTACAAGGCAGTCTCCCTGTTTTTTTTTACTGGAGCCATTTCAACAAAACTCTCCATGAGAGCATGCCAGAGGCCTAAGACTTTGATTTTATCACCATGAAACCAAGTTTGTAACTTGACATAAAATGAAGGAGGGAGATGAGGGAATAGAATGTAATAGAAAGCTTCAAATAAGATGCCAAAGGCACTATTTTAGCTATGTTTTTCCATTCAGAATTAGTCTTAAAAAAATACATTCAATTTTTTTAAAAAAGGAAAAAAAATTATGACAGTTTAAGAGACTTCTGGGACAACATTAAATGTACCAACATTTGTATTATAGGGGTCCCAGAACAAGAAAAGAGAGAGAAAGAGCCTGAGAAAATATTTGAAGAGATAATAGCTGAAAACACCCTTAATGTGTGATAGGAAACAGTTGCTCAAATCCAGAAAGTGAAGACAGTCCCATACAGGATAAACTCAAAGAGAACACTCTGAGACACATATTAGTCAAATTGGGGAAAATAAAAGACAAAGAGAAAATATTAAAAGCAACAAGAGAAAAGCAAAAAATAACATACAAGCAAATCACCGTAAGGTTATCAACTGATATTTTTGGCAGAAACTCTGCAGGCCAGAAGGGAGTGGCATGATATAGTTAAAGTAATGAAAGGGAAAAACCTACAACCAAGAACAGTCTACCCAGCAAAACTCTTGTTCAGATGTGATGAAGAAATCAAAAGCTTTACAGACAAGCAGAAGCTGAGAGAATTCAGCACCACCAAACCAGCTTTGCAACCAATGCTAAGGAAATTTCTCTAGGCAGAAAAGTAAAGGCCACAACTAGAAACAAAATTACAGATGGGAAAGTTTATTGGCAGGGCAACCATATTATAAAGGTAAACATACTGTAAAGGTAGAGAATTATCCACACACAAATATGGTATCAAAACCAATAATCATGAGAAGTGCAGAGTATAAAAGCAGGCTATTGGAAGTTCATTTGAAAGTAAGAGATGGACAACTTAAAACAACCTTGTTTATATATAGACTTCTATATCAAAACCTCATGGTAACCACAAAACAAAAACCTACAATTGATACACACAAAATGGTAAATCAACCCAAACACAACATTGAAGACAGTCATTAAACCACAAGAAAAGAGAATATAAGAGGAAGGGAGGAAAAAAGACCTACAAAAACAAATCTAAAACAATTAACAAAATGGCAATAAGAACATGCTGCTGCTGCTAAGTCGCTTCAGTCGTATCCAACTCTGTGTGACCCCATAGACGGCAGCCCACCAAGCTCTCTGTTCCTGGGATTCTCCAGGCAAGAATACGAACATATGTATCAGTTATTACCTTAAATGAAAATGGATTAAATGCTTTAATCAAAGACATTGACTGACTGAATGCATACAAAAAGATGCATATATATGCTGTCTACTAGAGACCCACTTAAGAACTAGAGACACATACTAACTGAAAGTGAGGGGATGGAAAAAGATGTTCTATGCAAATGGAAATCAAAAGAAAGCTGGAGTAGCAATACTCGTATTAGACAAAATAAACTTTAAAATAAATATATGACAAGAGACACAGAAGGACACTGCATAATGACCACAGGAGCAATCCAGGAAGAAGATATAACAGATGCAAATATAAATGCACCCAACACATGAGCACCTCAATATATAAGGCAAATTCTAACAGCCATGGAAGGAGAAATTGACAGTAACACAATAATAGTGGGGGACTTTAATACCCCACTTACATCAATGGACAGAGTAGCCAAACAGAAAATCAATAAGAAAACATGGGCCTTAAACGAAACATTAAACCAGGAGACAATTGATATGTTTACAGCATTCCATCCGAAAGGAGCAGACAAAACATTCTTTTCAATTACATATGGAACATTCTCCAGGATTGACCATATGCTGGGCCAGAAAGCCAGCCTTGAGAAATTTAAGAGAACTGAAATCACATCAAGCACCTTTTCTGACCACACACTATGAGATTAGAAATAAACTACAAGAAAACTGTAAAAAAAAAACACACACACACACACACACACACACACACACACACACAAACATGTGAAGAAAAATAATATGCTTCTAAATAACCAATGGATCATTGAAGAAATCAAAGAAGAAATTTAAAAAATACCTAGAAACAAATGAAAATGAAAATGTGATGATCCAAAACCTATGGCACACAGCAATAAATCTTACCTAAGGAAACAAGAAACATCTCAAACAACCTAATCTTATACCTAAAGCAACTAAAGAAAGACAAACAAACAAAATCCAAGGGTAGCAGAAGGAAAGAAATCAAAGATCAGAACATAAATAAATGAAATAGAGACAAAGAAAGCAAAAGAAAAGATCAATGAAATTAAAACCTTGCTCTTTGAAAATATAGACAAAATAGATAAACCTTAAGCCAGATTCATCAGAAGAAAAGAGAAGGTTCAAATCAATAAAATGAGAAATGAAAAAGAAGTTACAATAGAACCCCAGAAATACAAAGGATCATAAGAGACTCCTACACAAGCAACTGCATGCCAATAAAATGGACAACCTATAAGAAATGGACAAATTCTTAGAAATGTACAACCCCCCAAAACTGAGCCAGGAAGAAATAGAAAATATAAATAGACCAATCACAATTACTAAAACTGAAACTGTAATTAAGACACTTCCAACAAATAAAAGTCTAGGACCAGATGGCTTCACAGGCAAATTCTATTTAGAGGACAGTTAATACCTATCCTTTGGAAACCATTTCAAAATATTACAGAGGAAGGAACACTCCCAAACTCATTCTAAGAGGTCACCATTACTCTGATACAAAACCAGACAAAGATGCCACAAAAAAAGAAAATTACAGGCCAATATCACTGATGAACATGACATAACAAAATACTAGTAAACTGAATCCAATAATACATTAAAAGGATCATATACTATGATCAATTGGGCTTTATCCTAGGTATGCAAAGATTTTTCAATATCCATAAATCAATCAGTGTGATAAACCACATTAACAAATAGAAGAACACAAATCACATGATCATCTTAATAGATGCAAAAAAAGTTTTTGACAAAATCAACAGCCATTCACAATAAAAACTCTCCAGAAAGTGGGTATAGAGGGAACCTATCTTAACATAATGAAGGTCATATGTGACAAACCCACAGCTAACATCATACTCAACAGTGAAAAGCTGAAAAAGAAAGTATTTCCTCTAAGATCAGTAACAAGATAAGGATATTCAGTCTTGCCACTTTTGTTCAACATAGTTTTGGACGTCCTAGCCACAGTAATCAGAGAAGAAAAAGAAGTAAGAGGAATCCAAATTGGAAAAGAAGTAAAACTGTCTCTATTCACAGATGACATGATTGTTGTTTAGTTGTTAAGTTGTGTCCGACTCTTCTGTGACCCCATGGACTATAGCCCACCAGATTGCCCATGGGATTTCCCAGGCAAGAATACTGCAGTAGGTTGCCAATTCCTTCTCCAGGGGATCCTTCCTGACCCAGGGGTCAAACCCATGTCTCCTGCATTGGCAAGTGGATTCCTTACCATGTTGGGAAGCCTGATATGATTCAGTTCAGTTCAGTCACTCGGTCGTGGCCAATTCTTTGCGACCCCATGAATCACAGCATGTCAGGCCTCCCTGTCTATCACGATCTCTCGGAGTCCACCCAAACCCATGTCCATTGAGTCAGTGATGCCATCCAACCATCTCATCCTCTGTCGTGCCCTTCTCCCTCTGCCCTCAATCTTTCCCAGCATCAGGGTCTTTTCAAATGAGTCAGCTCTTCGCATCTGGTGGCCAAAGTATTGGAGTTTCAGCTTCAACATCAATCCTTCTAATGAACACCTAGGCCTGATCTCCTTTAGGATGGACTGGTTATTCTACACGTAGAAAATCCTAAAGATGCTACCAGAAAACTATTAGAGCTGATCAACGAATTTGGTAAAGTTGCAGGATACAAAATTAATACACAGAAAAAAAAATTAATACACAGAAATATCTTGCAATTATACACACTAACAACAAAAGGTCAGGAAGTGAAATTAAGGAAACAATCTCATTTACCATCACATCAAAATGAATAAAATATCTAGGTGTAAACCTACCTAAGGAGGCTAAAGACTTATATTCTGAAAACTATAAGATGCCGATGAAAGAAAGATTGACAGATATACCATGTTCTTGGACTGGAAGAATCAATATTGTCAAAATGACTACACTACCCAAGGCAATCTACAGATTTGATGCAACCCCTATCAAATTACCAATGGAATTTTTTGCAGATCTAGGAAAGAAATCTTAAAATTTGTATGGAAACACAAAAGACCCCAAATAGCCAATGCAATCTTGACAAAAAAAATGAAGCTGGAGGAATGAGGCTCCCTGATTTCAGACTACAGTACAAAGATACAGTAATCACAGCAGTATGGTACTGGCACAAAGCCAGGTCAATAGAACAGGATAGAAATCCTAGAAATAAACCCATGCACCCATGATTAATAATCAACAACAAAGGAGGCAAGACTCTACAATGTATATAAGGTAGTCTCTTCAATAAGTGGTGCTGGGAAAACATTTACATGTAAATGAATGAAATTAGAACATCTCTAACACCATACACAAAGACAAACTCAAAATGGATTAAAGATCTAAATGTAATACTGGATACTATAAACTATAAACTCTCTTGGAGCAAACCTAAGCAGAACACCCTTTGACATAAATCTCATCATGTTCTTTTTGGATCCACCTCCTAGGTTAAAGAAATGAAAACCAAAATAAACAAATGGGACCTAATTAAACTTAACAAGCTTTTGCACAGCAAAGGAAACCATTAACAAAGTGAAAAGACAACCCACAGCATGGGAGAAAATATTTGCAATTGATTGACAAGGGATTAATCTCAAAATTATACAAAGAGTTGATGCAGCTCATTATTAAAGAAACAAACAACTCAATGAAAAAATAGGCAGAAGATCTAAACAGACATTCTCCAAAGAGGACATTTCAGATGGTCAAAAACCACATGAAAAGATGCTTAACATGGCTAATTATTAGAGAAATACAAATCAAAACTACAATGAGGTATTACCTTACACTGGCCAGAATGGCCATCATCAAAATATCTTCAAACAATAAATGCTAGATTGGTTGTGGAGAAAAGGGAAACTTCCTATCCTGTTGGTGGGAATTTAGTGTAGCCACAGGGAGAACGTATGGAGCTTCCTTAAAAAACTAAAAATAGAGCTATCATATGATCCACCAATCCCACTCCTGAGCATATATCTGAAGAAAACCATGCTTGGAAAAGATACTAGTGCCCCAATGTTCACAGCGGTACCGCTTACAATAGCCAAGACATAGAAGCAACCTAAATGTCCATTGACAAATGAATGATTAAAGAAGATATGGTGCATGAATACAATGGGCTATTACTTAGCCATAAAAAAGAATGAAATAATGCCATTTGCAGCAACATGGGTGGACCTAGAGATTATCATACTAAGTGAAGTCAATCAGACAGAAAAACACAAATATAATATCACTTATATATGGAATCTTGAAAAATGAATACAAGTGAACTTATTTACAAACTGAAACTGACTTATAGACTTAGAAAACAAACTTCTGGTTACCAAAAGGGAAAGGTGGGGGAGGGATAAATTAGGAGGTTGGTATTAACATAAACATCCTCTGTAATAACCTATATTGGAAAAGATTCTGAAAATGAATGGATATATGTCTATGTATAACTATGTCACTTTTCTGTACACCTGAAACTAACACATTGTGTATCAAATATACTCCAATATAGTTTTATTTTTAATTTTAAAAAAGAAAAAAAAAGAACAAAGTGTGAAGACTTACCCAAACAAATTCAGATTTTACTATAAAACTCTAACAATGAAGACAGCTTGTTATTGGTGGAAGAATGGACATATTGATTAATGGAACAGAGTGAAGAATTCAGAAATAGATTCACACATATACTGGCAAGTGATTTTTTTTCCTTGGCAGTTGTTTTCCAATGGAGATGCCAAGCAATTTGAGGATGGTCGTGGTGGTGAAAAATCAACTGTGTTTCTATATCCTAGCAAAAAAATTACTTGGCAGTTGAAATGAAAACATCATCCCACACGAGAAATATTTATGTAAAAATTAAAATATGAAAGATGAATATACCAAATATTATAAAATATTACTAACAGAAGTTATGGTCAATTGATTGTCAACAAAGCTGCCAAGGTAATTAAATGGGAAAGGACATTCTTTGTAACAAATGGTGCTGGAAAAACTGGATATCAATGTGGGGAAAAAGAACTTTAACCTTTTTCTCACATATCATATACAAAATTAATTCAAAATGAAACACAGGCCTAAACATAAGAGCAATAACTATAAAACTTCAAGAAGAAAAATACAAGGAAATCTTTATGATCTTGAGCTAGACAAAGTTTTCTTCACTAGGACATAAAGAAAAGCATAAATAATAAAAGAAAAAAATTTGATGTTCAATAAAATCTAAAAAGTGCTGTCTTTCAAAGACACTAAAAGGACTTACAGAAATATCTGCAAATATTTTCCTGATAAATTAATTATACCCAGAATAAAAATGTCTTTAAAGAAAACTTTTTTCTCACTTGGGGAAAGGTCAGCGTGGGAGCTGGTTGTCTGCAACAATCACTGCGAGGGTGATCATAATTCACATCTGAGACGTTTTCAAATGATGATACCACCAGAATGGTTCTTTGCGTTTTTTTTAAATCACTGTATAATCTGGACTTT
The DNA here is from genome assembly GCF_963930625.1 of Muntiacus reevesi. Taxonomy (NCBI): domain Eukaryota; kingdom Metazoa; phylum Chordata; class Mammalia; order Artiodactyla; family Cervidae; genus Muntiacus; species Muntiacus reevesi. The sequence goes on from NC_089249.1 coordinate 85,303,125, forward strand.
GATTAACTTGTCTCAGACCATCCAGGTAGGTGAAGTTTGACTCTTGTAGCCTACTTTTAAGGATCTGTAGGCCGAATCTTGCTCTTGTCACCAGCATCTGGGCTTTGTGTGTGAGCGCTCCCCCCTTCTTATTGGGATCCTCAATGACTGGGCCTTTTTCTCAGATAGAACGAAGTTAGTTTCCAAGATCTCCAGAACTCCCAAGGTAAAGACTTCACCGGAAGCTTTAGCAAGAACAAGAAGCTCACAGGGTGGGGAAGAAGGGGAAACATACCTTTCAGCCCCTTCTTGGAGTCACCATAAAGTGCCTCGTAGATCTGTAGCTCCGACTGGAGGGACTGGAAGAGCTGCTGTTTCTCTTCACACTGCTGCTGCAGGAGGGCTAGCTTACGCTGCAGCCTGGAAGGGAGAAGCAGGGGTCCACTAGGCAGGTGGACTGAGCAAGAGGCGCTGAGCCAACTTTTGCATCATAGAATTTTAGCCCTAGACGTCACCTGAGGTGTCATGAAGACCACTGCCTTTATTTTACTGATGAGGCAAGACAGGCTCAGAAGGTAAAGTCCCTTTGCTTAGAATTGTGCTGTTAGCTATCACACCTAGGACACACTACCTGGTGTTCTTACTGCCCCACCGTGTCTGTCATGTTGTCCAGCAGTTACAGGGCTTATGCTGGGAAGCAGCATCAAGACTGGTGTAGACCTCCTAGGTTATGATGGGATTAATACCCTAAAACTCACTGGAAGTACTTTCTCTAGAATCTGATATGCTGAAGCCTTACATAAGAGGGTTTTACTCTGTCAACTTTGGAGTGAAAAAGTCATTCCTAGAGAAGTCCTTCCTTCATTCAAAGTTACCCATAAATCTGAACTAGCAGAGGGGATATCGAGATTTCTGAAAAGGACCACTCACTGACTTGCCAATATCCCTTTTTCTAAATCTGAAAATGCAGCCACCTTCCTTTTCAACGGGCTCCCTCTAACCTGGAGTCTTTCTCCTGGAGAGACAGTCGTTCCTCCTGGAAATGCAAGATCTCCTGCTGCTTCTCCTTCAGGTCTTCCAGTAACTGCTGCTGGTCCACCTTTTGGTGCTCCAGCTCCATTTCCAGCTCTTGAAGCCGGGATCGAGAGGTCAGCAGAGCCTCCCTCAGGCATTCTGTTTCCTGGGAGTGCTCTGGTAAGCAGAACACAGGAGTACTTATATTGTAGGGTCAAAGGTCAGCAGGAAGATTAAGCCCAAGTACATCCATCCTGACAAACAGATAAGGTGAAAGGAAGGCCAGCTTATGCTGCCAGGGAGGCAAAGCCAGTGTCTGCTGTTACACCCACACACTCCAAGGAGTGGGAGCCTCTTTCTCTGCAGAAAGAGGTTGCTGCTGTGATTCAGTATGGCCTGCCTTGGTTTTAGGGAACACACTCTGCTTCCTAACTCTATTTTCTAAGTACACACATACCCTCTATGCAATAATCCACTCGTGAGTTTTGCCAAGGATCAAGAGGCTTATGTAGAAACCTCTTTTAATGTTTTTTTCCTTTCCATTATTTCATTCTGGGCTTAATCCTCTTAGCCACTATTCTTTGTCTGTTTGGCTACTCAATAAATATTTGTAAATAAAAATAATTTGTGATTGAAAATACATTGATTTCATTAACTCAATTAACACTAAAGTCAGCGCCTACGCCCCACCCCGGGCCCCAAAGGAAATGATGCCCACACATGGATGCCCGCTCAATAGTGTTGAGAAAGCTCTGGAAAATGTTTTTCTAGCATCTCCAGACACAGTCATGAGGACCAGGGACCAAAGAGGAGCCCTGAGTGTATGAGGAGGGAGATGGAGAGGAGACATGGGGACAGCACATCAGCACGAGAGGGACACAGGGAGCTTCAGCAAGGTTTGGAAGAACCTGAGAGGGTGTGTAGGCCTCCTGCTCCTCCCTTTCCTGGGTCCAAACTAGCTGTGAGTTGTGGGGAGGTAGGACAGGCACTAACTGGTGTCCAGTTTGATAGCTAACGACTGAATAACTGCAAGTGGGTTGCACAGAAGTGGATTTCCTAAAGCTCCTCCTCCCTGGAGCCTAGGCGTCTGAAGGCCCATGGTTGGAGGTTGTCAGGAAATAGCCCTTTCTAGAGTTAGAAAAGCTAGGGGAGTCTGGTATTGGTGGGTCTGAGTAGCTCTGTTCTCTCTACCTTCTCTCTTTGCTTCTCCAATTGGTGATGGGTGAGCCAGGGAAGAAAGGGATACAACACTGACCACAGTTTGTGGCTTTCGGCACTCACCTCTGGAAACATGACTGAGCTGAGCCTGAAGCCTGTGGTTTTCTTCCCTAAGGACTCTGTTCTCATTGGAGAGCTGAGGTGTGGACTCCAGGCCCGGACTGTAGAAGCTAGAGGTTGAGCCTGTCCAGGGAAGTGCAAGCAGGTAAGTCACACATTTGTGTAACAGAGGATCTCTGTTTGCTCATTCTGTCTCTAAAGACACTGTCCCAACCCAGTAGAAAACCCCAAGGACTCGTGTCCTGGTGGGACGAAGTCTGCTGGGCTGAATGCCTGGCTGGAAGGGTGTGGCTCCTCTGTGTGGGTTCTTTGCATGCATTTCATGTGCCCTGGGTGAGCTGTTCAAGATGCTCTATTCCCTAAACAGCTGCTCCTGCTGCAGTGTGGACAGGTCAAGGGTGTTTGGAAAGGCCCGCCTCCCAGTGTTAGCAGCCTGGGGGAGGGAAGAAGCAGTGTGGCCAGGAAGGCCACCTTGGTGAGCGGCTGTGGGAGGCCTTGCAGACCTGGCTCCACCACATGCCAATCACAGAACCAGGGCACAGAAGTCAGCAGGCAGCAAATGAGCAGCTTTAGTGTGAATGAGAAGTCAGAGGATTCTGGGGACCAGATCTAGTTAGATCTGCAGTGAGGAGAGTTACTCTCTGAGGTCAGATACAGCAACAAAGGGAGGGGAATGGTCCTTGCCCACTGCCTTGCTGACTGTAAGGAGCAAGTAGAGGAAAGCAGACCACAGTGCTTTGAAATCTATGACGCTCTTCTCTAGGGCAACCTTCAGATTCTCCCTAATTAGTCCAGAAATAGGAGGCCCTGGGCCTCTCCTACCGCTTTCTCTGGTGGTGGAGCTGAGCCTGTGTTCCAGCTGCTCCCGCAGGCGGTCGTTAATGCAGATGGACTCCTCCAGGCGCTGGCGCAGGTTCCGGATTTCACCAAGATGTTCCTCTAGCAGGTCAGCCCCTGCAGCCACCCAGGAGGACAGGAAAAGGGAGATGGAGCATCCTGGGGCTATCTGCTAGTGGGACCCACTAGGGGGCTCTGCCAGGGCCTCTCAGCAAGATCCCCAAACATCACTGTCCTCTCTCATGGGCATATGGAAGCTCAGGTGAGTTTGTTTAAAGAGTGAATTGGCTCCCCCAAGATGTATACACACACACACACACACACACACACACACACACACACACACTGGAAAATTACTCAACCATAAAAAATAATGAAATGATGTCATTGCAGCAACATGAATGGGCTTAGAGATTGTCATACTGAGTGAAGTCAGAGAAGGAGAAATATTGTATGATATCCCTTATATATAGCTTCTAAAAAGAAATGATACAAATGAACTTACTTATGAAACAGAAAGAGACTCACAAACTTAGACAACAAACTTATGGTGGCCAGGGAGAAGGTTGGGGGAAAGAGACAGGGCATTTGGGATGGACATGTACACACTGCTATATTTAAAATGGATAACCAACAAGGACCTACTACATAGCACATAGAACTCTGTTCATGTTATGTGGCAGCCTGGATGGGAGAGGAGTTTGAGGGAGAATGGGTACATGTATATGTATCACTGAGTCCCTTTGCTGTTCATCTGAAACTATCACAACATTGTTAATATTGTTAATTGTTAAAAATTAACAATTGTAAACAATTAACAACTGTTAATTGTTGTGGCCCAATACCAAAAAAAAGGTTTAAAATTAAATAACCCATCACTTTTACCCTAAAAGAAGAGTAATTTGGTTTCAAACAGAGGACAGCTGGTGCTAAGCAAGCCCCATGGGCCCCTCCCATGTAGGGGTGCATATAAGGGAGTTGTAAGTGTACAGTTACCAGGGTAACTGGTAAATGTAAGAGGTTTCATATGGTTTAGAGAAAACAATTGACCCGCTTAGCTTTGTGCTTACCTGTGGGCTTGGAGTGAAGCTGGTACATGGAGGAGCCTGAGGATAGGTCCCCGGATACGCTCCCTTTCTGAGGCCTCATCATGTCCCACTGGCCACTGCTGCCCAGGTACCCAGGCTCCAGGATTCTGCCCAGTTCTGTGGTGCTCGTCAGAGGACAGAGGGGCTGGGTAGGGTTGAGGTAGTGGGAAGGTCTGGCTTCTGTATGGTTGGTTGGCAATGTGGCTGGGGAAGCAGGATGAACACTGGTGACACCTGGGCAGAAGGAAACATGAGAAGCAGTCGCAGAACAGAAGGATCAGCCAGGAAACATGTGATTGTGAAGAACAGACACTAAAGGGGACACATGGGCTGAGATCCCAGTCGGCTGCGGGATACCAGCGAGATGAAGACTTCCACCCTAGAAGCTATGACTTTCACCCCAAGTATCTGCCAGCATGAGACACAAGAGGTAGGGCATGAATAAAGCATCATAAAGTCACCCATGTACACAAAAGGAAAGTCCTGTGGCCCTAATCCTGGCTCCTACGATAATGCCTCATGATGGAGTCCAGGGCAGTTCCTGGGAAGAACTCACTGGGAAAGTCAGCGGTTAAGAGTGTGATGGGCCATAGCACTGAGCACAGCTGTGAACAGGAATATGTGTTCCTGTGAGTACTTGCTGTTCCAGAAGCTAAAGTGCCAGTATTTCCAGTTTTCCTTTGGGGCTGCCAGAAGAGGAAGGGAGCATAAATCCAGCTAGAATGGTGGCCCCAGTCACTCCAGAGTAAATGTTTTGCTGCGGTTGGGGGAGGTTCTGTATAAGGTACGGGGTGATTTGAATCTTACTCAACATGACTCAAGGAACTGAAAGGTCATCACTTGTGTCTGAAGAGTCATGAACACTCTCCCATGGGGGAGGTAAGACCTTTCATTTCATAGGCTGATGCTTTCACAGATCCTGTGAAATCATGGGCCTTCCCATCATCTCCGCTTCTATTGACAAATAATCCCAACTGGGTGAGAGAAGGAAAGAGGTGAACCAGCTATAGTTTAGGATATTCACATTCAGAAGACTGCTTTCTTCCAGGGATTATCAACATGAGCAACAGAGTAACCAGGTAGCTCTGCCTAAGAAATAGGAGTGAGGAGTGAGGTCCTAGTTTCTTCCAACCAAGCCAACCCCCTTTGAGGGATTAATGTAGTTGGCAGTTGCCAATTTTTATCCTTGTTTATAACTGCTGTCAAATTTGGCTACATTCTTGAATCATCTGAGACAATGTAAAAACAAGTACCTGTGCCTGGTTCCCCAGAGATTTGACCTTAATTGGGATGTGGTACAGCTTGGGTACTGAATGTTTTAAAATCATCCTAGCTGATCCTAACAGGCAGGAAAGTTTGAGAAGTATTGTCAAGTATCTCCCCTTCCTCAATTTGAAAAATACTAGATATTCATTAGGATCACTGGAAATTAAGGAGGGGGATGAAAAGTGTAAGCATCCAAATTACAGTCCAGGATTTAAAAGAGATGACTCCCTACCTCATCCACACCTCTTTCAACCCCAACCCCACACAAGGCAAAGGGGGAAATCAGTGGTTGCTGACACTCAGCTTACTTTCTCACCAAGGTCGTAGGAGGCTTCACATCTGTCAGTAACAGGGATCAGTAGTTTCATGTTCCAGTCTCCCCGACCACATAATACAGAGCACATGCCCTAAACCATGCTAAAACACCAGACAGACACTTGCACGAGAAGATTGTAGCTCCATAGAGACCTGAGAAGCTGCCATGCACCACAATCCACTCAGAAGCTTGGTTTAAAGCAAAGGAGGAGAGCTGACGAGCTCCTCGGAGAGGGCTGTGCTTGACAAGGCAAAGAAAGGACTACAGCCTTTTTCGCCAAGGCTGGACCATCCAAAGTCTGGCCCATGGAACAGACTGGTTGTGACTCCAGTTCACCCGCATCAGCAGACCATTTCATGCCCAGTGCTTTCCTTCCTGCCTTTTCCTTTGGGCAAAGACAATTTGATGATGTGGGAAGATGAAGGAAAAGGAAGTGAGGAAAAGAAAAGTAGTCTAGTGAACACTCTTACCTTTCGGCATGGAACAGATTTGTTACCCATCAATTGTTGGTTCCAGATCTGCTATGGTAGCATGGTAGCAAGTTCTATGTCAGAGAGAATAGCACCTTCCTGTCATCTCTAAAGACAGAAAAGAGTTTTGCAAGGGGCCTCCAGCATTGCTCAGCTGAACTCAGCCTGTGCTCTCAGCAGGACCTTAACAAAACCATTCTAGATGGAGAAGGTATAATGGAAACATGGAACCAGGAGCAGAAGATCCAAACTCAAACTCATTGCTCCCCCTCACTAGTGACCTTGATCAAGCAACCTCACTCCCTGAGTTTTAGTTCTCTGCCCTGGCTCTGTCACACAAGGTAAGCCCATGTTCACGTTGGTAGGTACTTAGATTGCTATACCTGTGTAACACTGGTAGCAGAAGGTAGCCTTTTAGACCTCACTGCCTGCTGAAAGGAACATGTGCAGACTCTCCTTAAAAGTGATCTCAGTCTAGCTGGAAATCAAACAAATGTTAGAGTAGACAGTGTATCCAATTTCAAGGGTACTAATGAGGTCTAAATGGGGCTCAAGGTGTACACATTCTCAGCTGTGGTCTTAGGTCATTGGACACTCTCTGTATGGTGACCCTACCAGCAATCTCTGGCCCATCCAAGCTCTTCTTTACAGGCACAGACCATGGTTACAAGGTAATTTCAAATTGCTTTCTAGTTTTTTTAAAAGTACTACTAGCGGGCAAATTCATCATGTGAAGTTCTTTTCTTATTTCACATAGGTGGATAGTTAGTTACAAACACACACATGAGAAAGATAACAGCAAATATATTTCCAAAAACAGCAAGCGCAGCTCTCCCTCAATTGTCCACTGATAGCGTGTACCCCTGTGTTATTTTTAAAACTCTGCCATCCAGCCAAAGCCATGCAGAGACACACAGTGTGGGCCCACCATTCGCAAGCACACAAATGCAGCAGGAAGTGCTCACTTTCTCCTAACTGCTTCCGCAGCATCTGCAGCTCCTGCTGAGCCTCCGCCAAGGAGACCATGGGTGTCTCACAGCAGCCAGGGAGGGGAGGGCCAGCAGAGCTGAAGGGCAGGAAGCTGGGTGGAGCTGAGGGCAGTGGCGCCTGGGGAAGGCTAACCAGCGTGGGTATGGATTGAAAATGAAGGCCTAGAAACAGAAAGTGAGGGAGAAAGGACGTAAGTCATTAGACCAAAAGGGAGAGAAAAGAACCGGTGAAAGATTGAGAAGGTGAAACTATTTCCTGACCAGGTGTCTCCTTGGGGAGTGTCTGTCATTCAATGTGGCGTTGACTAAGATGGCCAAGGGGGAAGATAGCTATCCAAGAGGCTGGCTTATCTCACCCCCTCCTTGTCCCCTGCCAGGGCTAGTCTGCATTCACATTCTATGCTCATCTTGAAAACAATTGGTTATAAAAAGGCAAGATAGCATTACCATAGCTCAGGCAGCCATGAGAGCCCCATCCTAGCCATCTGGGCATGGCAGGTCAGGATGGCTCTGCCTGAATGCTCTCAGGAGCCCTGGGGTGCCACTGCCAGTATGGGCCAGTCCTGGCCCCCGTAACAAGACTTCCCTACACCTAGAACTCCTGAAAGCAACAGGACTCACCCTAAGGAGGACAGGAGTAGACTAGGAGAGTGGGGACGCTGGCATAACTAATGTACGAAATTCAAGGCTGATGGAAACAAACTTGAGAACCCCAAATCACTGTGCCCATTTACCAAAGGAAAAATAAAAGCCTTGGCAAACTGACTTAGACACAGTGGCATGCAAATCTGTCTGAACATTCAAATAGTTTAAGAAAAATGCTTAACATATGTGGATTCTTCTGTCCTTGATGCAAACCTACTGAGTCATAAACTCTGGCAGAAGGGCTGGGAAAGTTTTTTAAAAAAATAAAAACACTTCACAGGTGATCATTATGCAGCCCATCTATAGACAGGTCTTCAGGAAGCCTGGGAAGTTCTGATGTTTGAATCTCTCTCCTTTTCCTAAAAATAGTTGAAGGGTATGTAGCCCACGGAGGGAGCAGAAACCAAGACGTCTAGACTTGTGGAGACTGTTTCACACAGAAGACAGTGATCACATTCTGAATAACATCCCTTATCCCAGGATGCTGACATAGTATCAGAGCAGTACAAGATCCCTGAATTACCAAGTGACACAGCCCAGGCCTCTTTCAGGGAGGCATTCTGATTCTAAAACCTTCGACGTTCTGCTCTTTTTAATCCCAAAGCATTCACAGAGATGTCTACAGTGCTTGGTGAATGGTTTTTCCCCATGATTTCCTGGTTTAGCTGGAAATTTTGGCCCAGAATCTTTGAGCCCAGAAAGAGCTGGACACATTCTTTTTCTTAAGATTTGGTTGACTTGCTCTCAAGAGAGACAAGACGGCAGAAGAAAAGTGTTTTTCTTCTGTAGGCATCTCTACTGAATGCAACCTCACCACAACCACACTGAAGGCAGCCAGCCAGCCCGTCTTGCTGGGGGGCAGCAGGTGAGAATAAGGTTTGCCTGTTCTGTGCCTTTGCTAGTGTGGAACTGTGATTGGAAAATACACCCCCGGTAACTAAACTGAGGCAGGTGAATGAAACATACAGCTCTGTCAGTCCAAGATATACACCATGTATATATCAAGGACTACCGACTCATTCATAAAAATATGAAAGATAATGTAATGTGAACAGAATCCCTTCTAAGGATACTGAAGCATCCTCAGTCATGAAGGAAATAGCCCCACCAACTACAGAGGCTCCTCTGCAAATAAAATGGGGAAAACATACAAGGAAGCAGCAGATGGAAATTTCTTTTTGCTCTCTGGCTACAATAATCCTGAGAGAAACATTTTGCCTCTTTGATTCCCAGGGTGAAATGAGAGAAAGAAATGAAGATGATTCTTTTAAAATGATTAGCTAACTACTGGTCACAATTGGTATGCACATCAAAGTCTAATGTGGATTATTTATTTTTCTACAGTCGTTAAAGACTAGTCAGACCCTACTAGTGAATTTAAATGGTCTCTTGATTTTTGTCTAGGATTCAAGGTATCTAAGCTCCTAATGATGCTTTTCTTGTCCCTGAAGAAAAGCCAAAGCTGAGTGAGAGGAGATGAAGCCCCTGCCCCATTGGCTAGTGCATACCTGGATGGGCCTGGCTGGTCTCCTTGGGGGGAGTCTGGGGAGCTGGGAAGCTGATGGGGTTGCCGCTGGGTTCGGCCTTAACCCCCTGAGATGAACTGGTTGCTGATGGTTTGGAAGACAGTGCAGCAGAATGACTCGAATGATGGATGGAATCTACAAAACCCATGAATGAAAGAACATGTTTGGCATTCTACAAAGAACTGGAATCTGATCTTACAATTTAACCAGGGCAGAGCCTAGTTTTCAGGGAGGGCATCAGGCACAAGCACTGTGAGCAGCTTTCATTCCTTACTTGCAGATTGCTCCTCCAGTGAGGAAAGCCACGTGGGAGCTGACAGTGGGGTTCAGAGCCTGAAACCAAGAAAAAGGCTCCTCCAAAAATAGCAGACAAGTGCAACTGCATATGTGGACACCCAAGGAAACTCAGGGGTTCAGGAGCTGCAGCTGGCTGGAGGGATAAGACATCCCATCTTAAAGAAGGAGATCAATCAGACAGATCGTCTGCCCGTGAGGCAGTGGGGAAACAAAAGTCTCCATCCTCTTCTCACTCTCCCTGCTGTGGTTTGCCTGGTCCAGTAGCATCCAGGTGAGAGTGGAGACCCAGGGACAGGGTCAACTCGCAGAGTCAGGAGCAAAGGAAAGGTCCTGACCCACTGGGGCCTACGCTCAGCATGGTTCAGCCTGACACAGGCCAAGGCGTGTCTATAAAGCCTGCATGTAGCAGTCTCCTCTCAGCCTAGAAAAAGGCGGTTCCACTCAGAAAGTGGAGGCTACCTGAGCAACCAGGCGAAGCTTTCTTCTCCTCATAGTGTGTGTACTCGCTGGCGATGTCCATGTCAGAGCAGGCTTCCAGCTCGTCAGACAAGAAGGAGGAGCTGCTGGGAGAGCGCTGAGAGTCAGACAAGGCGTGGCTGCTGCACGGCGTGAGGGAGCGGGCATCCAGCTTGGCCTGCAGGACTTCAATCACTTTCTCCTTCTCCTGCAGCTCCCTGCTAAGCCTAGTGGGGTAAGGAGAACAACAGGTGAGGCCAGAATCACTGGATGGGCTAGTCCTTACGAGGAAAGCTACCTAAGTCAAGGGGACCGTGCCCGCAAAGAATAAATGAGATTACCCATCTCTGGTTTAGGAGGGAGAAGTAGGCCGGGTGCAGAGGGTGGGGGAGCAAGAGGTGCCCAGGGCCCTGGCCACACGATACGCTGAGGACTTGCCGGGGCTCAGCCAGCCCTCTAAGGCACTGCTGCTCCAAGCGTGGTCCCCAGCACAGCTGGAGTCCGAGAACCGCTGGTTCCCGGTCTCCAACGAGATAAGTACAGAAATGGACGGCAAGCACTGGGAAACACAGCAGTGTGGCATTCTCACAACATCCAAGAATACGTAAGTGGAATCATCTGGCTGGTTAAGGTACAGACCACGTGTGTGTCTACGATAGATTGGAGATAAAAACAAAGTCCTTTGTCCTTCACCGCAGATATTTTGAGCCTGAGTGGTCTAAAGCATACTCATGACACAAAGGGATTTGAACTAGTAACTACAAAGAACTCTGAGCCTGAATTTTATTGCACATAATAAGAAAATATGCAGTGACTCATTTGAAAAGTGGTTTCCAAGGCACTGTAGCCTCCCAAGATCTGCAACATTGAGGAATTTTATTAGGAACTGTACTATAATTCTTTTTTTCCCAAGGAAACTGTGTGGCCACTAAACTAGCTGCTAACTCAACTTGGGGGTAAGCCAACTTGGCAAAAAGCACACCATGTATTTAAATACACAGAGTTGGGGAGCAGAGGAGATCCTTGGGGTGCCAAGGACCCTTGAAATCTGGTAAGTTTACTTTTAGGTCAGACTGACTCTAGCTTACTAAGCCTGGAGAATTATTATACAAATAGAAATCAATAGAATTATATCAAAAGAGTGTAAAGAATTAGGCTAAAAAGAACAGGAAGGTGTTTCATGAACAAATGAATTCATTACAATCAGTATTTTCCAAACCTCTCCCCCCAACTTCTGATTTGTGAAGTTGTAGCCCTTCTTAATCCCTTAGGCCTTGTTCCCAATTACTTTTCCAGATTCTATTTGAATTACCTCAGAGCCAGTGGCTCGAGTCCAGCTTGATCTTTCTCACTTTTATGATCCTCTGCAAATCAAATTCAGAAAGAAACAGTAAGAAATTAAACAGGTCTTACTTTACACATTACAAGTGCAGGAGTCTATTCGAGTACAAAATAGTGACCACTCTATGTGTGGTCAGGACATGTGAAAGAATTACTCTGGGAGACCTCAGGCTGCATCTTTAGAGAATAGACCTGCAAGATCTCCAGTGCTCACTAGTCAGAACTTCCCTGACCTGGTGATCACCATCATGACTGCCTCTGCCCCAAATCAACACAAAAGAAGTTTAAAAGGCACTTGGCCAGATTCCCTCCATAACATACCAGGCTCCAAGCCTGCCACAGAACGACTCCCAGTGAGAGCTCTGTGTCCCCTCACAGCTTTCACGTAGAACCTGCTCTTGCTTTAAGGAAGTGACCAATAGTCCTGTCCCACCACTGCACCTGCCACTGGGATGTGGGCTGGTTGGCCCCCAAGGCTGATCCTGCTGTGCCCCCTCGGGTGCTCTCAGGAAATTCTAAGTTAAAGGCTCTAACGGTGACCAATATTCCTAGCCTGTGTATACTGTGGCGTTCAGTCCTTTATCTCTATTTGAATTATATTCATATGTGATGCCGGGCAATAGGCGAAGAAACAAGAGATGTCAAAAGGTAAGTCATTTGCCCAAAGAAACTGAATGGTAGCATCAGGCTAGAGCTTGTCTGCAGTTCTCAATGCAGGGCTCTTCTTATTACCATGAGGTCCTCCCATCCCTCCTCCCTTTCTCCCCCAACACTGGGTGAACTCAGCCTCCTTTCCCAAAGGACACATTCCATAAATGATCACGTTTCTACAGTTGTAATCACGGCCTCTCTGATGCTCTGGTTCCTCCTCTGTGTAGCCCACCGGCCAGTCCTGATCCCATAATGGCCCCCGGGAATGAAGTAGAAGCAGGACTTGGGTTAACAGCCGTGGTGGAGGTGAGGCAGCCATCTGGGGCTAGGCTCTGGGAGTGACTGAGAGGGTCCCAAAGCCATGAGGCCAACTTACTGGTGCTGAGTTTGCTGGTGAGCCTTTCCGTCAGCTGACTGCCCTGGGCGAGGTGCTCCCGGAAGCTCTGTCCCAGGTAGTAGTCAATGTCATTGCTCCTTAGGAGGTCCTCGAAAGACTTTACCGTGTCTTTTGAGTGTTGGGTGAGAAGATAACAGATACCTCTCCCTTCCCGTATTTTCTGACGTAGGTAGGATAGTTCTCGGGCCTGGTCCTGAATCAGGGAATCATATTTCCTATTGGATGAAAGAAGAGGAAAGAGTAAGAATGGAAAACTAAGCTATGGGGGCTTCTGTAGAGATTTCTGTAAGAGCATCTCTAAGAATTCCTCAGTTTATGCTGAATTCTGGCACCAAAACCAAAGGATGTATTTAAGAGTAAATTCTGTTCTGACAAACTTGCATCAAACAACATGGTAGACACCATTCCTCCACTGTTTAATATACATTAGTCATGTGCCAAGAGTGAAAGATAAGTTCTGTGGGGGTAAATACAGTGCTGTATTTTACTTCCCTTACAGCACCAATATAGTGTAGACTTATAGTTGATAACAAATGCTAAATACATTTATTGAGTAGGTACTCAATAGATACTAAAAATCCAAATAACTCCTTTCATGTCTTCTATTTCAAAGACCATCTACATTATGGCAGACTGTATTCTGCAAAGATGGCCGCTACTCAAGCTCGCATTCCACACGCTTGGCTACAGTGCGGCTGTGCCCCTTTCATCATCAGGTAGAAGTCATTCTCTACCTCCTCAAATCTGCGTGGGCTCTGCGACCACCTTGACCAAGACAACACAGTGGAGGTGACACTGCGCCAAGTCCAGGAGTCACTCTTAATTCACCTGGCAGCTTTTACTTCTCAACTCTTGGAAGCCAGCTACATGCTGAAGTGAAACCACCCTGAGACCACCACTATGAGAGGCCCAGGCCAGGAGGAAAGGCCCCAGAAGACAGGAAGCCACATGGAGAAAGAGAGAAGCCAGGGAGCACTGTGTCACCAGACATGTGCATGAAGAAGCCATGTCTAGCCAGACATCTCAGTGAGTCCAGCCCCAGCCATCATCTGACGGCATGAGAGACCCCAAGTGAGAGCTACCCCAACTAAGCCCAGCCAATCCACATAAATTACTGTTTGAATCCCCTACTTTGGGGTGGTTTGTTACTCAGCATAGATAACCTAGATACTGAGATGGACATCTAGTCCAGTGTTTTTCAACACAAAGTATCAATAACAATAATGGCAAATAGGGTTGAGAGCTTTAATATGTGCTAGGCATTATTATAAGTACTTGGATTAATTCATTTAAACCTAATAACCACCCTTTGAGATAGGTTTTCTTATTTTCCTCATTTAATAGATAAAGAAACAGGCTCAGGAAGACTAAGGAGGTTTGCACAGCCTGTAAGTACTGGAGCTAGGATTCAAACCCAGGAAGTCTGCCTCCCATTTTACTACTTATATGTCCTGTCGCTGTATGAAAACATTCCTAAGAGGAAATCCCAGGGACCTGGTATTTTCCAGCAGGGGTCATGTGTCCTTTCTTAACACCCAGGGCTACTACCATTGAAATAGGTCCTTCTCTGATGGCCCCAGTGGGTTCTCTCTTCTATCTGCCTGGGCTTCCCTATTTCACACATAAACTTAGACATCTTCAATCAAGCAGTGACCCACAGAGCACCCTCCTTACCCAGGCCACGAGGCAGATCTCAGCTCCTCAGCCAGCTTCCCTTCTGTCCCAGTTTTTGGGAGCTGGGCTTCTAGCTGGGACACCCTCTGGATCAGACTCTCCAGATCCTTTTTAGCCTGAAGCCCTGGAGGGTAGAAAGCCCCAGTACCATCAGAGAGCCACCCCTCGTCCTCATCAGTGACACTATGCGGTGAGGATCCCTCGAGGGCACCAACAGCCTTCAGCTTTCGGGGTCTCTCCAGACTAGATGAATAATCGCTTGTAACTGAGAGGGACCGAACCCGGCTCTTCAGGTTCTGAATGACCTTGTTGGCGTTCTGCAGCTGGGCCTTCAGATCTTTGATGTCCTTACGTAGGACAGAGATGTTTTCTGACTTTCCGTATGCCCGGAGCTCCTCCTGTTTCCCTAGTTGGCTCTCCGAGGGCTTCTTCCCAGGGGGGCTGGCCATTGTGGAGCCCAGGTGTCCCTGCTCGGAGCACAGCCCCTCCATCAAGACTGTTTCCCTGAGGCTGTCGTGCTCCTCACACTCTGAGAAAAGACAAAGACATCCTCCTGAGTAAAGCTGGGCATGCTGCTGAGGCCATGCCCTTCAAGGTCCTGAGGACAATAATTACTAGGGCAAAAGTTAAAGCAGTACTTTATTCAGCCCTGGCACTGTATTAGCCTCCAAATGCCATAGTTCTTGTCCTCCCAAGAGCCCTGCAAATCAGGTGTGGTCACCTTCTATTTTATTCAGGGTTTTTCTCCTCAATTTCAATTTGGTGGATGTCCCTATAGCTATAGTGCTTTTATAACAGAAAAACACTTTTTTTAGATGCATAGTTTGCATATCCACCTGATAGTTCAGTTGGTATCTGCCTGCAATGCAGGAGACCCTGGTTTGATTCCTGGGTCAGGAAGATCCACTGGAGAAGGGATAGGCTACCCACTCCAGTATTCTTGGACTTTCCTTGTGGCTCAGCTGGTAAAGAATCCGCCTGCAAAGTGGGAGACCTGGGTTCTTCTATCCCTGGGTTGGGAAGATCCCCTGGAGAAGGGAAAAGCTACCCATTCCAGTATTCTGACCTGGAGAATTCCATGGACTGTATAATCCATGGGGTTGCAAAGAGTTGGACATGACTGAGCAACTTTCATTCACTTACTCAAAGCTCATTCGATCTTCTCATTAATAAACAGACTTTAGCATTTTTTTTTCCTGGTGGTTCAGATGGTAAAGAATCTGCCTGCAATGCAGGAGACCAGGTTTGATCCCTGGGTCGGGAAGATCTTCTCAAGAAGGGAATGGCAACCCACTCCAGCATTCTTGCCTGGAGAATTCCATGGACAGAGAAGCCTGGCAGGCTGCAGTCCATGAGGTCACAGAGTCAGATACAACTGAGCGAGTAACACATACACAGTATTTTTCTAAAATAATCAGTTAAATAGAACATTTTTTTTTAAGTTCATGCTGAAAATTTTTTTAAACAGGCAGCATGTTGAAAACTAATTGTAGAAATTTAAACTCACACTCAGCCTCATTTTGGGCATGAGTTCTCCAAACTTTCTGCCCCCCTATGTCCTGTGTCCCCTTCAGTCTACTGCACCCCTCAGCCCTGCTCCTCATCAGATGTGGGGGTGGCCAGCAGCACCCAATGTGAAGGCTGCCCCTAGCTGGGGAGGGCGAGCCCCACACTCGAGCTCTCACCAGGGCTGGTGCTCTCCTCCCGCTCAGCCTCGTTCTCGCTTCGGCCACAGGTCTCATAGCCCAGGTCCTGGAGGTCCACCTGCACCTGCTTGCTGTCCTGCTTCACCGATGATCCACCTGCTTGGGAACAGACAGCAGGTGCTACAGAGGATCTAAATTTCCCACATACACTCTCATCCTCAGCAGCATGCACCCTGGCCCTTGGGGAGGTCCAGAGTGGGACCAGAGTGGGTTAGACGTTTCTTTGGACTGAGGTGAGAGAAGAAACATCTGCTCCAGGCAGCAGGACCTCTCTCCACCGGGTGAGCTTGTTCCCCATTGGTGATCCTACCTACAGATAACCTGGGCTTCCCTGGGACCAGACATGCTTAAGTCAGACATCGCATACTATCAACTCTACAAGCCCCAGGGAAACTAGCAAATGCTTTGTTCATGGGGGCTCAGGGAATGTTTGAATGGAGCAGAACTAATTCAGAGTTTCAAAGACACCAAGATCTGCACTGTTCTGTAAGTGTTATAAACATGACTGTTTTATGTTAAACTGATAAAAACTAAATAAAACTTTAAATCCCCAAACTGAATTAGCTACATTTCATGTTCTCCATAACCACATGTGCCGTAGATAAAGAACTTTTATATCACTGCAGAAGTTCTATGAGAAAGCACTGATTCTAGACCAACAACGATGATATACTTTTGAAGAGTGTAATGTGGTGAAAAGAAGAGCAGAAGAGAAACAACCAACATATGTTGAGAGAGGTAAGGCAGTTTGCTGACTGTACCAGAAATCAGTGAGGCTAGAAGTTAGCTCATTTCCTCCCTATGCTGTCACTGCAAACTTGCTTTATTCATTTATTTGTTTCTGTCATCTGCAAATTGAAGTTAAGTATCCGCTTCCATGGGCTTCCCTGGTGGCTCAGTGAAGAATCCACCTGCCAAAACAGGTGATGTGGATTCGATCCCTGGGTCAGGGAGATCCCCTGGAGATGGACCTGGCAACCCACTCCAGTATTCTTGCCTGGGAAATCCCAAGGACAGAAGAGCCTGGCAGGCTACAATCCATGGGGTTGTAAATGAGTTGGACACGATTTAGCGACTAAATAACAACAACAATCCACTTCCACAATGCTAAGGTCATAGTCAGGATTAAATTGGCCATGAGACTGGGAAGGAAGAGTGCAGTCTGCAAAGCATGAGCTTCTCAGGGAGAAGACAGGTGGTGGTGAACTTAAGACTTACTAAACATGACTCTGTACTTCTCCAGCTGGTTGGCCTGGGCAAAGACAGTGGCTTCTGAGATCAGCAGCTTCTCCTGGAGGTCCTGATAGCGCTGCTTGCACTGTGCCAACTGGGAGCGCAGGTGCTTCGTGGAGCCCGGGAGGCTAAACTCTGACTGCGGCCCAGGGTCATGGGTCTGGGGCTGGTCACCCAGCTGTGAAAAGAGCCAGCACAGGGTCAGGGCCCTCTGAGCTCCTCCCCAGGCAGTGGTGGCCGCTTCGCCTTGCGGGCCCTGTGTACTTCATCCATGTGTCTGTCGTTAACACTCCTCATTCCACTTGGCAGCTACTTGCTTTCCAGACTGAGCACCTGGAAAGCTGGGGTGATGTTTTATGCATCTCTGTTGCTACAGCACACAGCATAGTGCCACCCGAGTCTGTGAGGAACCCTCAGCAAATGCTTGTTCAATGGTTGAAAAGAGAAGGGGTGGAAACCTTCACTCATCTCTCCCTCCATTCCTACCCAGTTGTTCTCTCAGAGTCCTCCGCAATCCATTTTACTTAATCCTTAGCAGGCAATGGCACCCCACTCCAGTACTCTTGCCTGGAAAATCCCATGGATGTAGGAGCCTGGTGGGCTGCAGTCCATGGGGTTGCCAGAGTAGGACACGATTGAGCAACTTCACTTTCACTTTTCACTTTCATGCATTGGAGAAGGAAATGGCAACCCACTCCAGTGTTTTTGCCTGAAGAATCCCAGGGACAGGGGAGCCTGGTGGGCTGCCGTCTATGGGGTTGCACAGAGTCAGATACGACTGACACGACTTAGCAGCAGCAGCCTTATATTGCATCCTTTGGAAATGATCTGGTTTTGTGCCATCTCTCCCCACCATGTTGAATATCTGAAGGGCAGAGATGAAGTCTTATTGCCTGTTTCCAGTGCCTAGTGCCTAGTGTCTGGAAAATTAAGCACTCAAATATTTATGAAAGTTAATTACTCATGTAATATTCATGAGATAATGTTGTAAAAGAAGCCTTTCTAAAGGCTGGATGTTAGAGGAATATCATCACTACTACTTGTGGTGCAAAAGTGCCCTTCTCGTGGTACCTCCTGACCCACAGGGCAGACCTGCCTAAGGTAAAAATGGATATTTCCAGCCTTTCTCCAAGGGCTTTTCACCTAACCCCACACTTACTTGGTGAGCATCCACTGTGAGGGCAGCCCCAAGGCCAAGGCTCCGGGGCCTGGGGCACGGCCTTGTGGTCACACCCTCCTCTTCTAGGCACTGGTGCTTCCCAGGAGAGTAAACCAGCTCTGTGTTCATTCTGTTGATCTCCTTGGCCAGGTGCACAAGGAGCTCAGGATTAAGCTTACTAGTGCCTTCCTTGCTGCTCAGCACCAGCTGTTCTTTGAGGAGGTTGATGATATTGCGGGCATTCTTCAGTTTTCCCTGGACCTTTCTGAATTCAGCCTGAAGGCTATTCTCATTCAGACCCCCTTTGGCAACCACAGTCTCCACCATCGCCTCGCCCTTCTCCTTGTCTTCCTCAATCTCCCATCCATCAGACATTGCTTCTCCCATCTGCTCTTTCAGCTCTGCATTCTCAAGGCAAAGGCTCAGCATGGTGTTCCTGCAAGAAACATACACAGTCAGGGGCCGGGTCTGGTCTTGGCCTCATTTTCTAAGAGCCCGGTTAACCCACAACTCAGTCCATCAGAGACTCAGAGACACCCCAGTACATGAAGTGACCTCAGAGACCTATTAAAACATCCCTTATTGTATATACAAAGAAATAAAGGCTCAAGAAGAGCAGGAGATTCCCCACACTCCCATGAATACTTGGCAGCATTATCACTAAAAATCTTGGACTCAAGATACACAGTCAAAAAAAAAAAGATACACAGTCTACTTGTCTTTACCCACGCTTGCAACCTCAAGTTCTAATTTTCAGTGGCCTGTAGAATAAACAAGGATACTTACACTGTTAATAAAAAAGGACATTGCCTGGGAGAAAGTTATTATTATGTAGACTACAGTTCTATTAATTATCATCAGTCATTTTTCAACTACTGGATGAGAAACTGGGACCTAGGAACACAGAAGAAACAAACAACACTAACCAGAATTGTAGTCAAAGGTACTTATGTTAATTAGTTGCTTTCTATCTGGCTCCTGTGTTAGGAGATCGTCTTCATGAGAACAGGGAATCAGTCTGTCCTGTTCACCCAGTGTCCCCAGAGCCTCCACAGTGCCGGCTGCACATAGAATATTCATATTTGCTGAGAAGATATAATGGGCTAAACAACTAATTTTCACCAAGATATTCTGGTTGAGGCCTTTCTTCCCACCAAATCCTTTACTAGGATTGGATGGAAGCAATAAAAAGTGTGGCTTTAATAAGGCAATTTACTTAAAAAGGAAATTCACTTCATTGACTTAGTGGAGTCACTGGATGCTTACATGAAATTCCTAAGTGCTATGGTTAGTTCAGTGTCTGCGACTGAGAAGTTATATAATTCTGCTCTTATCAGCTGCAGACCCGAGGAATACTAACAGTAGAATCCTAGGAGGTCCTTGTTTAAAAAGCTTAAGAGCTAAGGCCTAAGAATCAACATTTTATTTAAGTTCCACAGGTGATTCTTTAGCATGTTAAATTGAGAACTGCTGACCAGAAGAGACAAAGGAAGTAGCTAATTCACAGCCTGAAGGACCAGCAGTTGGCTGTGCCTCTACACTGCGTTTCTCAGAATCCTAAAATTTTGGAATAGAGCAGAGCTTGTCTAAAGTGAATTAAGGATGAACATGGTTTAGGACATAGGAATCAGGGAGACTGTGAGAGTTTCCTCAATGGAGAAAAGGGGAACAGGTATTCTACTAAAACTGAGGTGTAACAGGGAAAGAAAGGGGTACATGTGTGGCATAAAGGATATTTAATGTTATGTCATAACTTTGTATTTGGGGGAAAACCCTGCTCTTTTCACAACACAAACTAACAAAAGCAATGCTCAACAAAATCTTCCCCAAAGAGAAGAATTACATAGAATTACGAACTACACAGTCTATTTTCTACAGTATCAGTGGTGCTTCTATATTCAGCTGTGGGATCGAAAGAAATGTACTGTTCTCACCCATGATAGCACAACAAAGTTTACACATAAGTTTAAATCAAACTTAAGCTTAGCTTACGTAGAATTTAAGATGATAAATATCATGATGATTCAGAGTAAAAGAACCAGAACAAAGGATGAATGCAAGAGTATTTCAAAAAATGTTTGATAAAGTATATAGGAGAAAAGGCTTAGAATTTAATATGTGGGAGCCAGGGATCTTGCCATGGACTATTATGCAAACTTGAGCAAGTTTGCTCGAACTTTTTAGGCCTGAGGTTCCTTAACAGTAAAAAGGTACATTGTGCTAGATGTCAAAGTACTAATACTAATATTATTCTAGGACTCAGGGACATTTAAGTGGCACACAATAGGCAGGGAAACTATAGGGTATGGATTAGAAGCTGCTCATATGCACAGCTGTGTTCTAAACAGCAGGCCATGATGATTGTGACCCTCATGGACAAATGAGTGAGTGGATTATCCCTATGCTATCGGCATGTTTTCCAAGCTTCTTTTGGGGGCGAGGGGAAAGACTAAAGGCAGGGTCATCCTAGCCAATGAATAAGTTACTCCCCACTTTTGCAAAGTAAATAAAACAGAAGAGATTATTAAAATTGTTTTTATAATTAAAATTATAAAAATTCCACAATTTAAGGATTTGTGCTGCTGAGAGACAGATGAGTGGAGGCTCTGTGTAAACCCTCCTCCTCATGGACTGTTCTGGTTCTGCACACAGCAGTGAAGCATCTTGGGTAGCAGGAGATTCCTTACACATTACAGTCAATTCAAAAGAGCAATACCAGTCATACAAGTGGGAGATTTCCACTTGTGACTGTCATACGTATAGCAGATAACGGGCATTTTTATATTGAACTAAGACCAGATTTATTTGAATAGTTCATATGGTAATTATTGATAATCACCATTATTCAGGGCTTCCCAGGTGGCTCAGTGGTAAAGAATCCACCTGCTAATGCAGGAGATGCAAGAGACATGGGTTTGATCCCTGGGTCGGGAAGATCCCCTGGAGGAGGAAATGGCACTCACTCCAGCATCCTTGCCTGGGAAATCCCATGGACAGAGGAGCCTGGTGGGCTACAGTCCATAGCATCACAAAGAGTCAGACAGGGAGCATGTACGCACACACACATGCATTATCTAGTATTATTAACTTTTCTAAGAATCTGTAGAACGATGCATGCATGGAGCCTGGGATATGGACCAAGAAGCCCCATGGTGGCACGAATTCCTTGGCTGCAGCAATATGGTCCCTTGGCTACAGCAGCCTCTCAATCAGCAGGCTCCTCTACTCTGGGGCATGTCCTACCTGATGTGGGCCACAGAGGAGAATCCTGCTTCCTCGATTTGAGCCTTTAGCTCCTTCAGTTCCCCCTCAGCTTTCCTCTTCTCCTCTAAGTGCCGGTGAATTTCAGCCCTCAGGTGGAGCATTTCCTCCTGAAGACCCCTGTTATTGTCCCCTCCTGTCAGAGAAGGAGGAGCAAGAGACACATTCTGGGTCTCCACAGCTGCCCGGCTTTTCTCCAACGCCACCTTGATGAGCTGAAAGAAAACCATAGTTTAAAGAAGTTAGTTCACTAAGAGGGTCTATGAGGAACATCAGAGCACAAAGGCAGCCTTTAAAAGGACCAAAAAAGGTAAACCTCCCTCCTAGGACTTTCCTAACCAAGGGTCCCTGGAGACTGGTTGCGGTGAGAGGATGCACCACACAAGCAGGGAGAATTTTTGCCATGGGCAGCAGGAAGAAATTGCAGAGGTGGGTGAGGAAAAATCACAACCGCACAACAAACTTAAATGCAAACAGATGAGGTTTAAAGAGGACTGGAGAGTGTGGATGCTCTGATTCTTCTCTGTCTGGGGGGACAGAGTTCCTTGGGAGCCTTCTCACAAGACAAAAAGGTTCATCAGCTCCACAACACTCGAGTCCTTGACTGCAAAGATCATGGCTAAGATACCAGAGCTCAAAGCCTGAGGCTGGGCCTGTAACTCAGACTCTGACAAGGATGATTCTGAGGAAGGATCTGGGCACTCAGGAGTCATAACCAGAGAAATAGGGTATGGGTGGAGTTACAGGTGAGACAAAGAAACTAATTTCATTGGCAGCAGAAGAATCACAATAGTCAGTGAGAGGTTAAAGTTGAGGCCACCTAGATGGGATGGGATGGATAAGAGGAGGGTTTGGGGGAGAATGGAAACATGTATATGTACGGCTGAGTCCTTCTGCTGCCCACCTGAAACTTTTACAACATTGTTAATTGGCTATACTCCAATATAAAACAGAAAGTTGAATAAAATTTTAAAAAATAAAATAAAATGAGGCCACCTGTCTAGCAACCACCTTCTCTGTTGGCTAACACTCTGTGCTGATGCTGCCAGCCAAACTCTCTCTACAGATCTAAGCGAGTGAGAAGAAAACAAGCAGAAACAATTTCCCATCACCTTTGGTTTTTGAAGATACTCTTGAAGTTACTCCTTAATATTTCAACAAAAGCAGACTGTATGGTTTTTTCCTCAAATAACAATTTTTTAACTTTTAAACTTTTTTTACTGTTTGTCTTAGGCTCCTCTCCAGCTTTTTTATCATGCTCTTTAAAGTGAAGAAACCAAAACCTGAGTATGATAACCTACTTAGTGTATGAACAATTATTTTAGTACATTAATTTCTTGCCTGTCAAATATTAATCTTATACCCCAGTGTCATAATGGCTTCTTTTTCCTTTCAATGGCAGCATTTTGGTGTTTTGCTTAACTTGAGGTTGATTTTTTTTTTTTTGTTTTTTTTTTTTTTTTGAGGTTGATTTTGACCTCCCAATTTTTCACCTCTCCACACAGCTATCTCTGGGTCATGTTTTATCTCTATAAATATAGTGACTTGTACCTGTCACAAATCCGTTCTGACTACAAAGAACCATTAACAATCATCAATATTATCAAAATATTTATGTGCATCTCCATAAATCACATAGTGGCCACTTGATTAGGAATGACTTGTAGAATTAATTATAAACTTGATTCCTTCAATTAGATCAGGAATATATTGAACAAAACAGGACTCAGAGGAGCTTAAATGAATCAGTGATTAATAGATCTGCTTGGCTTGGCTCAAAGCCGCTGACTGTTGCTTTGGACCTCGTAACAGCATGCTAAAATCTAAGTTTCAGGTGCGCAGTGGGGTGATTCATGGCGTGTATGTGTAAAGCGTTTGGTAGCACAGCAGTGGAGGTTGTGAAGAAATGTGCAAGTTCTGCCCTCGATGAAGAAAGGAGAAGCTGCCCACATGTGCTTATTTCCCAGCACCCATCCCACCTGCAGCTGTAAGCCTGAGATCTGGGAGGCTCCTGAGAACGTCTCTATGGCTCTGCTGCCAGGCTTAGACTGGTGGCCATTCCTGCATGTGCCACGAAGCACTTGGGACAAAAGGGTTTCTACGCCCCACACTAAGGAGGAGGGCTGGATAAAACCACTTTGAAAGCTTATGACCTAACCTTTCATTTAAATTATGTGACATTATCTTTCTACATAAACTCTTTGCAACTGATTTACCTAAAATAAACACTGCCATCAGCCTTGAATATGGACAGTTATTCTTTGCTGTTAATAAAGGGTGCTCGGTTGCTCAGTTGTGTTTGTCTCTTTGGGGCCCCAAAGACGGGGGTCCTCTCTTGATGGAATTTTCCAGGCAAGAATACTGGAGTGGGTTGCCATTTCCTACTCCAGGGAAACCTTAAGGGTTCCTTCTGCTTAAAAATAGTGTCTAATTTTAATGATGCCATCTATTTTTTAAGTGCCTTCTGGATGTATGTTATCATTTATTGATTTAAATACACTGGCTTTCTTTAAAAAGGGAACATAAGACCCATGGAATGTTAATACCAAAAGGGACCATATGGTTTATCTGGTCTGATTTCTTACTTTTAAATGAGAAAACAGAGATCTGATTTGTTCCCAGGCTAATCTGACTTTTCATATTTCAGTGTTCAAGGGAGTTTACTTTGGCTGCTTTGTCTTTAAAATTTAAATGTAAATGCATGAAAAGTGACTCAGAATCTAGCACTTATTCTTTTTTCTTTATCATCTATAGAAAGCTAATATTTCTATTCTTTTTCCTCAAGCAAAATCCCAGGGCGTCAGCATATGCAATAGTGGTATGAATCCTTTAGTTCTATTGTTAGAACTCATAAACTATTGTTGCTGTTGTTGTTTTTCACATTTCCTAATTCTTCTGTTCTATTGCTTCCATGGTATAATTCAACTTTTTGGTGTGCTGGTTTTCCATTTGCCCCAAAGAAGTCAATGTGTGAACCTGATCTCTTATTTGAATAGAATGGCTTTGTTTTAGCCCTATTGCTCCACACCTCCCACCATGTATTCAGTTCTCAGACAACATTAGGGTATTAAAAATGACCTTTTTTCAAGTTCATCACTGCTTTTCTCTCTTTTGCATTTGCAACTCTTGATTAATTTTCTCTATTGCAAAAGTTCAAATGAAGAAAGACAATGATGATCAGTTTCTTTCACAGGAATTTCCTAGGTATTATAGATCTTACATTTGATTGAGAATGGAATTGTGTGAGAGATACCTGGGGGAAATTATCATTATGGCCAGACCTGAAACTTCTTGAGGAGGGTGAGTCCAAAAATAAAGATGGAGCAATATGCTTTGGCCAAAAGTTGGTTCTTGCCTTAAGAGGAACATAAAGTTGGATGGATATGTTTGTAACAGGAAGTGTGTGTATGCCTGAGGCAGGAAGGGAACTTGGTGTTGGGAACAAGGCCTACTCCCAAGGACACAACTAGGAGAAGCTCAGAGCACAAGCTTAAAGGACCAGTTCCCTGGAAACAAGCATATACCTTTTTGAGAGTCTGGACACAAGACAGTTATGATAAAACAAGCTTTATTTAATTGGTAGCAGGAGAACCACGCCCACAACCCTCAGAAAACTTACTTGCTGTAAGTTTACAATGATTTCACATACCTCCTTCGCAGAACTGAAGACTGACTCTCAAGGAAAGGAGGTGCAAAGAAAAACAGTGCTTACCCAAGATATTCTTTCATCCAACAGATAAACACTTGTCTAATTTATTAAGTATCTCCTATGCCAAGTGATTGGAGAAGGAAATGGCAACCCACTCCAGTATTCTTGCCCGCAGGATCCCATAGACAGAGGAACCTGGAAGGCTACAGTCCATGGGGTTGCAAAGAGTCAGACACAAGTGAGGCAACTGAACACTTGCCAATGGATAGGGAAGACATTGCAGGGGAAGTACAGATGCCCCAGTGTAACAGTTTATTCCAGGGTTGGACTGACCTCAGAATGTAGTCTGATCATTTCTCCACACTCAGCTATAGGAAAAAGAAGGTTGAGGAAGAAGTGACTTTACAAACCAGTCTGCCTATAACTGAGAATCAGAGTGCAGAACTCCTACTATCACGCATAGTTTGGACCATATCTGGCTTTTTCCATATCTGTGGCTCCTGTTCATATATTCTGAAGTTAATAATCATCAGAGTCAGCTTGACAGCTGACATCCCAGTCAAGTTCCAAGTGAGAATGGATATTTTCACATCCTGCAGACCCTTCTCTCCCACCCAAGACCCTCAACGCAATCAGGGAGTGTGGGGCAAGGTGAGGGACTGGCCCAGAGGTGCAACGGAGCACATAAGTAAAGTCACAAGCACTGGTTAGGAGGACTCAGCAGCCATCCAAGCAAAAAGAGAAGTGGGGCTCATGCAGGAACTCAAGGGAAAAGGTAGGGCCAGGTGTGTCTAGAGCAACACAAAGGGGGTCTTGGTAGGAGGTAGAGAAACTGTGTTGAGAATGGGAGGTGTTCCAGACAACTGCTTATGTCCTCAAGAGTCAAAGACTGTGCCCAGTTCTGTGAGGTTTGGGTACTGCTCACATGGGTCTTCTGTAGGACTATTAGATGTGCCTCCTCTTTCTCTTGTGCAGAAGATGAAGAGGCAGGCTCCTTTCCCCCATAGTTTTCCCAACTGCTCCAAGGAAGCTATCCCTGGAAATGGCCAGCTGCTTCTGCAGAACAACAGATACCAATGATCCACTTGCTCCTGAAAAACTCCAAAATTTACATGCCTGGTCCCTTTAGGACACGGGATTGCCAAATATCCGTGGGCAAGGTGAAGACACAGAGGAGTTCCAGAGGATGCTATGGGATCACTCTCGGTGACTGAGCTCCAGGACATTCTACCCTTGAACTCGAGAAAATGCTGGTTACACCTTCACTGATGGCCAATGAGAACAGTGTTTCAGCCTTGGGTATCACATTCTGAGGTCTGACCAGGACTTGCTCTTGAAGTGTCATCTGCTGGTCACTGACGCATCACCACCTGAGCAGTCAGGTGCCCAACAAAGTTCTCTTTTATATAGTGAGACTTCCCCGGAAATGAGCCTGGTTTTGGAAGCATTCCAGTCCTCTTGTAGTTCCTCAGAGAGCACTCTCCTGAAGCAGGGGCCAGCCTGCCACCTCCCCAAGTGGTCCTTTGCTGACTGTCTTCTGGGATGTGTTTCGGTTACAAAAGCCCAAGATGGTAAGTGTCCATGGTTTTGTTGTGAGTAAAAATTCTTCTGAAGCTATAGCTATAGATGGTACATAGGGGCAAAGGAGGGCAAGGAGGGCAGGAAGGGGCAGGGAGCAGGAACACGAGATACAAGGAGGAAAAAGGGTGGATTGGAAAGAAAAATGGAGTGAGAATGGGGGTTGGGAAAGGTGGCTGGGAAGCTTAGGGAGAGCAGGAAGAAGGCAGGGAAGTACTTTATGCACAAAGAGAGCTTCTCACGCCAGGCCCACGAAGGCTGCAGAAGACCACCAGTCCCCGAAGGGCTCTGAGCCCTCCACCCCAGGACCCCAGGGCCTGGCTCGGACTTACTTGCTGGTGGCTGTTGTGTGCAGCCTCCTCCTCGATACTGTCGGTGAACTCCGTGCTCGCATCCTCGGTGTCATCCCCTGCAGCTGTACCTAGGAGTGGGTCCAGAAGAGAAAGGTGACTCCCTTCGCAGGTACCTTCCAGACAGCAGCTTAGATTACACTCATTTCGCCATCCACCTCTGATTTCTTCCCTTCCCCACAGAGCGGCCCCCTTGCCGGCAGGGCCAACAGGGAAGGCAGCACCAACAGTGTAGAAAAGCAGATCACTGATACTACGTAACTAACACTCCAGCTTAAACCTCAAAAAGTAAGCTGGCTTCAACTGCACAGCTGTTAGACTGTCAGACTAAATGGTTACCCCTCTCACTTATTTCCAGAAACCCTGAATTATTTCCTTCCTGCCACCATGTAATAATTTTCTAGAGTGTGACATGGACCCAATGTGATAACTTTTTCCCACCACTGATTGCGGAGAGGGTCCCCGATATCCTTGGGATCAGGGCAGCCCTGCTCCCCTCACACGTTTCCATTGTTGGGATCAGTCGTGCGTGGGGTGATTACCTCGATGAGGAACCTTCTTGCAAAGGTCTTGTGTCCTACGGCAGCTCAGGTCTAGTCCAGCCCCAGGGCTGAGAATGGTTCAGCCGTTTCCTAACCCCTTCTTCTTACCTCCCCTCCTCCCATCTCCCTCAAACCCTTGTCCAGTGCCAACATCCTGTGCCTGAAGGGTTTCTTGCACCATTTTGTCTAAAAGGAATTTAATCCATTCATTCACTCACCAAAAATGAACACGGTCACCCTGGGACACAAACATCTATGCCCCACGC
Organism: Muntiacus reevesi; assembly: GCF_963930625.1. NCBI lineage: Eukaryota > Metazoa > Chordata > Mammalia > Artiodactyla > Cervidae > Muntiacus > Muntiacus reevesi. Next base: position 85,331,093 of record NC_089249.1, read on the forward strand.
TAAGGGACAAGTAGCTGCAGTTCATGGTCTAGATATATGTCTAGGGCAGCGCTGACCAACAGAAGTTTTTGCAATTTTATGCCTCCACTGTTCAGTTCAGTAGACACTAGTCACACGTGGCTACTGAATCCGAGGAAATGGTTTTTCCCCAAACATCTAAAAGTAAAATATTCTTTTAAAAAATATTACCCTGTTACGTCTAATCCTGTGAAGAAATTTTGGCTGGCACTGAGAGAATTAGTAGCAATACAAAGAATTACTATTTTCATAATTTTGTATCTGAAATTATGGATACTGCTTAAAAGAATTTTCATTAAATTTTTTCCTTATAATAGTCCCAATGTTATGTCTATCTTTTAAAATGTAATTCAAATAGTCACACACATGGCTGGTGGCTGCCATATCAGACAGCACAAATAGAGGGTGTTCCTTCTTCTTCACATGTGTAAAAATAAGACTGTTCATCAAATTTTAGATTAAGACCTATGGCTCACATTACTGATTTCTTCTGAAAATGTAGGAATTTATAATGGAATTTTCTGGACACCAAAGAAAATGTATCACTGATACTCCTTGGGTCTTACAGAACTTGCACAAGTTAGAGAACCCTGAGATCCAGTTCTGACCCTGGCCTCGGAAACCAACCTGTTACAACTCCTCTTCTGGCTGCTGGGTAACCTGAGCCTCAGAGATTAGGCAGCTTGACCACAGTTACATAGCTAGCCCTGTATAAGAGCCATGCCAAGTTGGCAAGTCTCTGGACTTTCAGGCAGAGACCACTCACTGTTCCTTCTGGTGACAAGTCAGATTTTTGTCTCCTCCTCCAAGAGCAGAGAACCTGCTCCTGAGCTCGCACACCATGAATGAAAGGCTCTGCATAAATAATTCACTACCCTCTACAGGCAAGGTGAGCAGGGGCAGCTCACAGCTACACTCCATCTCTTGGCATCTGCAAGGTTACGCCAGGGTACTTGCAATGGCCCCAGCCAATCTTATGAAAAAGTACTAAAAGCATGTTGTCCTAACAGCTTGATTTTATGACTCATTTGCTGATCTTTACCGTGAATGTTGTGTTAACTTTGGACCAAGGCAGTTCCCTATTCAGCCCTACTCACAAGGAGACACCTTTACCACTTGGCATCTTTAGAGCTCTGTGGCAGACTGTTGTAGAATGGAGAGTTCCAATACATACTTTTTTAAACCAGCCCCATCTCATTCAGGACACTGGTTGTGTAGAGCTGAATGAACACACTTCCTAAGCTGTGGCTGCTTTGAGAACTCATTGAATCCAGGATGTTAATTCACTTGAGGACAACTGTGTTGTATTATGCTCACTTTGAATAACAATAGTGTTGTTCACTATTCCCTGAACAATAGAGATCAGAACCTTTTTTTCTTTCTTTGCAAAGAAAATGAATTGTTCCACTGAGTGACAGACTAAAAAAACACACATTTCATATTGTTTCCCTTCTGAGCATTGAAAAGAATAACCTGTGGTTGAAGAAAGTTCAGCTCTATGAGGTCAGGATCCTCACCCCCACCCACCCCATACCACACTGGGCTCACACTCTACGATGCTTCCTGTATAGGATTTCAGAAGTAAGGTAAGTGGAGATTAGAAAGGGTGATTGTCACTGGCCTTGAAGGCTTCTGTCTAATCCTTTCTGCCCTCCACTTACCTTTGTTGACCTTTCTAATGCCACATCTGCCTTTCTTATTAATAATGTTCTCTCTTTAATTCACTCTGGGGCAGGATGCCATGATTTTGACTTCATCAAGAGTTAAATGGAGACAAAGCAAAAATACCATTTCATCCTGACACTCTACTGCATAGGGGTTTTGTTTTCCTTATTCATTGTCTCAGTAGCAGCAGTCTGCGGTACTTCCTCCAGGGCAGCTTGAAGGGTTCCTTAATCTTTACCAATTTGGATGCAAAAGGCCTTTTTGAATGCGTTAGTTTGATAGGTAAATTTTTAAAATATATATAGAAAATATTAAATTAAGTTATCCCACGCAAAGTCCTACCTGTAAGTTTACGTAGACAAGCCTCTGCTGTTACCATTTCTGGCTTTTAAAATGACAATAAGAACTTCTCTTTTATGGAGAATATCCTTTTCTAAGCTTTTACAAAGCAACAAAACACTATCCTCAGAACTATAAATTTCTAATTTAAAGGTACTATAGTTTATATTCATGAAGTTATTGCTTATGTTTGATAAATATGAAATAAAATGTTCTGCCACCTTTAGAACTACTGAAAGCTAAGAATCTGTTCATTCAAATTTAACTTGCCTCTCGATCTCCAGGGTAAGTTTTACAAGTTAGACTGGAAATTTTATTAAAAACTTTTATTTGAGGCTTCAATAACAGTTCTCAAGTTGTTGTTCTCCCAAGTTTCAAGGCCCTGAATCACACATAAGGAGGTGCTACCAAAACTTCCCTCTCTTGAAGAATTATTGTCTATCAACTATCTGACTCTATAAAGTACATAGAAATAAACTTCTAAAATACAATACTTTAAAATCTTTGGGCAAAATTTAAGTGGAATGAAAATATAAGGTCTTTTTTATCACAGAGGCAAAAAGTCATATTTTTGTGCTTTTTAAATTGAGGATGGCATAATTATTGAGAACATGGACTCTAGAGCCAGACTGACTAGGTTAGATTTCTACCTGCATCATTAGTTATGTGACTTTAGACAAATCCTTTTCATAACTCAGTTCCCTCACTTCTTAGGGTTAATAGTAATATCCACTCCATATACTTTTCAGCTATAAAGAGTTTGGTGACTTTGAAGTGCTTGAAACAGTGCTTGGCATACATTCAGTATATTCTTTATTATTACTATTTTACAATATTATTGGCAAACTGGTTTATGTGCTAGAAAGTGGAGAGTTGAAAAAGGCCATAAAACCTAAATGTACTCAGCAGAACACTCAGAGGTAGAGAATCCGCCTGCCAATGCAGGAGACACAGGTTTGATCCCTGGGTCGGGAAGGTCCCCTGGAGGAGGAAATGGCAATCCATTCCAGTATTCTTGCCTGGGAAATCCCATGAACAGAGGAGTCTGGTGGACCACAGTCCATGGGGTCACAAGAGTTGGAGAGAACTGAGTGACTAAACAACAACAGTGTTTTCAGGGGATGATCTTAAGTCTATTTGAGCTTAAGTCTACCTCTTCACAGCTGACTATGGAAATTTGAAGTAACACTCTTAAGTCCTTCCTACTTTGCAGGACAGTTGAAAAAAACACAGATCTACCAGTAGATTAAGATGAACTCTTGAATAAGTGTTTTAACAAATAGGATTAATCATTATTAAATAATAACTCCTTAAAACTCCATCATGCACAAATAAACCTTGAGGGAAAGTCATGAAATGTTATTTTAATTCTTCAGTAATGAGCCCCAACCTGGCTGCAACAAGAGCATTTTCTCCAAATTCTACTCTACGGTCATTCTTGTTTTCTTTTAAAGCCATTTATATGCAACCAACAGAAAAAGAGTAATATATTCCTATAAAGTTACTCAGAACACAGGAGTCATAGCTGACTAATTTTGAAAGGTGATTTAAAGAGCTAAACTTTATAGCATGAACAAGTTTGCAGTAACAAATGCCAGGTTCTTTATGTCCTTGGGCCCACCTCCCTTACTCTTAGGCACTCTACCATGAAATTATAAGAACTTTCACCTGTTCACCTCATGAACCAACTATTGATGACTTAAATATCATGATCCTACATGAGAGGATCAAAGAAAAAAGGTCTCCTATCAAACTGCAATTCTACCTGCATCCATTCCCTTATAAAACCATAAGAAAACTAAGATTTCATACAGTCTTCCATAAGCTTCTCCTGAGGAAAAAAAAAATTCTTTAACTAGACATTCTAACATTTGGAACCAAAGTAGCTAGGGAAAAAAAAACAAAACTTGTCTGCAATCAAGTTCCTTTATGGTGTATCTTTGTCTTTAAATCACAGTATCTCTTAGGTACCCTTCCAAGCTTACAAGCTTGTAATTGAGAAGGCAACTGTTTTCCATGACTTAAAATTCTGTAATGTCAAGGAATTCTTCCTTCTATGATATCTTTGTTCCTCAAAGAACACAAGAAACAGGCCTTTCCAGAACGTACACAGGATCAGCACCACCCATCGTAACAATTGTTCAGTTGCTCAGCTGTGTCCGACTCTTTGAGACCCCATGAGCTGTAGCACGCCAGGCTTCCCTGTCTTTCACTGTCTCCTGGATAGCTCAAAACAACAGGCTCCTCAAATTTTCATCCCACTTTCCACTACTCTCCTTCAGCAAGCAGAGCAGGAAGGGTTTTTTAAGGTAAAGTAATCCATTTCACATTTCTAGGGGGAGTTTAATGCTGTTTCTTTAGCCTCATTTCCTTGAGAGTAGAAAAGTTCAGGTTTCCTCTGTTTCCTTCCTTTAGTTAAATAAATACAAAGGCATTCACTTATTTCAGAGCCTTATTTAACTTGGAGTTTTAATACAATCATCAATAGACTGGTTCTCCTATAAGGGGAAAAAAGATAAAGAGCTTTCTCTACTTTTCTCATTAATCTTTTAAGAATGAAACCAAATAATTAGTTTGGCCTTTGATACTTTTATTGGATAAGTAACAGTTTTGTGTTTCAACTAAAATAGCTGAAATTCTAACACTTATATATAAAAAAGTACATGCTCCATGCTAGCATAAATGTTAATACAGTTTAACAGAACACAGTGCCATGAAGAAATGAAAACTTACAGCTTGTTTTGGTGGGGAAATAGGCCTAAAATGATCTAGTGCCAAGTTACTGGATGTAACATGTTACTTCCTTCTTCATCTAAATTGTTATGAATCACTTTAATTTTTCTCAACAGCCCTAAGATCAACTTCAAGTGGTTAAAAAGTAAACCTGCTTTTATTAATCAAATTGATCATACTTAGTGGAAACAGACAAATTCATGGTTTATAAAACATACTTGTATATACACATGCCTCCAAAGTTTACAGACTGAGAGGGGTATTTCAAAGCAATTATTTTGAAATCACAAAAGGAAGCACTGTCTATTCATGTTATACACTAAAAACAAACCTACATGCATTTGCAAGACAATCATGAGTTCTCAAAGGGAACAAGGAAGTCGATTTGGTTCATGTACTTAACAACCATACTCTTCATTATTATTTTAGAGCAAACATTTTCTGATGTTGCTGAACTTTTTATTTTATCCTTCCAGCTTTAGCAAGAAGAAAACAGTATGATAAAGATTTTCATTTCTGGAATTTGGCTTTAAATAACAAAAAGGGAAAGTAATGCAAAAAGAATTAGTATGTCACTTTATAAGTTTAATTACTCTTATTTGAAATCTGATAAAATTAGTATTGTTAGCGCTGCAGTTTTATGTCTCTCTTCCACTTCCCATCCTTTGTTGGAAGCAAATTACAAACACTGATTTTTTATTTGGGAAATTTATCCTGGCTCATTGATGATATGGGAAGAAGTTGAGGACTTACCTTCTGTCAATACTCACACTACTTACAATCTATATGGTTGTCTTTTTAATTGTAATAAAAATGATTTAACAAAGTTAATTGCTCCAAATGTCTAGTGACAAGCTGGCTTAAATCCATATTCCAAAATGCAGTAAGACACAGAAACGATCACCCCACAGAAATTATTCTGCTGTCCTGGCCTGTTGACGCATTCCTTCTGTTTTTGTTATTTGGTTGCCTTACAGGAGGGCCATACTCCCAGCTATATTTTTCTGCAGTACAAATGATTCTGCAGTACAAAAGGTAGAAGAATAAAAGCTCTCTGAGCTTCACCCCAATGAGAAATGAGAGAAAATTCTCTAAATGTTTGTGTCTCACAGGATATTAGTACCTGATAAACAAAGCTAATTTCACTTATCACACCTCTAGCACCATTTCTACAAGGCAGGATGGAAAATGAACTTAAAAAGTGTGTGAGTCACTATATTCCTTCCCTACGCTCTACGAAGTCTGTCACATATCCTTGCACATTGGCTGTAGAATTACTAGTGAGACCCTAGTTGAAGAAGCAACTTGAGTTTTTCAGGGATGTGAAGATTCTGTGACTTAAAAAAAAAAAAAAGAAAGAAAGAAAATGACCAATAAGTCAGAAAACAATAACTTGATCATATCAACAGGAACTAGAATTTTCTAATACCAGCTCAAAGAAAGCAAAGATATTAAATAACTGCTTCCTCTAGGGCTTATACTCCAAAGGGAAGTGATTTTAGGTAGGTCATTTATTCCTCAATGAAAGGAGCAATTTGGGGTGTAATCTGATCTGTTTCTCCTTGTCCTAATCAGAGGATTCTAGATCCAACTGAAGCAGAGAGAGGAAGAAGATGACTGAAGCAGAGAGAACTGAAATCAATTTTCTTGAACTATTTTGAAGCTATGAATCAAACCTCTCAACCAGACACTGGATTAGAAGTGTAAGCAAACATAAAAGTGATAGGCCTTTTATAGAAATCTGCCACTGGGGTCATTATAAATGGTGCAAATAGAATAAACTAAAGAACCTCCTCAGGAAACTTATGGCTTGGATCTACTATCCTATCCAGGTCAAGATTTTCTTGATCTTTCACAGATCTTTTACTGTACATAATGACAAAGACAAATCTTTTAAAAATACAAATGAGGAAGCAAAAGAAATGAAAATAACTGCTGCTGTCCACAAATGAATTGAAGAGAAGTGGGTGTGGGAGGGGGCGGGAGGTGGGGGAGTAAGGATAAGAGTACACCTGATCAAAGTTAAAGGCTGACAATATTAAAACAGTCCCATCAGGCCTTTCCAAAAAAGTTACTGTAACTTTACTAAATAGTTAAAAAGAGAACACCAGAAAAATGCTGATTTATATTAGGTATCATCAATTATCAGACTTCAATGATACAGTTTAATCCTGTAATAGTAAAGAGTTTAAAGGAAATATCTATCAAAAGGACTTCCATTTCACTCATTAAATAAATCTTCTTGGAGGTCCTGTTCAACTCTTTAGTTTCTAAAAACTATATAGACTTCAACTGCCCTGACCTCTTACAACCACTGCAACCAGAAAGGAAATATGTGAAAGACCAAATTTATCAATACAGATTTTTCTGAAGTTTAAGTTCTATGTTTGCAATTAAGCACAGTCTGAATGAGAATTTAACTTCATTTTCTTTCACTTTTTTCCCCCTTCAAACACAAGGTTCTATAAGCACACAATGCTTTATCTAAAGTTATTGTAATATTGAAAAACACCTGGCAAAGGTAGAACAATTCAGTAAGAGAAAAGGTCTGTGCTCCTAAAGAGGGAATGGAATCTTATTATAGTATGCTAAATACAAGTATATAAATGAAGGGGCCAAAGCATCAACTACCTGTGGGATACAGAACAAAATTCATTAGAATCATATTCTCTAATAAGATGCCAAATTATCACACAAAATTGTTAGACTGGCAAACTCTCCTCAGTTAGCACTGTTCGCAAGCCTTATTCCAACTATATAGACCAGAAAGTCAGAACCAGATTTTAGTCACATCTATGGTATCAAGATCAAACTTCTAACTTCTGTGCCACTAAATCCCTTAACTTTCTAAAATGTTTCCTAAGGACCAATATCAAAGGTAAGTAACTACAGCCCAAGTTACTCCATCTTTTCAGGATCCAAATCAGGACTAGAGTTCACTTTCTATGTCCCCCTAATCTATGTATTTTGTTAATTTTTTGGTAGGAAGTTGGGTTTCTCATTATTCATTCCACCACCTTAACATTTCTAACATTTAGCAAGTGTTTAAGATAACAAGGGAAATTCCTACTCTTGTAGGATGACAGAAATAGAAGTACTAGCTTACCTAAATTACTATCAGGTACTATTACTACCTAAATTATAATCACTATGAGCCATTAGAAGCCAAATATCACCCAGGAAACTTAGCACCACTGGTCTATTATTAAAAATAAGAAAAGTCATTTCCTAAATGCTTTGTAATCATGTGACAGGCTAGTCTTTGGTGGGTTGCTATTTCTACAGCTTCATTACCTGTTTCTTTACTTCTAGAATGTTACAAAAAGCTTTGTGCCGGAAAGGATCACTAAAAACTGGAAGACTAAGAAAAAATGGATGATTCGGCTTATACTTCCTATCTCCTTTATTAAATGACACCTTTTCCCCTCAAAGCAAGCCCATTAAAACTGGAAAGCATGTCCATTTAAGAGGAAGCTTATGGCTACCAATCTTTTGCAAATTACTTAATCAGAGAATTCCAGGATGTTTCTCCAGGAAAATATTTTCTTCCCTGTCCACTTTAGAGTGACTGATGCTCTGTTACAGGTGTTGCTGAGGTTACAGAAACTCGGACGAAATTTAGAATGTAAACAAGCCATGTCAGCACATGAACGTGAAAGAAGTTAAATGTCATGTAAAAAAATGGGAGGCAAAAAAGAAAAACCATTGTGCTCTGCCTAGTTTAGAAAGGGTACTCAGTTACATTTATGGCGCTAAAGAGCCTCAATCCCTAGTTCCAAATTCCATGTTTAAAATCTGAAACCTCAGCTTCTAAGCTAGGAAAATTATATCCAGCAGAAATAACAAATTTCATGAGCTTGCAAAGCTCCACAGTAACCTTGGTTAGTTATTTTTTATTGATATTTAAAATATCAATTACATTGATATTTAAGATACCAGAAGGGTATCTAAAGGGCCCCCTTTCTTACTTCCATCACGTTGCGATAACAAAACATTGAGACAATGACCAAAACGTAGAAAGATGTGTGACATTTCTTTCTAAACTATTTAAACACATCAAAGCCAGAAGCCTATTAGTTGTTTTAATAAGGAGAAATGCAGAAGCACTAAAAAGTGAAAAATATAGTACTCCAACTAGTGCCACTACCGAATGAAAAAAATACAAGTAGGCTATTCTGACCATAATGAGTTATTTGGTGAAATACTGAACTTGAAAGGGGACATTACATTTGAAATTATCCTTTTATGTGGAGGATCCTGACCCTGAAAGACCTGGGAGCTTTCTTAAAGGTATGTTCTGACTAAATATTATATGCTTGGCTTAAAGAAAAAAAACATTAATGTAATTTAATCTGCATCTAATCTCTTTTCACTGTCATTCAATAATCAACTCTGAAACAATATTAGAGATAAAGGTTTACTATAAATGTTTTAACAGTCTTTGCCTCTGCTCTTTAATTTGGCCTTCTCAATACTTTCAGTCTACTACTGCAAGTCTTAGCTTTGATTACCTTCTAAGGATTATACCATTTCTGCAGAGTCATTCTTACAGACTCTCATTCTCTCTCTCATCTTGAACCTTTGATTAAAAAATTGCTCTCACTCAAAGAGCAGGAGTTGATCAAATGGCAAAAAAAAATACACACACATGCATTTATGACATGATATGGAATATATGAAATGGATTGTGAAAGTGGGGGAGGAATAAACTTTATTGGCCCATAGAAGGGATGAGGGAAAAGAAGGAAGGGGGGTGGTGAGGAAACTAAAATGGAATGATATTATAGTGTGCAAATATACCTTGTAACCTCCACCATTCAACTTAGAGACAGTTACGAACAGTGAAATACAGGTAGACTAAGTGAGTTTCACTTTGTAGGTGATGCTACTTGTACCAGTTCTATCATTAGTAAGTCACCGTTTAGTTCAGACAGGGCTCTCTGGTTAGTGCACACAAGGGTCTCCATCCCGGGCTGCAGTCTGACCCGCCAGTGCTCAGAAGCCATGCTCGTGACGAACTCGCACACTTTCCAGTTCCCCACCTCCAATGGCGGCCATGGTCTCCAGCCTGCTTAAGCGCTCCAGGCTTCTTCCGAGAACTTCTTCTAGCCGATTGCGTATCACCTGGGCCCCTTCTAGTTCCACCTGCAGAGTTCGGTCTCTCTCAGAGCTAATTAAACATGCCACACATGGAAGGAAAATGAATTAGCCATCAATGTAATGAGTCCATTGTTGTTTAGTCGCTAAGTCATTTCCGACCCTTCTGTGACCACATAGACTGTAGCCCCCCCAGGCTCTTCTGTCCATGGGGTTTTCCAGGCAAGAATACTGGAGTGGGTTGCCATTTCCTTCTCCAGGGAATCTTCCGGACCCAGGGACCAAATCTGTGTCCCCTGCATTGTAGGCAGATTCTTTGCCACTGAACTACCAGGGAAGCCCATAATGAGTCCAAAGATGCTTCCAAAGAGCCAACAGTGCCACTCTGAGCCACGAGACTCTAGGAGCCACATTTTACTGTGTCTCTAGAATACAATCAATGAATGTGGTCTTTGTTGTGGCACCTGTGTTCACTGCTGGTAGACTAGCAAGGTCTGCTTTCTGTAAAGTTTGTCCCTTTATCCTAGATTCTGGTCCAACCTAACATAAAATTATAGTACCTAATATTTAGCTAACACCACTATAAGGTTATTAGGAGAAATTTCATTTTTTAACTGAATGCGTTAAGTTTCTGAAAAACCAAAACCCAGGAAAAACTAACTGCAAACTGAACTGATATTGAGCCAAGTAGGGTTGGTTGCTACTGAAGGTATATGTTTTGTCATCTGTTAACCAAACTTTACAGTACTCTGAGAAAGAATCCAGTTCACAAAGAGCCAGAGATTCTTTAACAAGTAACACAAGTGGTCCTATTGTACCCTTCCTCTGCCTTCATTTTCTTGAAAGAGAAAGAAAACAAATTTAACTCAACAATAAATTACAGAAAGCTGAATAGTAAAAAAAATAAAAATTAGGAAAGAAAAAAAGGGGCTAGGAGGGAGGGCAAAACAAGATAAAAAAAATAAAGGGAACAGAAAATGTACCAAAAAGATAATAATATATATGACCAAAAATTAAGAGGTACAGGAAAACATATTCATCACGATGGCTATTGGTAATCCTGCAATAATTAGTAGCCATAACAACAAAAATTTTTCTTCAGTGACATTCAATGACTATCAGGGCCCTTTACAGTCCTACTCTTATTATTTTACTATAATGAAGCAGTCTTTAATAGGACAAGGAGCAGAGAAATGAAAGAAATATATAAGTTCTTACTACACACAAGGTACTAATTGAAACAACTGACATGTATTCTTATTTGATCTTTGCAATAACTACATGAAACAGGCAATATTCCTGACTTAATTTAGACACTGAGGCTCAGAGGAATCCATAAAACAAATGACAAATTGGACCCCAGCAGTGGTCCACTTTCTTTTTCTTCCCACTTTGTAAACCGTAGGCATCTGCACGTAATGAGGAATAAAAGGAAAAACAGCGCAGTCACTCTCTCACCTCTCTGGATGGGCATGGAACTTCACCAGACTGCTATAGAGCTGTCTCTCTGCCTGTAAGGCCTCATTGAGCCGACTCCGCTCATCTACCAGTCCTTCGAGCATCAGCAGCAACTGAGGGGAAAAAGAAGTGAAGCAACACTCAAACAGAAACATGAAGCCACAGTTAATTCTGAGAAAGAGATCAAAAGAAAGTATCAGCAAGGATTATGACTCAAACAGCTTGCTACCTCATTACTGACTTAACCTTTCTATATAGTATGCTACAGTTTTCAAGTCAATGTCATATTTGTCATAAAGTTTTTTATCTTTAAAACTCTGTAAGGCAGAATTCAAATAGAGGAGGAAGAAGAAGAAAGAAGAAAACAAAGCCAGAAACACAGGAGACAGGCTAAGAGGGAGGAGGGGGAGCCAAGGCAAGGAGAGGGCAAGAGGGACAAAGATAAGAGGACTCACAAGTGCTCTTCATTCACTGAGTAAACATTTACTGGGCCCCTTCTCTGTGCCAGGTTCTAAGGACAAACTTACTATCTGGTTGGGGAAAAGACAGTCATCAGTCACAGATGTCACTGTGAGCTACAGTGAAGTGCTCTAAAGAAGATGACCTATGATAATGCATGACTGACAATCTGTTTAAGTGAACTGCTTGAGTTAAAGCCAGTTTGGAGTGAGATGAGTAGTCAGTGTCTAGAGACATGGTAACAGAGACATGGAGGAGTACAGGTAAACCGGTCTTTTGATTAATAACAAGTCTGGCATTCAAGAAAGGTCAGATCTGGGACAGCAGTTACAATGGAACCACACGTGCTAGCAAACAGCACCTGTGGCTGCTACTGGCCACGGTGGGGAACTTGGGAGCACAGATTCTTGATGAAATTCCAGCAACAGCCACCATCATAAGTAACTGACATCTTGTTCACTGTTTATTTTCCAGTAAAAATAAGGCCTGTACTCCAATAGCTTACTTGTTGTCTTCGGTTTCCAGACGTTTCCTGTCCTTGTGATTCTACTGAAGCAACTTTTTCCCGAAGAAGCAAGACTTCCTGGGTCAGGCGTTCCATAGCCGGGATGTCTTCAGGATCAACCAGCTGCATCTGCAGGTCCTAAAAGTCAAAAAACTAGTAATAAAAAAAATGCTATTCAATAGCAGAGGAACAAATGCTCTTGAAATAATCTACTATACATTAAATGGGATATTGATAAGCCATGATAGTAACAATAGCTTCTTCATGAAATCTGAGCAACTCTGATATCGGTCAGAGAGAATATGGTAACACCAAGAGGCTCAAACAAATAGTGCATCTAGAAGACAAGCACCAGCACAGGGACTCAATGAATCCAAGTGCTGTTAAAAGGTGAAAGTATTCTGAGCAGTAACCATTTCCAAGAGTCTTTCAAAAGCTCTGAACGACCTTTATGAGGTCTTCCTTGATCTGTATGGTCCTGGTCAGGGACTCCACGTCCGCAGCCTGAACCTGCAGCTCTTGCTCCTGCATAGCCACCATGGACTGGAGCGCGGAGAGTTCCATCTGTGGAGAGAGAAACTCTGAAGTCAGTGGGCAGAGGAAACAGCAGGTGTCATGGTTACATTTGACACTGAAGCAGATGCTTTTCCATATCATATTATTATCAACCAGTAGTGCAAATAAAAACTAGAACATGAAGAGTGAGCTACTGGATCAGATCCATAAACCACACTGTGTGGTACCAAAGGATGTTTCATAGGAAGTTGTAATGTGGTTTTAATGATGTCCTCTACTTTTTGTTAGCACTACAAAACATACCAAGTTGGTTTGATTTTTTTTAATTTTTTTTTTTTGGCTGTACTGCATGACATGTGGGATCTCAGGGAAGTCCATAACATTAGTCTTAATTGAGTGAGAGAAATAGGAACAACATAATGGCTAGGGTAGAACGAAAATTTTAGAAAAGGAGGGAAACTAGGGGAATTTTTTTAAACTCGTATTTTTAAAATGCCACACAGTTTCACATCCTCAAAACTTGAGTCATATAACATGATTCTGTTTGTAAGGAGACATATGGTAATGAAAAGAAATACAGTAAGATAATTTCATCACAAATATGAACACAGGTTTTATATTATAGATCTAACTATGGGAAAGAGGTGGAACAAAAACTGAGGAGCTATATAGACTGGCCAACTAAACTTAATTTAGGAACCCATGACACTGTCTGATCTTCTAAAGTAGAGGCCATGGTGACATAAAGGTTTTTAGTTTTAGCCTGTAACCCTATACTGTGGCCCTAAAGCTTCCTCTCTCTGCATCCAAGTTGGACAAACAACTAGTATAGGGAGGCAGAAGGGGAAGGGACTCTGTAAGGCTGAGAGGCCTCTAAGAAAATTATGAAAACTGTCACTAGAAATAGAGCATATGGATGGGAAAAATTATCTGCTCCAGGAAAGGACTTCTGAGGAAGTATGCTGAGTCACAGAAGACCTGAGCTTAAATGGTAGCATTAGTATTTTATAGTCACATAATGATTCCCCTCCTTCACTTTTTAAAACAGTGTTTCAGCTTCTTCTTCTATAAAATAGGGCCAACATTAACCTACTTTACAGAGTTGTAAGTATTAGTGCTAATTTAAATGCCCAGGGCAGTGCATAATATATAGCAAGTTCTCAATAAACATTATGGATGTTTCTTGAATGTCTCTTGTTCTATGTTTCTAAAACTAATTTCATGGATCTGTCATAATTATAAGCAGCAATTATATAGCACTTCATTTTTTTCACAAGTCCTCTATAATTATCTTATTCCAGTTAGACATGGGTAAAGAAAACTGTGTTCTTTCAGCACTTAAAAAGTTTTAATAATCCCCATTTATAAAAACAAGAGCATCTTGGTGAGATAATGTAAATATAAAGCAATTTCTACTTTCTCTAGAAAGAAAAAAGGCTCAACTTGCATTTGGACCCAGATATTATACTTGGAGAATTTTACTCTTTCCTTTTTATAAAAAAAATTTTTTAAAAATTTATTTACTTTTAATTGGAGGATAATTGCTTTACAATGTTGCATTGGTTTCTATAATACATCAACATGAATCAGTCATAGGGATTGGGCTAATTGGAGCCCCCTCAAATTGTTCCTCTGTCCTTTCAATAATTCTTCATCAGTTCTCTCCCTCTTGAATACTTAAAACTCTTTTGAAAAAAAAATAGGAACTTAGAAATTAGACTTAACTAGAAAACTCACCCGACTTTCTCTCTCTTTTTTAGCCATGAGCTCAAGTTCCTCTTTGGCATTACTCAGTTCTTTTTCCAGCCCCGCAACTGTATCCGAGTCTCCTAAAGATGAATACATAGTGCTAGTTATAATCAGTATCAACATAATATGATCTGTCCTGCCTTGTTTCTGAGGAATTTATTCTAAGATACAATCCAATAACAATGAAACATATATACACAGGATGTTCTTTGCAGCATTATTTGCAGTAACAAAACACTGCAATCCATCTATAAGCCTATAAAAAGAAGATTGAATATGTATAGTATATCCACACGATGAAGTTCTATACATAGCTGTAGAAAAGAAGAAGGAATATCTTTATGAACGGATATGGAGTGATTTCTAAGATATTAAGTACAACAAGCTGTTTAGAAAAGAATACACCTACAGAGTATGTTTTGTGTTAGGAAAAGGGAACACATGTATGTTACATACACACATAGGATTAATCTGCTTACTTCTGTAAAAAGAAACACAGGAAGGATACCTCAGAAATGAAACCAGTTGCCTTCAGAGGATGAGTGAAAACAGGAGAGAAAGGACAGAGAAGTAGATGGGACTTCTGATTACACTTCTATATTTTTGAGCTTTGAACCATTTTAATGTTTTATTATTAATGGGTAAAGTTAGTTCAGCAATAATGAGGAAGAAAAAGCCCAAACTGAATACTAACAAAAATGAATGAAACTAAACAGCAAATATATAAGATAATCATCCAGAATACAACTTAAAAAATTAATCCAAATAATTTTTGAACCCAATATTCAACTGTACATCCTCAGCTGGAAATATTCTAAGGATAATAAGAATTACGAAGAAATTTTAAACATTATTTAATAGATTTACTTTTGATAGTGGTACTCGTATAGCCATTCTGAAACTATTTTTCTGTATTATGCAAATATATAAATACAGTGATGTTATAGGTAACCAGGTTTCTCAATGTTGGGAGAAGGGAGATATAAATATAAAATGAGGGAGAGAAAGAACTTTTACTGTTAAAGTGGAATTGGAGGAACCAGTACCAAAAGGTGATACACACACACACACACACACACACACACATCCTTAGCTCTTTTCACTTAAAAGGCCCTAGAAGCAAAGGACATACCTGAAGTTATGAACTTGTGCCCAGGTATTAGTAATTAAATGCCATTACCCAGTAAAAGGAACTAGAGAGCTCCTTGAAGTAATGGATAATTTCAGGGCTGAGGCAGGCAAAGAAAAATGTAATTATATAACATCTTGTGCCAGAAGGTATGGAAGTAATCAAAAACTGATGAAGAATTATTGAAAGGACGGAGGAACAATTTGAGGGGGCTCCAATTAGCCCAATCCCAGATAATTTGGTCATCAAGCAGAAGAATACAGAAATGAATAAAATATTTTTTTAAAAAAACAAACCACCCATTACTTCATACTGATATAAACAAACAAATGGAATAGAAAGGATAGGGAAAGGGCACCTCTTCTTTATACAAGAAGACACACTACTAAAGAAAGAAGGAAATTTAGAAACAGAAAATCAGTCTTCTAAACTACCAAAGTAACAGTGGGTACAAGCAAGCTTGAAGGATGCTAAAACCACTGGGTGAACGACTGTGGGAAAGCAGAACTATCAACACCTTACGGTATTTGGGCAGATCACTTATCACTTATTAATTACAAAGTGGAAAACGAACCTTTACAATGGAGACATCTGGTGGACAGAACCTTAACCGAAAGACTAAACTTAATGTCACTCAGCATAAAACAAGTAGATACCATGTGCTCCTGAGGCACTGCACCAAGAAAGATATCACCCATGCGGCATTCTCACCAAAGATGTTTAACTTGAATCTAACCATGAGGAGACAATCAGAGCCAAACCGAGGGCCATTAGCTGGCCCAGAGCTTTAAAAAATGCCAGTGTCAGAGAACAGACGTGTGGTTGCCAAGCGGGGATGGCAGAGGGTTGGATTGGGAATTAGGGGCTGGCTGCTGCTAAGTTGCTTCAGTCATGTCCGACTTTGTGCGACCCCATAGACGGCAGCCCATCAGGTTCCCCCGTCCCTGGGATTCTCCAGGCAAGAACACTGGAGTGGGCTGCCATTTCCTTCTCCAATGCATGAAAGTGAAAAGTGAAAGTGAAGTCACTCAGTCATGTCCGACTCCCAGCAACCCCATGGACGAGATGCAAACTATTATATACAGAATGGATAAACAACAAGGTCCTATTGCATGGCAAAGGGAACTATATTCAATAACTTGTAATAAACCATAATGTAAAAGAATCTGATAAAGAATATATAGAACAGAATCACTTTGCTGTACACTAGGAACAAACACAACATTATAAATCAACTACACTTGAAATTGAAAAAACGGCTAATTGCAAAAAAAAGACAAAAAAGGCTAGAAAATGGTTCTAGATTAAAGGAGACTAAAGAACCATGACAGTAGGGAGGGAAGAAAACAACCAGCAATCAAGAATATTACAGGGACAACGGAAACCCTGAAAATAGACTGCACATTAGATACTAGGACTCTGTTAAAGCTACACTGACTGAACATGGTAATTGTAGTTACCCAGGAGATTGCTCCTGTTTAATGAAGTATTTAGGGATGAAGTGTCATGATATCTGTAATTTTTAAATGGTTCAGAAAAAAACATTACACCTGTGTGTACACACACATACATGCAAGAAATAATGTAAAAGTGGCAAAATGTTAACAGTTGGTGAATCTTAATAAAAATATATGTGGGTATTCACTGTACTATTTTTGCCACTTTTATAAAGGTTTGAAATTTACAAAATAAATTAGGGTAAGATGCTTTTTTAAAAAGGTAAATAGGGAGTAAATTAAACAAATCCAGCATCTTTACTCTTCAACTAGAATAAAGTTTCCCACTAAAAAATGATTACTTGCACAACTTACCTATGAATTCCACAATGCCCTATACTATAAAATAGACACAAAGTTTTTACATTCTGAAAATCACTTAAAAAACCATAAGTCCACAACACTTCTATTAGCACTATAATCACCAAGTCACTAATCATGGTGAGCCCCTGTTTCTGTAACACTTCTACAGATCCTAATATTTTGGTCTCTGAGACTAATCTAAGGCATTCATTTTGAGTTTTACTCACACCTCACATATAATTCAGTTACTTTTATGGAGTTCAAGGCCTACAACCACTTCCTGGATGGGGCAGAGCTTGGCAAATGACTCCATGTACACTGCCTACTCTTCCCAATACTGTAATGTAGCTTATGTCTAGGTACAGTAAGTAGCCTCAGCTTGCTTCAAAGATACTCAGGAGAAGGTATCAGCCCCATGGTCCTGCTGTGCAGGTTCAATAACACTGCCTCCTGCATTCTTGAGTCCCTGCAAAGCTATCTGAAAAGGAAAATTAGGATGCAGCTTCTTTGGGTCAAATCGTATAACTAGAACAATAGCTTTAACTCAATGTAAGGTAAAGTCAGTTCTCCCTAGAATAGACATATCTTCAGCCTTTCAGTGCAATCCAAGCTTATTTTTTTTCATTAAGGTAGGAAGAGAAAGAGGGTCTTGGCCAAATCTGTTAACAGAGAGTTACAAGAAGGAAAGACAGAGATTCCTTAATTAAATCAAATTTGATACTTACCTAATGACGACCTGGGTACGCTAGCATCCCCTTTGGCAGTCAGTGAAGTGCTATCATCTCTGGAGGGTATATGCACCGAACCCTAAAAATTGGAAGAGTCAGGGGATTTAGGAAGATACAGGAACCATGATCACAATGACAGGACTTGGAATATCCTCACACAACTTGGTATTAAAATTATCATACTTATGCCTCAGATATAAAAAGAAAATGTAGCTGGCATAAACATCTATACAAGTTTATAGTTCTTACTTGATCAGTTTGCTCTCCAAGATGGGGGCTGACGGAGGTAACTTCAGCTGGTTGGTTAGAGAGGAGTGCTTGGGACATCATGAAATCTTTCCCTCCTAAATATTGGCGCAGGGCCTGTAATTCTGAATTTCTTTCCATTAGAGCTTGTACCATCTTTTCTGCAGCAGCCTAGTAAGGAAATCACAGGCAACATGAGAAAGAGACTCTAATAAAACAAAATTTGTGTTCTGATGTCATTTGTTAAAAGCCAACCATTTAAAAAAAAAGTTAGTGGGGCTCTAAGAAATCGTTTCCTTGCTTTCATTTTATAGGAAAAAAACAGTCAAGGAGTGGAAAGAAAGTCTCTCATAGACAGAATACTGGAAAGACAGAACATAACATGTCTGTCACAGATAAACTAATCTAAAATTAGTTCTGCTAGAAATGCCAGGCTAATAACATATTGAACTGGGCAACTGATGTCTTTCTTTACTTGGGGATACATGTGCCTTTGGCATGGATGGTCTTTGCCCAAACATTTGTTATTTGCGTGGTTTGCTCCCTTTAAGTGTCTAGAAAAGTGTCAGTCAGTCATGTCTGACTCTTTGTGACCCCATGAACTATAGCCCGTCAGGCTCCTCTGTTCATGGAATTCTCCAGGAAAGAATACTGGAATAGGTTGCCATTTCCTTCTTCAAGGTCTTTGACAAATTTCAACTTTTCAGATTGGCCTTTTCTGCATTTCCTATCTAAATGCAGCAAGCTCATCTCTACTCCCAATCTCTGCTGACCTGCTACATTTTTTTTTACATTGCACTTACCAGTAATCAATATATCTATTATTGTCTCTCTCTCCCCCAACACCTGCAACTGAATGAAAGTTTTCTAAGAGCAAGCACTGTGATGTTTTATTCAGTGCTGAATCCCAAGCTCCCAGAACAGGGTCTGGCCCATAGAAGGCACTCAATACATAGGCACTCAGGACCTAGATATTGAATGAATCACACAGAAACATTTATATCAGACCTCATGACCAGGAGAATCTGGACCTCAAAATCACACCAGTTTATTTCATTTCAAATTCCAAAGTTTACTAAGACACATGATGGCACAATAATGAAAAAACTGATAAAGAACCTGCCTGCCAATGCAGGAGACATAAAGAGACATGGGTTTGATCCCGTGGTTGGGAAGATGCCCTGGAGGAGGGCATGGCAACCCACTCCAGTGTTCCAGCCTGGAGAATCCATACGGACAGAGAAGCCTGGTGGGCTGTAGTCAACAGGGTCACAAAGAGTCAGACACAACTGAAGCAACTTTAGCGTGCACACCACATAGAAAGTCTGCATTTAATTAGAAAATCCAGAAATAATAAACTAAAACTAAAATTACTAAGAATGTAAGATGATGGCTATGTTAGATATAGCGTCAACTATCTCTGGGGAGAATTACTACTGTTTTAAATAAGAAGCTGAGCCCTCGTCATAACTTCTAAGAGAAACGAAAGAACAACCTTCTAGTTTTAGCATGGAAAATTCAGACTCTTTAGGGATTTGGACATAACCATCCTAGAGGTAACAGTACATTACTAATTTGCCTTAGTAAAAATCTCTTAGATTATGGGAAGAAACAGAGTAAATAATACACAAGATATCTTGTGTCATACATATGATCTAACTGGCTTGACTCTTTTTCTAGCAATGCTGCTTTTAGCACCACTCCTCCAAGTGTGGTTCATGGACCAGCAGTATAACCATCATCTGGAAGCTTATAAGAAATGCAGATTTTTTTGAGGCTATGCTTTTTGAAAGCTATTTGAGGGATTGTTCTGCAAATAAAGTTCAAGAAGCACATCTAGAAGAATACAATCACTACTCTTCCTTGAGCTGAAGATCTTGTGTAATTTCAGGCATCTCTTAGATTCCATTATTTTATTACCAACATTTAACTACCAACACGTACACAACATATATGTGTATATTAAGTGTAATACGACTAATTCTTTCACATGACAAAGGGGTGAAAAAGAAAACTCAAAGACTCATTAGTTTCCTGCCAAATTTTTAAATAACTTACAATGATTTTGTTAGGTTATTCTAAAAGCAGTTTCTACAGCACAAAGCAGCATGTTTCTAACAAAATGTGTATTTACTTCAGTGGGCCTAAGAACTGGATGAGTGGAATAGAACCATCCCATAATACAAGGAAGCATTAGAGACTATTATGGTCAAATAACATAGGCAAATGGTAAGAATCTATTTCCCTCTGAAAACTGACTAGGCGAAATTCTGAGTGGTCCCTGAAACGTAGCACAAGCCAACTATACCAGACTCTAGCCTATAGGAGAAAGATACATGGAAGTGAGGATAAATTAAGAATTTGCTTTTGAAATATTTGTGTATTGTTATTTTGAAATTACTATATCCTATATTATTATGAGATTGTTTATTCTCATCATGGCTTTGAAAAAAATCTTTTCTTCCCTCTTAAGATAACTGATTTTACATGAATTAAGAGAAAATGTACAAAGAAAAAGCTTCCCCATATCCTGGGGAGAAACAAAATAGCACTCAAATCTTGATAATTTAGAATCAAAATCAAAACACTCCAGAACTCCATATTCCTTTCAGTCAAAATTATCAGAACATTAAGGAAAGGAAAATGTTATCAATACATAATGAACTTAATGAGTGGGGATATGTATTATTTAGGCACCCTCCAAATGCAAAGCATTCTAGAAATAGTTCACATGGGCTTCCCTGGTGACTCAGCTGGTAAAGAATCCCTCTGCAATGCAGGAGACGTGGTTTTGATCCCTGGGTTGGGAAGATACCCTGAAAAAGGGAATGGCTACCCACTCCAGTATTCTGGCTGAAGAATTCCAAGGGTTGTATAGTCCATGGAGTCTCAGAGTCAGATACGACTGAGTGACTTTCACTTGATGATTCATGTAAAACTATAGTCTACTCAATAGGCTGAAGGAAAAAAAGCTAAAAGAATGGACTTAAGACAACATAATACTTCCCTGGTGGCTCAGACGGTAAAGCATCTGTCTACAATGAGGGAGACCTGGGTTCGATCCCTGGGTCCGGAAGATTCCCTGGAAAAGGAAATGGCAACCCACTCCAGTACCCTTGCCTAGAAAATCCCATGGATGGAGGAGCCTGCTACAGGCTACTGTCCATGGGGGTCGCAAAGAGTCGGACACGACTGAGTGACTTCACTTTCACTAAGACAACATAAATTTTACAAGTTACAAGGTTCTAACGCTTTCTATAGTGTGGACTATAAATGTACAGGGCAATACTCTTCCAGCCTGTGCATCAGTCCTTACTTGGCTCTCCTGCTCTCTGGTGCTCATGGACTGAAGCAGGCCCTGAATCTCCATTTCATATTCTACCGTTTGCTTGTTCCGATCACTTAGAAGGTCCTGCAGCATCCTTTCTTTCCGCTGTAGACGCTGGCACAGCTCCTCAGCTATCTCACTCTGCCCTGGTCCAAGTTTGCAGAGCAACGTTGCGGTAAGATCCTAATACAGGAGAGACAGTGTAAATTCTGGAGGAAAGAATTCCCTCTAATACACATCAAAGGGCTTAAAAGAATCTATCATAGAAGAGACAGCAAGTATGATGTTTTACTCATTTTTGTTGCCCCAGGTCTAGCACAGGCCTTGAACGTAAAAGACTGTCAATACACACTCAGTGAATGAACACTAATAATACAGAAAAAAAAAACTCAGAATGGCAACTTACATGTTGTTTTCTAAAATAAGTCCTTTCCTTATATGCTCAGGGCACATAATAATATTAGATGGGGATAAAGGGGCACTCAGTTCATTTATTTTATTTTCTCCCCAGTTTAACTTTATAGGGGAACACAAAATGATAAACTGCAGAAAACAACAAGCACTGTTTTTATGAGCACAGTGATGTAACTCCTAGGTCTATACTAGGAGGTAATACATGGTTGTTAACACTGTGGAGCCACACCATCTGGGTTGCACACTGGTTATACCACTTATTAGCTATGTCACTTTGGACAAGTTAATTCACTTCAGAAGTCTGTTCTCTTGACTGTAAAAGAGGAATAACAGTATGTACCTCATAGGTTTGCAAGGATTCAGTGAACTAATATCCATTAAGCTCTTAAAACGGGGCTTCCCTGGTGGCTCAGGGGTAAAGAATCTGCCTGCAATACAGGAGATCAGGGTTTGATCCCCGGGTGGGAAAGATCCCCTGGAGGAGGGCATGGCAACCCACTCCAGTATTCTTGCCTGGAGAATACCATGGACAGAGGAGCCTGGTGGGCTACCGTCCATAGGGTTGCATAGAGTCAGACACGAGCAAAGCAACTAAGCAGTAGCAGTAAGCTCTTATAACAGAGCCTGACACAGCATACGCACCATAACAAAGGTTAGTTATCATCCTGTGGGTATATTTTTTAGATCTCATTAATTCTCACATAACTTCTTTAAGAAAGGTAACTGTCCCTTTGAGTTTATAGGTATAGGGAAAAAATTCCCGTGAAAGCCAATGACCTACCCAGGCACAGGATGGAATTAAACACTTGGGTCACCAGCCTCTCAGACCTCAAGAGTCCTAATCCAAGACTGAGATTATGTTATCATAAACCGACTGCCCTTAAGTTAACTAAATCCTTGCCTCCACTTCTTTGTTCCTGTCATGCAGAGATGTCTGTAGCTGCTGAATGATGCTTTCTTGCTCCTTCTGCCATCGGCTAAATTTGGTTTCCATTTCTTCTTTCAGCCACTGGAGGTTCTGACAGGTGGCAGACAACTGTTCCACTTCCAAGCCTTTGGACCTCAGGAGACTCTCCATACTCTACAGTCACAGAGACAGCAGTTGTTAAGTCAAAGAGCCACCCCACACTCCTCAGCACGAACAGGAGACCTGACCCACCTTTACATTATCTCCTACATCATCTTATCTATTTATTTTACAAAAGGAAAAACTTTGTATCTAACCTAACAATGCCATATTAGTCTACTTTTTGTTATTAGAAACTCTTATCTAGTTTGTAGAGAGATAGATATAATGTATATAATGTATGTCCTAAATAAAGTATTTTGGAGGAAGTGAAGAATTTCTTTAAGAAGTTCCAGATGGTTAGATATTAAAGATCTAAAAGAAATGTACAAAAATAGCCCAGAGTAAATATAATAAGAGAAACAAGAACCCTTGACTGTGGTTATACACAGACATGTACATAATATTAATGAGAAAAATATAATAGTTGCATCTGAGCAATGGTTCTATAAAAGCATATAAACACTGACAAGGATTAGAAATAAATTAGAACTATGAATCCATATTCACTGCCCTGTCCTACAAAGTTCATACTAGAAGTGCTGAAGCTTCTCACTCCATAGTCTATGATAACAGAACTAATGACTGCTATTTTTGTTTGGTTTTGTATTTTTTTATATATAAAACAAATATCCTGGGTTTCAGCAAATGATGGAAGGGGTGATGCTTCAGGCTTAGAATCCAAGTGGGAGAGAGATGCCAAGTCATGACGGAGCTTGCTCTCACCTGCATGGTAGCTTCATTGGAGGAGAGGATACCGCGCAGCCTCTCTAAGTCGTGGTCTCGCTCTCTCATGGCAAGATGAAGTTGGCGCAGTTCCTTTTCCTTTTCTTCTAGGCTGGAGAACTTTTCATCTATAGCCCGCTGCAAGCAAAGGAAGCATCCCAAAGCTCCGTAAGAGCCACTATTCTGATTACGCTTATTCAATAAGATTCCAAATATAAAAGAATAAAAACCAACTCCAAAAAGCAGCCAATTCAGTTAACACACATTTCTAGAGTCCCTCTGGGGACAGAATAACCCATAGCCTCGTGCAGAATAACCCATAGCCTCGTGAGCAGAATTATGGTACATACCTCTAGGGCAACATCCCTATCTTGTATTCTTTGCCTAAGTTTCTCAAGCAACATTTCATTTGCTTCAAGGGTTTTGTCCGAGTTATTTCGGTACTGCAGGAGCTCCCGAAATTCCTAACAGGACCAAGAAATAATTTCCTTTATTCATTTTACTTAGTATTAACTGAATTCCTACACTGTGTCAAGCAATCTGTTAGTGTTTCAGGATAAAAAACACAATGTGATC
Source organism: Muntiacus reevesi (assembly GCF_963930625.1). Classification (NCBI taxonomy): domain Eukaryota; kingdom Metazoa; phylum Chordata; class Mammalia; order Artiodactyla; family Cervidae; genus Muntiacus; species Muntiacus reevesi. Next base: position 85,355,644 of record NC_089249.1, read on the forward strand.
ACTCTCAAGGGGAATACAGTTTAGCAGAGATAACAGACACACAAAGTGCTAACAATTCTGCATCATATATATGTGAGTATACATAAACACATCTACTGGGGGAACACAGGCTGCATTGTCTAACTCTGCCTGAAGGCGTCACTAAAGTTCACATGAAAGAGGTTACGTTTGCTCTTAAAGCACCAGGAGTTTCCCAAGAGGCTGTGTCCGGTAATTCTGTCAGAGAAAAAATGTAGGTATAATATATGTATGCGTATTATAAAAAAATCATATGGTCAGTGAAATATAAGGTATTCAGTGTGACTAACTCTTAGAGTAGGTGGTAGAACTGACCACTCTCTTCCTTAGTCTTCCATTTTTTCCCCTATAACTTACATTTTATCATCTAAATAACTGGATATATAGAGGTCTTCAGTGGGAGCAGAAGACATATCTTCTCTTCATCTTCCCCATTCCTGGCCTGGTATCTGACTCACAGAGATGCTTAATAACTATTGGCTGAACATTTACTGCTTAAGTCTTTCAGGTCTGTAGTTCTTATTTTCTACACTTGCTGGTTATCTTCTTGGTTCACAGATTGTACTTTCTATTTCTTTTGAATCCTCCTGGTTCCCACATCTCAATGTTCTACATGTAGCAGGTACTCAAGACAAGTGGACAGACACTTTGAGATGATATGAACATAAATTCCCGTGTCCTGTGAACCCAGTGTTAGCTGAATCATTCTGTGGACTCACCTGAAGCAGCTGCTCTTTGTGACCCAGACTGTGATGGAGGTGCTGAATGTGCTGCTCTTGAGTGCGAATCTCATTATACTTTTCAGCCTCCAGAGTATGAAGCTGTTGACTCTTACTCTGAAGTTCTCCTTGTAGCTGCTGTAAGGCTTTTCTCAATTCCTGAATTAAACAGATTCCCTTTTTCAAACAATCTAAAATTTTCACATGGTCATTAGATACAGAGGCCTTAAAACTTTCAAGACATAGAGAACAAAAAAATAAAGTAGCAAAAAGTGCCATTCTTAAAATTATGAAAGAAATACTATAAAAGTCAAATAGGATGAGAGAAACTATGGGAACTGTGGATGGGAGTATTAATACTATGATTCAATACTTACTTTTTGGCTTGAAAGTAATAGTATCTATATAAGCACTAAGTGGGATTTGGTTCCAGTGTAAACATGGATCCTTTATTTTACCAATAAGCTCAAGGATACATGATTACTACCCATCCTTTTAAATCTTAAAAAAGAACTGGGAGCATTTTTCCCAAAAAACAAGAAGCTATTTAAGAATTATGTGTTTTAATTTTTTAAAAAAGCACACATGGCTAACTATGCATGCCATCTCTTTTACTTGGTTGGTCTTCCTGCTTTTCTGTCTCACTGACTTTTACCCACCCTTTAAAAATAATCCTAGACAATATGCTCCTTTGTGAAGCTTTCCCTGACTCCCTCAGCTCTCCCTATATATTCCTATAGGATCCTTATGCCTCCTCTACAGTACTTACCACACTATATATTCCTATAGGATGCCTATGTCTCCTCTACAGTATTTACCACACTGAAACACTATTTACATGACTGTCTCTCATACTATATTACAAGTAACTTAGGAGGAAAGCACCTGTGATAGTCACTCTTGTATTTCCAGAACACAGCCCAATACCTGGCATACAGAATAAGGGTTAGCAAATGTTGAACTGAATTACTTAGGTAAGTTCAACACAAGCTATCCTTATAAAAAGCTATCACCAGGGCAAAGTCCACCTTTACACACTGCCACACAATGATTAATGATTTACTTGGTTATGTTTCCAAGAAGCCTCTTTCTGCCGCTCTCTCTCCTGTGCTGCAGCCTCTACAAACCGCACACATCGTCTAGCATCAGCCAGCTGCCGTTCTTTTTGTCGTACTGCCCTCTGGAGCTTCTGTATTTCAAGCTGGCTGCAGAATAAAGCACTTTGAAGATCAAGCAGAGCCACCTGTTGCTGAGCTGGGGAAGTACCCTCCGAGTTCTGAAAAGAGAGTGAAAAGCATCGTCACAAGAAGGGCTGGCACTGAGCAGCCAAGAAGACCAACAAGATCAAGACCGTGGCCAAGAGTGGCACATCCTCAAGGGATGCCTCCTGTCCTGGGCGACCCTCACATACATGAAGCTGTTTAAGCTGACTCTGGTGCAGCATTTCTCGAAGCTTAGCCATTGTGTCGTTTTGACCTTCAATCACCTGGTACAACTCCTTGGTCTGCAAACAAGAGAGGGAGTACCAAACATGTTAGCAAACTAAGTAAAAACTCCATTATCTTATTATCTCACCTATATAGATTTTAGTAGCAGGAATATTCCAAAATACCAATCTAGATGACACTACAATTTCTCTAAGATCTGTTAGGCTGAAAATAGCCATTTCTACAAATTATAGGATGCTTGTCTACTTTGATAGGAAAAACTGTTTCCTCATAGGTCCATGATTGTCAAACATTTTACCTCACTTTCCCTGCTTTTCAGAGTTTCCTTGAGGTTCTGAATTGTATCATCTTGCTTCTGAGATGACTCCTGGGCAGACTTCAGTTCACAGCTCATTTCATTCAGTTTTTCTTGAAGAATCTGAATTCAGTAAAGAAAAACAGTTTGGTAGGTCAATGATTTCTTTTACTCTCAAAGGCAACCATGAAATCTGTCCTCAAATCTAGGTTTAAAGTATTTCTTAGGGGATGTTCCATTGCTATTTTCCCCCACACAGTGTAACCATTAAAGTCTTAAGTCAATCAGCAAGACAAAGTAGCAGGAGATATGAAATACTTCCTTCAGTACTCAATTGCTTCAACTCTCATGAGCTGTGCTTTCTCTATGACAGCAGCTGTACTGGGGGTATTTGTCCACATGAGTCACTATGGATCCTTTATTCAAAGACCAAGGAGCTTTTGTTATCTACTACATGACAGGACGCAATAAGGGTACAACAAGCAAGGAGTGCTGCATCTCAAATTGTGGGAATTTTCTTCTAAGCAGATGTTAAAACCCATGGGCTATATAAAGGTCAAAAGTTACATCAAAAGCATAAACTTCTTGTCTCAGTACCTTACACAGTTAAAGACCATATTCAAGTTTTAATTTTAGACCTAAAAGAGCAGAAATTCTGATCTGTGCAGAACAGACTAAAAACACTTGAGACAGAAAGGAAAGAGCTACACTTCTAAGAATATAAAGAAACCCTGTGATCCCCAAGGGCATGGTTTTGATCATACCTTATTGGTGGTCTCTGTTTGCTGGATTTTTTCCTGGAGTTCTGCCAGATGGGAATCAGATACAGATTGCTGAGTTGTACCGGTCTCATTTGAATTCAACTTCTGTTGTTTGAGTAAGTCTTCAGTCACGGGCTAGGAAGAAGCACAAGACAAATTAAGTGTACTCGACAATAAATTTTATCTTCAAATGTTTTCGGCCTCTTTTGCCAGAGACTTAGAAAATTATGGTTGCTAAATGGATCATCGCTATGAATTGATGAAGACAAGGAAAAGTTCTGTTCCTTATTACAACTTATCAAGTCACTTACTCCCAAGCTACAGTTCCTACTTTTCTGTATGAACCAACACGAACACTATTCAAAGCAAGTAATTCAGAAATTAAAAAGAAGGGAGGATTTTAAAAAACACTCATGATGACCAAATATTTGCTATATTCTATTTTCAATCAGGGAATCCAAAAGATCAAATTTCTACCACCCCTAGGGGAGAAAAAGTTATAGTTCAACTACCCTCCTTATAGTATGCCTATTTCACATTATTAGAAAAATGAGTAGATTTCAAATATGGAGCATACATATAGTATTTAATCAATACTAAATTTCCTAATTTTGGTAACTGAATTGTTGTTATGCTATCTTTAGGAATTACATGCTTATTGAGCATAAAGATATATTATATCTGCAACTAATTCTCAAATAATTCAGAAAGAAAAAATGTGTCTACAGATAGTTGGGAGTGATAAAGCAATTGTAGCAACATATTAGCAACTGATAAATCTGAGTAAATATTAGCAACTGGTGAACTTGGGAGTTCTTTGTACTTCTCTTAAGACTTCTGTAAGTTTGAAATTATTTCAAAGTAAAAAATAAAAATTAGAATTTAAAATTCATAAGGTCTGGGAAGGAGGTATGTTTTATAGGAATATAGTTCATCAAAAAGACTTAGGAGAAAAAAATCTATTTATATTTGGGACAATCAATCAGACTAAGATAAACTTATTGAACTTGACCTAATATTCATTATGAGCTAACACACATACATAATTCAAACTTAAGCAATTCACTGTGGCATTAAATTCCACCTTTTCTCTCCCTGCTTCCTCCCCTCTTCTCTCCCACTCCCAATTAGGGAAAATACAAATCTATTAGGAAGAGAAAAAAGGCAACTGCTATTCATTTTTTCTTTACCTCACACGTTCAAGTTCTGACTACCACCTTCCAGACTGTGGGGTTACAGCTGACCTTAAACCACTTCCTGATAGCAACTGACTGGAACTATGGGCTTCCCTCCTGGCTCAGATGGTAAAGAATCTGCCTGCAATGCGGGAGACCTGAGTTCAATCCCTGGATTGGGAAGGGAACGGCTACCCACTCCAGTATTTTGGCCTGGAGCATGTCAAGGACAGAGGAGCCTGGCAGGCTACAGTCCATGTGGTTGCACAGTCAGACACAATTGAGTGCCTTTCAGTTTCTTTCTTAATAAAGATTTCAGAAGAAAAATCTTTTCTATTCTCCCAGTGCTGTTCATCATTTTAAAAAGCATCTACGAAGTACCCTAATATGCAAAGCACTATGGGAGGGGGAGTGGGGAGCTACAGAAAAAAAGAACAAGGAAATACACAAAGTAAAAGATAGTGACAAGGAAACAGGTAAGCAGGAAAAAGTCATTAAGTTACTTTAAATTGGCTAATCAGTGGGAGGTCTCTTTCAGGCAGCATTTAAATGAAGATCTACCTGATAAGGAACCAGCAATGCCAAGATTTAGGCAGAGAAACAACTCATGGAAAAGACCTAGGGTAGACATGACCCTAGGAAAGAAAAACGCCTTTGTGGATGGAAAAGTACTTTCCAACAGAAATATAATGTGAGCTACATGTGTAATTTAAAATTACACATGTATCTTCATTGACTAAAGTAAAAATAAATAAACTTAATTTTAATAAAACATTTTGCCACCCAGTCGTGTCTGACTCTTCAGGCCAGAATACTGGAGCGGGTAGCCTTTCCCTTCTCCAGGGGATCTTCCCAAACTAGGGATCGAAATCCAGGTGTCCCGCATCTCAGGTGGATTCTTTACCAGCTGAGCCACAGTTCAGTGCAGTTCAGTCACTCAGCTGTGTCCGACTCTTTGCAGTCCCATGGACTGCAGCACACTAGGCTTCCCTGTCCATTATCAACTCCCGGTGTTTACTCAAAGTCATGTCCATTGAGCTGGTGATTCCACCCAACCATCTCATCCTCTGTCGCCTCCTTCTCTTCTCGCCTTCAATCTTTCCCAGCATCAGCATCTTTTCAAATGAGTCAGTTCTTCACATCAGGAGGCCAAAGTATTGGAGTTTCAAGCTTCAGTATCAGTCCTTCCAATGAATATTCAGGACTGATTTCCTTTAGGATAGACTGGTTGGATCTCCTTGCAGTCCAAGTGACTCTCAAGAGTCTTCTTCAACACCATGGTTCAAAAACATAAATTATTTGGCCCTCAGCTTTCTTTATAGTCCAACTCTCACATTCATACATGACTACTAGAAAAACCACAGCTTTGACTAGATGGACCTTTGCTGGCAAAGTAATGTCTCTGCTTTTTAATATGCTGTCTAGGTTGGTCATAGCTTCTCTTCCAAGGAGCAAGCGTCTTTTAATTTTATGACTGCAGTCGCCATCTGCAGTGATTTTGGAGCCGAAGAAAATAAAGTCTGTCACTGTTTCCACTGTTTCCCCATCTATTTGCCATGAAGTGATGGGACCAGATGCCATGATCTTAGTTTTTCTGAATGTTGAGTTTTAAGCCAACTTTTTCACTCTACTCTTTCATTTTCATCAAGAGGCTCTTTAGGTCTTGCTGAGCCACAAGGGAAGCCCAAGAATATTGGAGTGGGCTATCTGAAGTGTAGCCTATCCCTTCTCCAGGGGATCTTCCTGACCCAGGAATCGAACTGGGGTCTCCTGCATCACTGGCAGATTCTTTGCCAACTGAGCTATCAGGGAAACCCTTCAATGAAACATTTGATCAAATATATTATATTTAAAATACTATCACAAGTATGCATGCAATATGAAAACTAACAAGATACTAATTCTTTACATTGTTTCTTTAAAATTAAAGTTATACTGTACACTCACAGCATATCTCAGTTTGGACTAGCCACATTTCATGTGGTCAGCAGCCACCCAAGGCTAATGGTTGCCTTGCTGGAGCACACAGGGCCAGAGCACGATGGGCCAAGGGGGTGCTGACACACGATGAAGTGGGAAGGCAGGCAGGGGCCGGACCAGACGTGGCTTCCGTGCACCACAGTAACGAAGCTGCATGTCATTCTCACTGACATGGGAATGGACCGCAGTGTTTTTAACAGAAAAGTAATCAACTATATTTAAATTTTTAAAAGATCACTCTAGTTGCTATGTGATGACTGAACTGCTGGAGAGCACCAGGAGAAATGAGAAGACCAGCTAGGAGGCTGCTGCATGGGAATGAACATACTGCTTTGGATTCTAGTGGTAATAAAGGAGGGAAAGAGAAATGGATAGATTTGGACATGTTTTGAAAGTAGAGTCAACAGGCCTGGAGAGTGGGAGCGGGAGAAAGAGACAAGTAGCGAGGATAAGGACTCCTAGAAAAAACTGAGATATTCACTGTTGTGGATATAATGGGGAGCCTTGCCCTGAAGCAATGTGAATTATGTCATACCACAGGAGAGGCAACTTTTTTAATAGATATTTACAACACTTCTACTGATAAATAACTTCATCACTTAACAATAAAACATTCTCTACAAAACTTGGCTTCTTCCTCAGTATTTTAAACAACTTTCCAACAACATCTATTTTAAAGTACTTTTCAAATTTAAACTGTAACAAGCAGAATTAAGTAAAATAGCTTCAAGTTTTAAATGGCCGGGAAAGTAGCCATATTTAGTCACTTCAAAGGAAAGAATCTTAGACCCGTGAAGGACACTTTATAAACTAACCGTCTGATCCACTCTCAACTCACATGTGAGAAAATGGAGACTTATAACAGGTAAATAATTTGTCCAAAGTTACATTGGAAATAGGATCCAATTAAGCTTAATGCACTTAAAGTGGTAACTTCTTTTTCATATCTATTAAACTGACTGCCTACCATAATGCCTGGAATATTACTCGAACCAAAAATTTTTGCTTAGAGTGAACAACAGAAACAAAAGCAAATAAGCAACAGGCCTGTCTTCTAATTTCCAGCCCAATGTTCTATCCCACAGTGGATCTCTTAGAAAAAAGACTGGATAGATTAAAAAGGGAGATGTTTAATTTAAATATTTCAACATCAACTTTAAATCCAAAGAATGCCACAGAAAAGCAGATAATGAGTCTGGACCTAGTCTGAACACATCTTGGCATGTATAATCATAGGAAACCTCTTCTTCAAGAAATGTAATGTATGGACCGAAAGGCTGGAAGATGCCTGTTTCTTCTTTATTCTTAGTACTTCATTACTTTAAATCTCAGGAAAAAAAAAAAACAAAGTCCTTTCAGGTAAGTCTGCCAAAAGAGTGCTTAGCAAAGTAAACAGCTGACAATTAATTCTTGTGAGCATCAAGTACATAAACCAATCCTGTGAAGATTTTGTAGAGCATGACTTCAGTAATACTTGATCTGGTTGAATGGGTGTTAATCTCCAGGGTATCAGTTAATCTCCAGGGTATCATGTTGTAATCATAATTTTAAATTAAGTTGCTTTTGACTCAGGACAAATGCTTTTCAGCAACAGAAAAGAGAATTCCTTCCAGGCCTAATGTTGCATAATGTAAGACCTTTAGGCTAAAAGGCAGTTATTTTGATCTGGATTAACAGCATTTTTCTTGACACTTTCCTAGAAATAACAGCAAGTCACAGAGCTCAAACTGCCATAATTTTCTATCCTATTGTTAGTAATAGGATAGATACAGCATCTAATGCTTACATCTTGCAAAGGGCCTGATCTGGGTTATGTAGCTAAACTATGAGAGAGATAAATTCATCACAATCATACAAGAGCAGGTTCTGGCATTGCAAGGTTTGAAGCTAAGATCTCTCACTCTTTGAATTTAGATAAAAAAGCAATCTGCACATGAGCCAAAACTGAAATAATGTTCACTAAGGGACCACAGCCCTCCTATCATAGCTTTTCTAGTTCAGGGCCAGACAATAAAAAGGAAATAACAAGACAGAAGAAGGCTTCAAACATTTCTTTAGATAAGTGAAAAACCTTGGGTCTTTAGACATAAATTCTGTAGGAGGCAATAAATTAGTTTGCACAATATGAGAAAATTAGTAAGCAGAACTACATTGTTGCTCGTTAGCTTTAAAATAAGAAGGAAAGAAAGAAAAAGGAGAAAGGCAACCAGGAGGAATTCTGATGGTGACATTTAACAGTAACCAGATTAAACAAAGGAATCAAAATGCCTTTACAGAACCATCTCCCTCTTTAGGAGAGAAGAACTTTTCTTCATGTTTGGAGTACAATTTAACTAAAGGAAAATAATTTGCACTTACTTCTATCCTATCCACACTTGTTCAGAGAAAGACAAAAATCTGTCTGCCTTTGTCCCACTTACTTCTGCTTTCGCCATAAAGCACACTAGGCCTTAAGAAGCTTATAAAAGTCAACCAGACTTAGACAGTAGATCTGGAATCCAAAATAAGCATTTTATCTACAAACACTTTAAGTCTAAATAATCTATTTCCTGCCACATTCTTAATTATGGAGAAAACAGCTTAGCAATCAAATGCCGTAATTCTTCAAACTGAATGTTTTCTCTCTCCTCTCCATGTTTTAATATTCAACAAACAGTAAAGATGGTAAAGCCTGGTGACAGCAGAAGTCTTATACTGCTGTATTAAAGGGCTATTTTTTTTTCTAATGTCTAAATTTAGAGAAGTAAAGGGACTTGACCTAAAGGTACAATTACCATATTTTAACTGTGCTCATTAGGATGCCAAATTTCTTCACAATATTTATCTCTAAAGAATCCACCTGACATCCTCAGGTTATAGAACAAAAGCCCTGCACTAAAAACAAGTACTTATTTAATTCAATGCCATCAGGTGATGTGATTTAATATATAGAATAAAAAGGTCTTGGATGAGAATGGCTAGGAATCTTTGACTCCACCTGAGCTGTTATTTAACCATGAGCTTTCCATATCTCTAACCTCAGAGACTGCATGAGATGATCTTTAGAATCGTTCACAATTCCAGAATTTGTTGAGCCTAGGCACTAAGAGTATTTTAAATTTAATATGGAGGAAAAAACTCTTGCTTCACTACAGTTTTCTAAGTCTTCTCCTTTCTTCAACATTGGCCATACTTGAAGGGGGCTGTATTTCTACAATATTGGTCATATTTCCCATCCACTCTGTCCAACTACTTTTAGATCCTAATATGGAAACACTATGATGAATCTGTGACAACTATGTTGGCTCACAGAAACACTGTACTGGACAGCTCAAATTTAACTGTGAAGCTTAACGAAAGAAAAGGAAGCAAAAGGAAAGTACACAAGTGTTGGGCATACTAAACATTTTATATAAATGAAAACACAGTTTAAACTTTTGGATATTCATACTTTTCCGTAACAATGCTGTTTCTGAAGTTAGTGCAAATTCAAAAATATTTCTCCCATATTCTTATTGTGATGCAAATTTTATACATAATAGAACTGTTTTTCAAAGTTGTCAAGTGACAATCAACAATTTCATTTAGAAGCTCTGACATTCTGGGATGATGTTGACTGGTAGCAAGCTTTCCAAAACCACCTTCTAGATTGTCCACCTCTGTAATGGTATCACTAAAGAATGTGTATCAAGTAGAACATGCCAGATGTTTGCAACATTAACTGAAACTACTGTTGCTGTATAAACAAAATAGCATCCATCAGGTCCCTGTACACAACTGAATTTAAAAGGTTGGTATGAAGAGCTCAAAGTAAAATCAACTGCCATCTTCCAGTCATTAAGAAATTCATGAGTAAAATAGATAAAACTCTATCACCCAATAATGGATGAAGTCCTACTCAACACCAAACATCTTCAAATAGAGCTGTAGACACTTTTTGCCTTAACATTTAAAATTTTGAATTCCCAAGTCTCTTTTATGAAAAAGTCATCATTAGTCCTCCAATGACCTCTTAATTTATTATAAATGTTGTCCACATATTACAATATTTTGGTGGATTAATAGGTTCTCCCCAAACCTTTACCCTATGCTCTAATCAGTTCAAGGCGCAGGTGGGAATAAAAGGCCTAATGCTCGAGGGAGAACGAACTCCCTCACAGGAGAAAATATTCATAAATCTAAAAGTGAAAAGAAAACAAACAAAAGTGGAGGGGCCGTAGGACAAGTGAGAGGAAAGAGTTCTAGTGCCAGAAATAAGATTAAATTTTTTTAGGGTAAAAATGAATTATGAATCTTTGGCTTAAATGTGTACAATTTCGATAATTAATGGGAAAGCCAACAGATAATCTTATAAAGAGGGTATTGTGGAAAGCAAATTACTTGCATGAATCACATTTATTAAAATGGACAGAAGCAAAAGGTAAAGCAAAAATGGGTTCAATGATTAATTTTCTCAAGTCTAGACTATTAACCTTCCCCTAGATAGAAATCATGTGAAGCCTGAAGCTAGCTAACTTTAATCAGAAAGGCACTACCGCAGCCATTTTGTATACCTGGACCCGAAGTGGCAAATAATCTTCACAGAGATCATCCCACAGCTCCTGCAGGTCTGAAATCTCCAAGGGATAGCTCACAGGTGTCTTGTAAAGGGGTTTCAAAGACCTGTTAAGGAAACCAGAACTAACTCCATCTGTCATGATATGGCCAGGCCTGGTTCCAGATGGATTGGATTTCACTGGAATAGGAAGCTTGCTCCCTCGGGGACTCTGGATGGGCTTATAATCAAGACCTTTAATCATGCTAAGAGCTAGCTCCAGCTTATGGTTACACGTATGCTGGGGAACCTGTTCATCTGAACAGCAGTCACACTTTACAAGTTCCTTTGCACTCCTCTCAGGTTCCTCATCCTTTGGTTGTGGAGGACTAGCCTGGACACTTGCATCCAAAGACTCCACCGAGGATCCCGGGGTCCCTTCCTCCATGCTTTCTCCATCTGGCGGTACCTTCGCATTTGGTAAATCCGGTGGCCCGACCTCGGACAACGCTGGTTCTTCAGTGCAAATGCTGGTGGACCATCTGGTAGAGGGGCCACACGAGATACTTTTCGCCACCTTTCGAGGTACCTTACAAATGGCTTCATAGTCAGAATCGGCCACCCGCAAAGCTGCACAGCCTCGGCATCTCCTGGGTCGATTTCCGGGGCCTTCCGAAGCATGACAGCTGTGCTCCTGAATCTGATCCTCATTTTCTACCCAACACTCGAACCCTGAATAGGCAAAGTCTTCCTGGAGCAGTGCAGAGTACCTGACATCGGGTAAGCCGGAAATGTCAACCGTACCATTCCCCGCCTTGGTCTCGGCGCCAGGGTCATCGTTATTCTTCCGATACATGCTAGCAATGCAGAACTTGAGGCGGTCCTTCTCCAGCAGCAGCTTTTGCAAGCGCTCGATAGAAAGGGCTTCGATCCGGGCAATGACGGTGTCGAATCTATAGATCCGATCGAGCATGAACGCGCACTTGCTGCAAGCAAACTCAGCTTTGCCATCGCGGGAGACATCCTTGCCCAGGACGTGCGACAACAGAACCTGGAGGTTGAGCTTGGACGCCGTGTGAAAGATCCAGCGCCGCTGGTTTCCGCACAGCTCCCGGGCACAGATCCTGCAAATCTCCTTCATCCTCCCTCCGGCGGTTGCCGAGCTTCCCTGAGGCGGCGGCTGCTCGGTGATCGCTCACAGGCCCTTGGTTGCGTTCCGTCGGCCGCCTCGGTGGCCTCCGGCTGGCATGGCACAGCTCGGTGGGGTGCCCACTCTGCAGGGGCGCTCCCCTGACACCCGCGCGCGGGTTCTGGGTACCAGAGTGGTCGGCCCCGCCCCTCGGGGAGGCGGCGGGCGAGGAAATGCCTCAGGAGGATGCTGAGTGACAGCAGCGCAGGCCGCGCTCCGAACCTGCCATGTCTCCTCCAGCTGTCTCTCCCGCCAGCCGCGGTGTCCTCTGCGTCCTCCCTTTTCAGCGGGCTGAGTTCGCGGTCCTCCGGCGGCCGCCGGCGGCTGACGCAAAGACTCAGAGATTGAGGATCAGATTTCAAGATGGCGCCAGCGGCTCGACGCCTGCGGCCGCCGGCAAACTCCTCTGGGAGCTGTAGTCCAAGAGGCCGGCTCCTCGCTCTGCGCATGCGGGGTGGCCAGCGTGTCCCCTCGCTCCCAAGCAAGTCAGTGCTCCTCGCGGTACAGCGCAGACTCGACCTGCTGTGGGTACCCGGGTGGAAGAGCGGGACGGATGCCGACCGCTGCCAGGCCACTTTTATCTGCTAAAATTTCATTCCAAAAGCGCACCGGTTCCCTTGCGGTTCCTCCCTCCCGCCCGGGAGGACTGTCCGAGGCTCTGCACGGGGAGGAGAAAGCCGAATGCCCTCCCCCTCCGTCCAAGGGTACTGCCACGTACTCTGGAGGCAGCAGTCTCGCAACACCACTGGGTACCGCTGCGCGCTCCACTCTCCGGCCCCACCTCTCCCTACTCACTCCGGTTCCTAGATTAAAAGGCCCTGGGGCTTAACCCGTGGCCGGGGAGGGGGGAATTTTAGGAAGCTCAGTTCGACCTCCCTCTAAAAGAGGACAAGCGTTTCTTCTTTCGCCATGCTGGGGTTGAGTTTGCCAGGATGATTTGTCTTTTTTTTAGAGCCTAAAGTGACGGTCGGCACGAAGCAGTCACCTGAGAAAGAGTCCAACGGAAACCACACGGATGCAGCTGGTTTACCGAGATTTTGAAGATAAAGGACAAAAAGCTTTTTCAAGAATGTAGACACCTGAGACTAGACTGCCATCAGCAAATCCTCCTTCACGTTTCAGGTGGACTGCAGGCCTTATTTTGGGGGTGGGAAGGGGAGACAGACACTAGAACAAAAGACCTTGTTTATTTGAGCAAGAGTCCAAAGTATCAGGGAGTGCTGCTGTCTGCAGAAGTGGGGCTGGGAATTTAACTGACTTCAGTTAGTATCCTGTCTTATTCAGCATTATCCAGTAGTAAGTCACCCCACCCTTGGGTATAGAACTTGAATTGCACACAAAGAGTGGGGGGAAGCTGGGGCTCTCTCTAGGAGGAATTGAGGTGTCATCCTTCACTTAAAATTTTCTTCCTGGCAAACCCCAAATAGGAGGAAAAACAGTCCCAGGCAATCATCTGGAGTTTTCCCAGAGCAGGACACTTCCCAGTTACAGTAATGCTAGATTTCACTAACTTGACCTTGTGAGATATTAAATTAATAAGGCCAACAACAGTCAAAGTATTTCTGAACCTCATCTCCAGGTCAGAGGCTATACTCCTAAACCTGGAGACATTCAGATGCCTTCAATGAAAACTCATAATAAACCCCCAAAGTTCTTATGGAGGATTAAATGAGATGATTTGGGGTAAGTACTTGAACAGAATTTGGCTCATTAAACAAATGGGTCTCTGCACACTGAAGACTGTATCACTCTTTTATTTAATCATCGAAACAAAATCTTAGTAGCTCCATCATGAATAATAAGGACAGTCCTTAGAGCTTTGGCTTTAGTAGGCTACAGAACTTTGCATTTGTGATTTCACCTAAATATGCACATTTTGGCCCCCAAACCAAGAATGTAAAAGAGATTTCCAAGTAAAACTCATCATAGGTGCATTTTTGCCTACCTCTAGCTATATGAACTTCATAGTCAGAAGAAATTAAGTAACAATCTTTGGAATCTATACAGAGGCAAGAAGTTTCTGGCCTGCCAGAACACTACCCTGCTATACCCTGTCTTAAGTACTGTCTTCAAGAATAGCAAGGACTCAAAAGTCCAAAAAGTACAAACTAAGATATTAATTAAGGCCTCATCTTTGGCTATGGATGCAAGCCACATTCTCTTACTAAAGAAAATGCAAAATGAAACAAAGTAATTAATGAAACAAAAGTGCTCTTTGGGAGCAAACGCTAAGTAATACTTTGTATTACTCTGTATTCTTAAATAAGATTTTGCATCTGACCTGCAGTTTCTAAATTTTAATGACATCATATAGATAGTTGACATAGACATGCAAGTCAGTACAGAGAAAAATCAACTTAGCAGTGAAGAATATGTTTGCTATAACAAAGATTAACATACTAGAAAAGAGAGCTATACATTTCTTGGCTTCCAACAAGATAAATAAAGCACTCAACTCTTCACTCCTGGAGAAAATACTTAAAGACCCTATCTCAAAATGGATGTAAGCTAGAGTACTAGAACTACTCCTGACATGATCATTTGATATTTTTCAGTTCAGTTCAGTCACTTAGTCATGTCCGACTCTTTGCGATCCCATGAACCACAGCATGTCAGGCCTCCCTGTCCAACACCAACTCCCGGAGCCTACCCAAACTCATGTCCATTGAGTCGGTGATGCCATCCAACCATCTCATCCTCTGTCGTCCCCTTCTCCTCCTGCCCTCAGTCTTTCTCAGCATCAGGGTCTTTTCAAATGAGTCAGCTCTTCGAATCAGGTGGCTAAAGTATTGGAGCTTCATCTTCAACATCAGACCTTCCAATGAACACCCAGGACTAATCTCCTGTAGGATGGACTGGTTGGATCTCTTTGCAGTCCAAGGGACTCTCAAGGGTCTTCTCCAACACCACAGTTCAAAAGCATCAATTCTTCAGTGCTCAGTTTTCTTTATAGTCCAACTCTCACATCTATACATGACCACTGGAAAAACCATAGCCTTGACTAGATGGACCTTGGTTGGCAAAGTAACATCTCTGCTTTTTAATATACTGTCTAGGTTGGTCATAACTTTCCTTCCAAGGAGTAGGTGTCTTTTAATTTCATGACTTCAATCACCATCTGCAGTGATTTTGGAGCCCAAAAAAATAAAGTCTATCACTGTTTCCACTGTTTCCCCATCTATTTGCCATGAAGTGATGGGACCAGATGCCATGATCTTAGTTTTCTGAATGTTGAGCTTTAAGTCAACTTTTTCACTGTCCTCTTTCACTTTTATCAAGAGGCTCTTTAGTTCTTCACTTTCTGCCATAAGGGTGGTGCCATATGCATATCTGAGGTTATTGATATTTCTCCCTGCAATCTTGATTCCAGCTTATGCTTCATCCAGCCCAGCATTTCTCATGATGTACACTGCATGTAAGTTAAATAAGCAGGGTGACAATACACAGCCTTGACGTACTCCTTTTCCTATTTGGACCCAGTCTGTTGTTCCATGTCCAGTTCTAACTGTTGCTTCCTGACCTGCATACAGGTTTCTCAAGAGGCAGGTTAGGTGATCTGGTATTCCCATCTCTTTCAGAATTTTCCACAGTTTATTGTGATCCACACAGTCAAAGGCTTTGGTATAGTCAATAAAGCAGAAATACATGTTTTTCTGGAACTCTCTTGGTTTTTCGATGATCCAGTGGATGTTGGCAATTTGATCTCTGGTTCCTCTACCTTTTCTAAAACCAGCTTGAACACCTGGAAGTTCACAGTTCACATGTTGCTAAAGCCTGGCTTGGAGAATTTTGAGCATTACTTTACTAGCGTGTGAGATGAGTGCAATTGTGTGCTGGTTTGAGCATTCTTTGGCATTGCCTTTCTTTGGGATTGGAATGAAAACTGACCTTTTCCAGTCCTGTGGCCACTGCTAAGTTTTCCAAATTTGCTGACATATTGGGTGCAGCACTTTCACAGCATCATATTTTAGGACTTGAAATAGCTCAACTATAATTCCATCACCTCCACTAGCTTTGTTCATAGTGATGCTTTCTAAGGCCCATTTGACTTCACATTCCAGGATGTCTGGCTCTAGGTGACTGATCACACCATCGTAATTAACTGGGTTGTGAAGATCTTTTTTGTACAGCTAAAAAGATCACTTTTGTATAGATCAACTGAAAATACAAAATTTAAAGTTAAGCTCAGAAGAAAAGTTATGTGGGACATCCTTGATGGTCCTGCCAATTCAGAGGATATGGGTTCAATCCCTTTAGGCCAGGAAGATCTCCCATGCCTTGGAGCAACTAAGCCTATGAACCACAACTACCAGACCTGTACTCTAGAGCCCACGCTCCACAAGAGAAGGCCCCACAATTAGAAGCCGGCACACAACAAGAAAAAGTAGCCTCCACTAGAGAAATTAGAGAAGAGCCTGCCCACAGCAAAGAAGATCCAGCCCAGTCATAAATAAATAAATAAATAAATTTTTAAGAGAGAAGAAAAGAAACAAAAGTATGGATAATAAATTCAGCACTTCACGGTTCTTACCAATATCATCTTGGTCAAGATTTTTTGTATCTAGTTAACACTGTCTACCTCTGGGGAAGCAAGCAAAATGGGAAGCTGAACAGAACATTTACTTTTATTCTGTATACCATGGATGATTTGAATCTGGGGTGATAAGTATATATTCACATATTTTATGTTTTAAAATTTAGAAATATCCTATAGTTAAAACTAAGAGGAGTTCCCTGGCAGCCTACTGATTTTCACTGGTTTTCACTGCTGTGGCCTGGATTCAATCTCTGGTTAGGGAACTGACATTCTCACAAGCCTTGAGGCAAAACAAAACAAAATAAAGCCACAACAAAACAACTAAGAATTGTGCCAATTTAAGACACATAGAGTCTAAGTGGTAAAATTTGAAACTAAAATGAGAACTTTTATAATATATGTGATAAATATCTGTGGACAGTTTATATAAACAAAAGTTCAAGGGGATATGCAAGTTATTATTTCGTGATTAAGTCTAGAGAGTATAATTATGGAGACTTCCTTTCTCCTTTCCTCATTCTGTAGTTTTCTGTAATAAGCATATATTGATTTTGTGATAAGAAAAAAAGTGTTACTAAGAGGTAGGATAAACACATCTTGATATGTTCATATAATGTAATATTAGAAGTGTGTGTGTGCCCAGTCATGTCCAACTCTTTGTGAACACTATGGACTGTAACCTGCCAGGCTTCTCCATCCATGAAATTTTCCAGGCAACAGTACTGGAGTGGGTGGCCATTTCCTTCTCCAGCGAATCTTCCCAATCCAGGGATAAAACCCACGTATCCTGCATTTGCTGCATTGCCAGGCAGATTCTTTTCCACTCGTGCACCCAATATTAACCATCAATAAAAAAGAATGAAGTCTGATACCCACAACATGAATGAATCACAAAAGCATCTTAAGTGAAACGAGCATATCAATATATCCTGTGTGATTTCCTTTAAGTCTAACAACTTACAGTCTAACTTTTATATACTAACAGAAATTCAGAAAGTGATTATTGGGTGGGAGGGAGATAGGGTGACAATTGATTGCAAGGGGGAACAACAGAATTTTCTGGAGTGATTAAAACATTCTATATCTTATTTTGGGGTGATGGTTACATGGATGTGTACAATTTTGAAGCTCACTGAACTGAATGGTTTTATCTGTAGATTTTAAATGTTATTTTTAGTTCAATTTTTAAAAGATTATAGGGGTAAATAAACATGTAAGTAGCCATAAAATTTTAACCTGAGGGATTTCTTTGGTGAAAAGTAATTTCTACTTTGGGCTTCCCTGGTGGCTCAGTGGTAAAGAATCTGCCCGCCAAGCAAGAGATACAAGTCCCTGGGTTGGGAAGATCCCCTGGAGAAGGAAATGGCAACCCACTCCAGTATTCTTGCCTGGGAAATCCCATGGCCAGAGGAGCCTAATGGGCTAGAATCCACAGGGTCACAAAAGAGTCGGACATGACTTAGTGACTAAACAAACAACCTCTACTTTATCATAAGAATAGCTTTGAAAACTGGGAAAATAAAATGTAGCCCAGAAGAAATTCTATAAAAGGCTCAGTTGAGACTTCATAGTTCCTATCCATATGCGTTTTGGAAAATATTGTTTTATATACACATACACATACCATACAGATGGCACAGTGGTAAAAGAATCAGCCTGTCAATGCAGGAGATGCAAGAGACACAGATTCGATCCCTGGGTCAGGAAGATCCCCTGGAGAAGGAAATGGTAACCCACTCCACTGTTCTTGCCTGGGAAATCTCACAGACAGAGGAGCATGGTAGGTCGCAAAGAGTTGGACACAACCGAACAACTGAGCACGCACACACACACACACACACACACACACACACCCATACATTTATAATTGAAGTGAAGCATTTGTTAAGGTGAGACCTCGGGCTTTTGTGATGATTTAGAATAGGATGATGACTTCTAAAACTTATCAAAAGTACATAATAAAGGAAAATTTTACAGAGAACAATTTTCATACTATGATAAGCTATTAATGAATGTAATGAATTAAGCAAATGATTAATTCTATACATCAGCAGTTGCCCTCAAAATGAATCGACAAATGCATTCACAAGCACATATTTGCTCTCTATCCTAAGTCAAATCACTTATATCTGGTCCTTGATTTCCTAATCTACAAAATAAACATATTGAAATTAAACAGTGGTTTTCCACCTTTGGCATGTATCAGAATCACTTGGAGGGCTTGTTAAAAGGTAGATTAACACATTTCTAATTCAGTTGGTATGAGAAGGGGCCCAATAATGTGCATTCCCAACAGACTCTCAGATCATACAGATGCTGCTAAGAACCAAACAGAACTCTTTTAAAATCTATTCCGACACATCTCAGCCAAAAGATCAGTTCTGCAGATAAATGGGGAAACTCATTAAGGAAGAACTACATGCAAAACTGTTGAATTTAGAGAACTGTGTGCCCCTTTGGAATAAGATTCCTAAGTAGTATTATGATCGGGATCTTTTGCACTATCTCTTATTTTGATCTCCAAATCTGGGTGCCTGGGAAGATTCTCTTAGAACTGTAGCTACTTTTGTACTCCCTCTGTTGTAGTGTTTCTAAGACCTCATTCTGGGCTGGGAGGGAGTTTCCAAGAGGTGGAAAATCCCTATGTCCCAAACCAGTTGTATTAGATTTCATTACCCTAGTTTATGACGTTGAAAATAGCTGTCCTAATTACTAAAAACTATGCCCCCCTCCCCCAAAAAAAGTCATTTTGGTTGAGAAACAAAAGCAGATGAGGAAATGTGAGAAGATCAAAGCCAAGTCAGTTAAGACTCTATGGTAACGCCACAAGCATGTGCATGATTTCCCTCTGCTGGTTAGAAATCCTGAAGAAGACAGAAGCAATCATACTTTGCATTAATTAAACACACAGCATTTCAAAACAGTTGACTTGATACCAGGAGATTTGCAGTTCAACTACAGACTGCAGTAATATGGTCATCAGCAGAACTTATCTTAATATAGTAAACACTGCAGGCTTTCATGTTATTAAACATCCACAGCTGTTTAAATGAATTTCAAAATACTTGTTAATCAACTGATGAGCAAGAATTTATGCAAACTCAGTGTTTTTGGTTTTTTTTTTTTCTTCCTTCTCTCTGTCTTCAGGGAGCTTTCAGTTTAGTTGAAGGGGTGAGAATGTGCATGCTACAGTTAGAATAACTGATTGGTAAACTAAATGGTACTGACAACTTCAATGTAAGTGCAGAAAAAGTGGAGATAAGAATGAACTAATTCAGGTGAAGTGGACAAGAGTGGGACTTGAAATGGGTTTTAGGATGGAGGAAACAAAGGAAAGGAAAAAAAGAGGAAGAAAGTAAAAGTAAAAAAAAAAAAAGAAAAAGAGTAGAATCATGAAAAGTCTTGGGAGTTAGTTTAAATCTGGTGCTAGCCTGGCAGTAAAGAGGATTTTGTGGGACATCTGATCCTAATCCATGTATCTATAAGTACACTTTGTACATCTCAATAATTGCTCATTCAAAGAACATATATAAAGGGTCACCTGAAAACCAGACACTATACTATGGTGGGCCTTGGCAACTATAATTTGGTTAATGTTTGAGAAAGGCAAAAGAATTTGGACTTGGTGTTATGAATTTGAGCAAAGAATGATGTGATGAAAAGTTTATTTTAGGGAAATCAGATAACAGAATGGCTTTAAGAAGTTTTAACAGAAGTTTTAAGGACAGATTTTGGGATGGTTACAGGGAAGACTTGCTAAAAAACCCATTGCCATGATTCATATGTGAGATAATGTGGTACAGTATAAAAATGGGGAAAAAAAGTGGTAAATATGAGTCATTTTTAAGGAATGAACGTAGGACTTGATGCAGAGAGGATGAAAGGTTAAAAATGGTGATAAGGGTTTTGGTCTGGAAGACTGGTAGAAAAATTGTCTAAACAGAAATGTGGGAGTTGAGGCCCATATGCAAAGAGATTATACACAGTTTTATTTGGGACATACAGTATTTAGGGACTGAGGAGAAAACTAAGTGGAAAAACTAAGTAGAGCTCTTTCACAATCAAAACACAGGTGAGGGAATCCCCTGGCAGTCCAGTGACTAAGACTCACTGCAGGGGCCTGGGTTCAATCCCTGGTCAGGGAGCTAGGATTCCACAAGTCATGGGATACAGCCCAAAAACAAAAGCAAGCAAACAAACAAAAAAAATTGACAACTTCCTGAACAGTCCAGTGATTCGGACTCTACTGGACTCTACTAGGAGGCCCAGGTTCTCCCTGGCCTAGGAACCAAGATCCTACATGCTGCACAATTTTACCAAAAATAGATAAGAAACAAATAGATAAAGATGAAAACTGGAACCAAAGAAACAAAAATAAAACTTAGGGAAAAAAAAAAAACACAGGTGAGAGGGGAATGGAGTTTCAAGAATGAGAGGGATAGTTAACATTGTCACTCCCTGGACAACATCAGGAGGAATGAGGTCAAGCATAAACTATTATCCACAACAGGTTAGACTTGTAAACTAAAGAGGTGTCACCTTAACCTCTCAGAATCCTTCCCTATTAAGCCAAATGCTAAATTCTTTTTGACCCTATTTCTGAGCATCTCTAGTGTGTTCAGAAATGTTGTTTCACATCTTCCCTACACTGTCCTTTTAGGGTTCTTAAAACCTGAAACCTGAATCATATTACACAGCCTTAGATGCTTAACTCTCTAACCATCCTGCATACTATTTCTAGAACATTTATGGTAAAGATCCATAACTGTCCACAACCTATAGCATGTCCACTACCTACCTTTCCCTTCTCCAGGGATCGAACCAGGGTCTCCTGCACTGCAGGCAAATTCTTTACCAGCTGAGCTACCAGGGAAGCCCCACTAAATACAGCATCCAAAACCCTTAGCCTGGCATTTCAATATCCATACAAAAATATCCTAACCTATTTCCCTTTCAGCTCATCTCACATTTCTTCCCTGATCAAATGGTGATATGGTAAATTTTTGAATATAGATGTATTACCTGTATACCCCCACCCACCTCTTTCCTAAGTCTGATAGTAAAAGCCCTTACCATTCCCTTGACTAGTTTTTTGCAGAGCCAAGAACCGAGGTGGACTAAAGTCAAATGCATTTCCTGACTTGGATAAAATTTTAAACCCACTGAAAAGATTAAGCCAGGTGTCCCAGTGTGGAAAAGAAAAAGAGATAAATGTCTTTGAGGTCAACAAAAGAGGAAAGGGTGAATTTTCATCCAAATCAGGAAGAGAACGGGGTGGAGGTGGGAGGTCAAAGAGAAACAGGAACCCACCTCCATTATTAGTGTCCTGCAGAAGCAGCCGGACCTGAGCGGAGAAGGCCTGGGTGACCTGGGGAGGATAAAGTCTAGTCTAGGCTCTACCAAAGAGTCCACTTAGGATTGGTAGAACTGTGTGTGCTATGGCAGGGGTGCTTCATCGGTGAACCAATGATCAGAGTAGTCTCCTTGATGCTTTGACACCTGATAAAGCCTAGGGTCCGTCACATAACTGAGAGAGTGGGGAGGAGGAAGTACCAAATGAATGGAATTTAATTTCCCACCAGCCTGACTAGGATAAGGACTCAGGGTAACATTAAACTGATTTAAGGAAAGTAATGTGGTATTTCCTGCATAAGTGAATTTGTAAATTCAGAGTCACACCCACTATGAACCTTTTGTAGGTGTTCAATGAGAGTGAGTCAGTCCTAGGCCATTTTCACCTGTCTTTTCATTCTCTTTCAATATCATCTCAGCCTTTCCCATCTTGGTATTAATAACTTCCAATTTATATTTTTGATACTGTGATAGGCTTCCCTGATGGCTCAGATGGTAAAGAATCTGCCTGCAGTGCAGGAGACCTGGGTTCGATCCCTGGGATCTTCCCTGGGTTGGGAAGATCCCCCTGGAGGAGGGCATGGTAACCCACTCCAGTATTCTTGCCTCAAGAATCCCCATGGACAGAGGAGCCTAGCAAGTTACAGTCCATGGGGTCTCAGAGAGTCAGATATGACTGAGTGACTAAGCACACACAGCCTTTTCCATCTTTGTATTAATAACTTCCAACTTATATTTGTGATACTGTGATTTATAATAATATATATTTGGTTTGTCCCTCTTTCTGGCACAGAATCCTAAATCTTTGGCATTTCCTAAAAGATGACAGTGATAAAGGTGTCTTTTATTATGTTAATGAGGTGACTCAAAGTGTGTGATAGTCACCAGAGGAACATGATTGTTATTGTTGTTCAGTCACTAAATCCTGTCCTACTCTTGGCAATCCCATGGACTGCAGCATGCCAGACTTCCCTGTCCTTCATTATTTTCCCGTTTGCTCAAACTCATGTCCATTGTGTCAGTGATGCCATTCAACCATTTAACCCTCTGTGGTCCCCCTCTCCTCCTGCCCTCAATCTTTCCCAGCATCAGAGTCCTTTCTAATTAGTTGGTTCTTAGCATCTGGTGGCCAAAGTATTGGAGCTTCACTTTCAGCATCAGTCTTACCAATGAATATTCAGGGTTGATTTCCTTTAGGATTAACAGGTTTGATCTCCTTGCTGTCCAACATACTCTCAAGAATTTTCTCCAGCACCACAATTCAAAACCACCAATTCAGTGCTCAGTTTTCTTAATGGTCCAACTCTCACATCTCTATATGATACTAGATAAACTAACTGTAACTTTGACTATATGAACCTTTGTCGGCAAAGTGATGTCTCTGCTTTTTAATACACTGTCTAGGTTTGTCATAGCTTTTCTTCCAAGGAGGAAGTATCTTTTAATTTCATGGCTGCAGTCACCGTCTGCAGTGATTTTGGAGCCCAAGAAAGTAAAATCTGCCACTGTTTCCATTGTTTCCCCGTTCTATTTGCCATGAAGTGACAGGGCCAGATAAATGATCTTAGTTTTTTGAATGCTGAGTTTTAAGCCAGCTTTTTCACTCTCTTCTTTCACCCTCATCAAAAGACTCTTTAGTTCCTCTTTACATTCTGCCATTAGAGTGGTATCATCTACATATCTGAGGTTGTTGATATTTCTCCTGACAATCTTCATTCCAGCTTGAGATTCATCCAACCTGGCATTCTGCATGGTGTACTCTGCATAAAAGTTAAATAAGCAGGGTGACAATATACAGCCTTGACATACTCCTTTCTCAGTTTTAACCAGTCCAATGTTCTATGTCCGGTTCTAACTGTTGCTTTTGATCTGCATACAGGTTTCTCAGGAGACAGGTAAGGTAATCTGGTGGAATTTTCAGTCCTATCCCCAATCTTCAGGGAAGGGAAAAAGACCTGAAGTCTGTTGATCACCAATGGCCAATGATCCAGTCAATCATGCTTTTGTAATGAAACCTCCATAAAAAACCCAAGAGGACTGGGTTCAGACAGCTTTTGGGTTGGTGAATGCCTGGAAATTCAGGGAGAGTACTATGCCTGGTGAAGGAAGGAAGGAGCTCCACACCCCTTCACATATACCTTGCCCAATGCATATCTCCCATCTTGTTGTTGCTGGTTTATATCCTTAAACAATAAACCAGTGATGCAGTAAGTAAACTGTTTCTCTTAGTTCTGTGAGCAGCTCTGGCAAATTAATCTAACCCAAGGAGGGGGTTGTATCATGTGACCCTCTAATTTCTAGCAAGTTGGTCATGCAAGTTGGTCATACATGTAACAGTCTGTACTTGTGACTGGTGTCTGAAGTCCAAGGAGGAGGCCATTGAAACTTCTTATCTATTGCTGGCCAGAGGCACAGATGATAAAGTGGGATTCGTAACCATTGTCTGAAGCCCCAGGGATTGGAGGGAGAGGGACAGAAGGGTCACTGAGAGGGGTGTGGAGGCAGTCCTTAAGGTGAGACTGAATCCTTTTTTTTTTTGAGACTGAATCCTTAACTGTGGGCTCTGATGCTGTCTCCAGGTAGATAGTATCAGAATTGAGTTGAATTCTTGGACACTCTGCTACATCTAATAATGGCTCAGTGTTATGTGGGAAGTGCTCCTGCTCTGAACACACATGTTGCAATTGGTAGTCAGAACCACTAAAAGAATATCTTTATCCCAGAATGCTCCTCTGAGTTCAACTCTCAAATGGCCAACTACTATTTGTACCTGCAACTATATGTGTCAGAGACATCTCAAAATTATCCCAGGAAAGATAGAATTCTTTTTTGCCATCTTCCCTTTACCTATAGTGCCTCCCCCTCTTTCCTCCTAATTATCTATTAAGGGTCATGGGAACTATGAATTGGGAGCTAAACCTGACCCCCACCTGTTTTTGTAAATAAAGTTTTATTGGAACACTGCTATGCCAAGTCCTTCATGTATTGTGTATGGCTGGTCTTGGCTACAATGGCAGAAATCTTATGGCCTATAAAGTCTAAATTATTTCTATCTGGTCTTTGATAGTTTGCCAATCCTTGCTCTTTTATCTTTTCTCAATGTATTTATCACAATTTGCAATTATTTGCTTGATGGTGTGGTTAGTTAGCTCCCTTATTAGAATATAAGTTCCCTGAGGGGAAGGACTCTACCATGCTTATTCTTATGGTTTTTCCAGCACTTAATCGCACCAGTGTCTGGCTATGGTAGGCACTCAATAAACAGTCACTGACTGAATTACATGAATGAATGAATGAATGAATCGCTTGCGTGCATGCCAAGTTGCTTCAGTCATGTCTGACTCTGCGATCCCATGGACTGTAGCCCACCAGGCTCCTCTGTTCACGGGATTCTCCAGGCAAGAATACTGGAGTGGGTTGCCATTTGCTTCTCCAGGCAATCTTCCCGACCCAGGGATCAAACCTGTGTCTCTTATTTCTCCTGCACTGTCAGGTTATTATATCTTAAAATTTTATTTCATTCTTTTGTTGTTGTTGTTCAGTCACTAAATTGTTTCTGATTCTTTGCCGCCCCATGAACTGCTGCACGCCACGCTCTGTCCTGGAGGACACTATCTCCCAGAGTTTGCTCAAATTCATGTCTATTGAGTCAGTGATGCCATTAAACCATCTCATCCTTTGCTGCCCCCATCGCCACTGGCCTTCAATCTTCCCCAGCGTTAGGGTCTTTTCCAGCGAGTTGGTGCTTTGCATCAGGTGGCCAAAGTATTGGAGCCTTCGTTCTTTTGCCTTAGCACAAACCTTTCATTCTTGGTTACCCGCTAGCAACCTCATGTCTTAAGTAATCGAGTTCCATAATAGTTAGTCCTCTCACCTTCTTTCTCTTCTACTCATTCCTTCTTCCAGATTAATCTTTCTAAAACATCTCAATATATCACTTCCCTGCATAGTAATCTGGAGACCTAAGGACTCCACAATTATAAACTTCTTGACCTGCCATCTAAGGTCCTCTGACTCCAGCATTATCCTATCTTTCCAGCCTAAACTCACTGTCTCCCTGCACATCCTCACTATTCCAACTACTGCTTCCTTACCCTGAGATTTCCTACCTCTCTCTTATCTACTTGTAACATTCTTTCCCACTGTTACCACCTCCACTTGTCAAAGCCCTATCCAGCCTCAAGTATTTCCTTTAAGCTGCCTTTCTTAATCCCCTCATATCTTTCTCTTGTCTGAACTTCCAAAGCACTTTTTATACCCATAGTAATATGTGTGCCATTTTGCATTCTCCCCTTAGGCAGGTAAGCTCCTTAAGAAGAGGAAACACATTTAACTCATCGTGTTATCTTCTGAGGTACTCCACTGGATGAATAAATAAATTGATGTCTATTATTTTTTAAATCTCTTATTAAATTCCTGTTTATTTCTTACAGACCAGAATCTTCACTGCCCACGCAGCCCCTTTGATTTTTTTCCTTTCTCCTCTGCCTTGTATTTTGCTTCCATCACAGATTTTCTTATCTTCCAATCAGATTGCAATCCCTAGAAGTCAGAGACTATGTTTTTGTCTTCCTTCACCTTACAGTACCTTGTGCATTGTAAGTGCTCAGTAAATAAAGCTGCAAAGAAACCCCTCATTCTTCTACCTCCTCTTCTGCTCTAGCAGCACTATGGTTGCCTTGGGTGATAAAGCCTATTTCTGAGACACATTACCAATGAAGGTTTGTCTGGAAGACACTGACGTTGAATGAGGATTTATAAATGAGTCTCTAGCTTTAATTTCATCAGCTTAAGAAGGGGATACTGAAAAACTGCTCTAAAAAAAAAAAACAACAAAATCTCCTTACATGAAGTTGGCTGGAGCTGCCTGAGCTGCTAACCCCTGCAAGGTTTTCAGTCTCTGCCTTGAGCATTAGAGTGCAATCTTGCCTTAACCTTCTACATCAGATGTCTCCATGGTAACACTGGAATGATTGCTATTTTAGGAAATATGCCTCACTGCATGCAGTGATATTTACATTAGGTTCCAAACGAGGCATAAATGCAATGGCTCGAGTGTCTGCTGCTTTGTGTGAGGAGGAAGGTCCTGGTGGCTTAATGGATAACTCCACTAAGTCTGTTGTCCTGTGTCATTTTTTAGGTCAACCACAGTGTAATCACACATTAATAAGTGGTGTTTATATAATACTGGTGGGGGGGAATGGAGAGGAGAAAAAAAGAAACAAAGCCAAAATTTCTCCAGATATTCCTTTGCAAGGATATTATCTCCCCTCCTGCCTTCATACCCTTCAGGTCTGGTTTGATTTAAAAAGTTCTTTTAAATAAAGCTTCTACCATTCCATAGAAAGGGGCTACCCTGATGGCTGAGCAGGTAAAGAATCTGCCTGCAATGCAGGACATGTGGATTCAATGCTAGGTCATGGAAGATCCCCTGGAAGAGTAAATGGCAACCCATTCTAGTATCCTTGCCTGAAAAATCCCATGGACACAGGATTCTGGCAGGCTATAGTCCAAAGGGTCACAACGAGTTGGATGTGACTGAGCAGGCACATTGATTTTGAAGAAGAGAATAATATCAATAACCAGAACAACTGACAGCTTTCGCCTGCAACTTTGTGGATACCTTCACTAAGGAAGAGAAAAACACTTTGTAAACTGCACTTTATTAGGTTTTCTGAGTCCCTAGTAAGAAAGATGTAGACAAGCTGCCGTGGCCTGACAGCTCCACCACGAAGCCCCTCAGCACTCTGGTCACAACATGCTGTTGATCTGAATGCACATGGAGCATCGACAGCAAACTTGGAGTGTTCTCAATCCATGGCATGTCAAGCTTGCGGTATTTTTGTTGTTGTTGTTCTATGAAGTTAATTATATAAAAGAAGTTCATAAGTATTCTACAGGTACAATCCAGCTAAAAGGGATGCTAATAAAGAATCTGCCTACCAAACTGGAGATGCGGGTTCGACCTGTGGGTTGGAAAGGAGAAGGAAATGGCAACCCACTCTAGTATTCTTGCCTGGAAAATCCCATGGACAGAGGAGCCTGGTGGGCTATAGTCTGTAGGGTTGCAAAGAGTCGGACACAACTTAGAGACAACAACAGTGCACAACGTTCTGGTAGAATGAAAAAGGGAAACAGTTAAAGGGATAGTAAAATAAATTCAATCAAATAATTTTTATCAAAACTGTCTTTCTTATTTGAGGAAGATTCTGAAGTAAACTTCAAAGATTTTTTTCTCTGAAACTCAGAGATTATTTCTCAGTCCAGACTTTCATACTGGGATTACATGAGAAGTATAATATTTATCTATGGGAGGAGGGGTAAGATGAGTGTCTTACATTTGAATAATTCAAACCTAGAAGTGTATGAGTTGTGAGCTGTCTTTCTTCTGAAGCCCAGGTTCGGAGTTCCCAGTTGGAAGGGGCTGGGAGGAGGTGGAGGAAGTGAATCACTCTTCAGAACTCAAGCTCCTTGGTTCCCTAACATCTGTAAGGGGTTTTGGGGATAGATTTGCTGGAGATGAAAAAATTCTTCAGTCTCTGTGGAGCAGGCCCAGAGCTTAGAAATTTAACTTGTGCCTTTCACATTGTGGAGGTGTGGCTCCTGTGGTGACAAGTGGCATGGCAGATTACAGTTTGAGTATAATATAGTAGAACTAAGATGCTGCTATTGTTAGCAAACAAGGATAACACCTTGTTTGATAACTGAAGCATCAAGAGCTTCAGTTCAATTCAGTTCAGTCGCTCAGTCATGTCTGATTGTTTGCAGCACACCAGGCCTCCTTGTCCATCACCAGCTCCCGGACTTTACCCAAACTCATGTCCATTGAGTTGGTGATGCCATCCAACCATGTCATCCTCTGTTGTCCCCTTCTCCTCCCGCCTTCAATCTTTCCCAGCATCAGGGCTTGGGATGTCACAAATAAAGAGTTGTCACACATCACTGTATAGGCAAAGTGCTCTATAACTGGTTTTATAATATTCTTTACCTTTATCTAATTCACAGAATGGGCTAGGTTGAAGCAGTTAATAGCTGCACTGAACCATGATTTACTATCCCAAGTGCATGCATGTCCAACTCTGTGTGACGCTATGGACTGTAGCCCACCAGGATCCTCTGTCCATGGAATTCTCCAGGCAAGAATACTGGAGTGGGCTGCTGTTTCCTCCTCCAGGGAACCTTTCCAATCCAGGGACTGAACCAGGGTCTCATTTGACTCTTGCATTGGCAGGCAGATTCTTTACCACTGAACCACCTGGGAGATGACATCAGTGATCTGTTCAGTCAATCCTACATCTAAACAACCACCAGGATTGTCTTTGTATAATGCCACTTCAAAGAATTTTATTCCCTTTGCTTATTTTTTTTTAATTTTTAGCTCTTCATTACCTAGAACAGCAGTCCCCAACCTTTCTGACACCTGGGGATAATTTTATGGAAGACAATTTTTCCATGGACTAGGGGTGGGGGGATGGTTTAAGGATGATTCAAGCTCATTACATTTATTGTGCACTTTATTTCTAATCTAATTCTGCCACTGATCTGGTAGGAGGTACCATTCTGCAGCCCAGAGATTGGGAACCCCGTGCCTAGAACATGAAGTCCTTAGCTTGACATTTGTCAAGCTACATATTCCATCTACATACATCCATATTCCAGCTACATATTCCATCATTCTTTAACACTTAGCATATATTTGGTAACACCAATGACTCCCAATTCCTTGAGTGTGTTCCATACTATTGTACCAATTGTTTCCATGCCTAGAATGCCCTTCTCCTACTGTCTGCCTAGGGTACTCAGCCTTTAAGGCCCCAGGTCCAGGCTGACTTCCAAGTGAGGCTTTCTCTGACTTCCAAAAATATAATCTCTTTCCTCTCTGGGTCCTCTTAGCACTATGAGTGTATTTCTTATATTTCTCTCCATTTGTCATGCTGCATTTTAATACTTTGTTTATATGCCAATCACTTATTAGATTTTAAACCCTTTGAAGGCCAGGAGTCCCAGACCAGTGATTCTTATCAAGCAGCCATATCCTAGAATGCATTGAAAATTTGTGGGGCATTTCTTGTTTCAATGATGAGTGAGGCTAGGGGTACAACATAACTGGCAATAGGCAGGACAGAGCCTTGTCCCAAAATCTGAATGACTTTCAAATGTTCCACTGGGCACTAATGGAAGTAATCAAATTGTTTACATAATCATCTGAATCTAGGACTTAATTCTGTTGTATTTTGGAACCCAACATTAATATACTGTGAATCTTCTATGAATTAAACTGATATGTAAATTAAAGGAAGATTATGTTAGTTCTTTATTGGAAATTTTACCAAGAGCTTTTCACCTTGACGTTGCCACTTGCTGTTTTTGAATTGCCAATATAACATACCTGCATTAGACTGTATTTGAAGCTGTGACTCCATATACAAGCATCTGCTTATTTCTTTATAGCCTTTAATAGAGATGTGTCTTAAAATTCACATATTAATATGACCACTGATTTATTATAAATTAATCTCTTTTTATGTTTCATGTAGTTCAGTATCTAACTTACTGGGTTACTCTGAGACTTAAAATGAGTTAATATATAAGGTATTTAGACTAGCACCGGGCATATAGAAAATGCTACCATATGTGCTGATGTTATTACTATAGAAAAGTTGTTGAATATTCATTGATAAATATTTTAAATAATACTTGGAATAGGTATTAAGAAATCCTGTGACTTTACTTTTAGGTCTTAATATTATGATAACCTGAACCATTAGAATATGACTACATGATCCCAAGATGTTATAGAAAGTGCTTCAATATTATTTTGTGTGTCTATGAGACTAAAATGAGATTATGATTCTCATTGTGACCAGTTTACCCTGAAGGATTCATACTCTGTTGTGGTCTTCCTGGGGAGCAATAACACAAACTGGTAACTTTGAGTTTGGTCTTTGCCTATGAACCAGTTTTTCTATGTGCAAGGGTAACAGATCCAAAGGGATAACTGTGACCATTAATCTCACAAATATGCTATATTTAATAATTTTATCTTTGTCTTTCGTAAGACAAAGATAGTTACAATGTGAGTCAAGTCTGCAATATCTAACTCAATCACTATGTCTTTTTAGCTGCTACTCATTTTAAGAATAGCCTTACTCTCTTCCAGGTTGCTGACATGCATAATGACAACAGTAGTTACCATGTTTTGAGCCCTGTTGGGCACTATACATATATTATTTCTAATCCTTACAAAGAGATGAACATTATAGAGGAGGAAATTGTACTTGGAAGGGCTATGTAACTTCCAACTTTCAAGGCCATTCATCTGAAAAGTGTTTATGTTGGAATCAAATGCCAAAACCTGAGCTCATTCTTTCATACCACTCTGCTTACTTAATTAAAACTCAAGAGACTTCATATTAGAATCAGTTCTTGAAGGACCAAGATTATTTCTCTAAAAGGACTTGACTATATCCTTTCATTATGACAATCTGAACCACTTGAGCATGGCTAAATAGTCCCAAGTTAAATATAGTCCCAAATTTCAAATTTCTTTCTGTTTATGCCATAGAATATAAGACAGAAACACTGTGACCAAAACATTGTTTTCTTTTGGAACCTGGACACACAGTGAGAGAAGTTTTCAGAGAATTATCTGAATGCTCACTATAAAGCTGACTCTCTGGCCAGTCTTCTTTGGGCTGTTTAGAGAAGATAATTGGGCTTCCCAGGTGGTTCAGAGGTAAAGAACCCACCCACCTGCCATGCAGGAGACTCGGGTTCAACTTCTGGGTCAGGAAGATCCCTTGGAGAAGGAAATGATAATATGAAATAATTCTATGCATACTGAGGAGCACTTGGTGACAATTTATTTTTTCCTTCATAAGGCACAGACCCAAAGGGAGTAACTAGAAAGTGAACTATTGGAGGCTTTCTCTCCTCCACAATTGAAAGGACCTACTGTCAGAGGCCCTCTATGGCAGAGCTTTCCATCTTGGGTGTTCTGGACAACACCTAAAAAAGTGGCCCACCCCTGTGCTGAGATGTCATGCCTTCATGTCTCGGGTGGTGGATGGGTCAGAAGGTAGACACAGGTAATCACCTCTAACGATGACCAGCCTCAGTCACTTACTTCAGAGTAACAGAGACCCTCAATCATCTCCTATGAAACTGGGCTTTCTATGCAAAAGGTTGGGAAATACTGATTGACAGAATTCACAGCACTATGTGATCAAGTGTACAAAATGTTGGGCAATAACAATAATAAATTTTTATAGGTCCCAGCAACGTTAAAGAAGCATATCAAGTTAGAACAATTAATATGACTTGATGCATTTCTTATCTCTACTCACCCAATGTTATTATCCTCTAGACACTGTACTTAACTTATTCTAAGCATTCCTTTAGGATAGATTGGTAAATAATTTAGTCTCTTTGAAATTATAATTTTTCTGTTCTTCAAGTCTATTTTAAAAACTGATACCAACTCAAATCCCCTTATTAGCACTCAAATATTGAACTACCTATACTCATTTCAGTGCTTACCAAAGATACTAATGAAAATAAGTGCGTGTACATAAATATATCACATCAATGTGTCTGTAAATATAAAACTAGAACAATGAGAGTGATTTTATTTCAGAATTTACATGAGTATTTTTCTTTGAAAGTACTTATCTTGGGGACTATACACTTTCCCCAATGATGCTGAACTCAGAATGTCAAAATTATAGGATCCTTTGGAGATTATTTGGGCTAATTTTTCCCATTTTACACATATGGAGAATGAGAAGTGATGTATCCATAGCAGTGACTATCCATAGTTAACAAAGAAAGAATCGGGACAGAAATCCAATTCTTCTAATTTCCAACCAAGTTATTTCAAATTTTAAGATATTGTGGGATCTTCCATATACTTCAATATGTATAAAAGCCTATGAACTTTAATTTTTACTCATATCTATCAAATTACATGTATGCACATCATTTTTTGAGTTTGTTAAACAGAGCTTTCCAACCAAAATGGATTTAGAGTCCAAAGGGTTGATAGTGCAGTCAAGAGAGTGACTTCTTCTGCCCTTATTGTGGTCTAAGCACCCAGGCTGGCCACTTTCAAGTGAGAAGCTCCATCCATTTCTGCCACCTCTTATAAATATTATCATTTGTTACTATTTAAAACCATAATTAAGGAATAAATTTATTGCAGGGTCTCAATTTTAAAAACTGCATTTCTTTTATACTGGTCATAGCTGTTGAAAACATTTTTTTGCTTATTTGAATTTTCAGATTTTATTTTATGTAATTGCTATTTATGACTTGAGTAATAAAAAAGAGCAGTTGATAATGAGAAAAATGAGAAAAAGTCACTTAAGCAACTTGATTATGTTGTAAATCATGTCATTTTCTACATGTTTACTATTATTAGCTATTTTTTGTCATGATATGGGAAAGGTGGAAAACACTGCTTTATACTCATTGTTAGCCCTGCTCTTTTTAACCTGATTCCAACCTTTATATATGTGACCAATAAATTAAATTGCACATTTTGCTTCATCATTGATCTAAGATTTGTAAGAATACCTAGTAATTGTTTATGTTGCTTGAGCAGAGCAGAATCCTAGAATTCCTTCAGAAAGTATATTTTTAGTAAATTAAAAGTTGAATGAAGAAGAGGAGCTCCTTCTGAGGTAACCTCCAAGAGCAACCACACAGATTAATGCAATTACTTTCACAGCGGTGAGGGTTCTCTGCTCAATACTAAAACCACACTGCATTTTCTATAGCTACACATAACTCAGTGTGGCAGGCAGAATCCTGACACAGCCCCTGTGATCATCACCTCCTGGTATCCACACCTTTGTATAATCCCCACTCCTTGAATGTGGAGAGACCCGTAACTTGCTTCTAACCAATAGAAAATGGCAAAGGTGAGGGATATTGCTACATAGTTACGCAACATTATATGGCAAAAGGGAAGGGGTGCGGCAGATGTAATTAAGATCCCTACTCAGTTGACTTTAAGTTAACCAAAAGGGATAGTATACTGATGGCTTGACTTAATCAGATGAACCCCTTCAAAGAGTGTCGAGAAGTAAGAGACTCTCTCTCTCCACTACTGCTGTGAAGAAGCTAGCTGCCATAACTTCTACAATCGCACAACAATATTCTTCCAACAACCTGAGGGAGCTTAGAAGTGGATCGTTCCCTAAGTGAGCCTCAGGCTGAGAAAGCAGCCCAGCTGACACCTTGATTTCAGACTTGTGAGACCCTGAGCAGAAAAGTCAGCTAAGTCATGCCTGGACTCTTGATAATAAATACATGTTGTTTTGAACCACTGAGTTTGCAGTCATTGCTTACACAGCAATAGAAGACTAATACATTTATATGTAATGTTGGGCTCCTAAAGGCATGAAGCAGGTGCCTGAGGAAGTACAGCCCAAACCTCACCTGCACCTCCATGTCAGCTGGCTCCTCCAACAGATGGAGCAGTTGTTGTTTCTCTTGAGACAGCTGTTCTACAAGCTTCTCCTGTGCAGCCAGGCTCTGACTCAGTTCTTCAATTCTTCTGGAGCAAAGAAAAAGTAAGAACAACAGTTATGGTCATGATACATTATTAACTTTATTTTTCAGCCCACTCCAAAGATAGCATGCTCTGGTATAGTAAGCTTTTACCTTTTTAAAGTCATTGATACTTTTCTTCAGTAAGCCGTGCATTCTCTGCCCCAGCCCCCCCAACATATACACAAATGTTTTTTGCTTACATTGTCATAATGTAAGGTTCATAGACCTCCTGAAGCCAATCCATGGATCTATAGACCATAAGTATAAAACTCTTGGAAGTTGTGGGTCTTTTTGTTTATATGTTGTTGTTGTTGCGGTTAAAAGAACAATTATCAAGTAACCATTACGTATATGGGCTTCCCAGGTAGCACGGTGGTAAAGAATCCACCTGCCAATGCAGGAGACAAGAGATGTGGGTTTGATCCCTGGGTAGGGAAGATCCCCTGGAGGAGGGCATGGCAACCCACTCCAGTATTCTCACCTGAAGAATCTCTGAAGAGGAGCCTGGTGAGCTACAGTCCATGGGGTCGAAAAAGAGTCAGACAATACTGGGCACACATACACACATTACATATATAATTCAATGCATCCCGAATGTACTGGTGATATAAAGTTGGAAAACACACAATCTCTACAGAAAGTTAACTTTTTTGGTGTGTGTGCCAAGAGTCTTGGGAATAGGGAGTCACAATCAACAGATAGACTATAATAAGTGCCACCCTACCAGAGGTATGAACCAAATAGTACAGTGAGTACTGTCATGGAGCTACAGGAAGAAACATAAAGAAGAAGTCATTTGTTTGACTTGGAGGAGCCTGGGGGGAAGCTCAGGACAAGAGATTTTGAAGACTGGGTTGTTTTACAGGCTCAGAGGAAGGAGTTTAGATAAAGGGATGAAGGCATAAAGATACAAGATATATGGGAAAGAGTTAGTAGCAGGGGAAAGGCTAGTGGGAAGAGACAATGGCTAGAGAAGAGGCTGGAAATTCAGACCAGAATTCAGTTGTCAAAGACTGCATGCTGTGCTGATGTATATAAACCCAGGTTCAAATCAACAGTTTTGTGCAAGGCATATCTTGCTGTTTCTCTGAGTACTAGAGATACCTGTCCTTGGAAAACATGCTGGTAATAGATGTAAAATTTCTGATTGTGATTATTATTCCTGGGTGTGTGGCTTTCCAGGTGGCTCAGTGCTAAAGAATCTGCCTGCCAATGCAGGACATGCAGGAGATGCAGGTTTGATCCCTGGGTCAGGAAGATCCCCTGGAAAAGGGAATGGCAACCCACTCCAGTATTCTTGCCTGGAGAATCTCATGGATAGAGGAGCCTGGCGGGCTACAGTCCCAGGGGTCACAACTGAGCACGCATGCAACACAGCATATGTTAAGACAGTGATAGCACCTTGGCAGGAAAATGGCATGGCCAAAAGGTTAAGGGCACCAGAAAGTCAAGTAGGAATCTCACAGACAAATTACAAATGAATTTAAGGTATGAGCATCAGCTTAGATTTGGGGATGAGAAAGAACTTTAAAAACTTAAAAATGTATATGAATGTAAGTTGCAATGATAGTTATGATGACGAATGTGGACTTCATATTAACTTCCCCATGGTATCTGTGCTAGAACATCTCTACTTTTCTTAAGCCTCATACCTCACTATTCCCTTTGACCCTCAGTCTCTACAGATGATCTACTTTCCTACTTTACAAAGCTTTCAAGGCCACCTGATATGAACTCCCTCAATTTGTTAGGTATGTCTGTCTTTTTTTTTTTTTTTCCTTTTGATTTGACAAGTGTTCACTGGAATACAGGGATGGGACAGAGTCTCGGGTAATCTAGCAGGGAAGATCTGAAAGAAAATATAACAATGCACGGAAGACTGTACACTAATGGATGTGCATACAAAACAAGGGCTTCCCAGGTGGTGCAGTGCTAAAGAATCCACTTGCCAATGCAGGAGACACAGGAGATGCAGGTTTGACCCCTGGGTCAGGAAGATCCTTTGGAGTAGGAAATAACAACCCACTCCAGTATTCCTGCCTGGAAAATTCCATGGACAGAGCAGCCTGGAGGGCTACTGTCTATGGGGTGACAAAGAATATGACATGACTTAGTGACTGAGCATGCACGCATAAAAAAACAAAACAAGAATATAAATACTTAATTCTGTCACAAAAGCCTTCACAGAAGTAACCATTGATGCCTTCATGAGTTTTGAAGAATGAAGAAGAGTTCACCAGGAGGGAAAAACACAGATGTTTCCCCACAAAGGAAGAGCATGAACAAAATTCTAAGTATCTGACATAGCACTGTATGCTTCTGGAGGTGGTGTGCCTTCAGGGTCTGGATTCCAGCAAAGCCTGAAGCCATGTTACATAACTCTCTAAATGCCAATTTCTCCCTTTATAAAGTATAATAATCCTTATCTCATGGGATTGTCAACTTTATGAGAGAGTTAAACTTTATGGGAGAATCAAACAAGAACATAAAGGACTCAGCTCAGTTATATAGCAAGAGCCCAGCAAACCTTAGTCATCATTATTATTCCTAGTCTGGAATCACTGAAATGTGGAGTCATGATAGGGGATGAGTCTGGGGGAAATCAGGGGTCAGAACATAATAGGCTTTGATAACCACTAAGAACAGATCTTACCTCCTAAAGATGTTGAGAACTTTCCAAATGGCTCTATAATAATATGATCAGATTTGTGTCTCAAAAAGATCACATTGGTCATTGGTCACTGTGTGTACACTGTGTGTTTTTCACTTATCCAGTTAAAAACCACTTAAGGCTTTTTATGCCACCATAGTATCATGCATTGAAGAGGCTAAATATGTGTCAATTTCATTTCAAAACTGTTCTGAATTGATAGATTGGGTTGAAATGGAGAAGGGCAGGGCCAGAAGTAAAGAGAACAGTTAAGAAGTTGCTGTAATAACCAAGACACAGTCCTGCCCTCAACAACGGCCCACTTACCTTTATGAGGAAATTCAAGTTCCTTTTAAATACAAAGCCAGCACAATTAGATGCCCTTTTCCCAATACAGCTTACCTCTCACTGGTCTTCCTCAGACCCTCCACTCTGGTCATGTAGAACTAATTACACTTCTCGAAACATGCCTGTCCTGTGTCTCCCCTCAATGGTGTTTCCTCCTGCACAGGACATTTCCCCTCCCTGACCTCTTCCTACATCGTTTCTTCTAACTCCTATTCACTCTTCAAAATCCACCTCAGATTTCTCCTCCTCCAGGAAACTTCCAATGGCACCCTGCTCTTGAGTAGATGACAATCCTATACACCCCAGAGTATCCCATGTTACTTCTACCAGAGAACTTATTAATGATGTATAACACGTGTCTTGATGATAGGAAATGGGTCTTTCATCTCTGTAACCTGAGGGCTTAGTCCAGTGTCTGGCATACAGCAAGTGCTCAATCCATGTGAATAAGTGATGATGTCTCTTGTTCACTATCATGTGACCATTGTTCTACTTACACCTACTTAAATCTCCTGATTGCCAGCAAGTCAGTTCTGTTAATGGATACCATTAAAGACTCAACCCTAAAAAGAGATTCTTTACTTAGGGGAGCCATAAAGTCTTGGAAATGGTGAAGGTCCACCGTAAGTCCTTAAAAGGCAACAGTGCAGCTGCTATATACTCTCACAGGCTCGAGAACAGGCAAAAGACAAGCGGCAAATACAGTACCAAAGGTACCTACTTGTCCCTCTGGGCCAGGGCCTCAGTGTACTGGTCAGATTTGACCCGGTCTCCTGGTACATCTTCCCTCTCCTTGGTGACTCCCTTCAGTTTCTCCGAGAGCTCCAGGTTACACTCTTTCTCTGCTTCCACCAGAGCCGCCATTCGTGCGGCTTCATTTTTTGCTAGCCTGGATTCCTGCAAGAAGACACAGAAAAGAATGAAAACCAAGAAGCTGCAGAGCCCCCACCTAGGTTAGGAGCCCTGAAACACAGGGACACTTAAGGAGCTTAGGAAGGAAAGTAGAGAGGGAAAAGGTAAAGGCCAGGAGGCAGGGCAGTCAGGAAAGAGGTAAAAGGGGACCCGTAGCTGGGGACACTCACCTCTTGCAGAAGCTGGATCTTATTCTCCAGGAGCTCGTAAACATGCTCCGTCTCCTGCTGTCTCTCCTCAAACTGGCGCCGGAGCTCAGCTTCATTATGGCTGTTGATATTCTCCGCATCAGCACTAAAACCACAGAACGTTAGCCAGTTACAGCCAGCTATATAACTTAGCAAGTGGACCCATTCAGGCTGTTGCAGTAATTCTGAATCACACTGGTGAGAAGAAATTATTTGTGGAACTGCAATTATTCGTGGAACTCTTCATTCCAACTTTTCAGATAATCTTTGAGGAATTCTAATTTGTATTGCTTGTCAATCAGAATAGACTTGACACCCGAGAAGCTTCACTACTGCTACAGCTTTAAGAGGAAAAGTTTTCAGTTGAAAGGCAGGTAGTCATCAAATAGCTTAGAACTCAGCATCCATGTTCATGGTCACCTGTTCCTGGACTCTTCCATTTGAACTGCTCTCCCAGAGTCCTCTGCTCATTCCTTGATTTCTTGCTATTTGAATTTAGAGTGTTCCTTCCATTTAGGTTGCTGGAACAGAATATCCATTTGGACAGCCACAGAAAGGCTCTTGTCCTTTCTAGTCAGTAACCTGTAGACTGTCCTGAGTTTGGGCTACCTACCCAGAGTTCTATCCAGTTTCCCCATGGTCCCATGCAGAAAGTGGACATTTAATCTATGGAAGATCAGGGTTCTGGGCCAGCTTTACTTCTCTGATGTCCTCAGGAATGAATGTCCAGGCACCAGCACGAAGCGGGTAAGGTGTCACCAGCTTATTTATAGCTGACAACAGCTGTCCTTGGATGTCTGAGGATTAGAATTTGAAGGCAGTATCAGGTGCTGAAGGATCTTAATTCCGGTTTGATTTTATCCCTGTTTTAAGCCATTTGTTGAGAACCACTGACCATCTTGTTTTCAGGGTAGAGAGAACAATACTGAAACTTCACAGGCTCATGATAAATCAAAGGTGCTCTGTCCAAGCCCAGGAGTATTTTAATATTAGGCCCAAGAGGTTGTGTCCATGGTGACCAAATGGAGCTTCCTTAAAGATTATAGAATTCCTTGGTCAATAGTGGACACTACTCAGCACTGTCCTGGAGACTATATTTATCTTGAGTTCATGTCATTATACAGCCTTTTGGGAGTAGAAGAGTCTTTGTTGTCTACGTGATACCAGTCAAGAGAATAACCTAAGACCCCCTAAACAGGCAGACCTCAGGAATAATCAACTTTTACTTTGACTCCATATTCCTTGATAAATGTAATAGACAACAGCAAAGTACAATATTGTAAGATTGTGTGACTTTAGTCACACATTTTCTGAGTAACTAACTCAGTTAGCCAGGAATGCCTGATTTAATAGGCTACAGCTGTTGTGAAGGCAGAAGTGCCTTGAACTTGATGCCAAACGTTGTGGGTTCTGCCACTCATCTGCAAAGACTTTAATACTCTGTACCTTAGCTTTCTCATTTCTAAAAATAGGATAATGCCACCTAATAAAAGGCTGAAATGATAATTAAAAATACACTATACAAATCTCAAAATTTATAACCCAATTGGTATTTCACATTTTCCTAAAATCCATTAGCTCATTTAATGCCTTAGTAAGTAATTGAGTAATACCAGCATACTGTGTATAGCTGAGTCTAGTTTGAGTATTCTAATATTGCTGGGCTATCACTCTATTAATAAGTATCAAGAAATACTGTAGAGATAGAAGGAATGCCAGATCAGATTAAATACATACTGATTTTAGGACATAATCTGAAAATTATTTTTAGTAAAAATTTCAGTAACATTTGTCATTTAAAACTAAGGGGTTTTTAATTATAAAAGTAACCATGCTAATAATATTGGTATATAAAAATAATCAAGTCTTCTCCCTATCACAAATTTCAATCTCACTCCCTTGATAAAACCAATGTTAAAGTGTTTGGTATGTAACCCTGCAGTTTTTTCTATGCATACTCAAGCAAGCACATGTACACATAGGCTGTTTGTCTTTACCCAACAGGGCTTATATTCTAAGTATCACTCAACACTTTGCCCCTTACTTAGTGTATCAGGGACTTCCCACCAGGATAATAATATATAGACCTAATTCATTGTTAATGTCTGTATAATATTCCATAGTATGTTTATATTGAAATGTTTTCAACCACTGTCCTATTGATGGATAGTTGTTTTAATTTTTTTTGCCCTTATGAAAAAATGATGTGGTTAATATCCTTATATATTTATCCTTTCATACTCATACTTTTATTTATGATGAATAGATTCCTTTTAGGAATTATTTGATCAAAGAAAGTATTAATGTTTTACTTTCATAAGTAGTACCACATTCCAAAAATGTTACCACAATTTACATTCTCACCAGCAGTATATGAGAGTACCCATTTCCCCCAAATTCTGTGTCAACCCTGGATGTTCTTTGTAGGTTATTGACTAGGAAGTTTATAGGCTTAGGTCTGATAACATTACAAGCTACTTCAATGTCTCTCAGACTTAGAGAGCCCAAGGAAAAGAAGGCCCCTTGTTTCAACTCCTGAGTTGGATACAGCACTCAAATGCCAGAATTAAGGTTAAAGAATTTGGTTACAGCTAAGTGAGCCAGACTCTGGAAAGAACCAAGAGTTCAACTAGTTCAAACTGCAACTTACCATGTTTTATCCAGATGCTGTCTCTTGTCCTGGAGTTCTCGTTTCAGGCTCTCTACTTCAACCTTCAACTCGATGTTCTGAAAAGCAAACAGGTGTTAATTATCATTAACTGTCACAGACACCCAATTAGACAGAGAAAGACAAATATTATATGACACCACTTATATGTGGAGAAGGAAATGGCAACCCACTCCAGTATCCTTGCCTGGAGAATCCCATGGACGACAGCCTGGTGGGCTTCAGTAGATGGGGTCGCAAAGAGTCGGACACGACCTGAGCAACTAACACACACATATGTGGAATATAAAATATGACACAAATGAACTTATTTACAAAACAGAAACAGACTCACAGACATGGAAAACAAACTTGTGATTACCAAAGTGGAGGTGGGAGATAAATTAGAAGTATGGGATTAACAAGTACATACCACTCTACACATACATATCTGAATCACTTTGCTATACACTGAAACGAATATAATATTGTAAATAACTAAGTAATTTTTTTAAAAGTTTGCTATTATTACTTACAGAAACAATAGTTTTCCCTTCCTGACTGGGATAGCTGAAGTTCTCAGCCATAATAACATATTAGATTAATAATATGCCATACAAAGGAAAGAAAATAATTACACCAAAGGTGGAATATCCTGGGCACCGGCACACAAACAGATATTCAATCTAAACACTCTTCTTCTAAGTAAGTAGAAAAGAGAAATGAAAAGGAGGGGGAAAAAGAACAAATACAGTTACTTCTCTAGGTTTTATCATTTTATCTATCCAAGCAAACAGACAATAAAGTTTATGAGCCTCACACAGAACTGCTAAAACAGTCTCATCTCACAAGATTAGATCGTAAATCTTTTATTCTGGGGGATAACAATCAATTATTCTGGTGGATCAAGGTAATTTCATGGTAATTTCAAAATCTACCACATGGAAATGTAAGTACATTCCAATTTACAACATTAAATTCTAACCCTTTGTAACCTTTCTCTGCAGAAAAATTCCTGCATAGCTAATCACATTTCTCCATTCTCCAATAGTAAATATTCAAATGTAAACTGTTAAATTCTATATACAGCTGAAGAGAATCTGAATATAACTGTATTTGCTTATCTTATCATCAAATTTTGTCAGCTCTTTGTCAAGATACCCATGCAAAGGTATGTACTCAAGAAAGAGTGGCTGGGGAGGAGAGAGTCCCTCTTTCTACATGTCCCCAGAAGAGTATGGGGCTTCCCTTGTGGCTTCACTGGTAAAGAATCAGCCTGTAATACTGGAGACCTGGGTTCAATCTCTGGGTTGGAAAGATCCCCTAAAGAAGGGAAAGGAAACCCACTCCGGTATTCTGGCCTGGAGAATTCCACAGACTGTATAGTCCATGGGGTCGCAAAGAGTCAGAGTGAGTGACTTTTACTCTCACATTCAGAGGAGTATCCACCCACCTAACTCAAGGAAAAGTTT
Source organism: Muntiacus reevesi (assembly GCF_963930625.1). Classification (NCBI taxonomy): domain Eukaryota; kingdom Metazoa; phylum Chordata; class Mammalia; order Artiodactyla; family Cervidae; genus Muntiacus; species Muntiacus reevesi. The sequence goes on from NC_089249.1 coordinate 85,398,403, forward strand.
CAGTGATGAAGCTGTACTTAAATGATCAGAAATACAATCAACTTTCACTACATGGTATCTAGAACTAGAGTACTGGGCGTTAGCAATCAGTTTACAGATTAATGATGTTTAGTTAGATTTTCTCTGTGTTGGTAGCTTGCTTTGTTTCAAGAAACTTACTTGACTGGAATCTTAACACCAATCCATGTTAAACACAGAATTCTCCTGAATTGATTTCCATTCTCAGTGTTTGCTACAAAGTTCAATATACAATTAGGTTAAAAAAACAAAAGAGTAACCAATTACCTGACTCCTTTCCAAGGATTTTTTTTTTTTAAAAAGATTATCCTTTTATTTGACATACCATACCTTTTTCCCCCTCCCCTTCCAGTTCTATTGAGATGTATTTGACATACACCACTGTATAAATTTAAAGGGTAGCACATAATGACTTACATACATAATGAATTGAGCTTAGTAAACATCCATCATTCCATATAGATATAAAATTAAAGAATAGAATTTTTTTTCCAAGTCTTCAATTTTAACTCTATAAATTGATCCTCCACTGCTCATATAATCTATAATGTGGCTATTCCTTTTAAAAAGAGATTTATTTTATTTATTTATTTTGGAACAGGTTAAGTTTTATTTGTACTTTCAACTTGTTCAGAGAGCTCAGAGGCCCCACTTTCCCTTTCCAGTACCCCTTCCCTGTTTCCCCTCTCTAGGGGGACACTCGAGGTACAACGCCATGTGTCCCTGGAGGCCTCGGCCCCTTACCCCCCACCCCAACACACCCCCTCCCTCCCCTGTGCTGAGGAAAAGTAGAGATTTAAAAAATTCTCCTCCAGTAGAAGCCGTGACACAGTGAATCGCTAAAAAACAAAAACAAAACAAACACCTTTCTTAAAAATCCAGAGAAAATTTTTTGCCTGACCAGTTTAAAAAAAAAAATCTTAAAGCAGGAATAGAAGGAACATACCTCAACATAATAAAAGCTATATATGACAAACCCACAGCAAACATTATCCTCAATGGAGAAAAATTGAAAGCATTTCCCCTAAAATCAGGAACAAGACAAGGGTGCCCACTCTCACCACTACTATTCAACATAATTTTGGAAGTTTTGGCCACAGCAATCAGAGCAGAAAAAGAAATAAAAGGAATCCAGATAGGAAAAGAAGTGAAACTCTCACTGTTTGCAGATGACATGATCCCCTACATAGAAAACCCTAAAGACTCTTCCAGAAAATTACTAGAGCTAATCAATGAATATAGTAAAGTTGCAGAATATAAAATTAACACACAGAAATCCCTTGCATTCCTATACACTAACAATGAGAAAACAGAAAGAGAAATTAAGGAAACAATACCATTCACCATTGCAACAAAAAGAATAAAATACTTAGGAGTATATCTACCTAAAGAAACAAAAGACCTATACATAGAAAACTATAAAACACTGATGAAAGAAATCAAAGAGGACACAAATAGATGGAGAAATATACCATGTTCATGGATCAGAAGAATCATTATTGTGAAAATGGCTATACTACCCAAAGCAATCTATAGATTCAATGCAATCCCTATCAAGCTACCAACGGTATTCTTAACAGAACTAGAACAAATAATTTCACAGTTTGTATGGAAATACAAAAAACCTTGAATAGCCAAAGCAATCTTGAGAAAGAAGAATGTAACTGGAGGAATCAACCTGCCTGACTTCAGGTTCTACTACAAAGCCACAGTCATCAAGACAGTATGGTACTGGCACAAAGACAGAAATATAGATCAATGGAACAGAATAGAAAGCCCAGAGATAAACCCATGTACCTACGGACACCTTATCTTCGACAAAGGAGGCAAGAATATACAATGGAAAAAAAGACAACCTCTTTAACAAGTGGTGCTGGGAAAACTGGTCAACTACTTGTAAAAGAATGAAACTAGAACACTTCCTAACACCATACACAAAAATAAACTCAAAAATCGATTAAAGATCTAAATGTAAAACCAGAAACTATAAAACTCCTAGAGAAGAACATAGGCAAAACACTCTCCAACATAAATCACAGCAGGATCCTCTATGATCCACCTCCCAGAATATTGGAAATAAAAGCAAAAATAAACAAATGGGACCTAATGAAACTTAAAAGCTTTTGCACAACAAAGGAAACTATAAGCAAGGTGAAAAGACAGCCTTCAGAGTGGGAGAAAATAATAGCAAATGAAGAAACAGACAAAGGATCAATCTCAAAAATATACAAGCAACTCCTGCAGCTCAATTCCAGAAAAATACGCAACACAATAAAAAAATGGGCCAAAGAACTAAACAGACATTTCTCCAAAGAAGACATACAGATGGCTAACAAACACATGAAAAGTTGCTCAACATCACTCATTATCAGAGAAATGCAAATCAAAACCTCAATGAGGTACCATTACACACCAGTCAGAATGGCTGCTATCCAAAAGTCTATAAGCAATAAATGCTGGAGAGGGTATGGAGAAAAGGGAACCCTCTTACACTGTTGGTGGGAATGCAAACTAGTACAGCCACTATGGAGAACAGTGTGGAGATTCCTTAAAAAACTGGAAATAGAACTGCCATATGACCCAGAAATCCCACTCCTGGGCATACACACCGAGGAAACCAGATTTGAAAGAGACACGTGCACCCCAATGTTAATCGCAGCACTGTTTACAATTGCCAGGACATGGAAGCAACCTAGATGTCCATCAGCAGATGAATGGATAAGGAAGCTGTGGTACATATACACAATGGAGTATTACTCAGCCATTAAAAAGAATACATTTGAATCAGTTCTAATGAGATGGATGAAACTGGAGCCCATTATACAGAGTGAAGTAAGCCAGAAAGATAAACACCAATACAGTATACAAAGGCATATATATGGAATTTAGAAAGATGGTAATCATAACCCTATATGCAAGACAGAAAAAGAGACACAGATGTATAGAACAGACTTTGGACTCTATGGGAGAAGGCGAGGGTGGGATGATCTGAGAGAACAGCATTGAAACATGAATATTATCAAGTGTGAAACAGATCGCCAGTCCAGGTTGGATGCATGAGACAAGTGCTCAGGGCTGGTGCACTGGGATGACCCAGAGGGATGGGACAGGGAGGGAGGTGGGAGGGGGGTTCAGGATGGGGAACACATGTAAATCCATGGCTGATTCATGTCAATGTATGGCAAAAACCACTACAATATTGTAAAGTAATTAGCCTCCAACGAATAAAAATAAATGGGAAAAAAATCTTAATGCAAAATGTATCAATCCTTTCAGCATCAGAATAGATTCATTATTACCCACTACATTAATTAGGTAGAGAAGGAAATGGCAACCCACTCCAGTATTCTTGCCTAGAGAATCCCAGGGACAGAGGAGCCTGGTGGGCTGCCATCTATGGGGTTGCACAGAGTCGGACATGACTGAAGCAACTTAGCAGCAGCAGCAGCAGCATATTAATTAGCAATAGTTTTCACACTATGTCCCACAAATAAACATTACACCTAAAACAACTAGAGAAAGAAGAACATACAAAATCCAAAGTTAGTAGAAGGTAGAAATCATAAAGATCAGAGCAGAAATAAATAAAATAGAGACAAAGAAAAAAATAGAAAAAAAATCAATGAAACTAAAAGTTGGTTCTTTGAAAACACAAACAAAATTAGCAAACCTTTAGCCAGACTTATCAAGAAAAAAAAGAAGAGGGACCAAATCAATAAAATTAGAAATGACATATACATACTGTTATATTTAAACTAGATAACCAAAGACTTATAATTAAAAAAAACTTAAAAATAAAGTCACACACACACCAAAAAAAAGAAAAAGGAGAAGCCATAATTGACACCACAGAAATACAAAGGACCATAAGAGACTACTACAATTATAAGCCAGTAAAACTGGACAACCTGGAAAAAAAGGACAAATTTTTAGAAAGGTGCAATCTTCCAAGACTGCACTAGGAAGAAATAGAAAATATGAACAGACCAATTACAAGTACTGAAATTGAATCTGTGACTAAAAACTAACAAAAAACAAAAGTCTGGGACCCAGAGAGCTTCACAGGGGAATTCTATCAAACATTAGAGAAGAGTTAACACCTATCCTCCTGAAACCATTCCAAAAAATAAAATTGTAGAGGAAGGAACACTCTCAAAGTGATTCTATGAAGCCACCATCACCATACTAAAACCAGACAAAGACACAACAAAAAAAGAAAATTACAAAGCAACACCAGTGAGGAACATAGATCCAAAAATCCTCAACAAAACAGTGCAAACCAAATCCAGCAATACATTAAAAGGATCATAATCATGATCAAATCATAATCATGATTTATCTCAGAGATGCAAGAAGTTTTCAACATCTGCAAATTAACAAACTGAGGAGTACAAACCATACGATCATCTCAATAGATGCAGAGAAAGCTTTTGAAAAAATTTACCTATTTATGATAAAAGTTCTCCAGAAAGTGGGCACAGAGGAAACCTGTTTTAACATAAAGGCCATATATGGCAAACCTGCGGCTAACAAAACTCAGTGGTGAAAAGCTAAAAGCATTTCCTCTAAGATTAGGTGGAAGACAAAGATGTCCACTCTTACCACTTTTACTCAACATAGTTTTGGAATTCCTGGCCACAACAATCAGAGAAGAAAAAGAAATAAATATAAAATGAACACACAGAATCTACTGCATGTCTATATACTAACAATGAAAGATTAGAAAGAGTAAAATGCCTAGAAATAAACCTACCTAACTGGAGAAGGAAATGGCAACCTGCTCCAGTATTCTTGCCTGGAGAATCCCATGGACAGAGGAGCCTGGTGGGCTACAGTCCATGGGTTGCAAAGAGTTGGATATGACTGAGCAAAACAAAACAAAACAAAAAACCTACCTAAGGAGGCAAAAGCTCTGTACTCCCAAAACTATAAGATTTTGATAAAAGAAAGGGAAGATAACATAAACAGATGGAAAGTGAAAGTTGCTCAGTCACATCCGACTCTTTGCAACCCCATGGACTTTAGTCTGTGGAATTCTCCAGGCCAAGTTCCCTTCTCCAGGGGAACTTCCCAACACAGGGATTGAACCCAGGTCTCTCGCATGTCAGGTAGATTCTTTACCAACTGAGCTATCAGGGAAGCCCATAAATAGATGCAAAGATATACCATATCCTTAGACTGAAAGAATTAATATCATCAAAATGATTATACTACCCAAGGCAATTTATAGATTTGATGCATATCTTCCCAGGTGGCACAATGGTAAAGAATCCACCTGCCAATGCAGGGATACAAGAGATGCTGGTTCAATTCCTGGGTCAGGAGGGTCCCTTGGGGTAGGAAATAGCGACCCATTCTGGTATTCTTGCCTGGAGAATCTTACGGACAGAGAAGCCTGGTGGGCTATGGTCCATAGCGTTGCAGAGTCAGACACAACTGAGTGACTGAGCATGTTAGCACTATCAAATTACTAGTGGCATTTTTTGCAGACCTAAAACAAAAAATCTTAAAAAAATTTTCATGGAGACACAAAAGACCCTAAACAGACAAAGCAACCCTGAGAAAGAAAAGTGAAGCTGGAAGAATCAGGTTTTCTGATTTCAGACTAAACTATCTAGCTATAGTAATCAAAACAGTATGGTCCTGGCACACAGCTGGGCTTATAGATCAATGGAACAGGATAGAAATCCCAGAAATATATCTACTCACCTATGGTTAGTTAATCTATGACAAAGGAGGCAAGACTATAAAAGGAAGAAAAGACAGTCTCTTCAATAAGTGGGGTTTCCCTGGTGGCTCAGATGGTAAAGAATCTGCCTGTATTGCAAGAGACCCAGGTTCAATCCCTGGGTTGGGAAGATCTCCTGAAGAAGGGGATGACAACTCACTCCAGTATTCTTGACTGGAGAATTCCACAGACAGAGGAGCCTGGTGAGATATAGTTGATTGGGTCACAAAGACTTGGACACTCAATAAATGGTGCTTGGAAAACTGGACAGCCACATGTAAAAGAAGAAAATTAGGACATTCTCTAACACCATACACAAAAATAAACTCAAAATAAATTAAAGCCCTAAATATAAGACTGGATACTATAAAACTCTTAGAGGAAAACATAGGCAGAATGCTCTTTGACATAAATAGCAACAATATCTTTTTGAATCCACCTCCAAAAGTAATGAAGATAAAACTAAAAATAAACAAATGAGACCTAATTAAACTTATAAACTTTTGCACAGCAAAGGAAATCATAAACAAAATGAAAAGACAACCTATGGAATGAGAGAAAAATATTTGCAAATGAAGCAGTGAACAAAGGGGCAGTGGACAAAAAAAATCAATCTTCAACATATATAAATAGTTCAAGCAGCTCGATATTAAAAAAACAACAACAACAACCCAGTCCAAAAAATGGGCAGAAGAACTAAATGGAAATTTCTCCAAAGAAGACATACAGATGGCCAAAAATCACAGGAAAAGAAGCTCAACTTTGCTAATTATTAGGCAAAAGCAAATCAAAATTACAGTGAGGTATCACCTCACACTGATCAGAATGGCCATCATCAAAAAATCTACAAACAATAAATGCTGGAGAGAGTGTGGAGAAAGGGAATCCTCCCACAATGTTGGTGGGAATAAAAATTGGCGCAGCCACTATGGAGAACAGTATGGAGGTTCCTTTAAAAACTAAAATTAGAGCTATAGTATGATCCAGCAATCCCAGTCCTGGCCATATATCTGAAGAAAAGTATACTTTGAAAAGACATGCACCCCAGTGTTCACTGCTGCACTATTTACAATAGCCGAGACATGGATGCAACCTGAATGAACGTAAACAGATGAATAGATAAAGAAAATGAAAATTAGCCATTAAAAAGAATAAAATAATACCATTTGTAGCAGCATGGATGGTCCTAGAAATGATCATATTAAATGAAGTAAGTCAAAGAAATATATGATGTCAGTTACATGTAGAATCTAAAAAAATGATAGAAGTGAATTTATTTATAAAATGTAAACAGACTTACTGGATGAAGCACAAGCTGGAATCAAGATTGCTGGAAGAAATATCAATAACCTCAGATATGCAGATGACACCACCCTCTCAGGCAGAAAGAGAAGAAGAACTAAAGAGCCTCTTGAAAGTGAAAGAGGAGAGTGAAAAAGTTGGCTTAAAACTCAACGTTCAGAAAACTAAGATCTTGGTATCCAGTCCCATTACTTCATGGCAAAAAGATGGGGAGACAATAGAAACAATGGCAGACTTAATTTTCTTGGGCTCCATAAATCACTGCAGATGGTGACTGTAGTCATGAAATTAGGAGACGCTTGCTCCTTGGAAGAAAAGCTATGACCAACCTAGTGAAAACTGAAATTGAACAGCACTCAGTAGTGTCTGACTCTTTGAGACCCCATGGAATTCTCCAGGCCAGAATACTGGAGTGGGGTAGCCTTTCCCTTCTCCTAGACAGCAACCTAGACAGCATATTAAAAAGCAGAGACATTACTTTGCCAACAAAAGTCCAACTAGTCAAAGCTATAGTTTTTTCAGTAGTTAGGTATGGATGGGAGAGTTGGACTATAAAGAAAGCTGAGTGCCAAAGAATTGATGTTTTTGAACTCTGGTGTTGGAGAAGACTCTTAAGAGTCCCTTGGACAGCAAGGAGATCAAACCAGTCCATCCTAAAGGAAACCAGTCCTCAATATTCATTGGAAGGACTGATGCTGAAACTCCAATACTTTGGCCACCTGATGCAAAGAACTGACTCATTTGAAAAGACGTGATGCTGGGAAAGAATGAAGGCAGGAGGAGAAGGGGACGACAGAAGATGAGATGGTTGGATGGCATCGCTGACTCAATGGACGTGAGTTTGAATAAACTCTGGGAGTTGGTGATGGACAGGGAGGCCTGGTGTGCTGCAGTTCATGAAGTCACAAAGAGTCAGACACGACTGAGTGACTGAACTGAACTGACTGAAACAGATTTACAGATGCAGAAAACAAATTTTGGTTGCCAAAGGGGAAAGATTAGGGGAGGGATAAATTAGAAGTTGTGATTAACAGATACACACCACTATATACAAAATTAGATAATCAACAATGACCTACTGTATAGCATAGGAAACTCTACTCAATTTTCTGTAGTAACCTATATAGTAAAACAATTTGAAAAAGATAGACACATGTATATGGAAAGCTGAATCACTTTGCTATACACCTGAAACTAACACAACACTGTAAATCAACTATACTCCAATATGAAATAAAAATTTAAACATATCAAAAGAGAAATGGTTTTGCCTGATCAGTTCTTTAAAAAAGAGAACTTTTAAACAATTTTATTTACTTATTTTTGGCTGTGCTGGTTCTTCATTGCTGCAGGGGCTTTTCTCTAGTTGCAGAGAGCAGGGACTGCTCTCTAGTTACAGTGTGTGGGATTTTCCATGCGGTAGCCTCTCTTGTTGTCCAGTCCCAGTTCTAGGGCATTTGGGTTTTAGCAGGTACACACAGGGGCTCAATAGTTGAGCCTCCTTGGTTCTAGAGCACAGGCTCAGTAGCCACGGCATATGGGCTTAGTTGTTCCACAGCATGTGGGATCTTTCCAGATCTGGGATCAAACCCATGTCTCCTGCATTGGCAGGCAGATTCTTTACCACTGAGTCACCCGGGAAGTCCTAAAAAAATGTACTTAATGTAAAAATGCATCAATCATTTCATCATTAGATTAGAAGATTACCTGTTATGTTTTCTAGGTCAATAGTTGGCACACTGTCCCACCAATATTCCACAAGACACTTTTAGGAGTCTGGGAGGGAGAAGTTTAAATTGAAAAAATGTGGTCACACTCTGAGAGTGCTAAAATAGTTTGCCTTGACTCTTGTAGGCCCCCCTCTCTTCCATTGTTAACAACACTCAGTGGGGAAACAGGTCATGTGGGGAATCATGAAGATGTGTAACATATATTTCTTACACTTGGTATGCTTGTAGTCCAGCTGAGAAAAGCGAAGTTCCAAGGTATGGATTTACAATGCTAAAGGCGATGACTGATGAGGAAGTGTAGGATATAGCCTAACCCAGGGAAGGTTTAATGTGTGGGTAAAGAAAGTCACTGTAGATGAGGAAATATGGTATTAAGATAGAGATTGCTATACAATCCATTCAGTAGGTCACTTATTTCAAACACAAATATTTGATATAGCAACATTCTAGAATAATTGAAAAAATTTTATCCATGATTTAACAAATAAACAAAATGTGGTATATCCATACAATGGAATGCTGTTTGGTCATAAAAAGGAAGGATATATGCTACAACATGGCTGAACCCTGAATATATTATGCCAAGTAAAAGCAGTCACAAAGCCACACATTGTATGAGTCCATTTATATGAAATGTCAAGAGTAGACAAACCCAGAAAAATAAAGTCCATTGGTGGGTGACTCAGGCTGGGGGAATTGGGCAGTGATGTTTAATGGGGAGGGGGTTTCCTTGTGGAGTGATAAAAATATTCTAAAATTGACTGCCTTGATATTTGCACAACTCTGAATATTCTAGAAACACAGATGTATTTATAATTTATAAACACACTTTAAGTGAGTGAGCTGATTTGGTATGTGAATTTTATTTATTAAATTGCTATATAATATTTTCAAAAGCCCTAGGAAGTTACAGTGGTTATAATTAAATAATAACAATGATTTATAATGCATATCACACATGCAGTTAGACAGTCAGCACCTAAGGAACATCATTATTGTATCTGAACTAAAGAGCAAAACTATACCTTGCCTTCAAGCATCTCTAGTGGAGGTTAGCACTGGGTATTTCAAAATCTCTTTCCAATCCTGGCCCTCCTCTCCAGCCCCCACAGTTACCACCCTATGAGGTACTCCTTCCTTATCCCTGGGATCAGAATGAATAGTCTCAAAACTGATCTCCCCAACCTCAGTCTCTCTGCAACAGGAGGGAAAGGGACAGGGCATGACTTTCCAAGAATGACATAGCCCAAGGACACAACATAAATCACAAGAATCAAGTGGGTCCAAGATAACAGACAAGTCAACTTTAAGTAGACCTTGATCCTCGATTAGCAAGCTAAATGACACACCCAGAGACACCATCACAGTCCCAAGGTACTGTCAAAAGTACCCACCCAAGGAGTGGGCAGTAGCCCAATTCCTGGAAATTTCCACCCCTTCCCCAAAATAGTTGGAATAAACCTCCCACTCATTCAGTTCAGTTCAGTTGCTGTCGTGTCTGACTCTTTGTTACCCCCTGGACACCAGCATGCCAGGCTTCCCTGTCCATCACCAACTCCCAGAACTTGTTCAAACTCACGTCCATTGAGTTGGTGATGCCATCCAAGTATCTCATCCTCTCTCATCCCCTTCTCCTGCCTTCAATCTTTCCCAGCCTCAGGGTCTTTTCAAAGAGTCAGTTCTCTCATCAGGTGGCCAAAGTATTGGTGTTTCAGCTTCTGCATCAGCCCTTCCAATGAATATTCAGGACTGATTTCCTTTAGGACTGACTGACTGGATCACCTTGCATTCCGAGGGACTCTCAAGAGTCTTCTTCAACACCACAGTTCAGAAGCATCAATTCTTGGGCGCTCAGTTTTCTTTATGGTCCAACTTTCACATCCACAAATGACTACTGGAAAAAAACATAGCTTTGACCAGATAGATCTTTGTCAGTAAAGTAATGTCTCTGTTTTTTAAATATGCTGTATAGGTTGGTCATAGCTTTTCTTCCAAGCAGCAAGTGTCTTTTAATTTCATGGCTTCAGTCATCATCTGCAGTGATTTTGGAGCACAAGAAAATAAAGTCTCTCACTAATTCCACTGTTTCCCCATCTATTTGCCATGAAGTGATGGGACTGGATGCCATGATCTCAGTTTTCTGAATGTTGAATTTAAGCCAGTTTTTTCACTCTCCTCTTTCACTTTCATCAAGAGGCCCTTTAGTGGCTCTTCACTTTCTGCCATAAGGGTAATGTCATCTGCGTATTTGAGGTTATTGATATTTCTCCCGGAAATCTTGATTCCAGCTTGGGCTTCATCCAGCTTGGCATTTCGCATGATTTACTCTGCATATAAGTTAAATAAGTAGGGTGACAATATACAGCCCTGATGCACTCTTTTCCCAATTTGGAACCAGGCTGTTGTTCCACGACCAGTTCTAACTGTTGCTTCTTGATCTACACACAGATTTCTCAAGAGGCAGGTAAGGTGGTCTGGTATTCCCATCTCTTGAAGAATTTTCCACAGTTTGTTGTGATCCACACAGTGAAAGGCTTTGGCTCAGTAAATAAAGCAAAAGTAGATGTTTTTCTGGAATTCTCTTGCTTTTTCTATGATCCAGTGGATGTTGGCAATTTGATCTCTGATTCCTCTGGCTTTTCTAAATCCAGTTTAAACATCTGGAAGTTCACGGTTCACGTACTGTTGAAGCCTGGCTTGGAGAATTTTGAGCATTACTTTACTAGCGTGTGAGATGAGTGCAATTGTGAACATTCTTTGGTATTGCCCTTCTTTGGGACTGGAATGAAAACTGACTTTTCCAGTCCTGTGGCCACTGTTGAGTTTTCCAAATTTGCTGGCATATTGAGTGAAGCACTTTAACAGCATCATCTTTTAGTATTTGAAATAGCTCAACTGAATTCCATCACCTCCTCTAGCTTTGAGCATAGTGATGCTTCCTAGGGCCCACTTGACTTTGCCTTCCAGGATGTCCCACTCAATAGCATATGAAATTACCCAGCGTATAAAAACCAACCATATCACATTTCGTGGCCACATTTGCCGTCTGCAATGGTCCACACTCTGTATGTGGAGTGTACTTCTCTCTGAATCTGAATAAATCCACTTCTTACCCATCATTTTGTCTCTCACTGAATTCTTTCTGTGATGAGACATCAAGAACCTGAGCTTCATTTGCATGCTAAGTCACTTCAGTCATGTCTGACTCTTACAACTCCATGTACTATATATAGCCCGCCAGGCTCCTCTGTCCATGGAATTCTCCAGGCATGAATACTGGAGTGGTTTTCCATGCCCTTCTCCAGGGGATCTTCATGACACAGGAATGAAACCTGCATCTCTTGTGTCTTGTGCTTTGGCAGGTGGGTTCTTTACCACTAGCGCCACCGGGGAGTTTCATTAGGTCCTGAGTTTTGACTGGGTTTGAGTCCTGGTTATCTAAGTTCAAATTTGAATCTGAGGTAAACGGTTTCATCTCCACCATTTAAATTTCCCTAAAGTATATCTCTGATTAGTTTACTGTCTTTACTCAGAAAGCTTTTCATGGTTTTTAATTGAATAACAATTAAATTTCACACAACTCAGCTTGTGAATGGAATCTACTCAAAACTGGACCTCAACTTAGCTATCTGGCTTTGTCTGCCGTCACACTCCACTAGCCCAGCTGGATTTCTCCCACACATCCGATGCTTTCCAACTGACATGTCACTGTTCTCCCTTCAGCTTCATCATTCAATGCCATGTCCCATGAGGCCTTACTTCACCTCCCCATTAAAAATCATTTCTTATGCCTCAAATTTTTCACACTTATCATTCTTTTTGTATTTCAATATTGACACACCATATAATGCTTTGTCTTTCTACCTGCCCTTTTAACACTTCTGAATTACAGATTCCCTTGGGATAGAGAAAAACGATGGTGTGGTGGAACCAGCCAGATGTGATGACAAGCATGTCATCTTAATGCCTTTCAGCTTTGTGATGCTGGAACATGGGTTTTAGGACAGCAGACCTCAAAAGGCAGAAATCCCTCTCTGCCACTTACTAATTGGTGACCTTTTTTGTTACTTAACCTCTTAGAACCTAATTTCATCATCAATAAAATGGGATTATAAACATTACCTTGAGGGGTCTAGTGAGGGGTAAATGAGATAACCCAAGTACCCAGCACAGTGCCTGATTCAAATAGCTAGAGGTTGTGACTAAGTGATGCCTTCAGTGTTTTGCAACTGCATGTGTAGTAAGCGCACTGGACGAGTGAGCTAAGCAATCAACCATCCAACCAAGCAACAGGAACAGATGCACATAGACAGAAGTAGGATGATAATATGTTTGTTGGAGAAAAAGGAGATTGGATAATGCTATCTGAGTGTGCTGTGTTGTGTTCGGTTATGTCTGACTATTTGCTACCCTATGAACTGTGACCCTCCAGGCTCCTTTGTCCATGGGATTTTCCAGGCAAGAATACTGGACTGGGTTGCCGTTTCTTCCTCCAGGGAATCCTTTCAACCCAGAGATCGAACCCATGTCTCCTGCATCTCCTTCACTGGCAGGTGAATTCTCTACCACTGAGCCATCAGGGAAGCATGTATCTCTTAGAGAATACTCACAGTTTAAAACAGAGAAGGACTTTGAAGGCTTCAAATAAACAGTGTTTTGTACACTTTTCTGTGTAAGTATTCAAAACACTTTTTATCTGAAGCCTTTAAAAGACCTCTGTTTTAAACTGTGAATATTCCCTAAGAGGTACATTATTAATCAATTGAAGATAAAAGGTTGCTAAAACTGAGGCATGAAATGGAAAAATAACTTGCCCCAGCTCAACTCAAGTCACTAGTGGAATTACCAAACACAGTTTAGAATTCTAGCCTCCTCTTCTACCTTTCATCCTCTCCCATAAAAGAAAAACATTCTATTTCTGTGCCTAGTCTACTCTAAGACTCAGAAGTACTAATTAAGATTTCCAGACCTTAAAATGGGCAGTTTAAAGAGAAAGGTGAGCGTGGACCAAGGATTAGATGGTATTAGGAAATGACCTTAAATTGGTCCAGCCACTATGGAGAACACTGTGGAGATTCCTTTAAAAGCTAAACACAGAGCTCTTGTGGGTTTCCCTAGTGGTTCAGTGGTAAAGAATCCTCCTGCCAATGCAGGAGACTTGAGTTCAACCCCTGGGTCAGGAAGATCCCCTGGAGAAGGAAAGGGCAACCCACTCCAGTATTCTTGCTTGGAAAATCCCATGGATAGAGGGGCATCAAAGGCTACAGTCCATGGGGTCACAAAGAGTCAGGCACAACTTAGTAAATAGCAATGACAAAAGAGCTGTTGCAGAGAAGAACCAATTCTGACTCCATGTTGGATTTGTTTCTTTGACTTTAACCTTTGCTTGTCATTGCTTTTGTTATTATAATACATAATTGCTTGCCTCAGGTAACCCTGCCCCTCTGACTGTTAAACTAGAGTGCCTTTGTTCAGCTCACAGGGAGATAATCTAACCCTGCCTACCTATGAATAGGCTTCCCTGGCAGTTCAGATGGTAAAGAATCTGCCTGCAGTTCAAAAGACCTGGGTTCAGTCCCTGGGTTGGGAAGACCCCTTAGAGAAGAAAATGGCTACCCGCTCCAGTATTCTTTGGACAGAGTATTCCCTGGGGTTGCAGAGAGTCAAACAGGTGGACACAGCTGGACAACTGACACTGTCACCTGTGAATGGTTGCAAGAAAGAGATTAACATGTTCCCTCCATAAGGCTGGCCACTCTAGGAGAGATCTGCAAGATAATGGTCTTTTTACTTTACTTCTTCAACTCTTCCCCATCTCTGTTCTATGAAAGAACCTGGCATCTAGACCCCGACGAGACGGTTATTTTGAGACATTAATTTGCCATCTTCTTGGTCACTCATATTTCTTGCCTCAACACCTCGTCTCCAATCTGTTGGCCTGTCGTGTAGTGAGCAGACGTCAATGTTCACTGCAGCACTATTTACAATAGCCAAGACATGGAAACAGCCTATATGTCCACTAACAGAAGAATGGATGAAGAAGATGCAATACCTATACACATGGAATATTACTCAGCCATTAAACAGAATGAAGTAATGTCATTTACAGCAACAAGGATGGACCTAGAGATTTTCATATTAAGCGAAGTTAAGTCAGACAAAGACAAATATATGTTATCACTTATACATGGAATCTAAAAAATGGTAGAAATGAACTTATTTACAAAACAGAAATAGACTCACAAACTTAAAAAACAAACTTATGATTACCAAAAGGGAAAGAAAGGTGGAGGGGAGGGATAAATTAGGAGGTTGGGATTAACATTTCCACCCTTCTATAAATAATAAATAAGGACCTACTGTATAGCACAGAGAACTCTACTCAATACTCTGTAATGACCTATATGGGAAAATAATCTGAAAAAGAACAGATATATGTATACGTATAACTAAATCCCTTTGCTGTATATCTGAAACTAAAACATTGTAAACCAACTATAGAAAAGAAGAAAGTGAAGTCGCTTAGTCATGTCCGACCCTTTGCAACCCCATGGACTGTAGCCCATCAGGCTCCTCCGTCCATGGGATTCTCCAGGCAAGAGTACTGGAGTGGGTTGCCATTTCCTTATCCAGGGGATCTTCCTGACCCAGGGATTGAACCCAGGTCTCCCGCATCGCAGGCAGACACTTTAACCTCTGAGCCACCAGGGAAGGAACCAACTATACTCCAATGCAAAATTTAAAAACTAAAGACTACTATTACATTAAAAAAGAAATTGTTATGATTAAAAACAAAGCCTTTATTGGTTAGAGGTACATTCTGACGTCTTTCCAGATGCAGTTCTGTGATGTCTGACAGTTGCTATGAGGAACTGAGAGGACAGAGTCAATAGGATGTTGGTAACTGTTGAAGCTGGTGACAGGTACATGGGTCCCCATACCCTTGATAGGTACATGGCAGCACTGTTCATTTTATCATCATCTGCTTTTGAAAATTTTCCTAATGAAAAATCAGAAAGGGCATTGTCATCATGAAAAGGTAGATGTCCATATTCTTTATTACTTTTACCTCTGGAATTCTCTAAACTGTGGTCAGAGATAGCAAAGAACACCTGGCTTCCTATACCTGTAGCAGCATCTTCCAGCCACCAGACTTATACAAAACAGTGGCGCTGCGTCTATTTCCCAATATTGAGGGATAAAGAAAATACACCTGCCTCTTAAACCTGGGGGACTCAGAATATAACTTGGTCACAGGGAGAAAAGATCTACCGAAATAAATGAGAAGCAAGATTCTTCCGAGAGGAACCTGCAATTTCTTTAACTGGGCAGAACGAACTAATAAAAGCACAGTTCTCTCACTTGCCGCCTACCCTCCTACCAGACTCCTTCAACTGTCACCCTGCCTCACACTCTCTCCTTCTCCCTCCCCCTCACCCCACTCACCTCACCCAGCGGGAACATACCCTTCTGGTCTGACACAGTGATGTCATCGGTCATTATCCAGTGGCTATCTTTTCTGAAAACCAGAGTTCTGAGTGATAACAGTTTATGGCAAGAGTTTCCAAGACTCCGCTGACCTTTAGTGGGGCCACCTTCTTCACCTCTAAACCAACGGTGTCTGCTGATTGAGAAGTCAATCATACAAGTGCCCTTGGACACCACCAAGGCTTTGTCTGAGCTGCTCTTAGCCTGTGATGTCTTCTTTCTTCTTTCTAAAACTATTCTTAATTACACGCATGCTTGTGCATGTGCAATTGCTCTGTTTAAACATCCCCACCCTACCCCCTCCAGGAAACTTTGCCCAAACCCCCAGTCAGAACTTAACAACTCATTTCTCTTCACTCTCACTGAACTTTATTTATCACTAAAACAACTATAATTTTGTATCCATACTGAGACTCTTCTGAAGGTGAAAAGAAGTGCTGTCACAAATATACCAGGACAACCAGCAAAATCAGGACTGTTCTGAGTAAACCAGGACTCGGTCATCTGACACCTATCTCTAGCACAGCACTCACCTCACTCTGTTTTGGTTAGGTATTTAAAATGTCTGGTTCCCTGTCTAGATTTTAATATCTGGAGAAGTACTTTGCCATCAGTGCATGTGAGCGTGCATGCTAAGTCACCTCAGTCGTGTCTGACTCTGTCCGACCCCACGGACTGCAGCCTGCCAGGCTCCTCTATCCATGGGATTCTCTAGGCAAGAATACTGGAGTGGGTTGCCCTGCCCTCCTCCAGGGGATCTTCCCAACCCGGGGCTCAAACCCACATCTCTTTTGTCTCCTGCATTGGCAGGTGGGTTCTTTACTACTAGTGCCACCTGGGAAGCCCTCAGTAGCTCTCAGTATATGTTTACGGAATAAACCCTTCATCATCTGTCTTAAATTGCTAACTTACATGTTTGTTATGGTGTTTATCCTCACGTGTGTATGTGTGTTTGTGTGTGTGTGTGTGGTGTGCGTATCAACTAATCTTCAAGCACTTTGGGGGAAGGGATATGTCTTGTATTTCATAGTTTGCTTAGTTAGGGGAAGAGCAAGAATTCAAAAAAAGAAACAGAAAGTTTGACAGCATACCAGCATACATTCATTGACAACATCAGCAAGTAAGCTATGTATCAGAGATTAATGCTTGCAAGAAACAAAGTGCTTTTCGGTGTGATAAGAAGTGAATTAGGATCACTGAACGAAAGAAATGAGTATTCCATCAGTAGGAAACAAGCCAGGGAGAAGCAGCCTTCCATAGAAAAGTCTTTATTTGGAACAAAAGTAAATATGGCCAGCTCTTACTCTAAATCAATTCTGTAAACTACAGGAATTCAAAAAAAAAAAAATAGGAATTCAAAAATTACAGTAGTTTAATAGGAGGAAGAGTCTCAAACTCTTGAGAGCAGATCCTCTTATAATTTGGTTATTAACCCAAATGGAAAAGTAACTCTGGTGGATGGGTTTTATTTTAAAATACTTTCTTCTCTTTTTAGAATGATATCCCTTCTAGGAAAAATGAGTTTCAGAAATATTTTTTGTTCCCAGTGTATTTCTTTTTCAGACTTCTCTGATCCCCCTGGGGCAAAGCATTAGCTCTATAACACAGGATGAAGTACTGAGTGTTTTCATAAGGGGTTCTTCAGTCTGTCTCCAACAAGGGGCAAAGGGTTGGTTCCTACATAATCCCTAGAGACATTTTAGTAGCTTCCAAGTGAGTTGTTTTGTAGATGAAATTTCTTTTCACTCACCTAATTTTAAAACAAAAATAGAACCTTAGAAGGTCTAAGTATTTGGCTCTTTCATTAACTGTGTGACCTTAGACTAGTCACCTCCAGGGCTTTATACTTTTATCCAGTCAATTAATTTGAATCAGAGCCTCTCCCTCTTGCCCATAAGAATTATAATATCACCTGCTTTGCTCATCTTCTCTGTTGATGTGAGACGTTTAGCCGGAAAGTGTTCAAATGCAAATCATGGAAGTCCTCAGACCCTCTCAGATGGAGGAAAGACCTTATTCAGATATTCAATCCCTGCCTTTCTACAGATTCCAGGTTCACTGTCATTCACGAGTGCAGTTAAGCCTCACATTAGATACATAGGCTATCCCAGCGTATGACAAGAAGAGATCACTGCCAGGGAAAAGACAGTAGGGTGGTGTGTCCCCAGCCTCAGTAATCAGAAGACTACAAGGTCAGGCACTCTCCTGCCAGAGACTGCTTTAGTGTTCAGTCCCCCAAAGAAATGGGGAAAAAAAAAAAAAAAAAACAAGTGGAAAGTTTCAGTTTATACAATACAAAATACAAGGACCTACATCCAGATGGCAGAACTCTTTCAGGTCACTCTTTCAAGCCCAACCCACATCAGTCCATTGTAGAGGCCTGAAAACGATCCCAATCCCTCCCCAGCCCAATTTACTTTGATGAGACAGACACAGACACCCACCTGTGAGTAAGCACTGAGGCTGTGGATGAGTTCTACGTGGCCAGGTTATTTGGACAGACACAGGCAGAGTGCACGTGTGTGTGTGTGTGTGTGTGCATGCATGTGAGAGAGACAGAAGGGGTGCTGCCTGGACAGAAGACAGACAGCTAATTTGTGAGATGGTAACATTAGTTTATTCACTTCTTTAAAATCAAAAATTTACTGAGCATCTCCTTTGGATATGTAAGGCACTCTAATAAGTACTAAAAAGAGGAAGGCAGACACAATCAGTCCTCAGGGAATTTACAGCCTATGGGGCAATTAAACAGACAATTATAGTAGAATGTGATAAACAAAAGAGACCCAGAATCAAATAGATGTATGGAAACACACACAGGTGGCAGATATAAATAGCAGCAGACACATAAATCAATGCAAATCCATCCTATAACTTCTAGCTTTAGCCTCCAAAGAAACGTCCCTAGACTTAACTCAAGATGTGTCATACCTTGAGTTGCCCTTCTTCCCAGTTCCCCAGTTCTAATCTTTTAGGGAGGAGGAATATAAACCTGATACTACTGAGCTGCCAAGGGAAAATAAAGAATCGTATACTTAGTGCAGTGGTTTGCTGAAGAGTACATACTTTCGAACTAAGTCGGCCTGGGTTCAAATACTTACTCTCTCACATTCCACTAGGTTGACTTATACGAAAGTGCAGATATTCAACCTTTTTTTTTTTTTTTAACAATTTCACATAGTTCCACAGAGTTCATCCTCTATATTCTAAGCAAATTATTTAACCTAAGCTGTAGTTTCTTCAGGTTCTTATAATCACCAACTTTCAGGGATACAGTGAAAATTAAATGAAAATATGTAAATAAAAATACTTCATATAATAGGTGATCAATAAATATTAGTTTCCCCAAAGGTAGTAAGATGTATGAATCATAAGGAGATTTCTGGTCAGTCCTGCATTTAGAAACTAAAGAAAGAAAGATTAAAATTAGGTTAAATGATAAAATGATAGATTAAAATTTTGGATTTTGATATGGGGGAGGTTGTGTATTGGGAGAGGGGCAGGGGACATATGAGAATTCTCTGTGCCTTCTGGTCAGTTTTGCTGTGAACCTAAAACTGCCCTAAAAAAATAAAATTAATCTTAAAATATGGGGAAAGATATGAGGTGTCCTGGGCATGCTTTATTTAGACACTGAGCTCAGAGGTCCCAATATACACACTGCCTTGGTGTTCACAGTGATCTCCAACTTAAAACTCTTCTCAGTCCCTCTGTTAAAATCTTGGTTGAGTCCCAGAAGCCTCTGTTGATCTGGCCCAACTGAGCTAGCAAGTGAGAAAACATCTATAAAAATACCAGTGATCTCAGTGAGTCTCCCCCGGTCCCCAGCACATTCCTTAGCAGGACGAACCTCTCCCTTTTGACCGGAGCCTCTCTGTTCACAAATAGGACTGGCTGGGCCTAATTTAGAAAAGTGCAGGCCTCTCATGAAAGTCAGGGGTGAGGCTGGAGCCCCTGCAATCCCAGGACACCTTGTGTGGAGACAGGAACCCGACCCCACAGAAGGTGCTGAAAGGGGTGCTCAGAATGACTAGTTTCCATCAGCTGTTTAGAAACTGGAGTTCAGAGGAGTCATCCTGTGCTTTAATTTCCCTTTGGGCAGCAGGTATAGAAGTGGGATAAGTGAAAATTTACTTTGAAGTTATAAAGCATAAAAAATATATTAATTTTTCTGCAGATAAATTGGGGTACAAACTTAGGCATCCTAAATATTTTAATTTTCTCTGTGGCACCTAATATGATTTGACATTTATCCCAAAATTCAGCTCTCAGTTCTAGATTGACACTTGCTTTGATCTACTTTCCAAAAAAACAATGCCCCTCATTGGTGTTCTGCGAAATCCAGGACAGTTTTTCTTACACTGAAACTTACACTCCAAAATGGGATCTAAGTTCTAACACCTGGCAGTCACTGCTCCCTTGGAAGCCTAGCTGTCTTCTGAAGTCCTAGTATCAGGCAACTCCTCCAAAGTTATATCTGTGCCTGAGACCAGAAAGAAATTTAGACTGAAGATGTTAAGCTGTGTCATCCATGATGGCAATTATTGAACACTTAAGGTGTGCCTACTCTAAAATGAGATGTGCCATAAAGATTTAAAAGACTTAATACACAGTGGATTGCAAAGACTAACTGCAACAAAAGAATACAAAATCTTAATAATTTTTAATGTTGATTTCATGTTGAAATGATATTTTGAATATATTCTTAACATTGACTTTTAATGTGGCCACTAGAAATTTTTAAATAATATCTGTGGCTCATATTAAATTTGTTGGACAGTGCTGCTCTATAAAATGTTAGGAAAAAAAGAGGCACTAGTTTTTTTTTTGTTTTTTTTTTTTTTTATTGGCTTTGTGCAGCTCACAAAGCCTCCAAAAATTTGACGTGTTACAGCTCGTGACTTAGCACAAACTTACCTGAGGCACTAGTTTTAAGTACATTAAATGAGGACATGTCCTGGCTGGCATGGATGACCACAATTCATCCCATGGTCTAACAGTACCTATTAGAATTAGAATTTTTTCGGCTTATGGTATTCATCAATCAGGGCTTTCCAGGTGGCTCAGTGGTAAAGAATACACCTGCCAATGCAGGAATTGTGGATTCAGTTCCTGGGTCAGGAAGATCCCCTGAAGGATGAAATGGCAACCCACTTCAGTATTCTTGCCTGGAAAAACCCCATGGACAGAGGAGCTGGGCAGGTTATGGTTTATGGGGGTCACAAAAGAGTCGAAAATGACTTAGCAACTAAACAACAACAACAACATGATATTCACCAATCAACAAAGTACAGAAGTGACTCTAACTAATTATAAATGGACCAAAATTATTTAGAGGGTGGTAACAGGCACCACACTAAAGAACTGAGATCACAGTACTACTCAAATTATGCTCAGACACTAAACTGCCAGTGTCGGGGGGTAGGTACTCCCTCTATCTTCTCACCACTTTATCCCCATTACTAGCATGATGCCCACACACAGAAGTGCCCAAACATGGAAGATAATTATATGTTTATCAAATGAATGGGTACTGTTAAAAATAAAA
Source organism: Muntiacus reevesi (assembly GCF_963930625.1). Lineage (NCBI taxonomy): Eukaryota > Metazoa > Chordata > Mammalia > Artiodactyla > Cervidae > Muntiacus > Muntiacus reevesi. Next base: position 85,420,217 of record NC_089249.1, read on the forward strand.
ACATAACTCAGTCTTCAAACAATTCTCACTGGAAAGAATTTTCTCTGAACTGTTTCTTTTCTCCATTTGTTTGCTTCCTACTTCTACTAGCCCTTCTCCTGGAGAGACTTCTGAGTTCCAGGAAGAGTTGGAGATTCACCCAGAGTACTGCAACACCAATCTGTGGGCTCTCTGGTGGAGGAGACAGCCAAGGATGGAAAGGAGGTCTCCTCTTTCATCTATGCAGATGAGCCTCTTTTGCCGCTTCCAGGATGTTTGCAATCCATCAACACAAACTTTCTGAGTTTCGATTATGGGCTCAACAATGTTGAAGAGAATGTTGAAGGCAATAGAGTAAGTTGGAGATCAATCCAACCCATGAAGTGTTTATAATCTAGAAGGAGAGATAAAAAGTGCACACACAGAAAGATAATTGCCAGCCAGGGGTTAAACATATGTGCCAAATAATGTATCTAAACTCCATTGTCTAAGAGTGCAAAGAGTAAAAGATGATTTCAGGCAGTGGTGATGAGAAAAGGTCCATCTGGGGAAGTGGAATCTAAGTTGAACTCTGACCTGAGTAGGCTTTGAATAAGCAGAGAAAAAGGATACAGGTATTCCAGGTGTGAACAAGGATGTATCAGCAGGAATTGACTGAATCACTCTAGGAATGAGTCTTAAAATTCATAGTGAGAGAATAAAGCTTGCTTCCTACTTCACTGAGAATACTGAAGTTACTAGAAGAAAACCCTTGACAGTCTCCTACCACCATATCTATCCATCTACCAGTGTCTGTTCTCACAAACTTTCTGCTTGTAGCCACAGGTCAACTAGCCAAGCTCCTGTCTAAAGCCAAACTTTCCACTTAAGCATTAGGTCCCATTCTCTCTACTTCTCAAAAACAATATCCAGAAAGTCCTCTCCATCAATATTTTACTTTGTACAGGAAAATTCTATTGGTATACAACATGCTATTATTATTCATCTATCTTTTAAAAAGTCTTCTATGGACTCTTTACCCTTGTCACTCTTCATTTCTTTGCTTTCCTTTGCAACAAAATTCAACACAATCAGTCATACCCATTGATTCCAATTCCTCTCCTCTCATTTTTTTGTTAAACTGACTGAAGTCAGGCTTTTGCCTCCACCACTCTATGGAAACATTCATGTTGCAAAATCCAAAGATCAATACTTAGTCATCATGCACTTAAGCAAAGAGCAGCATTTCCAAAGGTTGATCCCTCTCTCTTCCATTGTATGTTCTCTTTACCTGGCTTCTGGGATCTACACTCTGTGGATTTTCTTCCCACTTCACCAGTTACATATTCTCCATCTCCTCTGCTGATTCTTCCTGCTTTCCTCAAAGTATCAACATAATCCGGGGCTTAGTCTTTGATCCTTTTATCTTCTGCATTGGTAGATCTAGCTCCCTTAGCAATCTGTACAGTGTTAAAAAGGCGTAAACTACTGACACAAATAACATGGATGAACATCAAAATCATTATGTTAAGTGAAAGAAGCCCAACTCTAGACTCTATATGATTCTACTCATACAAAATTCTAGAATAGATAAAAACTAAGCTATAGACAGAAAGCAGATCAATGGTTTTCAGCAGTCCGAGATGTAAAAGGACTGGCAGCAGTGGGACACATGGCAACTTTAGAGGGGGATGGAAATGTTTCAGTTGTGGGGTAATTGTTACATGGGTGTATATATTTGTTAAAATTCAACCTGTACACTTTATTAAGTTGATTTAAACAAGAATATGAAAGGAAAACAGAACTGATAAAGGAAATGGCCATGCAAATAACCAAGTACAAAGGGTGAGTAAGGAGCTCAGCACCAGGACCACAGATAAGGTGGATTCACTGCCTCAGATCAGCCTTAAGGGCTGTAAATGCTTTAACAGTAAAACACAGGCATAAATCTTCCTCCATTGGTCATTTTCATGTTTATTGACTCCCCTTCCCATCTTATATCTGTAAAACAAAGTCAGAAAAAGGTACGGGAGGATCATGTGGTAGACAGACTCTAACAGGGCTCCCCAATATCCCTGCCTTCATGTTCATATTTTTGTGTAATCCCAACCCCCTGAGGCTTGGCAGGGTGTGTATCTTGCTTTCCGCCAATAGCATACGGCAAAGGTGACTGACTTCCTCTAGAGCTTCTCCTTGCTGACTTGATGAAGTAAGCAAACATGTGGGGAAAGTCCACATGGCAAGGACCAATACAAGGCTTCAAAGAACTGTGGGCAGCTCTAGCCAAGATCCAGCAAGAAGTCTGAGCCTTTAGTCCTACAAGGAAATAAATTCTGCCAACAACTCAAGTGAGCTCAGAGGCAGATTCTTCCCTAGTCAAGCCTCCAGATGAGAATTCAGACTGGCCGATTCTTTGGTTGTAGCCTAGTGAAGCCCTAAGCAGGAAAGTTGGCTAAACTGTGCATGAGGACTTCCCTGGTGGTCCAGTGGCTAAGACTCCATGTTTCCAATGCAGGGGGCCCTAGTCCCATCCCTGGTCAAGGAACAAGATCCTGCATGCCACTACAACTAAGACCCAGTGCAGCCAAATAAATATTTAAAAAAAAAAAAAAAAGCTGTGCCTGAACTACTGACTCATGTAAACTGTGAGATAATAAATATGTAAATGTTTTAAAAATCACTTTCTAAATGTGTCCTCTCCTGACCACACTTTAATGCTGTAACCTGCCCTCTACTCTTATACTTTTTAACCTCCTTATTCTACTTTTATCCCACCATGAGAAATTCTCACTTTCCAGCATTCTATATATGTTATTTAATATTTATTATTTATTGTCTTTTTCCTCACAGTAGAATATAAATTCCACGAGGGCAGAAATGCTCATCTGTTTTGTTCATTTGTATGTAAAAAAAAATATATATATATATATACATATATATACATGCAAACTGTATATATTAATATAAATATATTCCAATCACCTCCCATGGCACCTGGAACATAGCAGGTGTTCCTAAATATTTTCAAATGAATGACTAATGCTTAGATTTCAACTAGGACCAAGTATTTTTATTCTTGCAGAGACAGAGCATAGCTAATCACTGTCACACACCGAGGCTTCTAAAATTTACTATTAGTTGACCTGTGAGTCTGATCTTCTCCAAATTAAAAATCCCAATTCCACTTTGCCCTTTTATCATAAGCCTCATTTTTTAATTTTTAAGTTTGACTATTGCCCATTTCCTCTGAATTTCTGGAGGCCTACACCTGGCAGCTCACGTCTGACAGGGCAGTATACAGGGTTGAGGACAGCTGGGTTTCTGTTATGTTCCACATGGCAGTTTGTCCCTTGGACGGCAAGGAGATCCAGCCAGTCCATCCTAAAGGAGATCAGTCCTGGGCGTTCACTGGAAGGACTGATGCTGAAGTTGAAGCTCCAGTACGTTGGCCACCTCATGTGAAGCGTTGACTCATTGGGAAAGACCCTGATGCTGGGATTGGGGAGGGATTGGGGGCAGGAGGAGAAGGGGATGACAGAGGATGAGATGGCTGGATGGCATCTCTGACTCGATGGACATGAGTTTGAGTAAACTCTGGGAGTTGGTGATGGACAGGGAGGCCTGGCATGCTGCAGTTCATGGGGTCACAAAGAGTCGGACACGACTGAGCGACTGAACTGAGCTGAACAAGTAAAATAAGGTCAATGCCACCTTTTAGGGCAGATACATCAATGAGACAATGCCACCACTTCCTGCCACAATCTTGGTGAAAAGCACCATGAAAATGGATATCATTTCACTAGAGATCTTTCTTTTCTCTTTAGTCAGACCTTAATACAATGTAGAGTTATTCACACACACAAAAAAATCATTTGCATTTGAATGAGTAACTAACTTTAGATTCTAAAGGATGTGCCAAGACCTTGCTTATTAACTGAATTTAGGCCATGCAGCTGCTAGGATATCATGTATACTCCCCTGAGGTTATTAATGGCAAATTTGGTTCTGTGAAAATGGAACAAGACACTAACTTCATAGGGATATTATGCAGTTGGGATTAAATATACGTAAAGTGCATAGCATAGTGCCTGATACATAGTAAATACTAAATGGACTCCCTCCTCCATAGGGTTTAAAGCAAAGCATTTAGCATTTATTTTCCATGTGTATGCAGGTAGACGTAAGAGATTTGAGTTGGATCCCTGGTTGGGAGGATCCCCTGGAGGAGGGCATAGCAACCCACACCAGTATTCTTGCCTGGAGGATCCCCATGGACAGAGGAGCCTGGCAGGCTATAATCCATGGGGTCACAAAGAGTCGGACATGACTGAACCACTGAGCACAGCCTATCAAGACCCTGAGACACTGGTGACATACTTGGACACCTTGAAGAAGTAGGGAGAATAGAAGAGGATCGAGAGAAGAGAGAATAAGGAAGTAAGCCCTAAGTGTCAAAGGATGGTAGAGGAAGCATGAGGTGGTGTCCTGTTTCTAACTGATCACCACCTTCCACCTGCAGCAGATCAGGCAAGCCCCCAAGTGGCCCTTACAAACCAAGCTTTCCATAGCTTAAGGAACCTCTCTTCTCTCACCCCCAGCTTTGGAGAGACTGACAGGGACCAGTACTACTATTCTGACTCCGAGTTCTCTGAGTCTTCAAATGGTTTGGCAGCAACCTGGGTTTCTCCATAATCCCACAGCCTGGAAGGGATAGGAGAGAAAAACAAGACTTCAATGGAGACTGCTCCCTGCCTCTAAGGGATCTCCTCCTCCAAGCCCCGGAGGTCCAGCGCCATTGTTTGATTTCAGTGCCAGGAAGACTCGGATCCAGCTCTGGACTCTGCTGCTCCTGACTGTAAAACAGAGTGATGAAAAAAAAAGAAAAAAAAAACAGGGTGATGGCAACACATCATGACATCAATTGAGTTGTGCTGGGTGGGAAGGACAAGGTTTATGTTTGTATGGAGCTTGACTGGAAAGAATCTGGACAGAGGAGTCTGATGGAGTATCTCTCGGAGTGGCAAGTCACCTATGTGGCCTCAGGAAGAAGCTCTGAAATCTATCAAAGAAAAGTGACCTGGAAGGACTAGCCTACTTCTGGCATTCAGACAGTGCCCAGAACCTCTTTTGGCAGCTCCAGATTATGGTCGTCATGCTGACAGCCTCGCTCCACCCACCCCAGGGCCTCAGAGGAGGGCTTCCTCCTCAAGCCCCCATGTGGCTAAGGCTCTGTGTACAGAAAGAAGTGGCTTCCTGCCCTGCATGCCAGTGGGACCTTATGGGAGGGTGAGAGATGAAAAGCTGGCATGACAAGGCAGCTGGTGCCTTTCATTCACTCCCAACCTCTTGGAGCCAAGTTTCCAAATAACAGGGATGATAACTGCCCAGTGCCGCCCAAAGTCTTTTCTGAAGTTGCCTGGCGAAGAGCCACCTGACTATTACTTAGCTCTCTACAGAACAGCATGTACCAAGCCAGATTGCTGTCTTTCAGTATGTGGGTGGATTAGCTGCTACTTAACATGATAGGGTGGGCCCCTTTCCAGTTTGCACCAGCCCCCCTGCTCAGTACCTTCTCCATGTACAACAGTGCCTCATTTCTCTGGGAGGTTGAATTTGCTTAGATGAGATGGCAGGGGCCAGAGGAGGAAGCATAACACACTGCCTCCTGCCATCAAAGTTCCCAATGGCTTTTGGAAACATATAATAATGAAACGCCTACAGAAGGGGTATGTAGGCTGAATAACTAAATATTTTCTTTTGATAGCAGGCACAGGATACAGAATCAATTGCCAGTGAAGAACTCTTGCTTCTGCTATATATACTCTATTTTAGGCCAGTAATACAGAAGGAAAGAAAGTCTAATCTTCTGCTAAGCATATAGATTCCTTGAGCTTTTGCTGAAGGCCAAGAAAGTCATTGCAAGTGCCTGAACAGGAAGCAAGGCCTCCTGGATTCTAGGTTCAACCCATGGTTAAGTTGCTGTATGATCTTAGGCAAGTTACTTTACCATTCTGGGCCTCGGCCTCATTACATTTAAAATAAAAGGTTTATTCATTTGGGAAAGCTGCTGTTGTTGTCCAGTTTTGCTAAGTCATGTCCAGCTCTTTGCAACCCCGTGACTAGAACATGCCAGGCTTCCTTGTCCATAGTATCTCCTGGAGTTTGTTCAAACTCAAGTCCACTGAGTCAGTGACGCCACCCAACCATCTCATCCTGTGTCACCCCCTTCTCCTCCTGACCTCAAAGTAAATATAGTATATAGGAACTCTATATTTTTGCAACTAGTCTGTATATCTAAAGTTATTTTAAAATAAAAAGCCTTCCTAAAATGTGAAGGGAGTTATCTTCAGGATCTTTTATAACTCTAAACTATGATTCTATGTTCTTATTTATCTCTCTTCAAGTGAAAGTAATTTTCCAGCTTTCCAAATATATACCAGAGCAGAATTTTCAGATCCACTCACAACCACAGACAAGATGTTAAGTAGCCCAAGCGCAAACCTATTTTCTGCTTTTAACACATTCTATACACTGGGCAAAAACTGAATTCTCCAAAAGCACTTTAAAAACATTCCATCCATATCCTCTTTGTCCTTGCAAACAAATTCACCCAGTTGAGAAAAGCTGTTTCTGGCAGTCCATGCTTACTGAGTCTCAATTTTTCCCTAGCAACTGGGCTAATTATAACTGCAGCTACCTGGTAACAGCACTAGGTTTTCCTGACATTGGCTGGCAGTCTTAAAGCCATCTCAGTTCTGTTGGCACCTCACTTCCCAAGTCAGCATCAGGGGGACTGAGAGAAGGGAAGTGGCTATCTTAGCTAGGGCGAGAGTATCCAAAGAGGCTGCTCAAAATCACAGAACTTCAGAGCTGGGAGAGACGTCAGTGTCAATCCCAGTCTGGCCCACACATTTTATACATAAAGAACCAGGGACCCTCAAAGCCAGAAACCTGGCTGTCTTCTTGGTTCCTTTCCCTCCACCCTCATCCTTCATCAAGTGCTACAGATATTTTACCTCCCAAACATTTTGCAGACCAGCTCCCTCCCCTCCATTCCTACTGCTATGGCCTTCATTTAGGCCCATACCATCTCTTGGTTGGCCTCTCTGTTCTCCTGACTTCCTGCCTTATCATCCTTGAATCCATCTTCCCCTCCCACCAGAAGGATCTGGCATGTTTCCTGCTTAAGTATGGAGTCCTGCCCCAAGGCCACAGGTGTGAGGCCTTGTATCAAGGCCACAGAACCGGAGCCCAGAACCAACGTCACCTCCGAAACTGACTGAGCCCTTTGTAACTGTTGCCAGAAGCCCCAGTAATCAGCAGGCTTCCTGACCCCAAATTAGGCAAAAATGCCCACTCCAGTAGTCATCCAGGAGTGCCCTAACCAATCACCTAATGCCAAGCTTCCCGCAGGAATTTTGTCCAGAGGCTACAAAAACTGCCTACTAACCCATGAAAAGCATCGACTATCCCTGATCTGTCAGGAGGATGGCCCGCTGTGATTGCAGTGCCCACATTATCTCTGCTCTTTGTTCTTAATAAACTTACTCCCTTCTGAAATGTTCTGCCTCTGGAAATTCTTTTCCAACCCACTTTCAAACTGTCTCAACTTTAAGGCCCATAAATGACTTCCTACCTGTCCTCCTCAGGATGAAGTCTACAGTCTTTAAAGCAGCACAAAGGATTATGTCCAGCATACCCTTCAGCCTCATTCTATGCTGAGAACTCAAATTTAGCAACAAAAGACCACTTCAAATTCTTCGTACACACACTCTATGTGGTTTCTTGTCTCTAAGCTTTTGCTTCTTTCCTTTTACCACCTCCTCTCTCCCACTGACTAACCAACGCTTACTCTCCTTTGGTGACAAAGCTCAGGGGTCCTCAAAGAATCTTTTGCAGATTTTCATACATTGACATGAATCAGCCGTGGATTTACATGTGTTCCCCATCCCAATCCCCCCTCCCACCTCCCTTTCCCCCCACCGCCCCACGCCCGATCCCTCTGGGTCTTCCCAGTGCACCAGGCCCGAGCACTTGTCTCATGCATCCAAGTAGATTTTCCTTCTGTCTATTCTATTCAGTTGGGTTAGAGAGGCCTCATTTGAGTTCTTTATACTCATACGCTCTCTATCACTGCCTCCTATCAGACTCTGTTATCACTTGTGTCTTATGCATGTTTGAAGCCCCAACTTCTAGCACAGTACTTGGAATATAGTAGGCACCAAAATAAAGTTTATTAATGCATGAATGGATGAATTCAAAGCTCCCCATTATCTGTCTCCTGCTTACCTTTCCAGCCTCATCTTACCACCACAAGTTCTACTCATATTGAAAGAGCTGACGTGTGCTAAGCATGCAATGCTTTTTCATGCTTCCGGAGTGTGAGTTGCTCAGTCATGTCTGACTCTTTGCAACTCTGCCAGTCTATAGCCCACCAGGCTCTCCCGAGTATGGGATTTTCCAGGCAAGAATCCTGGAGTGGGTTGCCATTTCCTTCTCCAGGGGATCTTTCCCAACCCAGGGATCAAATCCAGGTCTCCCAAATTGCGGGCAGACTCTTTACTGTCTGAGCCACCAGAGAATCCCCTTTTCAACCTTCTATGCCCTTATAAATACTGTTTCTTCTGCCTGAAATGCTTTATCCCATTCCTTGCTCTATTATTTCTTACAATTCAATGCAAACTTCACATGCTTGGCAAGGACTTTCCGGGAGACTTTAATTGTCATCTTTAGTATTATAGAACAATTGGTACATACCTCTATGGTAGCCCTTATTATAGCATTTTTATGCATTTATTGATAACTTTCTCCACCAGCACTTAGCACTGTAGCACTGGCATATAGTAGTCAGTAGATGGTTGAATGACCAAACAAATGTGTACAGACATGAGTCAATGAATGGCTAAGGTGATGATGAAAACAAAGTAAACATTTGAGATAGGAATTTAGAATTTTTCTGCCTATTTTTTCAACTATATCATGCTACTTTTATCAGTGTGTAAACATGAATATACATAACTAACAGAAAAAAGAAGTGACTTCATGATAAGTTCATGTAGAAGCATAAATTATACAGACATAGTTAAGAAGCTAGTTGAAAGTGGTTTAAAATTAAATGAGGCTCCAGAATTTAGTTTTAGATTTGTTTCCTAGTGATTTAAAGAATAAGTCTTAAATATTCAAAGGAAAAAAAATTATCTTCCCAATAGGTAAGTATTATGACATCTAATTAAGAGCTCTTAAAAATGAGAAGAGCTGTGTTATGCAAAAACAGGGGGGGAAGTTATTTTTGTTAGGGATTTCACAAAATTTTAAAGTAATTGTGACAGCTATGGGAGAGTTGCTTTTAAAAAAATTACTGGTAAAATATACTTAATATAAAACTTGCCATTTTAACCATTTTTCAGCATACAGTTCTGTGGCATTAAATACATTAATATTGTATAACTAACCATCTCCAGAACTTTTCCTCCAATTGAGTTTATATCCATTAAACAATAAATCCCCAATTCCCTACCTCCCCACAGCCCCTGGCAACTACCGTTCTCTTGTCTCTATGAGTCTGACTGCTCTAGGTACTACACATAAGTAAAATCATATATTTATCCCTTTATGACTAGTTTATTTTACTTGGTATAACATCCTTTAAGTTCATCATATGTCAGAGCTTCCTTCCTTGGCTAGGCAATATTCCATGGTATGTATATACCACATTTTGTTTATCCATTTATCTGTCAATGGATATTTAGCTTGCTTTTACCTTTTGGCTAATGTGAAAGATGCTGCTATGAATGTGGATGTACAAAGATCAGTTCAAGTCCCTACTTTCACTTATTTTGGGTATATACCTAGAATTGGAATTGCTGCGTCATATAATAATTCTATGTCCAATTTTTTGAAAAACTGTCACACAGTTTTCCACAGTAGTGACACCATTTTCCATTCCCAACCAGCTATACACAGGGTTCCCACTTTTTCCACATCCTGACCAACATGTGCTATTTTCTGTCTCTGTTTTGTTTTTATCAAAGCCATTTTAATGGGTGTGAAGTTTAAAAAATTCTAACCAAAAACACAAATACTGGTTACAACTATTTAATGAATGAAGTCTCCCTACTTTCTTCCTACGTCTATTCCCCAAAAGAAGAGGAAATCACAAGCAAGGGTTTAAGAACCTCAGAAAGCAGAGTGAGGAGTCAGCACACACAGACTGTGTTCATACCAGACTTTTACAGAAATGCTTAAAATTAGTTTGGCCAAAGTAGCCCTTATTTCTCTCTCTTTATTCACCTTTCCCACTTCCTTACTATACATATTTCTTAAAGTTCACATAAGTAAAACATAGGGGGTAAAAACTTAGCAGCTGACTAAACAAGGTATCCAACTATAAAAAGAAGACAGAGTCAGCTCTGTTAAATATAAGAAAACCACTCACTCTGCAACAGCAGCTGCAACAGTCACTTTAGACAGTAATCCGAGAAGGAATACACTCTCCAGGTATGCAGGGTAGCAATATATAATGCTTTACAGTTTTCAAACATCTAACACATTAAAAACTCCACATATAGGGAGGAGGGTAGGACAGGAATTCATACCTCCCTCTTAGGAAACTAAGGTTCAATGAAGTTAAGGACCAGGCCAAGGAGATGTAGTAGGAGAAAGATGGAGTCAGAATTCAAGTATTCTGAGTCTAAAACTTCTGTCCCTACATTTTTTATATCCCTCAAAGATACCTGTCTTCTTGTAATTGCCTTCCATTGGTTCAAATCAAGGTTCCTAAATTACACGGCCTGATGGAGCTTCTTGGGACTTCAGTGAACTTTTGGGGGCCTAGCATAGTAAGTCTGCACATACACTGTTACTCATCACATTTCCCAAAACCTAAAGACATCATGTTAGGATCAAAGAAAATTAGTCATTGAGCCAAAAAGAAATCCAATAAAAAGAGTAAATCTTGAAATTCTCATATAAGGAAAAAAATTGTCACTATGTGGGCTGACTGACAGGAGATCAAACCAATCAATCCTAAAGGAAATCAACCCTGAATAGTCATTGAAAGGATTGTTGCTGAAGCTGAAGCCCCAATAGTTTGGCCACCTGGTGCAAAGAGCCAACTCACTGGAAAAGACCCTGATGCGGGGAAAGATTGAGGGCAGGAGGCGAAGGGGTGACAGAGGATGAGATGGTTGGATGGCACCACTGACTCAATGGACATGAGTTTGAGCAAACTCTGGGAGATAGGGAAGGACAGGGAAGCCCAGTGTACTATAGTCCATGGGGTCACAAAGAGTTGGAAATGACTGAGGACTGAACAGTAACAACAAATGTGGGGTGATGGATGTGAACTAGACTTACTATGGTGATCATCTCATGATATATATGTGTGTGTATATATATTGGATTGTTATGTTGTACACCTAAAAATAATGCAATATGTTAATTATATCTCTGTTAAAAAGAAACACAGGTCTTAAAAAATACACTAAATAAGCTGAATTTAGAACCAGACCAAGCTACAAAGTATGAAACAAAGATGATAAAAAAATTTTTAATTATAACCAATCATAGTCATAATAATAGTTTCTGTGAAAGCAAAGGACTTTGTATTACGACTAAATAAAATATTTTATTAAAAAACTTAACAAACTCAGCCTTTCTTATTTACCGTTTTTTTTTTTTTTTAAGAAACATTCATATTTGAGGGTACCTGTAACTTTGCTGCTATAAAGACACTTGGATACACCATGGAATATTACTCAGCCATTAAAAAGAATTCATTTGAATCAGTTCTAATGAGATGGATGAAACTAGAGCCCATTATACAGAGTGAAGTAAGCCAGAAAGATAAAGAACATTACAGCATACTAACACATGTATATGGAATTTAGAAAGATGGTAACGATAACCCCATATGCAAAACAGAAAAAGAGACACAGAAGTACAGAACAGACTTTTGAACTCTGTGGGAGAAGGTGAGGGTGGGATGTTTCGAAAGAACAGCATGTATATTATCTATGGTGAAACAGATCACCAGCCCAGGTGGGATGCATGAGACAAGTGCTTGGGCTTGGTGCACTGGGAGGACCCAGAGGGATCGGGTGGAGAGGGAGGTGGGAGGGGGGATCGGAATGGGGAATAAGTGTAACTCTATGACTGATTCATGTCAATGTATGACAAAAGCCACTGAAATGCTGTGAAGTTATTAGCCTCCAACTAATAAAAAAAAAATTTTTTAATAAAATAAAATGAGTCAATACTTAAAAAAAAAAAAGACACTTGGATTACATTATGTTATTTATACATGGGCAAACTAAAATGAAGAATTGAGACAAACGGTCCCAAGTCCACTACTGAGGATGAAGAAACTGATTCGGAATAAAAAATCGTCCAAATTGAACATGTTCAGTAATTGGACTGACCTGGATAATTTGGCCATCTCTCAGTTTGTCACCGCAGCGGCAAAAATTATATGACGGCTTACTACCATGTGATAGGCACTGTGCTGATTACAACTAATAGGCTCATATGATCCTCCTTCAGACCCTTTAAGATAGAAATTATTACAACACCCACTTCAGCAAAGATAAATTCTGGTACCAGGTAACCAGTGGTAGAACCAAGATTTCATCTCAAGTCTGTCTTGTTCCTAACTCTTAGCAACTGCACCCAGTGACAGCAGAATAGCAGGGGTGATAAAAATTTGGTAGGCAAGTAAAGTTAGTGGGCCATTTTAAAAACCTAGCTGCAGAAATAAGCTATATAAACATCAAAGTATTCTCAGGAAAAATATCCAGTCTCAAAAGAAGAGAAACCACGGCTCAAAGAAGTCAGGCAGTTTAAAGGGCACAAAACAAGAGAACATAACTCTTTCAACTCCTATCCTAAAGGCCAAAACCACTTTAACTTCCAACATCAATTATGTCATATTCAACACAGACTCTATTTGGTCCAGGATGATAACATTCAATTTCTCCTGTTGCTTAAGCAACAGGATCTGACCTTGTCAGATTTTAAATTCCATTCTTAGAATGGAACCTTAAGTCTTTTTAAAAACGACCTTGAATAATAATAAATTCAAACAAGCTTAACAAGTAAGTAGTCATCATGTGGCAAAACACAGCGGATGGTGGTTTTAGTGTGCTGTTTGGGGATTGGGTGTTTACCACACAGCAGTGGATTTCATAAATTCCAGGGTTGGGCATATTTCTAGCGGTGGTACACTTGGCTATCATGAGAAGATGCAGGATTAGATAATCAACAACAACGAGGAAGTTCGCCAAGTTGCCGCCCAGAAATTACTTACCAGAGCAGCTGCAGTTCAGAAATGCTAACAAGCCAGTCTCCCTGGGAGTGGGCCATGCTCAGCTGTAGACCACTTTCAGTTTTCTGACTTGACTTTGCTCCAGAATCAGGAGCTCTGTGTACTGCAATGATCTCTCCCTTCTGTGCTTTAGAGATGGTCTACCCCACACTCTGAACCTACAATTAATATACGCTACCAAGAGGGGGCGGTGGCACCTAATCATGTAGGTGCATGCCCCCGTTGTTCTGTGCTGAGGGTACACAGCCTCCACCTGTGTGTCTAGTCATTTACAAAAGTTGAAGCTTAAAGGTAGTTTAACTTAAACACTCAACAAACAGTAGCCAGTCTCACAGAACCAATGCTTATGTATAATTTAATACTATTTTATTTCTTAATTCTCTGAACAGCTTGAAAGAGAGAAACCCTTAACTCCTTTTACATTTACTTGCTTTGAAGTTGATACCTTTAGGTTTTTATAATAACTCACTCTTACAACTTCTCTTAAAATTAAACAGCCTTGTAGCTTCCTTTACAGTTAAGAATTGTGAATATCTACTTTAGTCTCTCCCTCAATTAGCTACATAAAGGAGGACTTGCCACTTGGAAAGAGAAAGACAGAACCCTCTCTCTAGTCCTTTTCTCTGAAAGTTTCTCACATTTCCATTCCCTATAGTCACCATGGTGAAATGCTTGCTTGTCTCTAAGACAGTATTTTTTACTCTTCAGTACAACTAACTCAACAAAAGTTTGCCATAGTAAAATATATGTAAAATGATAAAATAATTCCTATTCACAAGAGAATTTTCTTTCTTGTTTCACAAATACTAGTTTTCTTTAAGAGAACCATGCATACAACACCCAAGTTAATGCAGACTTAGTTGAGTATGATTTAATGCTTTTACTGTATTTAAAGAAGAGTCCTTTCAGCATTAAAGAAAAATCAAGCTAAGTTTAGCCACAGAACAGGGCTCTAAATTCTTATCTGAACTACCTGACTTACCATGTGACGCATCACATATCACTCTCCTTGTCTCTGCCAGCATGGCTGCTAATTCATGTGTCCCCTAACCTTGTGGGGACACAAAGGGACTAACACAGTTAAATGTGAAACATATGCATGGGAATATCTGAGGGTGAAATTAAAAGAACCAAACTGCTTCATTTTTAAATATCATAATAACTATTACTACTAGTAGGCATACAACTACTGCCCTCTCATATATGTATAATGTGATGAAGTTTATAAAGTGCTTTGATATGTCTTCTTATTTAATCATTATGGTGGCTATGTATTCATACTCTCAACAGATAATCTTCAGTGCCGATGGTGCTGTGCATTACTCTTAATGCCAGTTCTGCAGGAACTGGAAGAGGCTCAGAAAGGCTAAGTGACTCACCCAGGTCTCTGGTTGCTCAGGGTTCCTGATTTCTGGTTTTCTAATCCTTTATCCTTCTGTCAAAGTGGAACTGCCCTGAATTCTATCAATCCCTCATCACTTCAAAGTGTGATAAACTAATTTCAACTATGACATTAATGATTGATAAAGGTTTCATATGTTCTGCTTCCCAAATAAGGGCATGTTAACCTAAGCTGTTGGTGCTTCCCAAATCATCACAGCAAAATGGGATGACTGATCTGACAAGTTAATGGAATAAAGGTATGATGAGAAGTGAAAGGAGGGAGTACAGAATACTCAAGTAGACAGTAGCTATAATGCCTACTGGGCTTCCCTGGTGGCTCAGAGATTAAAGCCTACTAGTAGTAATAGTTATTATGACATTTAAAAATGGAGCAGTTTGGTCCTTTTAATCTCAACCTCAGATATTCCCATGCAAGTGTTTCACATTCAACTGTGTCTGTCCCTTTGTGACCCCACATGGTTTAAGATTCCCCAAACTATATGAGGCCAGTAGCTGCCTGATTACTCTGCTTTTATGACCAAAAAGAGATATGGCCATTTTTACCACCTGAGTGGGACTCATGCCATTGTGTACAAGCATGTTAAGTTGCTTCAGTCGTGTCCAGTTCTTTGTGACCCTATGGATTGTAGTCCACCAGGCTCCTCTGTCCATGGGATTCTCCAGGCAAGAATACTGAAGTGGGTTGCCATGCCCTCTTCCAGGGGATCTTCCCCATCCAGGGATCAAACCCACGTCTCTTACATTTCCTTAATTGGCAGGCAGATTCTTTACCACTAGCACCACCTGGGAAGCCTCATGGCAACACTAGAGTCTAACAAAAGGGTTGTCACCTCTGCATGTGACAACAATCTCTTACCCCCAGACCATGCTCCTGTGCAGCTTCTATAATCATTTTTTTGTTGTTGTTGTTGCACCACATGGTTTGTGGGATATTAGTTCCCCAACCAGGGATGGGACCCTCGCCTCCTGCATCGGAAGCACAGAGTCCTAACCATTGGACCACCCAACGAGTCCCTATAATTGTCATAATCACACTTCTCCAGGAGAGCAATGGTGTCCTCTCACACGGACCCAAAGTTTCCCTGAAGACTGTCTCCTTAGCCACTGCAGAGCAGAGGGTGAGACTAAATGAGATGAAATGACTCAAGCAGTCACTTGATTCAAGCTAAAAAAAATCCTCTCTCTCAAATTATCTAAAAAAATTGTCCCTTCCTTCTGCCTTTCTTTAAAGACAGTTAGTAGGAAAATTTTCCTTTCTCTGCACAGTGAGCAAATTTATTCACTATTCCTACTCCAAGGCAAATACTGTCACTCATGCTCCCCTTCTTCCTCTTTCTGTTACCAACCCTCACTTGGCAATATCCTCCTCAACCACTGGCAGTTCCACTGAGGCACACTCATGAAAGTGAAAGTCGCTTAGTTGTGTCCGATTTTTTTCGACCCTACGGATTATATAGTCCATGGATTTCTCCAGGCCAGAATACTGGAGTGGGGTAGCCTTTCCCTTCTACAGAGGGTCTTCCTAACTCAGGTCTCCTGCACTGAGGGCGGATTCTTTACCAGCTGAGCCACTAGGGAAGCCCACCTCACTGTATACCCACATAAAAGATGAAAGATGAGTCAGATCAATTTCAGGAAAATTCAGGTTAAAACATAGAAATCCAGGAAAGACAGAAAATAGGGCTAAATGCCTCAGATTTAGTTGCTCATAATAGTTGAATTTACCAAAGAGTGGTTTGGGTCTCATCGACACCAGTTATTCCTCTGATCCAGAGCATTATCTAGCAGCCTGTAATGCATCCCAACCTTCTTCTCAACAGGACAGGGCACACACAGATAATGATAATATTCACCCATCAATTAAGATGGCCCTCCCTTCCAGGGAAGCTGCCATTCCTTCTCCCACCCCACCCAAGGCCAACAGGCTGTTCATTCCATCAATACCCTTTCTTCATTCTAAGGTGAACTATTCTGAAAGATGAAAATGCCTAACATTCTGTTCTAGAAGCTCATCTGAATAATCATCTTCCAAAACAAATCATGGATTTCTCAAGGAAGAGAAATATCCTCCATCCCTGCCCTTTCCTCCATGGCATCATTTCCTGCCCCCACGTGCCAGACAGAACTAGAGGGCTCCCTGCTCTAAGCAGAGCATGGGACTTAAAAACTACCAGCTTCAGTCTCCTCCAGGGGGTGTTTAACAATGCTGATTTCTAAGTTCCCCCTCGCTTACTAAATCAGAATCCCTGGAGTGAGTCAGGAATGTAGCTACACTTATAAAGCAGCTCCCAAGGTGATTGCTCTCCACAGTTCCACACCAGACTGTGGGAGCCTCTGATTTAATCCCACTCCCTATTTTTACAGAGTAGGAGAGTAGGAAGTAAAAGGGGCGAAATGGGCTTGTCCAAGGTCACGCGGTGTGAAGGTGACCAGAGCCGGCCGGAACCGCCTCCGTCGCTACTTCGCACAGCACGAGGAGGAACATAGGAACAACTCAGCATCTTGAGGTGTCCTCACTGGCCACCCCCCCGCCTCGCCGCCACCCCAGCGGAGTGGCAGCCCCCCCAGCACTCACCCGCTTGTAGATGTCCTCCCGGCTGGCCTCATACTTCTGCTGCATGCGCTCCTCCAGGAAGTAGATGCGCAGCTTGAGGCTGAAGTTCTCCTTCTTCAGGTCATTGAGGTGCTGGGACAGAGTGCGATATCCATTAGACATGGTGGGCAACCCATGGGGAGGAGCACGTGCCCGGTCGCCCCCCTCAGCCCAGGAACGTGGTGCAGCTGCACCGCGGCATGAAGCGAGCCGGCGGCCACACTGCGAGGCTACGGCGACATGGCCCTGGCGGCTGGCTGCCTCCCGCGCTTGGGCCTGGGCTCGCTGCTCTGGGTGCTGGAGCGCGCCCGCTTTCCTTTTTTACCTCGGGAGATATTTGCGGAATCCCTGACAGAGGAACATGCTGCGTGAACTCAAACACAAGTGGTGTAACCTGACTCCTAGCTAGGACTCGGCTCTCAACTCTTGCAGAGTCTCCCAGGCCCAAATTAAGCAGTTAACAGTTTCTCCTAAAAGAGAGGGGGGCTGACCCCCCAGAAGCTCCCAGGAAATGGGGAAGGGGAGTAATTCAAGGTGATGGTGGGATTGCAAGTATACAAAATGGCCCACAGAATGGTGACCACATATGGAATATCCCCTTCCTATCAGGTGCAAATCTTCAAGAAGGACTCATCAGAGGGGTTTCTAATTTCCTTTGATATCCAGAAGCTCACCTCTAATCAGTTCCTTCCCAGGTTTTCTCCCTGGACCTTTCAAGCCCTGAGGCAGTTAGAGAAATGGCCTTTCTTATCCTGCTCACCTCCCCCTACACCTGCGTGTGTGCATGTGTGTGTACACGCCTATGCGTGCTCAGTCATGTCTGACTCTCTGCGACCCAGTGTCTCTTCTGTCCATGCGATTTCCTAGGCAAGGATACTGGAATGGGTTGCTATTTCCTTCTCCAGGAGATCTCTCCAACCCAGGGATCAAACCTGTGTTTCCTGCACTGGCAGGCAGGTTCTTTACCACTGACCTACCACTGCGAAGTCTACACACCTGAGCTACCTCCAAAGCAAGGGCCATTCTTCCAGTTCAGTGAAATCTTTGCAAACTCTACTAGCTACACCAGCTCAAAGAGGCAGGGTCAAAGGCTACTCCCTCTAAGGGATGAGGTTAAAAAAGAGGGTGGGAGGTGATGAAGAGAGGCGTCAGACTGGAGCCCAGAGATTTCACCCAGTCACTAGTTCTTAACTCCAGCACCTGCCAAGTGGAGCCAGGCACTCATCACCAGATCCTGCTCCTAAAGCAATTTAAGATCCTTGAATGACAGCTGCAACATTAGCAGGAAGTATTATTTATACCACACCACACGGGACATTGAAGGTGACCGGGAGACAACTCCACAGCACAGATACCAAATTCAGGTTCTTGGTTGCAATAATACTATCGTGAAAAAAAAAAAAACAACAACTTAATATTAACATTCAAAGTAAAGAAAGCAAAAAGTTTATACTTAATTCAAGTAGTCATTTCCTCTCCACACTACCTGCTCTTCGTTCTAATTCTTTATACATAATAATTCCAATCAACATCCCCTTTGTACACAGCAGGTGATATGTTGAGCAGGAGGGATACAAAGATGAAGACAGTCCCAACCTTCCAAGAGATAGGTGGCCATACAGATATAGATGCATATGTTTTGAGCTTCCCAGGTGGCGTGAGTGATAAAGAATCCAACTGCCAATGCAGCAGATGTAAAAGACGTGGGTTAATCCTCTGGAAGATGTCATGGCAACCTACTCCAGTACTGTTGCCTTAAGAATCCCAGGGACAGAGGGGCCTGGGGTGCTACAGTCCACAGAGTTACAAGGAGTCGAACATTAAACTTTTTACACTTCATACTGAAATCCAGTGCATGCACACACACACACACACACACACACACACACACACCCCTGAAGTACAAATTCCCCAAAGTAATGTTAACCAGCACTCTGTGGGATGGATGCACTCTGATATTTTCTATTCCATTTCTCTTTTTGAGAGTGACCCATTGAATTGATTTCAAGACCTACTAATAAATTTTGTCCTGAAGCTTTAAAAAATACTGAATCTATGGGAACCCAGAAGGAAGAGTGATTCATTTTAACTGGGATGGTGAGAGAAATAAAGCTTCGACTAGAAGTTGCACTTACAATCTGCTTTGAAAGATAAAAAACATTTGAGTGAATAAAGTGGACTCAGGAGGCACAATTAGAACTGAGCATTCTCTCAAATCCTGGAGGAGGAAATGGCAACCCACTCCAGTATTCTTGCCTGGGAAATCCCATGGACAGAGATGACTGGCAGGCTGAAGTCCATGGGGTCACAGAGAGATGGACATGACTGAGCATTTTCTCTTGAACAGATCTGAATGATAAGTAGACAACACATTTCTTACCTAGACCACTGGTAACTTAAAACAATATAGTCTTCATTTTTTAAAAATGCACATTTAAAATGCATTTAGCTATTTTCATTAAATTGGTGGTTTTAGAATAAATGAATGTCATCTAGGCTTAGGTAGAGACAGTGAGGAAAAGAAAAGTCTAAGTTAAAACTCAAAAAGATCCTTTTTCTGGTCCCAGCTCTGTTACTAAATAACTATATGACCTTGGGAGTACACTCTCCAGAGGCCTAACTGTCCTCCTTTATAAAATGAAGTAGTTGAAACCAGGTGATTTTAAGGCATTTTCCTGTACTAAGCTTCTAGAGGAATAACCTAGTCATTATTACCTCCATTTTGAATGTGCATGCATGCTTAGTCACTCAGTCATGTCTGATTCTTTGTGACCCCAT
Source organism: Muntiacus reevesi (assembly GCF_963930625.1). Classification (NCBI taxonomy): domain Eukaryota; kingdom Metazoa; phylum Chordata; class Mammalia; order Artiodactyla; family Cervidae; genus Muntiacus; species Muntiacus reevesi. The sequence continues at coordinate 85,440,271 of NC_089249.1, forward strand.
GAACTGTAACTTGCCAGGCTCCTCTGTCCTTGGGATTCTCCAGGCAAGAATATTGGAGTGGGTTGACATTCCCTTCTTCGGAGGATCTTCCTGATCCAGGGATCGAACTCACATCTCCTGCATTGCAGGAGGATACTTTACTGCCTGAGCCATGAGGGAAGACCCCATTTTGCACAGGGGAACCAGATACCAGATTCTAGATAAGTGTTTAGTCATGTGTTTGATGTCTACTTGGATTCTTTCATCATGTAAGATAATTAAATAGAAGCTTTATAGAAAGTAAAATCGAATATGAATACAGGTGTTCTTATCCAACCTTGGTATTTCTTTCCTCACATTAACCCTATTTCCTCTTGAACTCTGTGATCCCTTGTTCTTTTCCTATCTCTCTAGCCTCTTCTCTGTGTGTGTGTGTGTGTGTGTGTGTGTGTGTGTGTGTGTGTGTGTGTGTGTGTTTAAATTCCTGGCTCTTTAACGCTACTGCTTAAATGACAAGTAGTCCTTAGCCTTCTGATTTTTTTCTTTTCACATTTTCTCCCTTAGAGATTTTGTCCACTTTTAGGGCTATCATTTTTGCCTCCCAAACAGTCCCCAAATCCCAAACCAAGCTGTCTCACCCAAGATCTAGCCCTACATAGGAAACCAACTCTTTGCTAGTTAGTTCAACTTGAATCTGCCATTCCCACAACAATCCACAAAAGCAAAAACTTTTGCAACAGTTATCTATCCTCTCTGCCAGAATTCATCCAGCCATCTCTTATTACAGCTACAAAAACTCCATTATTTTGAAAACATTATTGTCAAAACTTAAGTCTTACTTAAAACCCCTTCACAGGCATCTCATCACTCCTAGCATAAAAGAGAAACCATCACGCCCTCTCAAGATAGCTTGAGTCTCATTTCAAGTCCTTTTTTCAAGTTCATATTTCCCTCAAAGTCTTCCCTGCTAGCCAGATTGGAAAAACTTTCCTCTTGGGCACCTAAGACAAATATTAACATTTGGCAAGTGCTCATATGCTGCCTCATGGTATTGCTTTTCTACTGTTCTGCAGGTTTATTTATACATTTTAGAGCTTTTAACTTTTCATGTGTCTGTCTAACTATTGGGTTAGCAAAAAAATTCATTCAGGATTTTCCATAACATCTTACAGAAAAACCCCAATGAACTTTTGACCAACCCAATAGTCTGTAAACTGCCCAAGGGTCAATGACTAAAATGTCTTTCTACATTCTATCAGCTCCCACAATTGCCAAGAAGACCTCTCCAGTTCATTCATCCCACTCTGCTACAGTATACAATCACCTCAATCAGACTAGAGTGTCTTGAGGGCTGGCAAGGCCTCCCTAAATGTTTGTTCAGTAGGGCTTCCCTGGTAGCTCAGTTGGTAAAGAATCCACCTGCAATGCAGGAGACCCTGGTTTGATTCCTGGGTCAGAAAGATCTGCTGGAGAAGAGATAGGCTACCCACTCCAGTATTCTTGGGCTTCCCTTGTGGCTCAGCTGGTAAAGAATCCTCCTGCAATGCAGGAGACCTGGGTTCAATCCCTAGTGTTGGAAAGATCCCCTGGAGAAGGGAAAGGCTATCCACTCCAGTATTCTGGCCTAGAGAATTCCATGAACTATATAGTCCATGGGGTCACAATGAGTTGGACATGACTGAGCAACTTTTTTCTTCACTTCAATGAACAGATAAGGATTGCATATATATTTCTTTTTTGCTGATTTGACCTGTTTAATATGGGCTAGCTTGCTTACATTATTCTCATTCTCCAATAATATAGAAAAGTTGGTTTTAATGGTTCCAAAGAAACTACATCTGCTAGAATGATGACTAGAAAAGTGATGTTTTATTTACTAAAATTTCTAAGTTTATATGCCCATCTTGATCTTTCTCCTGAATTCCAATCTATATCTAACTTCCTAGTAGAAATCTCCAGTTGAATCCAGATATCTCACAGTCATGATATATAAAGCTAAATTCCTGATTTTTCCCAGCACATATGTTTCTTCCTTTTTGGATCACATTTCAGTTTGTAATCACCCATATTTAGAGTTGTTTGGGCCCCAAACTTTGTTATTCTTGACTCTTCTTCATATACATCATCTCATCTGTCTATAAATCTGCCTAATTCTACTTTCAATACATATAGAGAATCTATCCACCACCACTGCCGCTGGTACCTTTGCCACTCTGGCCCAAGATATTGTGATCTTTCCCTTAAGCTAATTTTTTTAAAGTGCTTTTATTTATTTATTTGACTGCCCTGGGTCTCAGTCGTGGCATGCAGAATCATTAATTGTGGCACGTGGTATCTAGTTCCCTGGACAGGGATTGAATGCGGGTCCCCTGCATTGGGAGCCCAGAGTCTTAGCCACTGGACACCAGGGAAGTCCCTCCCCTAAGCTATTTGAATAGTCCTTTAACTGGTCTTCCTGCTCCCACCCTTCCTCCCCTAATAGCAGTGATACTTAGCAGAGCAGCCACAGTGAGCCTTTTAAGATATCAGATTACTCCTCTGCTGGAAACCACCAGTGGCTTCCTATCTAAGACTGAAAGGCTAAATCCGTTCATTAGCCCATAAGGCCCAAGGCCCTGAGTAATCTGGCGCCCCTCTCCCGCCCTTTTACTTTTCTTCCTTGCTACTCTCCCCCTACATACCCTCCTCCAGCCACATGGTTTCTCTTTGCTGTTTCTCAAAAATACCAAAAATACCAAAATACCCCCTCCCTCTCAGGGTCTTTCAGCTAATTGATCCTTCTGAATGGCATGCTTTCTTTAGTTATCTGCATGATTCTCTTCCTCACTCTCTTCAAGTGTCGGATCAAATGTCACTTCCTCAATGGGGTGACCACCCTGTTTAAAATTGCAACTCACCCTATGCCTCACCCCAGCCCTCCATTATCTCCTTCACTTTTTTTTTTTAATCCCATAGCATTATCATCTTCTAAAATATTGTATTTACTTATTTTCTTTCTTGTCTGTCTCTCCCACTAGCATGCAAACTCCATGAGCAAGCCAGGATTTGGGCCTGTTTTGTTCACTTCTATGTTGTCTGTACCCAGAATAGTGCCTGGCACATAGTAGGTGCTCAAAAAATACTTGTTGAATAAAAGAATGGTTGCATAACTAACCTGCTGACTTTGACCTCACTGAATTTAATCCTAATAGAATGTAATGTGTGTACAAGATTCTGCAGTTCTTGTAGGATGAAGGACATAGCTAAAGGTAATTTTATAAGTAAAATAAATTATTCTAACAGGCTAATTTTAATACATAATGCAGAATCTGAAGTGTGAACAAGTGTTCTGAAAAAATGGAGAATAATATAACATAGGACAAATAACAATTAAAGGATAGTATAAACTATACAAATAGTAAAAACTACAGAAATTAGGAAGAAGAGGCTACTGGAGAAAGTTCCAGAGAGAAATGACATTTTAGCTCTCCTTAAAGGATGAATCAAGTTTGTACAGACTAGAGGGAGAATGCAAGGCACTCCAGGTGGGTGGAACATAAGCCGTGGTGCAGATGACCAAATGGACTGAAACAGGGGCACAGGCTGTCCTGTGTGAGGGACAGAGAAGATGGGACGTAAAGAACCATTTCAGAAAGATATGGAAAGTCAGGATGAGGAGTGCAACTTTGTTCCTTTAGGCAGATCCTGGCTCTCACTTTGAACAAAGGGTGAGGAGGAAGGCAGGGCCAGAGGGCCAGGAACCTCTTACTAGGAAGACTGTTTATTTGCTTATTGTTTATGCTTTATTTTACTGGTTTGTGTTTTGTGGCTTTAACAAACAAAAAACACACCTGGGCTGCACATTAGACTTTCTCAATCAGGGCCTCTCAGACCTCTGGATAAGCTCTGCCCTGCTAAGGAAACAAACACATGCAGGTTCTTGAACAAGGGGCAGTGCCTCTGTCTTTGTTCTTCCTTTTGTACACAGTACATCAAAAATCTTTACTCTTATCTCAAAATATGTTTTCCAAACATTAATGGCTTTCCCCTGCTCTTTTCTTAATTTCTCCTTCCCACCGCTTCTTAATGTATTAGACCAGACTAGAAATAAGACTTTACTAAGAACTCAATCAATGCCAACAATAGTAGGAGATTACAACCCAGCTGTTGTATGTCATGCCCCATTAACATAACCAACTGTCAAGTCAGCCTTTTTAAAAAAAAAACTCAGCCTCGCATTCGCTTAATCATATTCAGACCCCCCAGACAGTTCTTATAATGGAAATGCTTGAAGACATATTAATGTCTTAGCAATCCCTCTCCTAAAAATATAGTTCCACTTCACTAAAAATGATTAATCATCTTAATTGGCACATTCTTTTCAAACATAATAAAACTTCTGCAACTTAAGAAAGAAAGTGAAGTCGCTCAGTCATGTCTGACTCTTTGTGACCCCAAGGACTGTAGCCTGCACCAGGCTCCTCCATCCATGGGATTTTCTAGGCAAGAGTACTAGAGTGGGTTGCCATTTCCTTCTCCAGGGAATCTTCCTGACCCAGGAATCGAACCCAGGTCTCCCACATTGTAAACAGACGCTTTACCGTCTGAGTCACAAGGGAAGTCCTGCAACTTAAACTCCACTAATTCGATACCTGTGATAATTCATGTCTTAACATTTCATGAAAACAAAAAAATTCTTAAATAAGTTAATATGGTAAGCAGAGTGACAGGAGAATAGTTTTCAAGTAACCCTTGATATGTTATCAATGCTGTCCACTTACAAACTGGTGATAAATGTTATCACTAGTATATATACCTATCTAGGTAAGGAAACACAGAATTGTGGAAAGAGCAACGGCTTTCAAACCAAGGACATCTGGGTTCACATCTCAGTTCTGCAATTTTCTAATTGTGTGACTTCAAGAAAAATACTTAACAGTAATTAACTGTAGGAAAAAAAATCAGGAGATGGGATCCATGTAGGTTATTAAGAGTGTTGCAATTATATCTGTACCATGTTAGCAAAAATAATATATGTTAAAATTTAGATATGGGATACATGGACAAATGTTTTCTTGTTCTTTGCATGTCCTATTGTTTTATTGTATGTTCAAATATTTTAATGTTCTTTGTGAAAATTCATTATTTAAAAAAAAACTATTTAGATGGAATGAAACTAGGAATTGAATGCAGCTTTCAATTAGATATAAGAATAAATTCTCTAGTAGAGTTGGATGTAATGAACTTATTGCCACCCTCCATCCATACATTCCGGAGAAGGCAATGGCACCCAACTCCAGTACTCTTGCCTGGAGAATCCCGTGGACGGAGGAGCCTGGTAGGCTGCAGTCCATGGGGTCACTAAGAATTGGACACGACTGAGTGACTTCACTTTCACTTTTCACTTTCATGCCTTGGAGAAGGAAATGGCAACCCACTCCAGTGTTCTTGCCTGGAGAATCCCAGGGATGGGGGAACCTGGTGGGTGCTGTCTATGGGGTCACACAGAGTCAGACACGACTGAAGTGACTTAGCAGCAGCAGCAGCATCCATACATTCATACATCAAATATTTACTTAGCATAACATTATGAGAGATAGTAAATTTTCTGCCACAAAAAAGGAATCAACTGAAACTTAAGAACCACTTTTTGGGGATATTGTTAAAATCTTCACACATTCAGTTCAGTTCAGTTCAGTTCAGTCGCTTGGTTGTGTGCGACTCTTTGAGACCCCATGGACTGCAGCACTCCAGGCCTCCCTGTCTGTCATCTTCACACATTAGCTAGGAGTTAGTACTGGAGAGCTTTTAAGGTCCTTAGCTATCCTGAGGTTCTAGTTTGAAACCTATTTTCTCATAGAAACAATATTATCAAAGGCAGCACCAATGAGAGAGCTGTCACTTCTTGAAGAATCTCAGAGCATCCCACCAACTCTCTCATGGCAGAGCCCTAAAAGGTAGCGGGAGTCGAGCTGTTCAGATTGAATGCTCTGGTTGCCTTGTGTGCAGGAAGAGAAAGAGGAGACCAGTGAGCATAAAAGACATATCTCCAAGATAAAATCAGCAACGACAACTAGGACCTAAGGATGACCCTCCGTAGACTTTGCTAACTGTCATATTTTTAAAACAGCCCTATGGGAAAGCCACACCAATGGCTGGAGAGTAGTGGAACCCTACTTGTTTTGGACTGGAGGGTAGGGATAGGCAGGGATGTGGCAGGGAGAAGGAGGATGGTTTATATCACATACAAATATTTTGTTTATAATACATCTGTCTGTCTGGGAGTCCCTATGCTTTTTGGATAAAATCTAAGTTGAAGAAATACAAAAGTTTACTTATGGTCTGTCTTGAATGACTTTGACGTGTATTACAAAATTAAGTAGATATAATTATACTATCTTCACAACAATCACTTGTACAGGATTTGACAATATACAAAATGCTTCCACTACATGTATTATTTCATTTATCATCACCACAACACTGTGAAGTAAGTGGATTATCTATTATAGCCATTTTGCACTCTAGGAAAGTAAGTTTATCTAGAAAGTGGAAGTGCACAGACTGCAACTTCCAATAACCTGACCCACATTTCATACTCAGGGTCTTTATCATGACACTAGAGACCCCTGTGACTCTAAGACTCCCCATGTGACTAATAAGGTCTGTCTACTTCTACACCAGGTCCCTGCATCTTTTCAAAATATATCCTTCATTATAAATAATATTCCTGTGACCCCAGAGGATCTGACTACCTGACCCTCTATAAAACATAGTTTTCTCCATTTTCAAGATGAATAAATGAAAGCTAATCCTCAAAGGATTAAACATGGGGTAACTACAAGACCTAGCAATTTCACTCCTAGGTATACACCCTAGAGAAGTAACACATATGTCCACATAAAATCTTGTATATGAATGTTCATAGAAGCATCATTCACAATAGTGAAAAAAGCAGAAACATCCCAAATATACAAAGAGAGAAGAATGAATATACAAAGTTTAGTATATTCGTATAATAGAACACTACTGAGACTACAACATGAATGAACCTTGAAAATGTTATTCTAATGTGAAATGAGCCAGGCGCAAAGAGTCATATTTTGTATGATTCTATTTATACAAATTTTTCAGACTAGACAAATCCATAGAGAAATTAGATGAGTGGCTTCCAGGGCCTGGGGAAAGAGGGAACAGGGAGTGACTAGTAACGGGTATGATGGTTTAGGGGGAGTGATGAAAACGTCCTGGAACTAGATAGAGGGAACTGTTGCACAGCTCACTGAATATACAAAAGATAAGGAACTGTATACTTTAAAAGGATGAATCCTATATGTAAATTATATTTCAATAAAGCTGTTATTTTAAAAAAGAAGAAGAAAGAAAACCAAAGCTGGGAGAAATAATATGTACAGTCCTTCGCCTTTACAAAGTATTCTTTAACGACAAAGATCCAATTCAAGTTCAATTCAATTCAATTCAAAGCAAATTATTTAGAACTGACCATTTCTAAATGTATATCAATTCCTACTTAGATTATGGGGTTCTAACATAAAGACTAAATAATGTATACTCTAAGTGGCCCTCACTATTAAATACTCATGGATTACTATGTTCTATCAAAAGTTAGAATTGCACTCATTTCACACACTAGCAAGGTTATGCTCAAAATTCTCCAAGCAAGGCTTCAACAGTATGTGAACTGAGAACCTCCAGATGTTCAAGCTGGATTTAGAAAAGCCAGAGGAACCAGAGATTAAATTGTCAACATTTGTTGGATCATAGAAAAGGCAAGAGAATTCCAGAAAAAAAACATCTATTTCTGCTTCATTGACTATGCCAAAGCCTTTGACTATGTGGATCACAATAAACTTGAAAATTCTTCAAGAGATGGTAATACCAGACCACCTTATCTGCCTCCTGAGAAATCTGTATGCAGGTTAAGAAGCAACAGTTAGAACTGGACATGGACCAACAGACTGGTTCCATATCAGGAAAGAAGTACATCAAGGCTATATATTGTCACTCTGCCTATTTAACTTATATGTAGAATACATTTGTGAAATGCCAGGCTGGATGAAGCACAAACAGGAATCAAGATTTCCAGGAGAAATACCAATAACCTCAGATATGCAGATGACACCACCCTTTTGGCAGAAGGCTAAGAGGAACTAAAAAGCCTCTTGATGAAAGTGAAAGACGAGAGTGAAAAAGCTGACTTAAAACTCAGCATTCAAAAAACCAAGATCATGGCAACCGGTCTCATCACTTCATGGCAAACAGATGAGGAAACAATAGAAAGAGTGACAGACTTGGCCTCCAAAAGTCACTGTGGACAGTGACTGCAGCCATGAAATTAAAAGACACTTGCTCCTTGGAAGAAAAGCTATGATACACCTAAACAGGGTATTCAAAAGCAGCGTATTTTCTTGGGCTCCAAAATCACTGCCAATGGTGACTGCAGCCATGAAATTAAAAGATACCTGCTCCTTGGAAGAAAAGTTGGACAGCATATTAAAAAGCAGAGACATTACCTTGCCAACAAAGGTCCATATAGTCAAAGCTATGTTTTTCCAGTAGTCAAGTATAGATGTGAGAGTGGGACTAAGAGAAGGCTGAGCACCAAAGAATTGATGTTTTTGAACTGTGGTGTTGGAGAAGACTCTTGAGAGTCCCTTGGACTGCAAGAAGATCAAACCAGTCAATCCTAAGGAAATCAGTCCTGAATATTCATTGGAAGGACTGATGCTGAAGTTGAAGCTCCAATACTTTGGCCACCTGATGTGAAGAGCTGACTCATCAGTAAAAACCCTGAGGCCTGGAAAGATTAAAGGTAAGAGAAGAAGGGAACGACAGAGGATGAGTTGGTTGGATGCATCATTGACTCAATGGACTTGCGTTTGAGCAAGCTTCGGGAGATGGTGAAGGAGAGGGAAGACTGGTGTGCTGCAGTCCGTGGGGTCGCAGAGTCAGACACGACTGAGTGACTGAAGAACAACATCAACAATCAAAAATTAAAGTTTTGTTACATCCTTACAGTAAAATAGAAAGAACACACAGTCCACTTTATATTTTGACACAGGAGGAACATACTCATTAGGCTGCTCTGAAGAATATGCATAACTTCTGCAGAACATTCTAATAAGGAAAATGTCAATCAAAGTCGATTAACTTGGTCTTTCACCTCCACACAAGGTTTCTGTCTGATGTTCCAGAAGTCAGCTGTTGACGCCTGCCTCAGAAAGCAGACTGAGAACTCTGTAAACATCTCGCTTTTTTTCTTTTGGGTTGCAAAATAAACAAATTGCTCTTTTGAAACTCTGTTTCTTATATTTCAACATAATCCCTGAAGTTCAGAGTTTTTTAAATGCCAAAATATTAACAATATCATTAGTTTTTTCCCCCTTAAATCCAGAAGCATACAAATACCCATCCTTTACACAGCCTCTTCTTGAAATAACTGGCCTGATGGCAGGACAGCTAACAACAGAGCCATTACATCAGGTCGATAAATAAACCCTGTCTTAGGCAGTGTCATTGTGTAGTTAGGACAGGGGTTCCAGTGAAGTCTCTGCTGTCTTCCCCCACCATGGATACATACCCATATCACCCCCAATCCTGGAATAACCCAGTGTCGTCATCACCACAATAAAGCACTACAAACTATATAAAAACAAAACAAAACACATAACAACTTCCCTGGTCACCAAAAATAAATGGCCCAGCCAGAAATAGCTCTGTCAGAGACAGTTAAATGAGCTCCATGCCAAAACAACAGTTGTGCTGCACTGGTGCTGGCAGTTCCAAGAACTAGACTCCAGACTAGATTCTCCAGCAGTTTGGCCTGACCAATACCAGCAGGAGTTACTGTTGCTTGTTTACAACTCATTGGACCCAGAAAGATTGTTTGCTGAGCTTTTCGTATTCAGGGGGAATGTGTAAATTTATGGCCTCATTTACTGTTCTAAATTTTCATTCATTCTTTCTCCATTTTCCCTAGCGAAGAAGGTGATTTTAAATGCACAGTTAGGACTTTTTCTAGGCATAAGAGCTGAGTTCAAAGTGATACCATGAACAACCATGGCTGTAACAATAAGGCTTTGACCGTGAGTTCAGAGTAAAGAGGAGGAGATAAAACCAACTTGAATCCCAGTCAACACTCTAGTGCTTCCGCCATGACAAAAAGCCTTCTGTTTCTGAACTTGCTCTCTGCTGCCTCCAGGACTTTTTAGGGTAGCAGTGTAAGCCTGCAAAGTCATTCCTCTTCAATTTCCACTCAGCTTTGACTTCACTATCTCCAACTAGCCCCTAAGGACTTGATTTAGTTATTACCCACTAAAGAAGCCTGTGTGCATGCTAAGTTGATTCAGTCATGTCCGACTCTGTGTGACCCCATGGACTATAGCCTGCCAGGCCCCTCTGTCCATGGAATTCTCCAGGCAAGGATACTGGAGTGGGTTGCTATGCTCTCCTCCAGGTCTCCCCAACCCAGGGTTCGAACCTGCGTCTCTTAGGTCTCCTGCATTGGCAAGTGGGTTCTTTACCACTGGTGCCACCTGGGAAGCACTACTAAAGGAAGCCTGCATGCATGCATGTTTAATCACTTCAGTCATGCCCGACTCTTTGCCACCCTATAGACTGTAGCCCACCAGGCTCCTTTGTCCATGGGGATTCTCCAGGCAAGAATACTGGAGTAGGCTGCCATGCTCTCCTCCAGGGGATCTTCCTGACCCAGGGATTAAAACCACATCTTCTGCATTGAGGGTGGATTCTTTACCATCAAGCTGCCGGGGAAGCCCAAAGAAAGACTATCTGATCCTAAAGTCTAGGTAAGGGCCCCTGCTGAGTGCTTCCAAAGCATTGTGATGATTAAATTCTGTTATAATTGGTTAATCTGTAAGCTCTGTAAGGGCAGGAACCAAGTCAGCATATCCATTACTGTATCTGCAGTGCTTAAGACACTATGCTGTATATAGTAAGCATTTTAGAAATATTTGTTGAATAATTAGACAAACAAAGTGAATGCACAAAATTTAGATAATACAAAAAGTTCCAAAGAAGGCAAAAAGCATGGCTCATCCTCTCACCCAGACCTAATCACTTTAAATATTTTGGTATATGTCCTTCCAGACATTTCTATTTTTTCTCCCTCAAAAATGAGAGCTTATAAATACTATGATATCACTTCTATGTGAAATATAAAAAAATACAACAAACTAGTAAATATAAAACAACACAAGGAGACTCACAGATATAGAGAATAAACTAGTAGTTACCAGTGGGGAGGGAGGGACAATATGGGGGTGAGGGAGTGACAGAGACAAACTGTTGGGTGTGAGATAGGCTCAAGGATGTATTATATAAAATAGAGAAAATAGCCAATATTTTTAATAATGGAAATGGAAAGTAACCTTTAAAAATGGTATAAAAATGAAAGAAATTTTAAATGAGATCTTATTTTATGTAATACTCAAATTGTTGTTGTTGTTTATTCTTAAATTTGTAACTGTTATTACAGACATCCTTCCAAGCCAGTATATTGCTCTATGATGCTCTGTTACATGCATATGTGTGTATTAGTGTTAGTCGCTTAGTTGTGTCTGACTCTTTGTGACCCCATAGACTATAGCCCACCAGGCTCCTCTGTCCGTGGCATTCTCCAGGCTAGAATACTGGAGTGGATTGCCATTCCCTACTCCAGGGGATCTTCCCAACCCAGGAATCGAACCCAGGTTTCCTGCATTGCAGGCAGATTCTTTACCATCTGAGCCACCAGGAAATTCTGTTCCCTTAGATGTTATTTAAGTTAAATTTTGTGTAATTTAAATTTCTTATGTCCCTAATCAGAGTATATACTCTCTGAGAATGGTAACTCATATATATCTCTGCATCATCTACAGCGCTAAGAGTCATTCTTTTTATTTATAGTTCTTAAGAAAAACGTGATTCATTTGATGCCTATTTTTGGCAATGTTGCTTAGGAATGAAAGTTGCCCAAGTTCTGTGGAATGACTGTGTGGAATCCCACTGAAAAGTCATGCTTAACAAGAAGAAAAATATTCTGTGCTTATGACTGCCAAAACTTTAGGATTTACTCTCCTTCCCTTCTCATCTAATAACTTTGTGAAAGTCTCAAGACAGTAGTCAAATGAATACCAGTATGCCTGGGGCACTGTGGTTTGAGGAAGATAAATGCCACTTAAAAATTAAACAAGAAAAAAAGAAAATGCACTTAACCAGTAGCATTCATTTTCTAAGGGTATAATTACAGAGAAACTCAAGAAGCACTTGAAATGGCTTGACCTAAAGGCAGAAGCGACATGACCCAGATTCGCTTAAACTAGAACAGGAAACCCAGGATGTGATAACTCAGATCTCCATAAAGGTAGAAAAGTTCATTTTAGGACTCATCCCCACCTTCACACCAGACTTCAAGACCCAAATGGAAAAGTCGGCCAGGATGGGTGGGGCCTCAACAGGCTGACTCACTGTGGTTGGATTCAGACTGCCCGGAAAAGCTAGGTTCAAACTATAATTAAGCAAACATTGCAGCTGGTCTAGCTGGCATTTTCATGTTAAAGACAACATTATTAGAGAATGTGTAAACAAGGGAGGGCAGTGGAGGCCTCCTCTAGACCTTAAAACCACAAATATCCACTAACTCCATGGCTTTTCTGTAGCATTTGACATTTAATTCTCTGCACAAAACCAAACTGCACACATTTCACTAATGTAACCTCTCCTTCTGAATAGTCCTTTCATTTCCCCAAGAACCTTGACTCTTGGCATTACTGTGGCTCTGCCACTTTATAGCTTTCATGGAGTTCTTTGAGTATTGGTCTCCTCATTCATATAATGAATGTAATATAATATCTATCTCATAAGTTAGGAAAAGAAACCGAAGAAGAACTAAAATAAAATATGTTAAGTGTATAAAAAGTGTCTTGTTATTGTTTAGTTGCTAAGTTGTGTCCGACTCTTTTGCCTATACCCTCCTCAGAATTCTTTTACTTACTCAGTGAATACTGAAGCAGAGGCCAGGGGGAATACAAATACAACATAACAATTGTCAACACTTTTCAACAAGTTTAGCTTAGTTGATGAACATCTACTGAGCGCTTACTGTGTACTCTGATTATGCTAGGTTCTAGAGACTAGAAGAAGAAGAAGAAGAAGAGGTTTCTCTGCCCTTGAACTGCCTAGAATCTAGGTATATACTTTGAGGTTGGAGAATTAGGGTAGGCATCCTAAAGACAAAGAAAAAATAGGCCCTGCACTAAAACTTAAAGGATAAGCAGGCTTTAACCAGGTAAAGAATAGGAGAGAAAAGGTATTCCAGGCAGAGGAAACAGCTGGAACAAAGACTGGGAAGTATGAAACAGCTTTTAATTGCAAGCAGTTCAAAATTACAGAATAGAAAGCATATGATGGAGAAATCAGTCCTGGGAGTTCATTGGAAGGACTGATGTTGAAGCTGAAACTCCAATATTTTGGCCACCTGTTGCTAAGAGTTGACTCATTTGAAAAGACCCTGATGTTGGGAAAGATTGAAGGCAGGAGGATAAGGGGACGACAGAGGATGAGATGGTTGGATGGCATCACCGACTCAATGGACATGAGTTTGGGTAGACTCTGGGAGTTGGTGATGGACAGGGAGGCCTGGCGTGTTGCGGTTCATGGGGTCACAAAGAGTCGGACACTACTGAGCGACTGAACTATGAACTGAACTGATGGAGAATATTGGGAGACAAAATGGATTTACAATTTACCTGAGAAAGATGAAACTGTACTCTGTGCCCATCTAAATAGGAGGAGTTCATGACTCCAGTCCCATATGAGCCAGTACTTTCATTATCACCAACCAGAAAGCACTTACTGTTTTAGGTCACAAAAAATGTCAAGTATTCTCAGTGTATTATGAGACATTTGGTAAGTTCCTTTGTTACTGTCTTTGTACCTTTATTTCCTCAGCTATAAATTGGGGTGATGATCATGCTTTCTTCACAGGGTTGCCATAAGCACTAAATGAGATGATACTGTACATATTGATACTTAGAACCCTACTTGACACACAGGAAGTGGTCAACACAGGTTAGCTAGTATTATCTATGTGCTGCTCCTGTCTCACTCATCCCAGAGATGCTGGGGATAGGTTGGGTGCTGTGATCAGTGAGAAAGCATAGAGGAATGAATTTTTCTCAACACATGACTGTGGCCATTTGACTTATGACTGTGTAAAATAACCCAATCACCTGTCAGGACGTGGTATATAAACTCTAAGATTCTGAAAGTCACAATTTCTATGTGCCCTGGGTCCATCAATTATTTTTTTTTAATTTTAATTGGAGGCTAATTACTTCACAATATTGTGGTGGGTTTTGCCATACACTCACATGGATCAGCCATGGGTGTACATGTGTTCCCCGCCCTGAATCTCCCTCCCACCCACCCCCCCATCCCATCCCTCTGGGTCATCCCAGTGCACCAGCCCTGAGTATCCTGTCTCATGCATCAAACCTGGACTGGTGATCTATTTCACATATGATAATATACATGTTTCAATGCTATTCTCTCAAATCATCCCACCATCACCTTCTCCCACAGAGTCCAAAAGTCTGTTCTTTACATTTGTGTCTCTTTTGCTGTCTCGCATATAGGGTCATTGTTACCATCTTTCTAAATTCCATATATATGCATTAATATACTGTATTGGTGTTTTTCTTTCTGGCTTACTTCACTCTGTATAATGGGCTCCAGTTTCATCCATCTCATTAGAACTGATTCAAATGTATTCTTTTTAATGGCTGAGTAATACTCCATTGTGTATATGTACCACAGCTTTCTTATCCATTCATCTGCTGATGGGCATCTAGGTTGCTTCCATGTCCTGGCTATTGTAAACAGTGCTGTGATGAACACTGGGGCACATGTGTTTCTTTCAATTCTGATTTCCTCAGTGTGTATGCCCAGGAGTGGGATTGCTGGGTCATATGGCAGTCCTATTTCCAGTTTTTTAAGGAATCTCCACACTGTTCTGCATAGTGGCTGTACTAGTTTGCATTCCCACCAACAGTGTAAGAGGGTTCCTTTTTCTCCACAACCTCTCCAGCATTTATTATTTGTAGACTTTTTGATAGCAGCCATTTTGACTGGCACGAGATGGTACCTCATTGTGGTTTTGATTTGCATTTCTCTGATGATGAGTGATGCTGAGCATCTTTTCATGTGTTTGTTAGCCATCTGTATGTCTTCTTTGGAGAAATGTCTGTTGAGTTCTTTGGCCCATTTTTTTAATTGTGTCGCTTATTTTTCTGGAATTGAGCTGCAGGAGTTGCTTGTATTTTTTGAGATTAATTTTTTGTCCATTGCTTCATATGCTATTATTTTCTCCCATTCTGAAGGCTGTCTTTTCACCTTGCTTATAGTTTCCTGTGTTGTGCAAAAGCTTTTAAGTTTAACTAGGTCCCATTTGTTTATTTTTGCTTTTATTTCCATTACTCTGGGAGGTGGGTCATAGAGGATCCTGCTGTGATTTATGTCAGAGAGTGTTTTGCTATGTTTTCCTCTAGGAGTTTTATAATTTCTGGTCTTACATTTAGATCTTTAATCCATTTTGAGTTTATTTTTGTGTATGGTGTTAGGAAGTGTTCTAGTTGCATTCTTTTACAAGTGGTTGACCAGTTTTCCCAGCACCACTTGTTAAAAGGATTGTCTTTTCTCCATTGTATATTCTTGCCTCCTTTGTCAAAGATAAGGTATCCATAGGTGTGTGGCTTTATCTCTGGGCTTCCTATTTTGTCCCATTGATCTATATTTCTGTATTTGTGCCAGAACCATACTGTCTTAATGATTGTGGCTCTGTAGTATAGCCTGAAGTCAGGCAGGTTGATTCCTCCAGTTCCATTCTTTTTTCTCAAGATTGCTTTGGCTATTTGAGTTTTTTTGTATTTCCATACACACTGTGAAATTATTTGTTCTAGTTCACTGAAGAATACCACCGGTAGCTTGATAGGGATTGCCTTGAGTCTATATATCGCTTTGGGTAGTATACTCATTTCCACTATATTGATTCTTCTGATCCATGAACATGGTATATTTCTCCATCTATTTGTATCATCTTTGATTTCTTTCATCAGTGTTTTATAGTTTTCTATATATAGGTCTTTTGTTTCTTTGGGTAGATTTATTCCTAAGTATTTTATTCTTTTCATTGCAATGGTGAATGGAATTGTTTCCTTAATTTCTCTTTCTGTTTTCTCATTGTTAGTGTATAGGAATGCAAGGGATTTCTATGTGTTGATTTTATATCCTGCAACTTTACTATAGTCATTGATTAGCGCTAGTAATTTTCTGGTAGAGTCTTTAGGATTTTCTATGTAGAGGATCATGTCATCTGCAAACAGTGAGAGTTTTACTTCTTCTTTTCCAATCTGGATTCCTTTCATTTCTTTTTCTTCTCTTATTGCTGTGGCTAAAACTTCCAAAACTATGTTGAGTAGTAGTGGTACGAGTGGGCATCCTTGTCTTGTCCCAGACTTTAGGGGAAATGTTTTCAATTTTTCACCATTGAGGATAACGTTTGCTGTGGGTTTATCATATATGACTTTTATTATGTTGAGGTATGTACCTTCTATGCCTGCTTTCTGGAGGGTTTTTAATCATAAACAGATGTTGAATTTTGTCAAAGGCATTCTCTGCATCTATTGAGATAATCACATGGTTTTTTATCTTTCAATTTGTTAATGTGGTGTATCACATTGATTGTTTGTGAGTATTGAAGAATCCTTGCATCCCTGGGATAAAGCCCACTTAGTCATGATGTATGATCTTTTTAATATGTTGTTGGATTCTGTTTGCTAGAATTTTGTTAAGGATTTTTGGATCTATGTTCATCAGTGATATTGCCCTGTAGTTTTCTTTTTTCTTTTTTGTGGCATCTTTGTCTGGTTTTGGTATTAGGGTGATGGTGGCCTCATAGAATGAGTTTGGAAATTTACCTTCCTCTGCAATTTTCTGGAAGAGTTTGAGTAGGATAGGTGTTAGCTCTTCTCTAAATTTTTAGTAAAATTCAGCTGTGAAGCCATCTGGTTCTGGGCTTTTTGGGTTCCTCATTTAAAAACAGGGACAATGATGCTTGTTTCATGCAGGTGCATAAAGACAAAATAAGGCAATTTATTTTGAGAGGCACTTAACCCACTTCTCAAGTCTACAGTTCTGGAAAGAACAGAAATCACTCCATCAATGTATCCTCTGGCAATGGGGCAGAGAGGGGAGTGTCTTTACAACAAATCCGATGGGGCCTTCCTGGTGGTCCAGTGGCTAAGACTGTCAGGAAACTAGATCCCTTGTGCTGCAACCAAGACCTGGTGCAGCCAAATAAACGAATAAATAAATATTTTTAATAATAATAAAACAAAGTTGACAAGGTTTAAAATTAATTCACTCATTCAAAAAGTACAAATGAAGCATACATACTAAGCAAAACTCTTTTTACCATGGGAAACAATACCTGTTAATTTACACCTACCAGAGTAAAGTTGAATAGGCTCACCTGTGTCACTATTTCTGACCCTCTCACCCTGTTCATCCTTCTCTACCCATTCATACTGTTGGTCAGGGACAGAGAATGCAAGAAAAGGGAAGAAACTGTATCTTGGAAGCTCTGTTCCCTTTGCTCCTTCTTCCTGCATCAACATACTGAAGAAAGATGCTGTCACTTCCACTTGTTAATTGACCAATATTGTATTTTCCATAATGTACCAGTATTTACATTTTTAGTTCATTATTGCTTACTCTGGAATCAAAGGCTCTTTCCCTTAGAATTTCCTACACCAACAAATATTTCAGAAGCCATCATATTACTGATCAATTACTTTTTACTGATTAAATACCTTTACTATTACTTCTTTCCTTGCTCCAAGTCTCCCTCCTTACCTCCCTTGACTAAGTCTGTTCAGGCTGCTTTAGGGAAATCCCACAGACTGGGTAGCTTGTAAACAACTGAAGTTTATTTCTCACAGTTCTGGAGCCTAGAAGTCTAAGATCATAGTTCCAGCCTGGCCAGGGGAGGGTTCTCTTCTGGGTCACAGATGTCTCCTTATATCCTCCATGGTGGAAGGGGCTAGGGATCTCTCTGGAGCATTTTTTTTTTTTTTTTTTTTTTTTAGTGAGAAAAGTGACATTTTTATTTACATGTTTTTTTCCATTATGAATGTGGACAGCAGTGGCAGAGTCTGTTTCCATAGAAATTGAAGATATTTTCATGATGCATTACTATTGTTGTAGATTTCAAAATGACATTTAATACCTATCATTACTTAAGTTTAATTATTAGGTACACTGGTAGACATTGTTATTTAAAGATTAACAAAGAAGCACATATATTACTGTATCATACATTTGTGCCTTTTATATTTCTGATAATTATAATTCTGTATAATTGGAGCCTCTTTTATAAGGACTAATCTCATCTATGAGTGCTCCCCCATCATGACTTAAGCACCTTCCAAAGGCCCCACCCCCCTGTGCCATCATCTCTAGGGGTCTGGATCTCAACATATGAATTTGGAGGAAACACAAACATTCAGACCATAGCATCCATCTAGCCCAGTCTATTTATGAATCTGCTTCTCTTCCTTTCACCCAAATCTCCCCTCCATCTGGAATATTACTATCTCCTTCTCTGACTGGTAAAAATCTAATTTGAATTTTAAGACCTCACTCAATGTGCAGCCCCCAGGAGATGTGTCCTCTGATTGGCTGCCCTTCTCTGTCCTTTAATAAAATTAAACTTTCTCTCTCAAGATCTCAGAGTGCACTGTCCTTATCTTTATGATAAGGACACCTTGTATTATACTTAATGCAATGTCTGTACTTCCCAGTAGATTATAACTAAGGATAGGAATGGCATTTTATTTACAGTGGTCAAGTGTTTGTTGCAGGATAACTAAAGGCAGGATGGTGTCATGGTCTGAATGCACAAGCCCCCTCATTCATATGCTGAAATCCTACTCCTCGTTGACGATGGTAGTGTGTTAGGAGATAGGCCTTTGGGATTAGTATCTTATAAAAGAAGCTTCAGAAAGATCTCTAACGCCTTCTGCCAGGTAAGAAAATAGTGAGAAGGCATCAGCAATGAGCCAATAAAAGGGCCCTCACCAGAAGGTAACCATGACAGTGAAAGTGTTAGTGGCTCAGTCATGTCAGATTCTTTGCAACCTCATGGACTGTAGCCCACCAGACTCTTCTGTCCATGGAATTCTCCAAGCAAGAATACTGGAGTGGGTTGCCATTCTCTTCTACAGGGGATCTTCCCAATCCAGGGATCAAACCCAAGTCTCCTGCATGGCAGGTGAATTCTTTATCATCTAAACCACCATGCTGGTGCCCCATTCTTGGACTTCCAGCCTCCAAGACTGTGAGAAATAAAGTTTTGTTATTTGTAAGCTGCCCAGTCTCAGTTATAGCAGTCTGAGTGGACTAAGACAGATCGATTCCTGACTACTCAGCCCAGGCCTGTATCCCCTGGATGTTTGCTTCATGCCCTGGAGGAGCTGACCCTTCTTTGGCACAAAACCTTCAACATTAATATTTCCCCTTCCCCTTTCCAAGTATAGCTCTCAACTTTTATCCCAAGGCTACTGAATGCATGATTTAAATTTTAGAGAAAATATAATGTTATTTAGAGTTTTAGGGTAGAACATTGGAATGTGTCCCTCTCCCTCCTACACTTCTTTTCTAACTAATATCTCCTCTAATTTTCAAATCCTTTCATGGAGGTTCTTCATACAGCAGGTGCTATCATTCAAAGTCTACAGAACAGATGGATGGATGAATGGATGTAAGAATGAAAAGACCTGTGAGCAGGACACAGCTTGGTTTACTGACAATGACCTTTCTGACAAATACGTATGTTGTAAAAAAAAAAAAAATGTATGTTGTAGCCTTTCTGTTATTTACTTAGTGCTTGTCAGGTAGAGGGGAGATATTTAAGATATATCTCTTATTGGCCTTTTCTCTTCATCTTTGCATCAAGTGCTCCAATACTTTGGCCACCTGATGCAAAGAGCTGACTCATTGGAAAAGACTTTGATGCTGGGAAAGATAGAATGCAAAAGGAGAAGAGGGCAGCAGAGCATGAGATGGTTAGATAGCATCACCGACTCAATGGACATAAATCTGAGCAAACTCCAAGAGATAGGGGAGGACAGAGGAGCCTGGCCAGCTTCAGTCCATGGGGTCACAAGGAGTCAGACATGACTTAGTGACTGAAAAACAACAACTGTATCCTAGCTTGATTTCTATCAATGGTTCCCAGCATTGAGCAATAAAGACTAATCAGCGATGTTAGACCTGAATGCTAAGAGAAAAAGACTTAGGACTCCACATTTGAAAGTCAGCTGATCCCTGCTCATCAACCAGCTCAGCCTATTATTTTTTCCTCTCTCATAGCATCTGGCCATCCATCCTATCCATGGAAGTGACATCCTTCATTTCTACAGGCCAAATCACCACTCAACCACAAGGCACATGCAGGCAGACTGCCTTTCAGCGAGTACCCACACAGCTTTGAGGGGTGCTGCAGGTGACACTAGTGGTAAAGAACCCACCAGCTGATGCGGGAGCCATAAGAGATGCTGGTTCGATCCCTGGGTTGGGAAGATCCCTGGAGGAGAGCATGGCAATCCACTCCAGTATTCTTGCCTGGAGAATCCCTTGGACAGAGGAGCCTGGGGGCTATAGTCCATATGGTCGCAAGGAGTCAGACACGACTGAAGCAACTTAACATACATAGAACACACGCACACAGCTCTGCTCACCCTTTCTGCACTGCAGCTGATGCAAAAGGTGAACAAAGAGGAAGGGGTTGGATGGTACCACCCCCACTCCTACCACCAGCACCACAGCTGTTCAGAGGTTTGGTCCTCGAAAGCCATTTAATATTCAAACTCTGTCTTTAAAAAAAAAAAAAAACAGTAACCATGACAACTCTGAGCAAAAAGAAAAAGAAAAAACCAAGAGTAGGCTGTTTCAGTTCTCAGGCACACATTATATGGAACATATTCTTTATCCACAGGAATGTCTGGTACATTAGGTCCTAGTGAAACATTTCCATTTACACATTGAGAAAAATGGGGGGTAAACTCATGTCAATACTGCTTTAGTAACCCTTTTTTGAAGTGAAATGTTTATTATTTTATACCAAAAGCTATCCATTCGAGAATGAAAGAAACCCACACATCTCGGGGCAATTTTTACACAATATTCATGTGTGTCCCAATTCCTGGGTAACCCCCAGGGGGCATCAGAGAGCTTTTTCCTTTTTTAGCTCACAGGGATGTGAGAAATCCTGGGTGCTTTTTCCAGGTCATACAAATTCCAGTGCTGTGCTCAGTCGCTAAGTCCTGTCCTACTCTTTTCGAACCTGTGGACTGTAGCCCTCCAAGCTCCTCTGTCCATGGGATTCTCCAGACAAGAACACTGGAGTGGGTTGCCATTTCCTTCTCCAGGGGATTTTCCCAACCCAAGGATCCAACCTGCTTCTCAGGTCCCCAGCATTGGCAAGCAGGTTCTTTACCACTGAGCCACCTGCAAATTCCAGTAGATAGGTTCTATTGTGCAGACTTCCTTGGATCAAGCCAGGGCACAGGAAGCTGGCAGCGTGTGTTACATTGTCAGTAATTTTGTTTTTGGCCAAGCTTCCTTGGTGACTCAGATAGTAAAGAATCTGCCTGCAATGCAGGAGACCTGGCTTTGAACCCTAGGTCAGGAAGATCCCCTGGAGAAGGGAATGGCAACCCACTCCAGTATTCTTGCCTGGAGAATTCCATGGACAGAGGAGCCTGGCAGGCCACAGTCTATGGGGTCGCAAAGAGTCAGACACGACTGAGCAACTAACACAACACTAAGGATAACCCTATCAAGATGCAGAGCACTTCAAGAGTTAAATCCGGAATTTCAAGCAACAATGCCAATTCTTGTTGAGAAGCAAATGGCTGTGGTTGAGCCAACTCAACTGTTTGTGGTGCAAACAGCATCCAGATACCCAGAGTGCTCCAAGTCAGCAACAGAGAATGTAATGCTAACCAATTGACTAGATCTCCTGGGCTCAGTACAGCCAAGCTACAGATTCTCAGGATGCCATTTAAACTCCCTAAATTTATCTGAGACGTAATCCAGGGATAAAAATGATATGACAGAATCAGTGGTACAGGTGATAGCTCATGAACCACAGTGCTCAGTACATAGCTAACAGTGCATAAGCTTATTGGGATAAATGTTCTTAAAAGAGACATCGTTATGATAAGAATACTCATGCCATTGTTGATCAATCGCTAAGTCATATCCAATTCTTTGCCCGCCCATGGACTGCAGCATTCCAGGATCCTCTATCCACTATCTCCTGGAATTTACTCAAATTCCTGACCATTGAATCGGTGATGCTATTTAACCATCTCATCCTCTGCCCCCTTCTCTCTGCCTTCAATCCTTCTCAGCATCAGGGTCTTTTCAAATGAGTCAGCTCTTTGAATCAGTAACCAAAGTATTGGAGCTTCAGTTTCAGCATCAGTCCTTCCAATATTCAGGGTTGGTTTCCTTTAAGATTGACTGGTTTGATATCCTTACAGTCCAAGGGACTCTCAAGAATCTTCTCCAGCACCACAATTCAAACACAACAATCCTTCAGGGCTCAGACTTCTTTATGTTCCAACATTCACACCCGTACATGACTACTGGAAAAACCATAGTTTTGACTACATGCACCTTTGTTGGCAAAGTGATGTCTCTGCTTTTTTAATATGCTGTCTAGGTTGGTCATAGATTTTCTTCCAAGGAGCAAGCGTCTTTGAATTTCATGGTTGCAGTCACCATCCACAGTGATTCTGGAGCCCAAGAAAATAAAATCTGTCACTGCTTCCACATTTTCCTCATCTATTTATGAAATGATGGGACCAGATGCAATGATCTTAGTTTTTTAAGTGTTGAGTTTCAAGCCAGCTTTTTCAGTATCCTCTTTCACCTTCATCAATAGGCTCATTAGTTCCTCTTCACTTTCTGCCATTAAAGTGGTATCATCTGCATATCTGAGGTTGTTGATATTTCTCCCAGCAATCTAGATTCCAGCTTGTGATTCATCCAGTCCAGCATTTCTCATGATGCATATACTCTGCATATAAATTGAAAAAGCAGAATGACAATATACAACATTGATGTACTCCTCTCCCAATTTTGAACCAGTCCATGGTAAGTAAGGCGTTCTGGTATTCCCATCTCTTTAAGAACTTTCCACAGGTTAGTTGTGTTCAACACAAAAGTCAAAGTCTTTAGCATAGTCAACGAAGCAGAAGTATATGTTTCTCTGGAATTCCGTTGCTTTCCCTATGATCCAAGGAATGTTGGCAATTTGATCTCTGGTTCCTCTGCCTTTTCTAAGCGCAGCTTGCACATCTGGAAGTTCTTGGTTCGTATACTGTTGAAGCCTAGTTTGAAGGACTTTGAGTATAACCTTGCTAGCATGTGAATTAGTGAAGTTGTACAGTAGTTTGAATAGTCTTTGACATTGTCCTTCTTTGGGATTGGAAAGAAAACTGATCTTTTCCAGTCCTGTGGCCACTGCTGAGTTTTCCAAATTTGCTAACATAGTTGAGTGCAGCACTTACACAGCATCAACTCTTAGGATTTTAAATAGCTCAGCTGGAATTCTGTCACCTCCACTAGCCTTGTTCACAGTGATGCTTCCTAAGGCCCACTTGACTTCACACTGTAGGATGTCCAGCTCTAAGTGAGTGACCACACCATCATGGTTATCTGAGTCATTAAGACCTTTCTGGTAGTTTATCTGTGTATTCTTGCCACCTCTTCTTAATCTCTTCTGCTTCTGTTAGGTTCTTACTGTTTCTGTCCTTTACTATGCCCATCCTTGCATGAAATATTCCCTTGATATCTCCAGTTTTCTTAAAGAGATTTATAGTCTTTCCCACTCTATTGTTTTCCTTTGTTTCTTTAATTGTTCATTTTAGAAGGCTTTCTTATCTCTCCTTGCTATTTTCTGGAACTCTGCATTCAGTTGGGTATATCTTTGCTTTTCTCCTTTGCCTTTTGCTTCTCTTCTTTCCTCAGCTATTTGTAAGGCCTCCTCAGACAATCACTTTGCCTTCTTGCATTACTTTTTCTTTGAGATGGTTTTTTTTTTTTTTTTTTTTTTAGGTTGGAATTGCTTTTATTGGGGCAAGCGCAGCAGGCCCGCCATGGTCAGGTTAGTGTTCTGCCCTAGGAGGTAGCCGAAGCCGGGTGCCTCCACCTGCCACCTCCCTGGATTAGTGGAACATGCAAAGCTCAGTCAGAGGGTGGAGGCAAGGGTGGAGCTGCCAGGGCCCGGGAAGATGGAGCAGGAGCGGCGGCACTGGCCAGTGGCCTGGTTTGAGATGGTTTTGATCACTGCCTCCTGTACAATGTTACAAACCTCCATACATAGTTCTTCCAGCACTCTGTCAGATCTAATCCCTTAAATCTATTTGTTACCTCCACTGTATAATTATAAGGGATTTGATTTAGGTCATACCTGATGGCCTAGTGGTTTCCCTAGTTTCTTCAATTTAAGCCTGAATTTTGCAATAAGGAGCTCATGATCTGAGCCACAGTCATCTCCTAGTCTTGTTTTTGCTGACTGTTTAGAGCAGCACCATCTTCAACTGCAAAGAACATAATCGATCTGATTTCAGTATTGACTGTCTGGTGATGTCCATGTATAGAGTTGTCTCTTTTGTTGTTGGAAGAGGGTATTTGCTATGACCAGTGTGTTCTCTTGGCAAAACTCTGTTATCCTTTGCCCTCCTTCATTCTGTACTTGAAAGCTAAATTTGCCAGTTCCTCCAGGTGTCACTTGATGTCCTACTTTTGCATTCCAATTCCCTATAATGAAAAGGACATTTTTTTTTTTTTTTTGGTGTTAGTTCCATAGGGTCTTGTTGGTCTTCAAAGAACTGTTCGACTTCAGTATTAGTGGATGGACATAGACTTGGATTACCATGATCTTGAATTGTTTGCCTTGGAAACAAACTGAGATCATTCTGTCATTTCTGAGATTGCACCCAAGTACTGCATTTCATACTCCTTTGCTGATTATGAGGGCTATTCCATTTCTTCTAAGAGATTCTTGCCCACAGTAACAGATAAAATGGTCACCTGAATTAAATTCACCCATTCCTGTCCATTTTAGTTCACTGATTCCTAAGATGTTGATGTTCCCTCTTGCCATCTCCTGCTTAAACACACCCAATTTACCTTGATTCATAGACCTCATTCCAGGTTTCTATGTAATCCAGGTTACAATGTTCTTTATAGCATCGGACTTTACTTTCACCACCAGACACATCCACAACTGGGCGTCTTTGCTGCTTTGGCCCGCCACTTCCTTTTTTCTGGAGCTATTAATAACTGTCCTCCACTCTTCCCCAGTAGTATACTGGACACCCTCTGATCTGGGGGACTCAACTTCCAGTGTTATATCTTTTTGCCTTTTCATACTGTCTGTGGGGTTCTAAAAGCAAGAATACTGGAGTGGCTTGCCATTCCCTCCTCCAGTGCATCACATTTTGTCAGACCTCTTCACTATGACCCTTCTGTCTTAGGTGGGCCTGTATGGTATGGCTTTTAGCTTCTTTGAGTTATGCAAGCCCTTTTGCCAATGACAAAGCTATGATCCATGAAGAGGAAAGAATACTCATAATCCAAGCTAAACTATTGGTCATATTATTATAAGACATCACTATCCCCATATGCCTTCTAACTGGAATAATGATTATCCACCCATGTGACTTACCTTCTCAAAGTCTCGAAGAGCCTGGGTTTGCACCTGAAGAGGTCTTTCAAATGCTCTCAAGGAATGTCCAAAGGGGACCTTGTCCCCACTTCTCCAGGTCTGTGACTGCACAGGAGGGCCTCGATCTTTGGTGTCACTAAGGAAAGCTGCCAGTGAAACAGAACAACAGAAGATTTTATCTGATAGTGGCATTATGATCATTCCAACCTTCATGTTCCAGCAGAATTTGGTTTCTGAAAAATATGAACCAATTCTAGGCCACACAGAAGCAGTGCACGTGAAGTAGCCTATGGTAGATCTTAACAGTGGTCCCTAGCGCAACCCACTAGTTTATGTCCATGTACCTTCATAATGTGATGGTCCTGCTCCTGCCATCAGAAAGCGGAGTCTACTTCCCTAGCACTTGAATCTAGGTTGGCTGAGTGACTTGCTGTAACCTAGAGACAGTGATGAAAATGCCACTTTGGGATGAATGCCACAGATTGGGCCTTGAGAGGCCTTGCATTTCTGTTCTTGCCTTCTTAGAACCCCACGACCACAATGCTGGGAAGAATCCCAGATTACCTTCCTGGGGGATAAAGGCCAAGTTCTGGGGGAGTGAGGATGCCAATCACCACTGCCAGACACTTGAGAAAAGGTGTCTCAGGCCTTCAGTCCCAGTCAAGCTGTCAGACGATGGCAGCTGTTTGAGTGATTCAAGTGAGGCCAACAGAAGAAATGCCCAGTTTCCCAACATCCAGGATTGTGAGAAATAATATATCATTGTTGTTTTAAGCCATGAGTGGGCAAACCTTTTCTTACAGGGCCAGATAGTAAATACTTTAGGCTCATGGGCATCATCTCTGTCACAACTACTCAACTCTGCCCTGGTAGCTCAAAGCAAATGCAAAGAATATGACAGAGAATGAGCATGACTGTGTTGTGATAAAGCTTTATTTACAAATACTGGCAACTGGACCCATGGGTGGCAGTTTGCTGACCCCTGTTTGAAGCCACTAAGTTTTAGAGTGGTGTGTCACATGAAACCAAACATAACTGAAATAGCTTTATTTGAAAAAAAAAATCAAGCTACTAGCTAAGAAGTATTTCTACAAATCTCTTTACAGAGAATCCTTCAGGTTACAGTATAGGAATAATAACAAATGTAACAACCGACACTGTAACAGGTGTTATAAAATAGTTTCATATGAATTTTTATTTCATTTATAAATTAGTGCTGAGAATTCCCTGGTGGTCCAGTGGTTAGGACTCTGCTTTCTCTGCAAGGGGCCCAGGTTTGATCCCTGGTCTGGGAACTAAGATCCCACACACCTCACAGCCAAAAATAAATAAATAAAAAGTTATTGCAACCAGTGAAACAGACTGAAATAGACTTGTGTGATTATTACATCCATTTTACTAATGAGTAAACAAAGGTTCAGAAGTTTTTCCCAATACTATGCTTCTAAAAGGGCTTCCCAGGGTGGCGATAGTGGTAAAGAACCTGCCTGCCAATGCAGGAGACATAAGAGATGCAGGTTTGATCCATGGGTAGGAAAGATCCCCTGGAGGAGGGCATGGCAACCCACTCCAGTTTTCTTGCCTGGAGAATCCCATGGACATTGGACCCTGGCAGGCTACAGTCCATAGAGTTGCACAGAGTCAGACATGACTGAAGCAACTTAGCACTCAAGAATGCACGCACACTGCTAAAAAGTGGCAGAACCAATATCACGTCGCTTCCATTCAACCTTTCTAGTAGCATGCTAACACCATGCTATTTTAGCAGCAAAGGGGACTGTAACAGACCTGAGAGGGAAAAACAGGCAAATGGACAGAGACACAATCTTTCCATTAACCAGTGTAAGCATTCCCCTGGGAGAAGTTCATGGAGGCTAAGATGCTACCAACCCTATGCCTGCCTTGGAGAAGTAACACTGTGGAGAATAAGAAACTGGGGCTTCCTTCAAGCATAGTACACAGATGACCTCCGACTAAGGCAGGCTTGGGGTGGTAGACTCAGGTCGAAGACATAGAAAAACACATCTTTTCTTGACTGACAGTAAGAAGCAGTGAGCCTTTATTACTGAACTCTTTTTTTAATCAGAAAGAATGGCAGACATGACAACCCACTGAGCTCCACAGACATCAGTGACAGTGAAATGGGCTCTGGGTGACTCTAGGCCCACCAAGAGAAAGCTGCCTACACACAGACACACAGACACAGGCCAGCTGAAGGGGCCAAGAAGCAATAATGCCACCACAGACTCTTTTTCTTTCCTTTCTTTTCCCCCTTTCCCTTTTCTCTTTCCTTCCTTCATCCCTTGTACACTCTTGTCTCTTTTGTTGAAAATTAATGGACCATGTATGCATGGGCACCAAAAACAAAACAAAACAAAACAAAAAAACCAAGAAGGACTACATTAAACTAAAAAGCTTCTGTTCACCAAAGGAAACCATCAATAGAAAGAAAAGGCAGCCTCTGGGATGGGAGAGTATATGTCTCCCTCCCTTCTTCCTGCTTTCTCTTTCTGCAAACTTGCTAGAAGGAATGCAAGAAAATGTCCCCAGATACTTCAATCAACTTCTCAGAATTTTTTTTTTTTTAAGAAAAGAGAATTCCCTGTTTTTAAAAAAGAAGCAAAAAGAAGACAAAAAGTATCAGGAAGATGACAATGAAGAGAAAGATGAAGAAGAAAATAATGATGATAAATAGGGTGGTTCCAGTGCAGTTTTATTTTCTGGTTTAGAAGTATCTAACTACTCATAACTACTCATTACATCAATGATTTTTTAGAAAAGGAAATATAAGGCTATATGGTTTCTTTTTAAACTGGACACTGTACAGTATCTTTTCATTTCTGTAAAAATAATATATTATCAAGTGTGTGTTTAGGTGGCCCTGTGCTTAATGGTATCTTTCAATAGGCAGTAACCTTGCCTGGTAGAGTAGTAGGGTTTAAATAAGCACAGGAATTTAAAGCAGGTTTTACACTCTCCAACATAAATTACAGCAGGATCCTCTATGACCCACCTCCCAGAATACTGGAAAAAAAGCAAAAATAAACAAATCGAACCTAATCAAACTTAAAAGCTTTTGCACAACAAAGGAAACTATAAGTAAGGTGAAAAGACAGCCCTCAGAATGGGAGAAAAGAATAGCAAATGAAGCAGCAGACAAAGAATTAATTTCAAAAATATACAAGCAGCTCCTGCAGCTCAATTCCAGAAAAATAAGCCACACAATTTAAAAAATGGGCCAAAGAACTAAATAGACATTTCTCCAAAGAAGACATACAGATGGCTAACAAACACGTGAAAAGATGCTCAACATCACTCATTATCAGAGAAATGCAAATCAAAACCACAACGAGGTACTATTACATGCCAGTCAGAATGGCTGCTATCCAAAAGTCTACAAGCAATAAATGCTGGAGAGGGTGTGGAGAAAAGGGAACCCTCTTACACTGTTGGTGGGAATGCAAACTAGTGCAGCCACTATGGAGAACAGTGTGGAGATTCCTTAGAAAACTGGAAATAGAACTGCCATATGACCCAGCAATCCCACTCCTGGGCATACACACCAAGGAAACCAGATCTGAAAGAGACACGTGCACCCCAGTGTTCATCGCAGCACTGTTTATAATTGCCAGGACATGGAAGCAACCTAGATGCCCATCAGCAGACGAATAGATAAGGAAGCTGTGGTACATATACACCATGGAATATTACTCAGCCATTAAAAAGAATTCATTTGAATCAGTTCTAATGAGATGGATGAAACTGGAGTCCGTTATACAGAGTGAAGTAAGCCAGAAAGATAAACACCAATACAGTATACTAATGCATATATATGGAATTTAGAAAGATGGTAATGATAACCCTATATGCAAACAGAAAAAGAGACACAGATGTACAGAACAGACTTTTGGACTCTGTGGGAGAAGGCGAGGGTGGGATGTTCTGAGAGAATAGCACTGAAACAAGTATACTATCAAGGGTGAAACAGATCACCAGCCCAGGTTGGATGCATGAGACAAGTGCTCAGGGCTGGTGCACTGGGAAGACCCAGAGGGATCGGGTGGAGAAGGAGGCAGGAGGTGGGGTTCAGGATGGGGAACACATGTAAATCCATGGCTGATTCAAGTCAATGTATGGCAAAAACCACTACAATATTATAAAGTAATTAGGCCTCCAACTAAAAAAATAAATGAGAAAAAAAATAAAGCAGGTTTTATTGGTACATAGCACAGATTAGTTACAGACAAGAGTTGGGATTTTTCCCACCTTAAATCGTGTTTGAGTCAGTTTGTACAAAGTAATTGTTATAATGTTAATTGTTTATCACACTGTGATTGCAAATTAATAATAATAGTAATAATAATAATGGTGCACCGGTTTTGTTGAAAACTTGACATTTCTAAGTAAATACAAATGCTTAATTAAAATAAATTAGAAAAAATTATTTCTTACACATTTCCATGAAATTAAATAAGGCGATTAAATGAAAGAAAATTTTATAAAACAGAGCAATGTATTACAGTTAGATTCATAGAATATAATAGAGAAGAGACTTCAAAGACTAGATCTGGACACAACAAAAATGTTTAAAAAAAAAAGATTGGATATGAATCCTGACTAATCCACCTGCTAATTATGGGAATTTATGCAAATCTTTTAATTTTGCTGAGCGCCATTGCCTCTGTAAAAACAGGAATAATAATGTTTACCTCATAGAGCTTTCAAATGGATTAAATGAAACAATAAAAGTAGCCATCTGCATAATATAAGCCATCATATTATATAATATACATATTATATAATATAAGCCAATATAAGCCACCTTGCTTATAATAGGCAATTTCTTCTTTACCCTTCCACTTTTGCCCTAGTCTTTCAATTTTTACCTCAAAACAGAGGATCTTCATGCTCAAAACGAGTATGGTAGACCTTTAGAATTTATGGATTTTACATACACAATTACAAACGCTAATTTTAAATGACTCCAAGTCCTTAACACATTCAAATTAAGAAGTTTTTTCTGCATTGTGCATATGAACCATCTGTGCTTCAAGGCTGATATGAAAAGGCAAATCACTTAGCAAAGTAGGTAAAACACTAAGTGACTGAAAGTTTTTGTGAAAAATAGCCCCCAAAAGAGAATTATTTTCACTTTGGTTTTGTAATTTAGGTAGACCTCTAGTTAATTTTAATACAGGAATAATATATTATTGTGTACACATTAATAATAATATTTACAGGGGTTTATTCCTTGACAAGCTCTGTACTAAGAGCTTTTCTGTTTTTAATGTTTATTTATTTATTTGGCTGCAAGTCGGGTCTTAGTTGTGGCATGCAGATTCTTCCTTGTGTCATCTGGGATCTTTCATTGTGGGGCAGAGACACAGACTCTTCTGGGCTTAGTTGCTCTGAGGTACATGGGATCTTAGTTCCCCAATCAGGGGTCAAACCCATGTCCCTTACATTGCAAAGAGGATTTAAAATAATTTTTTTTTTAATTTAAACTTTTTATTCTGTATTGGGATATAGCCAATTAACAGTGTTGTGATAGATTAAGGTGAACAGCAAAAGGATTCAGCCATACATATACATGTATATCCATTCTCCCCCAAACTCCCCTCCGATCCAAGTTGCCACATATTGAGCAGAGTTCCCCGTGCTATACAGTAGGTCCTTGTTGGTTATCCATTTTAAACACAGCAGTGTGTACCTTCCATTCCAAATTCCTTAACTATCCCTTCCCCCCATTCTTTCCCCTCCAGCAACTGTAAGCTTCTTCTCTAAGTCTGTGAATCTCTTTCAGTTTTGAAAGTAAATTCACTTGTATCATTTCTTTTCAGATTCCGCATATAAGGGATGTCATACAATATTTTGTAGGGAGGATTCTTAACCATTGCACCACCAGGGAAGTCCTCGAAGAGCTTTTCTAATCTCACTTATGAGGTTGACACCATTATTATACCCATTTTAATGGTATTTTCAAGATTTCATTCTAGTGGAAGAGTCTATTTTAATCATTTTACACGTGACTTTAACTTGCAATTACAGAATTGCTAACAGTATAAAGAGTTCACATTACTGAAATACTGGAGTATTTCAGTTAGGAGTTACTGCACTGTGCTGTGAAGGTGGGGTATTATATTCTACAGTGGTATGTACAAATTTTGAAATTCAAAAAAAGTCTGAAGATACAGCCAAGATGATGGGATCTAAAATTTAAGAGATTTATGATCAGCAGGAGACCAAGAGTATAGCAAAGAAAGATCCATGACCTCCTTACCTGCTGCAGGACTTGTTCTGGGTACCATCTCCCCATCATCTTCTGCAAAATAATCTCTGTGAAGAGAAGCACATCATTCATTAATGAAGTAACACCCCACACAGTGTTCAATTCCTCAGTGTCAAGACATCTGGTTTTATTTATTTCTCCACAAGCAATCATTAAGCTGTTCTAGTACTATGTATCAGGGTCAGGGTTAAGTGCTGGAAATACAAAGGCAGGCCCCACCTTACTGAGGATGTGTAGAGGCAGCCACTGGACAAACAATCCCACAGGCATTGAATTACTAGTGTGGCAACTGCTATGAAGGAATATGCAAACCAACTTAACTAGTAGAGAGATTCAGAGAAATTCAGAGAAAAGAACATCTAAACTGAGATGAAGAGAATGTCAGCCAGATGAAAAATGGAAACAGAAGTGTATTCCATCATGAGGGAAAAGCAAGAACCCTGAGTTAGGGAGGAACTTGGCCTGTTAGAGGAACAGAGAAAGTCAGGGCTGCACCCAGACCACGCAGGGCCTTGAGGGATGGGGTAAGCATGTGAACTTATGTGCAGGGCAATGCAAAACCACTGAAGGAGTTTAAATGAGGAAATGAATGGTAAATGATCAGATTCAGATGATTCTGACTGCTGAGTGACATTGTGTAGAAGGAACAAAAGTAAATGGAGAAAACAACAAGCTGTGATAGTTTTAACTAAAGGAAACGAGAGTAGAAATGCAGAGAAGCAAAAAAATCGATATGCTTAGGAAGTAGAACTGATCCAGAAAACTTGGGAAACAAACAAAAGTCTACTAATGGAAATGTTAAAAACACTATGATGCAGTAGCAAGATCTATATCTATCCAGCACAGTGAAGACCACTATCCCTAGAAGAGAAGGAAAAGAAAACTCAAAATTTTAAGCTCTACGAATGTAGCAGTGAACAAAACAGACCAAAACATCTGCACTCATGGAACTTATATAAATGGAAACAAAAAAGCAAAATGTATAGTAACAATTGGGGACAGGTACTATAAAAAATTGGAGACAGGTACTATAAAAAGGTCGGGAGTAGGAGCAGGGAATGCTGGAGGGATGAGGAACAGAAGGGGGTTGCAATTTTTGGTAGGCTAAGTGTCTCTGAGAAGCAATGATGTGGGTATTTGGGCAAAGAGTCTTCCAAGCAGAGAACATCAAGTGCAAAGGCTCTTCAGAGGAAGCACGACAGAGCATTTCTGGAACAACAAGGAGGCCAGTATGGCTGGGCTGAGTGAGCAGCAGGAGGTGAGGTCAGGGAAGTAATAGGAAGGCTGGGCAGGGGACAGATTATATAACGCCTTTCTGGACCCTGAGAGGAATTCAGCCACTGGAGTCTGGTGTGTCAAAAAAAGAGATGAACTGAGTGATGGATGTTTTAAAAGGGCTGGCTACTGTTTTGACAACAGACTGGGTGGGAAAGGCAAGAAACAGAGAGGCAGTTGCAATAATCCTACAAAGAGATGCTTTCAACATTTAGCTTACTCCTTAGACCTTCGGGTACTCCCAGTTAGTTGTCCTAAAAATAATTCTATAGCCGGAGATTCAGAAAACTTCTCTTTTTAAAAATCAGGAGACATTCACAGGGAGGCAGAAGAGAGCCTGGCATTTATTTAGAAACTGTTGGTGTTCTTCCTTCTCTGCCTCAGGGTTGGATCTTGGCATAAATCTTCACTTTGCTAAGTTCCAGATGGACATAAAAGTACCAGGCAGAACACACCAGGTTACACACACCACCTGGCAATTCTTTAATATTCAAAAGCAGGTCACCAGCTTGTAGTTCTTCCAGGCCCTCTGCCCCTTTCCCTTCTCCACTTCTCATTAAAAATTTTCCCTGAGAGTGAAAAATGAAAAAGATGAACTACTAGTGGATTTCCCTCCGTTGAGAAAAAGTAGGGGAGGGATTTTGAAACTATCAGCCAGAATAATGTCTTGAAAAATTTGTAGAGGAAAAAAATACTTAGTTGCTGCTACTCATGCATGAATGGATTCCTTTATGTTCAGCCCACAGACCTGGGTAACCGCTTCTGCCATCAGGAGCAAGGTCATTCCTCAGGCCAAATTCAACCCATCCAACATGCTTCATTTGGTTATCACAAGGTTGAGCCATTTCAAACTTCTCTTGTAAAATGAATGGGTCTGGCAATACTGGGCCTGCCTTCCCACATAGAAGGATAACCTGCCACCTTTAAACAGAAGAGACGTGTTCTCTGGTTTGCCACAGTCCCTGTCACTCCTTGTTCTTGTAATCCCAGCTCATGTGCTCATTTAAGATACTGGCCTGGCTCCTTATAGATCTCTGAGGCTGTCACCCTGGTATAGATCAAATGCAGACAAAACTTTCACTTCTCCTTTAAGACACTGTCTTGAGTTACCTATGTAGCTTTTTGCTGTTGTGTTCCATCGCTAAGTTGTGTTACAAAGAGTTGGGACATGACTTAGCAACAGAACAACAACAACAAGCTACTAAGGGGATTACAGGTCAGTTTTACCTCTGGGCTTCAGCTTCCCTAAATATTTGTAAAAGAAATGCATGAATTTCTAAGGTTCCTTCAGTAATTACACAATTCTATTCTAACAGACACTAGTAGCATTAAAAATTCATTTTAATACTTTCTAAGGATGGGGAAACTTTCCAGACATGATCTCATTCAATTCTCTTTGCTCTGAAGATTCCACATTATAGATCAGGAGCGAGTGACAACAAGGTGATGCATATGGATGCCACAAGCTACTTCACCTTCTCCCTCATCCCACACTCACTCCTGAGCCGACTGCCTGTCTTCTATGAAGCAATAACCAGAAGGGTAGAGAGGTCACTCTGGATGAGTACTGAGTTAATGGGCTTTCTGTAGTCTCTGGAGATTTTTTTAAAAATCACTTTAACTCTAATAACAGCTCAAGTTTCCTCTCATATTGCCACAGAGTGGGGCTCAATCAGCTGCTCAAAAGCTTGGGAAGGAATCTGATGCTCCCCCAGAGAAGGGGCACAGGGTTAAGAAACATGAGGTGTGTCAAGGGGATTGCAGTTTGTGAAAATAGCTGATAAACCAAAGCGCAAAGAGAATTGGGGTATAGTAAAGACAAACTCCGAGCCACGCCCTGCCACCCACCCACAAAGCAGTAACATATGTTGGTAAATTTTTCTCTATATTACTTAAGTCCAGAAAAGAATTGTATGCCCTTGTCCTAGTTTCTCAAATTCAAGTATTTCTAGTTTCTTTTTTTTTTAAACATCGGTTCATGAATGACTCATGGTCAGCAACCATATGTTTCATGAGGGCACGTACAGCTCTCCTGCATAAATGTACATATATAATCTTTCTCAAAAGATATTTTTATCTTACATGTTACCTGAATGTTTTACCTTATATGCTTTTCATGTCTAAGTGAACCAAACTTTCCCTCAGTGAGCCTTATCTTTTTGCCCACTACCTTGCCAATTTGTTAATCAGAGATACCAGTTTCAGAAAACAAAGATCATGGCATCCGGTCCCATCACTTCATGGCAAATAGATGGGGAAACAGTGGAAACAGTGGCAGACTTTATTTTTGGGGGCTCCAAAATCACTGCAGATGGTGATTGCAGCCATGAAATGAAAAGACACTTACTCCTTGGAAGGAAAGTTATGGCCAACCCAGACAGCATATTAAAAAGCAGAGATATTACTTTGCCAACAAAGGTCCATCTAGTCAAGGCTATGCTTTTTCCAGTAGTCATGTAGATGTGAGAGTTGGACTCTAAAGAAAGCTGAGTGCCGAAGAATTGATGCTTTTGAACTGTGGTGTTGGAGAAGACTCTTGAGGGTCCCTTGGACTACAAGGAGATCCAACCAGTCCATCCTAAAGGAGATAAGTCCTGGGTGTTCACTGGAAGGACTGATGCTGAAGCTGAAACTCCAATACTTTGGCCACCTGATGTAAAGAACTGGCTCATTTGAAAAGACTCTGACACTGGGAAAGATTGAAGGCAGAAGGAGAAGAGGATGAGATGGTTGGATGGCATCACCAGCTCAATGGACATGAGTCTGGGTAAACTCTGGGAGTTGGTTAATGAACAGGGAGGCCTGGTGTGCTGCGGTCCATAGGGTTGCAAAGAGTCAGACACGACTGAGGGACTGAACTGAACTGAACTGCATTGCCTTACAATATTGTGTTGGTTTCTGCCGTATTTCAACATGAATCAGCCATGGGTGTACACATGTCCCCTCTTTCCTGAACCTCCTTCCCACCCCGCCCCACCCCTCTAGGTAGTCACAGACATCTGCTACATGCTGATACTCTGATGCTGTCAGACTGTGCTCTGGTGATTTCTTCCAGTAGTTTTCTAAGTGTGCTAGTCTGAATTATATCAGGAATATCCACAACACTCAATTTTGTGTTCCTTAAAAGTGGCTATTCCAAGATGTGAGCCACTGGTCCACTAGTCTGGTCTCTCGAAACATTGTGCGGAGGGGTACAAACTTGGATTCTTCCTTAGCAAAGGGTAACACCATGGCAGAGTCTGCAGAGAAATATTCTCTATAAGGCAGCCATAGACCGTCCTTTGCAAGCTGCATATATATTTGGTGTTACTGCTTTGTATGTTGGTCTGTTCAATTTACAGACTGAGGAAAGTAGTAAACTGTATTAATGGACCATATTATTCATGAGCAATGGCAAGGTGGTAATCATATAACTTTGCCATTACAAAGTAAATTTCCAACAAGTCTTTGAACAGTATGAAATATTAATATCCCAAACCAAAACCACCCCAACTATATCTGTTGTCTATCTAGACCTCACTGCTTTCTTATTCTATTAAGACAATTAACCTAGGGCTATTTCTTCCCATGAAAAGTGAAAGTGTTAGTTGCTCTTTGTGACCCCATGGACTGTCGCCTGCCAGGCTCCTCTGCCCAAGGAATTGTCTAGGCAAGAATACAGAAGTGGTTTGCCGGTTCATTCTCCAGGGGATATTCCTGACCCAGGTATCGAACCAGGGTCTCCCACACTGTAGGCAGATTGTTTACCATCTGAGCCACCAGGGTAGCCCATTTCTTCCCGTAAGAGTGTCCAAACTCCCACAGAGGTGGTTATTTTTTCAGGCTTCCTCCCCAAGGCTATTACATACACTTAGCCACACAGTCTGGTCCCCTTACTTCATCATGCATCACCATCCTTCCTTAACAACTCTAAGCTGAGGGACAAAGACCTTCTCCCAGAGGCATTTTCTGTCTTTCAAACTTCTTCTTATATGGCTTTCTTATCATAACGGAAAATTCAGGAGAAGGAAAAGCAATCAGCCATACCAGTATTTAGAGCAAAAAACTGGGCCTTGGTTGCTATTTTTAGAGTTTGTCATTCCTTTTCATAAACATTTACTGAGAAGTTACTTGTATAACAAGCACCAAAAAAATATCAATATGAAAAAGAAATGCCCTGAAATCAAGGTGCTCAGAGCTGTCTACTAAGGGTGGCAGACAGGATTTGAAGAGAGACTTATTAGAACAATGAGATTTATAACAGAGATTTCAGAACATGAATGAGGTAGTAATTAATTTTGTTCTGATGGGGAGAGGAAGTCTAGGAAATCTACAGAAAACCGAGAACACTGAATTTAGGCCTCGAAGGATGGGTATGAATATGTAAGGAAACATGACGAAGACTGCAAAGTAGGAAACTGAAGAGGGAGTTCAGGGCTTTAATTTTGCTCCCCTCATCCTGAGTAAACATCAACTGCTCCTTAGACCTCTTTCAATTTCCTTTTAACTTTCCCCTCCTCAAACCTTCCTCTCTCAAACTCTAACCTTCAGGAGGGAGTATTAGGGGTGTCTAAGGGAAAACGGTTTCATTTGTGCTCCCCTCCTCCAACACCATAGCTTCATATAACTACTTAGACTCCCCAAAGATGATATAAAATAGGTCAGCAAGAAAGGACTAGGACTAACATTATACTAGTAAAAACGCCTACAGCTACAGACTATACAGAATACCAGAGAATCTGGAGGAGTGAAGAGGTTGGAGGTTCAGGATGGTAGAAAATACGAGTGAATATCTTCCTTTTTTTTTTCTTTACTATTTTTATTCTAGAATGTTAATTCTTCTTTAAAATATTAAAAAACATATTCTGATTTATTTACACTGCTCTTCTACTAAGGCCTTTGATAAAAGATGAACTATGTAAGGAATTGGGCTCAGTGTGACCATCTCAAACAGTGGGGGACATATCGTATGACAGGAAGACTGTGCAATTTCACTGTTTCAGTTCAGTTCAGTCGCTCAGTCGTGTCCGACTCTTTGCAACCCCGTGAACTGCACCACGCCAGGCCTCCCTGTCCATC
The DNA here is from genome assembly GCF_963930625.1 of Muntiacus reevesi. Taxonomy (NCBI): domain Eukaryota; kingdom Metazoa; phylum Chordata; class Mammalia; order Artiodactyla; family Cervidae; genus Muntiacus; species Muntiacus reevesi. Next base: position 85,478,673 of record NC_089249.1, read on the forward strand.
ACCAACTCCCACAGTTCACTGTTTATTGGGGTCCAAACACATATCCTGTTCTAATTCCACATTTTTCAAAGTTCATCTGTCATGAACTTATAGATTCTGATTCAAATAAATGTTTCTAAAGTTTAAACATCTCTTTTTCATATTTTAAACTTATATCCACATTCAACCCTTGGAGATATAAAATATCCAGAAGGACAAGGAGAACAGTGGCTTGCTTTCTTGGCATGTGGAATCTTAGTTCCCTGACCAGGGATCTCACCTGAGCCCCCTGCATTGCAAGTGTGGAATCTGAACCACTGGACAGCCAGGGAAGACCCTAGCCCTAGGGATTTTTAAACGGTAGGTCTTCACAAGTGGTGCCAACTTGGAAACAAACCATAGATAATAGTCTCCAGACTGCCTGTGTGTAACTTTATAGTTCAACATGTTTTCTTACACTGAAATTTTCTTCAACACTAATCTTGAATTAAATGATCATTATTTTTATTGTGAACAACCACAATCACCCACCACCAATGAAGCCACCACCATTTATTGATTGACTGATTCTTTCCAGGAATTATCTCATTCAATTCTCCCATAATCCAGTAGGTCCTGTTACCCCTACTTTACAGGTAAGGAAACAAGAGGCCTAGAAGGATGATGTAATTTGCCCAAGATCATCCAGCTAGTTGATGGTAACACTGAACTTGAAATCTGTATCTGACTTCAACCTTCACATGTCCAATATGTCCTGTTTCTACTCACACATTTGCCAGGAGCTCCTTTGAAACTGCCCTGACTCCAGACATATGACCCCTGAGACAGAGATGTGAGGAAGGTTCGGCAGTGCTGCTGTGGGAAGGAGAAGTGAGTTAGACTTAAATCCTGACACATATTTGTTTTTTGGGACACCAACTCATTCCCAATACACATATGGTTCACAATGGAGTATTTGCATCCTGGTATATCAGATGCCATGTGACAAGTGATTAAAATCCTAAAAAGGAAGTGGCAAGTATGACTTTTTACATAGGCTCTATCCTGAAAAGTGAGTCATCCACTATTTTATACTTCCCTATCTTTACCCACAGTCCTCCAAATGGTTATGACTCCCCTGAATCCTTTTCTGTGATAACACTTTGCATTGTCCCTAAAAGACAAAGGGAATAAACTGACAGGTAGAAGATGTGATGGAAACAGATACAGTCAAAACTGGGAAGGCCATTAGTGAACAATCTCTGAGATGTCTCAGATCTTTTTTCCTCTTGCCAAGAGAGACACTGAGTATATCTTCTCTGTCCCAAATATTGCGAATATCTCCTCTTTGGCATCAGAATTGCAAAAACACGCATTCAAATGCAAATGGCGGAGAAGTCACAGATGCAGAGCACAGGCCCACTCTGTAATAAACACAGTGAGATTATAATTTTTTTCTCATCTCAAGGCCTATCATTATAACCTCGGCAAGCTGGAATGCTTAATTGGCAAAGCCCCTCAGAATACAGACAGCATCACTTGTGAATCTCCCTCTGCATGCTGACCAAGTGTGAGCTGACTTGGCACTGACACAGTAACATCCACTTTTCTCCAGTATAGGCTGCAATTACACCCTTCACTCAACAGAATCTATTCACTGAGAGTGGCTGTGGCCCAACGGAACTCTGGGAGGCAGTTTTCTGGAGTGCTAAGTCCTCCATCACTACCAGGAGCAACAAGCATCACTATGTACCAGCAACAACTTTGAGTTTTATGATTTTGCTTCTGCACTGAATCTTTATTCTAAAAGGAACTAACATTTTTCATGCTGCTATTCCTCAAGGTTCAGAGAAATCTCTTAATATTGTGAAAAGGTATTAATAAACGGTAGTTCAAATAAGTATCTCACTTTATCTTATGAAGTTATTAGACATGCAGATGTCTAATAAATTCTCCTCCCTGAATCAGCCAAGACACTAATATCACTCTTTCAGAAGAGGTGTGAACTCTATGACATAAACCATAGCAAGATCCTCTATGACCCACCTCCCAGAATATTGGAAGTAAAAGCAAAACTAAACAAATGGGACCTAATGAAACTTAAAAGCTTTTGCACTACAAAGGAAACTATAAGCAAGGTGAAAAGACAGCCCTCAGATTGGGAGAAAATAATAGCAAATGAAGAAACAGACAAAGGATTAATCTCAAAAATATACAAGCAACTCCTGAAGCTCAATTCCAGAAAAATAAATGACCCAATCAAAAAATGGGCCAAAGAACTAAACAGACATTTCTCCAAAGAAGACATACAGATGGCTAACAAACACATGAAAAGATGCTCAACATCACTCATTATCAGAGAAATGCAAATCAAAACCACAATGAGGTACCATTACACACCAGTCAGGATGGCTGCTATCCAAAAGTCTACAAGCAATAAATGCTGGAGAGGGTGTGGAGAAAAGGGAACCCTCTTACACTGTTGTGGGAATGCAAACTAGTACAGCCACTATGGAAAACAGTGTGGAGATTTCTTAAAAAACTGGAAATAGAACTGCCATATGACCCAGCAATACCACTTCTGGGCATACAAACCGAGGAAACCAGATCTGAAAGAGACACGTGCACCCCAATGTTCATTGCAGCACTGTTTATAATAGCCAGGACATGGATGCAACCTAGATGTCCATCAGCAGATGAATGGATAAGGAAGCTGTGGTACATATACACCATGGAATATTACTCAGCCGTTAAAAAGAATTCATTTGAATCAGTTCTGATGAGATGGATGAAACTGGAGCCCATTATACAGAGTGAAGTAAGCCAGAAAGATAAAGAACATTACAGCATACTAACACATATATATGGAATTTAGAAAGATGGTAACGATAACCCTATATGCAAAACAGAAAAAGAGACACAGAAGTACAGAACAGACTTCTGAACTCTGTGGGAGAAGGTGAGGGTGGGATGTTTTGAAAGAACAGCATGTATATTTTCTATGGTGAAACAGATCACCAGCCCAGGTGGGATGCATGAGACAAGTGCTCGGACCTGGTGCCCTGGGAAGACCCAGAGGAGTCGGGTGGAGAGGGAGGTGGGAGGGGGGATCGGAATGGGGAATACGTGTAACTCTATGGCTGATTCATATCAATGTATGACAAAACCCACTGAAATGTTGTGAAGTAATTAGCCTCCAACTAATAAAAAAATAAAAATTTAAAAAAAAAGAGGTGTGAAAATAATCTGAGTTCAGCCATATCACTCAGAGATAGCATATGTCTCTCTGCCTTCTTCTAAAATTTAGCTTGACTTTTTATCCTTGGTCCTGGTAATGCAGTTTTCATTAACAACCACTGTTCACAGGACACTGGGGAATGCGGAGGCTGAGGCCCTCACCAGACATCAAAAGATAGATTTTTTTTTTCCCTGTTTTCACCTACCTTTTTATCCACATAACCTTTTACTTTTTCCTTGATAATATCTGTTTTTAGTGATTTTTAGAGAATTATGTGTGCTTTCCAGAAATTTTGGAAAGGACAAAAATGCATAGGAAAAAATAAAAAATGCTACCACTTAAAGGCAACATTGATAAAGATTTTTATGTATTTATTTTTAGCTGTTCTTCAGTTTATATGCCCATGTGAATTCCACAAAATAGAAATAACACTGAACATATAATTTTGCGTCTTGATTTTATTTGTTTCGTTAAGCTTCCCTGGTCGCTCAGATGGTAAAGAACCTGCCTGCAATGTGAGAGACCTGGGTTCAATCTTTGGGTTGGGAAGATCAATCTCCTGGATCTGGAAATGGCTACCAACTCCAGTATTCTTGCCTGGAGAATTCCCAGGACAGAGGAGCTACAGTCCATGAGCTACAGTCCATGGTGTAGCAAAGAATCAGACACAACTGAGACTAACACACATTGAGATCAGAGGTTTTGAGGACTGCATTTTTAGGGGAAAAGGAAGCATCAGGAGAGGAGGCAGGTGAGAGGAGGAGAAGAGTATCACATTAACCTGACCAAGCTTAGAAAGAATGAATCTAGAGTCTTCCTTCTCAGTATGGCTTTATAATGTACTAAAACAAAGCTGACAGAATCCCAGAGGATAATAAAATTAACTGAGGTAAGAGATTCTAAAGCAGTGCTGAGAAAGATTCAAACAGCTGACTCTGAGGTCTTGGCTCAGTAGGGAAATGAATGAGGAGCAGATGGCCTGGAAGATATGAAGAAGTGAAGGACCCGGACTAAGTGATAAGGTAAACTGAAAACTCAGAAAGGATGAGGAGATGGAGGACTTGACCTGGTGGTCAGGGAAGATACTTTCAGAGTTCAGGATCCTAAGGATAGAGAATTTGGAGTGAGGATGAGCTACAATGGGTGTGCATATGTGCTCATAGTGTCCTAAAGTGAATTAGAGTTAAGAAACTAGGAGTTCAAGTTACAACAGTAACATATATGCATGCCTTGTGATCTGTCTAGAGGGCCAGCACCTTGAAGGCAGGGTTTTTATATCATTCACTATCATGTATCCAGCATTTAAGAAATCTAGATCATAATAGGAATCAGATGCATATACTTCTTAAACAATGAATAAATAGCATTTGAATGAATAATGGCATCCAGATTTGATAACCTGCTATATTCATTCTATATTAACGGTAAGTAGACACCTACCAAACATATACTCACATGAGCCTTGCAGGGAACGTTCTCTAGAAAGTTCTTAACTGAGGATCTGCTATGTGATAAAAGTATTGTAAGATACTAAAGATTTAGAGACAAAAGACAGTCCTTTCTTCCAGTAAACTCATAGAGTATGCAAACCAATCAGCCATATTCAATAATAAAGAAGGCATAGTATGCTCTGGCTACAGAGAACACCCAGAACTAGGTTCCAAAAATAATCCCCAAAGGAGGTAATGCTGAACATAACCTCAAGGGATAAACAAAGATATCCTAGCAAAGGCAAGGCTAGTTTTGTGGGTGGGAACAACTGGTATATTAAGGCCCACTCATAATAATTTTAGCTCAGGATGAGTAGAGACACCAGCTCCCGAGGTCTGCTAGCAATGATGCTGCCCCAAGGCACCAATCATGTGGAAATCTATAAGTAATGCACAGAAGAACCTTTTCTAAAACTAACTCAGTTTCAAACTTTACATGCTGCCACTTGGTAGAATAAATGTAAATTTCTTCCTGCTATGAAAACATATATTGACTTAGCTTTAAAGCAGCATGTAAGGGGAATTAACAATAATCCTATAACCAAATACAGTATCTATTTTTTTCTCTCCTTGCAACAGACATCCTAATATGTATGCATAATTTTGATATAATTTATACCCACTTTTATGGTAGGCTGTGGTCCATGGGGTCGCTAAGAGTTGGACATGACTGAGCGACTTCACTTTCACTTTTTCACTTTCATGCATTGGAGAAGGAAATGGCAACCCACTCTAGTATTCTTGCCTGGAGAATCCCAGGGACAGTGGAGCCTGGTGGGCTGCCGTCTATGGGGTCGCACAGAGTCAGACACGACTGAAGTGACTTAGCAGTAGCGGTTACTTTGTTATACTAAAATTGTGTTCGTTACCATTTCAGGAAACACTTCAAGATGGTAACAGAGATTAATAGTGACAGTGAAGCAGTTTACTCTAGAGAGGGGTAAGAGTTGGGAACACTGCTACTGATTCACCTGGGATTATCCTAGAGAATGCCACTTTATGTCAGTGTGTCTCCATTTTCCCTTTTGAATACAGAAACTCACGTCTTGAAAAAGATATTTAAACTGAATGAAATAATCTTCATATTAATATGAGTTATATGAGCTCTAACCCCAAGCAGTTTGCAATGTGTTTCCAAGAACTAGAAGTGTTTGACGTATTCTAGTCTAATAACATTTGATGATTCTACTTCTAAGTATCTGTCATTCAAAAACAATCTGATGGAAGGAAATGCTTTAAACACCTAGTTGTTTATCAAGTATTATTTATAATAGTTAAAAACTGGACACCTAAAGGACTCCATATAAGGTAATGATTAAATAAAATATTATTAATATAATATGACATGACAGGCTATTCCACATTATGAATAATAGTATTCCACATTATGAAATGGAAAATAAATATTTTCTTGAATTGAATGAAGTGCTAGAGATTACTCAGTTTAATTTTCTTCGTCAGTCAATGCTTTCTATATATCAGCAGTTATTTTTTCTTTACACCCCTTCTACTTTGGCCAGGGTAAGTAAATACTTTTGGCCAGGTGCAGGTTATCTTTTCTCTAGCTGATCTTAGAGAAGCAAAGGAAGAAAGAAGTTTTTGCAGAATAGAACAAGCAGAAAAGGACTAGAGATAATGACATAGATTAAGGGAAAATTTATTAGACACTTTAAATTGCTATGAAAATACAAGCTGTTCTTGTTGTTAAAAGAAATAGTCTGCGACTAGTAAAATGTTTCAGCCATGAGGAAAAAAAGGATAATTCAGATCATGCTTGTCTTGATGATTACAGGACTCAGAAGATGTCCTGAGACAGAAGAAAACAAGTGCTCAGTGCTTCTGAATGTTTTAAAATAGAATTGGGTAGAGCTACCTTGGGTCACCATGACATCTCTTTTATTCTGGACTTTCTTCTAACTTTAAACGCCATTTGAATTTTTGCCAGAGACAACTTGTGGAATGTTCTGAGCCCAGTTTGGAATTTTATTTATAGAATAAAACTTCAATTTCACTGCCCATTTCAATAAGAGCAGGGTCCCAGTACAACCACTGAATGGATGGATACTCCATACAGCCTTGGATGAACTATCCCTGAGCTGCCCAGAGTAGAGAGGGCACTGTGATGAGGGTCAGTCAACTTTTCCTTTCAGATACAGAAACAACCACTTCCCAGTCTTCTGATACATTTCTTAAAGCTTCTTAATTTGGCCACGCTGGGTTTTAGTTGCAGCACCTTTGATCTTCATTGTGGCATACAGGATTTTTAGTTGCAGCATTTGAAAATTTAGTTGCAGCATGTGGGATCTAGCTCACCGACCAGGGATTAAACCCAGGCCACCTGCATTGGGAGTGCAGAGTCTTAGCCACTGGATCATCAGGGAAGTCCTTCTTCTGGTATTTTAAATCCAGCCTTAGCCTATAAGCTACAAGAGGAATGAGGGAGTCTAATATGTGGGAAATAAGAAAGTGGGGATGAAAGCACTGATACATTTCTCAAGCCCAAATCCAAATGTGGTCTATTTAAAAGCAGATCAGAGTTGCAAAGGCAGAGATTTTCCTTCCCCAAATGCAGAAAATTAATTGCTAGAACTACTGTATGTTAATTAGGTAATCCAACATCCAAACATGTTTCAATCATAGAATTATGAAAAGGAGTATTTTCCTAATAAAAAGTGTTACATGCAAAGCGGCAGCCCCACTACAAGCAAAGATACCAGAACCAACCAGATCTTCATGCTCCAGGGCTTACTTAACCTCTCTGGCTTCAGCTGCCACATCTATAAAATGGGGTGGATGCCATCTCTGGTTGTAACTGCATTAGCAAATTGGACTCTCTGTTAACTCACTACAAGTTCAAGATAAATAAATGTCCCTGTTTCCTTTAGGCTGATAGTAAATACTGAGCAAAATAATTGCAAATAAGCTTTCAATGGGTAGCTTTTAAATGCACTATAACTATAATAAATGGCCATGTTATCTTACTTAGAGGCTACACTTTAATCGTGTGGGAGGGGAGAAGTAAAATGAAAAATTAAAAATTTTTGAGACTGAATTACTACTGAATTTCTTGGATATTACTTCCCTTCTTTAAATATTCACAGCAACAATGGGCAAAAACAATTAATGCTTGTATTTTATTAAATTAAATTACAGGGTAATAGAAAACAAACCAAAACAGATGAATTACTTTGCTAATTTCCTTTCCTAACCTTCAATCTTAAGTGAAGAGAAAGTCACTGGGTTGTGTCCGACTCTTTGCGACCCCATGGAGCTCGCCAGGCTCCTCTGTCCACGGGATTCTCCAGACAAGAATACTGGAGTGGATTGCCATGTCCTCCTCCAGGGGATCTTCCTGACCCAGAGATGGAACCTGCATCTCTTACATCTCCTGCATTGGCAGGTGGGTTCTTTACCACTAGTGCCACCTGGGAAATCTTAAAGGTGGCCCCTAAATAGTTCAAGTTCTCTTTTTCTTGAGTTATTTGTTCAGGGAAGTTGTATAAGGTTCATATATGATTTGCCTTACTTCTATTTAGCTTTCCCATATGCTAGAAACAAGAACATTTCCATGTAAAGGGGAAGGAAAATTAGTAATGCTCTTTCCAGCATTTAACAGGGTGGTAGGCTGAATGATGGCTCTCCAAGTAAGTCCACATTCCTAATCTCTGGAACCTGTGAATATGCCACTTTCGTGGCAAACGGCACTTTCAGATGTGATTAAAGATTTTGAGATGATAAGGCTATCCCAGAGTACCCACACTGCATCTAATGTAATCACAAGGGGCCTTGTGAGAGATGTATAGGAGAGTCAGAATGAGAGGAGGTGGGATGAAGAAACAGACTAGAGTGATGCCATTGCTGGGAAGGGAGCATGAACCAAGCCATATGGACAGTCTCTTTAGGCTGGAAAAAGGCAAGGAATGGATTCTTCCCGAGAGCCTCAAGGAGAAACACAGACCTGCTGACCCCTTGATTTTTAGCCCAGAAGACCAATTTTCAGACTTCTGACCACCAGAACTACAAAATAATAAACTGGTGCTGTTCTAAGTCACTAAATTTGCGGCAATTTGTCACAGCAGCAAAAGGAAACTACCATAAACAGGGATTCATACTCCACTGCTCCAGGGAGATGCTAGTCCAGACTGTTGTTGTTTAGTTGCCAAGTCGTGCCCTACTCTTTTGTGACCCCATGGACTGTAGCCCACCAGGCTCCTCTGTCCCTGAGATTGCCCAGGCAAGAATACCAGAGTGGGTTGCCATTTCCTCCTCCAGGAGATCTTCCCAACTCAGGGATCAAACCCACACCACCTGTATGGCGGGCAGATTCTTAACTGCTGAGCTACCCAGGAAGCCTGCTAGTCCAGACAGGTGACTGCTAAACATTTAGAGAGGCTTCCCAGGTGGTTCAAATAGTAAAGAATCCTCCTGTCAAGCAGGAAATGTGGACTTGATCTCTGGGTTAGGGTTTGGTCCCTGGATGGGATCCCTGGTGGGAAGATCCCCTGGAGGAGGAAATGGCAACCTACTCCAGTATTCTTGCCCAGAGAATGTCATGGACAGAAGAGCCTGGTGGGCTACAGTTCATAGGGTTGAAAAGAGTCAGACACAACTGAATGACAGCATGCACACATAAACATTTATAGCAGCAGAAGCGGTTTGCCTGATGGATTCTAGACTAATGAAGTGACCAAAACTACCTTCATCATCACCTCCTCATCATCCCCATGAGTGTATGGCTCTGACAACTCTTTCCTGATTCATGGGTATTCATTTGGTTAGGGACCAAACCAATTTTTTTTTGTTTTTGGCCATAGTCTGGGGGATCTTCCCTGACCAAGGAATTAAACCCACACCCCCCTGAGTGGAGACGTGCAGTCTTATCCACTGGACCACCAGGGAAGACCCAAACCAGCATTTTGTAAAGCCAGTGTATTCACTGGAAATTTGCTGTTCCAGAACCAAACATGCTCTCTCCTAATGATTTAACCAAAGAGTTTGGCAGCAGTCAGGCAACATTCCTGGGGGAAAAAGCACTCCCACTGACTTGCACAGGGCAGATGACATACAGCTGGGAGTAGGGGATATTTAAGAACTCAAATACTCAACACCCTGTTCTTTATGGGTAGACTGAGCAAGATAAAGAATATGGAGGCTTATGTGAAGAATCCCTCTGTGAGGAGAATTTCCAGAAATGCCAAGAATGAAATTTGGGAATAGAATCATAGTCTTAAACTTATACATAAGCTTAATCGTAGTCAGGGTAAGTAAGCATTTTCAGAAGCAACTCAGAAACCAAGTCACCTACAAGACTCAATGAAATGAAGGAACTAAAAGAAAAGACTTTGGAATTACATAGTTCCAGGCTATATTTCTTCCTCAGCTGTGTGTGTTCCCTGGCCAAGATTTTAATCCAAAGTTCAATTTCCTTGTCTTAAAAATGACTATATTAACATTTGCTTAAGGGACTTCCCTGGTGGTCCAGTGGTTAACAATCCACCTTCCAGTGTCAGGGGATGCGGGTTCAATCTCTGGTTGGGGAACTAAGATCCCAGGTGCCACAGGGCAACTAAGCCCACGTGCTCTGGAGCCCCCACACCACAACAAGAGGGTCAGCGTGCCACAACAAAGACCCAATGCAGCCAAAATTTTAAATAATAAAGAAAAAATAACATTTACTTCAGACCTCACAGGGTTACAGGGATTAGGCGAAATAAAGTACACAAAGGGACTAACACAAAAGCTAACACATGCAAGCTTCATATAAATGGCAGCTTTACAGTTAATTTTTATTCTTTGAATCCCCCAAGTAGTACCCCTCAGGTAGTAAAGAATACACCTGCCAATGCAGGAGACCCAGGTTCGATCCCTGGCTAGGGAAGATCCCCTGGGGGAGGAAATGGCAACCTACTCCAGTATTCTCACCTGGACAATCCCATGGACAGAGAAGCCTGGCAGGCTACAGTCCATGGGGGTCACAAGAGTCGGACAAGACTTGGCAACTAAACCACCACCACCACCACCATCACTGTGCTCCAAGAGCAGCCAATGCACACGTCTGCCTTAGCCTCTTCTAGAATTGTAGACAACAGAGTCAAAACCTCAAAGGCAGAAACCGTCTTCCATTCATGGTTTTACTCTCAGCATTCAGCACAGTGTGCCTTGCCTGTATTGGCTCACATTTAAAGTGTTTATGAACTGATCTTAGCTACCAGTCAGGAAGTATCTGAGACATCAGTCACGATATATGATTACAGGATTTTTCCATCTGTGACCCATTAGGTGGTGAAATAAACTGAGTCACACAAGCATTTTTTTTTTTTAACTAAAAGAACAGGTTGGGAAAGATCAGAGTACACAACACATAGTAAGGTTAAGTATTGCTACATGAAACATTTGATTCAGTTATACATTGGCGTGTATTTGGTTGCAGAGTAAATACATTTCTTATTGAGGGTAGAGATAGAAAAAAAAGTGCGAATATAATGACGCTTCTACTTCACCAACGGTTGGTGTTTCCTGTCTCTTTCATTTCAGCCATTCTGATATCACATCGTGGTATGGCACTGTGGTTCTAACCTGCATTTCTCTGATGACTAGTGGCGTGGAGCTCCTTTACACTGGATCTCATCTCTTTGAATATCCTCTTGATAATCACTTTAGAAAATTGTTCAGAAGTATCTACAAAAGCTGAACGTGCATTTCCTATTACCTAGCAATTCCATATATTTACTCAACAGAAATGTGTACTTATGTTCACCAAAAGACAGATACAGGAATCTTTGTAGGGACACTATATTCATAATACCCCCAAATGCTCATTAATAACAGAATGGACAAATACATTTGATATATCAACACATAATAGAATCCTACATAGAAGCAAAAGTGAATGAACTGCAACTACACAAAATGTAGAAAAACTGTACAACACAAGATTGAGTCAAAGAAGCCAGATACAAAAGGGTACACAGGGATAATTTCACTTACATGAAGTTCAAAAGCAGGCAAAACTTAATCTATGGTGTTAAAAGTTAGGATAATTGTTATCCTGCGGGTCACAAGGGCTTCAGGGGTGCTGGTTATATTCCCTTTCCTGATCTTAGTGCTTGTTACATGGGTATACTCAGTTTGTTAAATTGACTTAACTATAAACATATGATTTGTGATTTTTCTGACATTTCTGAATTTGTCTGAAATGGCTACATCAAAAGTTCAAAAAAGTTAATAAGTAATAATTTTAAGTGAGAAAAACACTGATACAGAGCAAGAATACCTGATATATTCACTCTCATTATCATCAAGTGGTCACCAAGTCTGTGCTTGAATAATTCCAGGGTTAGAAACCTATTTATGTCCAGGCAGGTCACTTGTTAGAAAATCTTTCCTTTGCACCATGCTATAACTTGCATCCTCACAACTTGCTCCCAATGGTTGTTCTGTTCTAACAGATTCCAAATCAGCCTAATCCCTCTACCACTAATTGCTCCTCAAATGTTTGAAGGGAGCAATACAGCCTTTCCACCATCCTTCCACTGAAAAATAAAAATGAAGTATTTGTCTCAAGACCTCATCTCTGATCCTTGAATGAGCTCCATTTGAAAGTATATTGAAAATTTTAAATATAGCCAGCAGCCCTGAAGCTCTCACCCCAAGTTTTTACTTCCCCAGACTAAAGAGCCCCAGGTCTTTGACCACCCCTCAAGTGTGGTTCTCAGCCCCCTGATGACTCCTGATTGCACTCCCGTTATCCAGTGATGCTCAAAATGGAACTCTGGCCTCTAGGAGAGGCCTGTGAAGAGCAGAAAAGAGCAAAAAGTAGATCTGGATAGTGGACTTCTCATCAACACACTCTCACCTTCAATGTGCACTTTCTTCAAAGTTCACATTATACAGTTCTCACATGTTTAACAAGCAGCTAAAATCTCCCAGGTCTATTTCACAAGTACTGTTAAGCACTGTATTTACCTTCTGTGTTAGTACAATTTGCCCTCTGTTAGAACTCAATAACACACATCTGAGTTCCACTCCAATTCTCCAAAGCTAAACCTTGGAGATGAAGACCTATCTGTTATGGAAACATCTCTGAATACAGCCTTTCCATCACTCTTCCACTGAAAAACAAAAATGAACTCTTTGTCTCAAGATCTCATCTCTTATCCTTGAGTGACCTGCATTTGAAAGTATATTGGGGGGAAGCAGTGGGGCATGGAGGAAACACAATTCCACAGTGTATCTCCAAATTCTGACCTAAAAGCAGCGGTCACCCTAACCTCGACAAAGCCTAAGCAATGATCAGCACCCTGGTTTCCTTCTCCTTTCCTCCCACAGAGTCAGCTTCAACTGGAGACTCTGGAAATGAGCTCTGGTGAGACTAGCAGAGGGTGAAGTTGAGAAGGAAAACGTGGCAGGCTGAGAAGCAATCTGGTATTTTTCAAGGTATCTGAAATCAAAGGTATCTCTAAAGACAGACCTGGGGGAATTCCCTCTGATCTGTGGATCAATTAAAAGACAGAGAAACCCTTCCACAAAAACTTCCAGCAGCCTCACTGGATATTTTTAACATTGAAACTAAGTGGAAGGGAGATTCCTTAAGCAGCCAGACCCCAGAGAACAGATGGACAGATGTGCAGGAGACTATAAGAAGTGGACTGGGAATTAGGGAGGAGGAGGCGATGAAAAGACAAGCTTTCAAAGGCCCCTAGTGGTGAGGGGCGACCTCTCCGAAGGGGTAATGGGGCCGGGGCGCGGGGGGATGTGGGGGGAGGTGGAAGGACACCGAAGCCGGAGCGGGCCGGCAAAGACGCAGCTCACCTACCTTGCCCACGTCTGCTCCATTTTCCAGGCGCTGTCCTTACTCGCGGGGCGCTCCTCACCCGGGAGTGGAAGCAGCCTGGGAAAATGAGAAGCCTGGCCCTGGAATCTCCAGCGCAAAGAACCTTGTCCTCCCCAGCTCCCTCTTTCTGTGTCGGCGAAGAGAGAGCTCTGCTCCGTGCTTCTTTAGAAAACCCCGCTTGACGTGGCCAGACCTCCAGCTAACCGTGCTAGGGCACAAGGGAGGGACTGTTCTCAGTAGGAAGCCGACAGGAGGAGCGGCGCCCAGAGCTGTTCGGGGCGCTGGGGCCCGGGGCAGCGCGGCGCTGCGCGCACACACTCCAGGCTGACACCACTGGCTGGCACGAGTTGCCCGACACCAGCTGAGCTGTCAACCGCGAGGGGAGGCGGGGCTCCCCGCAGCCAGTGTGCTGGGGCCGCCTCGGCCCCAGGTTACAGCCGCCGCCTAAACACACCCTTCCGTCTTCCCTGCCTGGATGATGCTGGCAGAGGAGCAGAGGGCTTAGAGGACTCCGCACCAAGCCCTTTGTCCCTCCCCTGAACCACCGAGGGGCTCTGGAAAAAAACAACCACCTGCTGGGAAACTCTGGAGAGGAAGTCCCCTTGGGTGCCTGCATCATCCCACCCACAGGTAACCCCCCAGCCAGAGCTGGAGTTTAGGGACGTTTTAGGTGCAATCTGAATGCAAATACAGCCCTGACAGGGTTATAGGACATGATGATCTTTTCCCAGAGATCTGATATGTCGGTGTCACCATTAATGTGGGGACCAGAAACTTTCCTCGGGAAAGGAGGCATTCTTACAAAACCTTACAGTCTCATTAGCTGCCTCCATCTCAGACATCTTGATTTTATGTTATTCTGTCTCCCTGGGTTTCAATTTCCCAAGCACAAAGGCTACTGGGCTCTTAGCTTCAAGAGGGCAGTGGGTCCCTGAACTTCCTGGAAAAGCTTCAAGGCAGTGGCCGTTCATGCGTGCTTAGTCACTCAAATGTATCTGACTTTTTGCGACCCCATGGACTGCAGCCTGCCAGGCTCCTCTGTCCATGGGATTCTCCAGGCAAGAATACTGGAGTGGGTTGCCATGCCCTCCTCCACAGGATCTTCTCAACCCATGGATCGAACCCAGGTCTCCTGCATTGCAGGCGAATTCCTTGCCGTCTGAGCCACCAGGGAAGCCCAAGACAGTGGCCATCAGAATCAAAATCTTCCCTCTAACTGTTCTAAAATCATGGGAAAAGGCTCTTTGGAGATCCCGCTGCCTGAGACCCTGTATCATCTATTTATGTAACAGAGTTTCGACATATCAGACATGCTATAATTAAAGTGCTTACAGCCCCGAAGCTCCTTTTTAGCTCTAAAATAAAACCTTTTTATTAAGCGACATAATCACTGTGATTAGCATTACCACTGACCTTTTTTTAATTTGCAGAAAGCTTTATAGTGCCCACATGTGGCAAGGTTGACTTAGTTATATTCATTTCACAGATGATAAATTTGAGGCCAAAGAGGCTCAAGGTCTCTGTTAAGGCTCTGATACAGGCTGTCTTCTATATGGTGTGGCCCCTGAGACGTGTCTGCTGAAGAAAAGACCCAACAAGCCTTCTCTAGACCAAATTAATCCTCTCAGGTATCCTAAGAGTTTAACTCAGGAAGCATGGGTATTGGTGAGACTGCGTATTGGGAAGACTCTGGGGAGCCTGTGTTCTTGGGGCAAACCATCATTCCTCCTCCCACCTCATCAGTTAATTCTCCTAATTATCAGTACACACTAAGGGTTGGGAGGGCAGAGTAACATCTGAGAGTTCAGAAGAAATATCTGAAAGACCCGCCCACCAACCTCAACATAGTTATACCTAAAACCATGCTGCTCCTGCTCTTAGAATGTTTCCAGGAAATGTTTTAAGGTCCAGCTTGACCTGAGACAAGTCTCACAGGTCACCTCTCTCAAAAATAATCTCCTGCTGCTTCTGAAGGCAAAGAAGAAAGAAAGAAAAAAATGTGGGCAGGGAGAGCTAGAGTTCCATCTTCCATACCAAAGTTGGTGCTCTATTTAGTTTTGTCTCAAATCAAATTATGGGGTACTGAGTTTGGAGAGGAACTGTGTCTACAGCCAGACATGTTCTATGTTCAAGAAATTATAGCATTAACTAGATAAACTATGGGTGTCACAGAAACAAGGCTAGAAAATATGCTCAGTCATTTTAAATTTTTTATTTTTTTTAATTTATTTATTTTTAATTAGAGGATGGGCTTCCCCAGTGGCTCAGGTGGTAAAGAACCTGCTTGCAATGGGGGAGACCTGGGTCCAATCCCTGGGTTGGGAAGATCCTCTGGAGGAGGGCAGTATTCTTGCCTGGAGAATCCCCATGGACAGAGGAGCCTGGCGGGCTACAGTCTATGGGGTCACAAAGAGTCGGACACAACTGAGTGACTAAACACAGCACAATTGGAGGATAATTGCTTTACAATATTATGTTGATTTCTGCCATATGTCAACATGAATCAGTCATAGGTATATATATGCTCAGTCATTTTAAAAATAATTTTTACAAAGGTCATAACACATTCATTGTAAAAGAATTTAAAAATACAGAAAAGTATATAGAAATTAAATCACCTATAATACCAAGAGATAATTAATGTTAAAAGTTTGTTTAACTTCTTTCCAATCTTTTAAAAATATGTCATCTAATGCAAATGTTGACTCTCTCCTAAACATACAAGAGTTCATTGTTGAAAAAAGAAATTTCTTTTTTGGTTTTAAAATTAAATTTACTGTTAATAGAACTTTTTATTTTATTTTTGTATTTTATTTTTTCCTCTCACTTTATTTTATTCATTTTTATTTTTAATTGAATGATAATTGCTTTACAATGTTGCATTGATTTCTGTCATACTACAACATGAATCAGTCATAAGTATTGTCTTAAATTTTAAAAGAAAATATTAACTATATATCCACTGCTTCAGCACAACTGTTTAAATTTCTCCATATTTCCTACAATTATTATCCATATACTCAATATTACATAACCATTTGTATAGTTACAGTTATGTACAGCTTAGCTATACTTATGTCCCCCCTTTTTTCATTTAGTAGATATTTGTCCATATTGTTACAGAATATTCATATTTATTATTCTAATGATTATATAATATCAATATAGCTAGTTTACTTAATATTCTATTACTGCATAGTTATGTTATTTCTAATATTAGATTCTTATTAACAATGCCTTAATGAACTTTTCCTACTTCATTATTTTATTCTTTTGAATTATTTCCCTAGTATAACTTTTTAAGGTAAAGGAATTGTGTAGTAAAAGGACCTTCTAATTTTATCATATTGTACAGTTTAAAGAGTACTAGGATTTATCATTTTAATTTTTTCCCTTATCCAATAGATAAGTAATAACTAGGGGCTTCCCTGATAGCTCAGTTGTTAAAGAATCCACCTGCAATGCAGGAGATCCTGATTCAGTTCCTGGGTCGGGAAGATCTGCTAGAGAAGGAATAGGCTACCCACTCCAGTATTATTGGGCTTCCCTTGTGGCTCAGCTAGTAAAGAATCTACCTGCAATGCAGACCTGTGTTCAACCCCTGGGTTGGGAAGATCTGCTGGAGAAGGGAAAGATTACCCACTCCAGTATTCTGGCCTGGAGAATTCCATGGATTGTATAGTCCGTGGGGTCACAAAGAGTTGGACTTGACTGAGTAACTTTCACTTTCAAGTAATAACTTAATAGTTATAAGACCTTTTAGATATCTATCTGTATTTATATAGTATATAACTAATATCATCTCATTTTACCTTATATTTCTTAGAATACTAGCAAGTTCCTATTTCATATGTTTACTTGCAAACCATTATCTGTAATAGCTAGTCATGAAATCCTTCTGTGTTGATCATTGTATTAGTCATCTTTTTGCTGAAACAATGCTGCTTAACAAAGAGCTCCCAAATCTCAGCACTGAACAACAAACATCCAATTTCACTCAAGGATCTGTGGTTCAGGTATGGGTTGGTTAGGCATGGATTCAACTCTGCTCCATGTAGCTCTCATTCCAGGATGCCTACTGAAGAAGCAGTGGCTACCTGGGGAATATTCTTTTAATGGTAGCATACAGGAGTGTAAGAGAACTGGCAGAGACTGTGATGTCTCTTAAAGTCTCTGCTCAGAACAAATACATTGTCCCTTCTGCCATATTTCAATCTTCAATGTAAGTCACATGGCCAAGTCCAGAGTCATGATGCAGGAAATTGCACTCTGCCCACAGAGTGAAGAAGGGGTGAGTATTTTGAAACAAGAATACAGTCTACCAGTTACTGTCAATTTCCACTGTTGTACTGACTTTGGAGAACAATATTCATCAAGATGAAACTTTTATCAGCTGGAGTCTCTGAATGACTCTGATGTCCAGTGTTCCTGCTGACCCAAACTGAACATGTGGAATGAGCAAGAAATACACTTTTGTTGTATTAAGTTACTGAGATTTTGAGATTTTTTTTAAATCAATTATTTATTTATTTGGTTGCACCAGGTCTTAGCTGCAGCACGTGGGCTCCCTAGTGTTGCATGGGCTCCCGTAGTTGCAGCATGGGCTTATTTGCTCCCCAGGATGTGTGATTTAGTTCCCTGATGAAGAATGGAACCTGCATCCCCTGTATTGCAAGGAAAATTCTTAACCACCAGATCTCCAAGGACATTCTAGGGGTTATTTATTACTGCAGAATAACATGGCCTATCCTGACAGAGCTTTTTTTAAGAATTTCATTTTATTTTTTAATTCATTATAAGACAGGCAGAGAGAAGACTATAGATTCCATGGATCATTATGGTAGAAAGTCACACATCTTCCTCCCTGCATATCTCTCTCAATTTTCTAGATTAGAACTCAATCTGGATAGATAATGTTGACAAATTAAACCAGTTATATTATTCTTTCCTGAATGCACTGCCTTTGAACTGGTCAATTGATGGTGCTTCAGGAAATATTTGAGTGGATGATAAGGGACAAAAATAGGAAAGTGTCTGTCTTCATGTGTGTGTACTCAGCTGTGTCCAACTCTTTGCGACCCCATGGACTATAATCTACCAGGCTACTCTGTCCATGGAATTTTCCAGGCAGGAATACTGGATTGGGTTGCCATTTCCTACTTCAGGGGATCTTCCCAACCCAGGGAACTAACCCAAGTCTCCTGTGGGTTCTGCACTGCAGGTGGATTCTTTACCCACTGAGCCTGTCTTCATAATCAGTTCCAAATACTCCAATGTACGTTTACCTTCTATTTATTTAGTTTTTCTATTTCCTTTCCCTTCTGTCTCTCCACCTTGATGGATTGCTTCATGAACTATAAGGCAATAAAATAACCATGTCTAATATATTTTTTGCCATATTCTCTTCTAAAAGTATAATGTGTACTGACTCCTTTCATCCTCACAATAATATAATGAGGTAAGCTCTAGTTATTTGTTTTGTAAGTAAGTAATGTAGGACACAGGGAGGTAAATATTGTTTCAGTATATAAAGCTAAGATTTGAAACTAGCTCCAAAGCATCATGCTTAACCACTCACCATGTACACTAATTTTGATCCCTAACATTCACTAAGATTTAGATATTAGATAGGAGGACAATACATCTGCCACACCTGTCACTTCACTGACCACTGCAGTTGACTCAGCTGAGTCAATAGTTAGTGAATATGGAGAAGGAAATGGCAACCCACTCCAGTATTCTTGCCTGGAAAAGTCCATGGAGAGAGGAGCCTGGCGGGTTGCAGTCCATGAGGTTACATGACTGAGCATGTGTGCATGAGGGTGGAGGGAGATGGGTTGGTAGCAATAAAGTGGTAGAACTGAAAAAAAAAAAGTAGTTAGTGAATAGAAGTCTCCTTTGTCCCTCACAGCTCCATGTCCATCTCTCTAACCTTGGATTTAAAATGTCCAGAAGGGAGGGGATATATGTGTATGTATGGCTGATTCATCTTGCTGTACAGTAGAAACTAACACAACTATAGTTATAAAGCAACTATGCTGCTGCTGCTAAGTCACTTCAGTCGTGTCCGACTCTGTGCAACCCCATAGATGATAGCCCACCAGGTTCCCCCGTCCCTGGGATTCTCCAGGCAAGAATACTGGAGTGGGTTGCCGTTTCCTTCTCCAAAGCAACTATACTCCAATAAAATTTAATTTTTAAAAACTGTCCTTCTCAGACAGGAATCATTCTGCAGGCAAGGACAGAGTGTCTATGACAAAGACAACCACAAATTCTTTCCTTCTTCTTCCACTGAGAGATGGAATCTAATTCCTCTTGCTTTTTTTTTTTTTAATCTTAGGCCTAACTGACTATAGAATATAATATAAAAGATGTTGGAGGCCTTCTGGGGCTAATTCAAAAAAAGCCTTGCAGCTTCATACTAGACTCTTGAAGACACTTACTTTTGAAGCCCTGAGCTGCCAGATAAGAAACTCCCATGGTAGAGAAACCATGTGGAGAAGGCCTGAGACTACATAAAGAGACAGAGAGAGGGGCCTAGTTGAGCCCACCATCTAGAAGTTCCCATCGAGCTGTCTGGCATGTGAGCAAAGCAGTCTTGAACCTTCCAGATCAGTTCAGCCACCAGTTGGACATAATCGAGCAGCTCCAGCTGTGGTTATACAGAACAGATTTACCCTGCCGAGTCATGCTAGAACTAATGATCCCTAAAAGCATGAGATGGGGCTTCCCTGGTGGCACTAGTGGTAAAGAACTCAACTGCCAGTGCAAGAGACACAAGACAGAGGGTTCGATCCCTAGGTCGGGAAGATCCCCTGGAGTAGGAAAAGGCAACCCACTCCACTATTCTTGCCTGGAGAATCTCATGGACAGAGGAGCCTGGAGGGCTATGGTCCATAGAGTCACAGAGCTGGACATAATCAAAGTGACTCAACATGCACACACACAAAACCCTAAGATATAGTGAAGTGTTTTTTGTTGAGCCATAAGTTTTGGAGTAGTTTCCTAAGTAACATTAGACAGTGGTACCATATTTGGCCCCTTTAAGTGGGGTGTAACTGTGCTGCTGCTGCTGCTGCTGCTAAGTCACTTCAGTTGTGTCCGATGCTGTGTGACCCCATAGACAGTGGCCCACCAGGATCCTCTGTCCCTGGGATTCTCTAGGCAAGAACACTGGAATGGGCTTCCATTTCCTTCTCCGGGCATAGCTCTAACAAACACTTAAAACCAGTGGCAGTATCTTTGGGACTTGGATGCCACAGAATCTGTAAAGACCTCCTAAGGAAGCTGGAAGGACACTGAGGAGACTGCTGAAGACTCTGTGAAGGACAGTGAAGAAAATATTATTGGAGATTGAAACAGAATAACGTATGTTATGTACTGGCAGAAATTTAGCAACACCATTACCCATGGGAATATGGAAAATAGAAAATGTTACCTAATGAATGGGAAGATCTGGCAGAGGAAATTTTTAGGCAGAATTGCAAAGATACTAACTGGTTGCTTTTAATCACATGTGATAAAATATGGATAGAAAAAGATGAGCTTTAAAAAAAAGAAGAACCATTCAGTTTTTAAGCTGAATTTACACGAAATATAGTCAGGGTTTGCTAGTCAAAAGTCAAACTGCTTTCATCTTCATTTTCTCCAGACAGCAAAAGTTTTCAAAATAGGAAGCAGTTTCCAGGCAAAAGAAAAAACAAAAAATCAAATCCAGGATTTAAGTATTAGACATACGACATGGTTAAGACCTCAAGAAGATTTAAGGTAGCGCCTCATACACCATTTCAGTCAAACAAAAAGACCTGTATGAAGCTTAAGCATGTGTCTTTCCACTAGACAAAAGAGCTTCTAAAATGTTTAGAGCCCATTATCCTATAGGATAATTACCATTATCCTATAGCACATTATCCTATAGTGATATTGTACAGGAGGCAGTGATCAGAAATGCAAAAAGGCAAAATGATTGTCTGAGGAGGCCTTCCAAGTAGCTGAGAAAAGAAGAGAAGTGAAAGGTAAAGGAGGAAAGGAAAGATATACCCATCTGAATGCAGAGTTCCAAAGAATAGCAAGGAGAGATAAGAAAGCCTTTTTCAGTGATAAATGCAAAGAAATAGAGGGAAACAATAGAATGGGAAAGACTAGAGATCTCTTCAAGAAAATTAGAGATACCAAGGGAACATTTCATGCAAAGATGGGAGCAATAAAGGACAGAAATGGTATGGAACTAACCATAGAAGCAGAATATATTAATAAGAGTGGCAAAAATACACAGAAGAATTATACAAAAAAATATCTTAGTGACCCAGATAACCATAATGGTGTGATCACTCACCTAGAGCCAGATAACCTGGAATGCGAAGTCAAATAGGCCTTAGGAAGCATCACTGCAAACAAAACTAGTGGAGGTAATGGGAATTCTAGTTGAGCTATTTCAAATCCTAAAAGATGATGCTGTCAAAGTGCTGCACTCAATATGCCAGCAGATTTGGAAAACTCAGCAGTGGCCACAGGACTGGAAAAAGTCAGTTTTCATTCCAATCCCAAAGAAAGACAATGACAAAGAATGTTCAAACTACTGCACAACTGCATTCATCTCATATGCTAGCACAGTAATGCTCAGAATTCTCCTTGTTGAAGCAAGGCTTCAACAGTACGTGAACCGAGAACCTCCAGATGTTCAAGCTAGATTTAGAAAAGGCAGAGGAGCCAGATATCAAATTGCCAATATCTGCTGAATCACAGAAAAAGTAAGAGAATTCCAGAAAAACATCTACTTCTGTTTCATTGACTATGCCAAAACCTTTGACTGTGGATCACAACAAGCTGTGGAAAATTCTTCAAGAGATGGAAATGCCAGACCACCTTACTTGCCTCCTGAGAAATCTGTATGCAGGTCAAAAAGCAACAGTTAGAACCAGACATGGAACAATGGACCATGCCCAAATTGGGAAAGGAGTACGTCAAGACAGTATATTGTCACCCTGCTTATTTAACATATGCAGAGTACATTATGAGAAATGCCAGGCTGGATGAAGCACAAACTGGAATCAAGATTGCTGGAAGAAATATCAATAATCTCAGATATGCAAATGACACCACCCTTATGGCAGAAAGAGAAAAGGAACCAAAGAGTCTCTTGATAAAAGTGAAAGAGGAGAGTGAAAAAACTGGTTTAAAACTCAACATTCAAAAAACGATGATCATGGCATCCAGTCCCATCACTTCATGGCAAATAGATGGGGAAATAATGAAAACAGTGAGAGAATTTATTTTCTTGGGCTCCAAAATCACTGCAGATGGTGACTGCAGCCATGAAATTAAAAGATGCTTGTTCCCTGGAAGAAAAGCTATGACAAACCTAGCTAGCATATTAAAAAGCAGAGACATTACTTTGCCAACAAAGGTCTGTCTAGTCGAAGCTATGTTTTTTCCAGTAGTCGTGTATGAATGTGAGAGTTGGACCATAAAGAAAGCTGAGTGCTGAAGAATTAATGCTTTTGAACGATGGTGTTGGAGAGGACTCCTAAGGGTCCCTCAGACTGCAAGGAGATCATACCAGTCATCCTAAAGGAAATCATTCCTGAATATTCATTGCAAGGACTGATGCTGAAACTCCAATTCCACCTGACATGAAGAAGTGGCTCATTATAAAAGACCCTGATGCTGAGAAAGATTGAAGGCAGGAGAAGGGGACAACAGAGAATGAGACGGTTGGGTGGCATCACCGACTCAAAGGACATGAGTTTGAGCAAGCTCTGGGAGTTGGTGATGGACAGGGAAGCCTGGTGTGCTGCAGTCCATGTGGTCTCAAAGAGTCAGACCCGACTGAGCGGCTGAACTGTCACTGATACTGATCCTATAGCAGCCTCTCAGGCAGCCCAAAGAAGAGAAGACTGTTTCAGAATAAAAAGCAGTATGTCTTTTGTCTAGAAGAGTTAATTTTAAATTAATACAAAAGATGACTTCAAAGTTTTTAAGCCAATTGTACCAGCATGTACTGAAAGGGATTAAGACAATACAGCAGGAAAAGATACCTCTGGACCTTCAACTGGCTGCTGAGAGGAAGCAGGCTAAGATACCCAACTGCATAAAATGGGCCAGAGTGGACACCCTTGTCTTGTTCCTGATCTTAGAGGAAACGCTTTTAGTTTTTCACCACTGAGTATGATGTTAACTCTAAGTTTGTCATATATGGCCTTTATTATGTTGAGGTATGTTCCCTCCAGGGAGAAGAAAATGGCAACCCACTCCAGTACTCTTGCCTGGAGAATCCTGTGGACAGAGGAGCCTGGAGGACTGCTGTGCATGGGGTCACACAGAGTCGGACATGACTGAAGCGACTCAGCATGCATGCATGCATTGGAGAAGAAAATGGTAACCCACTCCAGTATTCTTGCCTGGAGAATCCCAGGGACAGAGGAGCTTGGTGGGCTGCCATTTATGGGGTCACACCGAGTCGGACATGACTGAAGTGACTGAGCAGCAGCAGCAGCTTGTTCCCTCTATGTTTACTTTCTAGAGCATTTTTATAAAAATGGGGAAAGAATTTGAAAATAGATACAAGAATACATATAACTGAATCACTTTGTAGAACACGTAAAGCTAATGCAACACTGTTAATCAACTGTACTCCAATACAAAATAAAAAGGTTTTAAAAAATAAGAAAAAAGTACTCAACTGCAGAAAAAAAGGACTGTTTCTTATGAAAAAGGAAGAATGACTCAAAGAGCAGAACCAAAAGCCCAGAGGACACCAAGAAATCTTCAGATCAAGAGGAACCAGACTCAAGGAGCTGTAACCCACAAGCCTCTTCTTCACCTGAACTTGACTTAGATGGAGAGACTCTGGACTTCCAAATCAACACAGGAAAAGTTATGAAACTTGTGGGGACTTTGGGATGAAGTGAGCAATGCGTGTAGTAATGCTTATGGTCAAAAGGTGGAAGAATATGGTCAATTAAAGATGGTTGAAAATTCTTCACTACTTCCTTTGAGAGATAGGGTCTAATTCTCCTACCTTTGAATCTGGATTGAGTTTAGTGACTTTCTTGACCCATAAAATGTGGTGTGAGGTCATAAATGCTGAGGTTGCATCAGCTTCTACCTGCGTGCTAAGTCGCTTCAGTCGTATCCGACTCTTTTCGACCCTGTGGACCACTAGGTCCCTCGGTCCACAGGATTCTCCAGGCAAGAATACTGGAGTGGGTTGCTGTTTCCTTCTCCAGGGGATCTTCCCAATCCAGGGATCACATCTTGCTCTCTTACATCTCCTGCATTGGCAGGTGGGTTCCTTACCCCTAGCGCCACCTGGGAAGCCCTTGATATTCTGAGTTGCCATGAAAGAAGTGTGATTACTTTTCTGGAGAGACACTGAGGACAGGCCCTGAGACTTCTTGTGAAATATTACCCAGCAGTCTGCATGCAGGCACTAGGTCTTATGTGGATTCTATGCCAGATGTGAGTGTAGTTGCTTTGGTAACTCCAGAGCAGCCTTCAGCTGAATACTACTGAGAAACCCAGTGAATACCACATGACGCAGACAAATTGCTCACCTGAGACCTGTCCAAATTCCTGACCCACAAAATGACAAGATATAATAAAATAGTGTTGAGCCACTGTTTTGAAGTACATCATTATGCAGAAATAGACAACTGGAAGAATGCCTTAAAATGTACACAGTAATTCTGATACATTATCTCATTCATTCATTCAAAAATACTTGCTGAGGACTGTTACGTGTCAGGCAAAATTATTATATTAATACATATTAGAGACAGAGAAGTTAAAAAAATAACCAGCAAAGACCCTGTTTTCATGGAGTTTACAGTCTACTGGGATAGGCAGACAATAAGCAAATAACTACAACATGCCAGATGGCGACAAGTGCAAGGAAAAGAAACCAAGCAGTGTTAAGAGAACATGCTTATAAAGCAACACTCTTTTATAAGTGAGGAAATGAAGCCTTAAAGAAACTTGAATGATGGGCCAGTAAGAGAAACAGGTTCCCAGGTATAATAAAGTTGGAGCTTTATGTGGTGAAAACTGTCCAACAGAGTTCATAAATGCAAATCTGTTATCTGCATTATTAGTGCAACAGGGGAAGCTAATTGGCAGAATTGAGACTTGGATGGATGTGCCTGGTTCCCTGGGCCATGCAAGTAACCTGGAGAGAAAAGGTTATGAGTACATGAATTGAAGGATCTGCCCTCCAGTAGCGGGAATGGGGCAGAGGCTGGAGGAGATGTGTGATCCAGGACCATACACAGGAAGCAAAGTGGCAGCTGTGCCTCAGAGAAACAGAGAGTAGAACCAGGAGCAGTTTATGAGAGATTGGGAGACACCCCTTGAGATAAGTAGAAATAATTTGTGATGGGGAAGGGGCTTTTTAAAAATATTTCATTTCCAAAAAATAAATAAATAAATAAAAATATTTCCTTTCCTAAATGAAAAAGTGAGAGTTCAAAGGCAGCTAAGCTCATGACACCAAATAAATGTATTTAGTTAATAAAACTCAGGGACAATTTGGTTGCCTTAGTTCATGCAGTTCAACATTAGTTCAGGGCCTACAAAAGCATGTGCTAGGCTTTGTACTTCATGTTTAAAATCTAGTGTAGGACTACTGGGCATATTCCCAGAAAAAAAGACATGTGCATCCCAATGTTCATAGTAGCACTATTTACAATAACCACGACATGGAAGCAACCTAAAAGTCCATCAACAGATGAATGGATAAAGAAGATATGATACATCTATACAATGGAATATCACTCAACCGTAAAAAAGAACAAACTGGGTTATTTGTAGAGATGTGGATGGACCTAAAGAGTGTCATATACAGTGAAGTAAGTCAGAAAGAGAAAAACAAATATCATATATTAATGCATATATGTGGAATTTAGAAAAATGGTATGTGTGCTCAGTCATGTCTGACTCTTTGCAACCTCATGGACTATAACCCACCAGGCTCCTCTGTTCATGGACTTTTCCAGGCAAGAATACTGGAGTGATTGCCATTTCCTACTCCAAGGGATCTTCCCAACCCAGAGATCGAACCCTGATCTCCTGCATTAGAGGCAGATTCTTTACCCACTGAGCCATTGTTATAGATGACCCTATTTGCAAAGCAAAAATAGAGACACAGATGTAGAGAACAAATATATAGATAGCAAGGGAGGAAGCTGGGGGTGGGGGTGGTGGGAGGAACTGGGAGACGGGTTGACACATATACATTATTGATCATACGTATAAAATAGATTACTAATGCAAACATACTGTAAAGTACAGGGAACTCTACTAAATGCACCGTGGTGACCTGAATAGGAAGGAAGCCCAAAAGGGAGGGGATATATGTACACACACATAGCCGATTCACTTTGCTTTACAGTATAAACCAACACAACATTGTAAAGTAACTATAGTCCAATAAAAATTAATTTAAAAAATCTAGTGTGGAAAGTGAGGCAGGCACTCATCATATCACAATATAAATCAAATTGTGTAAGTGCTATGATAAAGGTACAAAGAAGAACACAAAAGAGTGACTGACTAATTAAATCTGATTAGAGAAAGTTTCATGAAAAACGTAGTGCCTGAGTAGGGTCCTGAAGGATGCTAATAATAAAAAGCTGTGTCATATGCTAGGATTACAAAAGGCAGTACTTTTACTTAAAAAGTCTAAAGTTTGACTGGTAGAAGGAGAAATGTCCCCAGTCTCCTCTGAATGACTGCCTAGTGAAAGTGAAAGTGAAAGTGGCTCAGTCGTGTCTGACTCTTTGTGACCCCATGGGCCATACAGTCCACGGAATTCTGGAGTGGGTAGAATACTGGAGTGGGTAGCCTTTCCCTTCTCCAGGGGATCTTCCCAACTCAGGGATTGAACCCAGGTCTCCCACATTGCAGGTGGATTCTTTACCAGCTGAGCCATAACAGAAGCTCAAGAATGATTGCCTAGGGTCCCACACATTTGGAAGAGCTGTGCAGTGGTGCTGACATCACTGGCTAAGGCAGATTTGGGTTCTGATCAGCCCCATCAATTTCCAGTTTTGTGATGTTGACAAGTTACTTAAACTGTGTGCTTTAATTTCCTCATTTGTAGACTAAGGTTAATGATGATATGACTACCTAGTAGGGTAATAGTGAGAACAAAATGAAATAACACATGAAAAGTGTATAATTCATTGTACAGCACATTTTAAGCATTCAATAAATCGTAGCTATTCTTTTATTAATGTTTGCATACCAGGCAGGATTCCAACCCTGTATAGAAGTTGTGAATTTTAGTTTCAGTTCTTACTCCAAACTGGTCTCTAGGGCTAGGCCAGTGACCCACATTCTCCACTTCTCAGCTCTCTGATTCATCATATGAGACCAAGACACTGGCAAGGAAGTTGAAAGGCCTGATTCCCTTACTTCCTGGTTGGACTTCTAGGGCAAAAGTGGTTATTTACTCTGTCTTACATTCCTCCCTTTATCTCAAACCTTCTTCCCGTGTCTTGAGGACTCCATGGGGGTGTGTGTGTTTATTCACACTTCATTAGTTAGCCTTGTCTGTCAGCTGTAGCAAAAACCTCAAGGAAAGAAAGTATGACCAAGCCTTCAGACAGCTGGTGGTAATTTAATTATACAATCCCCCTTACCCTTTCAACACCCACTATTTATGTGTATCCAATGTTGGAGGAGGGGGAATTATGCAAGATAGGTGGTACATAAATTTCTAGGAAAAGGGGGGTTGGAACACTGAAGAAAGACTTGTACGAATTAACTGGATACTTTGCTTTGCTTTGAACACAGATATTGGGCCTTAAAAATGGAAGGGACTGATGTGAGAGTTAATAAATTTCTGGAACCAGAAACAATACAGGAATAAATTAAACAAATAGTTTTCAAGGCATTCATGACAACTGCACCATCACTAAAACCTGAGTATTTACCAGGATGGAACAAGTGACTCCAGTCCAAGGCCAAGGAGCATGTATCAGGCAACCTAGGCCGCTTAAAAAATCCATGGAGGTTATAACTGAAGGCAGTGATGATTCTGCTTTAGAGCTCAGATTGAATTCTGAATTAGAAAGCATATTGCTAAGGACAAAGCAGCCAAACAGCTATGGTCTTTGTTTCTTGTATCATGCCATCTGCTAGCCTGTCCCCCAACTGACCAAGGTGGATTTCTCTGGCTTTAAAATTCTGGCAGACACTAACAATCCCATTACATATATAACAAACATATATGTTATGTTTCACACACACATACACATATATTTTCATATATGTGTATACATATTTATCTACAACATTAATCAGCTTTTAAAACTTTCTATTTTGAGAAAATTAAAAAAAATTTAAACATGTGGCATATCAGTCATGTCCAACTCTTTGCAACCTTATGGACTGTAGCCTGTTCCTCTATCCATGGAATTCTTCAGGCAAGAATACTGGAGTGGGTTGCCATGCCTCCTCCAGGGGATCTTGACAACCCAAGAATCAAACCCATGCCTCCTCGGTCTCCCAGATTGCAGGCGGATACTTTACCCACTGAGCCACCTGGGAAGCCTATGTTTCATGTTGGTACTACAACTAAGTATTAGTATTAGTAGCTCAGTCATGTCCAACTCTTTGCGACCCTATAGCCTGCCAGGCTCCTCTATCCATGGAATTCTCCAAGCAAGAATACTGGAGTGGGTAGCCATTCCCTTCTCCAGGGGACAGATTCTTTACTGTCTGAACCACCAAGGAAGCCCTGTTATGTGTCATATATATGTATATATACATATTCATATATGGGTATAAATATTTATCTACAACATGAATCAGTTTTTAAAACTTTTCATTTTGAGAAAAATTTTTTTAAATTTAAACATATGGCAAAGTTGCAAAAACAGCACAATGAAGTGATACAAATCCTTCACTAGAGTCACCAATTGTTAACATTTTATCATATTTGTTTCTCTCTCTCCCTGCAACATAGTTACTGATGAGACATATGGAAAATGCAGACTCTTCACCCCTAAATATTTCAGTGTGTATCTCTTGTTGCTGCTGTTTAGTTACTCAATCCTGTTTCACCTCTGTGACCCCATGGACTGTAGCCCACCAGGCCCCTCTGTCCATGGGATTTCCCAGGCAAGAATACTGGAGTGGGTTTCCATTTCCATTTCCAGGGGATCTTCTTGACGCAGGCATTGAACCTGTGTCTCCTGCTTGGCAGGCGGATTCTTTTGCCACTGAGCCATCTGGGAAGTCATGTATATCCTAAGAATAACTAAACTTATTATTGCTGATATTATGTAAAAGAATATTCCACCTCTCCCAGGTTAACTTTCGTCACTATTAAACAGAATTCTGATTGACATATTTGCCTTGAGTTATTTAATTAAAATCAGGAGCTCTCCCTGATTAGCTATTTGGTTCAAATTTGCACAACCAAGAGGACTCATCAAAACATCACTCCCAGGACAAAGGCAAAATATACAACAAAGACAAATTCCCTCTTCTACACTTAGAACCACAGGAAGTCAATTTCTTAGCAGTTTAGACCAGCTGTCTGTCCTTTCTTCCAGCTGGCAATGGTTCAGAAATATTGAGATAAAGCCTCAGAAAGCCTCATACAATCAAGAAAAAAATTTTGAATGAGAAAAATCCCTCATTTGTGTATGCACTTTTGTTTTAATTTTCATCTTAGCATATAAGAAGCCAACTTACTGAGCTGTGGAGCTCAACATCAAACATCTGGCAATCCTAGACAAAAAATGAGCATAGCTCCACAGTCCTTCATCCTTACAAAGTTCAAATGAGTACAGTGGCTGTAAAAGTTAATCCCATTCTAGGAAATAAAAGCAAAACTAAACAGGTGGGACCCACTTAAACCCATAAGCTTTTGCACAGCAAAGGAAACAATGAAAATGAAAAGACAACCCACAGACTGGGAGAAAACGTTTGCAAATGATGTGACCAGCAAGGGATTAATCTCCACAATTTACAAACAGCTCATGACACTTAACAGCCTCAAAACAAACAGCCCAATCAAAAAGTGGGCAGAAGATCAAAATAGACATTTCTCCAAAGAAGACATACAGATGGCCACTAGGCACATGAAAAGATGCCCAACACCACAAATTATTAGAGAAAAGTAAATCAAAACTACAATGATATATCACACCTGCCAAATGGCTATCATCCAAAAAATTCACAAATAATAAATGCTGGAGAGAGTGTGGAGAGAAGGGAACCCTCCTACACTGTTGGTGGGAATGTAAATTGGTATGGCCACTATGGAGAACAGTATGCTGGTTTCTTAAAAAACTAAAAACAGAGCTACCATATGACCCTGCAATCCCATTCCTGTGCATATATCCAGAGAAAAGCATGATCTGAAAGGATCCATGCACCCCAATGTTCATTGCAGCATTGCTTACAATACCGAGAAGCAACCTAAATGTCCATTGACAGAGGAATGGATAAAGAAGATGTGGTACACATATACAGTGGAATATTATTCAGTCATTAGAAAGAATGAAATAAAACCATTTTTTGCAACACGAATGGGCCTAGACAGTGTCATACTGAGTGAAGTATGTCAGAGAGAAGAAGAAATATTGTATGACATCCCTCATATGTGGACTCTAAAAAGAAATAATACAAATGAACTTACTTACAAAACAGAAACAGATGCACAGACGTACAGAAGGAACTTATGGTTGGGGGTGTGAGGACTAGGGAAAGAGACAGTTTGGGAGTTTGGAATGGACACACACACACTGCTATGTTTAAAATGGAGGACCAACAGGAACCTACGGTACAGCACATGGAACTCTGCTTAATGTCATGTGGCAGCCTGGATGGGAGGGGAGCTTGAGGGGGAATGGATACGCGTATATGTATAGCTGGGTCCCTTTGCTTGTCACCTGAAACTATCACAACACTGTTTGTTAAATGGCTGTACTGCAATACAACATTTTTTTAAAAGTTAATTGCATTCTAGACCATATCAGTTTAGTAAAACAAGAAGCACACTCAATACTAACCACTATTATTCCTTTCAATGAAAATAATCTTTAAATAACAAAAGTATTTCCCATTTTTTAGGCTAGGTCTATGATATACCCATAGGTATAGAAGTACTGTGTGTTAGTCACTCAGTTGTGTCCGAGTCTTTGTGACCCCATGGACTGTAGCACACTCCTGTCCTTGCAATTCTCCAGGCAAGAATACTGGAGTAGGCAGCCATTCTTTTCACCAGAAGATCTTCCCAACCCAGGGACTGAAGCTGGGTCTCCTATGTTGCAGGCATATTCTTTACAATCTGAGCCCCTAGGGAAGCAAAGATCACACAAAGTCCTTCTAGCTGCATATGAACCAGTGACCTAAACTGCTAGCTGACTCTAAATCAAAAGTTGTGATACAAAGAAAATAATTATTGTATCCTCTATTTGTTGGCTTTATTGTATTCTCAAGACTTAGGGGAAGGGAAATATCAAGGCCAGAAGGTCCTGGTGCTGATGGACTGATTAACTGGTTCAAGCTTTTGATTTAAAACTGTGAAGGTAAAAAATAAATAAAACTGTGAAGGTGTTCAGGGCTGGACTTAAGAGGAGGGGAGGGGTACTCACCTGTGGTGCAAATTTTAGAAGATGACCAGAGCTCAGCAATCAGGACAAATGCAATATTTAAGGACAATATTTTAAAAAATAAAATTATCACAAAAAATCCATAATGAATAAGATGTCAAAATCTTAAATAAAGACAGGATCAACTCCCTCATTTGCATGATCCTGGGAGTGAGTGCTTCACTTGCTTCCCTGTGGTTCATCCCAGATGGTGTGACAACAGCTAAACTTATATTCTCTAGTGCTGGGTTCTGCTGACCCTGTTGGCAGTATCTCTTTGTGCATTAATGAACTGCCAGACATCAGGTGGGACCTCTAAGACACCACAAGGCAAAAGCAATTATCTGAGCCAAGGCCAGCTCTTGCAACCACCTTGCCAAATAGTTTCAAGGCTCAACAGAACGTTTCTGGGTTTTATAGGGCATCAGGGAAATGGTAGAACAGATGAGAAAGGGAGATGTTGGAAGAGGGGAAAAACAAAAAAAGTTTGTCTCATGAGTTGCTGCTAATGTAACCAGAATGGAATTTTCAAGAAACTATGTTTTTAGAAAATCCTGAGCCCCAGGTCTCAGTTTGAGGTACCTGCCCACTCAACTCAAAAGCCAAACCTGCCTCACCTTGTCTTCCTGTCACATGAAGTGCTGTTGGCTCTGGAAATCAAAGTAGCCATGTGACATCCTCAGAAAGGCTATAGTGAATTCCAGCTGCGTAGGACACTTCATCAAACTCTGGAAGATAGTGAAGGACACGGAAGACCGGCGTTGTGCATTCCATTCGATTACAAAGGCTCGGACACAACTTGGTGATTCAGCAACTCCTCTGGCAAGAGCGGCTCACCCGTGAGTACCAGACCTGATGGAGGGACAGTGCAAATCACCTACAGGTGCCCCCTGCTGGCAGAACCTATCTTACAGAATCAGCCTTACAATGTATTAATACCTTGTGGGCCTTCAGCTGGGACATAAACGGTCCAGGCATTCACAGTCACCAACATTCCCCTGTGTGAGATATCACACCTGACCTGCTTCAAAATTGATGTTTCCTTCTAGGCCTTCTGTAGGCACCAGGCATGTGCTTGCCTCGCTCTGAAACTTAGCCTGGAGAAGTGAACTCTTTGTCAGGTTCTCAACAGTCCCTTCGCCTAGGGCCAGACTCTGTGTCTGGCTTTCTTCTAGGGAAGGCAGAGACAGAGCCAGTCACTGCCAGCAATATCTTCCAGCGGTGCTGGGAGAGCTGACTGAGTGAGCCAAGTCTGAGGTTTTTCTTGTTCTGAGGATACAGTCAAAAATCTTTAACATGACATACATAGCTTGGCATAGTGTTCAGCCTCAGCTCTGGCGACACTTCTCCTTGATTTTTTTGTGCTTCATTTGCAACAGTCTCATTCCAGAAGGAAGGAAGGGAAGGTATATACCTTGTTGTTCCTCTAATTTCCAGGAGTTCAGGTAACAGATGCAGCCTGTGGTAGGCAATCTCCAAGAGGGCCCCTGATAATCTTTGGTAATCACACTCTTGGTATTAGAAAGAGATTTCTTATAAATGTTTGGCTCACATTATTACAGAGGCTGAGAAATCCCAGTATCTGCTGTCTGGAAGCTGGAAACCCAAGAAACCTGGTGGCGGTGTTCTGAGACCTAGTGGGCCCACTGTGTAAGTCCCAGTCCTACGGACTCTGCTCAGTAGTCAGCAGAGACAGACAGAGTAAATTCTCCCTTCCTCCATATTTTTGTTCTGTTTAGGTCCTCAGTGGATGGGATGGTGCCCAACTACATTGTGGGGGAGGTAACCTGCTTTACTCAGCCAACAGATTTCAAATACCGATTATGTCCAAAAACACCCTCACAGACTCACCCACAAATTATGTTTATCCCAGCATCTGGGCACCTTGTGATCCAGTCAAGTTGACACATAAAATTAACCATCACAGATCCTAAGTTTTGGAGTAGTTTTCTATGCATCAATAGGTAACTGATACACATAGTCCTGAACCTTCCCTCAATCCTAGGTCATGCTGCAGAGTTATAGATCCTGTCCTTTCATTCACAAAGAAGCTATTATTCTTCTTACAGTAAGAAAGGACAAAGAATTAAGAGCCCTTACTTAAGGCTGTACAACTGGAAAGGAGATTTATGGTGAAAATGAAGGAAATGATAAGTAGTTCTTTTGTAGGATCATACATTTTGTGTATTCTATAGAATACACTATCTAAGCAGACTCTTTTTCTTTCAGAAGATATGTGAAATTCATGAAAACTCTTCTTATTGAGACAACAATAAGTCTATGCATTTTATATTCAATATTTAGTTAGTGATTTCAAAGTCAAGATTTACACAGCAGTGAGGCAAAAAAGTGTGGATTGGAATGTTATGGAGACTAAAAGGATGCCAAAATATGGTACTGCTTCTGTTTGTACACTGAGGTCACTTGTTCATGTTAGCATTTCTGTTATTGGCTCTACTTTCTCTGAGCAAATGTTGTATGATTAAATGTGGGTGTGCATGAGCACATACACAGTGGACAAAAGCCCCCCATTATGTGAACACATGTGCCCACTGTTCTGGGCAGTGAGCCCAGTTTGCTCTTTGTTATTTGCACAGTGTCCCAGATTCTCTTTTGAAATGTGCGATTCACCCAATTTTATTAACCTGAATATGAAGCTATCTGATGCTTTTCGATACACTCTCGCTCATGTCTAGGTATACCCTTTTGTTGTAAACAGGTCATTCGTTTCTCTGTGTTGACCTGCAGGCATTTTGCCATTTGAACTGAAAGCAAATCCTTGCAAGGTCAGAGTTTAGTAATGCAGGTTATTATTTTAAAACAGATGACACTTCACACTTGTTATGCTAATTTGGAGATGGAACCATGTTTGTCTAAGCTCTACCAAAGGCTTTTTGTTGCTTTTGTTTGCTTTGATTTTTTTTTTTTTAAGGAAAAGCGGTTCAAGAATCATTAAAAGGAAAGAGATTTTAAAGCATATAAAATGAACAAAAATAATGACTCTGAGGCACATGAAACAAAAATTTAGCACTTGCCAATTGAGCACCACTGCCACCATTTTAAACTGTGTGGTCTTGTCAAAATATTTAACCTTTCTTAAAAAAAAGCAGGGATGATAATAGCATCTTTCTCACAGAATTGTAGTGAGGATTAAATGAGATTATGCTTATACGTGGTTTTAAGATATATATAATGCTGGTATGTAGCCAGTACTCAACAAACATTATTAATAACAAAATTATACATGTAGTAATGATAACAATGCCAATGCCAATGCCATAGATATCAGTGATCAAACATCTAAATCACAGAACACTGTGTGGAACCTGTTTGAGATCCAGTACAAATCCCCTATACTCATGAGGCTGCTCTGGCAAACAAGTCTGAGAGCAAGTAACTAGAAGAGGCTGTGGTACCCTGAGGCAACCATTTCCTTGCCTGCTACATCTTCCCACCAAGAACTGGTCAACATATACAACCCTCTGGGATAGGATTTTTTAATATTATACAAGGTCTTCTTCTCTTTATTTTCTTGGGCTCCAAAATCACTGCAGACGGTGACTGCAGCCATGAAATTAAAAGACACTTGCTCCTTGGAAGAAAAGCTATGACAAACCTAGACAACATACTAAAAAGCTGAGACATTGTTTTGCTGACAAAGGTCTGTCTAGTCAATGTTATGGTTTTTCCAGTAGTCATGTATGGACATGAGAGTTGGACTTTAAAGAATGCTGAGCACCAAAGAATTGATGCTTTTGAACTGTTGTGTTGGAGAAGATTCTTGAGAGTGTCTTAGAATGCAAGGAGATCAAACCAGTCAATCCTAATGGAAATCAATCCTGAATATTTATGAAGCATCATGGAGGACTGATGCTGAAGCTGAAACTCCAATACTCTGGCCACCTGATGTAAAGAGCTGACTCATTACAAAAGACCCTGATGCTGGGAAAGACTGAAGACAGGAGGAGAAGGGGACAACAGAGGATGAGATAGTTGGATGGCATAACCAAATCAATGGACATGAGTTTGAGCAAGCTCCGGGAGATGGTGATAGAAGGGGGAGCCTGGCATGCTGCAGTCCATGGGGTAGCAAAGAGTTGGACACAACTGAGCAACTGAACAACAACAAAGAGTCTTCCCCGTGGGCATGACCACCATCCTTTTGTCCCCCCACCTAACCACCACCACCCTCATGCTGATAGGGGATAAAACTTCAACTGAAGTTAAGCAAAAACCTCAACCAGAGGTTTCAAATACAGCTTAATTCAGAGACTCCAATAAGGGATTTTCCCTCCCCTCCTCTCAATTGTTTTCTGTGCTAACTTTCTTCTCAGCATCTGAAAAGTTTAGCAAGTTGTCTACCAGCAGTCCCAGGCCTACATTCTTCTTCAAGTTTCATCATCAGAAAGGCTGCCACTTTCAGGAGGCTCCTGAAGAACCCTGTCTGGATTAACTTGAGTCAAAGCCCATCCCCAAACTAATTCCCGAGACTATGGAGAATAAATTACTCTTTTTTAAAAGCTGACATTAAAATTTTTTTCTATTTAAAGACTTAATTTTTAGAGCAATTTTAGATTTAAATTACTCTTTTTTGAAAGGCATGTAATACCTCACTTCTAAACTTCATTCTTTTCATCCAGTATACCAACAAATCCTGTTGGCTCTACCTCCAAAACATACTCTGAATTTGTTCACTTCTTATCAGCTCCACTGCTGCTGCCATGACTTAAATCACCATTTTCTTATATCTGTTCATTTACTAGGATAGTTTTCAGAGCTCCCTTCCTGCTTCTACCGTTAGAAGCACTCTTTCACTCCTAAAGTCTGTATTGCAATAGCAGAGTGATATTTTAAAACATTTTCCAGATCATATAATGCTCCTGCTTCCTGGTTTCCCAATGTCCTTAGAATAAAATCAACTTCCTATTATGGCCTACACGGTCTCATGTACCTAACCCAGCCCACTTCATCTCCCTTATCTTTTTGCCACTCTCCTTTTTGTTTAGCATGTTCCAGCTGCCCTGGTCTTCTTTGTGTTGCTCAAGCGTAACAAGCTTATTTCTACCTTAGGAGTTTTACAATTGCAGTTCTCCCATTGTCTGCCTCTTGGAGCTTCTCTGGTGGCTCAGTGATAAAGAATCTGCCCGCCAAGTTTGATCTCTGGGTTGGGGAGATCCTCTAGAGAAGGAAATGGTGACTCCGGTGTTCTTGCCTGAAAAAGCCCAGGGAAAGAGGAGCCTGGTGGGTTACG
The DNA here is from genome assembly GCF_963930625.1 of Muntiacus reevesi. Classification (NCBI taxonomy): domain Eukaryota; kingdom Metazoa; phylum Chordata; class Mammalia; order Artiodactyla; family Cervidae; genus Muntiacus; species Muntiacus reevesi. The sequence continues at coordinate 85,516,048 of NC_089249.1, forward strand.
GTCCAGGGATCACAAAGAGTCGGACACAAGTTAGCAACCAAACAACAACATCTGCCTCAGTTCCTTTCTAACCACTGGCTTAAGTTTATTTTTCTTTTAAGTCTTATTAGTATGAGAAATCACTTTATTTGTATATTTACTTGTTTACTGTCTATCTCCTCACCAGTCCTGATACAGTTTCATTAAACTTAAGCTTGTGAGGGTAGAGCCTTTAACAGATAATCTTATTCTTCATTCTATTCTAGCATCTAGAATTATGCCTGACATTGAATATATAATTTTTTAAAAGATGAATGAACTAAATTTGGCTAAATTTAATTTCTAAAAAGACAGTACAGAAAGGGGAGACCTAGAGAATCAACAGAACAGTTAAAAAAAAAAACAACAACAGGTTCAGAAAGGACAGAAGTAGGGAAGCAGTAAGAACCCAGGTAACAAGAAGAAACCAATTGGTCCCAACCATTTTTTCCACTCTTGTGTTGCTCCATGAAGACACAATGTTAATGTAGAGAGTTAGGTGGTACTACTGTGGGTTCATTACCCTCATCTATCTAGAAGAGGGCAGAATGTTCCATCAAAATTTTAATAAAGCAATGGCAAAGAAGAGGTAATTCCCCAAAGGAAAATGTAGAGTTATTGTCCAAAGAAAGGAGGAATGAATAAATGTCTCCCCATCAAAAGATAAAAAAGCCAAAAAATAAAAAAGAAAGAAAAAGAGTAACAAATGTCTGCAATAATCCCTGATGAGATATCTTGTCACCTAGGAGACATCAACTTTACTCTCATGTAAGCTGATATATGCCTAAGAAATGCAAACAGATTTTAATATTAACCTAAGTCAGATAAAAGCAGAAAGATACATCTGTTTGAACATCTGTTCAAAATCATACAACACACTCAAAAGATATACTCTTAAATGTTTTCTCTCTTTTATGCTACAGAAAAATTTAGTGGTCAGGATATAGTTCTGTAAGGCGTCTCCTTCTGGATGTCCCACATGAAAGCAATTCATTTCCCTGATATCTACTTTTCATACCATATTATCCCTCAGTACATGACATTAGTAATCATTCCATAGTTGACCTAGAAATTTAAGAGTAATTCTTGTTTCCTTTCTCTTCTTCATTTCCCATACTTCATTGATTAACAAGTGCCATCAACCCTACCTCAGAAATTCTCAAATGTATCCCTTCTTCACTGTTCCTGCTATCACTAAGTTCAGAGCTCATAACCTCAGACCCCAAACCATCCATAACATCTTCTTTGTTATCCCATCTTTTCAGTCAACCCACTTCACCTCACCTCCCATACAACTGTCACACCTATAGTTCTAAAACAAAGATCTACATACATCAGTGTCCTGCTTTAAAACATTCTATAGCTCCACACTGCTTAACAAAAACAAAAATTCAACCACCTTTTGTCTTGGTTGGAGTGACAGAACACAATTTATTTTTTATATGTTTAATTCAGTGGTTCTCTAAACTTGCTGTACACGAGTGCTTTTGTATATGAGGTTAGGACTTCAGTCTGAAAGAGTCTGATTTAATTGGTCTAGAGTGGAGCCTGTACCTCAGTTTTTTTTTAAACCTCCCTAGATAATTCAAATGTGTAGCCAGGTTTGAAAAATTCAATTAAAAGATAACTAGAAAGACAATTTTACTTCCAAACAGCATGAAGTAACAGTGCACATGTTTATTACCACACAACTCTGATGGAAATAACTGAAAACCTGGACAAAATATATGAAAGAAAGATTTTCAGACACTGGATAATAGTCAACACAGATAGTGATCCCAGACAATAGATAAACCAAAGAAGTGAAGCACACAATTGCCCTAGTTTACTTCTTAGAGAAAGTTTATAGTTGGTAATGATAAGAGAGGAAATCAAGGCAGAGCCTAGTCATCTCCCTAAGTTGAAGTAAAGCTAGGAATTTGGGAAGGCCAACATAGCAAATGTGGAATAGCCAAAATGGTCAAATGTGGAACAACCCAGATGGCCATCAGCGAATCAATGGATAAACAGAATATGATACATACATATAATGGTATATTATTCAGCCTTAAAAAAGAACAGAGTTCTGACACATGCTGCTATCTCACAGATGAAGATTGAAGACATTATGCTAATAATTTTCCTTAGAAGTTCATCAAACATTTAAGGAAGAAATAATGCCAATTCTCCACAAATTCTCCCCTAAAAATTGAAGAAGGGGGATTACTTCCCAACTCATTTTATTAGGAAAAAATTATCCTTACACAAAATCCAGACAAAGTGAAGAATACAAACCAACATCCCTCCTGAATATAGATGCAAAAATCCTTAGCAAAATTTTTGCAGCTCCAATTCAACAATATAGAAAGGATAATATATCATGACTAAGTGGCATTTATTCCAGGATCTCAATGTTAATTTTAGCATTCTTTAAAGAATCAATGTAATTATCATATTAATCAAAAAGAAAAATTACATAGTATCTCATTCAGATGTAAAATCAAACATTCATTCCTAGTGAAAACTCTCAGAAAATTATGAATGGAAGAGGACTTCCTCAATCTGATGAAAAGTACCTATGAAAAATGTATAGGAGACATTATACTTAATGGTAAAAGAATGAATGCCTTCTTCTTAAGATCAGGAACAAGGCAAAGTATGTTTGCTTTTACTATTACAATTCAACTTTGTGCTGCAATGAGACAAACTAAATAAATATATAAAAGACATAGAGATTGGAAAGAAAGAAAGAAGGTTTTCTCCCTCCCTCCCTCTTCCTCTGTGTGGATGACATATTCTTATGTATAAAATTCTACAGAATCTACAAAAGAAAAATCTACTAGAACTAGACAATGAATTTAGCAAAGCTACAGGATTTAAGAATCTCACACGCTAGTAAAGTAATGCTCAAAATTCTCCAAGCCAGGCTTCAGCAATATGTGAACTGTGAACTTCCAGATGTTCAAGCTGGTTTTAGAAAAGGCAGAGGAACCAGAGATCAAATTGCCAACATCCGCCGGATTGTTGAAAAAGCAAGAGAGTTCCAGAAAAACATCTATTTCTGCTTTATTGACTATGCCAAAGCCTTTGACTGTGTGGATCACAATAAACTGTGGGAAATTCTGAGAGATGGGAATACCAGGCCACCTGACCCACCTCTTGAGAAACCTATATGCAGGTCAGGAAGCAACAGTTAGAACTGGACATGAACCAACAGACTGGTTCCAAATAGGAAAAGGAGTACGTCAAGGCTGTGTATTGTCACCCTGCTTATTTAACTTATATGCAGAGTACATCATGAGAAACGCTGGGCTGGAAGAAGTACAAGCTGGAATCAAGATTGCCAGGAGAAATATCAATAACCTCAGATATGCAGATAACACCACCCTTATGGCAGAAAGGAAGAAGAACTAAAGAGCCTCTTGATGAAAGTGAAAGAGGAGAGTGAAAAAGCTGGCTTAAAGCTCAACATTCAGAAAACTAAGATCATGGCATCTGGTCCCATCCCTTCATTGGAAATAGATGGCAAAACAGTGGAAGCAGTGTCAGACTTTATTTTTCTGGGCTCCAAAATCACTGCAGATGGTGATTGCAGCCATGAAATTAAAAGACACTTACTCCTTGGAAGGAAAGTTATGACCAATCTAGATAGCATATTAAAAAGCAGAGACATTACTTTGCCAACAAAGGTCCATCTAGTCAAGACTATGGTTTTTCCAGTGGTCATGTATGGACGTGAGAGTTGGACTGTTAAGAAAGCTGAGTGCCAAAAATTGATGCTTTTGAACTATGATGTTGGAGAAGACTCTTGAGAGTCCCTTGGACTGCAAGGAGATCCAACCAGTCCATCCTAAAGGAGATCAGTCCTGGGTGTTCATTGGAAGGACTGATGCTGAAGCTGAAACTCCAATACTTTGGCCACCTCATGTGAAGAGCTGACTCATTGGAAAAGACTCTGATGCTGGGAGGGATTGGGGGCAAGAGGAAAAGGGGACAACAGAGGATGAGATGGCTGGATGGCATCACCGACTTGATGGACATGAGCTTGAGTAAACTCCAGGAGTTGGTGATGGACAGGGAGGCCTGGCATGCTGTGATTCATGAGGTCGCAAAGAGTTGGACACGACTGAGCAACTGAACTGAACTGAACAGGGTTTAAGATCAGTATACAAAGACCAATATAGGGCTTCCCTGATGGCTCAGTGGTAAGAATCTGCCTCCGCCTGCCAATGCAGGAGACATGGGTTTGATCCCTGGTCCAGGAAGATTCCACATGCCATGGAGCAACTAAGCCCAGGCCCCACAACAATTGAGCCGGTGGGCTAGAGCTCAGGAGCTGCAACCCTTGAGCCCACACACCACAGCTACTGAAGTCCAGGAGCCCTAGAGCCTGTGCTCCGCAACAAGAGATGCCAACCCAGTGAGTGTTAGAACTATTCTGTGCAATGTAGGGTGTCAACCAGTATTCCTGACTTCTATTTACTAAATGCCAGAATCACCTTTGCTGTAGTTAGGATAATCAAAAATGCATCCAGATAGTGTCAAATGTCCTTTGTGAGGCATAACTGTCCCTGTTTGAGAACCACTGATCTAAATAAGTGAAGAGATATACCATGTTATGGATCAGAAGACTCAGTATTGTTAAAAATATCAATTCTTCCCAAATTAATATATAAACTTCAGTACAATCCCATTCAAATTCCCAGCAGACTTTTTATCTGTATTGATAATTGGAATCTAAACTGTATATGGGAATGCAAAGAACCTAGAACAGCCAAAATGAAATTGGAGAATTGCACTACATTATTTCAAGACTTACAAAACTATAGTAATCAAGATATATTAATAGTAGAGTATTGGCCCAAAGATAGACAAATAGATAAATGGACTAGAATAGAAAAATCAGATATAGAGTCACATGTACATGGAAAAAGTGGAAACAGTGACAGACTATTTTCTTGAGCTCCAAAATCACTGTGGACAATAACTATGCCATGAAATTAAAAGACACTTGCTTCTTGGAAGTAAAGCTATGACAAACCTAGACAGCATATTGAAAAGCAGAGATAATCACTTTGCCAACAAAGGTCCATCTAGTCAAAACTGTGGTTTTTCCAGTAGTCATGTAAAGATGTAAGAGTTGGACCATAAATAAGGTTGAGCACTGAAGAATTAATGCTTTTGAACTGTGGTGCTGAAGAAGACTCTTAAAGAGTTCCTTGAACAGCAAGGAGATCAAACCAGTCAATCCTAAGGGAAACCAACCCTGAGTATTCATTGGAAGGACTGATGCTGAGGCTGAAGCTCCAATACTTTGGCCACCTGATGCAAAGAGCTGACACTGGAAAAGACCCTGACGCTGGGAAAGATTGAGGGCAGGAGGAGAAGGGGGCAACAGAGGATAAGATGGTTGGATGGCATCATTGACTCAATGGACATGAATTTGAGCAAACTCCAGGAGATAGTGAGGACAGGGAAGTTTGGTGTGCTGCAGTTCATGGGGTCACAGAGTTGGACAAGACTTAATGACTGAACAACAAATACAACGGTCAATTGATTTCAGTAAAAGTATCAAGGCAATTTAATGGAGAAAGGATAGATTTCTTAATAAACAGTGCTGAAAGAACACTATATGCAAAAAATGAACCTTGGTCAAAATCTTGTACTATATACAAAAGTTAACTCAAAATGGATCATAGACCTTAATGTAAAACATGAAACTATGCAACTCCTAGAAGAAAACATAGGAGAAGATTTTTGTGACCTTGGGTTAAGTAATGGTTTCTTAGGTATATTAATAATATTAAAAGCAAAATCTTCAAAGAAAAATGTGACAGTCTGGACTTACTTTAGTAAAGTTTTTAAAACTTCTGGCCTTAAAAAGACACTGTTACTAAAATGAAAAGACAAACTGTAGATTGGGAGAAAATATTCAAAGGTACATATATAATAAAACTTATATTTAGAATAGGGAACTCAAATTTTACAATAAAAAAAGCAAACAACTCCATTAAAATGGGCAAAAAATTTCAACAAACACTGCATAAAAATATATAGATAATAATAAAGCACATGAAAAGATGTTCAACATCAGTAGTCAATGGGAAATGCAGATTTCACATTTACTAGAATGGCCATAATAAATAAGACAGTAACAAATGTTGGCAAGGATGTGGAGAAATAGGGACCTTCATACATCTCTACTGGGAATGTAAAAGGTAAAATACCTTTGACACAGAATTTTGCAATTTCTTAAAAAGTTAAACATATACCTACTGTTCTACTCCTAGAAATTCATCCAAGAGAAATGTAAGCATATGCACACACAAAGACTAGTACCCAGTATTCAAAGCAGCTGCATTCATAATAGCCACATTACACATTCATAATAGCCAACAGTTAGTGAATCAATAAACTGTGGCTTATCCATACAATGGAATACTTCTCAGCAATGAAAGAAAATGAATGATTACTATCTACAACAGCATGGATAAATCTTAAAATAACTATGAGTTAAGTAATAAGTGTGTGAAAGAAGCCAGGCAAAAACAAAGAATACATACTGTATGATCCCACTTATATAAAATTATAGAAAATGCAAACTATCATGGAGTGACAAAAGGAACAGTGGTTTCCTGTGTGTTAGTGGGGCAGAAGGTTACAGAATGTAGGGATTATAAGAGGGCAAAAGAAAACTTTTTAGGATGATGGACATGTAATGCTTTCACAAATATATACATATATATATTTCACAAATATATACCTACATAAATGTATATAAACTTTTCAGATTGTACATTTTAAATTTGCCCAGTTTATTCTATGTCAATTATATCTCAATAAAGCAGTAAAAAAAAAAAATAACAAAAAGAGAGATGGCTAAAGAGACATAATGGCTGACGTTTGATGTTAGAAATGCACTGATCCTTCTCTGACATCATCCCTCACCCTTAATTCTGACATCTGTCTACTGGTTCCAGGCTATCCATCTAGAATGTGCAATCTGCTAGGCTTCACAAGTGCACATTATAGAATATTAAACATAGTTCCTTCGCTGTACATCAGAAATTAACACAAGATTGTAAATCAAATATGCTTCAATAAAATTTTTTAAAAGGGGGCAAAAACAAGTGCACATTGAAGCGCATTACCATCAGCAGGCAACTCACTTAATTCTTCTTTTTGAAATAGTTGTGTACTTACAAGAGGGTCACCTCTGAATTAAATTATCATAGAAAAGTTCTAGCACAGCATGGGTTTCACCTGAAGAGACCATGAATGTATTCCCAAGGCCATACATTTGCTTATACCCTCTGCTAAAATTTACTTCCCACCCAACTCCAGCTTCCTTATCTTGCTAGGCTAGAAAGAGTTCATCTCCTGTGTGTGTGTGAAGCCCTCTCTAATTCTCTGCCTCTTAGCATTGTATCCAGTTGCCATTAACCACATGGTTCATATTACCAGCTTATAGGGGCTTTAGCAACGTCTCCCAACCACATTTCCCTATCCCCATGATGACTTTTTTTTTTCCCATGATGACTTTTACCTAAGCAAAATCACCTTGCCATTTGGAATTTAAACTTGACAGTGAAGATAAACTGATTCAGAGCAGAAATGTGCAGGCACTTGAAACAGACATCAAGATTCCCAAACCAAACAAACTATTACCTGAAAATATCAGCATGTCAGAGAAAAAAAGAAGGTCCACATAAGAAGAGAGGTTGATCCTTAATGACACTCACCATCCAGGGAAGAAAGAACCCATTTGTATCCTCTGATACTCTGTTCAAAGCTATTTTTCCTTAATTTAGAATCCACTGATTAGTTCTCCTGATTCTAAATTTGGGCTTTCCAGGTGGCTCAGTGGTAAAGAATCCACCTGCCAATGCAGGAGAAACAGGAGGCTCAGGTTTGGTTTCTGGGCCACGAGGATCCCTTGGAGCATGAAATAGCAACCCACTCCAGTATTCTTGCCTAAAAACTCCCATAGACAGAGGAGCCTAGAGGGTTATAGTCCATAGGGTTGCAAAGAGTCGGACACAACTGAGCACACACACACAACAGCAATTCTAAATCCAAGTTTCACAAACAACCTTTTAATTACAATTTCACTTCCAAATGTGGCAAGTATGCCAAGAGAACCCACTGACATAAAAAGAGGATCTAGTTCCTTAAGATGACTCCTCATTGTAAATTAGTAATTTGCCATCCTGGCTTTATATAGTAGACATGTGAATTTAATAATCAGTCTGAGAAACAGACTCAACAACTAAAGCACAGTTTGCACAATAATGCCACCTTGCATGGTCTCTTGGGACAGAGTCAGCTTTCCTTGGAGAGGTGTTTGCATTTATTTATTTATTTTCCATAGTCCATCTTACTATTATAACACTTATTCCACACTGTAGTTACCTAGGTAAGCAGAGTTTAGAACTATAGGTTCTTGACTACCTGAGGGTAGTTTGCATCCAATTTTGTACTGACCTCCACCATCATTGCTTGATTTAAAAACACTGAATTAAAATGAGCTGCTTTCATACATACAATGGACTGTTACTCAGCCATAAAAAGGAGTGCATTTGAGTTAGTTCTAATGAGGGGGCTGAATCTAGAGCCTATTATACAGTGTTAAGTAAGTCAGAAAGAGAAAAACAAATGTCATATACTAATGCTTATATATGGAATCTAGAAAGATGGTACCGATGAATCTATTTGTAGGGCAGCAATGGAGACACAGACATAGAGAACAGACTTGTGGTCACAGTGAGGGAAGGAGAGTATGGGATGAATCGAGACAGTAGCATTGAAACATATACATTACAATATGTAAAATTAGGTAGCCAGTGGAAATTTGCTGTATAATAGAGCTCAAATCACTTGCTCTGTGACAACCTAGAGGGGTGGAATGGGGTGGGGGGGTGGGAAGGAGTTCAAGAGGGAGGGAACATACATATATCTATGGCTGATTCATGTTGATGTATTGCAAAAACCAACAAAATATTGTAAAGCAATTATCCTCCAATTAAAAAGAAATTAAAATATAAAAAAATGAGCTGCTTTCTCACATTTTTAGTTGATCGGGAGTTAGAAAACTGGATACCAAAGATACTTTCTCCTAAGTGCAAGCCTCTAATACTCATAAACTTCTAGTACTAGAGCTAAGATAGGTATGTTTTTAAAAGTATGTTGCACATTCCTGGAGATCCGATTTTTAAATGAGGTCACAGTAGCATCAACCTCAGTGAAGTTTCTGACTTCAGGGCATTCCTGAAATGTTTAAAAACATTTCAAGGCTCATCATCACATCAACTAAGATGAATGTAGAGATCTGTCAGATGAATAATTATTAAGGGAATAACAAAAGCATATCCATCTATTTTAACAATTAAGTCACAATTTAGAGAACCTAATTTTAACCCAACAAATTTGTTACCAAAGACAGAAAAATCACATGTTTATGATACAGTCATGACTCATTTAAAATTTTGCAATGGCAATGCTTCTTTTGATGAAAAGTGTTCACTCTAGCATATATAAAATAGTAAAGAAGAATTTAAAATTTAAATATATTCAGATTAATTTGGGGGGGGGCTTTAAACAAATTTCCAGAGTATTGTTGAAAAATATTCAACACACCCTTGATAGAACATGTTTAAAAAGTAATTATATTTGGGCTAAAATTCCACTTTATAAAGAATAAATAATGACTACTTCTTGCCTGCTTCCATCTTTCAGGGCAGTAATTTATCTTGGATTTCTTCATAATTGTGATTCCTTTAAGCGCTGTTAACTGAATTGCCTGACTCAGTTTTCTCAAACGAACAATGAACAGTGTGATGAATAAACACAATTAAGGGTCTGAATAAATTGTTTCCTCGTTCACAAATACAACACAGTCTTGAACACAAAATACAGATCCTATTAATATGCAGATCTGTAACTAATACTCAAAAGACCCAAATTCTGATTTTATGCATAGGAAACAGGCCTACAGAAATGAATTTTTTTTTCAGATCCCCCGTTAGTTAATGGCAGCCTCCATGCTGAAATCAATATTGCCCTGTAGTTTGATTTATGAGTACTAGCTTCCCATTAAAGGATAAGCTAAAGATGCTCCAACAGGAAAAGATTTATTTCAAGAAGTCAGCAGCACAATCTGTCTCTTGTCCAAAAAAAAAAAAAAATTATACGGCAGAATTTCATCCTCCTGCTGCTAAGAAAATTTGGGCCTAATGGGTCGGGTCTTCCAACGGAAGTGACTGGGTTTAGGTGGGGCTCGTCCTGCTAGGCATCATCCAGCCAGCCAAGAGGCAGGGCCCAGGTCTTCAGGGAAAGAGAGCCTAGGAAGCAGGAACCATCACTACCCCACCCTGTATGCTGTCTGTATCTAAGATGGGGCGGGGAGGGTCGGGGTGGGGGGGACAGGTATAAGATAAGGCAATGCTTTCAACTGTACCCCCACATGCATTTCCTGGTCCTTTATCTTCTTTTAGCATCCCTAGTGCTTTCAGCCTGGCATGGCCTTCTGAATCCTGTGTTCATCTCTTGTTTGACTTGACCCAGCAGGCACGGCCTTCAATCTCATCTCCGCCTACAGAGCCCTTGACTACACGTTAAGCAAAGACCTTGGGGTAGAGACTGACTTTCCTAAGCTTTAGTCCCGAGCCAATCCAGCGCCACACCTGTATTTCCAGGCAACTCCCTACTGTCTCGCCCCCTCCGCCCCGGCCACCAGCCCCATCATCCCCCAGGCCCCAGCCGTGCCCTTCAACCTTCTCCAAACTAATGTCATTCTGTGTCAACCCCTCCGAAGCGCCCGGGTCTCCAGCCCTGATTCCCAGGCCCGAAGGCGGTTCCCCTAAACCAGCGCTTCGGGCGCCGCCACTGCCGGCGCAGTCCGCAGCCTCCCGGGCTCCCGCGGTGCGCTCACCTCATCCAGGGTGCGGCTGCCGCGGCTGCCTCTTCCTCCTCGGCCGCTGCTGCCCAGCTCCCGGCCGGCTCGGGATGCCGTCGTTCCCGGCCGGGAGACTGCCGCGAGGACGGCGGTGTTCGCGCCGCGTCCCTGGACCAGTAGGGCGCGTGGTGCGTCCGGCGGACCGCGCGGCGGCAGCAGCCGCAGTCGCAGCGGCGGCGGCAGCAGGACCCGCTGGCAGTCCTCTTCATGAATTTCCCGGCCCTGACCAGCCCAGTCCTAGTTACCGTCCCTGCTTGGTTTTCCTAAGGTCTTCCCGCACTGCCCGGACCCATCATCTCGGCGAGGATGCTATCCATTCCAGTTGCCCCTGGCGCGGAGCAAACCTGGGAAGACCAGGCCTCCGCGCTGCCTCCGCCACCTGCTCCGCCCAGATTGCTTCGGTCCCTCTCCCACAAACACTCGCCGCTGCCTCTGCACCCTCTGTCATCTCCCCTTTTTTTCTCCCCACCCACTACCTCAACCTGGAGAGCTTTTCATTGCCAGACCTCCTTTCTCTTTGCTTCCTATCTGCTCCATTATCACTGTCTTCAATTTCCAACCTCAAAAAGTTTCTCCTCTCACTCCTTCTTTCCATATTTTCCTGGTTTTTGTCCTCCACCCTCCAAACCCATCATCCTCTTATATTTTACATTATTCTCTCCTCAGAATCATTACTTCCCCAGGCTTGTTGTGTAGCCGCCTTTCCCTCTTTTAAAATCTTCTTTCCTTTCAATTTTCCCTTTAGTTATTATAAAAACCTTTCTCATAAACAACCTCAATTTTTCTTTCAGTTGAGACTTTCTGATTGCCATTTTCCATGAAGAACTCATAGTAAAATATATATAACTTGGTATCTGCTATCAAGTCAAAAGGGTGTTTTCATGGTTAAAAAAAAAGTTCACTGATCAAATAAATCTTCCACTCAATGTTTGTTCCGAAAACCCGTTTTCTTATATTCCAGTGTTTTCTGAGAATGGAAGCTGAGTCTCCAGCAAAGCAGAATGCTTCTACTGTACCATTCTATAATAGCAGTCTCAGCTTACTGGTTTCACTTAACGATTTTTGGACTTTACCATGGTGTGAATGTGATATGCATTCAGTGGAAACCAGATCAGAATTTTGAATTTTGATCTTTTCCTGGACTAGAGATATGGGGCAATACTCTCTGGTGATGCTGGGCTCCCAGTCAGGTACATTTATAACCACTCTGTACCCATACAACCATTCTGTTTTTCACTTTCAGTATAACAGTCAATAAATTATTACATGAGATATTCCACACTATTAAAAAAATAGGCTTTGTGTTAGATGATTTTGCCCAGTTGTAGGCTAATTAGGTGTTCTGAGCATGTGTAAGGCAGCCTAGGCTAAGCTGTAATGTTTGGTCGGTTAGGTATACAAAATGCCTTTTGATAAGATATTTTTGCTTTATGATAGGTTTATAGGGAGATAACCCCATTGTAGGGCTTCCTTGATGGCTCAGTGGTAAAGAATCCACCTGCCAATGAAAGAGATGTGGGTTCTATCCCTGGGTGGGGAAGATCCCCTGGAGAAGGAAATGGCCACACACTCCAGTATTCTTGCCTAGAGAATCCCATGAACAGAGGAGCCTAGCAGGCTATAGTCCATGGGGTCACAAAAGAGTCAGACATAACTTAGTGACTAAACAACAAGAAACAAAATTCCATTGTAATTTGCAAGGCCTGAAAGGGACAAGTTTTATCTTTTAGTGGGTAGTATGGATCCCAAGGTTCATTGGCAATAGTCACTATCATTAACTCAGTGAGAATAAAGCTGAACTCTTAAGTCATTTTTTTCTCCCAAAGCTGCTATTCATTCTTCTGTTTTATTAACTCCAACACTACCATCCACAAAGTTGCCTGAGCCCCCAAACTGGGTATCACCAGAGATGTATCTTACTCATGCAACTCATCCAGTCTTTAATTCCACTTCTTTACTATTTCTTTAAGTGATCTCTCCCATCATGATTCCAGCTGCTTCCAGAAAAGGGCACTATCAGGTATGTAATCATTCTTTCTTTCAAACCTAACTTAATCTGTATCTTTACATATCTTTTTTCCCCCTAATCTATCTTACTGAAGCAATTTACGACTCTCATCTCTACTTGCTTAGAGATGTTGTTTAGTTGCTTAGTTGTTGTTTAGTTGCTTAGTCATGTCCAACTCCTTTCTGACTCCTTGGACTGGAGTCTGCCAGGCTCCTCTGTCCATGGAATTTCCCAGGCAAGAATACTGGAGTGGGTTAATATTTCCTTCTCCCGGGGGTCTTCTTGACCCAGGGAGTGAACTTGTGTCTCCTGCTTGGCAGGCGGATTCTTTACCACTGAGCCACCTTGAAAAACCCTCATCTCTACTAGAAAATTCTTAATTATCTTTTGTTGGCTTAATATTTTTTGGCCACCCTTTTTCTGTTAGCTCCATACTGAGCCTATAAACATGTTCACGTTTCCTCATCCCTAAAACAAAGACTTCTCCCTTTAAACTCTATCATATCTCTCATTTCCCTTCCTCCTCTTACCACCACCATATCTCTCATTTCCCTTCATAACCAGTTTGCTTACATACACTGTATACATTTGATGTCTATACCTCTTGACATACATACATTTTTTTACCACTTAATTCTCTGAAATCTGGCTTCTAATCCAGACTGAGTACCGAAGAATTGATGCCTTCAAACTGTGGTGCTAGAGAAGACTCTTGAGAGTCCCTTGGACAGCAAGGAGAACAAACCAGTCAATCCTAAAAGAAATCAACCCTGAATATTCACTGAAAGGACTGACGCTGAAGCTGAAGCTCCAATACTTTGGCCACCTGATGTTAAGAGCTGACTCATTAGAAAAGACCCTGATGCTGGGAAAGATCAAAGGCAGGAGACAGGGACAGCAGAGGATGAGGTAGTTGGATGGCATCACCAACTCAATGGACATGAGTTTGAATGGACTCTGGGATATGGTGAAGGACAGGGAAGCCTGGGTGCTGCAGTCCATGGGGTTGCAAAGAGTCGGACACAACTGAGCGACCGAACAACAACAATACTATTAGTAGAAGTTGCTTTCCTAGCAGACCCGAACTTTGGCTTTCCCCATAGACTAGAGGTAGATTTTGTCTAATATACAAATTAAAAGGAATGGGGTTCCCAAATTTAAAATGTATATACCATTTTCATTAGTTGAGGCAGATAAATAGTTCAATGAAGTCACAGCAAACTCAAAAGCTAAGAAGTATTGAAACATCCAGTTTTAGCTAGGATGGAGGAGCATGTATCAGAGTGACTTTTCCCACCTTGGGTGGGGGAAAGGATACAATAGAATATATAAATACTTATAAATATGTAAATATTATATATATATATATAAAATACACACACATACATATGTATAATTGTCTTGTTATTGTTCAGTCACCCAGTCGTATCTGACTCTTTGAAACCCTATGGACTGCAGCATGCCAGGACAAAAAGATATAAATATAGAAAAATACAGAAACAACTCTTGGAAGGAACTGATGAGTAACCTCAGCAGGCAAGATTTGAATTGGAGAGAAGCATATGAAATGAGCTCCATATTCATCCTGGGATTTATTTCCAAGGCAAGTGCTAGAGAATAATCAGGGTTTCCCAGGTGGCACTAGTGGTAAAGAACCTGCCTGCCAATGCAGGAGACATGAGAGATGCAGTTTCGACCCCTGGGTAGGAAAGATCCTCTGGAGGAGGGCATGACAACCCAGTCCAGTATTCTTGCCTGGAGAATCCCACGAACAGAGGAGCCTAGCGGGCTACAGTCCATAAGGTTGCAAAGAGTTGGACACAACTGAAGCGACTTAGCATGCACATATGCATATGCCAATAAAAAATTTTTAAGAAAAGAATATCACTGTATATGTTGAGAAAATAAAGTGTTGATTCAAAAGGAAAAACAAGCTTACTTCTTTTGTTAGATTTACCTAAATATTTCATTTATTTCAGTGCTGTTATAAGTGAAATTACATTCTTAATTTTATTTTGGAATTATTAATTTCTAGTGCAATTACAATTGATTTTGTACCCTACAACTCTGACAAATTCACTTATTAATTATAATTTTTTGTGTGGGCTCTTTAGAATTTTCTATGTACAAGATCAAGCCACCTGCAAACAGATTTAGAGTTACTTTTTCCTTTCAAATGTTGTTGGCTTTATTTCTTTTTCTTGTCTAATTGCCCCCAGTAAGAACTTCAAATGTAATGCTGAGGAGAAGTGGGGAGAGTGGACATTTTTGTCTTGTTCCCAATTCCAGAGAAAAAGCTTTCAGTCTTTCACTTTGAAGTATCATATTAGTTGTGGGTTTTTAATAAATGTCAATTAATCAGGTTGAGGAATACCTCTTCTAGTCGTAGTTTGTTGATTGTTTTTAAGAGAAAAAAGTGTTATATTTTGTCAAATGCTTTTTATCATTTTTTGAGATGAACACTTGAGTTTTGTCCATTATTCCGCTAATAGGTACATTACATATATTGATTTTCATATGTTAAACCAACCTTGTGTTCCCAGGATAAATCTCACATGGTCATTATTGTATAATCCATTTTACTTGTTTCCAGGAAAAGTTTACTACATATTGGTCTATCATTTTCATTTCTTGTGAAGTCTTTGAGTAATAGTGGCCTCATAAAATGAGCTAGGAGGCGTCCACTCTCTCTCTCTCTTTTTTATTTTTTTTTTTGTAGGGGAAGAGTTTGCAAGGTATCAGCACTCTTTAAACAATTGCTAAAATTTGAAAGTTATGCCATCTGGACCATAACTCTTCCTTGTGGGACGTTTTACTACTATTGCTGCTGCTACTACTATTACTACTACTCCTCATTTAATTGCTTGTTATAGGTCTATTCAGGTTTTCTGTTTCTTCTTGAATCAGTTTAAGTAGCTTGTATTTTTCTTGGAATGTGTCCTTTTCATCTAGTTTATCTAATTTGTTGGCATACAATTATACATAGCATTCCCTTATAATCCTTTTTATTTCCATAGGCAGTAGTAATATGCCTTTCTCTTTCATTTGTAATTTGATCCATGTATTTTAATTTTTTTAAACAAGGGAGGATAACAAAGACTAGTAATAACTGAAAGCTCTGACTCTTAAGGTTGTAAAGAAAATCACTCAGAAAGAAAGTTGTTTGCTCATTTCTGACACACAAGTATGGGTAGAAGACAGTCAAGAAGCAGAAGGTGAAGAGGTATAAGAGGAGGAAGCCAAACAACACTGGAAGCTGTTGAGACAATGGCAGCTTAGATCCGGAAATTGTAATGGCTGCTAGAAAAAACCCAAGCCACTTAGACTACACAGAAAGGAAATAGGGCTGCACATCTGAGGGACAATCTGGGTAGAAACTTCGGGCG
This sequence comes from Muntiacus reevesi, assembly GCF_963930625.1. Taxonomy (NCBI): domain Eukaryota; kingdom Metazoa; phylum Chordata; class Mammalia; order Artiodactyla; family Cervidae; genus Muntiacus; species Muntiacus reevesi. The sequence goes on from NC_089249.1 coordinate 85,532,393, forward strand.
GGGGCGTGGTTGGGGGGGGTGGAGCAGAACTACACTGGACTTTTATTATGCCAGGCTGAGGGGTGGGCAAGTAATGAGGTAGAGTGGGTTGGGGGATAAAAGGAGACAGAGCCAGGTGGAAGAAGGTAACCCCTATCAACAAACAATAAGTTCCTTTTGTTCACCTTTGTATAACAGCAGTACCTTCTATTCCTAGCTAACTTAACAATAAATAGTTACTGAATGACTAACTGGATGGATGAAGAGAATAGTGATGGATATGTCTTTACTTACTGCAGCAACAATGTAACCAAGCAGGACCCTGTGGGGCTCCAAGGCAGAGAAGCTTTTCAAACAGTTGCATCAGGAAAGAGGGGGGATGAGAAAACACAGAGGAGCAGTCTGGAAACAACAGTGCAGGCTTGGGCCAGGGTTCTGGTTCCACCACAGGGGATACACAGAACAGAATCTTTGAGCTCATTACAAAACTATAACCTCCGACAGAAGGAAGTAGCTAGCATTCTTCATTCCAGAGAAGGCCACCTGAGATTAGATTAAAGGGACCAGAGAAGCTCATCAAGAGACTACCAGGTATAGGCTCTGCTTATAACCCTGATCCTTATCAGCATCCCTGCCCTTGAACCATTGCGATAAAACTCTGCACCAAATTCCCCCAAATTGGGGAAATACAGTTTTTGAAGGATAAGCCCAAACTCTGTCCCTGAGATTCGATCCAAGCACTGGTGCAAAGAGGCTAAGCTTTTGGCTTTGGCAATTGTGAATTATACTGTATGTGCTCAGTCCAGTCTGACTCTTTGCCAACACATGGAATGTACCCACCAAGCTCCTCTGTCCATGGAATTGTCCAGGCAAGAATACTGGAGTGGGTTGCCATTTCCTACTCCAGGGGATCTTCCCAGCCCAGGGATGGAACCCATGTCTCTGTGGTCTCCTGCACTGACAGTTGGATTCTTTACCACTGGTGCCATCTGGAAAGTCCTAGTATACCGTATACAACCAATGAAGAATTGTCTCAATCCATGAGTATGCCATTCATTCAGTCATCTATTCAACAAACTTTAATTGAGCATTTGCTAGGTTCCTGGGGGAACAGGACACTAGACTCTGGGGGATAACAAATGACTACTGTTGACTACTCTGAAAGATTTTAAAGGCTATGAGGGTAAAAAAGAAATCCGTTAAAAAAATTTCAGTTCAATAAAATATTTTAGATCCTATCAAAACTATTCCAATTATCCTCACAACCCCACCATCTCAAAATCCAAGGGATGGGCCTGGTGGTCTCTGCCTAGCTTTCCCAACAAAGTAGGGAAATTGGACAAAAATAATGAACGTTTCATGAGATAGCGTCTAAAGGCAGGGAGTAGTTTTGCTTAGGCTGGATAGTTGAAGCAAGGTATCTAAGGTGGTAATTATTTTAAATAGTGGCTTTCACATCACTTACAGTGTGCACTTTGTTCATTTTTCCTCCTTCCTCACCCAAATCCTTACTTTCACTTTAATGTCTGGACCAACTAACTGTGTGGACAACACAGGTAAAGACTGTGAACGAACTTAAGGTTGAACAAAATAAAAGCTCCAATGAAGGAGCTCACATTGTGGGACAGTTTAGTCAGGGATGATAATTCAAAATAACCACCAGCTCTGAGGGCATCAATATATGCGCAGCCCGATCGCCGCTTCCCAATCACCAGGGCAGCCAGAAGAAGCAGGCTCGAAGGCGGGGCCGATGGGCGGGCGCCAAGATGGAAGGCGGGGCTCGTTCTGGAGTCCCCGGAGGTAGCCAATGGCCACCTGGGAGACGGGGCTTTTGAAACCGACTGGCATGGAAACTGACCAATCAGAAGCTAATCTGGATAAGCTGCCGAAGTCGTACCAGCAGAGTTTTGGCGCAGTTTGATAGGAGGTGCGGGTTGAAGAGCGATAGCTCAGAGAAGCCGCCGTTTGCTAATCTCTAAGAAATGGTTTCAGTTTTTAAATAACTGGTTCAGCCATATTACCACATATGCCTGATAGCAGCCCAGAAATAGTGGCTATATATATATATATATATATATATATATATTTTTTTTTTTTTTTTTTTCCTTTGGGGGGGGGGGGGGAGTCTGCCAAGAGCATCACTTCCTCCTGAGAAAGGTTTCTTGTGTTTTTTCTTTTTTTCATTTTTGAAATTAAGTAATTCATACAGGAGCTGCTGTTTAGTTACAGTGTTTGGGGGTTGATATGGGCCACAGGTTTCTGGGACTGTCGTTTATTCATCTTCATTACCTAGCTCAGTGTCTGGCATACAATTAGGCACTCAGGAATTGTTTAAAAATAAATGGACACAAGCCTTTAACTGTTGCTTTCTTTGATCTCACGTGTAAAGTCTCTAACCTTCTGACTGTGCCTTAATGGAAAGCCCCATTCTGTTTTAGCAGCTTAATTTAGATAGGTGCTTTATTTGGTTTTTTTTTTTGGTTTTTTGATAAGACCTGCTGTTAGTTCTGACATTCAAATTTCTGTTTACCTCCCCCCATCACCCAGTACAACCTTTACAAGTTCGAAGATTCTTGAATTTGACCCATTTCATAGTGTTGTCGGACTTCCCACATAGATCAGTCAGTAAAGAGTCTGACAGCAATACAGGAGACATGCATTCGATCCCTGGGATGGGAACATCCCCTGGAGAAGGAAATGGCAACCCACTCTGGTATTCTTACCTGGAGAATTCCATTGTCAGAGGAGCCTGGCAGGCTACAGTCTATAGGGTCGCAAGAGTCGGACATGACTGAGTGACTAAGCACACATGTATAGTGTTGTTAGGTTTCAAGCTTGGGGAGAGCCTAGATCCAGGAACTAGAAAGAGGCTGGAATTCTTGCTCCAAATTTGCTTCTCTATGCATTCTTCTCTCTTTGCTTCTCTCATCAACATAGCATTAGTTAGTTCAGTCGCTCAGTCATGTCCAACTCTTTGCGACCCCATGATTCGCAGCATACCGGGCCTCCCTGTCCATCACCAACTCCTGGAGTTTACTCAAATTCATGTCCATCAAGTCGGTGACGCCATCCAGCCATCTCATCCTCTGTCGTTCCCTTCTCCTCTTGCCCCCAATCCCTCCCAGCATCAGGGTCTTTTCCAAAGAGTCAACTCTGCACATGAGGTGGCAAAAGTATTGGAGTTTCAGCTTCAGCATCAGTCCTTCCAATGAACAACCAGGACTGATCTCCTTTAGGATGGACTGGTTGGATCTCCTTGCAGTCCAAGGGACTCTCAAGAGTCTTCTCCAACACCATTGTTCAAAAGCATCAATTTTTCGATCGGTGCTCAACATAGCATTACCCTTAATTAAAATATTGGTATTATTAATCTCCCATTACTGGAATTGTTCCAGCAGAGGTTGAATGACAATGACCATTTGACACCATGGTAGAAGACACATCCTTGTTGAGTGGGAGGAAGGGAAGTTAGGTCAGGTTACATCTTTGAGCTATTCTAAATATAAGATATTATGATTTTACCAAGCTAGGCTCTCATACACACAAGGATTGCCTTCCATTTCACTTTCTCACTGTGGTAAATAGCACCATCAGTTTGTCTAGTCTATATGCCTGTCCATCTTTTGTGTAGAGTCAATCATTAGGTCTTCCTCCCAAAATCATCTCAAGAAATAACAGTTTTCTCCTAGTAGCTGTAGAGTTGTAGAAAAGGTAACAAAACATGAGTTCCTTAACCTGTGGTTAAATGTTAAGACGAATGGTATCAGGATTAGCAGGATAAGTTTTGGAGTTCAACAGCTCAAATCCTACTAGCTGTGTCACTGTGGAAAAATTACTCTCTGAAGTTTTTTCTTTAACTACAAAGTGAGGACCTACATTTTCTCGCTATATAATCACAAACATCCTGAGAGGCAGATAATATTCTCATGTTAGAGATGGGGGCACCAAAGAAAAAAGATATGGTAACATTTCTTCAGGCAGAGTTGTCTAGAGGTTTCTCCAGTAGGGAGTGAATGCACAGTTACTGGAAGTTTTGCAAGACTGTCCTGCTACCTATAATTATATATTGCAGCTTGTGGCAGGATGACTGATCTAGGTAATTTCTGAGATCCTGTAATATGATCACTTACTCACATATGCAATTAATATTTTTTACCAGAATCTGTTTAAGGGCCTGAGGATACAGCATAAACAAGCAAAACAAAAACAAAAACAAAAAAACCCATACAACACACACACACACAAAGAACTCTGCCTAAAAATATAAAAATACAGAAAATAATTTGTACTGGATATACAATATATAAAAACAAAAAAATAAATATGAAAATATGTCATCTGATTGTCAGTTTTTTCATATACCCTTCATCTAAGTACCCATTAACTCCTGCCCTCCTTCCCAGCCCTCTCCCCAGACTTAAAGTATCAGAAACTAGAAAATTCTATTTCAGTTTGTGTGCCACGCCCTCTCACGGGTCAAGGCTTATTCAAAGCTGGAAATCCAGAAAAGTGGCCGAGGCCTTGGGAGTTTCTGAAGGTGTAAGGAGAGATCACGGAACTAGTGTTCCGGTAGCTGTGGTTCCCGATGGGAAGCCAATTCCGGGGACCGGTAGTGGAGAGCGCTGGAGCTTGTTTCCGGCCACCTCAGCGGGAAGCGGAGACGCAAGCAGCTAGGTCTTCGGAAACTGGGGTAGAGGTTTAACTGGTGTCCCGGCGGAGCAAGTCAAAACACATCTACGGCCGTCTGGGCCAGTGTTGGGTCTCCGTAGCCGGTAAAGATGGTGTTGCTCACGATGATCGCCCGAGTGGCGGACGGGCTCCCGTTGGCCGCCTCGATGCAGGAGGACGAACAGGTGAGCTGCTAGATCACTAGGACCCCAAGTTACTGCCAGAGCGCTATGCTGTCCGCCCCGGATTCCTTGTTAGGACGTGGGAGACCCCTGAATTTCCCAGGCATTTCTGACTCCTCTGAAGTGCATTTTTTTTGACAGTGAAGAAGACTACCTGGAGAAAACTAACCTTTGCTGAAGGCGGGGGTAGATTTTTATGTTACCTCTTTCTTATTAGAAAAACACTCCGGAGAAGGGATAGGTTTGGCTAATTGCGACCATCCAGTGTTCTGTAATTCTTTAGGAACTCTGCTAAAATTCAGGATTTCTAATTTTTTGCTGTTAATAAGGTTGACAGGTCCTGGGGAAAATCAGCTCCTAGTTCTTTAACTCCTTTCTGTAGCACCTGATCCTTGACCTAGCTTGCTGACATCTATTGAAAGCAGATGAGATAGTATTGCCACATATATGCACCTGTTTGAAGTTCAGTACAGTACTTTCTTTCAAAGTTAGGTCCAATTCCCACCTCCTTCTGTAAGCCTTACTAAATTCTTATTGTTGGAATTATGACCCCTGTGTTATATTTCTATAATGCCTTGTACTTTTGCCTTTGTTATATTTCTATAATGCCTTGTACTTTTGCCTTTGTCTTTCAATAAATTAAATTTCCTAGTAGGCAGATGACAAATCTTGGTCATTTTTGTATTTCCCATAGCTTTTACAAAAGTAGTTTTAGTATAATAGGTGCTCAAAAATATGTTGCATTGATTAAAACAAACAAAAAAAGTCCCAGAAAAAAACCCCTAGATAGCTTCACAGAAAGAGGCCTGGTGCCTTAAAATCACAAGGCAAATTTATGGTGTGAGACCAGTTCCTGGAATAAGGTTGGGGAATTTGGAAGAAAGGAGGCTGAAAATGACATTTATATAATTTTTTAGATTTGTTTAAAGTGATCAACTTTATTTTCTTATACAAGTAATTTAAAAACAATTTTCAAGGCCTAAAAAAAAGTTGAGTTCTAGAAAAAAAACATTTTGCGCATTTTTTAACCTTTCATTCATATATTCATGAAAAAAAGCAACAACTTTCATTAAGCACATCAGGTATGCCAAGCATGGTGTTCATTCAGGGACTTAGGGAACATAGGCCCTACTTTCATGGAGCTTACAGTTTAGTGGAGAAGCCAGATCACTAACAAATAACTATAATGTAGATAATTGCTGTAGAAGAGGAAGAAGTTTCTGTGATTGAACATGGAAAAGGTATCTAAATTGATTTTTGGACATCAGGAAAGTCTTCCCAGAAGGAATGACATCCAACCCAATAGGAGTGTCTCCTAACTGAGAAAGCTTCTATTTGGTTATATGCCTTTTTAGGTTTGATTTGCAAATAAGTTTACTTTAACTTGTAGGAGAATAATGATACAGATTGGGAAGTTGTTATGTTGCTTAGTACATTATGCTGAGTGAAATATTTTCTATTCACGACACAAAACAAAGTCTAAGTTGATATAAAATTTGAAAAATATAGCATGCCCTGAACTTTGAACTTGTAAATTTTTCTCTTCTCCTGCATTAAACATTTTCTTGGACTATGCAGAAGGAGTGAAATTATTAAAATGAATGCAGAATATGATTTGAAACAAAGGAGATGGTGTGAGGAAATTTTCCTTGAAGGATATGTAGTTTGACTAAGAAATCATTTTTGCAAGGGAACAGAAATTTGGTCAGTTTTCCAACTATTGCTTTGAATTCCAGTATGGACAAAGAATATAAAATAGATATGAAAGTCTGAATATCAGTAGGCCCTTATTCTTTGCCTTGACACTTTATTGAAAAAATTAGTTGATTATACTGTGTGTTTCTTAATTCCAAATTAGGTATCAGTCTACCAAGATGGGTTGCTTTGTTTGATGAAGAGGAAAGATATTTTACACAAAAATATTTTCATGATTATAATTCTGTAATGATTTCCTTTAGCAGTTTTGACTTTGAATGATAACATCCTTTCTAAACTTTTAACATCTCCTAAAATATAAATCTTTGACTTATTCTTTACTATTAAAATAGAGCACCTTACATTTAGAGAGAGTGCCTATGCATGCGTGCTAAGTAGCTTCAGTCCTGTCCAACTGTTTGTGACCCTATGGACTGTAGCCCTCCACTCTCCTCTGTCCATGGTTTTCTCTAGGCAAGAATACTGGAGTGGATTGCTATGCCCTATTCCAGGGAAATCTTTCTGACCTAGGGAATGAACCTGTGTCTCTTATGTCTCCTGCATTGGTGGGTATGTTCTTTACCACTAGCAGCACCTGGGAATCCCATAGAGTGCCTGCTATATACCAACCATTCTGCTAAGTCTGCTAAATGCATGATTTCATCTAGTCTTCATACCAGTTATTGTTGTTTAGTTGCTAAGTTGTGTCTGATTCTTTGTGACCTCACGAACTGTAGCCTGCCAGGCTCCTCTGTCCATGGGATTTCCCAAGCAAGAGTACTGCAGTGGATTGCCATTTCCTCCTCCAGAGAGTCTTCCTCACCCAGGGATCGAATCCATGTCCCCTGTATTGGCAGACGGATTCTTTATTGCTGAACCACCAGGGGAGCCCTTACATCAACTATTAGGCTGGGTTCTGTTATTGTCTACATTTATAGATAAGGAAGCTCTGAGGCTAAGAGAAGAAAAGTCTCTTTCTTTAAGTCACACAGCCTAAGTAGTACAATGGAATTTTTCACCCAGATTCCTTCCTTACCCTTCCCCTCCCTTCTTCCTTCCCTCCTTTTTCCCCCTTCCTTTCTTCCTTATTAACCTACAAGCACTGTGTTAGTTCCAGGTGCATAACATAGTGATTTGACACTTCTGTCATCAGGGTTTTTTAACTTTGGCAGTTTTGACATTTTGGAATGGATAATTCTTTGTTGTGGGAAAACTGTCCTGTGCATTGTTGGATGTCTAGCAGCATCCTTGGCCTCTGCACCTTATATACCAATAGCACTACCGCTACCCTCCCTCCAGTTTGACAACCAAAAATATCTCCTGACATTGCTGCATGTCACCTTTTGGGAGGATAGGCAAAATCACCCTTGGTTGAGAGCCACTTTTTTGGTTTTTAAAAGAAAATTTTAATTGAGGTATCGTTGATTCACAGTGTATAAGTTTCAGGTGTAAAGCATAGTGATTGACAGTTTTTAAAGGTTAGACTCCATTAGTAGTTATTATAAAATATTGGCTATATTCTCTGAGCTGTACAGTGTACCCTTGTAGCTTATTTACTTTATACATAAGTAGTTTGTACCTCTTTATCCTCTCCCCCTGTCTGCCCTTCCTTCCTTCCCTCTCCCCACGGGTAACCACTGGTTTATTTCTTTTAATCCATATCTGTCTGATTCTACACTGGAGCCTTAGTACCTAACTGTTACACGTTACTGCTTTGTTCTAAGACATTTTAATAATGTATTTACTTCTTGGGAGTCTGGAAATTACTTTTTAAGAAATGGATATCTTGATCAAGTAGTTTTATAGTTAAGTATCTTAATTGTCCAGGCCAAATAAATGTATTCTTTCAGTTATTTACATTGATAATAGATGCCATATTTTAGGTAGTTGCTCCATGCTCATCCCTATACAAACTATCTTGTTACTGTAGATGAACAGTTATTCAAGTAATACAATAGAGCATTTTTTTAAAAAGATACAGAGTACCTTATGTACTGTTTCCTCTATGTTTTAGCTAGAAATAGAAGGTAGAGAGATAAACTTTTCCAAACTACACTGTCTAAGTGATACTCTATTTCTTCCTTTCTGATGTATTTCTCCTTTTCAGATGTTTGCAATTTCTTTACCTTTCTGTTCTGCCTCAAAATAAACCCTGTTCTCTTCTCTCTCTTGTCTCAGCTCTGTGGACTTGAAGAAGGTGTAGATGTAACTGAATACAGAGCAGGGAACACCAAGAAGCAGAGGGTCTGTTGTACTGGTAAACTGCCACACTCCCCCAGTCACTGAGGGTTGATTAATCATCTTAGTGTTATTGCTGTTGGAGAAAGATGGTTGGCTCTTGGTGCTGCTGGCCTTTGATCAGTAGAGCTTAACAGAGGTTTAAAAATGATAAGGGCTCAGCTAAACATTATTTTAACGACAGAAGATGGCATGTGATACAACTTCAGCAGTCATAAAGTGAAAGTCACTCAGTTGTGTCTGACTGTGTGCAACCCCTTGGACTGTAGCCCATTCGGTTCTTCTGTCCATGGGATTCTCCAGGCAAGAATAGTTGGAGTGGGTTGCCATTACCTTCTCCAGGGGATCTTCCCGACCCAGGGATTGAACCTAGGTCTGTTGCATTGCAGGCAGATTCTTTACCATCTGAGTCGCCAGGGAAGCCCACCAGCAGTCATAGGTAACAGCAATAAAAAGGACTGTGATTGTGTGGCAGTTTATACCCCTTACCTCCTATATTTTATGTACAGAACCACATCCTAAATATACTGATGATCTCAAGTTAGTTTCGGAATACTTTCACATCCACTTTATTATTGGATTGCTAACAGCTGTCTTTCCTTTATACTGTGTACAAGTTTCATCAAGTCTGTTTTAGACGAAGTAGAAAACAGAATTAGGACATCTAATTAACTATTTTTAGATAGGCTGGCTGACTGTGGGCCCTTTGTGACTGTAATCTTAAAAGCAAACCAAGGGTTTATCTCTAAAGCCATGATTATGTTATTATGTGAGATCTATCAATAGTTCAGAGCTGCCATGTAGTCTTGAGCATTTCCCATGAATTAGATTTAATATTAAATAGTAAGATATCACTCGGAATGTGGCTCGACCATCACAGAAGCGATTTTAATTGTAGAGGTTGTATAGCACACAACCTCTAGTAGGAGCTTCAGGGATACTGCCTGGGCGCAAATCCTAGCCCCTCCCTTACTGGCCCCAAGTGCAGATATGCAACAAATAGACATTAATGAATGAATAATTTTCTTATTATAAAGTTAATTTGTGCCTGTTGCAGAAAATTCAGTAAATACAAAAGGACCAAGCAGTTAATGGTGATTTTTTTTTTTTTTTTTACTAAAGTAGTGGTAAAATTAAGTAATCCCTACTTAAATTATACCCACTTGGTATCTAACCTTAATCTTTGTGTATGTGTTTAAAATTAAATAATGAGTAATAACTGTAAGACTATTTCACCTAATTTTTTCACATAGTGTATAATGAATGTCTACTCATATCGTTAAATATTACACATCATTTTGATGGTTCTGTAGTATTCCATTATATAAATATATAACATGTTATGTCACCCATCCCCATCCTCTTATTGAACATGTTTTTTGTTTTTATATGTTTTTGTAGTTGTTTGCTTAACACGTGTATGATGTTTATGTATACTTTCAAAGGTGTAGAATTGTTAAATAAAACACTGTGCAAAATTTTATAATTTCTAATACATATTGTCAAAATGACTACCAGAAAGATTGTGCCAGCGTTGTGTTCCCAGGAATAGTGATGTTAACTGAACCAGCAGTGTAAAATGTTGGTTGGCATGCCATAATTCCTATGTAGATATGTCCCCAGTATTGTACATTGGCATCATTGCTTTGTCGTAAATTCCTGAAATCATAGCATGCTTTTGGCCATAGTCTCTGTGTTTCTCTCAGATTGCAATAATGTTTACAATGCCTCTCATAAAGTCAAAGGATTTGTACCAATCTTCATTTGACCAACAGGTTTTTGCCATTTTTTTTAAATTGAAGTGTAGTTGGTTTATAATATTATGTTAGTTTCACACTTAGAATATAGTGCTTCAGTATCTTTATAGATTATACTTCATTTTAAGTTGTTATAAAATACTATTATTTCCTGTGCTGCACAATATATCCATGTAGCTTATTTATTTTATACATAGTAGTTTGTACATCTTAATCCCCCCTACCCCTCTCTTGCCCTTCTTCCTTTCCTTCTCCTTAATGGTAGCCACTGGTTTGTTCTCTGTATCTGTGAGTCTGTTTCTGATTTGTTATATTCATTTTATTTTTTAGATTCTGCATATAAGGGATAACATACAGTATTTGTCTTTCTCTCTCTGACTTATTTCACTAAGCGTAATGCCCTCTCCATCCATCCATGTTGTTGCAAGTGGTGGAATTTCATTTGTCATTTATTTATTTAACTATTTCCTTTAAGGGGCTCACCTGCCTTTAGCTGTCAGAAAACTTACATTTAACTTTTATTGTTGTAGTTATTTTACTGATACTAATGTCTGAGTCCTGCCTCCAAAACACTGACTTAATTGGTTTTGGGGTGCAGATTGAGCAGGAATAGTGTTTTTTAAGATCCCCAGGTGGTTCTAGTGTGAAGCCAAAGTTGAAAATCATTGATCTATGTTGGTATTATTTCTTTGCACTTTAGTAGCCAAGGTTTGATCCCTGGGTGGGTAAGATCCCTTGCAGAAGGGCATGGCAACCCACTCCAGTATTCTTGCCTGGAGAATCCCATGGACAGAGGAGCCTGGTGGGCTACAGTCCATGGGGTCACAAAGAGTTGGACATGACTGAGCAACTAACACACTTTTAGTACCTCTGCAACTTTATTTTCATCCCTCGTATCTTTTGTTGTGGGGTCAGATATCTTCGGAATGCCACATAACAACATTGCTTAAGCAAACAGATTGACTCTACCACTCAATTTAGGAACATAAGATTTTGGCGCTAGTTCAAAGCATGTGATGGTATTCACTCTCCCTAACTGGCTGGCCAGTCATAAGAAAAGCAATATATATATTAGCGTTACTGTTTAATACAATAATGTTAATATATATTATACTGTTAGTTATTACAAAGTGTTATTAACATATAACAGTATACATGGTAATGTAGGAGTATATCTCAAGCAAACAGCCTTATAATAAGTCATTGCCATGAAAACAGTGTTAAACTACAAATCAACACTTCTAATGGTCTCTGCTTGACTCCCCTGGTTCACCTCATACTTATTTACTTCCTTATTTATATTGAAATTTCCAGCTTACCATTTTATTTTATTTTATTTTGAGTTATAATTGACTTATACCATTATATTAGTTTCAGATGTACAATATGATTCAGTATTTGTAAACACCGTGAAGTCACCACGGGTTAAGTCTAGTTATCCTCCATCATGAAAAAAGAATTATGAAAATGTTTATTCTTTTTTTTTCTTGTGATGCAGACATTTAAGTTTTACTCTCTTAGCAACTTTCAGATACAGAATACTATATTCTTAACTACAGCCACCGTGCTGAACATTGTATTCCCATGACCTGTTTTATAATTGGAAGTTTGTACTTTTTGATTACCTTCACCCATTTGACCTACTCCCCCACCCACCTCCCCTCTGGCAGTCACCAGTCCATTCTCTATGAGCTTTTTTTTGAGCAAGATTCCACTCTTTTTTAACAGCTGAATAGTATTCCATTGTGTATATATACTGCATCTTTTTTATCCATTCATCTGTTGAACACTTATTATAGGTTATTTTCATATCTTGGCTATTGTAAATAATGCTGAAGTGAGTATAGCTTAGGATGCCGATATCTTTTTAATTTAGTGTTTAATTTTCTTTAGATAAATACCTAGAAGTTGAATTGCTGGATCATGCAGTAGTTCTGTTTTTAATTTTTTTGAGGGAACCGCCCCCCATACTTTTTCCATTTTGGCCACACCAATTTACATTCCTTCCAGCAGTGCACAAGGGTTCTCTTTTCTCCACACCCTCACCAACGCTTGTTATATCTTGTCCTTTTGATAATAGTCATTCAAACAGGAGTAAGGTGATATCTCAGTGTGCGTTTCTAGTTCACTATTTTAAATATAGCTTAAAATCCTATACTTGTATGTTTGTTTATCTGCCAGTTACATGATTTTATTTTTGCTTCCTTGTTTTTATTCTCAGTTCAGTGGATCACTGTGATCTACTAAGTTTTACTTTGTACTTTCTCATAGTTAGGCCTTAGGTCCAATATTTGGGAGAACCTGGTACATTTTTCTATTTAAACGTTTAGTTATTAAGCATCTACCAAGGAGAGACTGTGTTACATCTTTCAATTCGGAATAAATAATCTAAAATAAAAGAATTCCTTCCCATCACATGGCAGAAGTTATTTCCCCCAGTATGTGGATGAATAAAGTGTATTTGCTTCTCACTCTTCATGCACTTCTTTTCCATTTTTGTCTTATAGGTTATTGAGGTATAATTTTCTCCCTTTGAAATGACTCTGCTGTTTTCCCCAGTAGACTTTTTCCTCTTTTAAAAAAAAAAAAATTGTGAAATCATTTAGAGATTGTTTGGAAAAATATTGCCTGTAATTCTGTCATCCAAATGTTACTATTTTCATTTTTTTATGAATATATCCCTTGCTATCCAGAAGTTTGCATTCCAGACTTGAAAACCAAATAGATTTATTTAGTAAAGGATATTCTGACTTTCCAATCTTCTTTCTTACTCTTACTTGTTTTTACCTAGTTGCAGTTACAGTGTTCATAGTAATTTGTAGTGATGGGTGCACACATTTAATTTTGCTTATACACCAAATACTGTAATACTTTATGGAAGATTTAGCATGATATTTCAGCATAAAAATGAGATTCATTCTGTCTTTCCCAGGATTTTCCTCTGAGTATAGAACATGTTGTGTGATTCTGTGCCAGTAACCATGCAAGTGAGGTGGGTTAGGAGGAGGACACTGACCTCATAGTGGAAATGGATTCAGCAAGTACCTTAAATGCAGTTGAGGTTTATATTTTTGATTTTTAGAAAATAACTAATGTGACTTTGTTGGAAAACTCAGGGTTTGGTCTCCCTTTTTTCTCTGAAAGTAGGCCACTTTTATTTTGTTAAAATAAATCTTATTAACGTTATTAACCTGTAAACGAAGGACCATATTTACATAGTGTCCTCAAAATATGATACTTCTTACCAATTGCTACTGCTTTTTTTGTGGAATGTTCTTAAATGAAGGTGTCTTCTTTCAGTCTGGCCGGGACCTTCAGCAGTACCAGAGTCAGGCTAAGCAGCTCTTCCGAAAGTTGAATGAACAGTCCCCTACCAGATGCACCTTGGAAGCTGGGGCCATGACTTTTCAGTGAGTATAATCTTGATTTCCTTGTGATTATTTAAGTATGAAATACAGCAATTACTTGTAATTACACCTCAGAAGAATGGTAACTTTTTTCAGACATAAAGATAACTTTGAACATAGAGTCACTCTGTGGAGGCAACTTTCCTGGCTCTAATTCTGCAAAACTGAAATCTTGGTTTCTGTATTCAGTTTGTGTACAGTAATTCAGCCTGTTATCTTGTGTCTAGTAAATGCTGTATGTATCATGCAGTAATAGATAACTTTTGCCTTGGGAGCTTCTTAGAGCCAGACACACATAGATTAGTACCCTTGCTTAAACATTTACTGACACTGTAACCTCGCACAACTCACATATATTTCTCTAGGCCTCAGTTACCTCTATAAAATAGGGAATCATAGTTTTGTTAGGTTTATGAGAGAATCCCTGTATATCACTTAACATTTTGTCTGGCATGTAGAGAATAGTTAATAGGTATTATTTATTATTTAGAGAAAAGAAAATTATAAACAATAATTTAAGAGCATCTAATCAGTGGTTGGAGAAGGGCATGGCAATCCACTCCAGTATGCTTGCCTGGGAAATCCCAAGGACAGAGGAGCCTGGTGGGGTACAGTCCATGGGGTCGCCAAGAGTCAGACATGACAGCATCTGAACAGCAACAACAACAGATCATTGGTTACAGACAATGCATACAGCTGAGAGAAGGATCAAAGGGACTTTATTGGGTCTCAGATTACCTACAAATAATTGGTATTAAGTGTTTAATTATATGTCAAGTTTGAAGGTGCTAAAACAGGCAGGATTAAAAAAGAGAAAAGAGGACAAGAAGATCAGAGGAAAAAAAGAAAGGATAAGCTAAATAATCCTTAGTATGTTAGAAGCTCAGATACTGAGATAATATAGACCTGAGAAGAACCTATTGTGTTTAACTCAAACAACCAACCTTCTACTCATCAAGAACAAGCAAACAAGTATACAGAATCAAAACCAAAGCAAGGCTCTGGCCTATTGGTTAAGAAAATAGTGAACATTAGGTTTTGTAAGTTATTTCAGCATTAAATAATGTTCAGTTCAGTTGCTCAGTCGTGTCCAACTCTTTGCGACTCCATGGACTGCAGCACACCAGGCCTCCCTGTCCATCACCAACTCCCGGAGTTTACCCAAACTCATGTCCATTGAGTCGGTGATGCCACCCAACCATCTCATCCTCTGTCGTCCCCTTCTCCTCCTGCCTTCAATCTTTCCCAGCATCAAGGTCTTTTGAAATGAGTCAACTCTTTGCATCAGGTGGCCAAAGTATTGGAGTTGCAGCTTCAACATCAGTCCTTCCAATGAACACTCAGGACTAATCTCCTTTAGGATGGACTGGTTGGATCTCCTTGCAGTTCAAAGGACTCTCAAGAGTCTTCTTCAACACCATAGTTCAAAAGCCTCAGTTCTTCGGTACTCAGCTTTCTTTATAGTCCATCTCTCACATCCATACATGACTACTGGAAAAACCATAGTCTTGACTAGACAGACCTTTGTTGGCAAAGTAATGTCTCTACTTTTTAATATGATGTCTAAGTTGGTCATAACTTTCCTTCACATTATTTCCTTTCTAAATAATGTTCAGTTCAGTCGCTCAGTGGTGTCCGACTCTTTGCGACCCCGTGAATCGCAGCACGCCATGTCCATCACCAGCTCCTGGAGTTTACTCAAACTCATGTCCATAGAGTCGGTGATGCCATCCAGCCATCTCATCCTCTGTTGTCCCCTTCTCCTCCTGCCCCCAATCCCTCCCAGCCTCAGGGTCTGATGCTCAATTATAATATAGTATTTTTTATCTTTACCATGGGTTAGGAACAAATGACCTAGGAAAGATCTCATGGAACTGAAAAGAGATTTTCTTCTGCCTCCTTTATAATCTTGTCTCTTCCCTTATTTGCATCTAAGGAGCTGTTTGCTAAAGATGTATTCTTTGCCAGACCATGTATTAAGTCTTGCCTTTAATGTTCTTAGCTTGTCTTCTTATGGCAGAGAGACATATATGCAAGCAACTGTACTATAATACCTAGGACAAGACGTGCTATAGAGCAGAGAGAAGGAAGCAAGTTCTCAGGAAAGGGGACTCCACTCTGTGGAGTTCTAGGGTGCCTTAGAAGCCACATAGAAAGGACAGGGATGGGGGATGTGTGTAAAGCTTTGGACCCTTAAACTCCTACTTAAACTAAAAAACTTCTGACTGTATTTGCTATACATGTTGGTCTTCTGGATATAATTTTGGCTCAAATAAAGAGTGCTATGGCTAAAACGTCATTTGAAAACCACTGAGTAGCCAGCCTCTTTCCAGAAATATCTCAGACATGCAGTAATATAGCCTCCTCCAGACTGCCAGGGACAGTATGATGGACATGAGTTTGGGCGAGCTCAGGGAGTTGGTGATGGCCAGGGAAGCCTGGCATGCTGCAGTCCATGGGGTTGCAAAGAGTCAGACATGACTGAGCAACTGGACTGAACTGAAGGCTGCCAGGGAGCTCATCTCACAAGAGGAGTCAGTTCTGTTATTGAATAATTTGCAACTAATACAGAGTTCTTCTACCCTAGAAATTAGGAGATATTAGTCCTGAGATTATTATTTTCTGTACCCAGGAATCATTGTGACATTAACTTCTAACTTTTTAGTGTTCACAAAAATTTCCAGTTCCACAGTTCTTACAGATGGAAGAAGTTTAAATGTGTATATATTATTACTTGTTTACTATACATGATCAAAGGACAGATGGAGTCACACCTCTGAGTTTTCAAGAAAAAGTCTTAAGTATTAAGGTATTTTAGTTGAAGAATTGTGTGATGAATCAGTTCAGTTCAGTTCAGTCTCTCAGTCGTGTCCGACTCTTTGTGACCCCTTCAATCGCAGCACGCCAGGCCTCCCTGTCCATCACCAACTCCCAGAGTTTACTCAAACTCATGTCCATCGAGTCTGTGATGCCTTCCAGCCATCTCGTCTTCTGTCGTCCCCTTCTCTTCCTGCCCCCAATCCCTCCCAGCATCAAGGTCTTTTCCAATGAGTCAATTCTTCACATGAGGTGGCCAAAGTATTGGAGTTTCAGCTTCAGACTTAAATTGAAGAAGTAGGAAAAACCACTAAACCATTCAAGTATGACCTAAATCAAATCCCTTATGTGATGAATAAATATGTCCAAATACTCCTTTGGGAATATGCTTCTAGTAATGTGAAGATGTTTGTTTTCTAATTCTAGTGATTTATGGTTTGTAATTGACTTTCTGATTTCATTAGCCTCAAAGGCCTTGGGCTTGAATATTTTCAGGTTTGTATAAGGAATTTCCTGGTGGTCCAGTGGTTAGGACTCTGCCCTTCCCCTGCCAAGGACCTGGATTTGATCCCTAGTCAGGGAACTAAGATCTTGCAAGCCGTGTAGCATAACCAAAAAAAAAGTTTCTATGGCACTTGAGAGTCTATTTCAGACTGTTGGGAGTGTTATTAATCTACAACAGTTTTTCCTTGCTTTTTTTCATTTTTGTCTCTTCAGTTACATTATTGAACAGGGAGTATGTTATTTGGTTCTGTGTGAAGCTGCCTTCCCTAAGAAGCTGGCTTTTGCCTACCTAGAAGATTTACACTCAGAATTTGATGAACAGCATGGGAAGAAGGTGCCGACTGTGTCTAGACCCTACTCCTTTATTGAGTTTGGTAAGATTTTGTGCCTTACTTTTCTATCAGGGGAATAGACAATGTAGAGAAGGTATTGATATAATTTAGACTTCTTTTTTTAAAGCTTACCTACTAATGTTTTGGATTCTGCCTCCTCTCCTATTCCATGTCTTTTTTCCTTTTGAGTGAATGAGGCTTCCTTCTCATAAGTATTAATAATTTTCTCTGGCCTTTTGATATTTTCCCCATAGAGCTTGTTGCCCTTTGCTCTTTTTTGTAATTTGTTTTGATTCTTCATTAGTGTAAAAAATTGCCTGAAGATCCAGATTGATATGTAATTGCTGAGTTCTTCTTTTTCCCAATTCACTGTCTTCACCCCCACACATACAACACTCACAGTGAAACCCATTTTATGGAGATCAGAATTTGGAAATCAGAAAGAATGGTGTTTTGTTTCTTTTAATAGAACAAGATCCTCTAAATTAAGTACTAAAAGATACCTGGTATTGGGGCACAACAGTTCCTACAGGCAGAAGTAGTGAGCATGGATGTCCATATTTGTACAAGATTTAATAGAAAGACTCATTACTCCTCAGAGCTGGTAAAATATAGGATGGCAGCAGATCAAAGGAAATGTCCTATAAGTAGAAGAAGGGAGAACAAATATGATTAGATTACATCATTGACATTTTTAGTTAAAAAATAAACTGGTTTTGAATACTACCTCTGGATATCTGAAGTGTTTCAAGTTTGCTAGATAAATGAGTCCTCTTGATTTCTAGAAATACAGAAAATGTATTATAGCAAAGCATTACAGTGTTTCAAAACTAAACTCTCCAAGTGCTAATTTTATCGTGTCTGGTTTTGCAGTTTTTATTTTTGTAGGCAATAGGAGTTCAGTAAAGCCAAGAAAAAAATAAGACTGCTGTACCAAAGTCACACAGGAAATAGTTGGTATTCTCAAATTAGCTTAAAAGATTGTATGCAGAGATATGAACGGGTTATAGATGAACTGTAAGGTGCAGTAACCTGAGACCAGTAGCATGGTAATTGTTATCAACCCTAGGCTTGAATGGATAAGAGCAGTTTCTTGAACTGGGAAGGAAAAAATTTATAGAAAAGGCCAATTTCAAAGGAGCAGTAACTTTTGGTGGAGGAATACTACTAGCCCACGATGACTTCTCAGGGAGGAGATGGAGGAATAAATCACTGTCACTGTCCACTCATTCCCTACTCTTGGGGTATCCTCTTTGGCTGAACCTAATTGGAAGCTAGACAGCAAGGAACCCATCGATATAATTCATGCAGGTTAGCTTCCCAAAGCAGAAAGCAGGGTGCAGAAGGGTGGGAGGAAGTCTAAAGAGGCAAATAAAGGGTAGCCAATACACTATCTTAAGATTTTAGCTAAAAGTTGAAAATATAATCTTTATTAATTATTCTTTTCATAGTTTTATGATATGCAGACATTGGCAAACATGAATGAGCATGCAGTGGGTTTTTTTTTTTTTCTTTTTTTTTGAGCATGCAGTTCTGTTGTAATATTTTGGGAAATTCCCTGTCACACTTGATACTCCTTCAGGAGTCTGGTTAATCATGGACAGTTGCAGAACCAGGACTAAACTCAGAATATACTCTTTCCTACTTTGATGGACATGAAAGAAGTTGTTAACAGTCACTTTCTTCATCATTATAGATACCTACATTCAGAAAACCAAGAAGCTTTACATTGACAGTCGTGCTCGGAGAAACTTAGGCTCCATCAACACTGAACTGCAAGATGTGCAGAGAATCATGGTTGCAAATATTGAAGAAGTGTTACAACGGGGAGAAGCACTCTCAGGTATCTAAAAGCAGTACGAGTCTTATGAGCAAGTGGTTCTTATTCCATAGGCAAGGATAGCTTATTTGGGGTTACCGTTTATGCTGTCAGATTCTATCTAGTACTATTAAGAATTCATTTCTCCAAAATGGATTACATTACAAGCTTCCAATATGATAATGTTTCTTCCTAGTGTGGTTAGTTTCTATGGAGTTGGAACAGTGTAAAGTCTCATTCCATGTAAGAAACAATTACTGTTTTCAAGGTATTTACCAAATTAGATTAGTATTTATAGAAACACATAAGTTAAGGAAAATGAAAAGAAGAATGAGAGGACATTGTCAAAAGTTTATGGCATTGGTTTCATAAGTAGCTGCTTCAGGAGACTTTACTGCTGCCAGATCAACTGTTATAAAATACCATTTCATGAAGGCGTTCCTCTGTAGAAAAACTTCTAAGACCTGTGACTACAAGATCTAGTCTGGTGTCAACTTACTTTTCATTCATCCAATCATTACTAATTGAATACTCATAGTGTGCAGGGCGGGCTTCCCCAGTGACTCGGCAGTAAAACGTGTGCCTGCGGTACAGGCGCTGCAGGACATGCGGGTTCGGTCCCTGGGTCAGAAAGATTCCCGGGAGGAGGAAATGGCGACCCACTCCAGTTTTCTTTCCTTGAGAATCCCACAGACAGAGGAGCCTGGTGGGCGACAGTCCATGGGGTCGCAGAGAGTCGGACACAGCTGGAGCCACTTAGCAGCCAGTGTGCAAGGCACTGTGTTCTCTGTCGAGGGAGACAAGGAGATCACAGAAGTGTTCCATCCTCACGGGGTCACAGACATCCTGCCTCAGCCAGTTCAGGGTCTTCATCATCCTGGACCTTCCTTAAATGCTAGATGAGAACTGCCTCTTCAAAGAAGCCTTCCCTGATCCTAACAGCCCGTGACGCATTAATCTCCTTACTCCTTCAAATTCTTAAAACCCTTAAATATTTTACGTAATGTAAAAAAGCATGTAATGTTTTTTAGCACGTGGGGTATGTATATGTGTGTACTAATTTACCTAAAATATATATAATGTTTAAATGTTACCTAAGTGTTTAATGTGAGCATATACTCTGTGTTTTATATCTATTTTATATACTTATTTTATTTCTTTCACAGTGATCACCACAGGTAGTTGCCTTAATGTATATTTTAAAAATTCAGCATTGTTACATATTCATGATGAAATGCATGCATGCTAAATCACTTCAGTCATGTCCTATTCTTTGTGACCCCATGAACTCTAGCTTGCCAGGCTCCTCTATCCTTGGGATTCTCCAGGCAAGAATACTGGAATGGGTTGCCATTCCCTTCTCCAGCCATTCCCTTCTCCAATGAATAAATGGGTTTTCCTTTATTATGAACTTCAGATATTAACCTTCATGTTTATAGTCAGCAACTGTCCCAGTGTATAGCTTTGTACTCTTTAAACATCAGTTTTTGGATAAGTGAGTCTATATAAATTTTCATCGTAGCAGACTCATAGGTTCTACTCAGGATAAAGTAAACCAGTATAGGAAACTTTTTTAAAGCCAAAATTTATAAACTGCTCAATTAATCAAAAGCGTATGGGATTTTCTTCTAGTGCTTTGCTAATTGCTGTAGTGTTGATAATGCTGATTAAAAACGAAATACATTTTTACCCTTAAGAAACTTCATGTGATTGGGAAGATAAGGAATATTGTCATAGAGTAACAAACATCGATTGAACATTTACATTGTTCTAGGCAATATGGTAGGGGGACTTTACATATATTTTATTTATTCTTTAGAGTAATCCCATGTGAAGTGGGTGGTATCAAACCAGTTTTACAGATAAAGAAACAAAGACTCAGAAAAATAGCTTACTCAAAGCTAAAAAATAGCTTACTAAAAGTAGCTTACTACTTTTTTACACTGCTAGTACTTGGCAGAATTTGTTGATCCATGGAGTCCTTGTTCATCTTCAGAGAATGATAGTTGTAAATCATTATATAGATATATATGGGCTTCCCAGGTGGCTCGGTGGTAAAGAATCTGCCTGCCCAATGCAGGAGACATGAGTTCATTCCCTGGGTTGGGAAGATCCCCTGAAGAAGAAATGGCAACCCACTCCAGTATTCTTGCCTGGGAAAGTCCATGGGGTCAAAAAGAATGAGGCACAACTGAGCGACTGAGCACATAGATATATAGACAATAAGAGCTAAAAGAATGTAGAAGGAAATAGATAAGTAAACAGGAAAGATTTCTTGAGTTTTGATAGATTAGGAAGGCGTGAAGAGTGATATTTTTAAGAGGAAGAAAAAGCATATCTGAACTGGGCATAAATGAAGACAGTGGGAAGATTAGCCCACCTCAAAAATAGATTTCTTCCTCTTTAAGCTTCTCCATAATAAGAATCTGTCTTTTATACTGTTTTCTCTTTTTGTTTTAGAGCTAGTCAGCTTTGCATTTAAGACCCAAGAATAGTTCCCGTGGGTTCTTTTAGTAAGATCAAATTGTGCCTTTTTTACTACCTAAATATACCTGTTTCTTTTAAGGCATAGGTTTTATTTTTTTATTCAGAGGTGTGTCACTCTACTGTAGTGTAGATTGCACAGGTACAGGGATCATGTACGTTTTGATTGTAACTGTATCCTCTAGCACTTCTCATGGTGCCCGCAACATAAATATTTGCTAAATAAGATTTCTCCAAGCAATAGCTTTGTTTTTATGATACCATGTGTTTCCAGTGTTCATACGTAAAGAAATTCTCATAACTATTGCTTACTTTATATGACCTAATATTTATTTCTCTTCCCAATTTTTTTGAGCAGATTTAGATTCATTTAGCAAATACTTACTTATTGAGCACTGACTATATGCCAGATCCTGTTCTAGGCACTCGGAATATAGTAAGACACACTGTAGTAGTTAAAAACCTCTGTCCAGTCTGTTAAACTGACTGGGAAGATTCCTTGCAGTATTGTCATGGCTATTTCTCATCCCCTAACTGTTTTTTTGCATGACAAGGTGCTTTTCTTACAGGACAAGTTACTAATTTCGAAATGGCTGACATGCCTGTGTTATTAAGTAATGCCACATTTCTCAATCAAAACCAGTTCCTATTAAGCAACTCCAAATAGTCCAAAAGCATTCTCCAAGGAAGACCAAATAAATTCAGATTGCAAAATAGTTTCTCAAAAATTTAAAGAAGTGAAAAGTTTGATTAGAATTTATGCCAAACTGAGAGTTTGTTTTTATTATTAAAAATATGCCATATATTTTAAGCCCGGTTTAGCTTATGTGTATCTGACTATTTCTCTAAGTGCTTAGTTAACAATTAAAAGAGGATAATGACATTACAAATGTTTGTATAGGAAAAGAAACTTTGCAGAAGATTCTAAAAAGCTTAATTTAGTAGATATTGGTGGTTTTCTAGGACCTGTGATTGTATTTTCATTGTAATACAGCTTTCCTATGTCTGCTAAAATATAATTTCTGATAGTGTTATCTTCATACTAATAGTCTTTACCATGTGGAAAGTTTTAGAAATTTGGTAGTAGTCACTGTTGAGATACAGTCTAACACTCTGTCTGGTTCATTGAATTTTCTGGTTACCTGCATTTTTCATCTTACCTGGATTATCATTTGTCAGAATATGAGAGAATATGATTTAAACCATTAAGAGATTATGGAGATAGTTGTTATCAGCTAACATTTATCAAATGTATACCATTATGTAGGCATTGTGTTCACCTTATAGATATCCCATGATATGGTTACTATTACTATATAGTCCCTATTTTTATAGACAAAGAAGTTGGGTCTTCGGCTGAGTTGCCCAGTATCATATGATTGATATAGCTGAGATTTGAACTAGGGTGTGAGGCCAGACCCTGCACTCAGTCTGAAGCCTCGAGAATTTGAACATGAGTTGAACTGATTAGTTGAAAATGCATTGTAGATTTTACAGTGCTTTGGGATCATGAGTTAATCAGTGTATACAACCTTACCCTTAAAAAAAAAAAAGATAATTTAAGCTTCATGATTTGAAGTAGTGCTACTCTTTTGGGTTATTTTTGTTCTTAATACAGTTGATAAAATACTTTCAGGGACTAATTAATGTTATCCTTTTTTTCCCTTTTGACAGCATTGGATTCGAAGGCTAACAATTTGTCCAGTCTGTCCAAGAAATACCGCCAGGATGCGAAGTACTTGAACATGCGTTCCACTTACGCCAAACTTGCAGCAGTAGCTGTATTTTTCATCATGTTAATAGTGTATGTGCGCTTCTGGTGGCTGTGAAGTAGTGAATCCAGTCACTGGCAAGGGAGAACCTAGAACTCGGCAGGTGTATGTTTTCAGGAAGCTGAGCGCACAGAGATGTGTATTAGAATCCAAGTGGAACTTCTGCCTCTAAAGACCTTGCAAGAAAAGACATGTCCTGAAAATGAAAGATTACACCTCATTTAATGAAGCTTAGCCCTATGTAGAAAGTGTCTTTCCGGGGCAGAGGCTTTCTCTGGGTGCTAAGCCATATACATTAGGGAACAGTAGATTGTTTTATTTGTTTTTTTCCCCTCCCAGTGTTTTACATTCTTCAAATAGCACTGACTGGGGCATTCTCATTCTCTAATGGAGCCGTCAGTGAGATTTGGCTTAACCAACCTATGCTAGCAAGTCTGAAATCGCTTCAGAGAAGGCAGCCCTTCAGGAAGTTTTTTGACTCTGTTTAATCAACATTCCTTTCGTTGGTGACATTTGTGATTTTCAGGAATCTGAGTTGTTTGATGGCCTTTTAAACAAGACTCCAGTATGTGAAGGTTAATTGCTGTGCTGCAAGATATCCTGTCTATTGGCCCCTATAGGAAGTTAACCTTGTTTTCCATTTATGATAATTTGCTTATTGCACAATTGCTTTAGGGTTAAATGAATTATATTAAGATGCCTTGAAATTATATTATAGCACTCTTGATTAAGAAGCAAAAATGTTTTCTGTCATTTACTCTTAAAAGACTTAAAATTAGTTTGGGACATTCTTGATTTTATTTTTCTGCATCTGGTTTATATTAATATAAGAGTGAGTATAGCATATAGCCAGAGGTCCCTGACTTAGTGGGCAGACAGGCCAGCTCATCACTACAGCTTTGTCCTCCTTCCTCACTTCGTCACTATGATTTTCCCCACTTTTCCTCCTGCCACAACTTGCTAAGGTTTTCTGAATTGCTCTGAGCTCTGTAGTCTCATGTCCCGTAACTATCCACTCAGTATATTTTCAAATTTCAAAATGGAAGATAATCAGTTGCTTAGTTAATTAAATTGAAATTTTTCAGAGCAACTACTCAAACTACTAAACATATTTATCTAAGAAAATCTGAGAGCACCTCATATCTGCTTCAGTTATGTAATCCTCTAAGAATGTACTAGAGATAGCTCATTTACAGTAGATTCTGTTAACAAATAAAAGTACCTGATTTTTCCCTTTTTTGCTCAGGGATAATGAGAATATCCTTTTACCTTCTGAGGTAGAATTTTTTAAATGGGGAGAATAGGCCTTTTAAATATTGTCACAAGAGTGTACAATATAACCTCTAATTCCTACACATACTGCAAATATTTCTTTAAATTGTACAGGAAAATGAACCAACTTCTTACTTCTTAAGATCTTTAGAAAGAACTTCAACCAGTAAGCAGTTTTATAACTCAGGATCATCAAACCTACTATTCTGATTCCTGATAGAGAAAAAAAAATCTTTTTTCTTTAAAACAAGGCAAGGAGAAATGCTTATTTTATTCCTGATAATTTACAGAACTAGAATAAAATTTTTTTCTTCCCATTTTGGACCCCTGTCTGCCAATTGGAGTTTTGTGCATGAAATAAGAAGTTACTTTTTATAGAGAATAAGTGCTTGAAGTCCCTAGAAGTCTTGTCCCTCAGTAATGATGTTGGTAATAAAAGCCTTTGAAAGGCTGAAAACCTAAATAGTAGTACCATAGCTTTTGGTACTTCTGTAGAAGTGGAGAGTGAGTGGCAGCTCATTGTTGAGAGTTGCATGCTGCAACCAGGTGGTCAGCAATGAAATAAATACTTCTAGAATGTTCCCTTCAGTGTGAAGCTTTGTTATCTACTGTAGTTAATTTACATGCACATATTCTAGATACATTCCTACCTAAATTCAGAAGGTTAATTAAAGAATGATATGGGGTGGGGGATGAGAAACAAAGGGATAAGAAAGTAGTTTATGATTATGATGGTAGAAAATGAGAGAGGAGGACTGTCATAATATGGCTCCTACTTGTGTTCTTTATTGGAGGAAGTGCGAAGATCTAATTAGGTGGAATGAACCAGCAACCAAACAGACAGCTAAAATAGAATGTGATAAATACCGTTCAGGGTTATTGAGGGCACATTAAGAAAGGACACCTAATTTACTGTGGCAAGGAGGATGGTAAGAGGAGAGCATGACTTCCCATACAGAGTCAGTGACTTGTGCAAAGTCATGAGTTAAAAGAATGAGGCACATTTTGGGGGATCATATTGCTTGGTTTGGGTTTCACTGGTGGCTCAGATGGTAAAAAATTTGCCTGCAGTGAGGGAGTTTGATTGTTGGGTCAGGAACATCCCCTGGAGAGGGGGATGTCAGTTATGTCCGACTCTTTGTGACCCATAGACTGTACCTCACCAGGCTCCTCTGTCCATGGAATTCTTCAGGCGAGAATACTGGAGTGGGTTGCTATGCCCTTCTTGGGATCATCCAGACCCAGGGATTGAACCTGGGTCTCCCGCATTGAGGGCAGATTCTTTGCCATCTGAGCCACTAGGTAAGCCTGAATGGTGGTGGCCACACAATTAAGGCTTTTGGTTAGTGTATTTAGCAGAAGTTACTGGTTGTCTTTTTAGCTCAGCAAAAAGGCAGAGATCTAAAGATGTTACTCCTATAATTGCAAATTAACTAATTGAACCAAACAGCTTGTACTTTTTAAAAGTCCCTAGAGAAGAATTGGTAGCATGTGTGACATAGTTTGAGGTAGAAGGAGCAGATTGAGTCCCACATCCTTTTAATCATTACAGGTAGGGTTGACCCAACAGTCAACTGTCTTGAGCAATTTAATCAGTCTGTTCTAATAAAGTTTATTTCAAGTGCTGTGATTGAACCCATGTTTTAGATTAGAAAAATTACTGGAAATTTGAGTTCCATATACTCATCAAAACTGGACTAATTTTTTTTTCTTCCATAACCTTCATTAACTGAGCACATTATTAGGCATTTTACATGTATTATTACAGTCCCCTCATAACCATTTTCCCAGGTTGCCCAAGGTCACGTAGCAAGTTGAAGCACTTGGGTTCAAATCCAGCACTGATAGACATCCATCCACTACACATACTGTTTATTCCTAAATTATGATGTAGACGTGTTGGTTCTAAGCCCTATTTCATTTTGTCCTGTCAGGTTACTAGTTTTTATTTTTTGGAAAAGGTTTTTGTTTTGTGTATACATACAGTTTCATTTTATTATTTCTATCTCTTTTTCATTTCCTTATCTGTCATTTTTCCCTTTATTCCTTTTTAATAATTTTTACTCTTGGGTTCTTGTTGGCCTTTTTCTCATTCTTGGTTTGTAACACATTTTATTTGCTCCTTTTACATTTGATCTTAATGTTAACTCAGCATTTTTTTACATCTGATTCACTTAAGATTTAGCAAAATGATTTTTTAAAATAAATCTCCCTCTTTTTTCTTATGTCCTTTTGCTCATTCTCTCCCTCCCCCCGCCCCGACATTTTCTATTCCTTTCCATTTTACTTCATTTCCCTAGATGCTACTTTTACTTAGGAGTTACTATTATACTACAACTTTACTTCTGTAAGTGAGAGCTTTAAAATTAACTATTAGACTTGCTCATTATTTTTATATGTTATATCTTAATTTATCTTACCTTCTGTTGATTTCATAACATACTGTGTTCTCTTATCAGTCAGTGCAGATATGCCCCTGCTTTAAGGAATCCCTTTACACTATATTACAAACACTGCAGGAATTCTTCAAGAAC
This sequence comes from Muntiacus reevesi, assembly GCF_963930625.1. Lineage (NCBI taxonomy): Eukaryota > Metazoa > Chordata > Mammalia > Artiodactyla > Cervidae > Muntiacus > Muntiacus reevesi. The sequence goes on from NC_089249.1 coordinate 85,559,853, forward strand.
AAGCTCCTCTAGTTTGTCGTAAGTATTTGGGGCTTCAGTTCTCACTTGTGTTACTGATAGCTCCAAATGTACCTGTCTATGCTCACGTTGAGACCTAGATCCAGTTATTTTGCTGCTTGTTGGATATCTGTGTTTTGAGTATTCCATAAAACTTTAGTGCACTTAAAACATCTTATTGCCTTCAAAGTTAAAACCTATCCTGTGCTTCCTGAGGAATTTCTAACTTTTAGACATCACCTGCCACTCCTTTACCTCAACTACAAGTCAGGAATTGCATATGACTCCTCAGTTTTCTCCTACCACCTCTCAACTATTAAAACTTGGTTTTCTTTACCTCCAAAATATTCATCATTTATCACTTCCTTTCTTTTTGGCCTCACATTCAAGCTCTCGTTCAAGCTCTTTAAGTTGGTCTCCTGCAGCAGCCTCACTTGTCCCTCTTTCATCCCAGTATTACTAACTTATTAATACCAAAGATTTTCATAAAAAGCCAGTCATGCCCTGTTTCCTGTAGAATAAAAGATTACATACCCCAGTCTGCCTTCCACAGTGTGACCTCATATCCTTTCAGACCTTCTTGCCACTCCCCACCACCTCTTCGTTTCATCCACACCTAATTCTCTAGCTTTCTCTAATCAGTCAAGTTACCCCTTTACCTTGGCTCATTGGTACCTTCTCTCCAGAACTTTTTGTGTGTGTACCTTATTCCTTTTCATTTCCAACCTACTAAAGTTCTGCTCATCTCGAAGACCCAGCTCTAATACCTCTTTCGTAAAGCCTAACATTCTCATATCCTCCTTCCTACCAACCTGAGAGAAGTTGTGGTTTCAAACCTCCCATAGCAACGTGCTTGTATTTCCAGCATAGAACCTGCCAATTAAAAATAGCAGTTTGTGTGCACTTTTCTCCTTGGCTGTATACCATGTGAGTCCCTTAAGGTGAAGACCGATTGACAGTCATGTCTGAATCCTTGGCACTCAGTACAGAGACATGTTGGAGGTACTCAGCAGATAATTGTAGAATGAGTGACACTGAATTATGAAAAATTTATGCACGTGTTTTCTGGAACTAGACTGTTCTTCAAGTCATGGATACACACATAGTTTTAATAGAAGGGGAAAACAACGTGGGGTAAAATGGTATAGGCCTAATAAGGGAATTGGAAGGAAAGAGGCACATTAAATATCAGAACAAAAGAGACCAACAGGAAGATAAGGAAGAAAGATAATACTGCAAAAGAAATTGGTTCTTTAAGGCAGAAACAATTTAAAGATAAAAGGGTGAAGAATAGGACATGGAATCAAATTAGACTTGAAGAGAAAGCACAAAAGTCAGGGCAGACTTGGTCTGGAAATGTTTCCTCTTGACCTTGGAGCCTATGGTTGCTTTTATGTATAATGGATAATATTAAATGAGCTTTTCATGTCACTTAAGTCCTTACCAATTTGTCATCAGACAAAGTGACTCTAGTTCAGTGATAATTACCTTGACCCAGATGCCAGGTAAAGTAAGACCTTATTTACTATGCAAGAAATAAACTGGCTAAAGGGTTAGTTTCTACCAACCGATAGTGGTTTGCATCCGTTAGACTTCTCTCAGGGATTCCCCTACAAATAGTGTAGGTAGGCAATGAGGTTTGATCTACAGTCTAAGGTGGCTCAGCGGTAAAGAACCCTCCTGCCATTGCAGGAGCCCCAGGAGATGCAGGTTCGATCCCTGGGTAAGGAAGATCCCCTGGAGGAGAAATGAGAACTTACTCCAATATTCTTGCCTGGAGAATCCCATGGACAGAGGAGCCTGGCAGGGTACAGTCCATGGGGTCCCAAAGACCTGGACATGACTGAGCAACTGAGAATGCTTGCACACACAGTCTGCAGTATTTAAGATGTTTTTGCACAGTCCACTTCTCAGGCCATGACTTGCTGTTTCCAGAAGAGGGCAGCAAAATTCCAATCTGCGGAGTCTTCACCACTTCCTCAAAGTAAAGCAGTATTTCCCTGAGAAGAAAACAACTGTACTGTAAAGAGAACAACAGCCCTTAAAAATTAATCATCTTTTAGGTGACAGATGAGGGAAAGCCCGATACTATAAATGCCATAACAAGCAGTCACTCATTTCAAATAATATTTCCCTTCTCCGTAATCTCTGAAGAAAATATTTGGGGCTGTTTCTTTAATTTCACTTTAACAATTTGACCTGTGTAACCAGAACCCATCCCCTCATCCCCAGCCAGTTTTTCCATTTAACCCCAGATTTTCACATCTCACAATGCACTGGTTTTTTCAATAAAAATGGTTTTAATAGAAAAGTAAGATGTTCAAGCCTGATTCTTTCCATTTAAGATGCCTGGCTAAGTCCAAAGAATGATTTCCGAAGGTTTCCGAATGTCTGTCATGGAGTTTATGCCATTTGGAGCAAATCTTATCTGTATCATCTGTATCTGATCTTTCTTTTTATTTTTTTATTATTTCAATTTGTTTTAAAATATCCTTGTGCTTTTAGATCTTCTAAGGACTCAGCAGCTAACGTTTAAGCTGATCTTTTTTTGTTGTTTCTGAATTGTCCTTAATAGCATATATTGTACTCTCATACTTGTTTTCACATAAGGTTGATAGTCATGGTCACCATTTTACAGGTAAATTTTCTCATCTATAAGCGGAATAGCTGCTCTCTGCTTCGAAAAGTACAGGAAGGTGCCTCAGATGACAAGAGGGTCCCCAGGGGTGGGTATTTTCCCTTCCCTAATAAATGATAGAAGAGCTGATTCAGAATATGATGCTTTTTTGGTCTGCTCTACTACAATCAGAGATGGGGTAGAAAGACTTTCAGTTACAGTTTTTCATTTTCTTCTGCATTTGTTGGTTCATTTCTGGCTCTGCCCTTTTGAAAAAAATGATCTGTTTCTCGCTCTACCCCCGTTTTGCCACCCCCAAGTCAGAGTCTGCTTTCCATTCCAGCTAAACCTCTTCCTGTTCTTAAGAATTGCATCACATTCTTGGCATACTGTAGACCAACATTCCCACCTTGGCACCAGAGAGTATATGGGCCTTCTTTATTGGTTGAAAGTTCTTTTCTGGTGAGCACACAATATGTCACTCACTTCCTGACTTCCAGCCCTGGCTGAATTTGTCTCTTGGAAAAAAAAAATATACTTCTCAGATTTGTGTTTGTTTATAATTCCCCTTTACTTTGGCCATATCCTTGGAATGAGCAAGATTTTCCCAAGTAGAAGCCACATTGAAGGCCTTTTGAAGTAGAGGGTATGTGTGCCTCAATGAATGAGCTGTCTACCTTGTTGTTCCTAATTCTTCACTTCACCCTCACTTTCAACCCAGCCTAATCAGCATTGGCTCCCACAGTGTTGAAGGGCTGAAAGGGCTTTCATTAAACACAGTAATCTTCCCCCATCCCCCAATATTACCAAAACCAATGGATACGTCCGTCTCTATCTTACTTGACTCTGCACAGCTTCTGATACTATTGACTTCCTTGACAGACTCACCATCTTCCTTCGGTTTCCACACAGTTATTTTTTTCCTGCTATAGTCGTGGCTCTTCAATATCCTTTGCAAGTTCCTTTTTCTCTAGTGTTAGTGTTCCTTAAGACCTATCCTATGTCAGCCTCTTTGCTTTACACTTTCTCTGAGAAGTCACATCCCGTTTCATGGCCTTTGTTGAGATCTCTATGCCAATGACTTCCAAATCTCTACTTCTCCTAACTCCAGACTCAACTGCCTTCTAGAATCTCTCCACCTGGAAATCCTGAAGCCATATTAGCACACTCCTTCAAACTATTCCTCCTCTAATGTTCCTCATCTAAATATATGTCACGATATCCACCCAGATGCTCTAGCCAGAAACCTAGGGTACATCCTTGATTACTCTTTTGCTCACCCTCCACCTTCCATCAATAACCAAGTCCAGTAAAATCTAATCCTTCAGATTTACCCACTTAGCTTTATCCCTATCTGGCCTCAGTGATCACCTCTGGATTTCTGCAATTCTTTGCTAGTTTTTTACCACTAGTTTTTTTTCCCCTTGGATCATTTTCTACCAATCACCAGAAAGTTTTTTATAAATGTAATTCTGATAAATTCACCTCCTTTGTTTAAACTCATTTACTTGCTTCCCACTGTCCTTAGGCTAGAGCTCAGACTCCTTAGCATGGCTTATTAGCTCTTTGTGATCGGCAGCCTGCATACCTGCTTTCAGTCTATGCTCCCCTCACACTGGATTCCAGTGTTTCAAATATATACCGCTTCCTCTTGCTTCTTGACCTTCACAAATACTCTTTACTTTGCCTGGAATGCTGTATCAGAACCTCAAACATACCTAGTCTAAATTCTACCCCCAAATTGTCATTTCTCTGATTCCTCAATCATAATTGAATTTGGACACTTAATTCTAAATTAACTCTTGAATTAAAACCCAAATTAATCTTATCCCAGCTGATGTATTTGTTATTTCTCTGAAAAATACCATCCAAGGGTATGTTCTAATGAAAAATGTATTTGAACTAATTAACTTAGATCAGGATTGACTTTTACCATAGCTGAATATAAACTGAAACATATTTTTTAAATTACTGGGATGTTTCCTTGATTATTATTCATCATGACATTCTGTCTTTGGAATTTTTTGTTCATTTCCAGTTGGCTTCTACTGCTCTCCTGCTTACCTCTCAACGCTTCCCCTCTGGTTACCCTACACATCCCCCTCATTGGATCCAGTTTGCATGCAGTGGTAGCTGCTGTGGGGCTGCGGTTAAATAGAACTGCTCAGACTGCAACAGGAAAGCACTGAATCGAAAGCAAGGGAGAGGAAGCACAAACCGATACCCACCACAAAGCTGCTGAGTGCCCAGCATGACCCAAGCCGCACCCTCTGATGAGGAGTCTTGTGGAGGAGTAAGAAGCCACAGAGTTTAATAAATCATCAGCACAGCCCGTTCTCCACTTCCCGTGATCCAGCCTTCCTGGGTTACATGAATGTCACCAAGTTCTGTCCTAGGAAAGTGGGTGATGGCAGAATAGCCACCAGAGAAGTAGGGGGTAGGGGAAAGCCCCTCAGATGAATGACTGTGGACCATTTATCTCAAACTGTCCATAGGGCAGCTCTGTAAGCAGAAAGAATCCTGGTACATGTTTCAAAGGAGCTGTCTACTTGAGTGATTCCCAGATGTAGGTTCCCATGTTCCTTGAAATATCTTTCCTACCTGCCTTAAAAGCTGCTTAAGTACTGGCCAGTCCTTTTTTTTAATTTTATAGCTGAAGATAAGATCCTTGTGAGATACAATCAGAGAGCTTTAAATTCACATCAAGGTATAAATGACTATTTTCAGATTCTCTGCTGACTTTGATGGAAAAAGAGAAGGGAAGGAGGAGACAGCATCACAGATGTATTCCCCCTACTTTATGAATTAGCCCATGCCTGCCCTGGTTATTTATGTTTGTTGCCTTTGCTATCAAAGGAGATGCTATGGAGAGGGAAATGGCAACCCACTCCAGTACTCTTGCCTGAGAAATCCCATGGGCAGAGGAACCTGGCAGGCTACAGTCCATGGGGTCACAAAAGAGTCACATATAACTTAGCAACTATCCCACAACAGCAACCCTGTGGTAGCCAGCCTCCAGGGAGGTCATCAGTGATCCTGGCCTCTATTTATACCCCAGGTAGTCTCCCCACACCGAATCAGAGCTGAATTGTGTGGCCTGTTAATGAAGACAACTATATACAACTTCTGAGGATAGGTCATAAAAGTCATTGTGACATTTGCCTTGTTCACTGGGCTTAACTTTCTGGGGAAGTTAACTGTCATGTCCAGAGGACCACATAGGAGTAATGGAGGCCTCCCACCAGCAGCCAGCATCATGTGACTTGCTAGCCATGTGACTGGGCTATCTTTAAAGTAATTCTCCATCCCCAATCAAGCTTTCAAATGATTGCAGTCAATATATGAATAAAACCCATCAAAGTAAAAAAACAAACTCCTGAGTCCCCCCCAAACCCTGGCCAAACCCACTGAAACTATAAGAAAATAAATGTCTATTATTGTTTTACAAAAAAAGGAAACACTAATTCTTCAGCAGCCAGAATTCTAGGGAAGGAGATGAAAAGTGTGGAGAAATGTGTAGTAACTAGATCTAGATTTTAAACACTGGTGAGGTGGGGGACTCCTTGAAATTGCAGAGTCTCACAGTGACTCAGTCCTTATTACCTCAGAATCTGGGGAGGTGAGAACTGGGCCCTGCTGTTGCAGCTGGAGAGACAGAGGACAGAGACCAGGGGTCGCCATCTTGGTCTGCAGGAAAAGCTGTTTTGCTTGGCTGGAAGTGGGCACTTGTGTCTTCACAGAGTGCCAGACTCACACTTCAGATAACAGAACAGGAAATACGGTTAGTACAGCAGGGAGGGGAGAGAGAACTTAGTGTGTACCCAAGACTATTAAATTACCCAGGGGCCTCTCTGCATCACACTTTTCTGTCCTTTAAGCAGCGGGGACCCGCTATGGGGAGCACTGGGAAGCAGGTGAAATGTGTCCTGGAGGTACATCTGTTTCTCTTGCAGCATTCTTACCCCTCTTGTCATGTTCAGCTTCTTTCTTCTCTTCAACCCAGAAAATCTTCCAAGATCCAGATCATCAATGAAATTTAAATGGAGGAATATGGGTACCTTGATAGGAGGTGAGGGAAAGAATTCTGGAGTGGATGGACCATCTCTCTCACAGGCCAGAGCCACAAGTGGTAAAAATATGACCTCTGTTTTAGTAACCCCAAAAGCAGTGAGTTGGAAGGGATCCTAGTCAAGGAAAAAAGGGAACAGAGTTGTAGTCAGATGACTTTGTTTTGAAACTCTCCTCCCTCCTCCTTCCTCCCTTTCCTCTCAGAAAGGAGGAGAGGGGAAGATAACCATAGAATGGAATGCTCCTTGAAGCTCGCAGCAATGGGGCCAGCTTCCCAAGCCTGAGTGCCCTGCCCAGGGTCTGCCCACTTTTTTCAGCAATCAAGGACATTCCTCCTGCTAAACCCTCAAGTTGTGTTTAATAATTATCTGTGATCCAAGCTGCAAGGGCAGAGTGACTTTGCTCCTCTGGTGCCATCTTTCAGCTGGTGATCTGCCTTAATACATTCCATTCCTTAAGGAAATTCATAATATGAGTACAAAGAAGGGGAGACAAGGAGTGTGAGCTAATTTCTGAAAAAAACTTACTTATGAAAGAAGAGAGAGAGGTTAATTAGAGGGCATGTGGAGTAAAGAATGGATTTCATTTTTTTTTTTTTAAATGAAGAGAGGTTTAGTGATGTGCACAAAGAGTGTAGTGAGAGATCTTGAGCAAGTTACTTCATTCCTAAACATTGATTCTTTCATCTGGGGAAAACAGGAGAGGTTTCTATGAAGATTACAATTAAAATCAAACCCACAGTAACTGCTTGTGCACTGCAAAGCCCTTTTAAATATGTTAATTATTGTAACTATCATCATCTAGTAACTATACAGATGAGTAAGCCCTGGTCACAGCTGTGTCTTCTCTGTCTCATACCCTGTATGACAGAGCTGTGAAGAAGAGATGAGCTCTTGAGTAGGCAGGGCCAAGACACACAAGGAAGAAGCTAATTAATAGTGGTGTGATATGTTTCTTGTCATGCTTTGAGCCTTTGGAGAATGGTGTCTGTGTGTGCACACGTGCATGTATGCATTTTACATGATACTTTGTTACCAAATACTACTCAATGTAGCCTATTCTTCACCTTTCACTGTATTCTTATTTTAATTAACTTATCTATTACTTTAATTCTTATTTAAAAAACAGATACATTTTAGATCTCTCCAAAAGTCTCTAATTTAGAGAAAACATTTTTAGAAATTAAAACTACCCTTCTTGAAATGCAAGGGAATGTACAAATAATATTTAGATGTGAATTTTTGCTTAGACAAAGGAGCATTTTTCTATAAGTTACCTGCTGTTAATCCACAGCTTTTGTAGGAAGGGTTAACCTCTTATCTTTTCTGGCTATTTGCAGGATTGCATTATAATTTTGCTTTGAAGCAAAATTGGCCACAGTAATCCTGAGTCCTTTACCAAACACTTCCCATCAACTCTACCCAGTATTATACACTCAGTGAAGCAGTCTTTATCCTCATCATTTGCTTTGCCCCTTTCTTTGAGCCATCTCACCCCCGTTCCTACACAATTTGCAGTAAAATTATCCTGCGAATTCCACTCCCACATTTCCTCTCCCTTTCCCATGTGGCTTTCTAACATTGAGGTGATTTATGCCTTCATTTCTTGGTGCACCTCTTTACCTATCCCTTATCATCCCTCCTCCACTCTTTAGTCCGTACTCCTTTTCCCCTGGCCCCTCTGCACCTCCAGCATTTATTGCTACCAATCCCTCAGGCCAATCCACAGCATGCTCCTTCATGCATTACACAAACAAATGTTTTGAGGGCGCTGAACAGAACAACCTGGTGTCTCTTTCCAATAATGAATAAAAATAGCTGTATTCAGATATAATTTATGTACTGTAAAGTTCACATGTTTAGGGTGTACAATTCAATGGTTTGGACTTCCCTCATGGCTCAGTGGTAAAGAATCTGCTTGCCAATGCAGAAGACACGTGTTCAATCCTTGGGTCGGGAAGATCCCCTGGAGAAGGAAATGGCAATCCACTTCAGTATTTTTGCCTGGGAAATCGCATGAACAGAGGAGACTGGTGGGCTACAGTCCATGGGGTCACAAGGAGTTGGACACGACACATAGCAACTGAACAACAACAACAATTCAATGGCTTATAGTATATATGTAGTTTTATATCTATTACCTTAATCAATTTTAGAACATTTTCATTATCCCCTAAAGAAATCTTATACCAGTTAATAGTCACTCAATATTTTCCCTCACCACTGCACCCTTTTGTGCCCACTAATTCTAGGTAACCAATAATGTACTCTTTCTTTTTATAGGTCTGCCTCTTCTAAACATTTTACGTAAATGAGATCCATATATTAGTGGTCTTTTGTGACTGGCTTCTTTCACCTACATACTATTTTTCAGGTTAAACCATATTGTAGCATGTGGTATCTGTACTTCATTTCTTTTTATTGCCAAATAATGTTCCATTGTATGGAATATTTTCGTTTATCCATTCACCTGTTGACCGACTTTTAGGTTGTTTTCATTTGGAGGCTATTATATGAATAAAACTACTATGAACATTTATGTGCAAGGTTTTGTATGGACATAAGTAGGTTTTTTTTTTTTTTTTTTTTTGATAGATACCTTAAGGTAACTCTACTTTTAGCATTTAGAGGGACTGCCAAATTGTTTTCCAAAGTGACTGCACCACACTTCTTATTTTCTCATAAGCAGTATATGAGGGTTCCAGTTTCTTCATATCCTAACCAAAATTTGCTAATGTCTGCCTTGTTCATTAAATCTAGTCTAGTGAGTGAGAAGTGGTATCTCATTGTGATTTTCATTTTCATTTCCTGAATGACTTTTCGTGTGCTTATTAGCTATTTGTATAAGCATTTTCTTTGGAAAAATATTTATTGTAATTACTCATTTTTAATTGGATTATTTGTCTTTTTATTATTGAATTCTAAGAGCCCCTTATCTGATTTATGATTCGTAAATATTTTCTCCCATTCTATGGGTTTCCTTTTCACTTTCTTCATAGAGTCCTATGAAACACAAAAGTTTTTAATTTGATCAAGTTCATTTATCAATCTTCTCTTTTATCACTTGTGCTTTTGGTGTTGTCTCTAAGAAATAGTTGCCTAACTCAAGGTCACAAAGATTTCTTCCCATGTTTTCTTCTATAAGGTTAATAGTTTTAGCACCTACATTTAAGCCTAAAGATCCCTATTGAGTTAATTTTTATGTATGATATTTGGTTGAGGTCCAAATGAATTATTTTGCATGTGGATATTCACTTGCCCCAACACTATTTATTGAAAACACTATTTGTTGAACTATTATCCTGACTTTTTGTCAAAAATCTGTTGTATCACTTTATAGATTACTAATTCTGTTTCATTGATTTATATGTTGTTGTTGTTCAGTCACTCATTCATGACTGGTTCTTTGTAACCCCATGGAATGCAGCATGCCAGGCTACCATGTCCTTCACCATCTTCCAGAGCTTGATCAAACTCATGTCCATTGAGTTGGTGATGCCATCCAACCATCTTGTCCTCTGTCATCCCCTTCTCCTCCTGCCTCCTATCTTTCCAGCGTCAGGGTCTTTTCCAATGAGTCGGCTCTTTGCAGCAGATGACCAAAGTATTAGAGCATGAGCTGCAGCATCAGTTCTTCCAGTGAATATTCAGGATTGATTTCCTTTAGGATTGACTGGTTTGATCTCCTTGCAGTCCAAGAGACTCTCAAGAGTCTTCAACACCAGTTTGAAAGCATCAATTCTTCATCACTCAGCCTTCTTTATGGTCCAACTCTCACATCCATACATGACTACTGGAAAAACCATAGCTTTGACTAGATGGACCTATGTCAGCAAAAGAATGTCTCTGCTTTTTAACACACTGTCCAGGTTTCTCATAGCTTTTCTTCCAAGGAGCAAGCGTCTTTTAATTTCATGGCTGCAGTCACCATCACAGTGATTTTGGAGCTGAAGAAAATATGTCTGTCCTTATTCTAGTACCACACTTTTTAAAAATGATTACAGGGTATCTCATTGTAATTTGTTTATTTATTTTTGTCTGTGCTGGATATTTGTTGCTGTGCTCAGGCTTTCTCTAGTTGTGGTGAGTGGTGGGCTACTCTTTGTTGTGGTGCATGGGCTTCGCTTGTTGCAGAGATCAGGTCCTAGGTCATGTGGGCTTTAATAGTTGCAGCATGTAAACTCAGTAGTTATGGTGCATGGGCTTGGTTGCTCCATGGGATGTAGGATCTTCCTGGACCAGGGATCGAACCTGGGTCCCCTGGATTGGCAGGTGGATTATCATCCACTTTGCTACCAGGGAAGTCCCACACTGTCTTGATTACTGTGGTTTTTCAGTAAGCTCTGAAATCAGGAACTGTGAATCTGCCAACTTTTGTTTTTCAAGATCATCTGGCTATTCTTTTGTTGTTCTGTTGATTCACTTTTTAATTTGTGTTTTAATTAGAGGATAATTGCTTTACAATGTGCTGGTTTCTGCCATACAACAATGCAAATGAGTAATAATTATGTGTGTGTATTATATATACATTATATGTAATTATATATATATATACACACACACATATACAGGTACATGTGTATATATATATATATGCCCTCCCTCCCTTTTGAGCCTCCCTCCCCCTGTCTCATTCATCCCACCCTTCCAGGTTGTCAGAAGATGCCAGGTTAGGCTGTGTTATTTAGTAGTTTCCCACTAGTTATCTATTTTACACACAATAGAGTATATATGTCAATACTACTTTCTCAATTTGTCCTACCCTCTCCTTCCCCCATTGTGTTCACATATTCTTTCTCTACATCTGTGTCTCCATTGTGTGTATGCTCAGTTGCTCAGTTGTGTTGACTCTTTGTGACCCCATGGACTATAGCCTGCCAGCCTCCTCTGTCCATGGAATTTTCCAGTCAAGAATATTGGAACGGGTTGCTATTTCCTACTCCAGGGGATCTTTCCAACTCAGGGGTTAAACTGGCGTCTCTTGCTCCTCCTGCACTGGCAGGCAGATTCTTCACCACTGCATCATCTGGGGAGTCCATGTCTCCATTCTTTCCCTACAAATAGGTTCACCAGTACCATTTTTCTAGATTCCATATATATGAGTTAATATATGATATGTTTTTCTCTTCCTGACTTCACTCTGTATACAGGCTCTACATTCATCCACTGCTTTAGAATGACTCAAAATTCATCCTTTTTTATGGCTAATATTCCATTGTTTATATGTACCACAACTTCTTTATCCTTTCATCTGTCGATGGACATCTTGGTTTCTTCCATGTCCTGACCATTGTAAACATTGCTTCAATAAACATTGGGGTACATGTGTCTTTTTGAATTGTGGTTCTCTCAGGGTATATGCTCTGTAGTGGGATGCAGGGTCATATGGTAGTTTTATTCCTAGTTTGTTAAGGAATCTCCATACTGTTCTCCATAGTGACTGTGTCAGTTTACGTTCCCACCAACTGTGCAAAAGAGTTCCCTTTTCTCCACATCCTTTCCAGCATTTATTGTTTGTAGTTTTTTTTGATGATCGCCATTCTGATTGGCATCAGGTGATACCTTACTGTAGTTGTGATTTGCGTTTCTCTAATAACAAGCGAGGTTGAACATATTTTCATGTTTATTGGCCATCTGTATGTCTTCTTTGGAGAAATGTCTGTTGAGGTCTTCTGCCCATTTTTATTGGGTTGTTTTTCTGACATTGAGTTGTATAAGCTGCTTACATATTTTGAAGATTAATCTTTTGTCTGTTGCTTCATTTGCAATTATCTTTTCCCACTCTGAGGGTTGTCTTTTAATCTTGTTTATTGTTTCCTTGGTGAATTTTAGGATCAGCTGAAATTGACAAACTGACCCTAAAATTCAGTCCCCATTTCTAATAAATTATTAAAACATTTTTTTTCCATATTTAAGATGAAATTGGATAAGAAGGACCAAGCAGGCTCACTTTGGAGTTGTGAAAAGCAGGGTGGTCCTTTGAAAGGGAAGCCAAACTGATGGAGGAAGGGAATACAGGAGCCAAAAAGTTTGGTGAACTTCCCACCCTAGTGAGAGGAATGTTTGTTCAGAGGAGGCAGTTTGATCTAGCACCAGGGGACATTGTGAAAGATAATTGAAACTGGTAAGTCCATTGATCTCCCCAGAAGAAAAAAAGATCTCCAAGTAAGCAGTATTGTTAGTTTGTTGATTCTTACAGAAGAAGATTCTCATCAAACTAGGCGGAGCAGCTGGCCCTTTCTTAGAGATGTAAGACAAGAAAAAAAAAAGAAGAAATTCCTCCTGTCTTTTCTTACCTCTCTCTGTGGCCAGGCCTAACTTTTGTCCATTATTGTTCCCTTTCCCCTTTATAACTTCCCTGAAAAGAGGGGTGGGGGAGAAGAAAACCATATGAGGAGAGAGGGCTAGAGATGCTGGGGTAGGTGAGGAATCCTGGAGCACTGAAAATGAAAGCTCTTTAAGGTACTGCTGGGCTTCCCCACTCGATCAGGTGGTAAAGAATCCACCTGCAATGCAGGAGAGCCGGGTTCAATCCCTGGGTCAGGAAGGTCCCCTGGAGAAGGGCATGGCTACATACTAGAGTATTCTAGCCCACAAAGTCCCATGGACAGAGGAGCCTGGTGGGCTACAGTCCATGGGGTTGGCAAGGCTCGGACAGGGCTGAGTGACTAACACAACAACAAGGTACTGCTAATAGAGCCCACTGCGGAATGTGACAATGTATAAGAGGTGTGGGGATGAGCATATTCTTTGGCTCAGGAATCCAACTCCTGATAGCTTATCCTAAGGAAATAAAACATGAAAAAATTGGCAGTGGCAATGTTAATGAGGATGTTATTTATAATAGCAACAGCTGAGACAACCTAAATCTCTAAAATAATTGTTTTATGACACCATATTTTTGTAAAGGTGGTAGATTATCATTCCAGCTCTGTGATCAAAATATCACCTGAAGGGCATCACATCCCACTGCATTCTCTACCACCCTAGGTTCAAGTCACATAATCTCTCACCTGAATTATTCCAGGGGCCTCCCAGGTCATTTTTATGCTTTCACCCCAACCCCTCCTGTACTCCGAACACAGTAGTCATCAGAGCCCTTTAGAAGACTTTAACATGACTCTCCTCTATGTAAAAGCTTTCACACCTCCCCCTCATTTAGTATAAAGCCGGAGCCTTCTGTTGGTCCTAGACCCCGCCTCCGTGGCCCCCATTGTTCTCTGACCTCATCTGATGCCACTTTTCCTCTTTCACCCTCCACTCTGGCCATATAGGCCTCCTTACTGCTTCCTGAACACACCAGCCCTTCTCCCACCTCTGTGAATGAAACCCCTCTTCCCTCCTCTCCCAGATATCCGTTTGGCTTGTTCCCTCACCACCTTCAGCTCTCTGCCCAAATGTTGCATATGAGACATTCTTTCCCTGAACCATTATATAGTTTGGAATCGACATGTACACACTGCGGTATTTAAAATGGATAACCAACCAAGACCTGCTCTATAGCACAGGCAACGCTGCTCAAAGTTATCTGACAGCCTGGATGGGAGGGGAGTTTAGGGAAGAGTGGATATATGTATATGAATGACTGAGTCCCTTAGCTGTCCACCTGGAATTGTCACAACATTGTTCATCAGCTATACGCCAATACAAAATAAAAAGTTTGAAAAATTAATAAAATAGGAAAAAAAATGTTTTTAATTGCTTTCTGTCCCCACCCACCAGCTCCCAGTACTTCTCATTTCCCTTCCATGCTTTATTCATCTCCATTGTACTTATCACTTTATCTGATATATTTATTTGGGTTACTACCTGATTCTACCCATAGGATCTATGCACTACGGGAGCAGGGATTTATGTATGTTGCTCACTATAGTCCTTGGCTGCCTGGCGTGGAGTAGCTGTTTAATAAATATTTACTGAAAGAATGAATGCATCCATAAAAGTAGTAACTATGAAAACTAGGCTGTGATTTTGCAAGTGGGAAAATACAAAGATATAAACTGTGAGGTGCACAGTGTCTGTGGCAGTGTGGTATGGGAGGTGCCATCTGGGAGCTGTGGAATTGGAGAGACCTGGACTCAAATCCTGCCTCCACCACTTTCCAGCTATGTGACTTTGGGCAAGCGGGCCTAATCTCTGAGTTTCACACTCCGTGAAACAAGTATGATAATGATGATAATGACTCCCTGATAGCGTTGTGAAAATTCAATGAGAAAATATAAGTGAAAACATGGCACATAGTAGGTGCTCTATGAACCTTAAGTTCCCGTCTTCTCCTAAGGAAGGCTGAATATCCAGTGGAGAACTGGGTGGAAGGATACAAAAGTAGAAATAGTTGGGTGTGTCAAATAGAGGGATTGAGAATATTTAATTTTATTTATTTGACATAATCAAGTTCTCCCTATGCATGGGTATGTGAACAGAGGGATAGACTGGGGGCAGTGGGGAGGTTCTCCCAGGTATCTCCTGGATCTGGTTTTCACCTCTGACATGTACTAGATGTGTGACATTAAGTAAATCTAGCCACTCTGGGCCTGTTTCCTTAACTGTAAAATGAAAAGGTTGAATTGAGTAACTTTTAGTACCATCAGTACTTACAATTTCATAATTCAAATAGGCAAGTCATTCCACCTGGCTTTGCCCCACTTCAGCCCAGCCTTACTCACATGTGATGGCCAGATGTTTCTAATCTTAGGCATAAAAGACTCTATTCTTTGGTTTTCAGAAGCCAAAAGAAACTGGAAAGTTTAGGAAAACTGCTAAGCAGATGAACTTTCCTCCTCTCTGGTTCTTAAACAGCCGCATTCAAATTGTTCAAACTTAGAAAATATGAAAAGTGAAGCAAAACACATATTCACCTTTGGGTTTGAATCAACTATGTGAAGTTTGAAGCCTTGAAGAAAAGTGTATGTATGTGGTTTTATTTTATTTTTTTAGCAGCAACCAAAAAATAGATGTCAGCAGTTTTCAGTTGTAACTATAACCTTGTACCCGCATGGCTGTGAGCCGGAGCCAGGAGAGAAAGGCTGGAAGAGAGTGACTGGAGCCTTCTCCTGCTTTGGAAAGCTTGTGGCTTTGTTTTCTTCGCATTGCTTCACCAAGGCGGAGGAGAGGAGGATGTTTGGGTTTGCAGGCCGCCAGCCACTGTCAGCAAGTTTGCAGCCCTGGCTTCACTTCCCTGAGCTGGGGGTGGGGGGTTGGAGGGTGCAGGGAGGGTTAGAGGGGTTGGGGGTGAGGGTCAGCTGCCCTGGCCTCCCTCTAACAACAGAGCCACAGAGAATTCAAATACCCCACCAGTTGCAAGGCTCCGACTTTACTCAGCTGAAAACTGACGATCTCATCTGGGAAGGGTCAGTTAAAAAATGACAGAACTGCCCAAAGTAAACAGAGAGAACAACCACAACAGAAACTTTCTCTGCAATGTTTCCTTATAATTACCGGCCCGGCCCACCAGAGCTCTGGCTAGAGTCCCCACCCACCCTCTCGGTTGCCCCCATGGCCTTGTTTGAGTAAGCCCTGGCTGACCCGGCAGTGCCTCCAGTCCTCAGGCCTCTCTCCAGGGCTCTCCGCAGAGAGCAAAGAGAGTTCAGTTTGCGGAGTGTTTTTCGACTGGAGTTTGGGGATCACAAAAAAGAACACCCTGTAGAGCTTATTTATCAGAACCCCTAACTAATGAGAAAACTCGGCTTAAATGGTGTGCCCGAAGGTAGAGAATAAACACTGGGGGTGGGGTGGGGGCAGAACTGGTCTCTTCATTCCTGACCAAGGGTTTATTGCAGATTATCATCCACCGTTGCAGCAAAAGACACAAAAATAGGGAAGTTAATTAAAGTTCTCTTTCTCCACTTTTTCCTTCTCACCAAATAGTACCTTGTTGACCTTCAGGGCTGTGCAGGAAAACATATTTTGAGTGTAGACTTGAGGACAAGAACTAAACCTCATCCTATGTGTGTAATAGTACCTTGGGTGCCCTTCAGAGTTCACAGTACCTACCCGCCCCCACAGGCTCAGGAATCCCGCAAGCCTAGAACTCTGGCACCGCACGTTTTAGCTGTGTGAACTCGTACAAACAAATTATCTACTCTCTCCACAACTCAATTTCCACACCTGCCAAATGGGGACGATCGTAGCATCTACTTCGTAATATGGTCATGACGGGATGGTACACGTTGTGTGCAATGAGAAAACCAACAGATGGTAGAAATTGTTAATACTCTAAAAAGCATGTATTGTACCCTTTTCACACCTGAGGATATTAAGGCTCAGAGAGGCTACAGGGCTGCATTCTTACAACTGGTTAGTAAGAGAGCCTGGGTTCAGCTCAGCCTCCTGATGACACATCCAGGGCACTCACCCCCACACTGCTGAGTGTAGATGGTCAAAGGTGGCTCCAGGCCATGGGTCAGAAGTGTCTGTCCCGGGACTATTGGAATGACATAGTATTTATCAAGCCCTCACATGCTCAGGGGACTGGGAAATGGATGCTTCGGGGGGTAAGGTAGGCTTTCATGTGCAGCTTATTTTTTTAATCGGTCTTTACACAGACACCAGCTAGGAAAAGAGACCTAGCACTAATCCTGGCTCAAGCCCAGAGAAGCTGAGCTCGGGGGCTACATCAGAAGTCATTGATTATCTTCAACTGTCCTTTCTTTGGCAATACTTCCTTGACACTCTAAGGATATTTTGTTTACCCTGATGTTAGAACCTTCTTCACACACTCTCATGTTACAGTATTTTGGAGTATCCATCTCATTTCCTGTTGGGACAGTGAGCTCCAAAGCAGGATGCCTCAGATGACACATTGAAACATGGGTAGGAAGTATGTGAACCCTTGCTTCTATTTATTCTCAATCCAAATACTAACAAAGTCAGGCTTTACCAATATTCAAAAATTAGTATAGGAGAACATATATGATTTACAATAAATATTCAGTTATTGGGAGTGCATGCTCAATATTTTTGGTGGAGTGGGATGATGAAAAGAATTTGGACATAGAGGTTCTAGAGATAAGCTTCTCAAGGGCAAGAGATGTGCCTAGTTCTGATCTGTATCCTACCTTCATCCTCAGTATCTAGCACTAAACCATTCCCCAAAGAAATATTTGGAACCTACATGAACTTGGTTGTCCTTCTTTCTCCCCCCCCCTTGTCATCCATCTAATATAATCCCACGTCTTGTTCAATATTCTGCCAAGACTTGAAATAAAAATGATAAAGTTGTGTTTGAGAAGTAAAGAGCGCAAGTGTCCAAGGAAACCAGATCTGAAAGAGATACGTGCACCCCAATGTTCATCGCAGCACTGTTTATAATAGCCAGGACATGGAAGCAACCTAGATGCCCATCAGCAGACGAATGGATACGGAAGCTGTGGTTCATATACACCATGGAATATCACTCAGCCATTAAAAAGAATTCATTTGAATCGGTTCTAATGAGATGGATGAAACTGGAGCCCATTATACAGAGTGAAGTAAGCCAGAAAGATAAAGACCAATACAGTATACTAATGCATATATATGGAATTTAAAAAGATGGTAACAATAACCCTATATGCAAAACAGAAAAAGAGACAGAGATGTACAGAACAGACTTTTAGACTCTGGGAGAAGGCGAGGGTGGGATGTTCAGAGAGAACAGCATTGAAACAAGTATACTATCAAGGGTGAAACAGATCACCAGCCCAGGCTGCATGCATGAGACGGGTGCTCAGGGCTGTGTGCACTGGGAAGACCCAGAGGGATCGGATGGAGAGGGAGGCGGGAGGAGGGATTGGGATGGGGAACACATGTAAATCCATGGGTGATTCATGTCAGTGTATGGCAAAAACCACTACAATATTGTAAAGTAATTAGCCTCCAACGAATAAAAATAAATGGAAAAAAAAAAAAGAAGAAGAGATAAAACTGGGATCCATGCCCAGGTGCTACTTCAGTTTACAATGTTTAATTTTAAATGAAGGTATAAAATAAATCTTAAAAAAAAGTGCAAGTGTCACGAGAAGATTGAAAAGTATGAGACTGAAGTAGAAATAAAAGCAAAATTAAACAAGTGGAACCTAATCAAACTTATAAGCTTTTGCAAAAGAAGCCATAAACAAAACAAAAAGACTGTCTAAAGAATGGAAGAAAATATTTGCAAATGATGTGACTGACAAGGGATTGAATTCCAAAATATGCAAACAGCTCACATAACTCAACAACAAAGAAACAAATGATCCAATCCAAAAATGAGCAGAAGATCTAAATAGACATTTCTCCAAAGAAGGCATATAGATGGTCAACATCACTAATTATTAGAGAAATGCACATCAAAGCTATGATGAGATATCACCTCACACCGGTCAGTAAAGTCTACAGATTAAAAAGTCTACAAATAATAAATGTTGGAGAGGGTGTGTAAAAAAAGAACCCTCCTCCACTGTTGGTGGGAATGTAAATTGGTGTAGCCACTATGGAAGACAGTATGGATGTTTCTTAAAAAACTAAAAATAATATATATATATATAACCCTGCAATCCCACTCCTGGGTTTATATCCAGAAAAGATGGAAACTCTAATTCAAAATGATATGTGCACCCCAGTGTTCGTAACAGCGTTATTTAAATAGCCAACACAGGGAAGCAACTTAAATGTCCATCAACAGATGAATGGATAAAGAATATGTGGTATGTGTATACAATGG
This sequence comes from Muntiacus reevesi, assembly GCF_963930625.1. Taxonomy (NCBI): domain Eukaryota; kingdom Metazoa; phylum Chordata; class Mammalia; order Artiodactyla; family Cervidae; genus Muntiacus; species Muntiacus reevesi. Next base: position 85,579,216 of record NC_089249.1, read on the forward strand.
AATATTACTCGACCATAAAAGAGAATTAAATAATACCATTTGCAGCAGCATAGATTGACCTAGAGACTATCACAGTAAGTGAAGTTGTCAGTCACAAAAAGACAAATATCATATATCACTTGTGGAATCTAAAAAAATGATACAAATGAACTTATTTACAAAACAGAAACATACTCATAGACATAAAAAACAAGCTTACGGTTACCAAAGGGGAAAGGGGAAGGGGAATAAATTAGGAGTTTGTGATAAGGAGATACAAAATACTATATAAAAAATAAGTAAACAGCAAGGTTCTACTCTATAGCACATGGAACTATGTATTTAATATCTTGTAATAAAATATAATGGAAAATAATTTGAACAAGAATATATACATATATACATATTTAGTTATACATATATATGGAATTCTGAATCACTTTGCTGTACTCCAGAAACTTCGTACAACAACATTGTAAATCAACTATACTTCAATTATAAGTAATAAATAAGTTGATAAATAAAAGTTCAAGACTGAAGGTCCCAAAGAAGAGAGTTAATGGTAGTTCAAGGTACACAGCTGACAAGAGCAAAACGTCATCGAAGAACCATGGGCACAAAGACAGACATGGCGCACTAGCTCTGCTGTCGGAGAAACCAAGCGTGGTCTGAGCATCTGTGTTTTCAAACTGGGCACCGTCCTCTTTTCCCTGAAGCTCCAGGAAGCAACGCAGCACAGCACAAGGAGCAAGGATCCTGGGGGAGTCTCAGCGCCGTCACCCTCCCCGCCTAGGTGCTCTTGGGTGAGGCCCCAACCACTGCTCCCCCTTCTCCTCCCAGGAAGATAGCTCTTTACTTACCGGTGAGTTTGGACTAGGCGATTATGGAGGTGCCTTCATGCTCTGAAGCAGCCCTGAATAAAGATGAAGCTGGTGGTTTTCTACATGAGACAACTCCACTGTGAGGGGCACCATTGAGGCCCACTGGACCAAAAACGTGAGCTCACCACCAAGCCTGCTGTGGTGTGTGACGTCCCCCACTCAGACGCGGGGCTTACCAGACTGCCAGTGACTACAGACATGCTGCCACTTCGAGGTCCATTAAACATGCAGAGTGAGACAGCAAGTTATAAAAGACTTGTGTTGCATGTATCTATAAACAAGTATAAATATATACATATACATACAGAAAAAGAACAGAGAGATATGCACCATATTTTAATATTGATAATTCCTAGGGGGTAAGAGAATGAAGATGAAGGTAGAAATTTTATCATTTACTTTATTTATTTATTTTTAATGTATTTTATTATTTTTTTTTATTTTTTTCCATTTATTTTTATTCGTTGGAGGCTAATTACTTTACAATATTGTAGTGGTTTTTGTAGTGCCATACAATTTTGTAGTGCCATACATTGACATGAATCAGCCATGGATTTACATGTGTCCCCCATCCCGATGTCCCCTCCCACCTCCCTCTCCATCCCATCCCTAAATTCTTCAATTTTGTTAGCTTGTTTTTAATAAGCTATTAAAAAATATATTTATTGTCTGTGCCAGGTCTTAGCTGCAGCATGTAGGATCTGGTTCCCTGACCAGGGATGGAACCTGAGCCCCCTGCATTGGGAGTGTGGAATCTTAACCACTGGACCATCAGGGAAGTCCTTAATAAACTATTTTAATACTTAAAGATAAAATTATTTAAAAAGTAAGCCTGAAAAGTCCTAGACAAATATTTCAACAATTGTTGTACAAAATGGCACCTGCTATTCAAGAAGAGGCTCTGCTAGAAACGAATCTCATTTTGCTACTTCATTCTTGCCTTGAGAACCCCATGAACAGTATGAAAAGGCAAAAAGATATGACACTGAAAGATGAATTTCCCAGATCAGCAGGTGCCCAATATGGAACCGGAGAAGAGTGGAGAAATAGCTCCAGAAGGAATGAAGAGGCTGAGCTAAAGCAGAAATAACACCCAGGTGTGGATATGTCCAGTGGCGAAAGTGAAGTCCAATGCTGTAAAGAACAATATTACATAGGAACCTGGAATGTTAGGTCCATGAATCAAAGTAAATTGGAAGTGGTCAAACAGGAGATGGCAAGAGTGAACATTGACATTTTAGGAGTCGGTGAACCAAAATGGACCAGAATGGGTGAATTTAATTCAGATAACCATTATATTCACTACTGTGGGCAAGAATCCCTTAGAAGAAATGGAGTAGCCATTGGGTGCAATCTCAAAACAACAGAATATTCTCTGGTCATTTCCAAGGCAAACCATGCAATATCACAGTAAGCCAAGTCTATGCCCCAACCACTAATGCTGAAGGAGCTGAAGTTGAACAGTTCTATGAAGACCTACATGACCTCTTAGAACTAACACCAAAAAAGATGTCCTTTTCATCACAGGGGACTGGAATGCAAAGGTAGGAAGTCAAGAGATAACTGGAGTAATGGGCAAGTTTGACCTTGGGGTACAAAAAGAAGAAAGGCAAAGGCTAACACAGTTTTGCTAAGAGAATGAACTGGTCATGGAAAACACCCTCTTTCAGCAATACAAGAGATGACTCTACATGTGGACATCACCAGATGGTTAATACTGAAATCAGGTTGATTATATTCTTTGCAGTCAAAGGTGGAGAAACTCTATACAGTCAGCAAGAGCAAGACTGGGAGCTGACTGTGGCTTAGATTATGAACTCCTTATTGCAAAATTCAGACTTAAATTGAAGAAAGTAGGGAAAACCATTAGGCCATTAAGGTATGACCTAAATCAAATCCTTTATGATTATAAAGTGGAAGTGACAAATAGATGCAAGGGATTAGATCTGATAGGCAGAGTGCCTGAAGAACGGTGGATGGAAGTTCATAACAGGAAGCAGTGATCAGAATCATCCCCAAGAAAAGGAAATTCAAAAAGGCAAAATGGCTGTCTGAGGAGGCCTTACAAATAGCTGAGAAAAGAAGAGAAGCAAAAGGCAAACGATGAAAGGAAAGATAAACCAATCTGAATGGAGAGTTCCAAAGAATAGCAAGGAGAGATAAGAAAGCCTTCCTCGGTGATCAGTGCAAAGAAATAGAAGAAAATAATAGAATGGGAAAGACTAGAGATCTCTTCAAGAAAATAAGAGATATCAAGGGAACATTTCATGCAAGGATGAGCATAATAAAGGAGAGAAATGGTATGGACCTAAAAGAAGCAGAAGATATTCAGAAGTGGCAAGAATACACAGAACTATACAAAAAAGGTCTTCATGACCCAGATAATGACCATGACATGATCACTCACCTAGAACCAGACTTCTGGAGTGCTAAGTCAAGTGGGCATCACTACGAACAAAGCTAGTGGAGGTGATGGAATTCCAGTTGAACTATTTCAAATCCTAAAAGATGATGCTGTGAAAGTGCTTCAGTCAATATGCCAACAAATTTGGAAAACTCAGCAGTAGCCACAGGACTGGAAAAGGTCAATTTTCATTCCAATCCCAAAGAAAGGCAATGGCAAAAAAATGTTCAAACTACCGCATAATTGCACTCATTTCATATGCTAGCAAAGTAATGCTCAAAATTCTCTAAGCTAGGCTTCAACAGTACTTGAACCAAGAAATTCCAGATGTTGAAGGTGGATTTAGAAAAGGCAGAACCACCAGAGATCAAATTGCCAACATCTACTGGATCATAGAAAAAGCAAGAGAATTCCAGAAAAACATCTACTTCTGCTTTATTGACTATGCCAAAGCCTCTGACTGTGTGGATCACAACTGTGGAAAATTCTTCAAGAGATGGGAATACCAGGCCACCTTATCTGCCTCCTGAGAGACCTGTATGCAGGTCAAGAAGCAACAGTTAGAACTGAACATGGAACAACAGACTGGTTCCAAATTGGGAAAGGAATACATTAAGGCTGTATATTTTCAGCCTGCTTATTTAACTTATATGCAGAGTACATCATGCGAAATGTTGGGCTGGATAAAGCACAAGCTGGAATCAAGATTGCTGGGAAAAACATCAATAACCTCAGATATGCAGATGACACCACTCTTATGGCAGAAAGTAAAGAGTAACTAAAGAACCTCTTGATGAAAGTGAAAGAGGAGAGTGAAAAAACTGGCTTAAAACTCAACATTCAAAATATGAAGATCATGGCACCCAGTCCCATCACTTCATGGCAAATAGATGGGGAAACAATGGAAACTGTGACAGGCTATTTTCTTGGGCTCCAAAATCACTGCAGATGGTGACTGCAGCCATGAAATTAAAAAACGCTTGTTCCTTAGAAGAAAAGCTATGACAAACCTGGACAATATATTAAAAAGCAGAGACATTACTTTCCCAACAAAGGTCTGCATAGTCAAAGCTATGGTTTTTCCAGTAGTCATGTATGGATATGAGAGTTGGACCATAAAGAAGGCTGAGCACTGAAGAACTGATGCTTTTGAACTGTGGTGTTGGAGAAGACTCTTGAGAGTCCCTTGGACTGCAAAAACCAGTCAATTCTAAAGGAAATCAATCCTGAATATTCATTGGAAGGACTGATGCTGAAGCTGAAGCTCCAATGCTTTGGCCCTGATGCGAAGAGCTGACTCATTAGAAAAGACCTTCATGCTGGGAAAGATTGAAGACAGGAGGAGAAGGGGATTTCAGGATGAGATGGTTGGATGGCATGACCATCTCAATGGACATGAGTTTGATCAAACTCTGGGAGATGGTGAAGGACAGGTGTGCTTCACCTGGTGTGCTTCAGTCCATGGGGTCATAAAGAGTCAGACATGACTGAGTGACTGAACAGGAACAGCAACTTTGTTAGAGCCTTTACTAAAGTACTGACCATGCACAAGTTTCTTTGGAGGGTAGAGGCACAGACTGAGAGGTCCAATCACATCACCAAAAGTCTCATTTAATAAGCTTGGGCAACAAAAATTTGCCCAAACTTAACTGGAGTTTGCATTTCTCCGTGATAAAACAAGGCTGTTAAATCAAATGACCTATAAGGGACCTTTCTACTCTGAAGACCTATGATTCTGAGTTACAGTGAGTGCAAAGATCCAGCTAGGAAAGTGAGCATAACAGATGGAATCTAGGAAAGAATTTCTTACTTTCCTCCAAATCTGTATGACAATTGATGGGAGACTCTCTCTTCCTCCCTTGCCCCTCTTTTCCTTGCTATATCCCATTGTCTAAACTTTCTATACTGGGGACACCCTCCACTTCCTGGGCCCTGATACATTACAGAGACAACCCTCCTTTATACAAGCTGGAAAATATCAGATACTAATCTCCGAAACTTCCTTGCAGCTAAGCACAGTTATATTGATCTGCACTAGATTTCAACCCTGGGAGTAGTGACTTGAAGTCTGCTCTGCAGGGGAGTAGCGTTAGTTGCTATAAACCCCTCTCTGTGTCCAGATGCTTCAGTAGTGGTGGTTCTAGCAGCAGGGATCGGCATCCAGACGTGGGATGTCCACTGTCACAACAGCAGTGTCCATGCATGGAGGCATTGGCGTCTTCATGGGGTTATTCTGCAGCATAATTCTGGGAGTCATTTCTTAATATGCAACCTCTAAACCTGGGTATTGAGTCATTCTGGAGAGCTTGTGAACTACCCAATATCCTTTAATACATTCTTTTTCTGCTTAGTCAGTTAGTTTCTGTTGCTTGAAACCAAAATCCATGAATAATGCAATCACTACTTTTTAAAAATACACTTGGTTAAAAAAGAGTAAGTGAAAAGAATGTTTTAAGAAAAAAAAGCAAGTCTCCTTCCCTTTCTTGATCTCTTATTTTCCCAGTTCCCCTCTCTTGAGTTAACCTAGTACCTACACATTCTCTGAGAGACATTCTGTGTGTATGTAAGCATGTCCATGTATCTAGGAAAAAAATTTAAAAACCACCAGTATAATGGGGTCATTCCGTATACATTGTTACATATCTTGCTTTTAATCATAACAATGCATGTTGGAGATAATCCCATAAACAAAAGTGCCTCATTCTTTTTAATGGCTGCTTAGAATTCCATACAGTATATAGAATGAATATGTTATTATCTATGTAGCCGATAGCCTACTGTGAACAGTTGGGTTGCTTACAGTTTTTATGACTACAAATAAGGCTGTAATGAGTATCATTGTAAGTAGTTCTTAAATATGTCTCTTTAAGAGAGACAATGCCCAGTGCAAGCATATTCGTAGGACAGATTTCTGACAGTGAAATTGCTGGGTCAGAGTGTAACTTTTTAATTTTTACAGATAGTACCAATCTGTGCTACAGAGAGACTGCATCAATTTTTGATCTTGCTAAAGTGATTTAGAGTCCATGTCTCCCTGTATTCTCACCTCATGAATGTGTATTATTAGATTTTTATAGTGTTGCCATTCTGATAGGTAAAAAATGACTTCTCCTTGTTTTAACATTTATTCTTTAAACCACAAGTGAGGTTGAGTATTTTTCTTATAAGTAAAGAGAAAAAGCATTTTTATACATATTATTTTATTTACCTATGTATTCTCTTCATGCTCTTTGCCTTTTTTATAAATTGGATTTTGATCTGTTTTTAATTAGTTTGTAAGAACTCCATATTTTAAAGGACCTAGTCCTGTTTCATATTTGTTGCAATTATTTTTTCCTGACGCTTTTTGGTCTTCTGCTCTTGTTTACTTTACTTAATTTTTTTTTCCTCACAGAAATCTTTATTTATTTATTTTTAGGAAGGGGCACACCATGGACTTCCCAGGTGATGCAGTAGTAAAGAATCTGCCTGCCAATTCAGGAGAAGCAAGAGACACAGGTTTGACCCCCAGGTCGTGAAGATCCCCAGGAGGAGGAAATGACAACCTGCTCCAGTATTCTTACCTGGAGAATCCCATGAATCCAGTCTTGGGGGGCTAGAGACCATAGGGTCACAAAGAATTGGACATGACTGAGCAACTGAACATACACACACACACATATGATTCAAGAGAAAGATGAATTCTAAGCCAGCAGAAGTGAAAGCTACAGCAACTCACTTTACATTTCGGAAGCCTCCATGTATTCAGGACCTGGAGGCACTAGGTAACTTTTTTAATTTTAATTTTTAAAAAATTTTTGGCTGCACTGGGTCTTCATTGCTTCGTGCAGGCTTTCTCTAGTTGCAAGGAGTGGAGGCTACTCTTCATTGTGGTATGGGGGCTTCTCATTTCTGTGTCCTCTCTTGTTAAGGAGTACAGGTTCTAGGTGCAGGACCTTCAGTAGTTGCAGTGCACAGGCTCAGTAGTTGTGTCTCGGGGGCCCTAGAGCACAGATTCAGTAGTTGTGGTACACAGGCTTAGTTGCCCTGCAATATGTGGAATCTTCCCTGACTAGGGATCAAACCTGTGTCCCCTGCATTGGCAGGCAGACTCTTATCTACTGTGCCACCAGGGAAGTCCAACACCTGGTACTTTGTGAGTACTTTGGTTCCAAATAGGAAAAGGAGTGTGTCAAGGCTGTATGTTGTCACCCTGCTTATTTAACTTATGTGCAGAGTACATCATGCAAATGCTGGGTTGGATGAAGCACAAGCTGGAATCAAGACTGCCGGGAGAAATATCAATAACCTCAGATATGCAGATAACACCACCCTTATGGAAGAAACTGAAGAACTAAAGAGCCTCTTGATGAAAGTAGAAGAGGAGAGTGGAAAAGTTGGCTTAAAGACCAACATTCAGAAAACTAAGATCATGGCATCTGGTCCCATCAATTCATGGCAAATAGATGGGGAAACAGTGGCTGACTTTATTTTTCTGGGCTCCAAAATCACTGCAGATGATGGTTGCAGCCATGAAATTAAAAGACACTCACTATTTGGAAGAAAAGTTATGACCAACCTAGAAAGCATATTAAAAAGCAGAGACATTACTTTGCAACAAACGTCTGTGTAGTCAAGGCTATGATTTTTCCTGTGGTCATGTATAGATGGGAGAGTTGGACTATAAAGAAAGCTGAAGAACTGATGCTTTTGAACTGTGGTGTTAGAGAAGACTCTTGAGAGTCCCTTGGACTGCAAGAAGATCCAACCAGTCCATCCTAAAGGAAATCAATCCTGAATATTCATTGGAAGGACTGATGTTGAAGCTGACACTCCAATACTTTGGCCACCTGATACAAAGAACTGACTCATTTGAAAAGACCATGATGCTGGGAAAGATTGAGGGCAGGAGAAGGGGACGACAGAGAATGAGATGGCTGGATGGCATCACCGACTCAGTGGACATGAATTTAAGTAAACTCCGGGAGTTGGTGATGGACAGGGAGGACTGACGTGCTGCAGTCCATGGGGTCACAAAGAGTCGGATACAACTGAGCAACTGAACTGAACTGAACTGTGAATAAAGTTGTGGTTTAAACAGTACACTGAGTTGAAATTCAGTTCAAGAAGCTGCGAGGTCCCTGGACCCCTTCTCCCCCTTCCCCAGAGTGGTCGAAGAACAGAGGTTTTCTTCTTCTGGTGGTGATCTCTGGTGGCCTTGGCCTGCAACAGCTTGGAGCAGGGCTTGGCTTCCCAACCAGAAATTGAGGCTGGGTCGCAGCAGTGAAAGCACCAGATCCTGGCCACTAGACCAATGGTCAGTGACAAGGCCCTGGCCCTTCAACTTTGCAGGAAAGAATTTCCACAAAGGTGGAAAGTATTGAAGCAAGTAAAGTATTTATTATGAGGAAAAAGAGTACAGTATCTGTGGATAGACACATGGGCAGACTCAGAGGGGGAGTCCCCGAGTTGTTGAGTTGCAACCTTGTGCTAGTTTGAATTACTTTTATGGGGTATTTCTTCTTGGTTTCCCTTGGCCAATCATTCTGATTTGCCTGGTTCACAGTCCACATTTGGTATATCTCAGGATCCTCCCATGTGTGTGCACGCATGTCTCAGCCAAGATGGATTCTACCACAAAGGCCTATGGGTAGAACATCCCTTGACATAACTCCCCTTTGCCCTCCAAGGAACCTTTTCTGTGCATGTTGGATCAGGGAGGTCTCCTGATTTCAGGAACAAGAAATATGTGGTCTGTGCAGGGTCCAACCTCCTCTCTTAATTGCCCTCCTATTCTTGTTTTCTATTCTAAACGGGCTTCCCTGGTGGCTCAGAGAGCAATGCAAGAGACCCAGGTTCAATCCCTGAGTTGGGTAGATCCCCTGGAGAAGGGAATGGCAACCCACTCCAGTATTCTTGCCTGGAGAATTCCTTGGACAGAGAAACTTGTTGGGCTACAGTCCATCAGGTCACCAAGAGTTGGATACAACTGAGTAACTAACACACATTCTTGTCTTGGAGTTTCAATCAATAGAGAATGAATCTCCAATTGCTTTACCCTATGGGGGTTGGGGGGTTAGGACACTTGCCTCCTGTCTCTGTGGGAGAGCAAGACGGAGGAAGGACCAGACACAGATGTGTGAAAGGACAATGTACTGGAAAAAACAATTACCTAGAGACCCCTTACCTTCTTCCCTTGCATAGGTTGTACAATGCCGGTGTACAGTCAGGAGACAGGAAACTGTTATCTGGGAGCCTGATGCACTGGAGAGAAATGCCCTAAAGATCACTGGGAAACAGCAGCATCTCTAAGAGAGCAAGAAAACACAAAATTATCAACATCCTCAGAGAGATAAGAGGGGCGAATGCACACATGAAAAAAGAATGGAAGGCTATTTTTTTTTAAAGGAACATTTAGAAAACAAAAGCCAGATCTGAGAAATTTAAATATGATTGCAGAAATAAAAAAGCTCAATAGAAGATTTGGAAAGCAGAAAATGAAGCAAACAGATAAGATATGGGAACTAAAAGATAAAGAGCACAAGTAGTTTATTTGGGAGATGATCCCAGCAAACACCTGAAGGGCAGTGAGGAAGTGAAACAAGGAAACCAATATATCCAGCAAGTTACTGTGAATAGCTGGAACTCAATTCCTTTGGGGAACTCTGGGAGACCAGTGTAGAAATTTTACATCAAATTTACCCCAACTCAGGGCTCAGGAGGCTGGGATATTTATCTGCCAATTCTAATCAGTCATTGGTTAAGGGGTCTCCTAGGGAGAAGGGGGTTATTTCACCAACACTTCCATGAGACTTCCCTGGTGGCTCAGATGGTAAAGTGTCTCCCTACAATGCGAGAGAGCTGGGTTCAAACTCTGGGTCAGAAAGATTTCCTGGAGAAGGTAATAGCAGCCCACTCCAGTATTCTTGCCTGGAAAATCCCATGGACAGAGGAGCCTAGTAGACTACAGTCCAAGGGGTCGCAAAGAGCTGGACACGGCTGAGCAACTTCACGTTCTTTCTTTACTAAGCAAACTTTCACTGGCCAGAAAAAAGCCCTCAGGCAAAGAGTCATTATGCTGGTGATTTAGAATGCATGGATATGGTAGGTACCCAGAGAACATTGGTAGAAGCTGTTCAATATTTCCTGCACTCTTTCTTAGGAAACTACTGGAAGATGTACTCCAGCCAAACCATGGAACCAGTCAAAAAAGAAGAGATGGAATCCAAGAACTAGAGCTTCCAAAATGAGAGGTGAAGGGAATCTCTACGATGTGGTGACAGGAGATCCCAGATGTCCAGCAAGTCTAGAGATGGATCAGCCCAGATAGAAGCAGATCAGAAGGCTCCAGAAAAACTCTAAGATGAAATTCATTGGATATCAAATTTGTTTGAAAACATTGTGAGGAGACTTAAACAACTAGAGGACAGTAGGGATTAAATTAGTGACACGTGTAGGAAATTTAGGCAGTTATGAACTCCAGACGAAGTAAAATGTTTTTCAAGAAAATGATCATAACTTATTATATAACACAGGTGTGAATAGAATTTATTTGGTCAAAAGTAATATAAATATGCACATCACTCTAATAATGATATAGGTATATAAGTTCAGGAAATATATGTGTTTAGTCACTGAAGTCATGTCTGACTCTTTTGCAATCCCATGGACTGTAGCTTGCCGGGCTCCTCTGTCCGTGGAATTCTCCAGGCAAGAATACTGGAGTGGGTTGCCATTTCCTCCTCCAGGGGATCTTCCTGACTCAAGGATCAAACCTTGTCTCCGGCATGGGCAGGTTGTTTCTTTACCACTGAGTCACAAGGGAAGCCTATGTATATGCTATGGAAGGCATGAAAACTAAATCCCCATTTCCTACAGTAGAAAGTGATTAGGTTGAAAAAAATTAAGAAGTAGCTGTTCAGAGATATGGAGACAAAAAAAGTGTTATTTAAAGCATTTGAAATGATTTCCTCTGAGGGTTAAGAAATGGGGGGATATGGCTTGGGGAAATGCTATTTAGTAATGCAGAACTATTTGATTCTTTAAACTATGTGCATATTAAATTTTGACATAATAAAAATCAGTAATTCATCTTTTGTCTTCTGCTGTATGGAAAAAGGAGGAGTTGAGGTGAAGAATGGGCATCATTCTCAGCTGAGAAGGAAGCTGGGAAAGTAAAGTGAAATTTGTTTCTTGAGCCCATCCACCCAGCAAGGCCATTGCCTTTTCATGTCCTTTTGAGGCATGGAAAAGTCAAAGTGAAAGCCACTCAATCATGTCTGACTCTTTGTGACCCCATAGACTATACAGTTCATGGAATTCTCTAGGCCAGAATAAGCGGGTAGCCTTATCCCTTCTCCAGTGGATCTTCCCGATCCAGGAATCAAACAGGGGTCTCCTGCTTTGCAGGTGGATTCTTTACCAACTGAGCTATGAGGGAAGCCTTGAGGCAGGGAAAAGGGAATGGAAAACCACTTCAGTATTCTTGCCTTGAGAACCCCATGAACGGTATGAAGAGGCAAAAAGTTATAAACAACTGGGAAATTAAGATAATTATTTTAAAAAGAGCTGTTTATGCCCAACTGACCTGAAATGTGGGACTGACCTAGGAGGGTTTTGACCCAAGGAGATGATCCAGGTAGTTGCAAAGAAAGAATTCTACCAAATTAGAAGATAAAAACAGCATTCCATTAAGGGAGAACATTAATAGCACTAAAATGTCAGTGGAATAAATTCTCAATTGTGTCTGAAGATACATTTCTTGAAACTAAATGCCTATTGCCTTACAGTCAAAATTTTAAAAATATGACTATTTTGATTTATAATTTTAAAGAAAACATGGAAATGCTTTCTATAGAGTTTGATTAACCATCTCCATCACTGAAATCACATTATTTAGGTGTGTGGCCCATTAAAACACCAGAGTCTGCCACCTTCAGTTGCTAAATACCCATGGGTCTCTTGAAAGCTGACTCAATTCTCTTTTCCTGTTTTCAATCTCTCTCTATTGGATCCTTCTCCTCAGCCTAGAAAAATGCTCAAAGATGACCCATCTAAAATTAAAAAGGAAGAAATTCTCACTTTAGCTATCACCCCTACTTTCTCTTTTCCTTCGTCACAATACTTCTAAAAAGAACACATGCTAACTTCCTTTATTTCCTCACCGCATGCTGCTTCTTCACCTTATGCAACCTGGCCTTTTCTCTGACCATCTCACTGAACCTGCTACCTCAGAGGTCTCACGACTTCCTATCTGCTAAAGCCTTGGTCCTATCTAGTCCTCATCCTCTTCTATCTCTCTAAGCCTTTGACTTTTAAAATCTTCTCCTGCTGGCTCTGTCTCTGTCTCTCTACCTCAGCCTCTCTCTTGATTCCCTTCCTCCTCCCCTTATCTCTCAGACTTCCTGGTTTTCCCACCTCTCTTATCCTCTCTTTGGCTGTCTTCTCATCCATCCTCTTCTGCAGAACAGGCTAACCCAGAGATGCACTGACTCCCGGGGTGATCTGGTCTTGTCGGTGTCCCACCTCATGGGTACCCTTGCTCACTACACTCTGGTTACACTGCTGTTTCTTTCAGTTCCTCTAAAGCACCAGCTCTTGCCTTAGGGCTTCTTCCCTTTACCTGGGATGCTCTTCCCCACCCACCCCACCCCTCCATCTGTCTATTTCCAGCTCATCTTTTAGGTCTCAGCTTACTATCACTTCCTCAGACTACTTCTCCTGAATTGCCTCCTTACCCCACCTTCCAAAACTAAATCAATTTTCTCACTTTTTCTGTCTTAGAAATCAATTTTTTCTTCAACGTATTTATACAGTTTATAATCACAACCCTGTGTTATATGTTGGTTTACTTTAATGTCTACCTTTCTCCCTAGAGTATAGATTCCATGAGGACTGGAACTGTTTCAGTTTTGTTTACCATCTTATATTTGGCATTTCCACATAGTCCCTTGAACAGTAGATACTAAATATTTGTTGAATGAATGAATTTTTTTCCATGCCAAGTACTACAGTAAGTACTTTACATATATCACCATATTTTTATTTTTACATCAATCCTGATTCAACCCCTACTATCAGACAAGGAAACTGAAACTTAGAAAGATTGAGTAAGAGTACCCAAGATCTTACAGGAAAATAAGTGTCAGAGCTAGAATTTGAAAATATATTTATCTGACTCTATGTAGAACTTCCTAATTGTCATATGCTGTAGCATTAGTTGCTCAGTTGTGTCCGACCCCTTGCAGCCCCATGGACTGTAGCCCTCGAGGCTCCCCCGTCCATGGGATTCTCCAGGCAAGAATACTGACATGGGAATAGCCATTCGCTTCTCCAAGGGGGTCTTCCTGACCCAGGGATTAAACCCATGTCTCCTGCATTGCAGGCAGATTCTTTACCGTCTGAGCCACCAGGGAAGCCTATCATGTTATAGTGCGTCCTAGTTGACAAACCCACATTCACCTTCCAAACCTGCCTTCACACTTGCACCTTCTTGGTGGTGTCCATGCTTCCTTCTGAGTCCTCCTCCCAGGATCTCTTCCAAGCTGGACCCTGGTACCTGGTGGGGAACTGATCTCGGAGGAGACCGGGCGGTCCTGGCAGCTTTCACTTTCTAGCATATATTTCTGAAAAGCTCTCAGAAAACTTGTGAGGCAGGCAAACCGCGATGCTGGTCCGTGTTCAGACTGCTCTCCTCTGCTTTCCATCTGCTCTTCTCACCTCCTGCCTTCTCCCCACAGCTTTGGGATCCTCCTCGTTGAGGTGCCCCACTCAGGTCCCCTCTCCCTGCCCACAGGTACCCTCTGCATATTCTAGTCCCTTTCCTTGACAAAAATGGACCTGTCCTGGAAAGTGTTCTTAATAGAATGGTAAGTGAAAATAATAAAGTAAGATAAAATATGCTATAAGTAGTTGCTATGGGTGGAGTTTTAGTTAAAGGTAGATATTTAGGCAAATCACCATACAAGCCTCAAGGCATATGTTGAAGCCATACCCCTGCACCTCAGAATGTGACCTTATTTGCAAGAATGGTCATCATGAAAGTAATTATTGGAGTTGAAGCGAGGTCATATTGGAGTAGGGTGGGTCCCTACTCTGCTATAGCCGCTGTTACTATAGAAACAACACAATGTGGAGAGACAAACATGCCCTCGGGAAGAAGGCCATGTGAAGATGAAGGCAGAGACTGACCGCAGCAGCCGAGGAGCAACAGAGATGGCGGAAAACGACCAGAAGCCAGGGCAAAGGCCTAGAACAGAGTCTTCCTCCTGATCCCAGCAGGAACCAACTCTGCCAGCACCTTCATCTTAGATTGCTAGCCTCCAGGACCGCGAGACAATATATTTCTGTTGTTTAAGGCTTTCAACTTGTGGCAGCCTTTGTAAACTTAAAGAGATAGTAGGACCCTGATTTTGTTAAACACACTCACATATATTAGGGATTCTCCTTCTCTCCCTCACACATGCACACACACAAATAAAAGAAAATATATACTAAAGTTAATAGCAGTTATTTTGGGAAGGTAGATGATGAGTAATTTTGCTTTGTACTTTGCCCTGCACCTTGAGGTATTTTCTCAATTCTCTTATATCTCTGCAATACTATGTATTATTACACGGACAAATCGTCTAGCTTCCATAGTTCCATCTGTAATTCGAGAAAAGCCCTATCAGTCTTCTAGGATTATTGTAAGAATTAAGTGTCCGACACACAGTAGGTTCGTTGGTGTCCCTAGACTAGGGACAGCAACTCCAAAGAAGTAAATCCAGGCATGACAGCCTGTGGTTGTTGTGTTCATCGTTAGGGGACTGCTCAGTTCTTACCAAGAGGCTTTGCCAAGGCTACTAAGCAGAACACATGGATGCTGCTAAGCGCTGGTCTCTGAGTGTGATAAGGGTGGATGTGGGGAGCTAACTGGAGCTAACTGGATACCTTGGGCCTGGGAGGGTTAGCAAGGAAAAGCAAGAGAGGGGACTTACCTGGTGGTCCAGTGGTTAAGAATCCATCTACCAGTGCAGAGGACGTGGGTTCAGTCCTTGGTCCAGGAAGATTCCATGTGGTGCAGGGTGACTAAGCCTACACACCACAACTCCTGGAGCCTGCACACCCTAGAGTCTATGCTTTGCAGCAAGAGAAGCCCCCACAAGGAGAAGCCCGCAAGGAGAAGCCCACACCCCGCAACTAGAGAGCAGCCGCCACTCTCCACAGCCAGAGAAAGCCCATGCAGGAAGGAAGACCTAGTGCAGCCAAAAGTAAATAAATTTCAAAACATCATTCTATTTAAAAAAAAAAAGCAAAAGAAGGTGGAAGGCTGATTGAAGTAAGATTGAATAAATGAGGATAACAGTCTACTTGGGGTAACATATCTTGGTTTGGGATAGGGATCCCATGGGGCAATGAAAAAGAAAGAAGGACCAAGATAAAGTAGAAAACATTGTCAGGAAACCAAATAATTCCCTCCAGTAGAAAGAATGTTCTGCCTCCTCATTTCTTCTCTGAAAACACTCCGGGAATGGTGTGGGCAATGCAGCTTACAGCTTTCCGCAGCCCACGGGAAGATGTTCTTTCTCAAGGAGGGTCGTTCTCCAAATGTCCCCTTTCTGTCAGATCTGTGATAAGACATTCTTTTCTGGAGACTGTTCAGGTTGATGTTAATAAAACCTTTAGCTTTGCCTCTGAATTATCCGAAGGCTTCCCTGGTGGCTCAGATGGTAAAGAATCTGCCTGCAATGCAGAAGACCAGGCAGGGTTCAGTCTCCAGGTTGGGAAGATCCCCTGGAGGAGGGCATGGCAACCCACTCCAGTATTCTTGCCTGGAGAATCCCATGGACAGAGGAGTCTGGTGGGCTACAGTCCATGGGGTCTCAAAGAGTCTGACATGACTGAGCGACTAATACTTTCACTTTCTTTCACTTGACTTATCTGAGCAGAGAGGATGAGTTGTCTTCAATCTTCAATTTAGCCATTTATAAATTCAAATTAATCATCGGTCTCCAAAAATTGAGGGGTTTTTGCTTCTTCATACTCAAGCTGTGTCTTTGTTATCCTGATTCAAAATCTCAGTAATTTAGGGAAACGCTGGTTCCCCACAAATGATGTTCACAATTCATGCCTTTATGGGAGGTCACTGATGGCTTTTGTCCACTCCTCTGGCCGAAAACTACATATCTTCTTTCATTTTACATTTGCAAGATTATGTAGCAACATGGGAAAACAGTTATAATATTAGTGAAAAGACAGCACATTTAATTGTGCTGTCTTGCATTTAATTATGATTCTAGCAATGTAAAAATAAATATACAGACAAAAAATGCACACACACACATACACACAAGGAAAATAAGTCTGGGAGAAAACCAAATAGTTAATAGTGGTTATGCTAGGATATGAGGATTATGAATTTTTTTCTTATTCTTTATTTACCTACAATTTTTAATGTAATGGAAAAATGCTTCTATAATTAAGAAACAGACTTACTAAGATAAGGTAGGAGGCAAAAAGAATAACAAAGTTTGATAACATAAATAAAACAGAAAAGCTAGTTATAGATAAGGCACTCTGAAAGTAAATATACACAGCTCCTAGCTCAGAGTGTGTGAACTGATGGCGAAATATGACCACAGAGCTCTTATGGAAGACAACTTGTCTACTCTGAGAATGACCAAGAGGAAGAACAACACAAGATTTCAGACCTCCTGGGCAATTGAGAAGAGCCTGAAAGCTAGGAGTCCAGGCACATTAGAGGTTGGGGGCTATAGAGACACTATGAAGAAGTGACTAAATGTGGGGGTTTCCGGGAAGTGCTTCAAGCATGACATGTGAGGCGCTGATACTGTTTATTTTTAGAAGTCCTGTTGAGAGGAGTATCTTTCACCCTCACTAAATTAACTATGCTCCTTGGAACTATGGACATCTTTCTGCTGTAGCAGCAATAGGATCAAAGCACGTGTTTAGAAAGAGAAGTGAAAAACACCAGATGTGAGCAAAACCACAAGGGGAATTTCAGACAGGCAGAGTGCACCGGATTACCCAATTTGGAATGTGGCCCAGGCCCCAGGACGGGCAGACCCTCTGAGGACCTGGGTGGAGGGACAGAGATTATGGATCCTGATTTAAGCCAAATGCTGCTAACTTGATCTGTGACCTTGCTCCAGCCATTGACCTCCTCCAAACCACTTTCACCATTTGTGAAATGGAAGGACTGGCTCATTTCCTCACAGGAACAGCTGCTGGAAACCATACAAAAGCTAGAGGCAATAACGAGGCATCAGCTTGTGATCCTGAAGACTGCTGGCAAATTTTATTAGAATATATAAATACCACAGTGTATACACACTTACAGTATGTATGGGAAGAATGTGTATAAAAAATGTGGGATTAGACTGTGTCACATCAGTTCAAAAAATAAATAATCTACATGTTGACAATTGCAGGAGGTGTGACAGGATATTTTTTTCCCTCTCACTCAGTTCTTTAGGTCTCCTGGGATCAACCACGATGTAGACTGCATAAATGTGAGATTTTGATACTGCTTAAGCTTCAAATTCCAGCTTTCTTTACCATCTAGTTGTATGTAGCCATGGGTAACTTACTCCATAGGTTGATACCTTTATTTTCCCTTCTATGAAAACTAGTATCTACCAACTAGACTTGCTGCAAAGATTAAATAGAGTAGTATACCTGAAGAGTTTAGAGGAGTGCTGGGTAGATATGTTAGTTATTATTATCTTCCAAAACCCTCAATGTGGACTTTAAAGTTCTCTGCATTTCTTTATTCTCAGTTTTCTCATCCAAATATTTCCAACATTCTTGCTCTGTTCAAGAATATTTCCTGTCTTATTCATCTATGTGTGATACTGCTCCCTCCAGACTTAAAACCAGTCTTACTCACCCTCCACCAAAGCCATTAATTTATTCCTATTCTTGCCAGCTTTGTAGGAATTGGGGTCAATTCCTACATTGACTCCATAACCAGAAATCTATGAAGCATCACTCATCCCCTGTTTTCCCTCCTTGGGCATCTTACGTAACAAGATGCCCTCTTAGCCAGAGGTGTCCTGCTAAAAATTTAAAAATACGGTTTTCTTCTCTTTAGGAAAAGTTGTCGGTCACAGTGTAGAGTACGGGATCACCTTGGAATCACTAAGCATGGCTATCTTTAGAAGGCTAGGGCAAGGAAAGAAGGACTCATGGGTTTAATAAAATCCTCTGTCCAACCCTCCAGTGAAAAGTTGTCATTGGAGAGGAAGAAGGACGTGGCACTGGGTCCCAGAGGGCAGACATTGGAACTCATCCTGGATCATATGTCTGGGAAGTGGCTGCATAGGAGACAAGGAAAAAAGAAAAGACAACCTGAACAGTGAGAGTTACAATATTTGGGTGACATAATGGAGGAGAATATTGAGGGATCACTTTCCCCAAAGTACCAGTGTGAATGAACCCTAATTTGGCAGCACTGGAGCAGCAGAAAGTGCTGGACACAGACACCACGACCCTTCCCTGGATAATGTTTGTTGCAGTGTCACCAGCACTAACATCATTCCTTTTCAGGAGCACTTGGTCTTCCACCAGCACCAAGTTTTAGTTTAGTGATCATTGTTATCGTCCTTATCATTGCCACCTTCTAATCTCTTCGCCTTTTTCCATCCCTCCATCATATTGTCTTCTAGGGTGTTTTTACTGCACTGTCACAGGACTCCCTAAAAACAGTTTAATTTCATAGAAATGTCTGAGCCCCTATTTTATGATTAAATTCTAGGAAACACAAAGATGAGCAAAATAGTCACTGCTCTTATGGACCTTCTGTCACACTATTTAGATAGGTTAAAATTGCTGGTTAACATCTAATCCAGTGATGG
The DNA here is from genome assembly GCF_963930625.1 of Muntiacus reevesi. NCBI lineage: Eukaryota > Metazoa > Chordata > Mammalia > Artiodactyla > Cervidae > Muntiacus > Muntiacus reevesi. The sequence continues at coordinate 85,598,316 of NC_089249.1, forward strand.
CCTTGTGGTGGCAGTGGTGGTGGTGGTTTAGTTGCTAAGTCATGTCCAACCCTTGTGACCCCATGGACTGTAGGCCGCCAGGCTCCTCTGTTCATGAAATTCCCTAGGCAAGAATACTGGAGTGGGTTGCCATTTCCTTTTCCAGGGGATCTTCCCAACCCAGGGATTGAACCTGTGTCTCTTGCATTGCAGGCGGATTTTTTACCACTGAGCCACCAGGGAAGCCCCCAGTGATGGCCTCAGTCCCCCAATTGTCTTCCCTATTCCCTTGCCTTATCCAGTTCATTTTTTAAACACATAGTTATTGAATATATACTGTATGTTAGGCACTGGGCTAGCCTTAGGAGTCAACAACAAATACACATCATCTTACCTTTATTTATTTATTTTTTTCATCTTACCTTTAGAAAGCATAACTAAAATGTGAAAGAACTAGGCTTGATGATATAGCTGGCTGACTACAAAAGGAAGAGGAAACACTTAATTTAGCTGTCTCTCCTCCTGTGGAGTGAAGTGCACTCCACTATTCTTTGCTCTCCCAGCCATCACGCAGTGAAGATGCAGTTGAAACATGTGTCTCTCCTCCTGTAGAGTGACATGCACTCCAGAGTACTTTGTTCTCCCAGGCTTCATGCAGTGAAGTTACAGCTGAAATATGTGAAGTTCTTCTTTGAGTCCAGCTTCAGAGGCGCTTGAGAAAAGGAGGGTTAAGGACAGCTCTCCTTGCAGTGACGAGAAGCTGGGCCCTCTGCATCTGTGCAGCACACCAGTATACTCGGGAATTGAGTACCCTTCACATTACTCGCTGATTCTGTATGTGTTAGAATCTTTCAAATATTATAGATAAATAAGAAATAGCTTCAATTTCTTAATAAACACTTCAATAATTGAAGGTAAAGTCTATTATATAAACATTAAACTACGAGGAAGGGAAGGTCTTCCAAGGAAATGCTTTTCTTGTTGGGAGAAGCATTTAAGATAAAGGTAAGTATCAAATTTCCATTGACAGTGATAAAATTACTTTTTATAATATTAAAGTGCACAGCTGAACAAATAGCTGTAATAAATCTCAGGTCCTCTGCCCACTCAAGATAAGAACAAGGCATGAAGGAATGACCTACTGTTACAAACTCAGACAACTATTGACTAACTGTGCTCACAGAACAGCATCATATTAGAATGGGAAGAGCATTACAGATTGTGAGGACTTCTCTGGTAGCTGAGAGGGTAAGGAATCTGCTTGCAATGCAAGAGACCCGGGTTCAATCCATGCGTCAGGAAGATACCCTGGAGAAGAGAATGGCAACCCACTCCAGCATTCTTCCCTGGAGAATTCCATGGACAGAGGAGCCTGGCAGGCTACCATCCATGGAGTTGCAAAGAGTTGGGGGGACTAACACACAAATTATAGATTGTATCAGATTATCAGCACAAGCATAAAATGTGTAATCAGACAGTCCTAGATTCAATTTTTATCTCGAGTCTCTTTGCCACCTGGGCCTGGGTCAATTTACTTAGCTTCTCTGCCCCTTTATTTTCTCATTTGCATAAAGCAGATCAGAATTTTTATCCAGCAGGGTTTTGGTTTTTTTTTTTAAAGGACTGCTGCTGCTGCTGTTAAGTCACTTCAGTCATGTCTGACTCTGTGTGACCCCATAGACAGCAGCCCACCAGCTCCTCTGTCCCTGGGATTCTCCAGGCAAGAATACTAGAGTGGGTTGCCATTTCCTTCTCCAATGCATGCATGCATGCTAAGTCACTTCAGTCATGTCTGGCTCTGAGTGACCCTATGGATAGCAACCCACCAAGCTCCTCTGTCCACAGGATTTTCTAGGCAAGAATACTGGAATGAGTTTCCATTTCCTTCTCCCTTTAAAGGACTAAAGTAACATAATTGAAGGCACTTGGCAAAGAGGAGGCACTCTGTCAGTGTTCTCTTCTTCTTTATATTTTACAGCTGAGGAACCAAAACCTGAAGAATTGATCTAATTTGCCTGAAGATCCATGATTAACCAGTGTCATCCCTGGACTAAAGCCCCAGGCTTCCCAATGCCTAGTCCAGCTGCCTTTATCATTTCCATAAGGGGACTTGAAACAAAGATAATTGGAAACACGTTTATCTCAAGGGTTTCTAAAGCTTGAGAGGGTGAAATAAAAAGAGAGGAGGAGGCTGAAGTGGGGTGAAAGGTGTAAAAAGCAGATTTACTTCCCCAGTTTTGCATGACTTTCCTGAGTTTACATTGCTTGAGCACATACCCACTGATGGTGGAGGGAAGTGGTGGAGCGTAGCCAACGTGAGATGAAAGATTGCATGACATCAATCCACAAAGTAAGTAATCCACGTGTTCCCAATGGAGGGAGGTGTGACACAGTGTGTTTTTTCTTCTCTCACATATAGCTCTTTAGGTCTCCTCAGGCCACCTCGGACCTAGACTAGTTTTCCAGAAGGTCCTATGTGAACCGTTTCTTCAGAGTTCTGAGTGTGCTAGTGTGTGGACTTGGCAGAGAAAGGCAAACTAAAGAGGTTATGCATACAAAATCACTTGTGACTTGAAAATTATTTCAGTGTGCGGCTGGGGCTCCACGTGGTTGGGTAGAAAGAGCCCTAGGCCAGAGATGGGACGTCTGACTGCTTTCCCAGCCCTGCTGCTGACTAGCTGGGGGATGAGTGGGGGGTGCCCAGAAGAGGAAGTTAACCTCTCTACGCATCTGTATTGTATTGCCATCAGAAACACTCACCACATTTTATTTTCCTTTATCCTCACAAGAATTCCCTGAGGTAAACAGTATTCTTCCCATGTTAGAGGTAAAGAAATAAAGGCTTGGAGACTTGTGACTTGCCCAATATCATTCAGTGAGTAAATGGCAGAATCTGATAGAAATTAGACTTGGGGAACTTCCTTGATGGTCCAGTGGTTAAGATTTTGCCATCCAATGCAGGAGGTGTGGTTTGATCCCTGATTGGGGAGCTGAGATCCCATATGCCTCATGGCCAAAAAAAATAACCCAAAACGTAAAACAGAAGCAACTTTGTAACAAATTCAATAAAGGACTTTAAAAATGATCCATATGAAAAAAAAAATCTTTAAAAAGAAGAAATTAGTCTTGAACCCAGAATGTACTCTTAACCTCCAAGATAGACTACCTATATTTTGAGGGGAGAAATGAATATTAAAGTTTTAAAGCACTTTAAAGCAGTTTAAACAAATGTTTATTACAATCCCAAGGAGTTGCCTGTACTCAAGTCGTTTTCAGCTCATTGACTTTCTTATTCATTGCTTTTCATGTGGATCTGTGAGTATCAAAATGCAGTTATCCTCTTTCACCTCATTTGTTTTTGGTGTCAGGTCTCCTCCCACACTGGCTGCTCTTAGGAGGCGCCAACATCAGACAAGTGAGGGAATGTAAGTGTAGGAAGCCATGCTCACACACTCATAAGCAGGCTCACAAATGTCTACACTCATCAACACATGCACATGCACACACATATATGCATATTAGTTTGTTATGCACATGCATCATCCATGGTTTCAAAACTTGGCAATTTAAGAATCTGTCATTATTATGGCTAAGTATATCATGTATAAATAATTTCCCAGAACTTGGGCTTTGGAGTGAAAAATGCTGTGATAAAGTTATAGAAGTAGAGGAATGCGTGCTAAGGAGAATACCAAGAAACTTAGACATTTCTGGTTTCAGCCCCAACTTTGAATTCTGCTGTAAGCTTATGGATTTCTCCCAGCTCACTCAGCCCCCTGAAAGGCTCCTACCCTTGGTGGGCAGTAGGTTTGACCCAACATCAGTCTCTTCGTGAAATGATTCTGAGCTTTCACTCTCTTGTCTGCAGATTTGTTCTGGGCAGTGGTGGTCATCAGACTGTGAACTTCAGAGATTTGGGGTCACACATGTGGAATTCTCCCTTCAGTGGTTTGGCACTACATGCAATTAGCTCTTCAGTGATGACAACACTTCGTTCCTGCTACTGCTTTTGGTTTTGTTTGCTTAGGAGGAAGACACAAAAGATGTTGATCCTCATTTAATTATTAATATGTATTTCCCAGAACTGTTGTGGCATTTAACAAATGAATTTATTCATTGCATATGCGAACACCATGGTAATATTGTGTCATTTTTGCATTAACCCTTAATTGCTTTCCTGGTGGCTCAGACAGTGAGGAAGTCTGCCCTCAATGCAGGAGACCTGGGTTTGATCCCTGGGTCAGGAAGATCCCCTGGAGAAGGGAAAGGCAACCCACTCCAGTATTCTTGCCTGGAGAATTCCATGGACAGAGGAACCTGGCAGGCTACAGTCCATGGGGTCGTAGAGCCAGGCACGACTGAGTGACAGACACAGGTTAATGGTTACAAAGCACGTCCATGATTAGTGTCACATTCAGACTCCCCTTTGCAGGTAGGAAGGGATAAAAACAATACTACCTACTCTTGAAGATTAAATTTGTGAGGATTAAATGCAATAAACCACTTAGCCTTGGGGCCTGGCACAGAGTAAACACTATTAAACGTTTCTAGTAGCACATGGCTGGCCCATATCACTGATGAGGAACCACAGCTCAGAGATGCTAAGTTCACGTTGTCTGGTTAAGTGGTGGAATTCAGTTAAGAATCTGTCTCCAGACTCCAAGGCCATTTTAGGAAATTATATCAGTTGACACTGCAATCGTGAAAGGAAGAAAGCCCAGCCTCAGAGGAAGAGCATGCATGACAGTTTTATGGTGGGTGAGTAGGCAGAAATGTTCAGAGATAAAGCACTGCTCCAGGGGGAGGATGAGGACCAGCCATGTACCACAAGTGGCTGTGCTATTCATTTTTGGTCCTGCAAATTCTGTCTTCCCTCAATGCCTTCACATATGTTGTCCTCTTTACCTCCTGCTTCCTTCTTTTCACCAACCCCTTTAGCTGAGTCATGCTCCAGGCTTCCAGGCTCAACACAAACAGTTCCTCATGGCAGCTTTCCTGCACACCTACTCATACAGGCCCCCAGAGCGTGTATGCTGTGAGTGTGTATGAATATGTGTGCTGTGGGCTAAGTTGTTTCAGTGGTGCCTGACTCTTTGCAACCCCATGGACTGTGTCCTGCCAGGCTCCTCTGTCCATGGGATTCTCCAGGCAACTGGAGTGGGTAGCCATTCCCTTCTCCAGGGGACCGTCGTGATCCAGGGATCAAACCCAGGCCTCCTGTGTCTCCTGCATTGCAGGCAAATTCTTTACTGGTGAGCTACAGGGGAAACCCCTTGTGAGAATACTTGTCTGATATTCTCCCCAGCTGGAATGGGAGCAATGAGAAATTATCAAATTTATCCCACTAGCTGGCTGGCGTATCCCCAGCACCCTTATGGTGACTGGCACGTTTGTTAAATGCAGACCATCTGCTGGCCAATAGAAAGATGGAGAGGAAGAAGATTAAGAAAGAAGTGAGAAGATACCAGCATGAACTTAAAATGTTTTACCATTTTGCCACAGATCTGCTCTGGGTAGTGCTACTGGAGGCGTGGGGAAATGTAGAGCAGGCAGCTGGAAGGAATTGAAGGAAGACCCCAACACACAGGAAAGGCATGGAGAAGTGAAGCAAAGTCAAGGGTAACACACACAGGGAAGGGCCCGTCTTAGGCCACAGCTTCTGCAGACAGTTGAAAGGGGCCTGAGAAGGAACCATTTCTCAGCCTCTTGTCGGTTGCCTTTTGCTAGAAAGAATCAGGATGCCTGCTCTCCACAGATGACTGACTACAGAACACAGAGGGGAAGAGGGAGGGAAGGCGTTTCCACTGGGGTGATATATTTCTGACCCTGCGTTGTTGACAGCAAACAGTGGCGGTGGTGGGACTTTTGGCAGGAAGTGTCCACCGCTGGGGTCTGGGGGAGTCAGGATAGTGCCAAGAGGTAGAGCAACCCTGGCACCCCAGAGCCCCAGGTTCTTCCCTCTGCACCCTCATGGAGGAGACTCCATGATCTCTCCTGCCTCCTCCTGGGTTAGGGCAGCGGAGGGAGGACACGAGGCTGGTCTCCAGCGGGGGCCACTTCGTTTACATTCCCACCCCTGGGCCCTGGGAAGCCCCGAGTTCCCACACTCACTGAGGCAGGAAGGTCGCCACGGACACCTCATCTGTCCGGGTCGCTGCCTGACTACAGATAAGCAGCAGCTGCTGCATCCACACTGGGGTCACCTCCCAGATTGCCCACCCTGGAACCAGGCAGACGGGGGCCCAATCTCTGCCTGCCAGTGGGGCACCCACAGGGCTTCTAGCCGAGGCCCGGTGACTGCAGTGGGGGCCCCCTGCAAAACTCGCTTTAGGAGAGCTGCCAGACGTGACCAAGGAAAGACAAAGCCTGAGAGGCACCAGCCCACAGCTGTCAAGCACTTGACAGTTTTACAGTACTCTGCTGCATACTTTTTCTCACATCACTCTGACCACCACCCGTGAAGATCTCAGAGCAGGTGTGTTTGTGTCCATTTTGCAGATGAGTAAACAGCTTCAGGATGTTTGATAGATTTGCCCCAAGTTCTCACAGCTAGGCAGCGGTGAAAGCTGTTTTTGCACTGCCTAGCCGGCGGGTCTTTCCGTCACTACACGAACACAACAAACCAAGTGGACAAGTTCCAGTTTTATCCCTGAAAGACAACACTTTCTCCCTCCCAGGTTTAACCTATCTTCTACTCAGGCGTGGGCTTTAATGAAAAACCCTTCAGGCTTGGAGTCTGAATCATGATTCCTCTTCTGGTCAGCCAAGCAACTTAGCAGCTATGTGATTCTGGAGTTGATTTTCCTCAATATTCGCTTCCACGTGTTTAAAATGGAGGTGATGTTGCTTACGTTGTGGGGCTGTGATAAGGGTTAAGAATAACAGAAAACATCTGTTGAGTATTTTCCATACCCTCGGCCCAGTTCTAAACCCTCATGTGCACTGATTTATTGAATTCTCACAACAACCCTGTGTGGAAGAGTGCTCACTCAGTCGTGTCTGACTCTCTGCAGTCCCATGGACTATAGCCTGCCAGACGCCTCTGTCCATGGGATTTCCCAGGCAAGAATACTGGAGTGGGTTAACATTTCCTCCTCAGGGGATCTTCGCAACACAGGGATGGAACCCTCATCTCTTGAGTCTCCTGCATTGGCAGGTGGATTCTTTACCACTCGCGCCACCTGGGAAGCCCCTACAACAGCTCTAGCTTGATTCATATGTGCTATGTTCTTTTAGTTCACAGATGAGGAAACAATGGGAGAGAGGTACCCCAGGTCACCCAGCAAATACAGAGCCAGCATTCTCAGCCAGGCTGTTTGACACCAAAGCCAAGTGCTTAATCTCCACGTTATACTTACTATGCAAATTATGTTTACTATCTACAATAGCTAATCAGTAGCTGTTCCTAGGGACCGGTGTGGGTAGGGCCTGATTTATAAGCAAAGTGAAGAGTTAAGTACCTGAACTAATTAGGTAAACCGAAAGCTGGGCCACTCAGAAGTATCTTCAGTTCAGTTTGCCATGGTTTCTCATTTCCCACTGTCAGTGTCATTCCTTCAGAGCAGGAAGACACCTAGGGACTTTTGGCAATGTCTGGACACATTTTTGGTCGTCACAGCTGTGGGAGTGCAACTGGTATCTAATGGGTAAGGCCGGGGATGCTGCTGAACATCCTACAATACACGTGGCATCCTTGCATCAAAGCATTATGTGGCCCCAGTGTTCATATGCTAAGGTTTAGAAATGGCTTTAATATTGAGTATTTAGTACCAAGACTACTGTTAGCACAAATTTGTCACATAGCAGGGCAAGGTAAAGTCCTGTGTCAAATATGCTGACACAGTTGGATGTATGCAATGTTTGTTATTACTATTGTTGTTGCCACCTTCATTGTTGCCAAGCAAAGAGTGTGCCCTAGAAATGATCAGCCGACTTGGGGCTTGTGGTAGAGTTAGAAAACTGAAGATGCTTTTCTGTCAGATTGTGTGATCACCCTCCAGATTGTTGACATTTCTTCTGATTTGTTGAAATAGTTCATAAATAAACACACATTTATGTTAAATAAATAAATTTATGTTAAATAAAACATTTATGTTAAACTCACATTAAACTACATGCCACTTCCTTTCAGCATGTAGTTCTATGAATCCCAAATAGCTCTCAGTTCAATCAGCTCTTCTTATGTCCCCCTCCCCATTACGGATACACCAAACAGGTTTTTTTTTTAAAAAAAAAAAAAAAAAACTCCTTTCTGACTTTGATTTATTTTTTTTTAATTGAAGGATAATTGCCTTACAGTATTGTGTTGTTTTCTGTGGAACAGCAACATGAGTCAGCCATAGGTATACCTCTGTCCCCTTCCTCTTGAGCGCCCCTCCCACCCTCTAGGTTGTCACAGGGCCCCGGTTTGAGTTCCCTGAGTGACACAGCAAATTCCCATTGGCGATCTGTTTCACATATGGTAGTGTATATGCTTCCATGCTACTCTCTCCATTCATCTCACCCTCTCCTTCCTCTCTCCGGCCCTCGTACCTCAGTCTGTCCTCTACGTCTGCATCTCCACTGCTGCTCTGCAAATAGGTTTATCAGTACCATCTTTCTAGATTCCATATATATGTGTTATTAGAGGATATTTATGTTTCTGACTTACTTCACTCTGTATAATATGCTCTAGGTTCATCCACCTCATTAGAACTAATTCAAATGTGTTTTGTTTTATGGCTGAGTAGTATTCCATTTTACATATGTACCACAGCTTCTTTATACATTCATCTGTTAATGGACATCTGGGTTGGTGTCCATGTCCTAGCTATGGTAAATAGTGCTACAATGAATATTGGGGTATATGTGTCTTTTTAAATTTTGGTTTCCTCAGGGTATATGCCTAGAAGTGGTGTTGCTGGGCCCTATGGCAGTTCTGTACTCAATATGCCAGCAAACTGGAAAACTCAGCAGTGGCCACAGGACTGGAAAAAGTCAGTTTTAATTTCATTCCCAAAGAAGGGCAATGCCAAAGAATGTTCAAACTACCACACAATTGCACTCACTTCACATGTTAGCAAATAATGCTCAAAATTCTCCAAGCTAGGCTTCAATAATATGTGAACTAAGAAATTCCAGATGTTCAAGCTAGATTTAGAAAAGGCAGAGGAACCAGGTCAAATTGCCAACATCTATTGGATCATAGAAAAAGCAAGAGAATTCCAGAAAACCATCTACTTCTGCTTTATTGACTATGACAAAGACTTTGACTGTGTGGATCACAACAAACTGTGGAAAATTCTTCAAGAGATGGGTATACCAGACCACCTTACCTGCCTCCTGAGAAACCTGTATGCAGGTCAAGAAGAAACAGAGTCAGACATGGATCAACAGACTGGTTCAAAATTGGGAAAGGAGTCACCCTACTTATTTAACTTATTTACCTGCAAAATACATCATGCAAAATGCTGGGCTGGATGAAGCACAAGCTGGAATCAAGATTGCCAGGAGAAATGTCAATAACCTCAGATATGCAGATGGCACCACCTTTACAGCAGAAAATGAAGAGAAACTAAAGAGCCTCTTAAGGATGCAAAAGAGAAGAGTGAAAAAGCTGGCTTAAAACTCAGCATTCAAAAAACGAAGACCATGGCTTCTGATCCCATCACTTCATGGCAAATAAATGGGGAAACAATGGAAACAGCGACAGACTTTCTTTTCTTGGACTCCAAAATCACTGCAGATGATGACTTCTGAAATTCAAATATACATTAAAAGTCATAAAATTAAAAGATAACTTGCTCATTGGAAGAAAAGCTATAACAAAGCTAGACAGTGTTTTAAAAAGCAGAGACATTATTTTGCCCACAAAGATCCATATAGCTATGGTTTTTCCAGTAGTCACGTATGGATATGAGAGTTGGACCATAAAGAAGGCTGAGCACTGAAGAATTGATGCTTTTGAACTGGAGAAAACTCTTGAGAGTCCCTTGGACTGCAAGGAAATCAAACCAGTCAATTCTAAAGGAAATCAATCCTGAATGTTCATTAGAAGGACTGATGCGAAAGCTGAAGCTCCAATACTTTGGCCACCTGATGGGAAGAGCTGACTCATTAGAAAAGACTCTGATGCTGGGAAAGATTGAAGACAGGAGAAGAAGGGGATGACAGAGGATGAGATGGTTGGATGGCATCACTAACTCAATGGACATGAGTTTGAGCAAGCTCCAAGAGATGGTGAAGGACAGGGAATCCTGGCTGCAGTCCATGGGGTTGCAAAGAGTCGGACATGACTGAGCAACTGAAAAACAACAACAATGGTAGTTTTATTCCTTGTTTTTTAAGGACTCTCCAAACTCTCTTCCATGGTGGCTGTATCAATTTATATTCCCACCAGAGTGCAAGAGCGTTCTGTTTTCTCTACACCCTCTCCAGCACTTGTTGTGAAACAGATTTTTTAAAGTCTGATTTCGTTGGCCTCTTTTGGAAAGTCTTATTAACTACTAACATCTTTGAAATGGTAAAAATTTGCTTTGTCAAATAGAACTTTGATCAGAAGAAGAACCTTCATGTGTGAAGTATTTGTGATCCTTGGCAGCACATCCAGCTTTCTTATGTTGTTGGAGAACACTATGCCTCACATCACTATGACTTGTTAATTTCCATTTTATTGTGAATTAGTTTCAAATATTCAATAAATAATCTGGAAAGGAGTTATATCAATCACTTTAGACTCGGTTATGATGCAATAACAAATGATCCCAGTAGTCTAACAATGAAAAAAATTATTTCTTGTTCATGTGTGTTCATCATGTGCTGGTTGCTGCCCTGTTTCATCTTTTTCACTCATCATTTAGGTTGCAGGAACAGGCCTTATTTGGAACATGGTGGTGTCATAACAGGAGGAGAGAGCAATGGTGGAACATGATAATTCTTGTAGCTTCTGCTCAGAATTGGCACATATCCCATACATTAACATTCCATTGGGTAATGCAAGTCAATAGCCAAGCCAGATGTCAATGGGGGCAGAGATGTATATTCCTCCCTATCGGCCCCACAGGCAGGGGTGGCGAACATTCTGAACAATAACATAATGTACTACAGGACTCTGTCTTTGCCACTGAAGTCATGAACTTCCTCACAGGGACTTGGCCTTGAATCACTACCTTTTCAAGAGATTTTTAGCTAGAAATGGAAGAAGAATATAAAGTGAAAGAGTTGAAGAGGCTGAAATGTCAGATTCTAATGATTGATTTGTTGAGGACCTGTGGTGGATGGCAAATGATAAGGAAAAGGCAAGAATCAAGGATGGCTTCTAAGACTCTAGGAGTGATAAGTGATAGTGCCAACTACTGAGATAGAGAATGGAGAAGGAGAGGAAGTTTAGAAGAAGAAAGGGCAAGTTTTATTTTGCATTTGTTTCTCTTTTGTTTTTTTAGATCGAGAAGACAACTTTAGAGCTTCTTAGAGCTGTCCCCTGAAAACCCACTTTGTTGGTCCTATCACACTCTTCTCCTTTTTTAGGGAGTAGCAAATTTTATTTTTGACCCAATAAACATGAGGTGTCTTGGGAACATGCATGTAGAAACATGCAGGAGACAGGTTAACTATGAATGTGCTCCCACAAGAGTACTGAGCTAGAAACAAAGATTTGAAAGTCAATTACATATAAGTAATGACTTCCCTTGTGGCTCAGACAGTAAAGTGTCTGCCTACAATGTGGGAGACCCGGGTTCAATCCCTGGGTTGGGAAGATCTCCTGGAGAAGGAAATGGCAACCCACTCCAGTATTCTTGCCTGGAAAATCCCATGAACGGAGGAGCCTGGTAGGCTATAGTCAGTCTGTGGGGTCGCAAAGAGTCGGACACGACTGAGCGACTTCACTTCGCTTCAGTAATAAGTAATAGCTATTATGATTATACTTATTGAGCATTTACTATGTCAGGCACTGTGAGAAGTACTTTACATACATTTTCTTACTTAATGTTCATCATATCTCTAGTCTGTGTAGCTTGTCCTCACTGTGTAGATAAGGAGAAGAATATGAAATCTAAAGAAGCTTAAAAAAACAAACAAAACTTCGCCAAAGTCTCACAGCTAGGAATTTGTAAAAAGCACCCAAGAACTTTATCTCTATAACCCACATTTCAACCGATTATGCTCTTAGTTGGAACCACGACAGCAAATGAGAACATCCAGGCACTACAGAAAGAGGGAAAAGATAAGAACAGTGGGTCAAGGGTAGGACACTGAAGAATATGAATATTCAAGGGTCAGGGGGAAGATCCCTTAAAGAAGATAGAGAAGGAACAAGTAGGAGGAAATCAGAAGAGTACGTCTGAGTAGCCAAGTGTGTAGAGAGTGACAATGAAAAGAGAGTGTCTAACAGGGGCAGCGACTTCAGCATACTTGAAGAGCAAGGCTGGGAAGGGTCCTTGGGTGTTGACAGTTAGGCCTAGTTCCTGACGATATCTCTCTAGAAGCATCTATAACCAACCATATTCCCCACCAAGAACCCCAGGAGTAAAATACGCACCATAGGTGGCTGGGCATGTGCTGACTTTTTGAAACACCAACCTATTGCTGGTTCATTCTCTTTGAGCTCTGCTTCCAGAGACTGCCTTGACTTTTTGACCTATTTGAGTAGGTCTTTGATTCTGGGTCTTGGTGACCTGGCTCTTGGACTCTATACCTGTGTGTTTGTGTCTGAGGTTCTGGCCTATTCTCTCAGTTTAGGAAACCCAGCCTTACACCACACGCCTACTGTGGTTACTACGTACTCCCAACTCCTGACCTGAGCAAATAAGTTTGGACACAGTCCCTCTATCCACAAGGCTGTGTCTTCTGCTAATTTTCTGCAACTCAGCTTCCGGAATTGAAATGAGGAATGTGGTTTCTCGTGGTGGCTGCGGTGGCTTTTCTGTTGTTGTTGTTCTTTAGTCACTAAGTTGTGTCCGACTCTTTGTGACCCCATGGACTGCAGCCCTCCAAGCTCCTCTGTTCATGGGCTTTTCCAGGCAAGAACACTAGAGTGGGTTACCATTTGCTTCTCTAGGTGATCCTCCTGATCCAGGGATTAAACCTACGTCTCCTGCATTGGCAGGCAGATTCTTTATCATCTGAAGCCACGGAAGCCCTATCTGCTCTGTAGGTGTGGCTAATTACTGACAATAGGGCTGCTGGCTTTGAGATCACAGGATGCTGGTCAGACCTTGCCAAGCCTCACAATGCCCTGTTGGCTGTTTGTCTTCAGGTGAGTCCTCCCAGTTGCCGTGATTTTTAAATCCAGCTCTAACAGTTTATGGAGATATGAGAGTTACACTTGGAGACAAGAGGACACTGATGTGAATGGGACTTCTCATGTCTGCCAGGAAAGCAGGAGACTGAACAGTTGTTCAACTGTAGCCAGGAAGGCCCCAGTATGGGCACCACTGACTTTCTCACAGCCATGACATGACTGGTCCCTGAAACGGCCAACTTCAACCATAGTGTAGATGAGTATCCAAACCTCCTCCACTTCCAGGGAGCTGTGCTGAGTGAACTGGTGTTAGGGGGCTCCTCTGAGGTAAGGGCACCAGAATCCTCTAGCATCTCTGCTCTTTATATTCAGCTGGAGGCATCTATCCAGCAGCCTTCCATGACCACAACCCCTCAGTGAGGGTTATTAGATTTATTGAATAAAAATATAGGACACCCAGTTACATTTGAATTTCAGATAAACAACAAATACTTTTTTTTTAGTATGTGCTATAGGACATTCAGAATATACTTATACTAAGAAATTATTCATCATTTGTTTGAAATTCAAATTCAGCTAGGTGTTCACCACAACCCCATAACCTGAGACTCAGTAGGAATTCCTAGGCCTTCAGATCCATTGGTCTCTAGTTGCCCCAAGAAGGCACTGGGGCACTTTGTGAAGAAGAGAAGCAGAGAACCAGGTCTGTGCTAGAAGTACTGGGGTCTTGATCCTATCTAGTCCCCTAATGATCCTGGGGCAGCTCTGTGTCTGAAAATCCATGAAATTAGGCCTTCTGAGTGCCTATGATCTTGTTTGCCTTCCATCATCTGTATTTGGAAGATCAAGAGTGAAAGATGGGTTTTTAGAGGTGTCTAGACATGGCAACCCACTCCAGTATCCTTGCCTGGAGAACTCTATGGACAGAAATGCCTCGTGGGCTACAGTTAATGCTGTCGCAGAGTCAGACATGACTGAGCAACTAACATTTCACTTCAGAGAGCTTGTAGAGACCACGATCTGTGGCAGCACCCAGGGATTGGTATCCTGCATGACTTTCCAGGGGATGGTTTTGCATTTCCTGGACAATGTCCTAATAAACCTTTGAACACCTCCACACATACCCTACCCAACTGTGCATCATATAATCCACAAACCAGCAATTCTGGATTATTTGAAGCATCAGCACCTCCAAAACAGCTTCCAGACAACTCCAGTTTTGTGTAGCCAGGTGTCTATCATTCTGCCGTAAGAGGCCCTGGTCACCTAACATAGACATTCCAAATGAGGCTTGATAGCATTTTGCCCTTTTCTGTGCAACTGACCTAGTAATGACCTCCTAAAAAAGAGAAGGAAGTTGGCCTGAGTGCCGAGCTGGACAATTTTTCATGCAACTCAAGACTCCCTTCAACTTTGCCCCATTATAGCACTAGCTGGCACTTACCCTTCTACACTGAATTTATTAATACAGGACCTTGACTGTATCAGTACATTTAACATTTATAATAACCTTATGAGGAATATGCTGTTACTATTCCTGTTTTACAGATGAGGGAACTGAGGCAGAGAGACTAAGTAATTCCCCTAAGGTCACACAGGTTAAAAAATTACTAAGAAATAAAAGTTGGGATTTGAATGTGGGCATTCTAGCTCCAGAGTTTATCCTCTTAACCTGTGTGTCAGCCCCCAGCTTGGACCCATCTTAGTTCAACCTAACACTCTTGGACTGGTGCTGTCAACATCGGTGCTCCTGATCTAGCAGGGCCCTGTTCTGTCCTCCGTTATTCCCAAGGAGAATGACTTGCTGTGAAGATGTCTTCAAGGCCTCGGGGGTCTAATTCATGATAGTGAGCTCAGTCTGCAGTAGCCTGAAACAGCCTGGAAGCTTAGCTCATGCTATGCCAAGTGGCTTGCCTTAGTTTAAGAGCCTGGGGTGCTCCATCGACTGCACACCCAGCAACAGAACCACAGGGCAATGGTCTATGTTATAAGCCTGAATGCAAGGGGTAGAAGAGACGTCCAACCTTGGAAGAGCCTGACTTGTGTATTTTACAATCATTCAGCCCAAATTATCTTTCAGACATCTACCTGTGTTCCAAATCCAGATCCAGGACCTCTTAGGTGCAACTTAGAGAGGTATGAAATACTAGGAAGACCTCTCTATGAGTAAGGTGTTCACATCCTGCCGAGAAGACCTAAATGCAGCCTCAGCTCAACCACCCACCTGCTCCTCTACCAAAACATGATCTGTGGCTCTCTCCAACATGATGTGTTCTGATACACTACCACAATCACTTTGCCAACAAAGGTCTGGATAATCAAAGCTATGGTTTTTCCAGTAGTCATGTATGAATGTGAGAGTTGGACCATAAAGAAGGCTGAGAACCAAAGAATTGATACTTTCCAACTGTGGTACTGGTGAAAATTCTTGAGAGTCCCTTGGACTGCAAGGAGATCAAACCAGTCAATCCTGAAGGAAATCAACCCTGAATCTTCACTGAAAGGACTGATGCTTAAGCTGAAGCTCCAATACTTTGGCCACCTGATATGAAGAACTGATTCATTGGAAAAGATCCTGATGCTGGCAAAGATTGACAGCAAGAGAAGAGGGTGACAGAGGTGATGAGATGGTTGGATGGTATCACTGACTCAAGGGATATAAGTTTGAGCACACTCCAGGAGATGGTGAAGGGCAGGGGAGCCTGGTGTGCTGTAGTCCATGGGTTTGCAAAGAGTCAGACACGACTTAGTGCCTGAACAGCAATAACCACGATCACCTGGACTTCAAGTAAAGATGACCTGGGCTTCCTAGAAAGTAGTGACGACTCCTTTAGATCCTCATACACCTCCAGGACTCCACCTGTGGGACTTCTATCTCTTGTCTGTCCCTCTTGCCTTGTTGTTACTCTGTCCTGGAAGTAACAGGTTTATAACGAAGGCATGCTTCCCTCCCTGCGTTGCTCCTCCCTCCACTGCAGCCATTTACTCCCTGGTGGGTAAAAGAGAGTTTCTATTTGCACAGTCTGTTAAAACACTGCTTTCTAATCAGAGCCCTTGGGCCTATCAAGTCCACATTCACTAGCCTGCCATCCCTAAATGGATGACAAGAGTAGTGCTTAAGGAATACCTGCATTCTTCTACTGCTCACACACAATTGACTGCTCGGTGGCTAGGATCATTGCTGCAGATTTTGCTTTGGAACTGCTTTTCTGTCCAAAAATATTTTTCATCCTTATCACTTGTCTTGCATGCCTTCTTCCTTGCATTACTGATACTCTTGCAGCTAGAGAGTATTTGAGAAGGTATGCACCAACTTGAAGGAATCTTGATGAGTATACCAAGTTCTGTCTGGCAGCAGCCTTCAAATGAAGAGTTGACTATGGGATGCCATTTCATTTTCCCCTAGCACATTCATTCTACCAACCTAGGGAAAGCTGAGGATTGAGGGTAATAATAACACCACCAGCAATGAGATCTGTCCTTTCTTGAATTCTCACTATGGGTCAGGTACTAGGCTAATTGCTTTGCGTATATTTTCTCACTTAATCCTCACAACAACGCAATAAAGAGGATACTATTTAACTTCCAATTTACAGCTGAGAAAACTGACTTGCCAAAGATCACATAATGAGTAAGTAGTAGAGCCAAATTTCACGTTAATTTAAAGCCTGGGCATTCAGCCACCTTGCTGTCATTGTCATATATCAGCTAACTTCCTCCATGCCCAGTCTCCCAGCTTCTTCTCCTCTTTTCTCTGCTCCTAAATCTCCAGCCACAACCTCAGTGATGAGGGGGGATAAACAAGAGAGGTATTCCCAAGAGGAAGTAGGCTAATTATTACATCAAGACTGACCTAACCAACTGGACCACGGGAAAGAGTGAGAGCACAAGGAATGTTTTAATTTGGCCCTTTGAAACAGAGATCCTACTTAAAGTAATGAGGGATTTGTTATAATTACTTTCCTGTTTCATTGACCGATGGAGCCTAAACACCTAGAACCATGCTTAGCTGGTAAAAGTGTTAGTCACTCAGTTGTGTCTGACTCTTTGAGACCCTGTGGACTATAACCCATGAGGCTCCTCTGTCTAAGGACTTCTCCAGGCAAGAATACTGGAGTGGGTTGCCATTCCCTTCTCCAGTGGATATTCCTGACCCAGGGATCAAAGCCAGGTCTCATGCATTGCAGGCAGGTTCTTTACCATCTGAGCTACCAAGGGGGAAGACTATTAGTAGATGATCAACAAATACTAGCAAGGAATTCAGGAAATTGGGGTTGGTCCAACGAGGAACACAGGAGTCCTAGGAAATCTGAAAAGTGGCTTTTAGTAGGACCGGATGACAGAGTCTACAGAACAGTGGCACACCACCTCCAGCTACTCTTCAGGTTTGCTTCTTTCTTTCCTATTCCAACCAATAAAGTCTGTTTACCCTTCATGTATTTTTTCTACCTTGTGATTGCTGCTTATTCATAAATTCTGCTTTTCTGTCATATAGTTCTGCTTCCTCATAGATTTGGCTTGTGTGACCCTCCACAGCCATCACTCCATCATATGTCATTCTTTCAGCTCCAGTCTCCAAGAATACCTGCCCCTTTATCTCCACATTTCCTGGTTTGAATCCCAGAAGGAAGCTGATTGGCCAAACTCATCTCTTCCATCCAAGCCCTGGTTTTTGGAGGGGCAGCCCTAATATCAGGGGCCAGTTCCTGGTCCAATCAAGAGCCATCCCTGGGTAGAGAACAATCTTGCTCTGCTTCTCAGAGCAGGGGGGCTGTGGGTGGGGCAGTTTCATCTTGAAGAGGAAGTTGGGTGTGGCAGGCACTTTGTTGACATATCCAGTATAGGAGTGCTCCTGGGAGCCCATCTCTCATCTCTGAAAAGTGACTTTGTAAGTTACAACTGTTCATCAGGCATTCCCAGGAACACCAGGTAAATGCAGCTGGTAACTTGCTAACTTTGGAATTCCACTTGGCCTGCATCTCTTTGCACTCTTTCTTCTGGGACTGCCTTGGTGTGTCACCTATTACCTGTTTGGAGTTGGCTTTTTTTGGACTCTTTTCTACTTAGGTGAGTTGACTTCTGACTAGACTGCTTGACTCTTGGACAAGGTAAGAGTTTGGATTCAACTTTGGTTCTGAATCATGCTTTCAGCTTGGATGAAATGACCTCCCATCCTGCTCCTTTGCCCCCTGCTTTCTACTCAGATTCCCTCTGCTCCAAGTTATCATGTGCCTGAGGGTGCCTCCCCTTCCCAGTCCCCCAACATACTCCTCAGGGAATGACATTAAGAAATAGTTAGTGGCTTCAGTGAAAGCAATTTTAGAGGAATGGTTGGGGTAGAAACCAGATAGAAGCAAGTTGAGGAAGTGGAAATAGCAAGTATAGACTACTCTTCTGAGATGAAAAGGAGAAGAAATCATCTACATGTCAAGATTTGTGCTTTTTTAACTTAAGAGTTTGCTTGTGATTATACAATGCCTAATTTTGTAAAACATTTTGAAAAAAAGTTATAAAGAATAAATATATAATTCCCTGTAATCCATCTACCTACATAATTATAATAATTCATTTTCAAGCACCTACTAAATGGAAGAATTGTTTTAATCACTTGATTAACAGTATTTCTATTTACTATGTAATAAAAGTCCTAGCTGGGCCAAAATTAAGACAGATATGTCTGTGATATAGAGTAAGACAATATCCGTTCCTCTCAAGAAATAATTGGCATCCATTGGTGTACAAGGGGGCTAAGAGTTTGCTGGGGAAAAACTCAAATTCTGGCTTCAGAAGGGTTTGGGTTGTGCATAGGCATGTCTGGGGTAGTCCCAGAGGTAGACAGTGGTGGGAAGGTACAGTGGTGTCCCTAGGGAGAGCACAGCCTGTTGAGGAAGGGGTCTGCAACAGTTAAGACTGGGCTTGAGTCCTGCAAGGCCATGGCCAGTCTGCCTGTTATGCAGCAGGGCCCAACTTAGCTTCCTCATGTGTGTCTTTCCAGAAGAAAACAAAGAGAGGCCTCTGTGTAATGGAAAGAGCCATTTTATGAAACTGAAATGCCCTGGGGCCTATCAGCCAGTGGGTAACTGGGTGTAGCATCCAGGAAAAGAGCTTTTCCTTTCTCACTTTGAAAGAGGATGCTGACAGGCATCACAGGGGCTATCCAGCCCAAGATGTCCCACAAAACCAGCACCACGGGGCCAGCTCTAGTGGCAGAAAACATTTTTGTTTAATTCATAGCAAGGTAACGGTAGCTGACTTTAGTGAGTTCAATAACATTTTACCTTGAGCCTTACTGCTGAAAAATGGACTCTCTTACTTCCTGTTTTTCAAAAGCATAGTTGACTAGGGGAACAATGCAGGGCTCCAAATGAGGCATGGGTGTGGGCTTCTAGCTCACCCTGGTGCTAGCAGAGCCTGTGTCATGGTGTTAGGCTAAGTGAACTGGAACAATCATGATGCCATAACTGATTCAAGAACACAGGTAAGAGTTGCTCACTGATGACTCAACAACATGTTTTCAATGACGGTATTTGCACAAACAGCACCTTCCTGCCCTGTATAAAACCAAGCTCCCTACCCCCTAGTACCACCCACCCCAAATTTCTCTCCTTAGCACTTACCATGATTTCATGTACCATACTTTATCTTATTTCTTCCTCTTTTAAAAAAGTTGTCTTTTTCCTACTGTAGAATGTAAGCCCATGAAAGTAGTGTCCAGGTCTATGGGTTTACTGCTGTGTACCCAGAGCCTAGATCAGCAGTTGGCACAGATCACTCAATGGTCACTGGGCTCATCCATTTCATAAGTTTCTGAAATCCCTGGGGAAGGATGAGAACCATTAAGATTTTTAATTAGCCTCTGGATTTATAACCTGGAGGAACCTAGAATATGTGTTTGCATTTATAATAACCCTTTAAAGTTCATACTATAATATGCCTATTTTACAGAAGAAATTGGGGATTAGAGCAAAAGCAACTTGCCCCAAGATGACAAGAGCCAAGGTCAGAATTAACTGGTCTAGTAAGTAAGAAGCTTGTGTAGAGGGTGTTGCCAAAGCTGAGGTAACAGCTAACAAAAGCCATAACTGATTTGGTAGAAATGAGAACAGGAAAAAAGAGATGGAAAGGAAAGAAGCTGTGAAGACTGATTGGAAACATGGGCACAGAATTCAATGCACTGCTAGAAGTAGCCCATAAAAATCAAACGAGAAAAGAGGGATTTCTTCTAAGTGGGAGGTAACTTCATTTCCTTTCAAGGGAAAAAAAGAGAAATAAACAGGTAAGTAAATGTAAGTCCTTGCAGCTTTGAGCATATTTATGGTAAAATTAGGAGACAAAGAGATGCAGGTTTGATCCCTGGGTCGGGAAGATCCCCGAAGGTAGGGTATGGTAAGTCACTCTAGTATTCTTGCCTGGAGAATCCCATGGACAGAGGGAGCCTGGTGGGCTACAGTCCCTAGGTCACAAAGAGTCAGATACATCTGAAGCAACTTAGCAAGCACACATGTATAATAAAATTATATTAATGTAGATTTCATACTTGGGCTTTAATTGGGAAACAGATGAGAGTAAAATACCTTATGGAAAAGGAGTCAAGTTTGTCTCTTAACATAGAGAAGACTCTGGCAATAGTGTCTAAGGAATGAGTCAAGAAGGAGTACAAAGACTTGGGGAGAGGGTATTCTTCTTTTTTTTTTTTTAAAGATTATTTATTTATTTATTGGCTGCGCTGGGTCTTTGTTGCTGCTCGCAGGCTTTCTCTAGTTGTGGTGAGCAGGGGCAACTCTTCGTTGCATTGCACGGGCTTCTTATTGTAGTGGCTTCTCCTGTTGTGGAGCAAGGGCTCTAGGGTGTGAGGGCTTCCGTAGTTGTGGCTCAAGGGTTCCTTTGCCCCACAGCATGTGGAATCTTCTGGAACCAGGGATAAAAGCCATGTCCCTTGTACTGGCAGCTGGATTCTTTACCACTGGACCACCAGGGAAGTCTTAGAGGAGATTCTTAACATTTTAGGACCAGGGGATTGTTGGGGTTCCCTGGGGACTCAGAAGATAAAGAGAATCTGCCTCCAATGCAGGAGCCTGGGTTCAATCCCTGGGTCAGGAAGATTGCCTGGAGAAGGGAATGGCTTCCACTCCAGTATCCTTCCCTGGAGAATTCCATGGACAGAAGAGCCTGGCAGGTTACAATCCATGGGGTCACAAAGAGTCGGACACAACTAAACTAAGAACACTTTTACTTTCAGGGGGTTGTTAATCAGAAGTCCCTGGGCAATATAAGAGACCCCTGAAACAGGCCTTCGGTTAGGGAAAAAGAACTATAGGACCCAGGTGACAAAGTCAGGCCACCTCTACCTTCCCCCTCAACACCCCTGGTATTGTAGACTATGCTGTGATTCTTCCAGGGGTTGTGGAAGGGGAACCAGAGGCAGATGACTGGATCAGAACGGCCAGCTAGATTGGTCAGTCACACATGGTGAGAGGCAGGTAGGGAAACTGGGAAGTAATACATACAAGAAGTGTTAGAGGGCCACATCCATCCCAAATCACACTGGATACTAGCTCTGGGGGTGGTAATGTATTTGTTCACTCAATCAATATTTACTGAGTACTCTTTATATGCCAGGCTCTGTGCCAGGCACTGGGCTAAGTGCTGGGAGTCGAGCTCCTAATAAACTATTTCCTTATTTCTTCCCTCTCTTCTGGAGAAAGAACTGGAATGACATCGGGCTCCCACTGGCACAAGGACTGGGCAATGGCTATATCTGCAAGAGGCAGACAGTGGCTTGAGCAGAGGGGTCAGGTTGGGGATGACATAGCCTGGCTGATACAACACTTAGATTACCCTGGAAATTTCTGTTTATTTTCTATGCTCAACTTAGTATTATTTATTTGTGGTTGATAAGCAAATTAACTACTTTATAGTTTCTTGTAAGTCATTTCTATGTATACAGTTATGACATTTTCTTGTGGAGGGAAGGGCCTTTCAATTTTCAGCCTTAAAAGCAGTAGTGTGCCTAAATTACTGGGCCTCATAATCATCTAAAACAAGTGTAGTTCAAATCGCTGAATAGAAGCAGCAGCAAATAGGGGAAAGGGCATGATTCATCACCTCTTTATTATACAGCCAAACCAAAGTCACAGCAGGGAAGCCACAGTAGAGTGCAGGGATGTTAAATCACTGCAAGTGTAGAGGTCAATGCATAGATAATCTGGAGAGATGATCCCACCCACAACCCTTTAAGACTCTACATTTGGTAACCACTTGACTCATAAGGGCAACCTGGCAATGAACCTCCCAAGTTAGGGTGTTCACCCCATTTCACCCAGCCTGCAAGTAGGCCTACAAGATTACTCCTATTTTCCACAGTACAAGAAGGGAATTGAAGAAATGGAGCTAGTGAAATCAACAACCCTAGCTCCTTGACTTATTAAATAGAATAGAGATGAATACTCAGACAATTATTTGCCATTGTGGAATGTGTTTTCCTTGGTAACAATTTTGTACATACTCATAAGCTTTCTATCATAGTCTATTTCAATCACTCTCCTAAACAGGCTACAGACTCTTACACAGCATGGAGCCTAGTGTCTTTTGTGTACCTGAAACTCAAATGACATTGACTGAAAGATAACTATACCAGTAGAAAAAGGAGAAAGAATAGTAAAAGAAGCAAGAGGAGGAACCAAAATGAAAGTTCACTGTTAAATCACTATTAAATCATTTAATTCACTGTTAATCATTTAATTATGGATAAATGATTATAGGCATGGGTTCAAACTGAAAAGATTTCAATCTCTGCTCTAAGGTAAACAACAAAGATTCCAGGAGACTGATTTTAGGAGCTCCTTTTTAAAGTTTCTAGATCTGTGGTCTGTATCATTTTAAGTCTCAGTCCTGTAAGCATGAACGCTAAGTCACTTCTGTTGTGTCTGACTCTTTGCAACCCCATGGACTATAGCCCGCCCAGCTCCTCTTCCATGGGATTCTCCAGGCAAGAATACTGGAGTGGGTTGCCATGCACTCCTCCAAGGGATCTTCCTGACCCAGGGATAGAAGCTGCATCTCCTTACATCTCCTGCATTAGCAGACTGCTTCTTTAGCACTAGCGCCACCTGGGAAGCCAAGTCTTAGTCCTACACCCCCTTAAAAATTTAGGTCATCCATTGCTACAAAGAATTTTAAAGCAGAAGCAATCAGTATACTTCAACTTAATGTTTATTAAGTGCCTATTCTATGTCAGGCACTTTTCTACACATTTAATGTGTATTAACTTATTCAAATCTCATCAAACTCTGTGAGGTAGGAACCATTATTGTTTCTATTTTACCTAGGAGGGAATAGGGGCACAGAGAGTAAGTAACTTGTCCAAGATCTCACAGGTAGTGGGTGACAATCCGGAATCCTGCCCAGACAGTCTGAGCCACACTGGTAGCCAGCGTATACTATCTTAGCTCTGCAGACTGTTGTTTTCCCAGTATACATCTCCAAGTAAACGGTTTGTCCAAACAGCTCCTAGATGTTTAAATGTTTGGCACCTGTTAGCTGCATGATTACCTCCTACCCTTCAAAATTCATTAACTTTGTTTCTAAAAGCTACATGCTTAGTTATTTAAAACCATATTTTGCTGTCTTCTTTTCCACAAGAGATAGTTGTTTGTATAATAAGCTTTTAAGAAATGAAATAAGTATAGAATTACTTTTGTGAGGGAAAAATGGTTGCAGGCCATACTTACATGAGCTGGGGGTCAGCATCTCAGATGTTTTTTGTTTTTATTGGAGTATATTTGATTTTGGGGGCTTCCCAATGGCTCAGGGGTAAAGAATGCAGCTGCAATGCAGGAGAGGCAGATTCGATCCCTGGGTCAGGAAGATCCCCTGGAGGAGGGCATGGCAACCCCCTCCAGTATTCTTGCATGGAGAATCCCCGTGGACAGAGGAGCCTAGTGGGCTACAGTCCATGGGGTCACAAGGAGCTGGACACAACTGAGTGACTAAGAATGACACCAGCACAGCATTTTAGTAGCCCTGATCGTGCTGTTTTCTCCAGCTTCTGCTAGGACTATGATGACAAGGAGAAACTCATCTGGAGTGACATTTCTCCTCCCCATTATTAGTTCTTGCATAGGATATTAAAAGAAAGTTATTTGAAAATCTCACTTTGGTGATAAGGAAAGGAACAGCAAGTACAACCTGTTTACTGGGAATTTTTCTAGAATTATTTTGACTTTCTTCATGAGATAAAAGAGAAGCTAAAGTTACACTGTAAACTGTTTTAAGTTTCAGACAGTGCCGTTTGGTTTGAAACATGCTGTGAATTTGAGAACTTTCTTTAGAACTTTGGTGACCTGGCCAGGGCAATTTTTTGGTTCCTCAAGATTATTATTCTTATACCCCCAAATATATTTCATATATAGTTTAACAAATGACAATTAGATGCTCTTCATGGGTTTAGGATAAATGAGCCAATGAAAATAAGCCCCTGCTTAGATGACAGTGTCAGGGAGATGGACCAGTCGGGGACAGTCCCGCTTCTTCCCACTTATGGGAGGGCTGAGAGGTCAACTAAGGGGCACTGTAAGGGGGCGAGCCCCTCTCTGGAGGCGGAGCTGCTGCACCATACACCTTGTTTGTTTGGATAATATTCTGAGCCCCAAACCCACTCTGCTAGCATAGTCTCTAAGAACAAGCCAAGCAACTGAAAACAGGGCCATTGCTCAGCTAAGTCAAAGCCCAAGGAATCCCTAGCATCATGGGCCATGCCCGCCCACCTGGAGCACGAGAGTGTCTGTGAAATAATAAGGGAAGGGTGGTGTCACCACTATCCTTGTCCTCACGTCCACCGCACTAATAAACAGGCCTCATTTCCTCGTCTAAAGATTTGCTCTAAAGAAGGCATGACTCAACTGAAGCATCTTCAAATTACTGTGGCTGGTTTTACAAACCACACTGTAAATGTATGCCCTGGCACAAATTTATGAGCTGCTTTACAGTAAAAGGAAACCCAGGCACGCTGCTTATTATGAGAATGTGCTCAAAGTGAGAATTTTATTTTATGAATAGATAGTATATTGAGAAATTAGATAATTTATATATTTGAGTTCAATACTAGAGAGTGAATCATTTCTTAGGAAAAGGCTAATAAGACATTAAACTTCAAAATTTAGAAACAAGATCTCTGGTGAATTAAATTTAAATAATTGTATCCCAATATCAATGGAGAAAGACCACAGTAGAGAAGAAAACTGAGGAAGTTTGTTTTAAATTAAGAATACCTCTGGGTAAAAGATAGTAAAATTGTATTATCAGCTAAAAAAAAAGAGTTGAAGAGAGTTTAAGGTAAAGTCTTTCTTTTTTAAGATTTTTTTTAATGTGGCCCATTTTTAAGCTCTTTATTGAATTTATTACAATACTGCTTCTGTTCTGTGTTTTGGTTTCTTGGCTACAAGACCTGTAGGATCTTAGCTCCCTGACCAGGGATTAAACCTGCATCTCCTGCATTAGCATGCAAA
This sequence comes from Muntiacus reevesi, assembly GCF_963930625.1. Lineage (NCBI taxonomy): Eukaryota > Metazoa > Chordata > Mammalia > Artiodactyla > Cervidae > Muntiacus > Muntiacus reevesi. Next base: position 85,624,020 of record NC_089249.1, read on the forward strand.
GTCTTAACCACTGGACAAGGAAAGTCCCTGAAGTTTATAGTCTTATAAAGAAAAATCAAATACTATGAAGGCTAAGGAAAGCCCTTGTCTTTCCTCCTTCCTTTAGTTAATAGACTTGGCTTTATGATAGAGATCCTGAATTTTAATTTCTGGTGATCAGGCTAGTAGTACACTGATGAAGCAGCAATGTCAGAGCATATTCTACCAAGTCAAAGGTATATAAAAATTATGAAAGGGACATCAAGAATCTGATAAAGCTTTGTGCATCCTGCTGAGCTAATAAATAGACAACTAATTTAAGATGGATAAAACTGTTGGGTCTCTCAAGCTTCTAATGGTTTCCAAATGTATTTGTCTTATCACTTACAGGCTTTTAGTAATAATAATCTTAAGTTCTGTGTATTTTCCTTTAAAAAAGGAATAAACATTTGCACAGTATTGTATTGTAACAAATTCAATAAAGACTTTGAATTTGAGGAGACAACTCTGTACCCCTTCAGCACAAAAAACCTATCCTTTTACTGTGTGAACAACATAACCAGAATTATGGCTCACTCTTCAGAGTGGTTTATATAACCTTTGGGTCAACTTGTGCTTCATGGTGCAATAAGCTCTTGACACCTCTATAAAACAAAAGCAGATCTGTCATTCGTATTCCCAAATATTGACTGCAAGCTTTGAAAAAAAAAAAAAAAAGGACCCTCCCTTATAGAATAGAATTACGGAATGTTAGAGCAAAAGAGAACTGAAAGATGATCTTGAATAAACCACCATATTATAGATGAAGAAAGTGAAGCAGAGAGTGACCTGCTGATGTCTCATCAGGCTGGGACACAGCCTGGCTCATAGCTTGGTTCCCCCAAACTCTTAGATCCATACTCTGGCACCAATGTCATGTAGCCTCTCTCATTTCTTGATGAGTGAGTGTGTTGGGCATCAGGAAGACAAAAATGAAAAAGATATATACTCGACATCAACCAGCTCAAAATCTAATGGGAAAATAGATATTTTGACAGACCATCCCACTACCAAAAAGTTTTATGTTATACTCTGTATACTATTGCTAGAACGGTCTTTCTAAAATTATAATTCGGAACAGTCTATCTCTGCTCAAAACCCTGCAGGCTCCTCTTTGCTTTTAAGGAAAATCCTCCTCTTTGTTCTCTGACCTTTTGTCTCACTGTATCTTTGCTGATACCCCAGGGGAGCCATAGAGAACCAGTTGCTTTTCCCAAAACATGACCTGCTGCTTCATCCTGTCAGGTCTTTGCTTATGCTCTCCTATGCCTGGAATCCCCTCCTTTCATCATCTGTTAGGAGGGTTGTGTTTTTTATAAGACATTTCCTTAGGTTTCTCTCCTCCAACCTCCAGTCTCACAGATGGAGGTGGACACTCCCTCCTTTGCTTACTGTTCACCATGCCCTGCCTATACTTCTCCTATAGCACCTGTAGTACTTTGTAATGTTGATTTCTTAAAAATAAATAAATAAATGTATTTGCTCTTTATACTCATGTCTTTATGAATTAGAAGTAAGCTCCTTGATGGCAGTACTATCTTCTTTGTACCTTTAGAGTATAACCCAGCACCTCGCTCATTAAACTCCATTGAGTGAACTGCCCATAGAGGACCCCTGCAAAGTGCTATAGGCTTCCCTCATGGCTCCATCGGTAAAGAATCTGCCTGCCATGACCTGGGTTTGCTTCCTGCGTCAGGAAGATCCTCTGGAGAGGGAAATGGCAACCCACTCCAGTATTCTTGCCTGGAGAATCCCGTGGACAGATGAGCCTGACAGGTTATGGCCCATGGGATCACCACAAAGTGCTATGGCAACATGATGGAAGGAGCAGGGACCAGTGCTTGGAGGAGTGCCCCAGAAACTTTTAGGTGATTAGTAACCCATCAGAGGGCATCAGAGGATGAGATGGCTGGATGGCATCACCGATGCGATGGACATGAACTCTGGCAAACTTCAGGAGATGGTGAGGGCCTGGTGTATTGCAGTCCATGGGGTCACAAAGAGTCAGATATGACAGGCAATTGAACAACAACAACCCATCTAGGTAGAGGGGCAGGGGCTGGCTCATACCTGGTGGCAAGAATAGAATGTAGAGGTCTGAGAAATGGTAGAAACGGTGGCAAGTTTGAAAACTGTTTGGTTTTTGTTATCATTTAAATAGAAGAGTCTATAGATAAAGTCAGTCAAGGCCTGTGTGGAAGTCCTGGTAATCCATTAAAAGAAAAACATTTGATTGTGTTATAAAGAGCTAAGGAAAGAAGAGTTGCAAAGGTTAGTATTCAAGAGTGTGAATGATTAGATCTGTCTGTCAAGTGCAATGAAGCAACTCAGCAGAGGTTGCACTAGAGATGGACAAGACTGGGAGTTGAGTCCTGGGAAGGCATTGCTGATCCGAGGGTTCAGAGAACTGAAACTGGTCTTAGTGAGAAGCAATGAGAGCCTGAAGTGAGGTAGTGGAGATGGAGAAAAAGAGAATGATTGGAAAAACACAGCAGTGGTGGGATGATGGATGGTGACTGACTGAAGATGAGGAATGGGGAAAAGGGAGGAATCATGAATGATTCCAAGCCTGTATCTTGAATGTTTAAGTGAATAGCAGTGTCCTGATATGAACTGCAGGAAGGAGAGGTTTCTGAGGTATAACATTGAGTGTGTGATGGTTGTAAGATACTTACATGATTAAGCTAGGAAAGCAGCTGAAATTAGGTATCTCGTGCTCAGGAAGGCACTTAGGTCATGAGTACATGTAGATGATAACTGAGTCCATAGGGGAGGATGAGCGCATCATGTGAAAGTGAGGGAAGAAGGTCCAAGATGAGGCCCTTGGGAAAGGAGGAGAGAGTGGAGGAAGAGACAACAATGACTAAATTGCATAAAATAAAGAAGTAAGAACAAACCCAATGTAGAGTCATGGAAATCATCGAAAAAAAAAGTTTATTTACAGAAAAGATAGAGTTAATGGTGTCAAAAGCAAAGAAAGGACAAAGATGATGAGGACTGGAAAAAAAAAGTCCTAGGAAAAAAGTCCTATAATATAAGGCTGCAAACATACTCATTGGGGGCTGGAGGACGTCCAGAATAAGCCAGGTCCAGTGTTCAGCCAATGAATCAGAGACAAAGGCTCCTTCTGTTTCCTAGACCCATCCAGTCCATAAGCCTCGGGTTAGCTTAAGCTGTGATTTATGCTAAATAGCTTCATCTATTTAGGGCTAGTGAAATTGAGGGGGTTGGATTATCTCTGGCAAGAACTTGATAAAGAATTGAGGGACTCTCACATTAATTTTCATTTGCCTGAGTTGAGATTGGGATAAGGAGGTAGCTGACTAAAGAAATCTTTTTGAAAAATGAAAAAGAGGGGGAAAATAAGAAGCATTTACTATTTAAAAAACTGACCTGCCAAATAGTCCTGTAAGTCTTCATTCTCCTGCCTCCACATAGTCTAGTGTCTATTTATAGGAAAACTATAAGCTAGCATGGCCAATATAGGCTTCAGTGGGCCAGCAAAACTGCAATCACTATATAATTTGTTTCAAATTCCTCAAAACTCTTTTACTAAAGGACTTATTAAGTGAGGGAATTCAACTTGTGTTCTATGGGCAGAGTTGAAATTGAGGTACAGAAACTGAGAGGAAGCACTTTTAAACTTTCAGAGCAAATTAAGAATGCTATAACATACACGCAGGTCATCAGTTGACTTGGGTCACTGAGGAAGGTATGGATGAGTCTGTGGGTTGTGGAATTTACACAGCGAGTCACGTGAGGCATGAACTATGCACTAGTCCAATGCAGGAGGACCAGGTAACAGACCACAATAGTTTGAAAGTTTTTAAAAAACAAAAACAAACAAAAAATGTACACCCATAGCTGATTCATATCAATGTATGGCAAAAACCACCACAATATTGTAAAGTAATTAGCCTCCAATTAAAGTAAATAAATTAATTTTAAAAACACACAGATAATTCAAAAAGCATAGATTCAGATCACAACCCATTTGTAAGTTAAGATTTCCAATAATTTGGGACAAGCTACTTGACAGACTGCTTGAGCATACCCCAAAAAATTTGGCTATAAAGTGAGAGATATTGGAAGTTCTGTGTAGAAGATATGAATTGGTGATGGAAATGCCCAAAATTACCTTCTAAAAAACCTTCTAGATTAATGTTATGCTAGCTTATTTTTAAGTTAATTTTTATTGCAGTATAGTTGCTTGACAATGTTGTGCTAGTTTCTGCCGTATAGCAAAGTGAGTCAGCTATACATACACATGTACCCCCTGTTGTGGGGATTTCCTTCCCATTTAGGTCACCACAGGGCACTGAGTAGAGTTCCTTGAGCTGTACGGTAGGTTAGCTTATTTTTTAAGTTGTTTATAACAATATGCCTACGGTCTGTATAATAGTAACTGGCATCCCACTCTTTGTGACCCCATGGACCCCCTGCAGCATGCCAGGCTTCCCTGTCCTTTACTATCTCCCAGACTTTGCTCAAACTCACATTCCTTGAGTCGGTGATGCCATCTAACCATCTCATCCTCTGTTGCCCCCTTCTCCTCTTGCCCTCAATCTTCCCCAGCATCAGGATCTTTTGCAAAGAGTCATCATCTGGCACATGGTAGGCACTAAATAGGGGCTTCCCTGGTAGCTCAGATGGTAAAGAATCTGCCTGCAATGCAGATCCGGATTCGATCCCTGGGTCGGGAAGATCCCCTGGAGAGGGGAATGGCAACCCACTCCAGCATATTCTTGCCTGGAGAATTCCATGGACAGAGGAGCCTGGTGGGCTACAGTCCCTGGGGTCGCAAGGAGTCAGAGATGACTTAGCAGCTCAACATACACACATAGGGACTAAATAAGAATCAGTAAAATAAAGAATTAGCTGTTCTAACTACAACATAGAGAATAGGTTGAGGAAAAGCTAGCAGGAGAATTTAAAGGCAGTCCAAATATAGGTTAATGGGATTTAACACAGCAATAAAGAGAATATCAACCTAAGAATTATTTGGTGTAAGCTCTAGTTGTTCCCATCTCAGCGGGGAGCATGGCCATCTCCTAAGGTCCAACCCTTGACTTTTCTTTTGTTTTTGCCCCCCGTATTCTGTTACTGAGTCCTAAACATCTCTTTATTCTGACTTCTGCTGTTACTCACCCTGCTGTAGTTGAGGACACGTCACCCCAGGGCTTTTGCAATAGCTTCCTAAATAGCCTCCCTGCCCCAGGCTCTTCCCCATTCAAACTTCCTTTCAAATTAAAAATCTGGTAATTTCATTTTTTGCTTAAAAGCAATAAATTCCCCTGATTTACCTTCTAAGTTTAAACTCTACCCAAGTTCCTTGGCAGGACGGCCCCCTACAAGGCCTTCTATCATCTAGCACTTGCCTCACACCCAGCCTGTTCTTCTGCTCCCTACCTGGTAATCCTTGAAGCGCGGTGACACCAAGCTCTTCGTAAGCCCCGCCCCAGGGTGTGCCATTGTAGTCCATGCCTCTGTGTCTTTGGCGTTGCTCTTCCTTTTTGTCTGAAAGGCTCTCCACCCCCACAGTCTGCCTACTGCCCCATCTGTATCGGTGTTCTCTTGCTCCTGTGACGAATTACCACAAACTCAATGACTTAAGCATGACACAAATTTATTACCTTGTGTTTTGGCAAATCGGAAGTCTGAAGGGAGTCTTATGGAGCTGAAACCAAGGTGTCAGCAGAGCTACATATCTTCTGGAGGTCACAGGAGATCATCTATTCTTTGTCTTTCCCAGCTTCTAGAAACTGCCCAGGGCTTCCCAGGTGGCTCTAGTGGTAAAGAACCCACCTGCCAATGCATAAGAGATGAGAGTTCAATCCTGGGTTGGGAAGATCCCCTGGAGGAGGGCATGGCAACCCACTCCAGTATCCTTGCCTGGAGAATCCCATGGACAGAGGAGCCTGGCAGAGCACAGCAACAACATGCTCTTTTGGCTAATGGCCTCTTCATTCCAAACTCTGCTTCCATTATCACATCTCCTCCTCTGGCTCTGGCACTCCTGTCTCCCTTTTCTTTTCTTTTTTTCCTGTCTCCCTTTTATAGAAGGATCCTTGTGATTACAATGGGCCCACCTAGATGATCTATAATTTTTCTATCTTCCCCAAATTAATCACATCTTCAAAGTCCCCATTGCTTTGATATTTATCTTCATAGGATTAAGACACGCACATCTTCTGGGAGCCATGATTCTGCCTACCATAGTTGATCTGTCCAGTTGGTCTCTTAAAACTCAGTTCACATACCACTTTTTCTCTGCAAATCTTTCCATTCAGGGCCAGTCCCTCTATATTTCGTGTCACTGCATGGATTACCTTACATTGCATATATTAACTCTTGAGACATGTGTGGGCTTCCCTGATGACTCAGTGATAAAGAATCTGCCTGCAAATGCAGGAGACACAGGTTCAATCCCTGGGCCCAGAAGATCCCCTGGAGAAGGAAACGGCAACCCACTCCAGTATTCTTGCCTAGAAGATCCCATAGACAGAAGAGCCTGGAAGGCTACAGTTGGACATGAGAGTTGGACATGACTAGAATAACAAAAATCACGTGTATATTTCTACAAGGAATGCCTTCAGGGGCAGCTTATTTATCGTATCACCAGCACCTAACACAGTATACGACATATAGTAAAACTGAGCTAAATTAACTTTTTAAATGTGCTGGGCAATATGACCATCCACTTTTATGTCACCTACAAATGTAAATTTAAATGGTGACTGAAGTGTGTCCCGAACTCTCCAGCATCATCTCCTATCACTCCTCCCCCAACCCTGCCTACTTTCACAACTGTTACACTTCCCCTCACATGGTCACATGGGCTTTCTAACCCTTCTTGATCATGCTCTGTGTTTTTCCATCCTCATCTCTCTATCTGTAATGCTCTTTCTCCAACTTTTCTATTTTATGAATCTTGATTCATTCTTCAAGGCACAAATCAAAAATTTTCCCTCTGGAATGTCTTTTACGGTCTCTTTAAGACACAATTCATCACTTCCTCATTGGGATACTAGGGTATTTTGTACACATCTATATTATATATCTCACATTGTGTTATTCTTGGTTTTATACATATCTGTTCCCCCATAAGAGCATGAAAGGACCATATCCTGTTTTTACCTGTCCTGGACATATAGCAAGTGTTCAGTGATGTTTATCAAATTAAATTGAACATAGGAACAGATCAGCTTGGAGGGGATGAGCATCGAGGGCAATGGGAAGGAACCAAAGATAAAGGAAGCCCTTGAGAAAGGTAAGGAGAAAGAAGGAGATTGAGAAGACAAGTGTTCAGAGGACCACAGAAGTAGAGAGTGATGAAGACCTTAGTTGGAGTGATTCACTTTTAATTAAGGAGGAGAGTGTGAACAGTGATACCCAAAGCCACGGAGATACTGACCTAGAAGATCAATGAGAATGGCTGTTGTATTCAACCTGTAAGAGATCCTAATGGCTTTAGGAAGCCCAAGTTTTGGAGTGCTCAGTCAGGGCTCTGGGTCCACTCCTGTTTTTAGGTCAGAAGAGGAACGTTTTCCAGAAGATAAATGACTCGAGGAATAGTAAACCAGACTTCTTATCTGGTCAACCTGTTTGAATGCCTGAGGACATGAATACCACAGCAAAGCTCCAAGTTGGGTTAAAAGGCTTGGTTCTTTCATCTGATACAGAAGGCTCAAAGTACTGGAAGAAGTCGGTTCTTAGAGAATGCAGGGGTCAACTTGATGTGTTTCCCTATAATAACCAGAGATTTTCATCAACGGGGCGCAATGAGCCTGATAGTCCAGGACTTTTTAAGATGAAAGACAAATGTCCAATCTGCCTTCAGAGATGGGAGCAATTTCTCTTCCATGGAGCTTTTCTGGATATTGGAATTTTTCTATATGAGGCATCATATGACCCAATGAACCAGTATTCTCCATGTCTCTGCCTGCCTTGAACCTTGCTCTTCTGCCTTCCCTCAAAGCTACTTTCTCTGACACATATCCTGCTTGGCTAAACTTTATGGCCAGCTGTCTATCTTGACCAATTTCAAAACTGATTTAGAAAAATTCTTATGCCTGCCACTTGCTGGGATTTTTCCCCAAACTGATTTCATCCAGCATTCATAATAGTTCTATGATCTGTTTCTGTTAAGGCTTAGACCAGTCTATTCTAGCCTGGTAGGCCATGTATTCTCAACAGTTCAGTTGCTCAGTCGCATTCAACTCTTTGTGACCCCATGAATTGCAGCACACCAGGCCTCCCTGTCCATCACCAACTCCTGGAGTCCACCTAAACCCATGTCCATTGAGTCAGTGATGCCACCCAACCATCTCATCCTCTGTTGTTGCCTTCTCCTCCTGCCCTCAATCTTTCCCAGCATCAGTCTTTCCCAATGAGTCAGCTCTCCACATCAGGTGGCCAAAGTATTGGAGTTTCAGCTTCAACATCAATCCTTACAATGAACACCCAGGACTGATCTCCTTTAGGATGAACTGGTTGGATTTCCTTGCAGTCCAAGGGACTCTCAAGAGTCTTCTTCAACACTACAGTTCAAAAGCATCAATTCTTCAGTGCTCAGCTTTCTTTATAGTCCAACTCTCACATCCATACATGACCTCTGGAAAAACCATAGCCTTGACTGGACGGACCTTTGTTGGCAAGGTCATGTCTCTGCTTTGTAATATGCTGTCTCGGTTGGTCATAACTTTCCTTCCAAGGAGTAAGCATCTTTTAATTTCATGGCTGCAATCACCATCTCAACAGTAGTGTGAATATTTCTTGGGGATGAAAAACAGCCTTTTTCCCCCTTAATTTTTATTTTTTGGCTGCTCAGTACAGCACTTGGGATCTTAGTTGCTTGAGCAGGGATTGATCCTGTGCCCTCTGCAGTGGAAGTGTAGAGACTCAACAACTGGATGGCCAGGGAGGAGCTGCAATTTAATTTCTTGAAGTGTGTGTATGTGTACGTGTGTGTCAGTCGATAAGTCGTGTCCAACTCTTTGTGACCCCATCAACTGTAGCCCACCCAGCTCCTCTGTCCATGGAAATCTCCAGACAAGATTACTGGAGTGGGTTGCCATTCCCTACTCCAGGTTCTTGATGTATCAGTTCAGTTCAGTCTCTCAGTTGTGTCCCACTCTTTGCGACCCCACGGACTGCCGCACGCCAGGCTTCCCTGTCCATCACCAACTCCCAGAGCTTACTCAAACTCATGTCCACTGAGTCCATGATGCCATTCAACCATCTCAGATGTATAGTGCAGATATAAATACTGGGCTTCCCAGGTGGAAGGAAATGACAACCCACTGCAATATTCTTGCCTGGAAAATTCTATGGACAGTGGAGCCTGGCGGGCTACAGTCCATGGAGTCCTAAAGAGTTGGACACAACTGAGCAATTGAGCATACAGGCACATAGATATAAATACAGAACTTAAACTGACATAACAATATAGCTGTGGTATTAAGACATTATGGAGGAGCAATTAAAAATGTCCAAAAAGGATCCTTAGGAGGGCAATAATGAGAAGGGGAGAAAAACACTGTGAAAAGTGTTAAAGCTTAAATTCAAGTGCCAAGAGGAGAACAAGACAGTGGATGGTAAGGAAATGGAGGTAGCCATGGGTGGTTACTTGACTGAGAAGTAGATTATAGAGAAGATTTCAGTCTACCAAACACATTTTGAGCATTTAATATTATGTGCCATGAGCTGTGTGAAACACTTTCATGTTTGTTAGCAAAAAGCTTCTCTTTATTTTAGTCCCAATGGGCATGTTCCTTGTGAGAACAACAGCGACATTTTCTGTTGAGACAGTAGCCCACCTCTCTCCTCTCTGCTTCAGTAGCTTTCATGCTAATTAAACACTTGGAGGTAACTCATTCACATTTTGCAACATAATAAAATGAAAAACACAGCCCAGCTTGTGTTTGTAGAAGCTCCTTTCATGGCAGTCTTTCAACCTGTTGGGCAATTTAAAAGATGCAATTGTAATCATGACTAACTCATTAAGATGCTTGAGGGAAACCTGAACATCCTTAACCTACTTTTGAAAAAGAGAGGCAAGGGAAATACAGGAGTGGGAATATTCCAAGGCAAACAGTTTCAAGTCTTTGAACAAAGGGCAGACTCTGGACCCTCCTGGGCTGGGCTTGAGGAGGCTGGGACAAGAAAACAGAATGTTTCTTAAAGAAAGCCTAGTAGTCACTGGTGTCTGCTTGCTCTTCTAGAGTGTGACCTTTATTTGGTTGGTTGTTTTGACTTTTAAAGTGCCCCTCTTTGTTCTTTCATGGCATTCATTAAGAATTTACCACTGAGTCTTGGCCTTTTATCCTAGTCAGATCATCTCTGTTATGTATTCATCCCATGTACTCCACTCCTGAGCATTCTTGTTTTCCTGCTTTCCTGCTTTTGTCCTCAGTGCTGAAGCTGGGATGATGGTGGTGGTGGAAGGCTGAAGGGGAAAGATGAATGAGCCACAGTGTCCACTGAGAATCCATAGCCAACTCTTGGCAACTTATCGGGGGTAAATCTTGTCTTCAACTTCTTGTTGACTTTATCACCCACTCAGTGTGCTTAACTTTGATGGATGTTATCATCAGCTCTGTTTATTCACATTGCCAAGAACACCAGTAGAACAGGGAAATATTCAGGAAAACATACTCTTTTAAGTGTCAAGTTGACTTGAAAAGAAGAAACATCATTGTTTTACTGAATTTGGTATTGTTGTAGAAATAAACAATCATTTATATTTTGTCAAACTATTTGTGCGTGTAGTCTCAGTTTTATTTCTTCTTCCTGGTCAGATTTTGTACTCCAGAGGATGGAGAAGAGGAGAGGGGAAGATTTTTAAAACACTGCTTTGAATTGGGTCGGGGGGTGGTCTGAGCCATGGGCTTCCCAGGTGGCACAGTGGTAGAGAATCCACCTACCAATGCAGGAGTTTCAGGAGACTTGGGTTTGATCCCTGAGTCAGGAAGATTCCCTGGAGGAGGAAATGGCAACCCACTCCAGTATTCTTGCCTAGGAAATCCTGAGTGACTGAGCATGCATGCACAAGTCTGAGCCACAGATAAAGGTATCACTTTGAGGGATAGGGAATCATCTCTTCCTGGGAGCACCAACTTATTGGAGGCATTGGCCACAGGAGAAGAGAGACAAGGGTCCCTGGTGAGTAATCAAAAACAGTTTCTCCCATTCTGGTTCATTTTTACATTGTAGCATAAATATATTTTTTAAGTTTTGTAAATTCTTGGAACATCATATATACCCAAACAGGTCTTTCAATACAGTGGATATTTGTAGAGTGACCTAGAATTTAGGATACCTTGAATTTAATCCCTGCTATGACACTGGCTGTGGAGAAGGAAATGGCAACCCACTCCAGTATTCTTGCCTGGGGAATCCCATGGAGAGGAGCCTGGCAGGCTACAGTCCATGGAGCTGCAAAGAGTTGGACATGACTGAAGTGACTTAGCACTTGATACTGGCTGACTCTGTAACTTTCAGTTATTTTTGGTTCTCCAAGATAATATGAACACTCTAATGGAAAACACACAGGTGTTAGAATTCTTGCAACTGTAATCAATACAATTGTAACAATTATTACAATCTTACTCATACCACATATTAGCTTGTTGTTTAATTCCTTTAAGTTCTTTAATTCCTTTGCCTTGGTGTCTTTGTTTAATGGAGATAAAGATATCGCCTTGCAGGAAAGTTGTGAGGATCTAATTAGATCATGTATGTAAAACACCTCCTCCTACATATAGGAGTCACTAAGTAAATGGTTGCTCTCATAGGAAGATCTGTGTGGAGATGGGGAAAGGCTAGGTGACAAAAAGCATGGGTGTTCTGAGTTCATTAGCTGCTCAGTGGTTTCTTAACCTTATGGCATCATTAGAGAATGAGGAGAATGCAGCCTGTTCCCACTGAAAACCAGGCCTGTTTTATTTCTGCAGGATCTGGCCACCTCGCAGCCAGAATTTACAGGAGTAAGGGAGGTAAGGAGGAGGAGAGGCAGAGAGAGAGAGAGAGAAAGAGAGAGGGAAAATGGGAAGCGTGGAGGGGAGCTGTGCTCTCTGAAGGCGGAGACTCTTTAGCATTCCGTCAGCAGTGGGACTGGAATGAAAAGCAAATGGCTGACTGCTCCTGGTGTGATCACCAAGCCAAACAACCAACCTGCTTCCTGCTCAGTCTCCACAGATGTTGTTCCTTAGTCTGGATAAGTCCCCTGGAGAGTATTTTACTCAAAGAAAGAGGCAGCTGCATAAATGCCTGGTTCATGGAACTGACAAACGAGTGTGTCATCAAAGAAAGAGAGAGTCATGGGAAATAAAAGCCTGTGGCTCACCCTCCCAGTCACGGGGTCAGGTGGCTGTGAGGTGGCACGCTGGACTCTTGCTCATTAACACAGTTTCTCTGCATGTCCTCCTCCTCCTCCTCCAGTCTGCCTGCCTACTACTGCACTCCACTGCGTAGGCAGTGAGTGTCTACCCCAATCACTATTTATTCAAGTACTATGCACTCAACATTCATTCACACAACACCACACACCTACACTGAGTGTCTTCTATGAGAATAACAAAATTATAAGATAGACCCAGACTGTGCACTTAAGTAGGTCCCAATATATTAATAGTAATCATATATTCAACTAATTGATAAGCAGTATGTGTAATTCAACTAATTGATAAGCTTCCCAGGCGGTACTAGTGATAAAGAACCTACCTGCCAATGCAGGAGATGTGAGAGACGAGGGTTCAGTCCCTGGGTTGGGAGGATCCCCTGGAGAACGGCATGGCAACCCACTCCAATATTCTTGCCTGGAGAATCCCAAGGACAGAGGAGTCTGGTGGGCTACAGTCCAAGGGGTCGCAAAGAGTTGGACATGACTGAAGCAACTTTGCACACACACATGCATGTGTAACGTGCAGAAATCAACTGTAGAGGGGCTCAGGGAAAGATGCAACAAAGCTGAGGAAGGCTTCCCAGAGGAGGTGATGTTGGAGCTAGCCCTTGAACTAGGATTCCACAGGTCAAGGGGAAGACTGGTTGGAGGAAAGCAGGGAGAAAAGGCATATCAAGAACAGGGAAGTGCAGGCATAGAGGTGAACAGCACGTGGGCCACAGCACGTCGGGGAACTGGCTGGTAGGTTGATGTACCTGGAATGTGGGCTGTACCATATGGGGCAGCAGCAGGAGAAGAGGTGAGTATGGCTGGAATGCCAGGGTTTTCTGGGGCAGCCTGTAGAGTTTGAATTATACTTGTATTCTGGATAGTCCTGTGGGCATCAGTGCAGTGAATGGACTGCAAGAAGGTGAGACAGGAAACTGGGAGACCCGTTAAGAAATCAATTGTGTAGAGTGCCAAGTGGTCAAGGAGAATGAGATGGAGAAGGAGTTCGCTGGATTTGACAATAGGTCTCTGGTGATATCTCCAAGTAATTTCACTAGAAAAATTCATGCAGAAGTCAGGTTACTCAGCCAATGGTTCACAACATATGGTCTTCAAACCAAAAACATCAGTATCACCTGGGAACTTACTAGGTATGCAAATTGCCCCCCCCCCCAAAACAAAATACTGGAGTCCAGAAATTTGTTTTTACATGCCCTCTGGGTGATTCTGAATGCACTAAAGCTTGAGAACCAGTGGCCTAAACAAATCTTTCTCCATCCCTTCTTTAAGGATTCCTTGCTAGGAACGCTATCCTTCCAAAAACTGAGCTGTCTTGTCTTATTGCACTGTGTTGTATGCTTTACCATCTGTCTTCCCCAATAGATGGAAGACCCTCAGGAGTAGGGACTGTTTTGTTCATCTCTATTTCCACATTGTTTTCACATAGTAGATGCCAGTAAATGTTGGAAGAGGAAGCTATAGTGGGTTGAAGAAGTAAGAACGAAAAGGGCAAACTACTCCTTGAAGAAATTGGGGAGTGAAAGGAAAGAGACCCATTTCTCACCTTGCACACTTGTGCAAGCATGAGTTAAGGCTGAAAAGAGATTGTTGGGTGAAGGGATTAAGCCAGGAGGAAGGGGGTGATGGATGTGAGTGACAGCAGGGCAGATGGATAATGAACGGCAACATAGTCTTGGAAAAGGCAGAAGAAGATGAAATCAGTGGCCAGTGTAGAAGGATTAGCACTGGAATGAAGGAATGACTTTCCTCTGAGATACAAGAAAAGGAAGCAAAGGTGGGAGCATAGGAGATAAGCTGTAGAGTTGAAGGGAGAGAGGTTGGGGAATTTTTCTATACTGGCAGTGGCCTGCCAGTATAGAAATGGGGGAGGGCTAGGAAAGTTACAGGGGAGGTGATGCCTGAGCTAGATGTCTTTAGTGAAATGGGAAGTAAGGCCTTTTGCTGGGAAGGAAACAGGGAACAGAAAGAGGCGAGAGGAGAGTGGTAAAGGCTTTTAAAACCACAGAGGTGTGGTAAGGGGTGCAGAGGCAGATGGACTGAGGTTAGAGAGCAGCAGTAAGGGATTCTTAGGGTCTGATTCATTTCAGCTGCTGAAGGGCCCATTCATTCACCCCACTGGCTTTGGCAATGGAAGCAATATGGGTGGATTGTTTGCAGAGGCTGTTTCTGCAATAGGATGGATAACTCTGGATGCAGATCCCAATACTACCATAGAAAGCATTCTAGCTCCATATGTCATCAATGCTGTAGTATTGTGCAGACAATAACAATGTTACTTGACGTACGATGACTATGTAGTGACATAGGAAAAGATTTATGGTATGTGAAGTAGCTGAAAATGCAGGATTGAGCATAACTCTTTGAAATGTCATATGAAGGAACAACTGAATAAATATACCAAAATGCTATCAATGGTGGTATTATAGGTGATTTTCCCTTAATTTTTAAATATATATATATATATATATATATAGTTTGAGGCTTCCCTGATAGCTCAGTTGGTAAAGAATCTGCCTGCAATGCAGGAGACCCCAGTTCAATTCCTGGGTTGGGAAGATACCCTGAAGAAGGGATAGGCTACCCACTCCAGTATTCTTGGGCTTCCCTTGTGGCTCAGCTGGTAAAGAATCAACCCACAATGCATGAGACCTAGGTTCGATCCCTGGGTTGGGAAGATCCCCTGGAGAAGGGAAAGGCTACCCATTCCAGTATTCTGGCCTGGAGGATTCCATGGACTGTATAGTCCATACGGTGGCAAAGAGTCAGACACAAGTGAGTGACTTTCACTTTCATATAGTTTATAATTTTAAAAAGATATAGCAATACATAGAATTGGTTCTTTCTCTCCTGGCTTTGTCTCTTATTAGATACACATAGAAGGCAATATTTCAGAATAAAAAGTTGTCCTATGGAACCAGCCTACATAATTGTCTGACCTTCTCTTATGTGGGAGGCAGAAGCAGGGAAATAAAGTCCTTGAGATGTCCTAGGGTTGGAGGCTGACAAGCAAGATATTGGGCATCATGCTATAGGGGAGTACAAGGGAGGTATACGATTAAGCTCTGGCTCACAAGATGTTTGGGGGACTAGGCTTAAAATAAATGAGATGAGGACAACTTATTCACTTCTTAAGTGGGTGGTCTGAACAACAGATGGGATTGGCTCTCTCAGGCAGAGACTCGTGGGCAGGAATATATACCATGCAAAAGTCAACCGTGTGCCACTGGAGATGGTCAGCTACATGGGCGGTGCCATTGCTTGGCAGGTGTGATCCTGGGCAAATTCTCAGACTCCCCTTTGTCTGTGAAGTAGGAGTAATAATGACTACTCATAAGCTGGCTGGAGCATTGTAAACAATCAAGCAGGTAAAGTGCTGGATGCAGTGCCAGACACTCAGGAAGTGCTCCATAAATGTGAACTGCTGTTATCATTACTAATGACTGTTGTTATTATTATCTATAAATATTTATGATGGAGGAAACTGATTTAGAGTAGGGGCACTCTGAGTTATTGGGAGGGACTTCTGGGAGGTGTCCTGAGTGAGGTTCTCTTTTACCTCTAGAATGATGCTGTGGCTTCACCCCTGCCCTTTAGGAGGGAAGGGGGGCTGTGTAAGGAGGAACTCCACATTGGTTCTTCTTTTTCTAGTGTTTGTGCTACTTCCCCACTTCTACGCAGGTGCATATTACTCCAGGGCACTCTTTCACCTTCCTCTCCCACTCTTCCGTTCTGTGTTTCTTCTCTTCAAGTCTTCTTACTTCCCTTTTCTTCTCAAAACCCCAAGTCGTGGACGAGCAAGGAACTCTACTAAACCTTGCATGTTCAAGTCGGCCTTTTCAAAACTTGAAATCTGTCTACTAATTCCAGCACTTGGAGTTTGCAGAAGTCAGTTTGTGTTCACCCTTTCTACTCCTTCACTTACTTCCAATATGTCTATTCCCCCAACCATTTTCTTGAGTAAATACTCTAAAATTATAGTCATCAGTAGATAGGCAAGTATTCCAGACCATAAGAATTCAAATAAGGAAGGCTCTTTTGAGCTAACTATATCTTGCAAAAGAAACCAACAGATGTGTAAACTGTTCACAGGGCTCTTCTCAGCAATGAGGTATACTTTCCTGGACTCAGATGTAGATCCTAATGTGGAAAACATTCTCTGTCTTGTTAGCATCTGTTCTTCTTTTATTGCTTAAACTTTCAGTAAGTGTGATACAAGGGAGAGAGTCAGTGGTTTGAAAGAAAAACAATTAGGCCTGTGGTCTGAGCAAGAGTATTCGTATTACACTGTTCTTAACAGAAATCAGAATAATTAAGAACAACAATGTTTGTATCCAGCAGATCCACCTACTGAATTCCAAGTTCATAGTCCACCCCACACTGGCAAATAATAATGATGTACTTTCAGCTTTGTTGGAAACTCTTTTAGTATATTTACAAGGTCATTATCTTCAGCAACAGATACCTGCTCTGAGCCCAGCAATTACCACCTCTGTCTCTGCACACATTAGCACACATACACACCACTGATTTGTACTTTCCTATAAAATTACTCTTTCCCTTTTTAATTAGAATGTTTTCAGAGCAAACCCCATCGTTAAGGCCATGTACACTTCCATTGTAAATACCTGCTGCCACCCATTAATTATCTCCTGATGAATTACTCTAGAAGGAACTTTTTTTATGCTTACTTTCCTTACTCTCGATGCTCCCATCCTCATACTTAGTTATTAACTACTTTGAATTCCACATTAGTGGACTTGGATGTGGGCTGCATTCAGATAGTTTAAAACATTTTTCCAGACTTCAAGGTGGAAACTTTCTGTATGCCTGGACCTCACTGCTCAAGAATTTCTTGGCTAATTGTGAGGGAAGAAAATAAGAATATTGGGTGGAAACAACTGAACAGCTTATGAGAACAAACACCTTAACATTTCACAAATATCTGGAGTTGGATAACCATTTTAGTGACTGAAAAACTGTAACTCATCCAATAATATTGTGGTTTGAAAATTACACATTTGTGGACTTATGCTGTTCTTGAACTAGGGTGACATGGTGACATGCTGATACACACAGTTTAATTCTCTTTTACATCATTATATATAAAAAGTATATACTCATTTTGAAATTGAAGCATAAAATATTGATACTTAAAAGAAAATTTTAAGTCAGGGATGCTCTAAAGTGAGCATTCTCATACTAACTTTCCTGCTTATAGCAGGGAATTTTGGATTGCTAATTAAGTTTCACAGGTGATATTTTCATATGGTACATAGTGCATACATATGTAGAGGATTTAACTATAAAAGGATAATCTTAAATTTTCCTCCCTTGAGATCAATTAAATTGAGATATTCACATTTCTGAAAGAGGAAAAATATGTCAAGGAGCTCACATTACAATTTCTTATATTACCCATTTGGGTCTATATGCAGTTGAAGGGTCTGACTGCTTCCTAATTCTTAGAGCTAGCTTAAATCTTGAGATCAACTCCTGCCTTCTGTAACTTATCCTTGGTTTGGCCAAACTCATGGACCTCTCAGAATGTGTCTTTATTGGACACTGATTCCATGCAAGATGTAGTACTGACTACTGTGGAATTATAAATATGGATAAGAAATGGTTCTTATGTTTATACCATTTACAGTCCAGTTGTATAGGTCACCTCAGGTCACTTCCATATTGCTGGATAGAGACAAGACGAATTGAAAGCAGCCTCAGAATTAATCCCACTGTTCTCTACTTTCCCATAGCCCATAACGCTTTATCACTGCTGTCGTATGTTGTCTGTATGTTGGTCTCCCACACTGCACTGTGATCTCTGGAGAACAGGGACTGGGTCTGATTCTTGTCTGCACTACCATGGAGTCAAGGACATGTTTTGCAGAGGGTAGGCTCTTAAAAAAATGCCTTTAAACTAAAGAATGCATTCACTTGCTTAGGTTTCCTAGTTATAAGTAGGTCAGCTTGTTCTGTTCCAAAATGGAAGTGATAAGAAGCTGTGTCCAGACCTCTGCCCAGAGGTCCCCACCCTAAATATTATTTTGGATGTGCTTCACAGGGCTGCAGACGGGATAGTGGAATGAGACAATATGAAATCAGAAAGAGTGGGGTTTTTGTCTCAGCTCTGTCACCAATTACTTCTATAACCTCAGGCAAGACACTTAAATGCTCTATCTCAGTTTCTTCATCTGTGAAATGGATAATAATAACTGGTTTGGCTATTTCCCACGACTGCTTTGAGGATCAAATGAGATAATACACTCAAAAGTGTTTTGGAAAGCCTAAAGCACTGCACGAATGCAAGGCATTATTTTCCAAAGAAATCTTCCTTTTAATCCCTGCTTCCACAAACATTTCATTACACATTCCTGGGTTCCTGGGTTGTACGGTGAGATATATAGAGTAGCTTGATATGTCAAGCTATGAAGTAGATTGATATATCAACCTATGTTTGATACGTACTACAGAATCTCTTCTTCAACATGTATAGTGTTTAGCCAATTCAGCACTGGATTGTCCAAAACACCTAAGCTTTCTGTCAATATTGTGCCTCTCCCAAATTCATTATATATATACACATATACTTTTCACTAAACATTTATTTAAAACATGTATTGTTGAGCACTTATGTGCAATAACTACTATACTACAAACTGGGGCAAAATAGACAACACAGGATCTCTGCCATTGAGGTTTTTTTCAGCTTATTGGATCTGAGAGAATAAATTGAGAACAAGTGCCTAATTCTGCATTTGTCTTGGGAGGCAATTTTATGTGTGAGTTATAATTAGTAAAGACATGTATGTATATTTTCAGTTTTGGCAAAACCAAAACTAGTGGTGGCTTTTATTCATGTTTTTCTACAGCTGATGGTCTGTAGATTTCAGTTTGGTCTTGGAGACTGAGTTTTTTCCCCAGATGAAAGTTTGTGGGATCTCATTTTCCTATCTATCAGTCAAGTTATAGAAATTTAAGAAATGGCAGTAACTCTGTTTAGTTACAGGATCACCTGAATATTTTCCTGCCAGTTCCTCCTATACAGTAGAATTTGCTTTGACTAGAAGCACTGTCCTTGGGGGAAGGCCATTCCCCAATCTAGTTGAGTAATTAAACTGCTGAATACATTTTGGGTTGACATCATCAGGTAGATCCTTGCATCTTAGGTCCTCAGATGCACCTCAAGATGGTGGTGTTTGGAGACACCACCACAAGACCCCTGGCTTCTGATACGGATCATCTAAATGTACAGAGTGGAATTTAGGTTTAGCTCTGGGGAGAGGCCAGTAGCAGAAAGCATATTTCAGTGCAGTTCCTTTCTGGGAATCAGTCAGGCTCCTCCCAGCTCTCCTTAAAGCAGTCAACAGCCATGGCTGCTACTCTGCTGAACAGTTTTCTCACTTCAGCTACATTGCTCTTTTGCCTACTTATCTACTCCACCAAACCTCCTTTTCCTTCTCCTGTCATTCTCATATCTGGGAATGGCTCAGTATACTTCAAGACACTGAGGTCACTGCTGATTCCTTGGTCTACCCTTCCTCTCTCACCTAAGCAGTTACTGGTCTTAGGAGTCAATGCTGGTCATTTCTGTACATCTGGAGTCCCTGTCTAAGTTCTTATCTGTAGGGAATAATCTCTCATCTTTATCGACCACCTGCCTCTTTGCTTGTTCCCTGTGCTTGATAAAGATTAGACCTCCGACCATGAGAAATTGTCTCTTCTTTACCTCATTCATCTTCTGGTCCTCCAGTTCTTAGTCCAGTTATTGAGGTCTGCCAGGAATCTTTCCCTGACCACCCCTGTTCTGGGACATGAAACATAGTCCCTCAGCTGTGAACCTACAACATTCCACTTGTCACACTGGATATTGTCAGTTATTAATACTTGTCTCTCTTTCTTTATCCCTCAACTCCTCATATAAGATTTGGACCATGGTAAATATTCACCAAAATGTCAGTTGATAGGTTAAACTTACTTGCTCTCATCTCCCAATCTTTGCTGATTCCAGTTTCTTCCCTTGATTTTTCAGCTTCCTTTTTGTTTCATTTTTATCAATATATATTCATAGCTTTTTTCAAAACACATCCTTTCAAATACCTCTTCAGTCATAGCCTTCCACTTCCATTCAGAACACTTACTCTGTATTACTTTTGCCCTTATGTTGTCCAATGCAATAAGTTTAAAACAATAAAAAAATCCAACAAAATTTATATGTGAACAAAATAATTGCTTTCCTTGAAACAGTCACCTTGAGAAATCACATATCTATTTTAATAATGTTGTCATAGCCACAGTCATTTCTGGAGCTGCCCTTTGGAGGTGATTATTTTACATTCTTCTGGGTATATTTTAATAGTAACAAATCTAATCTTTTCAGGTGCTTTTGAAAATTTGTATACAGCCAAGTCATTAGGAATGGTATTTAGTAAGACAAATGATCAAGTTGGTAACCCCACAGGTCAACAGCTAAAAAGTAATGTTATCGACTCTTTCTGAACACATTTGTAAAAGGGAAATTCCAAAACTATTTTGACTAATTATGTTATTTTTGAAAAGAGTTTCTAGCATCTCAAGCTGACTACTTTCAATAACAGCACTCACTTCTCTATTATAAACTGCTTATTAAAATCCAGTTTGGAACTTCACAGACCTGTGATTACACTGACTTACACTTGTTTGGCATTGTTTTATTGTACATTCTAGTTCTTATGTGGGGCTTCCCTGATGGCTCAGACAGTAAAGAATATATACCTGCAGTGCAGGAGACTGGGGTTAGATCCCTGGGTTGGGAAGACCTCCTGGAGAAGGGAATGGCTACCCACTCCAGTGTTCTTGCCTGGAGGATTTCATGGACAGAGGAGCCTGGTGGGATACAGTTTATGGGGTTGCATGTGATAGATACTGGGAATGAACAAGGCCGTGGTCCTTGCCCATAAGAACTTCCTGATCTGGTTGAGAAGATAGAAATACAAATGATCTTGTGTGAAAAAATAGATAACAGTGGAAGATAAAGAAGCAGTGCAGTGGAGGGACTGTCTGCGGGGTACAAATTCATTACAGTGTCTATAGATCCTTCTTAGGACTGAAGGATGAATGATTAGAAGTTCACCAAGAGGAAGAGGGAAGGGGGCTACAATAGTCATTCCAAATCTGGGGACAGAAGGTGCAGAGACTGAAAGAAGTTATGTTTGGGGGAATCTCAAGTTATTCAATACTGCTAATGCGTAAAGTTCACAGTGGGGTTGGGAGAACGAGATTTGGAGACCAGTCAAGTAAGGGCCTTATATTTACCATTTTTAGAAGTTTGGCTCCCTATAGGAGCCAGGGAGAGGCTCTGTGAGTAAGATTCCCCTTCCCAACAGGATATAAACTCCCACATCCAATTAGTAATAGAGGCTTGCCTCCCCCCCCACCCCGGCCGCCCCCATTTTTCCCTCTTCTTTTCCATTCTGGCATTTACCTCCTTACTGCAGGCCTTCACCACCCCGTGCCTGGACTGTTTCACAAGCTCCTGACTGGTCCTTGGACCAGTTCACCTTTTGCTCCTGACAGTCAATTTTGCACAGGATTATCAAGCAACCTTTCTTTCCTTCAAGTCTCACTCCTGTTCAAAAACCTTCAGTGGTTTTCTATGACCTGAGAGATAACCGTACCCTCCATCCCCCGCTTGTCAGTCAGGGACCTGCATAATCTGGTCCCAACCTCCTTTCCCTCCTTGACTCTGGTCATTGTTAATAATGCCAGACTCATCTACTGATTCTCTTATCTTATTTGCTTTCATGATGGCTCTCCCCTGGAATGTTATGCTCACACAAACTTTTTGTTTATTTCAGTTCTTTTCTTACAATAACAAGCCCACTTGTACCCATACCTGATCACATCCCCCACTTTCCTGTCACGGAAGCATTATTTTGGTTATTTTCTTTTACTATATACTGTGTGGTATGCATCCATAAATAGTATAGTTTTTCTTTATATCTCCTTCTGCAGTTAGCTTTTTTAAACTATCACTTCACAATTTATCTCTATCTCTCTAGATAAACCTCATATTTATCTCTCTATATGAATATAGTCTTTTCAATTGTTGTATTGCATTTCATTTTTAAAATATACCATGCATTATTCATGCATTTCTTCATGGGTGGGCATTTAGTTTGTTTCCAAGTTTCAGATATTATCATCTTACAATGGGATATCCTTAGCTGATCTCCTTATCCTATGCAAATTTTACTAACCTTTTAAGATTCTGCTTTCATCCCAGCTCCTCTATGAAAGAAGCAGCAAAGTCTTGGTCCTCAAAACTAGCTTGAGCATCATGTGTCTTTGGTATCAGTCCATTGTACACTGCTACACGAAAAAGGGCGCTTAAGAAATGTTTGCTAAATGAATGACT
The DNA here is from genome assembly GCF_963930625.1 of Muntiacus reevesi. Taxonomy (NCBI): domain Eukaryota; kingdom Metazoa; phylum Chordata; class Mammalia; order Artiodactyla; family Cervidae; genus Muntiacus; species Muntiacus reevesi. The sequence continues at coordinate 85,646,843 of NC_089249.1, forward strand.
GACTGAATGAATGAAGGGTGCAACACAACCCATTCGATGACTCTGTTCCTTTTAAATGGACTTTGGCGCTTTTGCTCCCATAGCCTTCTTTGACAGCACTGGTCCTTCACGGTCGCATTCCTCCAGCTAGCCGGGGAGTGTGTGGATGTACGGTTGTATGTGGGCGATACCCATCTAGCTGGATGATGTCTGTCTCTCCCGGAAAGTTCACTACCCTAGAGATTCAAGTTCAGAGTCCTAACACCACCCCTGGCAGAGGCCCGGCCCGGGGAGACTCTCCAGCGCCGAGTGAGTTAAGGCGCGTCCGGATTCGACGCGGGTTGGCAAGGCTGGAGGGGTGTCTGAGGACTCATAGTAGATCCCTCCGCGCGCAGCCCGGGCCGGCGCTTCTTCCTGCGGGAAACCCCTGGGTGCCGAAGGCGGCGGGGCCTGGCCGCGGCGACAGCGGGGCGGGGTTTGCGGTGGGAGGAGGCGGCCGAGGCGGAAGGACACACGAGGCTGCTTCGCTGCACACCCGAGAAAGTTTCAGCCAAACTTCGGGCGGCGGCTGTGGCGGCGGCCCAGGAACGGCGGACTCGGGGTGCAGGGAGTGGAGACACTGAAGCCTGAGCTTCGGGGCGCCGCGCGAGGCTGTGAGCCGCGGAAGTAGGAGGAGGGGAGGAGAAAGCGGGGGCTCCCCTGTCGGGACCCCCTCCCCATGTGGATCTGCCCCGGAGGCGGCGGCGGAGGAGGAGGCGACCGAGAAGATGCCCGCCCTGCGCCCCGCTCCGCAGTGGGCGCTGCTGGCACTGTGGCTGTGCCGCGCGGCCCCGGCGCGTGGTGAGTATCCGACCGAAGGGTGCTGTCCCCGGCGCCCCGGCTCACGCCCCTCTGGCCCGGCCGGCCACCTGGGGCGACCATTCCCACCCTTCCGTCCTCCACTTTGCGAGAAGGCCGGGCTCGGCCGTCGGCGTGGAGTGAGGCCACTTAGTTCCTAAAGTTTGGACAGCCTCGGACCGCTCCCTGGGTGCGCCCCCTCCCCCTCGCCCCTCGCCGCCTGCAGCTCCCCTCCGCCTTTGGGTCCCACACACGCCTCCTCGGCCGGAGGGACGCCGGGCAGCAAGCCTCAGGAGCTCCCTTTCTTGGAGCACTTGAGTTCGGGGATTTGGGAAACTTCGCCCGTTTGGCTTCGTGTTTCCTGGGGTTGGGGGAGAGCCGGGGGCGGGCTGCCTGGGACAACCATCGCCGGCCGCGGACCACAGATGGGCTGAGCGCAGGAATGCCAGATTCTGTCGTGGAGGGAGCGGGGGCAGGGCGTCCCAACCCAGCAGCTTTCACCTTCACAGCCAGACTCAGCAATGCTGAAGGAAGGCCCACGGTGTGAATGGGTGGGTTTGGTTTGGATGGGGACGGGCTTTTGAGGCGCGCCCGAGTTCTGACGCTCTGAGTTCCACGGTTCGCCACGAATCCGATGTGTAAAGTTTGGCTCGAGTCTTTGAAAGGTGGAGGCAGGAGCAGTAGGAAAACTGGTGTGGCTGCATGCTGAGCCACATGATTTAAAAATCTCTACTGCTGTTATTCTTTCCGAGGCGCAGAGCTCGGGCGCAGTTTCAGTCTGTGTCCAGCCTCAGGAATGTGGTGTGACGATCACCAACTCCTCCAACCTGGCAGCAGCTAAGGCTGTTCTTTTGGCATGGTTGGGGGTGGGGCAGGGGCGGGTGAAGAAGAGTGGATACGTTAATTCAAAGTGGTGCCTTCCAGAGCTTCTTTTTGGTTGGATATCTGCAACAGTCTTTCAGAACACGGTTGGATCGAGGAAGGGAAATCCAATCGTATCTTACCCATCCCACCCACAATCGTAGGATCCAAATTTCTTTCCATACTGTTTCGTGGAAAGAACCTGGGCTTTGGAGCTCTGCGCTGTAATCCTGGGTTCAAATCCAGCTCTGTTGTATGAGCTCACCAATAAAATGGGAATGAAATTACCCAACTAATAGGATTAATTACGAGAATGTATATTACACTGGTGGCTGTCAAAAGGTATTCAGAAAGTCCTTTGCAGGCAGGATTGTGTGTGTGTGTGTGTGTGTGTGTGTGTGAACTCTCTGCTTCCAGTGGGATGGTGGCTTGTGCATGTTTGTTGAACTGGAAGTGGCCCCTTCTTTTCCTACCCTAATTTGAAGAAAGAGTTTTTCCTTTATGAAAAAACCTAGTACTTGAGCTATGACTCTTTGCAAAGAGAAAGTAATGAAGATGCTGGGCTTTAGAAAGATTTGCTCTTTGTACATTGTTAACAGGCAGTTGACATGCCAATCACAGATGTTGAAAAGACACCAAAGTTATTTATCACAGTGCTGGGTTGTTCAACACCAAACCTTTCTTGGAAAGTTCAAAGTCCATACACCTCCGGGTCCCTAAGAATTTCAGAAGTGGACCAAGATGCTGTATGATGATGAATCAAAACACATGATAATATTTTTGCCTTTCCTTTTTCTTTGAGCGAAAGCTTTAGTAAAGTGTAAATTTAGGATAGAGGAGTATAAACAATGGGCTAGTCTGAACATTATAATCCTTGGTCTACCATTAGCTTTAGTTTTAGTAAATTATCTTCATGTTTTGTCATCTCCTCACCTATCAAAGAGAACCAGAAATCACTTATTTTAGAGAGTTGGAGGGAATAATAAATATGTTTGCAAAGTGATTTGCTAAATTAAGTGTTTAATGATAAGACATGTCAGGAATAGGATTACTCTGACACACAGGGCTTCTCTCATTCTAGGACCTATACTTCTGCCCCGATGAGGCACTGCTCTTACTAGCTAGCTTTCAGATGGACAAGTCGAGTGTTAGTGTTAGCTCAAAGACAGGATTTAGATACTTTGATTTCTAGACAGGTGTTCTTCAGAAGCTAAACTACATGGGAATAGAAGAGATTAAAAAGCCCTTTTCTTGGTACACATTTTGAAACTTTTCAGAGTCTAGTAGTGAAAGCTTCTTGAATCTTCTCAATTTATTATCATTGTGCTTTGTCAAGGTATCAATTATAACACACCCTTTTAAACTTTTGAGTGTTCCTGTATTTGGCTAGTGGCCAGTTGTTAATTTAAACTTGAGTTCCTGAAGCAAGGAGCTGTCAGCCCATCTGTCCGATTGTCTAAACAGCTACCCAAGACCACCCCTTGCCCGTTGTTTTCTTTTGCTTTGCAATGGGAAGTCACTCCCTGGTTTTGCTGCCTGTTAGATGATTTCTCAGTTGATTTCTTCTCTTTCTTTTAAAAAAATCACAAAGAGTAATTGTTTTTTCTTTCAGAGGAAGATAAAATTTACCCTAGAACTTGTTTCTTCTTGTTCTTTCTGTTTTATTATTATTTCTTTTTGGGGAGGGAGGATGAGAGTGAGTTTTTTTAAGTCTCTCTTTTTCCTGATGTTTTTGATTTTTAAAAAAATATCTACCCACATTCTTGGTATCTCTGTGCCTTTCCCACTCTGCTGCCTCTTCTGTGAGGTGCTTATAGCCTAGAACAGTGACTTTTGGTTCACCTGAACTGTAGTCGCTGACTTTAGGACCTTTAGAAAATGTTTGAATTCAGTGGGATATGCTTGGATGCTTCAGACCAGCCTTACAATACATTTAAAAAATATCACACCCGCAGAAATTCTATTTTGCCCACAAAATTTGCATTGATCTAGTTCCCACTCTGATGCCATTCCTAGTGGTCTCACTCCTTACCTGGTCCACTGTGATAGAACAAAGCTCCACATCCTGGCTGTATCTACAACATCTGGGCTGCCTCTTGGCCTCAACACTCAGGGATTCTGGCACAGTAGGTCTGAGATTCCGTATTTTGAGGTTCTGTATTTTTCAAGGTTTATAGGCGATTCTAATGCAGTAACTTGGTTGGAGCCCAGTGATATTTCATTATTCTCCCTCAGGTGTGTACCTGGGGTACTTTCCTTTTTAGTGTTAATAATGTTAATGATTTCCAGAAATTATTAACATATTAACAAATTATATTAATAATATTATATAAGATTATAATTATTAATATTTACATATTAACAAATTATTAACATATTATCCTTAATCAGCCATTCCAGTTTTTAACCCTTCTGACTCCCAAAGATTTTTGAAATTGGTGACATAAAAGCTGTAGAGTAAATAATATGTTATAATACATAGGAAATAATAAGTACTATTTCTTCTTGTTCATCTGAGCACAGTGGGTCCACATTGTCTCTTTAGAAGGGCTTCGTATATATTTGCATGATATTATTATAAACTACCCCCTCCCTTTCCTCTCTGTTTTCTCTTTTTCTTCAAGTTTCATTCACATGTATCATTTTTGGACACTTGGTCCTTAATGGTTTTAGAACAAAAAATTCTAAGCTATGATTTGAATAAGAATATAATCAGATTTTACATTATCCTGATGCATACACTTTTAAGTGCTTCCTTGCTTGACATCTCTTGAACCACGACTTGAACCTTTTATTTCACTCCCACTCTTTCCTTATTCTCCTTCTTTCCTTTCTCTGCAGATGACTTGAAGCCTAAGGGTTTTCTTCTCCTCTACTTTTCTTTCTTTATCTGTCTGCCATACGCATTGTATTTTGGGAAGTTCACTGGTCTAAGAGCTAGAAGACCAAAATTTTTCCTCCAGGTCAACTGTTAATTAGTCTTGTGATCCTGTGGGAGGGCCACTACTTCGGTCCTCCATTTGCTTAGGCACTTTGTTCATAATCACTGAGCCCATTATGGACAAGTTGAGATAAGAATCTCTCTCCTGTGGTCCTCAGTCTAGTGCCCTGTCCACTCTCCACACCTCTTCCATCTTTTGTACAAATGAGCTCATGCACACACACACAAATCCTCAAGTGCTTATTGTTAGTGTGCCTCTTGAGGAAAAGAATTGTGTCTTTTCATTTGTGTGTGTTCTAATACCCCCACCCAACCGTGGGGTCGCAGAGTTGGATGAGACTGCGTACACACAGCACACACAACCCTTGTTCCTAGTATGGTGCCTTGGCATCTGATAGGCACTCAGTACACATTTGTTTCATTGAACAATTGCTTTTAGTAGTTTTCTTATTCTGGACTACTACAATACTTCAAGACAGTTTTTTAAAAAAGTAGTATTTGCAAGAGTTGTAAGTATTGCTTACCTTACCTTTGGGGGAAAACCTAAATTTTCCCTTCCCCAGATGTTTTATTTAAATTTGCCATTTTGAATTTCTGTGTGTATGTGTGTGTGTGTGTGTGTGTGTGTGCTGGTTTCTTCTCTCTCTCTTTTTTTTCTGATCACTTCTGCAATTCATAAAGGTCACTTTTACTTTGGAATTTAACCTCAAAGATGCTGGCATCCACCCTCTGCCTCTCACTTCAGTTGCCTCTACTGCTTCCTGTATTATTATATTACTATGGCAGCAATTTCTATTATTTTGTCCAGAATTGCCACGCCTTATTGTAATTTGGGCATTTTGAGGACTCTTGGAATATATTATTTTTAAAATTAGAATTAAAAGGACCCTTTTTTATATTGGAGTATAGCTGATTAACAATGATGTATAGGGCTTCCCTGATGACTCAGTGGTAAAGAATTCACCTGCCAATGCAATGGAGACACGGGTTTGATCCCTGATCAGGAAGATCCTACATGCTGCAGAGCAGCTAAGCCTGTGCACCCCAACTATCGAGCCTCTGCTCTAGAACCACAACTACTGAGCCCGTGTGCTGCAGCTGCTGAAGCTGGTGCACCCCAGAGCCTGTGCTCCGCAAGAGTAGCCATCACAGTGAGAAGCCCATGCATCACAACTGGAGCGTAGCCCCTGTTCTCTGCAACTAGAGGAAAGTCTGTGTAGCAATGAAGACCTAGCACAGCCAAAACTTAATAAATAAAATTATACAAAAAATGATCTAGTTACAGGCATACAGCAAAGTGATTCAGTTATACCCATACAAATATCTTTTGTTTTTCAGATTCCTTTGCCATTTAGGTTATTATAGAATATTGATCCAAGTTTCCTTGAGCTTTACAGTAGGTCCTTATTGGTTATCTACTTTAGTAGTATGTACATGTCATTCCCAAATTGAGAATAATTTGTTTAGATGATTTTTTTCTGAGATTTATTTCCTTGTGAGCTGCATATTGTAAACTTGAACTAGACCGAGCAGATATTTACATTTAGTATATTTGTTTTTTTCCCTCCAAGAAGGTTCCATTGAAAATCACCATCACCAATAAAAAGCAAAAGGTGACACATGGTAAATGCATTTTTCAGAGAACCACAGAGGGTGAGTTATCTCCAGAATGAAATTTGTTCCTTGAGGGCAGATACCATGTCACACGCATCCCTTCCCTGGTCTGTGCCCAGCATGTGGTCAGCCGGGCAGCAGGTCCTTCCTGGTCATGGCACCTGTGACTCCTGCTCTGCCCGCCCCAGCTTTGGGACATCCTGGAAGACAGGTGATGGTGAGTCAGAGATGTGTCTTTACAGTCCTTTCTGCTTTGAAAAGATCAGTTAAAGGTGGACCCCACCTATACCTTTTATGCTATCTCTTTTCATTAATTAATGGGTAGTTGAAAATTTTCCTCTTTGTTGACTTATTTGTTGGGAGGAACTTTAAAAATTCACCTAGTCCTTCTATCTGTCCCATGGTGATTCTGACGCTCTTAGAATATCCTGGTTAAGGTGTAGCCTACCTTTTTTCTCCTTGATCACCTCTTCTGATAGACAGCTCCCTCCTTCTGGAGGCAGATGAGTCTGGATTTGGACAGCTGTAATTCTTTGAAAGATCTTATATTCAGTTGTAATCTTCCTCCTTATGACTTGCACCCATTGGCATCTTCTCAGGAATTTGTCTCAAAGAGTCCTGAGCCTTTTGTGTTAGGGATCCAGAGGTACCCTTTACTGAACTGACACCCAGCCTTCCGTAAAAGGAGTTAAACCCAGTGAGGACCTTGAAGATGATCCCATCAGAGGTGATTGCTTGGGTTAATCATTGGAGCCCTATGCGTTTTGTACCTCCTTTCCCAGATGGCAGTGGTGGGAGGGCGGTATTTGTTGAGCAGTGTGTCCCAAACGTCTCTTATGAAAGAACACCTGGGGTCTTCTCCTGGAGATTCTGATTCAGTGAGTCTGGAATAGTGTCTGTGAATTTGTATATTTAAGAAATGGCCAGTTAACTTTTATACTAGGGACGTTTTGGAATCACTGCAGAGAATCTAGGAAAGCTAAGGACTTTTTTGTTTTGTTTTTGTTTGTTTATTCTTTGAAAGTGCTAGAGATGGGTTACTTTGACTGTGGGTCCTGTGGTCACTTTTTTTTCCCTTGAAAGTGCCTGCTTCTTATTGAATGCCTAGCTCACTAGGGAGAAGAAAGCCACTCTGGTATCCTCAAAAGGCTAATAAAATTAGTTGTAAAAAAGTGGGGTTTTTGGGCAGTCTTAGGACTGCCATGTGTGTATCATGTATGACTTTGGTGGATGCCTCCTTATCCTTCCATCAGGATATTACCTGAGATGCCAGAATACATAAAAGTTCCAGTTTTCTTGGTGTCTGTTAAGGAATTCTTTCCTTAGCCCTTGTGAATGATGCTGTCTTTGAGGATGTCTGTCTTGTTAACCCATGAACACATATTTGGTGTCAGGGATTTCCCTCAGATATGTTAGTGAAAAAGATATAAAGGTCATTCCTTTCAGGCAGTCCTGCTTTTGGGGTGTCTGGGCTGCTGCAGCAAATACAATAAGGAAGGTAAGATAAAGGGGGTCTGGAGGACTTCTTGAGCAGAATTGAGCAGTCTGCAAGAAGGGGCTCAGAAGTGCGTCTCTAACAAAGACACTTGGTCTTGCTGTTCGTGATAGGAAGAAGGAAGTGGCTTCAGATCTGAAAGGATACGCTCATGGCCTCTAGATGGGACAAATAACAGTGTTCGTTGGCAGTGGTAGGAAGTTGGCTGTAGGTCTGTTCTTTCTTTTCTCCTCCCCTGGAGAACCAGCTGTGTGGCAGAAAATACATTGTGACATTAAAAAGAATAGTAAAGTCAAGAAGCTGGGAATGGTACAAGCCATAGCTAGGAGTGAGCAAAACAAAGCAATTATTGTATTAATTTGTTTATATATGTAAATGTATAAATTTCTATATAATACTCTAGTAGGAGCCTTACTTAGCTCTAAGCCCTAAGCTATAAGATTTATTATCTGTGAAACTGTGCTGTCTTAGTGGTGTGTTAGGGAGGACTGTGGTGTGTTGTCAAGCTTAATTTCTGTGTTTCCCCTAGCATTGCGTGGTAGGCAGTAAGGGGATTCTACTTCTCTAGCTGTGTAGGAGTCTTTGACCAAATGGAAGATAGAGACCTGCCCCCAAGGAGCTGACATCATCATGGAGACAAGACAGATGAGCACACACAATTAGGAGCATGAAGTACAGTTACTTAGTAACTTATCTGTACTGGCTGAGAGCTGTTTCCTGCAGTCAGAGTGACTAAGAGCTCTAGGGTCTGGGGGGAGTAAATCTAGAAGCACCAGGGAACAGCGACCCCCAGCTCACCCCTGCTGGGCTTGTCTGCTATTCTCCTCTTTCTCTGTTGGAATTGAAAAGTATCAAAGCTTGACTTGGGGGAAAGACAAAGAGCCCTTTGTTTGGTGGGGGTGTAAATATAAATTTGGCACATGTTGTGGTGTCTATTATGTCTGTTAGTGGGTTTGTGGCAAGAGAGAGGGCTGTGTTCTCAGACTTGGATGCCTAGCCTGATCTTGGACAAGTTAAGGTGGAAGTATCTCTTTTGGAAGATGTGGTTCTCAGTGGCAGTCGCTGAAGGAACGTCTGGTCACAGTCAGGCAGTGACTGAAGTGCAGTGTGGACACACCCCGAGTTGCTGCCTCGGGTGGCATTGATTAATCATGCCAACATCTCCCTCACCCTCTTGTGCTTGTCTTGGCAAAACCCTGTCCTACCGGCTCTTCAGAGTTTGGGCTTTACTGGATGATTGAATGAACTCTTAAGGGGTTCATTTTACTGTCTCTTGCCACTCTTGAACTGTAGGCCAGTTACCACGGTCCAGCTCTGATCCCCTCGCTCTCCCAATCAGGCGGTGAGGGGGCTGTGTCTCTCTTCCCACTGGACTGAAGGACCTTCCCCGGAGACCTCTAGGGCAGTTTCTAGTCTTCAGGTCAGTTCTGTCTGCAGGATATTGGCAGTGACTGTAGTTCTTTGTATCAACCACACATCATGCCAAGATGGAGTCATCCTCTCACAAAGGCAGGTTGTATCCATGGGCATTGCAAAACCTGTTTCTGGGTTAAGAGTAGTGCTCTCACCTCATATATTTATTTATAGGAAGAAAGCCTTGGTGTATTTTGTGAGGTAAGGAAAACATGATGATAATATTTTGGTTGGAGTCAGATATTGTCTCCCTAATAATGTGGTATCTTTTAACAAATAGTATCCCTTTAAATACAGTTTTGCTTGCCGACTAAAGTGTATACAAGAAGCTGTGGTTACATTCTAAAGTACACTAGCTCATTCAGAGACAGGTGCACTTTAACATTGGTATTTACTCCTTTTTTGTCTCTTTTCACTCTCATCTCTGTTTTGTGAGGAGATTCTGGGAGGCTTTTAAGCCTCAAAGATTAAATAATCTATTTTAACTAGTACCTAACAGGGAGAGGTTGCTATGCTGGCTTACTTATTCAACATTCCAATAAGAGAAAAATTGATACTGTTTAAGCACTAAAACGTTGTGTTGAGTTTCTGAATGTGAGTAGTCAGAACACTAGATAGTGTTAACTTGTTAACTTCTCTAAGTGGTGAAGTGGTATGCTGCAAAGGAACTTCTGTTTAACTGTCTGCTTTCATGTGTTTTTGTCTATAAAGGGCAGAGGCTCATTGAAGTTAGAGGACATGTATATTTTGATTATTACTTTTTACTGTTTTCTTTGCTGAGAATATACCTTTATTTGCTAGATCTCTTTAAATTGGAACATGAAGGACATTTACTTTATTACAACATTTAAAGCATTTTCTAATCTTTATGAGGATTATTAGAGGAAAAAAATGTCTGTAAATCATGCATGTTTGAGATGTTACTATATAAAGTAGTAACAATATGTCATGGTTCCTGTGACATAAACTTTTAAGAGATTTAAGGAAAATTTGGTTGTAACTGAAAACAAACATTGTAACATTTAAAGGTAGGTTTACATAGCAACAGAATTATTCCTTATGTTTACATGTAATTAACTCATATTTATGCTTTGTTGATTTTCTCTGGCATCTCTACAAGAATTTTTTTGGCCAGGAGGTATTGGGCTTCACTGGTGGCTCACTGGTAAAGAACCTGCCTGCCAGTGCAGGAGACTGGTTAGATCCTTGGGTCGGGAAGATCCCCGAGAGAATGAAATGGCAACCCACTCCAGGATTCCTGCCTGGGTAATCCCATGGACAGAGGAGCCTGGTGGGCTGCATACACGGAGTCACAAAAGAGTCGGACACAACTTAGTAATTAAACAACAATTTTTAAAGTAATTATATTTAAAGGTGGTTCAGAAGTTCATCACCAGCTCGATAAATATGAGTTTGAGCAAGCTCTGGGAGTTGGTGATGGACAGGGAAGCCTGGCGTGCTGCAGTCCATGGGGTCACAAAGAGTCGGACACAACTGAGTGACTAAACTGAAGGACCTTTGAAAAGTATAAAAAAAATCCACAGTCACACCACTGTTAATATTCTGGGGTACATCATTTGGTCTTTTTATCAACTCTTAAAAATTGTAGATTTATAATGCATATACAATTTTCTGTTCTGCCTTTCTTTGATTTCTCCTTTGCTTTGGTTACATATTTGTCTCCATCATTTTTTTCCCTGTATAAATGACACTTTATAAATGCCAGATTTTAAATCTGGCATTTAAATGCCATTCTGTATAGATGATCTTTATACAGAAATTCCCCTCTTTACGATATTTCTATTAAGCTGGATTTCCAGAAGAGAAATTACTATGCCAAAGAGTGATTTTTAAAAATTGGGAAATAAGCAGAAAAACATAAGAGAAAATTAAAATCTCCAATAATCCCATCACCTTCAATCAAAACCCTCACTTAATATTTTGTTACATTTCATACAGTTATTTTTCTGTGCCTCTTACTGTAATTAAGATTTTAGCATATTATAGTTTTACAATATACTTCTGTACCACTGAAAATATTGTGAACACTTTCCTATATATGTAAAAAAGTTTTTTCTTTATGTTTCTTTCTTTTTATTGAAGTATAGTTGATTTACAATATTGTATTAGTAGGGCTTCCCTAGTGGCTTGTTGGTAAAGAACCTGCCTGCAGTGCAGGAGACCCGGGTTTGATTCCTGTGTGGGGTAGATCCCCTGAGAAGGGATTGGCTACCCACTGTATTCTTACCTGAAGAATTCCATGAACAGAGTTGCCTGGTGGGCTACAGTCCATGAGGTCACAAAGAATCTGACACAGCTGAGCAACTAACACTTTTGGTGTATAGCAAAATAATTAAAAAAGAATATATATACTCTCATTCTTTTCCATTATAGTTTATTATAAGATATTGAATATATATATATTTCCTGTGTATAAATATTTTTTAAAAATATGGTTTTAAAGGCTGCCTACTGTTTTATCTGAAGATTCTATTATATTTTATTTAAACTGAGATCAAGTCTTGGTTTCCAGCTTTCATAATTATAAATAATGTTGTGATGAACATTCTCATATGTAAATAATGGTAGGAATATATATTTTCTTAACATAAATTCCAAGAAGTCAAATTATTTTATCAAAGAAGATGGACCTTTGTGTGGCTTTTGATACACACTGCCAAATTTCTTTTCATATAGTTTGATCAAGTTATACTGTATTAGTTGAGTATGAGACTGTCCATTTTTCCAACCATCATCAACACTGGTTTTATTTTTACAACTCTTTAACAATTTGACAAGTGGTAAATGCTACCTCATCTTAATTGGTCTCTCTGCTTGCAGTGATCGTGAATGTTTTTCCTGTGATCAGTGGCCATTTCTATTGCCTTTTCTTTTTATTTATTTTGGTAAACTGTGTCTTTTATTCATCAAGGTATTTAGTTTTTGGTTACTGATTTGGAATACTTCTATAAATATTAAAGGTATTCTTTTTATCTTAAATGTGTCAAAACACACATGGATACATTAAACTACATAATATCAAATTGCTACCAGTATTGATATATCAAAATTACTTAATAGCTTTTAAAAAATCCTTTGATTTCTAATGTACTTGGTCAATTTTTTGTGTATTTGTTAACTGGTATTTTCTGTAATTACTTTAAAATTCTAATCTGACTGTATCATAAATCAACAAGCTGTCAGTTGTGTGTGCTCAGAAAATACACGTTTACTTTAGTATCTTATAAAAAGATACTGGAGGAAGAAAAAAAAACAACCAGTCTATTCTGAAGCAAGTTCTGTTTTTGGGTGGGTGGAGGGTAACCTGCTTCTGTCTTGTCTTTTTAGATATCCAGGATCTTGGAACATCCCTGGAAGGTGGACCTGATATTCACTGCTAAATCTGGCATCCTGACCTAATTTATAGTTGTGCAGTGGTCTAGCTGATCCATTTGGTTAGCCAGCAGGATGACTAAGATTCTTTCTCCTCTCTCTTCACCAAATTGATTAGTTGTGGGATAGAACTGACTCAATCAACCTGTTGTTTTGGCACCCCACGAACACCACCTGTTTCTTAGATTTCTTCCTCCAGCCTCCCACTGACCTAGCTCAGTGCTGTGTGCACAGTGGGTAGGAGATCCTTGTTGCTGAAGAATGTTGCAATAAAGAAGAGTAGATTGCTTTTTTTCCCCACGCTTGTATGTTCTTAAGGCATCCTGCTGCTTTTGACATAAGAGTTCCAGCTGAACTGATGTATGTGGCAGCTCTGTGGGTCTTAAGTGTTTGATTCAGAGTAATTTCAGGCAATATGAATGCTTTCTTAAGTATCATTGGAATTTACTGGGCTGGTTGTTTGCCAGCTATTACCATATTTAGCATGAGGAGACCTGGAGAACAAGGACATTTCTGACCAACCAAAGAAGGAAACCTCTCTGAAGGATTGCAACTTTTTTTTTTTTTTTAAGGTATAGGTTAAGAGAATTGCTAGAGTGAGATTCCAGTTTGTGTCCCCTGGTCTTTGATATTCTGCCCCATCCACAAAATTAACTTATGGATGGGAAAAGAGGTTTGATGGTGAAGCTTTTTCTCACCCTGAAGTCTATTTATACTGTTTCTGGGAGGAAACTAGAGAATTCTTACTCATAGACTGCACCGAGAGGCTTAATCAGCAGGTGAAGTTGTTGCTTAAAAACAGGTTAAAAAACAGTTTTATGTTTCTTCTTGAAGCCTTATTACTTTTCTGCTTTGTCATGATCTGAATTTATTTTGGCCCAATCCTTTTCTCCCTCCTACTTTTGAAATTATCAGCCTTCTCTCTGTGGCTTAAAATTTCTCTGCCTCAGTTTTTCCATTTTAAAGATGAAGATAGTATTTGAAAGGACCACTTGGTGCAATTAACATAAAACATAAAACGACCCTAACATTTACATAGCAATGTGGAGTTTACAGAACACTCTTACACAATTGCCTCCTTTAATCTCACAAAATCTTGGTTGAAACTGAGCCTCTGAGGGGTTAGTTGGCTTGTATACCATTGTTTAGCCCTAGATAATAAGTGACAGAGCTGGGACTTAAACTTGTGGTTTGACTTTTAAAACCTCAGCTTTTTTTTTTTCTTTTTAAATGTTTAATTCTTACTATGTGTCATTCTCTTAGGGCTTTATATATATATTTTCTCATTTAATTCACATGGCTGTCCTTTGAGGTAGACGGTAATTAGCTATACTGCTGTTGCTGCTGCTGCTAAGTCGCTTCAGTCGTGTCCAATTCTGTGCGACCCCATAGACGGCAGCCCACCAGGCTCCTCGGTTCCTGGGATTCTTAGCTATACTACAGGTAAGGAAATAGGAGCTTAGACTCATAGCTTTGGGTCTTGGGGCGAATAATAAGGTGGTTAAAGGATGGAGCCAGGATTCAGACCTCTGGCTCTTGGGCCTCTGTAGTCAACCATGGCACTTTGTTCCCATTCATACAGTCATGCCTCATGACAACCTCTGAGATTGAGAGTAGGGGAAACAGACCTGTAACGTGCTCAGGATAATGGAATTAGTAAGTGGCAGAGTTGGGACTGATTGAATGATTGATTTAGTCTACTTGTCTCCATAACCCTTACTCTTTCTATACACTCAAAATACATGTTTTTAATCATTGTATATTGATAAGATTGTCAGTTCATTGAACATGGGAACCAGCTGTTAGAAATCATTGGTATATTCTGAATAAAAGGATTGATTTTAGTTGGCTAATGGCTCTGGCCTTTTCTCAGTTGATTTCTGTCACCAGGACTAGCAGATTGAATTTGGGCTGAGAGGAAGGGAGTTCCAATGAAGGGGGTCTTTAAGCCAGAACGGGCCACAGCTATGAGCTCTTCAGAAGCCTGCTCTCAAGATCAGTGGCCCAGCTCCTGAGGGCTCTGCTGGGGGACATTTTCTGTTTGTGTTTTGAGAAACTTCTTTTGAGAGGGAGTTGTCAGCTTAGAGGGAGAAAGGGTGGGAATACCCCAGGCTCTTAACTCACTGACCCTGTGTCCCTGTTTCTTAAGCTCACTATTTTTAAAGTGAAGGTAGTAGGAGCATGCAGTTGCTCGGCTTGTTATGAGGATTCAGTGGGTCAGTAAGTGTTACGTTCATGGCATGTAGTGAGAGTGCGGTAAGGAGTAGTTACTGGTGGTGGTGTTGTTTTGTGTTGCAGTATAGACTGGCTTTTTGTTGCTTTCACTTCTTTTTAATCAAAAGTGGATGAGTGATTCAGATCCTTGGTGAGAAATAGGAGCTTCATGTTTGCAGCATGTAGATTGTTCACTGGTTTCCTGTGAGCCTATAAATATTTAAGGGTATTGTATTTAAGTCTGTTCCTTTAATGGGGTATACTTCCAATTTGGAGAATTTGTCTACCATACAAATTGTATTGATAGGTGCTGAATCATTTCCCCTTATTTATTAACCAGACATTTGTGGTTGGATTAGTTTAGTACAGAAACTATGATTTTTTTTTTTTTTTGTCTGAGATATAGCTTTGAGGAGAATATCAGAGGGACACTCTTGTTCCCCCCTTTCCTATGACATGATAAACATCATCACATGCCATCTGGTGTCACCATGCATTTGATGCTTTAATTAGACTTATAGCACTAAATAAACTATCTCTTTGAAATAACAGAAGTACCTCATGGTCTGTTATTACAGCTTTAAGGGCTCCAGAGATTTTGGAGTCTCAGACTGGGAACCACCCATCTAGTCCATCCTTGATTTACAGATGAGGAAAGCAAAGCCTCCAAACTCATTAGTCAAATGGTGTTTCAGTATGTTGACCCTCTGTTTGTGAAATCTGAGAAGGGACCAGTGAAGCAGTGGGAAGGGTGGGGTAGGGGAAAAGTGTGGCTATGTTGAAAATGTCAGTGATAGCAGAGAAAATATTTGCCTGTGAGACCCTGCCTGTCTCTTTGGACTTCTTTGTAGTGGTTAAGGCAACCCAATAGGGCTGGAGTCGTTAGTGATGCAGAATTGGATTAGCCAGGACTGGTGGAGTTACTTTCTCAGAAAATGGTTTCATATTCTAACATTTGTTTCCCATGACAGTTTGCTTATTCTCAAGTTTTGGCAGCCTTGAGCAAATGGTTGTCAGGTTTTTTGTTTTGTTTTGTTTTGTTTTAAGACAAAACTCCAAATTTTATTTTGCCAATTTAGTTAATGGTATTCTACCTCCACTCCTTTCTGCTGCCTCTGTAATTATTTCTCAAACTTTGTTTTTCAGTTGTGGAAGTACTATGAAAGGTTTTCTTTTTTATGTCTGAGATATTTATAATTTCGTGTAAGCACACTGTTTACAGAAAATCTAAGTGGTGCATATGTTAACTCAAATACCCTTAAAACACTTAAAATATTTTCCAATAACTTAAATCTCCCCCCAAGGGCAGCTGCAGCCACTTACATTAAAAGAGAGGAGGTATATACTAAGGGTAACAGTTATTTGAATATAATTAATGTAGATAAATGGGAATGTCACTTTGGAGGAACTGGAGTATTTGCATCAAAGCTAACTGGGGCATGCTTCTTCATTAATAGAGTGAACAAAACAAAAAACTCCCTTCCTGGAGCTTATGAGAAGTAACGGTAGTTTCCATATATTGAGGGTTTATTATGTGACAGATGCTTGGGGGAAAAAGTGCTACACCTGTTTGGCTTTAGACTGCACAGTAGGTGTTATAATTCCTGCTTAGTGAAAGATTAAGGCATGGTCATCCAGGTCGCCTAGTTAGTGATATAGGCCAGTAGGTGATGTGGACCAGGAGCGGGAACCCCCTTTGCCTGACCCCAAAGCTGACACATTTACTCACTGTAAGAGATGCCATTGTCTCTTAGGTGGAATCCTGTAACCCTACAGATCATGTAACTTTGGGTTTAGTAATATTTTCTGCATTAAATTGACTTAAGTTTTACTCTTCTTACCATCCTACCTCTGAATGGACATTTGCATAATGTGGAAACAATTTAAATGTCAAAATTCCATTCTGAGGAGTTGCAGTTCTTTCTAAATCTTCTTGAAAATGGGAAGGATAGATTTATATTTGTTGTAAACCAAGGAAAGTGGTTTAGAATTGCCCTCCTGATTACTTCTTGATCTTAAAAGAAATTCTTTAGTAGATTAAGACTAGGAATGAATGTGTAGCTCTTTTTTTTTTTTTAAAGAAAAAAAAAAGAAACATTTTGGAAGACTTAGAATAGCAATTCAGAGTCCTATGTGTGCCAGCCTTTTAAATTGCAGATAGCTTTTTCTTGACTGGGCACTTGTATTCTTATTGTATCTTTCTGAAAGGGATATAAAAAACCATGTATTAATAAAATGATTGGAATGCCTCAGCATATGAAAGTGGATGTAACCAATTACTAAAACTGCCCAGGACTAACCTATCTTGGCCTGGGAACTTTGAAATTAACTGTGTGTAGTGTTTCTACATATGTTATTACAGAAAAAGCATGGAGATAACCTTGGCTTTTCTTCTTTTCTGTGAATCTTTTCCATATTATCTCCTTTGTCACTGAAAATTGGTGGTCATCTATAATAACAGATGAGAGAAGTATGTTTGACATCAACAGATAATCCCAGATAATGCCTTCTGTTTTAAAATGCAATCCTAAGCATGCGTGCTCAGACGTGTGGGTCTTTTCAGACACAGTTGACTTTCTCCTTCAGATTCAGTTGTGTTTAGCAGCCTGTTGAATGGTAAAGGACAGAATGCCCAGGATATGAAGGATGATGAGAGAATAGTGACAGTAAGGGCTGATTATTTATGACTTTAGATGCCCTTCCAACTCCATTTTGATGTTCACTTTAGCATAGCTGCTGAGTTTTGGAGCCAGTTAGGCCTTGCTCTGAGTCTCAGCTAAGAGTATTATGCGAGTCACTTCGTTTCTGTTAAGTCTCAGTTCCCAGTTTTATGTAACAGGAATGATAATAACTAACTTGCAGGATTGTTTGTATGTATTGGAAACAGCGTACTTAATTGCTTGGTTCTGGGTACAAAAATAGGTGGTCAAGTACAGGTGGCCCCAAAGTTTACACTTGATTAGCATCTTGTCAGTTCCTCATTTGGAAGATGAGTCTGGGAATACTTGTCTTGTTTTAATTTCTTTTAATGATTCCCTTTGCACTGCTTCATTGCCAAGGCAGGATTATGGACTACCTGAAGAACAGACTAAAGCACTATCATCTGGTAATGTAAGATTTACAGGATTAATTGTGTAAATTAAAAGCCTTTCTAATACTTGTGTCTGCCCAGTTTACAGCATCTTGCTCCTTTCACCTCAGAAGGAATTGGTTCATGGAAAAAAATTGTTTAATACTTCAAGTCAGAGTCAGGGAACTCTTTCAATAAGGAGGATCTACTTGGTTGGCTTGTTTGTTTCCATCTTTCACCCCGGAGTCTTCATGGAAATCAGGTTTGAAATGTTAGAAGCGGTTGGCTTTCAGCATTGGGAAAGCTTATCTAATCAGGCATGTGAAGTGGCCTATGTCAGATTTCTGTGCCAGAGAAGGCTAGGGGAGGTTTAGGAGATTATCGCTCCTGCTTGTAATTCCTGGGCATTGTTGAGATACTAGGAGAGCAGTGGGGAAATATTTTAAAAAATTTTGAAGTTGGCTACACCAGCCTAACACACGTAATACGTCCCATCCCCATTTAGGCTGGTCTCATTATATAGGTTTATGTGATCTAATTTAATCTTTTAATTGTTTATCATTTTGGGGCCAGATGGTAAAGATTTTTTGTTTCATAGAATTTTGGGTTTATATACAATAATATTCTACATTAAGTAGAATTATCATCACTTTTGTAAACTTGATCTTATTTGAGCCCCCAATGAAATCAACTAAGGAGGAAGGGCTATTGATTTTTACAGATGAGAACAATTAAGTCTCATAGCTTAAGGGAACGCCTCTCAGTCACACAGTGAGTATATGGCAGAGCCATGATTGGAACCCACGTCTGATTTCTAGGGCAGTTCTTATTTCATTATATCACGTTGCTTGCTCTGTAATGTCACTAACTCTGGGTTCTGTCTCCCGTGATTTGAAAGGATCTTCTTCCCTTCTGTTTGATTAGTTGTGTCAGTTAGAGCTTGACAGCAGTGAAGCAGAGGTTGAGGATTCTTTCCCCAGGCGGATCAGTTAGCTTTTCTTAAAGCTGTTCTGTGCTGCAGTAACCATTTGTCCCTGTTGCCTGGAAAGGATGTTGATCCAAAGTGAAACAGGCTGGAGAGTGTGGCTAACTCATCTCAACGCATCACAACTTCCGTATATTCTGCCAGTGAGTACATATCGTTGTGTTCCTTTTCATGCATTTTATGTGTTCCGGTGTCTGTCTCATAGTATTTTTTCCTCAGCTGTTTTTAATGTCTCAAACCTTAGTTTAGTTCTCCTTGAATGGCCTGAAGTGTCTTTGTTGTTCCTTGCCTGCTAAGTCACTTTAATTGTGTCCAACTCTTTGCGACCCTATGGACTGTAGCCCACCAGGCTCCTCTGTCCATGGGATTCTCCAGGCAAGAATACTGGAGTGGGTTGCCGTGCCTTTCTCCTTGTTGTTCTTTACAGCATGGGCTACTCCTTTGTGTAATTTTATCGCTCTTGGCTTTTCTCTCCTTAATCATCATAACCTTAAATTTAAACAGAATGTAAATTGTGTATACAGATAGGTGTGTCAGTCTTGCACTGTCACTTATGTAAGTGTGTTTTAGCATTTCTTTTTTCCTTTTGACCAAAATGAGGAAATAGAAAATGTTTTGTTATGGTAGTTTTATGCATACACCCACAAGGAAATGCATAGCTAGCTTCTGTGGGAACTGTAACTGATACATTTTAGGGAAGAAAATGCATGATAGCTAAAATTTTAACTCTGCCAAATGGTCATGGGGAAAGAAAGCAAAATGATGAAACACATACTGCACTTCAGTTTAGCTTACTAATTCTGAGGCTAAAAACATATGAGTCTGTGACTTGTTTACATATATTTGGATATGAAAGTCTGCTGGGTTTTCCACAAAAATACATTTCACAAGTTGTACTTTTCAGTCAAGGGAATCGTCTCAGCAATTGCTCTTTCAGGTGTATAGTGCAGGAAAGTTACTGCCAAGAGGGGCGAGTTAGTTGAAGTTTTGACAGGTCAGTGTCAACAGACTGCCAAATGACCGTTTTGTCTCTTCTAGCAGTCCGGTTGGACATTTGGCCATGCCCTGTGGTCAGCTGAGAGCTTCCTCAATAAGAGCCACTGTCATCCAACTACATGGGGAATGCACCTTTTTCACTAGGAGGGACCTCTTTCACTAGGAAGAATTTGGCAGTTGTGTATCTTGAGAGCTGGGATTCCCCATGCTCCATCATCCTGAGGAGGGTGTTGATAGTAGCACTGTTTTTGTTCCTGACGCACATAGATTATTCAAAATGCATATCATTTGTTGGTAGGATATTGGGAATTGATTATATTTTTTTATTTATGTCAGATTGAAATGAATAAACTTGTTACATTTGCTATAGTAAAGAAATATTTATGGTTTTGGTAGTTTGATAACTTGGATTTTTTACTTAAACAAACATCCCGACTTTAAGTGTGTTTGTGTGTTGGGAGGAAAAGAGATAAACTTTGAAACTGTTTTTTTTTAAAGCTTTTAAAATAGTGCCTAGTCTCAATTGGCATCAGAGAATAGTTATCCAGAATGCTATTCAGTTCTAGTGAAAAGGTTTAGGGAAGTTGTAATGAGTTTAATAACCATCTGCACGGTGACATAGAGGGACACACCCAATTACACAAGACCTGAGTCTGAGAACTGTTGATGTGCAGTCATCTCATCAGCATCTGCTCATCATTATCAACAACAGTAATGGCTCAGCTATGTCTTTGGGGCCACATGAAAAGACAGTGTACTCATAGCTGAGGGCAAGTCAGACCTGACGGAAACATAGTCTTCCCTGACCCTTTGTCCTCAAGCCACCATTTTGTGACGCTTTGAAACAATTCACTTTATTTCTTGTATGTCATTAACTTTCCTTTTTAGATACTGTGTCTTTCCAGGTCAAATTTTTGCTAGAACCAGGAAGGGTAGTGTACTGTGGGTCATTTTGCTAACCCATTTCCTTGGGATACAGTTCACGTCAGTGGGTTCATGCTGCTTTATGTGTATGAAAGTGTTCAGTATCTTTTCTGGTTTACACCTTTGTTACACCTGTTGTCAAACCACTTATGAACACTTTCTAAAATAAATCATTTTGGGCACTGTGAGTCAGAGGGAAGGAATCAGTTCATAGGAATAAACTGTCATGTTGAGAAGATAACATCTAATAGATGGCAAAGCATGTTCATGTGCCTTATCTCTTTTATAAGGTCATGTGTTCATTTGTGGAGACTGAGGCAGAGACCTTGTGAGACCAAGTCTAAGGTCACACTGTAGGTACCAGGGATAGCTGGAGAACCGAAATCCGGTCTTCTGTCTGTTCTTTGGTGGGTCATTATTTTATTGACAGAAATATGGGATCTTTCTTTTTTAAAAAGGTACCCTTTTACCTTTGGAAGTTATGTTAGCAGTTCTTTCTAGAGCAGAAAGAAAGTAGTTAATATTTTTCTGCTTTTTGATAAAAATCACTGTTTTCTCTAAATGTTTTTGTTACTAACTAGAGTCTTATGGGCACTGTACAGCTTCTGACTGAAGGTGCCTTTTGGAAAATTAAAGTTTTATAGAAATTAATGAGCTCTTCCATGACTTTCTGAAGGAGTGGACTCAATCTAGTGACCCAAATGTATTCTTTGACTTATCCACAGATGACAGAGTTGATTTTGGTGTTAATTTAATGTGTGATTGACTTCTTTTTGGAGCATGTATATCTGTGCACAAAATGGATTCTTAGTAGCTTCTCATTAACCTGGTAAGTGGTCAAGCACAAGGTGAGTATGGGTGGAGCAGCGCCACGGTCGCTGCGTGCATACTGGCTGAGACTCAGCTTATCACTTAAGAGCCAATGCAGGAGACATGGGTTCGAGCCCTAGGTTGGGAAGATCCCTTGCAGTAGAAAGTGGCAGCCCACTCCAGCATCCTTGCTTAGAGAATCCCATGGACAGAGGAACCTGCCAGGCTACAAAGAGTGAAACCTGACTGAACCACTGCGCGCACATGCACACAGTTTCAGGAAGCACTCTGAGCTCTGCTACAGAAGTCCAGGTATGGGACAGCGTGAGGCCGGGGAATGTGCTTAGGTAAGAGACCATTAAGAAATAGGTTTTTCTTTGCTTCTGAGGGTGAGGCCTTTGCTTCTTTGTTGAGTTTAGACTCCTGTTGGTGAGCTAAGGAGAAGCAGAGGAGGAGAAGCATTTCTCGAGAGCTTCATGAAGGTTATAACTGGCTCTACAGAGTCTTGGTTAAACTACCTGAGCAATTAGTTCCTAGGACAGGCGAACTTTGCAGGAGTCCTTTTGGTTGTACACACAGCTCCCTGGGATTGCTGTAAGTCCCAGGTCATCCCTGTTTGAAATAGTAGTTGTCCAGCTTGAATGGGCGTCAAGTTTTGGAGGGCACAGATCACTGGGACCACCTCCAGAGTTTCTGATTGTGCAGGCCTGATGTGGGGACCTGATAATTTACATTTCTGTCAAGTTCCCAGGTGATGTTGCTGCTGTTTTGGGAACTACGCTTTGAGAACCATTGGCTTAGAGCATGCTAAGGTGTCTGAGTTTGGGGAGCTATGCAAGGTTAGTTAGGATCTTTACATAATTACTCCAGTGTGTGGAGGTGAGCTTCCAGGTATATTAATTCATTCAGCAACTGAATGTTTCAGTTGTTAGAGGATACTGTGGAGAAAGCACACAAAAAATACCTCCATTTGTGAAACTTCTATGAGCATAGGCAGGGATTAACCTGATATTAGTTCTTCTGGTTATCAGTGCTTGCAGGTGAGGCTATTTCTCCTCCTAGTTTCCTTCTACTTATTTTACTGTCTTTTGGAATTTTCAAATTTAGCAATAAGGACATTGATATTAATTCTCACCATCACTTTTGAGTGTTCTATGTCAGATACTGTGCAGCTAAGTGCTTTTCTTTCACTATCCCATTTAATCTTTAGAATGATCCTGCTGTTTTCATCTAGATGTAAAAGATGAAGAACTTTAAAAAGGTTGGTAACTTACCCAAGATTATGCAGCTAGTTAATGGCAGTGCTAGGTCTGTTTGACTGCGAGGCCATCCATACTCTTTACTATCAGGCTTTTTAAATTACAGATTGTGACCACTAGTGGGTCATGAAATCAGTTTGTTAGGTCTCAAACTACACTTTTTTGGGGAAAAAATTGAATAGAGTAGAAAATCACAAGGTAGGATAAGCATTGTTTCTTGAAATTCTTGTTTTGGCTGGGTATATACATATGTGAGTATTGAGTTCTGACTCAATAATATATTTGTTATAGTAGATCACAGTAAAAATGTTTGTTTGCGTCTGCCTTCTTGGCTATGGAACTTTATGTCATGTAATAATTTTTTAAAAAACTGAGTAGAAAATATAGGCCTTAGCAAAGTAATTTTTTCAGGAGCACGAACATTAGTGGCAATACAAAGACAAGATGTCTGACTTTTCAGTGCCTGTGTGCGTGCTCTTGTCCGACTCTTTTGTGACCCCATGGACTGTAGCCCATCATGCTTCTCTGTTTATGGAGTTTTCCAGGCAAGAATACTGGAGTGGGTTTCCACTCCTACTTCAGGGGATCTTCCTGACCCAGGGATCAAACCCATGTCTCCTACATTGGTAGGTGGATTCTTTACTGCTGAGCCACCTGGGTAGCCCATTTCAGCTCTTTGTCTACTGCTGTATCCCTCACACCATGCTGCCTCCTTAAAAGTGCTCTGTATTACCTGGGAATTGGGCCTTATCTTTCCATGTGATAGGAAATGTGCCATGGAACCTTCCGAGATGTTGACAAAATCTGAAAAGGGAAGTTGAATCTCAGCCTCCTCTGGGTAGGTGAAAATTCTGCCATGGAGCCCCCGAAGTCTGCACATAAAGCTCTCACATTTCTCCTGTTAGTTCTGGTATACTCAATGAAATGAGGATAATAATATTAACTAACAGTGCCAGGCAGTAAGCATGTTTCATATATTAACTAATTTCAGTAGTAATTATTTTGACAGGGTTGCCATGGCTGGGTCATGAACTCAGCTGTTTTGAGTGAGAAGGGACATCCTACCAGCATGAGTTAACACTTCTCTATGCTGGCTCCAGTTCCTCATTTTGTTCCTGCTGAGTTCAGAGCTATTCTTCTCATAGCTGAGCTTATCTGAGCATGATCTCAGCTTTATCTTCTGGTTTCAGATCACCTACCTTTAGTAGGTGGATAATTTAGGTTTCTGTAACTTTTCCACTTAAATTAGTGCATCACTGATTTGCATCAGGGGCAGGGATGTGGATTGTCAGCATAAACAGGTGATGGTAGACATTGGTCCCCCATGCAGAATGCTGTCCCAGCACTGTGCATGAAGGAGCTTACTACAGTCTGTCCAGGAGTACTGGGGGACACTTGGAAATCACTTGAGAGTGCTTACAAACTCTTCGAGCAAACAATCCATGGAAGTGGAAGGAATGCAAAGTCAAGGCCACCCCTTGTAGGAAGGGAGGCTAACACGTTCCAGTTAGAAGAATGACATGTAGAAGCAAGTAAGGATGAGGTGAAAACCTTCAATCATGAATTATAAAATTAGAACTAGAAGGAGCCTGAAAGGCCTGGAAGAGTGAAGTGAGTGGCAACTTAGATGGTAGAGAGCCAGGCATGGTGCTTAGGTCTTCATTCTGTGGCCCCTTTCATCCTAAGATATATTTACTGGAT
The DNA here is from genome assembly GCF_963930625.1 of Muntiacus reevesi. Taxonomy (NCBI): domain Eukaryota; kingdom Metazoa; phylum Chordata; class Mammalia; order Artiodactyla; family Cervidae; genus Muntiacus; species Muntiacus reevesi. Next base: position 85,671,335 of record NC_089249.1, read on the forward strand.
TTGTCTTCTGAAGCACCTGATTACAGAAAAGAGTGACTCTCCTTACCCCAGTGTGAATGAAATAAAGACACCAGGAACATGTACCAGGCTTATTTAGTTTCTTTGCATTTTCCCCCAAATGCTGTGATCCCCCCCAGGGCTATGTGTGTCCTAGTTTGTGAAATGCTGGGGTAGAGGAACCTCCAAACTTAAAAAAAAATGTATGCCCCAAGAAAAACTTCTTTTTTTTTTTTAGACTATGGACCCTCTCCTCCATGTAAGTAAATATTTATAAATTATATGCCTGTACAACTATTAAACCATATGTGCACATGTTAATCTTAGAGTTCAGTTATATGTGTTTATATTGTGAATATGTCCACATTCTAAAAGTTCTTCTGGTACCCCAGTGGATGGTCTTGTACCTCTTCTACCTCTGGGATATACAGATCTGATTTTGTAGACCACTGGTCCAGACTGAAAACTGAACAGTTCAATGTCAAAACTATTGATTCTTTCATTAGGTAGATTATTTTTCACTCCTGGTAATTTGAATGTCTCTCTACAAAATAGCTTTTGAAGTTTTGAATTAAAAAGCTATGTTTTCAGAGTAGAAGAGATAAGGATGGAGGGTATAGGTTGAATTTCTCCTTAAGAAAGATTGCTGTTTTTGATCTAAGGAGAATGAAGAATTTTCCTTTTTATGGTCTGTGTTGGTGCAAAACCCTTCTTTGATGTCATTAATTAAGGCTTCCCTCCTCACTGCTGTTGCTGTTAACCTGCTTCATAATCCATAGAGACTTCTTCAGGGGTGCTAGTGGTAAAGAATCCGCTGGCCAATGCTGGAGATGCAAGAGACGTGGGTTTGATCCCTGGGTAAAGAATATCCCCTAGAGTAGGCAATGGCACTCCACTCCAGTATTCTTGCCTGGAAAATTCAACGGGCAAAGGAGCCTGGCGAGCTCCAGTCCATGGGGCTGCAAAGAGTCCAACACAACTGAGCACACACACACACATAGTTCATATTAAGGCTCCATAAATGTTTGCTGATTTTTTTAAACAATACTTTCAGCCTTAACTAGAAAGCCAGTTAGAAATGACAGAGCAGTAGGATGGAGAATATGCCACACTTTCCTGTGGAATGCTGTTGAATACTACTGGTTGCATGAAAGGGTTGTTGATTTGTTTTAGGCCTTCTGCAATATTACCTGCAGTTGTGCAAGATTTGTAATTAGAAGTAAAGAAAATAAATTAGTTCATTTCATTTCAGAGTTTGGAAGCTCAGGACTGTGAAGATTATCAAAGACAAAGATACTTTGAGTAAATGCAGTGAGAATTAACGTTGATAATAAGAAACTCCATTTTTGTAGTAAAATAAAAAGGAATAACACTGGTCGTCATTTGTGGAGAGATGCTATAGAGCAAATTAGAGAGAGAGATAAAAGTCACTGGCTACACAGCAGAGCCAGACAAGCTCAGGGGCATTTATTATGTACATGCAGATATTTCCTAATATTATTTCAGTTGTGAGGATGCAAATCATTTCAAAATTAGAGCAGCTCAGTTCACTACTGTTACTGGAAAAACGAGTTAAACCAAGCACATGTCCTACTGAGGGTGAGTCAACAGTGTCATTTTAACATAAGGAGGGATAGTACATTAAGTGAGTTATTCCAAGTCCTGTGGTTTTCCTCCAGCTGAGCAAAGAGCTGGTATTTCAGAAATAGGGCTTAGATGAAAAAAAAACAACAAAAAACTTGCCCATTTCCTCTCTCAATTATAACTGTTTAGTTCTCTTTTGCCTGAACCTTTTAAAAAACCCCTTTTCTTAGAATTTTGTCATCAGATTTCCTGAATTTTGATGGAACACTTATTTACAGAGAATATGTTATTTGTTATAGACCAATTCTGGTTTAAAACTTTAATTTCTCCACCAATTTATGGACCAGGGTTGGCATATGGTGTATTAGTATATATGGTGTCAGAGATCCTTTAAAAAATACAGTAAGAGAAACAGAAAAGTAACCTATTTTACCAAGTCATTATATCCTACAGTTCTTTAGTGGTATGGATATGAAGTAAGGTGCTATTTTATGGAACAAAATATTGAACTATAGTAATGAAATTTATCCTTTTGGCTTTGGAAGAGAAGACTCTTATATTTTTAGTCTTAAGGAAAAACAGTGCTCTTAGCTTTCTGAGGTTTTCTCAAGTGGGATCCAATATCACTATGGGTATGTGTCTGAATAGTTTATTTCTTGGTTTGGGAAGGTGAGTTTTTGTCTTTTTTTGCTCTCAGTGGATATCTTTAGTTAGAGAGAAGCAGACCAGATGAGGAAAATATTCTCTCTCTCATGGATTCTTGGTTTACCACATTAGTTATTACCCATCTTCTCTGAGTAGCAGGCCACACTTTTCCTGTTCAGTGGTTCAGTTTTTATTAACTTCACCGCACATGTGTTCTTTGAAGGAATTTATTTCTGATCACTTGAATTATGTGTAGTTTCATCAAATGATGATAGGTTGCCTGCTTTTAATTGGGTCATCATTTGTAGAAGTAAAACTCATCAAGATAAGGTGTGATCATTCTTATGATCTGATTCTGTAATTTCCCTTTGCTTCTGTGATGTTACTCTATTGTTAAGAAGTGGCATCTGGTTATAATTTTACAAAGGAAGAACTCTATACAGTTTCACCTGTTCTCTTATAGAGAAGTTTGTTTTGTCTTTTTCCTAAGAAATAATACATAGTAGCATATTGAATCCTAGAGTTGGCAAGTTTTCAAAAGTGAATTTCTTTTGTTGTGGAGGTAGGAGTGATACTAGTGAATAGATGTCAGTCCTTGTTAGGGCATGTGCATGAAGAGTGGTTCCGAAAGGCCACATTGGTGGCCTGTCTTACCCTGGGAACTCAGTCTTGCCTTTGTTTATGACAAGACTGTGGTCATTAGCTGATCTTTGGCATGAGTGTTTTTTGTATATGTAGCTGGTATGTGGGTGCTTATATACATGAAAATGTTACAGTCACACATGTGCATGATAGAGGCTTGCAGGGTTTTGTGGGTATCAAGTTCTTCTGACTGCATTGCAACAGGTGTACTGAGTGAAAGGATGCCGAACTAGTAGGTGAAAGAATTGTATTTTAGTCCTGGTTTGGCCATCTTGTGTTGAATGACTTTGAATAAGTCCCTTATTTCTTTGAGTTGCAGTTTCCTCTTCTGTAAAATGGTGCTGATAATGATTTGCATACTTAGAAGATTGTTTTGGGGATCAAATGAGATCATTTTTATGAAAATGTTTTGTAAAGTAGGAAGGTTCTTTTATTATATATTATCTTTGGCCAGTTGATCTGGGTATATTCAGCCTTCTCAGGGCTGAGAAATTGAGGGTGGGAGCTGACTTTGTGATTTGTTTGGCCACAGTGTTTACATTGGCCTTAGAGTGCTTGTAGGTTTGGGTGGGAGGACATAGGTAGAAATAAGATGAAAATTCCTGTGTTGGGATGTTAATCCTGGGTGAAGGCGTTAGTTCCTCAGTTGTGTCCAGCTCTTTCTGACCCCATGGGCTATAGCCTGCCAGGCTCCTCTGTCCATGGAATTCTCCAGGAAAGAATACCGGAGTGGGTAGCCATTTCCTTCTCCAGGGCATCTTCCTGACCCAGGGTTCAAACCTGGATTTCCTGAATTGCAGGCAGATTCTTTATAGTCTGAGCCACTAGGGAAGCCCGTGTTGCCAGTCAGTACCAGCTCCATCTGTAAGTGCTTGCTGTTGATGCTGAGTCCTGTCCGACTCTTCGTGATCTTGTGGACTGTACCGCAACAGTTGCTTGTTAGTCTCATTTTACTGGGGAGGACACTGACCAGCTAACTTAATTAGGATACAATTGGCCAGTTTCTGAAATTCACTTCTTTAGAGTTATACTTTGAGGGGTAAGGTATTGTGTCTTTGGAAGGTTGATGGTTTGGGGTTATTTTCTGTGGAGGGAGGTGGAAGCTCACGTGCTTAAATTTATAAACTTGTTCTACTTAACAATTTTGAAGCCAGATTACGTTGAGGGAAAGGGTACTTGACTCATTTGATGTTTTTAGTATAAAACTTAGAGTATTTGAGATTTTGTGTGGTAACTTATATTTAGGCTTACTGCCAAAGTGATTACAATGCCTTGGTTTTAATGTTTTCGATGAGGTAATGTGTGCTTTGGTGGGGAGGAGGAGAGATGTTATTTAATCACCAGCAAATACTAATACACTAATAACTACATTCACTAAATCTTTTGTGCCTGTGCTTGAATTAAGGGTTACTTGCTTTAATGCTGGTTTTCCCGAAAGACTTAATCCTATTAATGTGGTGAGGTGATGGTGAGAAGGACATTTCCACTAGGCCTGGAGTGGCATAACTGGTAAAACTCCCTTTGTAAATCTCTCTTGTTCAACCTGAGTGTCACTCCCATGTTCCCAAAGTGGAATGAATTTTTATTGAGGAGAGCATTTTAAGAGCAATAAACAAAGAGATTAAAATATCTCCTCTGTCAGGTCATTGTGACCTTAGAAAGCCAGAACAAACTATCATTTTGCAGATTTTAGTTTTGTCTTCTTTTGTGGGAAATTAAGGACTTGTTTATGTTCTCTTTGAGGGAGATAGAAAGTGACCGGCCTGCTCCTTCAACAGTTTGGCTGGCAAAGATTTTCCAAGCATTTTCCCTGTGCCTGGCATCATCGCTGGGCTGAAGCTAGGTGGAGCAGACAAGCTGCAGGTGTTGCCCAGTCCAGAGTCTCTCTCCTTTGCTGGAACTCCCTTGGCTGCCAGGCAGGAGGGGTGCAGCAAAGCAGATGAAATGAGTGGTAGGCCAGGGCATCTGCTTAAAAAAAAATTCTTCTAGGAATTTATGACTCATTTATGAGAGTAGGGGAAGCACTGAACTCCAGAAAGTCAACACCCCTTACTGGATTTACCCCTCAAATTTTAATTTAATACATTGGAGTTTAGATCATTGCTTTTTCTTTTTCTGAGAACTCTGGATTGAAACTGGGACAAGGGGAGTCTTTCAGCCTCTTTATTTTTTTTATTTTATTTTTTTTTAATTTTATTTTATTAGTTGGAGGCCGTTTACTTCACAACATTTCAGTGGGTTTTGTCATACATTGACACGAATCAGCCATAGAGTTACACGTATCCCCCATCCCGATCCCCCCTCCCACCTCCCTCTCCACCCGACTCCCCCGGGTCCTCCCAGTGCACCAGGCCCGAGCACTCGTCAGCCTCTTTAGAACCAAGAAAACCTTTGTTAAAGGCAATGTAACTTTCACCAAATCAGATGTTGCAGCAGATAGAGAAACCTAGATTTCCTTCCCTTGTTTGAAGACACAAACAAATTTTGATATGGTCACTTACTGATGTACAGATATACCTTGGAGATATTGTGAGTTCAGTACCAGACCATCCCAATAAAGCAAGTTACATGAATTTTTTGGATTCCCAGGGCATATAAAAGTTACATTTGCACTATTCTGTAGTCTACTATGTGTGTAATAGCATTATTTAAAAAAATATATAGCTTAATTAAAAAATACTTTGTTGCTAAAAGTGCTGACCACCATCTGAGAACTTCATCAAATTGTAATCTTTTTGCTGGTGAAGAGTCTTGTCTCAATATTGGTGGCTGCTGACTGATCAGGGTGGTGGTTGCTGAAGATTGGGATGGTTGCAGCAATTTCTTAAAATAAGATAATGAATTTTGCTGCATTGATTGACTTTTCTTTTTGTGAATGATTTCTCTGTATCACTCAATTCTGTTTGATAGCATTTGACCCACAGTAGAACTTTTTTCAAAATTGAAATCAGTCGAGAAGAGAAGAAACTCTGCTGTTGCTTTATCAATTAAGTTCAATAAAATACTCTAAATCCTTCATTGTCATTTCAACAGTCTTCACAGTATCTTCACGAGGAGTAGATTCTGTCTCAGGAAACTGCTTTCTTTGCTCATCTGTAAGAAGCATATCATAATCATGGTATGCTTAAGTTAAAGTTTTATCATGAAATTGATCAATATAACCACATCTTCAGGCTCTACTCCTAATGAAAGTTCTCTTGTTATATCTACCACATATGTAGTTGTTTTGTCCACTGAGGTCCTTTTTAAAAATTGAAATATAGTTAATATACAATATTTTATTAGTTTCAGGTTTAATACATAGAGATTTGACATCTGCATACATTATAGAATGGTCACCATGATAAGTCTAGTAACCATATGTCCCATACAAAGTTTTTGCAGTGTTATTTACCATATTCCTTATGTTATATTCCTGTGCCTTATTTATTTTATAACTGGATGTTTATACCTCTTAATCCCCTTCACTTATTTTGCTTTTACCTCATCACACTCTCTCCCCTGGCAACCATCCGTTTGTTCTCTGTATCTGTGAGCCTGTTCATTTTGTTTTGTGTTTTACATTCCATATATAAAGTGAGATCTTACAGTATTTTTCTCTCTCTAACATTTCACTTAGCATACTACTCTCCAGATTCATCTATGTTGTTTGCAAATGGTAAGTTTTTTTATGGCTGAATATTATTCTGTTGTTATTATTATTATTTTGAGTATTATTCTGTTATTATTCTGGGCTTCCCTGATAGCTCAGTTTGTAAAGAATCCGCCTGCAATGCTGGAGACCCCGGTTCAATTCCTGGGTTGAGAAGATCTGCTGGAGAAGGGATAGGCTACCCACTCCAGTATTCTTGGGCTTCCCTTGTGGCTCAGCTGGTAAAGAATCCACCTGCAATGGTGAGGCCTGGGTTCAATCCCTGGGTTGGGATGATCCCCCGGAGAAGGGAAAGGCTACCCACTCCAGTATTCTGGCCTGGAGAATTTCATGGACTGTATAGTCTGTGGGGTCCCAAAGAGTTGGACATGGCTGAGTGACTTTCACTTTCATTTTCTGTTATGCTGATAGTTTCCTTTGCTGTGCAAAAGCATTTTAGTTTGATATAGTCTTATTCATTTGTTTTTGTTTTGTTTCCCTTGCCTGAAGAAACAAATCCAAAGAAATGTTGCTGAGATCAGTAACAGAGACCATACTACCCATGTTTTCTTCTAGGAATTTTATGGTTTCAGGTCTTACATTTAAGTCTTTCATTTAGTTTGAATTTATTTTTGTATATTGTGTGAAAAAGTAGTCCAGTTTGATTATTTTGCAGGCAGTTTAGCTTTCCCAACAGCAGTTATTGAAGAGACTATCTTTCCCCTATTGTATATTCTTATCTCCTTTTAATTGACTATATAAATGTGGGTTTACTTCTGGGCTTTCTGTTTTATTCCTTTGATCAGTGTATCTGTTTTTGTGCCATATCATACTGTTTTGATTGCTACAGTTTGTAATATAGTTTCAGTTTGGGAACATGATGTCTCCATCTTTGATCTTTCTCAAGATTATTTGGCTATTGAGGGTCTTTTGTGGTTCCACACAGAATTTTTAGGATTATTCATTCTGGTTCTGTGAAAAATACCACTGATATTTTGATAGGTATTTCCTTGAGTCTGTAGATTTCTTTCTACAGTTAGGACATTTAAACAGTATTGATTCACATCCATGAGCATGGTATATCTCTTCATTTGTTGGTGTCATTTTTAGTTCCTTTCAGTAATGTCTTATAGTTTTCCCAGTACAAGTCTTTTATCTTTTAGCATTATTCTTAGGTGTTTTATTCTTTTTGATACAGTTGTAAATGAGATGGTTTTCTTCATTTCTCTTTCCGATTATTATTAGTGTATGGAATTACAACAGTTTTCTGTATTTTGCATCCTTCAACTTTACTGAATTTATTCTAATAGTTTTTTTCTTTTTTTTGGTAGTGTCTTTGGATTTTCTACATATAGTATAATGTAACAATGATATATAGTATAGTATATAGACATATAGTATAATGTAGCAGTATCTGCAAACAGTGATAGTTATACATTTATTTTAATTCCTTTTATTTATTTATTTATTCTTGTCTGATTACTGTAGCTAGAACATCCAATACTATTTATATTGAATAAAAATGGCAAGAGTGGGCATCTTTGTCTTGTTCCTACTCTTGGAATAAATGCTTTCAGCTTTTCACCATTAAGCTGAGGGCTTGTCATATATGGCCCTTAGTATGTTGAGGTATGTTCCTTCTGTATTCATTTATTGAGAGTTTCTTTTATCATAAATGAATGTTGAATTTTGTCTAAAACTTTTTCTGCACCTATTGAGATGATAATATGATTTCTATTCTTCAATTTTGTTTGTTGAGAAGTTTTAAATTACTGATTTACTTTAAATTCTGGTAATTAGTCTGGCTATATTTTGTACTTCCTGATTCAATTTTTGGGAAATTGTACAGTTTTAGGAATTTATCCATTTTTTTCTAGGTTGTCCATTTTATTGACATAATTACTTATGGTAATATGTTATGGTTCTTTGTTTTTCTGTGGTGTTTGTTGTTACTTCTTTTTCATTTTTGATTTTAGTGATTTAAGTATTTTTCTTGATGAGTCTGGCTAAAGATTTATCCATTTTATTTATTTTTTCAAAGATTCAGCTCCTAGTGTTGTTGATCTTTTCTGTTGTTTTTTAGTTTCTATTTCATTTATTTTCACTCTAATCTTTATTGTTTCTTTCCCTCTACTAACTGTAGATTTTGTACTTCTTTTTCTAGTTCCTTTCAGTATAAGGTTAGATTGTTTATTTGAAATTTTTCTTGTTTTCTGAGGTAGAGTTGTATTACCGTAAACTTCCCTTTTTGAACTGTTTTTGCTGCATCTCATAGATTTTTCTCATTGTGTTTCCATTTTCATTTGTCTCTCAGTATTTTTTTATTTTTCTCTTTGATTTTTTTCAGTAACCAATTGATTGTTTAGTAGCATGTTGTTTAGACACCATGTGTTTGCATGCTTTCTTACTGTCTTTTTTTTTGTAATTGATTTCTAGTCTCATACTATCATGGTTAGAAAAGATGCTTGATATGATTTCAGTTTTCTTAAATTTATTGAGACTTGTTTTATGGCCTAGCATGTGATCTTTCTTAGTGTGGGCACTTGGAATGAATTATATTCTGCTGTTTTGGAATGAAGTGTTCTATATATATCTATTAAATCCATTGGTATAATGTGTCATTTAAGGCCAGCATTTCCTTACTCATTTCTGTCTAGTGATCTGTGCATTGATGTAAGTGGAATGTTAAAAGTCCCCAATTATTGTATTACTCTCTTTTTCTCACTTTGTTAATATTTGCTAGATACATAAGGACCTAATGTGGCTCAGCTGGTAAAGAATCTGCCTGCAATGTGGGAGACCTGGGTTCGATCCCTGGGTTGGGAAGATTCCCTGGAGAAGGGAAAGGCTACCCAATCCAGTATTCTGGCCTGGAGAATTCCATGGAGTGTATAGGCCATGGGATCACTAAGAGTTGGACACGACTGAGTGACTTTCATTTTCAAGGACTAATACATAAGGACCTAGTACCTACATAAGTATTTAGGTCCTTCTTTGCTAAGTGCACACATGTTTACAGTTGTCATACCTTCTTCTTAGATTGCTTCCTTTATCATTATGCAGTGTTCTAATTTGTCTCTTGTTAGTCTTTAGAGTCTGTTTTATCTCATATAAGTATTGCTACCCCAACTTTCTTTTCATTTACATTTGTGTGGAATATCTTTTTCCACTCTCTCACTTTCAGTCTCTGTGTGTCTTTAGATCTGAAGTGAATCTCTTGTAGTCAGCATATATATGGGTCTTGCTTCTGCATCCATTCAGCTACGCTGTGTCTTTTATTAGAGTGTTTAGTTACATTTAAAGTAATTATTGATAAATATGTACTTATTGCCCTTTGTAAATTGTTTTCTGGTTGTTTTTCTATTTCTTTTTGTTCTTTTCCCTTATAATTTGATAGCTATCTTTTGTATTGTATTTGAACTCCTTTCTCTTTTGTTGTACATCTATTACAGATTTTTGGTTTGTGGTTACCCTGAGGCTCATATACAACAACATAGATATCTATATATTTCACTTCTTTTGTCTTTCAACCTTTATACTAGCTTTATAAGTGGTTGATCTACTACCTTTACTGTATTTTTATCTTTACCAGTGAGATTTTTTTCTTACATAATTTTTACACAACTAAGTGGTCTTTTTCCTGTTTGGTGATGTCCATTTAACCTTATACTGTGAAGCCTATTTGTGTGTGTTAGTTGCTCAGTTGTATCTGACTCTTTGTGACTCCATGAACTGTATCCCACCAGGCTCCTTTGTCCTTGGAATTCTCCAGGCAAGGATACTGGAGTGGGTTGTCATTTCCTTCTCCAGAAAGCCTGTTCAGTGGTGCTGAACTCTTTCAGCCTTTGCTTATATGTAAAACTCTTTATCTCTCCTTCAAATCTGAATGATAATTTTTTTGGGTAGAGTGTTCTTTGTTGTAGGTTTTCCCCTTTCATCACTTTGAATATACTGTGCCACTCCCTTCTGGCCTGCAAAGTTTCTGATGAAAAGTCAGCTGATAGTATTATGGGAGTTTCCTTGTATTTAATTAGTTGCTTTTTTCTTCCTGCTTTTAAGATTCTTTTTTTTTTTTTTTTTTTCATTTAATTATGGTGCATCTTGGTGTGAACTCTTTGGGTTCATTTTGTTTGGGGACTCTCTGCTTCCTATACTTGGATGTCTGTTTCCACCCTCAGTTTAGGGAAGTCTTCTGCTGTCAATCTTCAGATAAGTTCTGTGCTCTTCTCTCTCTTTCTTCTGGGATGCCTGTAATGCAAATATCAATATCCTTGATGTTGTCTCAGAGGTCTCTTAAACTGCATTTTTAGAAGTTGTTTATTCTTTTTTCTCTTTACCTTCAGTGATTTCCACTACTCTGTCTTCCAGATTGCTTATCTTTTCCTTTGTATCATCTAATCCAGTGTTGATTCCTTCTATTGTATTTTTTTATTTCAGTTGTATTCAACTCTGCTTGGTTCTTCTTTATATTATGTAACTTTTTTTGTGAAATTCTCATTGTATTCATCCATTCTTCTCCGGAGCTTGCTGAGCATCTTTATGGTCATTACCTTGAGCTCTTTATTGGGGTAGATTGCTTATCTCCCCTTTGTTTAATTCTTCTTCTAAGATTTTTGTCTTGTTCCATCATTTGGAACATATCCCCTGTCTCCTCATTTTGCCCGATTTGCCATGTTTATTTTTCTGTGTTAAGTAGGTCAGTTATGTTTCCTGATTTTAGAGAAGTAGCCTTATGTAAGAGATGTGCTATTGGGCCCAACAGCATGCTCTACTCTGATCACTGCAGCTATATATCCTAGGGTATCGCCTATGTAGGCCGTGTCCACTCTACTGTTGTACCAGGGATAACTCTTGTGTGCAGGCTGATTAGTGGGACTGGTTCCTGGCCTGGCTGACTGCAAGGTCATGTCTCATGCAGTAGATGTAGGCCAGCTTGAAGGCAGGTTAGAGTTCCCATGCAATTGACCATGTGACCTGGGGGCTCTGGGGCTGGCACTGGCTTGCTGGAGGGCAGGGCTTCCACTGAAGTCTTGAACCTCCCAAAGTCATCCAAGAGGGTTTGAATCAGTTTATTCCAAACTCCTAAATGTTGATATTTTGACCTCTTTCCCATGAATCACAAATGTTCTCAATAATATTTAAAAATGATGAATCCTTCCTAGGTGGTTTTCAATTTCCTTGCCTAGATCCATCAGAGAAATCTCCATCTAAGGTGGCTGTAGCCTTACAAACTGTATTTCTTAAATAGTAAGACTTGAAAATCAAAATTACATATTGACCCATGGGCTGCAGAAAGGATGTTGTGTTGGTGCCATGAAAACAACATTAATCTCACAGTACATGTCCATCAGAGCCCTAGGGTAACTTCAGATGAATTGTCAATGAGCAGTGTTATTTTGAAAGGACTCTTTATCTGAGTAGTAGGTCTCAATGGTGGACTTAGAATATTCAGTAAGCCATGTTGTAAAGAGATATACTCTTATCTAGGCTTTGGTCCATGTATAGGGCATAGGCAGAGTAGATTTAGCATATTTTTAATGGCCCTAGGATTTTTTGAGTGGTAAATAAACATTGGATTCAACTTAAAGTTAGCAGCTACTTTAGCCCCTAACAGAAGAATCTGTTTTTTGAAGCTCTGAAGTCAGATATTGACTTCTCTCTAACTGTGGAAGTTGTAGAGGGCATCTTCTATATAGGGATGTTTCATCTACTTTGAAAAGCACTTTTATTAATTTTCTTAGCTAGATTTTCTGGATAACTTGCGACAGCTTCTACTTAGCACTCTGTTTTTATGTTAAGGAGATGACTTCTTTCCTTAAACCTCATGAACCAACCTCTGCTAGCTAGACTCTGCTAGCTGTTTCTGCAGCTTCATCACTTCTCTCAGGCTTCATAGAAATGAAGAGAGCTAGGGCCTTGTTCTGGATTAAGCTTTGACTTAAGGGAGTGTTGTGACTGGTTTGTTCTTGTCCAGACCACTGAAACTTTCTCTATATCAGCAATAAGGCAATTTTACTTTCTTATTCCTCATGTATTCACTGGAGCAGCACTTTTAATGTCCTTCAAGAACTTTTCCTTTGCATTCACAATTTGGCTAAGCATTTAGTGCAGGAGGCTCAGCTTTCAGCCTCTCTCAGCTTTCAACTTGCCTTCCTCACTAAGCTTAATCATTTTTAGCTTTTGATATAAAGCTAGATGTGTGACTCTTCCTTTCACTTGAACTCTTAAAGGTCATTGTAGAGTTATTAACTGACCTAATGTCACTTTTTTTTATGTCTCAGGAAATATAGAAACCCAAGGAGAGGGAGAAAGATAAGAGAGTGGCTGGTTGGTGAAGTAGTCAGACCACACATATTTATTGATTAAGTTCACTGTCTTATATGGGGACAATACATGGCACTCCAAGACAATTAAAATAGTAACATCAGATCACTGATCACAGATCATCATAACAAATAAAATGATAATGAAAAAACTTGAAATGTTGTGAGAATTAGCAAAATATGTCTCAGGGTGCACAGAGATGTGAAGTGAGGAGTAGCCTTTGGAAAAATGGCACTGACAGATTGGTTCCATTCAGGGTTGCCATATACTTTCAGCTTGTAAAAATGCAATAAAGTGCAATAAAGGAAAATACAGTACAATGAGATAAGCCTGTGTACAAAATTTTGTGTTTGCTGTCTTTCTGGCTCTTGCAGAAACAATTAGAAGAGCAAGAATGGACACAAGCACTTGCAGGCCAAATTGTGACTGTTAGTGTCCTGGGCTGTTTTTATTAAAATGCCTGGTGTGACTCCACAGAAATCTAAGTAATCTTAGAGGTAAATTCTTGCTTATACACACAGTAAAGAAAGAATATGAATAAAAGAAAGTTTTTTGGAGTTGAAGGATTAGGATTTTTCAGAGAAATTGATTAAACTTTGAAATTAGCAGCTCTTCATCAAATATTTTTAAACATGCATTATTATTCTTTCCTGTTGATTGTGGGGCCAAAGTTTTGTTTGTGAGTTGACATAGATTTGTGTTTGAAGAGACAGAAGAAGGGAGAGACTGAAAATAAAACTAAATAAAAGTAGAAATTTGGGGCTATGTTTCATGTTTTCATTTCCCCTTGATATTTAATAAAGATTTTATATTTTCCTTCTGTTACCTGTCCCTGTTCCAAGATTGTTGCCCCAGGCATGTTCTCTGGAAATGGGAATTATATGCACTTATTATCTCCAGATTTAGATATTTTCCTTGCAGTGCTGGTTTGTGGGCTTATCTGGAATATTCTGGGTATGAACCTATGGTTCAGGACCTTCTGAACTCTTGGGTTTAGACAATTCTCAGTGATGTGTGAAGGAATTTTGAGTTGAATATTGTCCACAGGTGAATAGGGTTTAGTTTTGGCTGTAGATATAGGGCCTCTGTGAGCCAGATAATAATAGAGAAATAACCCAAATGTTAGGAATTTAGCCTCTGCAAGCTCTGACTCCAGGACATTTCATGGGACTTTCTATAGTATTCAGACCTCCTATTATGTATTAGCATAATACACTGATTATGGTGTTCCAGTGACTTGATTCTTGGGAGTAACATTTATTGCTGCCAACCAACGATTTTTAAAAATCCTTCCTGTGAGGAAGGATGCCCATGGGGAAATCTGAAGCTGTTCTCTGGGTTTTCCCTATTTGGTTTGGGGAAGTTTCCATAATTTTATATAATAACATATACAATTTAGGTTTTTAAATTTCATTTTTGACATAATTTTGTTCCTCATTTCTTTCTTTTTAGGATATACCTCTAAATTAACAAACAGTAGAAATTGTCTACTCTGTTTGAAAAACATTCTGAACAATTTAAGCTAAAAGGATGCTTTGTTTCTTTTGGGTGGGTAGCAAGAAGATTATATGTATTTATAAAATTCTTTTCCATCAAGGGTACTTAGAAGCATGTATTTAAAATTAAGGACTTTTTGAAAAATGAACTGTGCTTAACAAAATAGTCTTTTAAAAACTTTAAAATGGGAGTGTTTACTGCAAGTACAGGAAATTGGTGACAGGCAGAATTTGTCTCTGATAACAGAACAGATAGAGACCATAGAACAGGAAAGATAATAGAAGATATAAGACAATGGAGTTATACCTCAATTGGCCTTTTTTGCCACTAAGGAATGCAAAAATATTTAGTCCTTTGTGTAGAGAATAATTTTAATCCAAATATGATATAACTTCTTACCCTCTGTTGGGTTTTATTACACCAAGATTCTGACCCTTTTGGACATGAAAACCTTGTTAACTATTCTGGTCAGTGACACTTTACAAAAAGATACCGGATGGTGCCAGTGGGAAAGAATCCACCTGCCAATGCCAGACATAAGAGATGTGGTTTCAATACCTGGGATGGGAAGATCTTCTGGAGTAGGAAATGGCAACCTGCTCCAGTATTCTTGCCAGGAAAATTCCATGGACAGAATGGGGTCGCAAAGAGTTGGACATGACTGAGCAACTGAACACAGCACACGGATACTTACAGTGAAGAAATACATTGGAGCTACTTTGAACCATATTGGTGCTTATTGGTTTGTGGATGTTTATCAGTGAATCTGGGCTTCCCAGATGGCGCTAGTGGTAAAGAACCTACCTGCCAATGCAGAAAGTGTAAGAGACAGTGGTTCGATCCCTGAGTTGGGAAGATCCCCTGGAGAAGGGCGTGGTAACTTACTCTAGTTTTCTTGCCTGGAGAATCCCCCATGGACACAGGAGCCTAGCGGACTATGGTCCACAGGGTTGCAAAGAGTCGCACATGACTGAAGTGACCTAGCACACGTGCAAATCAGTGAATCTACTCGTGGGGAAAATGGTACTGGAAAATGGTACACGCTATCTTAGCATTCACTTGGAATTTTTTATAACTATGTTTCTCTTCATTTGCCATTTAGATGTAAATTATTTGGTTTCTATTCAAACCATTTAAATCAATTCTTACCATAATACACATGGCTTAAGATTCATGGGTGAAAAAAAAAGAAAGATTCATGGGCAAGGATGTATCTTCATTCATGCAAATTTTAAGACAGGAACTTCCAAAGATGTTTTAGATTTGTGAAGATCTCTCTCAATTTTTCATCACTGTTAAAGGTCAGAAAATTTGCACCCTTTTCTCCTTCTTCTTTTACTTTTCTACTCTTACACAATATGAAATCAGAATTATTAAGCACGGTATCCCTACACTTATTAAAATTGGAGCTTTAGAATGTTTGAGACACATAAACTGATGATTGAGTTTTTAAATAGTTTTGTCTGAGTTATAGATAGTTCATTGAATATCTTACGAGTATTGCATATACCTCCTATGGTCCAGGCACTGTTCTAGGTTCTGGTTATACAAAGACATCTGAATTAAAAGTGTATGTGTACTTTTCACATCTTGCATTTCATATGGAAGAGTAAGTCCATTTTCGCCTGCAAACTAAGAAATTCAAATTTAACTCACAAATTAATTTTTCTGCATCTTAAAAAATACAGCAAAACAAAAGAAAAAGGAAAAAACATAGCATGTAGCATACATACATCAATATAGCACAGCAAGTGTTAATGGATTTTGTTTTTGCAATAAATCCAATATTATAAAATAGGACAAAACTGGAAAGTCAAAGATTATTCAAGATTCATCAACTCACTGGGATGAATGTTTTATAAAACAAAAATGCTATAAATAATATAAAAAATACCCTTATTTATAAATTCAGTTTTTTGTTGGTTATATTTTCTTAAATCAAGACAATGTGTGCTCAATGTGTCTGACTCTTTGTGACCCCATGGACCCCTGGGCTCCTCTGTCCATGGAATTTTCCAGGCAAGAATACTAGAGCAGGTTGCCATTTCCTACTCCAAGGGATCTTCCCGACCCAGGAATTGAACCTGTAGTCTCTTGTGTGTCTCCTGCTTTGGCAGGCAGGCAGATTCTTTACCACTGTGCCACCTGGGAAACCAAATCAATCAGTTCAGTTCAGTCGCTCAGTCGTGTCCAACTCTTTGCGACCCCATGGACTGTAGCATGCCAGGCTTCCCTGTCCATCATCAATTCCCAAAGCTTGCTTAAACTCATGTCCATTGAGTGGGTGATGCCATCCAACCATTTCATCGTCTGTCGTCATCCCCTTCTTTTTCTGCCTTCAGTCTTTCCCAACATCAGGGTCTTTCCCAGTGAGTCAGTTCTTTGCATCAGGTGTCTGTCGTATCGCAAAGTCAATACTTCGCAAAGTATTGGAGTTTCAGCCTCAGCATCCATCCTTCCAGTGAATATTCAGGGTTGATTTCCTTTAGGATCAAGGCATACCAGTTTTTAAAAAGTGTAAATATTTTGCTATGAATATTATATCTTAAGTCAATTTCTGTGGGTCTGGTATCTCTTAAGTAGAAAACAAATGTCCTATTAGATAATACCTGTAAGGGGCATAGAAATCCTCAAAATGATATCAGGGAAATAAAATTAGTATCTCCCTTGTTGCATTTATGTGCCTTTTTATCAAGGCAGATTTCAAAGAGGAAGACAGATGTTTCTCCACTTTGTTTTTATTTAAATGTACTACTTGGGATTTGAAGCTTCTGCACTTCTTCTGTTTGTTTGGATTTTTTTTCATGGCTTGATCCCAAAAAAATGGAATGAAAAATTTAGTGAAAGCTTTGTTGTTTGAAATTGCAGGGTGCTGTGAGACTTACTGCAAATCCCTAATGTCTCCCTGTCTGCCTTCAATTCTCCTATTTTTGGTAATAATGCAAGCAGTCATTTTAGAAAACTTTGCTTTGTTCATTTTACTGAGCTTCTTCCAGACACCATGTGCCTGAAGCAATAGCAGCCAGCCAGAGCCAAGGTCCTAGGGTGTAAGCTGAGACTTCATCTTTCTCAAATGCTGCCACTTGAAATTTGCATAAATGTTGAAAAGAAAATTAAAAGGGCCCTCTATACCTCCTCTTCACATATTTTAGGAACCCCAGCCATTCAAGGCAGTAAAATGTCTTTTGAGTCATCTGTGGATATAAAAGCACAAATAGATACCATCCTGCAGACAGAGGGAGCAGGATATGGGGGGAAAAAAATCATGTGAGACAGACAGCAGACAGAGGCTTATTTGAAGAGGCTACAAAGCAGCAAGTAATGCCAATTTAAAGCGATTACATGTTAATGCAACAAGTGAAACACATTTGAAGGCTGCTCAGATTACACTGGCTGGGGTGCAGACTTAATTACTCATGTTAGAGATTCCGAAAACAAAGGGAGGCTTTTAGACCAGTGATACGTACCTGACATGATACTGAAAAGCCTTGGAAAAACTTAGGTAAATGCCTAGAGAAATTTTTAAGGACGATTCCAGTAAGTTGGATACCTGAGGTC
Source organism: Muntiacus reevesi (assembly GCF_963930625.1). Classification (NCBI taxonomy): domain Eukaryota; kingdom Metazoa; phylum Chordata; class Mammalia; order Artiodactyla; family Cervidae; genus Muntiacus; species Muntiacus reevesi. The sequence goes on from NC_089249.1 coordinate 85,689,213, forward strand.
TGTCCCTAAATGGGTAAATTCCTGAGGTACTGGAACTGGTTAAAATCAATGACAGTTTATTTTGTTGTTTGCTGTATTTATATACAAGTGAGGCTGATAAACATGAATAAATACTAGAACCTTGTCTGGACTGAGTTATACTTAAACAACGAAGGTTTGTGTTGTATTTCTTAAAGGTTCTTTCTGGAGTGATTCTGAAATTGATATTGAGAGAAGGCCTGCCAAAGGTATACAATAAAAGCAATTTTTATTTCATTCCTATTTATCTTAGAGTCATTGGGGCAGGTCATATTCTATCTGTCCCTACTCCTAACTTCCCTAGACTGTGTGGGCCCTGAGGATAGGAATTGTTTTTTCTCCGTTTGATTTTCTTGCATTGATTAGTAATGGGCTGTGCTCTAGAGTAGTTGTTTAACAAATATTAAAAGCATCATATTAAACCTGAATGACATTTTTGCTCATATATAGTGTTATTTTACCTTTCATGAATTACTTCTCCTTATGCTTGCAGTGCTATACCTTTTTTTTTTTTTAAAAAACAATGAGTGACTGATTTTTTTTTTAGATAGCAGTTTAGTATCTCTTTTATTAGACTTTTATTGGTGACAGCTGGAAAGCATTTATTCCATTTATTTATAATATGACCTAAATTTCTTAGGACTCTTGATTTCTCAGTTTGTGTAAAGTGGGGCCTGACTGATGCAAGAAGTTCCTCTAAAGCCACGATTTACCATGAAATCAATTTATAAAGAATTCAAGTACCTACTATGTGAAAGTAAGCAAAGTGAAAGTCGCTCTGTCGTGTCCAACTCTTTGCCACCCCTGGATTATACAGTCCATGGAATTCTCCAGGCTAGAATACTGGAGTGGGTAGCCTTTCCCTTCTCCAGGGGATCTTCCCAACCTAGGTATTGAACCCAGGTTTCCCACATTGCAGGCGGATTCTTTACGAGCTGAGCCACAAGGGAAGTCCAAGAATACTGGAGTGGGTAACCAATCCCTTCTCCAGGGGATCTTCCTGACCCAGGAATCAAACTGGGGTGTCCCTGCATTGCAGGACTCCTACTGTGTGAGCAATCCTTTTTTGAGTTCTTACTATGTGTAAGACATTGTTCTAGGCTCTTAAAATGCATTAATTCAGTTAATTCTTATCAGGGCTCTGGTAAGAAATGAAAGCACAAAGAGAATGAGAGATAGTAAATGGGGGAGCTAGAATTCTAGCTGAGATCCTGATTGCAGCATTTATGCTTTAATCACTGAACTAGATTGCCTCAATTATACAGAAGAGAAGTAGTTTCTATCCTCTAGAAACTTAGAAGTATAAAAGCTGAGAGAGTTAGAAGACAGTACAGAATTAAATGCTAAACTTTTTAGCATTTATTAGTGAGTTATTAGTGTTACAAGAGTAGGGGTTGGCCTGAGAGGACAGAACTGTCCAGGGGAAGCTTTCTGGGCTGGGCAGGAGGTGAGCTGTGCTGGGAGGAAGGAGCAGAATTTAGATACTAAAGGGGAAGTAGCAATTAAGAGGAAGCTGAGATACTAGTGGAGGCAAGGAACTGAGTTCGTGGTGATCTATTTGAGCTAAAGGCTGCATTCAAAGCGGTTCCTGGTAACGCTGGACCCATTGTGGGCTGTGATCTTGAAGGCACAGGTGAGGGCTTAGACTGGAAGAATTAAGAAGCGACTTGTCCCTGGAAGAAAAAGTGCCAGGCTTGGCACTGTATCCACCCAAGGAACTGCACCGACCTTTCAGCTGGTTCTTCTAAAGCCAAGCTGAGAATAACTTCTGAGAATTGAATAAGAACTGAAAGCCACTATATGTAGACGGGCAAGTGGTGGAAGGACACGTTGCAAGTGATACTTCTGGGAGGTTAGAGGTGATTAAAATAAAATCCTTACCATTTGGGGGGAGCTGAAAAAATGGGTAGCTTCAGCCTAGTGTAAAAAGTAGTACCTTGCATAAGTTTTTATCAGAAAGGAAAAAAAACCCTTCATTACACTGGAGCATTTAATGGTCCTGAGTTTTTCAAACACAGATCTGGTTGTATTATTTTTCTTGCTTAGGGCAGCCCAGTAGTCTGTGCTCACCCTAAAGTAGAAGCTGTAGTCTAACCCCTGCCCACCTTCCTTGCTATCTCCTGTTAGTCTCCCCTTTGTTTAATACTTTCTAGCCATACAAACATGGAATACCAGTCTCATTCCATCTTCGGGCTTTTACACTTGGTTTCCTCTTTTCGGGATCACTCTTTCCCTGTATCATCATGATACTTGGTCTTATCACCTGAGAGAGGCCTTCCCTAGTCACCCTATCTAAAGTAGGTCCCTCTACCTCTGGCCTTCCTGGTTATATTGTATCCCAGAACTGGGCTCTGCTTCCAATAGAATCTATCACTTACCACTGTGAGTTAACTTTATTTATTCATTTCTTATGTCTTTGCCTAGTAGAAATAAGGTTCATGTAGACAGGGACTAATAAAATATGATTTTTCTGACATCATGGCCTGTATCTCAGATAGTAGATGCACTGTAAGTATGTTTGTTTCTTCATTCTTCCTTCCTTCCTGTCTTTCCTTTCCTTTTTGCTTTTGTGGCTTTCAGGATCTTAGTTCCCTGACCAGGGATTGAACCTATTCCCTGGGCGGTGAAAGTGCAGAGTCCTAACCGCTGGCCTCCAGGGAATTCCCTCTGTATGTTTCTGAATATTGGAAAACTAGTCCCCAAATACACAGAAAATGTGGGGACTTCACTGGTGGTCCACTGGTTGAGAATCTACCTTCCAATGTGGGGGATGTAGGTTCGATCCCTGGTCAGGGTACTAAGATTCCACATGCGGCAGGGCGACTAAGCCCTCGCACTGCAACTAGAGAAAAGCCCAAGAGCCACAAAATTAAAAAAAAAAAAAAAGAAAATGTGTGAAATTTAGCATCTAAATGTTGTGTCACATTGCCAAGTGATGGAGTGATGAAATTGGAATTTACTGCTTTTTGTTTTTGCCCTTTTGCGGGGCAGGGGCATGCACATACAGATACACAGTATATGAGATTGATATTTATCAAGCAGTAGTTATTGGGTAACATCTGTAGCTTAAGATGAAAATTCTGGAAAAAGTCACTCCTTTTGTGAGTGAGTAGTTTTTCTGAGTCTCTTAAAACAACACTTTAAGCATCATTTCTTTGATTAGTGTGATTGAACACTTTCTACTCTGCAGATATAAAGCTGCTTTAAATTTTATGAATTTTAACTGTTTTATATTGGGAAACAGTAAGTTGAATTTTGAAATGAGGTCTTTCACAATCTCACTATCATGGTTTTGAGTTATCAAAGTTTTAACTTCTGTTTTTATGACAAATAATTACAGTATTCTTTTAGAAATAGCCCCTGAACAAAGTAGTGTCCAAATTTTACTTTTTTTTTTATTGGTCATTCATTCATTCAGGCACTATATTGTCATGTACATCATCCAAGACTTCCAATGTATTATACAGCCGTGGGAGATTCCTTAAAGTGGACTATCATGCCTTAATATAGCTGTTGTCTCCAAGTGTGGTTCCTCAAATTAGCAGAATTAGCATCACCTGGGAATTTGTTAGGAATCCAAATTCCCAGGCCCCCTTTAGACTGATTCCCTCAAAAACTGTGGGAATGGAGTTGGGCAGTTTGTGTTTTAGCAAGCCCTCCAGATGATTCTGATACACACCAGTTTGATAACTGTGGCTTCAGTTCAGTTCAGTCGCTCAGTCGTGTCCGACTCTTTGCAACCCTCTTTGAATCGCAGCACGCCAGGCCTCCCTGTCCATCACCAACTCCCAGAGTTCACTCAAACTCATGTCCATCGAGTCAGTGATGCCATCCAGCCATCTCATCCTCTGTCGTCCCCTTCTCCTCCTGCCCCCAGTCCCTCCCAGCATCAGGGTCTTTTCCAATGAGTCAACTCTTCGCATGAGGTGGCCAGAGCATTGGAGTTTCAGCTTCAGCATCAGTCCCTCCAATGAACACCCAGAACTGTGGCTTAATAAATGTTAAAAGTTCAAGGTAGCGTGATCCTGCAGATCAGTCACATAGCATTAATTATTAGCCTTGTAAGCCCACCTCCTTTTTGTCACTGAATTTGATTGGTTCACTGAGACTATGCTGTAAAGTTATTTTCTATATTGATTGCCACATATTGACTTTAGGTTGTTTATATTTCTCTGAACCTGTCAGTGTAATGATTTGCCAGGACACTTAATAGGAACAGACAGATTTTTTTTTTCCTTTGCATCCATGGCTTTCTGAGTCACAGGTGGCTGGCTTCTTATATCCTGGGTAAAGCTCTCTAGGCACCAGGCATGGCACTCATGTTCTGTTAATGAGGGAGCTGTCACTGTTGGGTCACAGGGGACCCTGCAGGAGTATTTAGTTAACCCCCATTTGGTTTACAGGTTGGGAGATTGATCCCCCACAAGGTTCTGCTTTTCTTGCAGGGGTGTAGCTCATTTGTGGTGAGGACAGGATTTCAGGACTTGTGACTCCCTCTGCTGCACCAGGATTCCTGCAGGGGGAGGACAGAGCTGTGGCTTGCTCTGTGCCTGCAGGACATTCCTTTCCTACTGAGAGGCTGCCTTTTTTTTTTTTTTTAAAGAAAAAAGCAAATAGGAAAAAAAAAGTCAGGAAGTTCTCATTGAAACTAATAAAAGTGTCTAAAGAGAATAAAAAAATCAGTTCGAGAACTTTGGTATGGAGGAAATAACCTGACATTAACTGTTTTAATTATAGTTGTTGCATTGGGCTTATCAGTGTGGGAAGAGGGAGCATTTGAGCCCTACAGGGAAGTGGGATATGGACAGCAAGATGACCCTGTTCCTGCATATGCCTGTTCGGATTACAACCTAGTGACTGCTTGTGTGATCCCAACAGCTGTCACGGAGATGGGGCTGGACTCAGTAAAGCCCTGCAGTGTCATAGCTAGTGCTAGGGTGGAATGCCCCATGAGGTGGTCTCTTAATCTCCTTGGCCTTCACTTTCCAATATATGGGTATATTAATACCTATTCTGCCAAATTTGGGAAGAAAAGTATCATAGTAGGGAGCAGCATATTACTGTGTTCAGAGGACAGACTCTCTCATGAGATCCAGTCTCCCTAGGTTCAAATCCTGGCCCTTTAACTGACGGTTGTGACAATAGGTAGGTCACTTATGCTTTCTGTGGAAATGAGTTTAATGAAATTAACTACTTCATTAGGGTTGTGGGGAAGATTTAATTAGTCTATATAAGTACTTTAGAACAATATTGCTGTGTGTTAACTATTGTTACTAGTTTTAAAAAATATTATTACCTTAAGAGATGAGATTTTTATAAACTTTCACCAGTTGCTAACAGTAGTGGACAAGCAAAGGGTTCTCATGCAGCAATTGCTAGTAGTGGAGTTGTTCTAATATCTAGCTTGTGCATGGGCCCTGCTGTGAGAAGAAGCTAGTATGCCCCAGAAGGGCAGACCTAGAGCCTCTAATGTTGTAATTTATTCATAGAGTGATATGCACACTCTATTCATAGAGTGATAAGCACAGAGGAAACTCAAAACCAGGGCCTTCTCGATTTTGCTTTCAGGTTTTTTTTTTTCTTTTCTTTCAGGTATTTTTATATGAACCATCCTAGGAGATGAATATCTTCATAATCTTCTAGAAAATGTTTCATGGACTTTCATTTTGGTTTTTATTGTTTGACAAGGTTTCTTTCTGTCTTGCCTTTCTAATTGTTACTAGGATTCTTGATAAGCATTTTGGTGATGAAAATTCTAACTCTAAAAGCTAAACGATCAGGGTATTGTAACTATCCAGCAAACAAGTGGCAGCCTTTGGGTAGACTTCCTCCTCTTTCGGCTGAACTCAGTGAAAGTTTCTGCTTTTGCTATTTATTTCTGAGCAGTCTCCTTTGGGAGGGAATTAGGATGGTGAAGTGCCTTTTTACTACGGGAATGAGGATTCAAGAATTTGAGAATTATTATTTTATTTATATATATATATAAAATTAACTTTTCATTTTCTTTACTTTGATATCCCCCCTCTTCTACAAGCTCTATTCATGGTCTACTCCCCATCTCTGTTTGAGCCCCTTGAAGTTAGTTAGAGATTATGTTTTATTTATTTCTCCATGTTTTTTATTTCTGCCTTTTCTTCTGGATCCTAATACAGCATCTAGTACACATTAGGCTCTCAAATATAGTTTATTGAATGAATATTATTGATGTTTCTGTTTACTTCTTGAAGTGGCCTGTTTTGAAACTTCACGTGAAGGCTTAAGTAATTTATTGATATCATGGTGACCTAGTATCTACAGTCTTCCTGAATATTCATTGATGAATCCTTACATTGTTTATCTGAAGTGTCCAAATCCCAAGATGCTTGTGGAATATCATGGATTGGATAGCATAACTTTAATTTTCATAGTGTCATTGGGAAAGGGATGTAGCAGCCTAGAGAGATAGAATCACAGAGAATTAAGAATGCCACTCAAGACCACAGAGCAGTTACTATGGGAAGAGACTCTTGGGATGAACTTTTCTACTTTATGACCCCAGAAGCCGAAAGATAAAAAGATGATCTGAATTGGATGTTTCTTTAATGTCTAAGGGTTATGATTAGTGATTTATTTCTAATGTGCATTTGTTTTTATTTTTAGCATTGCAGTGTCGGGATGGCTATGAGCCCTGTGTAAATGAAGGAATATGTGTTACCTACCACAATGGTACAGGATACTGCAAGTAAGTTTTTCTCTGTTTTTTTTTTTCATGTATCTTATTTTTGCTCAGTAGGAAATTGGGCAAAATTTGGCTCTACTATCCTATACTTAATACCTCTGTGAAATGTTACTGGTTCACTAACTTTTCTGATGTAGTTTTTTGGAAGATGAGGATTTGGATGTCAGATAAATGGTTAATAAGAACTTACTGTCTTACCCTTATCTTTTTCATCATGATAAAGACTTTCAGGGCGTAGCTTGTGTGTGTGTGTGTGTGTGTGCGCCTGTGTGCTTAGTCACTTAGTCACGTCTGACTCTTTGTGACCCTTTGGGCTGTAGCCCACCAAGCCCCTCTGTCCATGGGATTTTCCAGGCAAGAGTACTGGAATGGGTTGCCATTTCCTCTGCTAGGGGATCTTCCTGACCCAAGGATCAAACCCACGTCTCCTGTGTCTCTCTTGCATTGCAAGCAGATTCTTTACCCACTGAACCATCAGGGAAGCCCAGAGAGTATATTCTTTAACATTTTTCAGTTTAATCGTTAAGAAAATTTCAGTTTTCAGATTAGAATCTATTCTCAATGTGTTAGCTCTGATCTTGTTTTTAAGTCAGACCAAATGCATGTTAACTTTAATTCTGCCTACCATAGGTAAATATTATAGCCATGTAACACTTTTTTTTTTTCCTAATGTGAAATATCCAGTTTTGAAGGAGAGTCTGTGAGAGAAGAAAATGCACACTTGCCTGTAGGGATGGAGTAGGGAGCAGGGGCTGTGGATGAAGGTCATTATGTGGATTTAAAAGAATAAGGGTTAGGGTTAGGAAATGGCAGCCCACTCCAGTATTTCTTGCCTGGAAAATTCCATGGACAGAAGAGCCTGGTGGCTACAGTTCATGGGGTTGCAGAGAATCGGACACAGCTGAGCATGCACACACTAGCCACGCTAGAGAAGAATTAGGATGAGGAATAGGACTAGGGAGTATAGGATAGTTCTCAGGAGTGTTTCTTTTCTTCCTGTCTGATCATGAAGTGTAGCCATACTTTTTGTTTGAGGAAGCCTGTGAGGTAATCTTTTAAATTGCTTCTCTAGGTTTCCTATGGATAATTTCCCCCGCTTCTACCTCAATTGAAAATTTTTGATAGGAACATGTATCCATTCTATTTCTTTAATAGAAAATAAGATTTGGTAGTATGACATTTATCTTCTTTAATACTTCTTTGGGGATGTATTTGTTCTTTGCTTTGGTAGAGGTATGTGCTTGATAAGCATTTTAAGTGAGTTTATCCAACATAGTTTTGTTTCTTTTCTGGATATTTAGCTGAATAACTTAACTGTAATAATTACATTTGTTCCAATCAAGTCTATTCTGACACCGGGATTTAAGTTCTTTAATGTTATGAACAAGAATTTTTCCAAGTCAGAAAAAATTTTCTTCACCAAAGTGAAAATATTTTAAGCTGTGATGACAGTAAAGCTTAACAATAGGTTATTTGGATTGGAATAAAAATAACATTGGAAATGAAATTTTTTATGTAGCTGATTATAGGCTGTTCACTTAGTTTTTTTAGCTGGGAAAAAAATCCAACCAAAAACATGTGATGTAGTCTCCTCTAAGAATGGAAGCACAACTGGAGATAATAGGGAAAGGAACTTAATATGTTAGAATTGGTCACTGCAATCTTGTGTAGTCTCTTTTTGGCATCTGGTGTCTTAGTTACTTGCTTCATTCTATTATTTAGCTGTCTCATGGTAGTTGACCCATTATGTTATGATCATTTGTTGATAATGTTGTTTCTCCCACTAGAGTATGAGAGGTCCTGGTCTTGTGCATTTTCAGTCTGGTATGTAGCTAGTGCTCAACCATGTTTCTTGAACCAAAAGATGCTCAACAGGTATCAGCATTCACTTGTTTATTTATTTATTTAATTGAAGGATAATTGCTTTACAGTTTTGTTGTTTTCTGTCAAACCTCGACATGAATCAGCCGTAGGTATACATATGTCACCTCCCTTTTGAACCTCCCTGCCATCTCCTGCCCCATCCCACCCCCTTAGATTGATACAGATCCCCTGTTTGAGTTTTCTGAGCCAAACAGCAAATTCCCATTGGCTATTTTATATGTAATATAAGTTTCCATGGTACTCTTTCCATACATCTCACATGTTTTTAAATCTATTTGTCTTAAATAAGTAGAGACTGGACCTTTCCTCTGAGAATTTTGTTTGCTTCATATAGTATTCAGGATGTCGGTACCATGCTGCTGCTGCTAAGTCACTTCAGTCATGTCCGACTCTGTGTGACCCCATAGACGGCAGCCCACCAGGCTCCCCCATCCCTGGGATTCTCCAGGCAAGAACACTGGAGTGGGTTGCCATTGCCTTCTGCGGTCAGTACCATACAGAGAGGCAATTTAGTTCTAAGTTATTTAGAGATAATTCAACTTGGTGACTTATGTAGGGAGAATTTCAAATACATTCCAAGTCTTAGCCTACATATTTGTGGTCTGACATGGGGAGAGAAGATTCTAGAGGAGACTAAACTCTGAGCACATACCAGGAATGGACACTAAGGGTCATTTTAGGAGAGAAAAACAGATCTGTGAGTCTCAGGCTCTCCAACCAAGGTGAGAGAGACAAAGTTGCCCCCAGTTTTCAGAAGAAGCATTGCTAGGAAACAGGGGACTCACTTTGTGATTGACAAAAGTGGAGCTGCCAGAATTCTGTTGCTGAATATGTGTTAATTATTGATGGGGTGGATTGCTTATGGATATAGTTCTAGATATAGTCCTAGACATCCCTCAGATGACTTCCAACCCTGTTGTGAGGGAAACAACCTTCTGAAAAGCAGAGTAGGGGGAAAAATGGGCATGGCCACCTTCTGGAGAGACCAACATGGATAACAAAGCTTGTAAAAAGTGGTTGTTTCTCTACTTCAGTGAAAGTAATATTAGCATTTTCAGGAGTAGAAGAATCAACATAAGTGGACACAGGAAAAGCAAGAACAATATCAGGGATGCCAGATCACTCGTCCTACAGTGGCATGCCAGCCAACATCCACAGCATGTTAAGCAAAATTTAAGTAAAAATAACATTTACGTAGCAGATCTTTCAGTATATCTTCACCACCTTTATTTTTTTTCCCTAGGGAAAGAAGTTACTCCAGCTTGCTCAGTAAATATTATTTTCACAAAATGGTATATGATTATTAGAACACTTAGGAGATTTATAAAAATTACATCAGATATCCAGGACTTAATGACTGTCTTTTTATTCATGAGATTGCTTAGTGGATTAAGGAAAGAGAGCTGAGGCCAAATTTCTTTTACTGGGGTGAGTGGGTGGGAGTTAATGGAAAATGTTTTAAAGTAGAAGGCAACTTACTGTCTCTTTAAAGAGCATAATGTTATTGACTTAGCTAAATTATAATGGTTGTTTATGGAAATTATAGAAATCCTTGATAAGATCACATTGACAGATGAGGACAAGTACTTTTAAAGGTTAGGTTTGTACACAGCTCAACTGTTTTTTTCTAACTGTTAAGTATTCTATCAGTCTGTGATTAGATTGGGAGCCAGACAAGAAGAACCTGTGTAATCTTGCATAAAACTCAATTATTGCTCCTAAATAGTTGTTGTCAGCTCTTAATAAAGCCCTCTCACTACACAGAGGTAAGACATTTCATTCTCTCCCTTGTCCTACTGGGAGGTGTAAATATATAATTAAGTTTGGCTGTCATTAATCACTTTCAAGTTGTTTTCTCAGGCTTTCAAATATAAACCATTCCAAATCCTGCTTTGATTAAAACTCGTGGGCAACTCAAGTTCACTAGAATGTTGGGGGTGGGTGAGGTTACAATTTGCAAAATTCACAAAATGTGTATTTTTAAGGACACATTTTTCATAGTTATTTAAAGTCCTTGCCTGCCCGTTTTTAACATATGGGTTGTCTTTGGGTGTGTTTCCATCAACAGCTCTTTCAGTTTCCCTTTACTTTATGTTTATGGTAGTTTTTATTGTTTCCTGGATGTTATAAGTGATGCGTTTTAAAATTTATCTTCTACTAAAGAATGTTACTGGAAGATCAGCTTGATGCTATGGAGGCTTGTATTTTGGTTCTGGTATGGTGGGTCTGTTTTGCTCTTAGTCTGATGGTGTATTTTAGGCAAGACTTGGAGGCTGGATACACTCCTTATTCCCAAGATATGACCCTTCAGTGAATTCAGTGGAAAGTATGAGGTCTTTACCACATACTGGGATGTATCTCAAGCCCCTCTAATTTGGTAGGACTTGAATTCAAACCTCTGACTCCCCAGAACCATGCTCAGCTTTTCAGCCTTCCAGCTCTTGCTTTCTGTTGTGTTCCTCATATCATCTTGTTGTGGAGTTACATGACATGTTTTGTAACATGTCTGGTTACAAAACTGGTTCTGTCTAGTTCAGGATTTCTCTTCCTCAGTTTTCAGAAGAATTTTGACAGTTCCAGATACCTTTGACTCCTTGGCTCTTATAGGACTTCCATTCACTTGTGCTTCATGAACTGGGGAATACCTTCAGGGAAAAAGGTGTATAAGTGTAGGTTTCATATATGTAGTTTGTTTTTTCCTTTGAGGTTCATATCCCTTCTAGTTTCTGCCTGCTTTGATTGCTCTCTGGTACCTTTTAATATTTTGCCTGAAGTTTATAATTATTATAAATGAGAGAGTTGATTTAAGTTACTCTGCCATTACTTCATTGGAAGGACTGATGCTGAAGCTGAAGCTTCAATACTTTCGCCACCTGATGTGATGGACTTACTCATTGGAAAAGACCCTGATACTGGGAAAGATTGAAGGCAAAAGGAGAAGGGGGCAGCAGAGGATGAGATGGTTACATAGCATTACTGACACAACTGACATGAATCTGAGCAAACTCTGGGAGATAATGAAGGACAGGGGACCCTGGCTTGCTGGAGTCCATGGGGTTGCAAAATGTCAGACATGACTTAACCACTGAACAACAACTCTGCCATTATTTTTAATAGTAAAAATTAAAATTTTAAGAGTCTTTCAAAATTTTCTGCATACCGCTTAAGAGGTAACTAGCACAGTATTTGTGAAACAGTAGAAAATCACCATGAGTTATATAACTTCTGTGAATGGTTGATTCCTTTTGAGAATCTCTATTTTTTGCCAAAGTATCTAAGTAGAAACATTTTAAAGTAAATTATTATAAATAAAAACTTTTATAAAGCGTAACTGTCACATTTCACCTAAAATTTATCTACTGATGCTAAGAAACAATAAACAACTAACAGTTTTCCTTGCCAGGATTAGGAAGTAGCATTGGTGGTCCAGTCCTCCAAAAGCCATCCAAGAAAATCAGAGCCATTGCCTTCTTCATCCTCTAGAGAGAAGGAAATAGCAACCCACTCCAGTATTCTTGCCAGGGTAGTCCCACGGATAGAGGAACCTGGTGGGCTACAGTCCATTGTGTTGTGAAGAGTCGGATATGACTGAGTGACTGGGAATAGAGATACTCAAAATACTCCAGAGCCTGACTTATCAGTATAGGGTGCATCACCAGTGTGTTGTGGCGGTACTGCCCTAGAAAGGCATTTCCAAAAGTCATGCCTAACTCAGCATTTTCCACTTTCATTCACCTTGCTGGTGCACTCCGTGCTGTTCAGGAGCAGTATCAGATCAAAGAAAGGCCCTGGGAAAAATATCAACTATTAAATCACTTTCTCTTTTCCTGCTGAAACTGGTTTTGCCAGCAAGGTTCCTTCAATCTTGATAAATAATATTTGAAAGGCAGTAGTTCAAAATTAATACAAAAATTATGATTAAAATATGCACATTAAAAGAAAAAGATGAAATCAGTACTGTTGATTTTGTTTTTCATTTGCTCCAGGCCCCTGTATAGTTAGTATGGCACTGATGAGTAAAATAACACATTTGGAAGAGCCCTGTGTGCTGACATGGAAAGGACAAGTTTTCATGTCAGATAGACTTGAAGTTGAGCCCCAAGTACTGTCAATAATTAGATCTTTGGCAAGTTGAAGAGTATTATACTAGCCAACATTTATTGAGCATTTATTACGTACTCTGTGCTCAATTAAGCTCTTTACATGTATTTTTCTAGTCCTCAGGTAAGGTTGAGCATGCTCAGTCACTCAGTTGTGTCTGACTCCGCGACCCCATGGGCTGTAGCCCCCCAGGCTTCTCTGTCCATGGAATTCTCCAGGCAAGAATACTGGAGTGGGTTGCCATTTCGTCTTCCAGGGAATCTTCCTGGCCCAGGGATTGAATCTGTGTCTCCTGTGTATCCTGCATTGGCAGGTTGATTCTTTACCACTGAGTCACCTGGGAAGCCTCCTCAGGTAGATAATATCCCTGTTTTACCAGTGAATATATGAAAACTCAGAGAGGTTAAATATTTTTCCCAATATCACATAACTCTTTAAGTATCTGACCTGAGGTGTGCTCTTTGAAAATGTACTGTTTCTCTGAGTCACAGTTTGCTTATCAGTAAAATGGGACAAAATTACCTATTTAAACTACCTAAATGGTAGTTTAAACAGGATCTTCTAAAAAGGCAGTGTGGAACATTTGAAAGTGCATGAAATGCAGCTTTTCAGATCAGGATTATGATTAAAATTCTATATAGTTTCCTTTAAAGTAGAGACATAGGTAGATTTTGGTAGTTCATAATATTGGGTTGGCCAAAATTTTGTTAGGGTTTTTCTGTACCATCTTATGGAAAAACCCATATGAAGTTTTTTGCCAGCTGAATACATGGGCCAGGCTTGGCAAATGCTGCATTTCTGAGAAGTGACCTTGACCATAAGAGCTCAGTGCAGTTAATGCAAATGAAATACAAGAAGAGAGCAGTGAAGGTGAGGGTAGAGGGTATTGTGTGCTAGCATGCTTTTTAGTAGAAAAAATTAAACTTAAAACCTTGAAACTTCTCCCTTTTTTCCTAACGGAAGATGAGCAAGTCCAGACAGATTTTATGCAGCTGTGAAATTGAGACAAATTAAATTCTACCACTTCTAATAAATGATGCTGCCATCACAGGAATCACAAATTGTTAAATGCACAGCCTTATACTTGCAGTGTGAGTTATAGACATATAGATGTGTGTCCTGTAAGGCTTTCTTTGTTTAGGACTTGTGGTCTGGACCTTTCAACAGAACCATTTCTAAGCTGTTGTTCTTATTTACTTTTATGTTCTTGAAAAAATCCTTTAACAAATAGGTTGTGTCCCTGAGGAATTTTTCATGAAGTATGAAATTTTTCAAGAATTTTTCATGAAGTATGAAAAATTGATTAATAGCTTCTTATCAATATATAACAGCAGAATTCTCATGTTCTGTTCAACTGATCTTTATCCTTTAGGTTAGAAACTTTTCAAACTTCAGTGTTAGGTGGAGAAGTAGAAAAAGGTGGTTCTTAGGCTCTGCTTGTATTCTTTTGCCTGTCTTGGGTCATTGCCAGTAAGTTAAACCAACTAATCTTGGCCTGCAAACCTGGCACAAATAGTTAGGAGTTTAGCTAGGCTTCTTTCAACACAGTCCCCATAACACAGGTTAACTGTAATCCTAAGTAAAGTTTCTTTCTCATTGTTCCATTGTGGCATGTCAGCACCATTAATTTCATGTAGTAATTCCTTTATCCCCCTTTTCTTTTGACTAAGCAGGATGAGAAATATTTCTCTTTCATGATCTGGAGTAACTTAATTAAATCCTTCATTTAAAATTTTGGCTATCTGTCTTTTATCAAGGCTAGCAAGATTGAATACAAAGGGTTTGAGGAAGTCAGAATGTGATAAAAATGTAATTATCTAAAAATTTCCAAGTACTTTTTTCTCTGTTAAGCTAGCTTAAATGTGTGGGCGTGATGAAGCTTTTCATTAAGCCTCCTTCTCAGCATCCTGAGCTAGGAATTTTGTAGCTAGGAATGAAGTTTAGTGTTTCTGCCACCCCCTTCCCCTCATTGTGTGAGTGTGTGTGTGTGTGTGTATTATGTGTTTTGTTTTCAGTTTTTTAGTTATGTTTTGTTTTACATCTCAGTGTCATCTACAATTTCTCTGGGGAGTCCCGAAGTTTTCTATACCCTATTCACTCATTATCGGTAATCTTCACTAGCACTTCATCCTCTGTGTCTGAAAATGTATTACTGACTCTCATACTGATGACTTCAGTCTCGTTTTATTAATGCAGTTACCTTCTGTTTAAAATGTTCTGCTCCTAAACGATCTTCTACTTGGATCCAATAAAAAGGCCTTTATGGAAAGAAAGTGAAAGCAAAGACTAATAAAGGCGTTATTTAAATAGCAGGTGGCATTACTCAGAATACATATCCAACTGGAATGTTATATCCATTTTTTTTCTTTACATAAGTTTGAGGAGAAGGTAGGTGTTAATGAGAAAAGAGGCTGATTAAACCTTCTGTAGAATAGTAGCATTTAGGGCACAGAGTCTATGTGGATTCAGGCTACTTTCCAACAGGTACTGTATGTATTGTCCTGAATCCTCAACACTGAAAGTCAGACTCTAAGACACTTTAGGATCATCACTGTTTGTCTTAGTCAACTCAGGCTGCTATAACAAACTACCAAAGACCAGGTGGCTTAACCAACAGACATTTATTTCTCATAGTTCTAGAAGCTGGGAAGTCCACGATCAAGGTGCTGGGTTCCTCAATTCCCTTTGAGGACTTTCTTCCTGCTTTGTAACCAGCCAGCTTCTCACTATATCCTCACATGGTGGGAAGAGAAAGTTCTGGTCCCTTTGACTCCTTTTAAGGACACTAATCCCCTCATGAGGACCCCACCCTCTTGACTTCATCTGCTGAGTTATTTCCCAAAGTCCCCAGCTCCAAATAACATCACATTGGGGATGAAGGTTTCAATATAAGGATTTTGAAGGGGTGCACTCAGTCCATAGCCCTCTTCAAAGGAAAGTTTAATTTTCACCAAACTGGTGTTTATTAAACTGGTGTTTATTAAACTGTGATTAAGCACTGTGCAGGGTATTGTAGTCAAACATAAAGGCTGAGGAGGCCTGTGCTGTCTGACTTTCTTATTCACAAGTATCTATACCTCAGGAGTGTCTGTTAATGAATGTTGTGTTTCTCTTGCATAAGGCATGGTGGCAGTTCTCTGATGTCTTGCCATCTTATTGGGGGGATGAGGCATACACATACATATATATGTATACATATATATAATATATGTATGTATATGAACTGTGGAGATTGAGACAAGGGAACGACTGCTATGGGATGTAAGACTAAAATCAGAGAATTTTTTGTGGTTCACTTATAATCTGAGAATAAATCTGAGAATATTGACTGTGTCTTAGGAAATGGATAGGCAGAAGGATGGAAGTAGAGAGACTGAGGCGACTAGAAAAGGCTATGATTAACTGAAATAATCATTACCAATATTGTCATTGTTTCCTTAATGACATAGTTTTAAAACTTTTTTTTCTACATCGTGGGTGTTCTCTGTCTGTACTTCAGTTTATGTGAGGTTTTGCTCAACTAGCTTGTGGATTTTTAATCTATTTCACAATGACAGCTCACTGATTTGAAAAATCGTTCCTTTAGCACATGTTGGCTTGAATGCCTGAGATGGGCGGTCTGGATTAAGGGGTGGGGGGAGACCAAGGGCAAAGAAGAGGGAGCAGCTGGGAGCAATCATCTCTCCTTCCCTGTGCCTTTCGGCCTTGACTGTTGAGTTCTGTGCTGCTTCCAGGACAGAGTGGCCAGGTAGGCTTGTGGACATCATTTACAGGGAAACTCAGAATTCAGAATCTCTGAGGCAAGAAAAAAAAAAGGGTTAGGAGGAGTGATGGAAAAACAGAGATGTCAGGAGCAGGATCAATCTTCATATGAGGCATAGTGCATTCTTGATCTGAGGCATCCCAACCTCAGATCTCTTTTGTACAGCATATCATTGTCCTAATCCTGTTTGTTTCAGGGATCCAGAGTAAGCAAGCGTCTGTTAGACACATCTCTGGTTACCCCAAATTAGCTCGTGTCCTTTTCTGCTTGTTTCCTCTGATTATATAGTACATATCCAAACCTTCAATTATACAGAATAAACCAGGGATGCCTGTTCTGTGTGGAAAACATTTGATAGTGGTTATGATTCCTTTGCCTAGACCACGGCAGTGACTTGGCCATTTAACCGCCTGTCCCTTTAAAATTTTGAAATGCTGGTGGTTATTGTGTAAGCCAGAGATATCTCCTTAAGGAATTATTTTACTGGGCAACTTGCCTCTTCTGAAATCTCACTCAGTCTGAAAAGTACCTCAGGAACCTTTTTGACTTAAATTTTCCTCTTAGCTGCATTTGTAAGTAATATTTGTGGTGTCTCATTTTCTGTCTCATATTGTTAAAACTTATGGCCTTGAATTTCTGGGTCACTCTTAAAAAATGGACAGAACTTGATTACTAATGAAAAGTTGACTCATTTCCTCTTAGGCAAAGGCTGACACTGATAATCAGAGTTTATAATTAGTTTTTAGAGAAGCATACTCTCTAATTATGGGACATCATCACCTATTCTTTCCTAAATTTTACAAAAATTAATGAGAGTATTATGAGCTGGGGAAATGAGTAAGATAGGTACTTATGCTGTGTTGAGATGATATATAAAAATTATGTCTGGAAAAAGGTCCTACGTGAATTTAATTAAGTGGTTGATTCCCTGCAAGCTTAAATTTGGTGCATCTCTTCCCAGACATACACAGTCATTTTTAGTCTTGTGTGATTTGTTAGTGGATCAGAGTCTATAAAGGGAGGGACTGCAGTGTCTACCACTATTCCGTCCTGAGGAAAACAGGCTTTAATGTTGGCCATATGACTTGGGGAAGAGGCCTTTCTTTCCCTTTTAGGCTCATGGTTCCTCTTTATTCTCCATATCTTGTTTAAATTATTCACTCTTTCTCTTTTGCTTATTCTTTACTTCCTTATGCTTCCTGCAAGGGGTTAGCTGAAAGTGTGGGTTGTGCAACAGTTCCTTTATACAAGTATGTATTGAATTGTCTGTGTGCTTAGAAGGATGAGAGTTAGGTAGCATGAAGAATGTAAAAGAAGAGACACATGCACAGTTCTTGCCCCAGGGAGTCCCTGCTTAGAGTGGGTTGATGGTCAAGACATACACAACCATTGACCCCAAGCATTACCATCAGCAAACATCATTGCATTCTAGGGCAGTATTGCTGAAGAAATTCAAAAACCAACATTGTAGAGTCATCAGGCTCAGGAGGTGGAAGGGATTTTGTCGAGCACCTTTCCCACTCATCTTATTTTATAAGATGAGGAACCCAAGGCTTAATGTGGCCAAGTGACTTGTCCCATGTTACATAACTGATTGGAATGTTAGAGTGGGACTAAAAGCTGTTTCTCAGCCCCCATTAGGTGACCTAAAGATTCAGCACTGTTTCTTTTCATTCTTGGTACCAACTGTCAAGGGACTGCTGTTCAGGGTGAAAACAGAGAAGGGGAAGAGAGAGAGAAGCAGAATTAAAAACAAACAACTTAGGCAGTTTGAAAGATCAAGAATCTTAACTCTAGCTATACGTCTTATTTTTTAATATTCCACGAAACAAAACAATGTGGAAATTCTTTTGAGTTCCTCCTAAAGTAGGTCTTTAATTCTCCTAAAGGATATTAATATCCACAGGGGCTGTAGAATATACCTAAATGGAATCATACAATTTTACAGTTAAAGGTATTATGAGAGGTTATTTGGCCTAGCATCTTGTTTTAATACATGAGGAGACTGAGGCTCAGAGAAGTAAAGTGGCTTTTTCAAGATTCACACCTAGTGGAAGAACCAGGGCTTGATCTAGAGGAAAGGTCTGTGGAAAGCCACTTAATCAAAAGCTCTGAGAACATGCTCAAGTCTCCGGTGAGAGTTTTGTAAAATAATAGTTTTGCTACATTTTTAGTCTCATTCAGATAAGAAACAGACTCAGTACGTATCTACCTACCTACCTACCTACCTGTCTGCAAGTATGCCCTGAGTATGTCTCACCTACCAGTAGACATGGGTTTTTAAAGCAGGATGATGCAGGAGAATATAGCACGTCAGGTGTGGCTTTGCCTTGCCTCCGTTTAGTAAGTGAAGTGCCTCTCAGGATGCATTTATCTTCACTTTGTGTGAACTTGAATGCATACTTTGGGGGTTCTTTTGATATTCAGTTTCTTTGGTTTGGAAGGTCACAAATCATTGTAATATCTTTAGCTTAAAAAAAGATTTTTTTTTTTTTTTGACTCTTTGGGCCTGATCCCATATTTTAAGGGAAGTAGTAGTTTTTGTCTTGAGTCACCACATTAAGTTTATATACTCTAATTCTTTTCCTTAATGTCTGTTCTTTTTATTATTATTGGTTCTAATTATGCAGAGGTATAACAATTGACAGTGATGATTCTCTGATGATTGGGTTGCCTTTCTGAAATTAAACATGGTTCTTAACAAGTGCTCCTAAAGTGACTGACTTCCAGTAAACCAAAAAAGTAACCTAAATTGCAAGCACGTGTTTTGAAGGTGTTTTTAGCCTCAGATCAGTTCAGTTCCTTAGTCGTGTCTGACTTTGCGACCCCATGGACTGCAGCACGCCAGGCTTCCCTGTCCATCACCAACTCCCGAAGCTTGCTCAAACTTATGTCCATTGAGTTGGTGATGCCATCCAACCGTCTCATTCTCTGTTGTCCCCTTCTCCTCCTGCCTTCAATCTTTCCCAGCATCAGGGGCTTTTCCAAGGAGTCAGTTCTTTGCATTAGGTGACCAGTGTATTGGAGCTTCAGCTTCAGCATTAGTGCTTCCAATGAATATTCAGGACTGATTTCCTTTAGGATGGACTGGGACTCTCCTATGTATACTTTAATGCTGTCCTGACCTTAAAGCAGGCATCAGTGAACTTTTTCTTAAAGTGCCAGATGATAAAGGTTTTAAGCTTTGCTGGCTAAGAAACAAATTAAGGATATGATGTACATACCTATATACCTCTTTAAAACATAGCCATTAAAACATGTAAAAGCCAGTTTTAGCCCCTGGGCTGGAGGTACAAAAACAGGTGGCCTGTAGATTTTGCCCAGGGCAGTATTTGCTGACCTTTATCTTAGAGGATAGTAGCCATTTGAAATGCTTCATGTCCTTGGATGGCATGAGATATGGAAGAACCATTCTTTGTGCTAAGCTTTTTTTTTTAATATACAAAAAGAATTCTTTAAGCAGCTATTACTGAAATTAGAACAAAGAATTATACCTGAATCTTCCTATATCAGTTTTTAGTTGATGCAACTTTTCTAGTTGAGATGATCTATACTGGAGGTCTGCACCAAAGCCAAGATCCTGTTAAATAAAGAATGTTTTTAAAAAATAAATAAAAAATTATGTTTTTTCTTTGACAGTAACTGTTCTCTTATTGTCATAAAAGTAATAAGTATTGTGAGATGTCATTAACTTCATGAAAGTTATCTTTTGTGTGGAAAACCTTTGGGGGTGATTATAGTGATAGTGATGATTTCAGTAATTATCTTTGTTCTCAAAAGCTTACAATCTAGAGGAAAACAGATAACAAACCAAATCCAGTCCCAGCTGTGTAGTTGTTGATAGAGCATGCTTCCAAGTATAGACACCACTAGGCTAAGACTCGGAGAAGGCAATGGGACCTCACTCCAGTACTCTTGCCTGGAGAATCCCAGGGACGGTGGAGCCTGGTGGGCTGCATTCCATGGGGTCGCTAAGAGTCGGACACGACTGAGCGACTTCACTTTCACTTTTCACTTTCATGAATTGGAGAAGGAAATGGCAACCCACTCCAGTGTTCTTGCCTGGAGAATCCCAGGGATGGGAAAGCCTGGTGGGCTGCCGTCTATGGGGTCGCACAGAGTCAGACACGACTGAAATGGCTTAGCAGCAGCAGCAGGTTAAGACTTTCACATGTACTACCAGCATCAGCCATGTAGTGAGGGATTGAAGGTTTTGCTGTTTTTGTTATAAGAATGCAAGAGTACATAAAATAATGATAGCACTGTATTTTTAAGAGAAATCATCTTTATGGTATCTGGATGTATGGTATGTAAATCTTCTCATTAGACCACTGTTTAGCTTTGCAAGATTTCCACTTTGTCACTGTGGAAGCATAAACTTTGATTTCATGCAGCAGATCAAGCATAGGTGAAGGAAACTCCAAAGCTGAGGAACAATTTTTTAGAAGTAGTTTGAGTTTGAATATATACAAACATAGACAGCATTTGTAGGAAACCTTTCTGTTTAATTCAGCTAACATTTATGAGTGTTATGAGTGCCAGATACTAAGCTAAAAACTACTTTATTTGGATATGCTATCTCAGTGTTTCTCAACCTTTTTATCTTTATCACCCCCTTGCCCCAAAGGAGCATTTTTAGAGTTTTTTTCCCCTAATCTCTCTACCCCAACCCCATGCAATTTTAATACCATAGATATATTACGTATCAGTTTATCTGTTGTAGCCCTTTGGAAGACCATTATAATAACTAAGGTTTTTCTTTAACCCCCAGGAACCATTATTTTTATGCTTTGGGTCACAGCCCTATCTTTTATGGGAACTAGTGGTTTTGGTCTTGAAGTAGGATTCAAGGCACTGTTATTTATTTCCTCATGTTGTCCATTATTTTTATTACCTGTTGTTCTAGTCTAAGTAGGGCCATTTAAATGAGATTTTATAGTGTTTCAGGGCATTTTGAAATTATATTTTCCTATATATTATATGTATTTCAATATATTATTCATTGAATGGTCTTGCATACCTATACATGTGATTATTACGTTTTTGGGGAGAGTGATGTTTTCAGAATCTACAAAGAAATATTTTTTATTTCTCTTCAAACTTATCTTTCAAAGTTCGAAAAAATGCAGGTTTTTCTCCTGCCTACTCTCGGATACAGGTTTGGTTTGATATGATTTGAGTACAGTTATTTTTCAACTAGGAATCCTTTTAGGCCAAACCATAAGCTTTTGGAACTTTCTGCCTTCAGATATTTTTTGGACTTCAGAATTTTACAGGTGGTCATTTCCTCATGTTAGAGAACAGAAAGCAAACACACTCATTTTTTTTCTCTGAAATTTTGTTTAGTTTTTACACCCAGTGTCTGGATAATCTAGCAGTTTATGCTACTGAGGCCACTTTGTAGGATGTTCTCTCACTCAGGACCCTGATGGTTCATGTAATCAGTGTTTTATTAAAGATTAATAAAAGTACAAGAGAAAATGCAGACTCTGTGTGTGTGTGTGTGAGAGAGAGAGAGAGTGAGTGGGGGGTGGGGAGAGAGTGTTCTTATTTGGGGAGAAAGTATGATTTAAAAAGTCTACTCCATATAGGTTTGACTGACTCACTTTGAATGATTTAGAGGTAAGTGAAGGTTAAAAAGTCCTATATGTATCAGGAATCTTAATTAGTACTGATGGTCCTTTGTGTAAATAGCTCAACCTGGTGGTTCCCAAACTGAGTATAATTAAAGTCTTTTGACAGTGTAAGAATTCTGTGGACCCTTGCATTTTGCCTTTTGGCTTTGGTTAAGAATATGAGCACTGAATAGTTGAATGCCTTCTGTATGCCAGTTCCTGTATTAGGCACCATGAATATAGTGATAATAATTCTTGGTCTCTTGGGGAAGAAACAAATAAATCATAATATAAGATAATGAATGATATATGTTAGGATTATGGGAATATACAGCAGGGGGCATCAGCCTGTTTCTCAAAGGAAATAAAATTTGAGCTGAAGCTTAAAGGAATTTTAGGTCTTAACTATGAGAAGAGGGCAGGGAAAAGTGTTTGGACTGAATGAAGAGCATGTACGAAGTTCTGGAGGTGCATTAGAACATGTTCTAGGAGCTAAAGACCCTGAGCCTAGCGAGGGTGTAAGGAATGAAGGGTTGATGGTCTTAAGATGCAGGCAGTTCTCAGTTTCTTGTTTGTATACAATGCATAATGTCAAAATCTACTGAGAATTCAATAAGCCTTTATAATGTCTCCACATTTTAATAACTGTAACAGCATTTATAGTTCATTTCATATGGAGAGGACATTATTTAATAGTCTAGAAAGTGATTTATAAGCATTTGCAAACTTCTTGTAGTAACTGTACAGTGTTTGGGGACAACTGGCTTAACTCATTTGTTTTTGCCTATTACTCTGAAGGGTGCTTTTTGTAAACTCACGTGTTTAGAATACGTTTGCCATATTTTAATCACAAGTAGATGCTTTCTCAGGGTCCACTCAGTGAAATCTGGTAAAGGTAAAGATTGTATGCTAGAAGACAGGAAAGACCACCTTCTGTTATGGCAGCAACCGAAGTCTTCCAATGCTGTTTGTGTGCCCTTGTCCACTCTTTCAAGTGATGATTGAAGAGGCCAGGCACTCAGTTCAGCTTTTGAGCTCTGATAAATGAGCCCAGACTATAAACTGGAAGATAAGGGTGTTTGCAAATTCTTGTGTAAATAAAGCATCGTTTCCCATTGCAGTGGTTACTGATTTCATAGTTTCTGTTGAAGATGAACAGTGCTATGAATTAACAGTTTTGAAATGTATACCACGGTAGCTTCTTTCTGGTTTGGATTTATTAAAATCAGTGTGTGTTTATTGCTTTATTCATATGGGGGGTAGTGTTGAAAAACCTAAATGCATGGAAACCAAGTGAGGTGGAGCTTCAGAAGATAATTCCCAGCCTCACAATTCCCCGTGAAATTCTTTTCCTGTGGGAAACTTTTAATTTGGAAGCATTCAGCCTAATGTGGGAACCAAGATTAACATTTTCTGAAATACTACAAGAAAAGCAGAAATGTTCTGCTCAGGAAGCTGAATTTACATAGTAGAAAAATGGGCTGTCCTACAGTATTTGGTAGTCTTTATTAGTTGTGGTAAAAAAAAAAAAAAGTTGTGCATGTGTGTGAGAGAGAAGAGAGAGAGAGAGAAAGAAAAAGAGAAAGAGAGAGGAGAGAGAAATTGATTGTATATTGGTCTTTGTTTCCGTTACATCAAACCAGCAAAGCCCTAGAAAGTGTGTTTTACCACAGACAGCCCAGAACTGGGCCCTAACTCTGTACACGAATACCTTTTTTTTAGTTCTTTTTGTTTTTCCTTCTTGCTGAGTAAGCTATAGTATTTCCTTTTTTTTTTTTTTTTTTTTTTAAATTTTCTGTTTCTTTTTTGGGGGAAGGGAGGTGAGAAGGGGAATGGGAATGGCAAGAAGAAGTCAACATCACAGAACTCTTCCCTTTTTCCCTCCTTACCAGGAAGTTAGCAAGACGTCTTCCTGTACCTTTTTTTTTTTTTTAAGTCAGTAATTAGCATAACCCAGTGGTTACCTTTATACAGAGTTACAGAATCAAAATGTTGACAGCCTGATGAGATGTTCAACTGGAGTTACTGAGAGGAGGGTGACAGTGAGGTTGGACTAGTAGGTTGGGCCTCTTGAATTCCAATCTGAGAGTTTAGACTTGATTCTGGAGACTCTTGGGCATCTAGGAGTTTGTAAGCCAGAGCCTTGGGAATTAAGCATTATATAGGAACTTTAACTGGTTACAGTTAGCTTTGGCTGTTAGCAATCATTTTTATCTACTCTAACAGGGGCCCGGGGGGCGGGAAGGGGGCAGGAAACTAAGCTGGCATTATGGTCACAGGAAAGAACAGACTGATTTGGGACCTTTTCAGAATGCAGACCTTTGTTACTGACCAGTGCTTAATTTGGTTTCTGGGTTTTGTACTTTTTTTTCCCTCTGCCCTTACCTCATTTACCTTAACAACAGCTCCCCCCTCTCGAGCTCAGCTAGGGCAGGCTGCCACTGCGGATTGGGGGGCCGAGAGGCCTAGAGCAAGAAGAAAGTGGGTTGAAAGCAGAGTTCTGTTTAAAGAATTTTCTGCTGGAAACCAGCCCAGAGGGAGTAAAGAGGAGCTTTAATGAGGAGCAGCTGCAGGGCCGACGCAACCCACATGAGACATTTTTCCCCCCTCCGTTCCACATTCTGTGTAGTTTTTAAAAAAATCATGATTTTGAAATAGCTGTTTTGTAAAGCACGCCTCTCTTTTTCTTCTTCTCCTATGTGGTAGTGTTTCGCTTTGTTGTTTTATTTTTTTAATGACCAAATCCTCACTAGAAGAAAGCTGAAGGCAGAGCTGCAGAGAAGCCCTGGGTGCCATTTGGGCTCACCCTGCTGGTACAGAACAGTCGGTGGAGAAGACAAGGGGAGAGAGCATTGGCTTTTATTTGGAAAAGGGGCTTGTTTCCTGCTAGACTTTGGTCATCTTGGAGCTGACACAAGCTACTACAGTATTTTAAGCTTTTCTCTAGACGAGTGGCTATTCACTTAGGAAACTTGAAAGAACAAATTTTTCTGTCCTGTATTACTACGGAGACTGATCCTGAATCACAGCCATTGCTAGATAGATTGGAATTGCTATTCAAATCCCAGCTTCGTTGAAATCTGTAAAGTGGCTACATGTAAACGAATCCAGGCTGCTGGTGACATGTGAGCGTTGGGGTCTGGTTTTCATCTGTTTTATTGAGAGGGGACTTATGGGCATCCATTCAGTTGGAATGTTTTCTAGTTCCGTTAGGAGGAATCCCCTGTTTTTCCCTCTCTTTTTTCCCCTTCATTCCCCCCCTTCACTTCATTCCCCATGTGTGTGTTTGAATAGTAACAATGAAAGAGTGGACCTCTTCGTGTCAGAAATGGCAGACTTTTTCAGAAAAATACGTTACTGTATGGAGCTGATAAAGTGTTCAGATTAGTTTATGAAATTGTTTTACAGGGAAAAAGCCCCCTCCCACAAAACTTTCCCCGTACTCAGAGCATCCTCTGTGAACTATGTTCTTTCAGAGATCCAAAGCCGGAGAAGGGAAGAGACTAGGAGGAAGTCACTGAGAAAACTACTTAAATAAGTAATAAATTTCCTCCAGAGGAGGGCATTCATATAGTTTCAGGAACCAAATGCAGTTTTTAGAGGTTTGTTTTTGGGGGTTTTTTTGTTATATTTTTAGAAGATTTTTAACATACACCTTTAGTTCAAGATGTAGGCTATTTTCCCAAAATGGTACTGGGGTAACTTAATAGAACTGTAGATTTATAAGGGAACTTGGGTGATAAAGACAACTTGAGCCATCTCGAGAAGAGAGCTATTTAATCTCTTGTTTTCAGCGGAGAGTCCCAGTTCCCCCTGAGACTAACAGGATGTATGGTGTACTCCTATTACAGTTGAACATGGATTTGCAAAGTTGAAAGATCTCCTGTATTAGGAGATGGGGTCCTTTATTTCTGGCTGTCTCACTTACCTATCTCTCCCCTTTCTTCCTACGTCCATAATTTCTTCCTGTGTCCATAATTCATCCCTGGGATGTGAGGGATGATTTTGTACCCCAGGATGACTTTTCTGGTTGCCTTGCCTTGTGTTCTACCAGGCAGAGCCCCACATGAGGTTGAGAGGGGATTTTGCAACATAGGTGGTCATGGTCTTCAAGCCACCCACCCCAGGGTCTGATGACTTACTCTTCCCCACAAAAATATCAGTTTGAGAGAGACACAGGGAAGACCTCACAATGGCTTAATGAAGAAGAGCCATATTGGTAGAAATAATGTAGTATATAACATGGAATACAACTACTGTTAGATCAGAGATGGGTGAGATGGTTTGGAGAAAGCTTAATAAAGGATATAGGTTTTGAACAGATCTTTGAAACAAGGATAGTAGAAAGGAAAGTAAATTAGACATATCAGATGGTAAAATGTGGTACTTCTCACTGGAGATTAGACAGAAGATTTTTATTAAGGAACAGTAGACCTGAGTGTGGAAATAATCTGGAGTGCTTAAGTTATGGGTCACTAAGGAGTAAGTTGGATGATAGGAGCGGGACAGACAAATAGATCATAAGAATGGCTGGGTGCTGAAACTAGCTTCTGAGCAGAAAAGTGAGTGACATGATCAAAATTATACTTGAGAAGGATCATTCTTTAAGTAGTGTGCTCACTTTCAGGGAGCAATTTTCTCCCTGAATTTAATGAAGAGGTGTAGACAGGATGCTGGTGTAATTGAGATAATAGAACTGACTGAATAGGAGCCAATCTTGGGGTAAGACTTCATAGAATACTTTCAGTTAAGTGATGCTTTATATTTTGATAAAGACTAGGTAAAGATAGAAATACAGTTGTAGGTGATCCAAAACTAGGGGAAATTTCTGGATTTACAGACGAATTTGCGGCAGGTCAGTTTGGTGTCCTTCTCAGTACAACATAGGTTCAGACCAATTGACTTCTGAGATTTGGTGTAGTGTTGAAATTCTGTGATTATATGAATAAAGTGTAAAGTTATATAAATAAAGGAAACTTGGGGTAAAGATTCAGCATGTTGAGATGAAAAGAAAGAAATTACAGGACCAATTATTACATTAAAAAAACATTGTGTACTAATATAGGATGGGTTGAATATGGCATAAAAGTAGTTCATGTGGAAAAAAAAGTGTGGACTTTTTAACTGAATCTGGATTTTGTAACTTTTATAAAAACCACCACAGCTTTAAGCAGCAATAATAGAAACAGTAGTGTCCAACTCTATGCTGTAGTGATAAGAACATATGTATTATGTGGGTTTGTTTTTTTTTTTTTTCCCATTTTGGGTCCTACCTTTTAAAGAGGTTTTTGATAAGCTAGAATCATCTAGTTGGGGGTAGGCAGATAGCCCAGTTTTGAAGTATGTGGGCTCTGGAATCATACCTGGATTTGAGGTCTGCCTCTAATATCTACTAGCTCTGAAATCTTCATCTTTCTAAGCTTCAATGTCCTCACATACAGAATGGACATAATGATATAGCATAACTGTTAGAGGGAGTAATAAAATGCTTAGCAAACACGTAATACATAGTAAGTGCTTCAAAAATGTTGGTCACTCTTATTATTGTTACTATTGTTATCTGAAGCACAGGAGAGCCACTAAAATGGTGAAGAAGTCTGGAATAGTCCAAAGCATGGAATCCTGGAAAAAGAAAACAAAGAGAAAACAAAATAATTACCTGTAAATTCTTGAAGGGCCATATGTAAGAGTAGCTTCTTCCTTTTTGTTCTAGAGGACAAGCATAGCCAGCAAATGGAAATTATAGGGAGGCAGAATTATTTTTTTAAATAAGATATAACTCACATAATAAAATTTTTTTAATTAAGATTTTTTATTGAAGTATATAGTTGATTTACAATGTTGTGTTAGTCTCTGGTGTACAGCAAAGTGATTCAGTTATATATATATTAATATATTTATTTTACCTTGTGGTTTGTTATAGGATATTGAGTATAGTTCCTTGTGCTACACAGTAGGACCTATTATTTATCTATTTTTATATATAGTAGTTTGTATCTAGGAACTCTATACTCTTAATTTATCCTTTCCCCACTCTCTTCCCTTTTCATTTGTTTTCTATGTCTGTGAGTCTGTTCTGTAAATAAGTTCATTTGTATCATATAATAGATGCCACATATAAGTGATATCACATGGTATTTGTCTTTCTCAGACTTCACTCAGTATGACAATCTCTAGGTCCATCTATGTTACTGCAAATGGCATTATTTCATTCTCTCTTATGCGTAACATTCCATCATTATGTATATAACACATCTTCTTTATCCATTCATCTCTTGGTAGACATTTAGGTTGCTTCGATGTCTTGCTATTGTAAATAGTGCTGCTATGAACACAGAGGTACATGTATCTTTTCTAATTACAGTTTTGTCTGGATATATGCCAAGGAGTAGGATTGCTGGATCGTATTGCTCTGTTGTTAGTTTTTTAAGGAACCTCCATACTGTTTTCCATAATGGTTGCGCCAATTTACATGCCCACCAACAGAAATTCATATACTATTACATTGACCCTTTTGAAATGTACAATTCAATGGTTTTTAGTATATCCACAGTTAAGTGTAACTATCGCATTACATAATTTCAAAACATTTTCATTACCTTCCAGAGACTCTCCTATTCTTTAGCAGTCCCTCTCCAGTTCTCCTCTTCCCAGCTCCTGGTAGCACTAATCTACTTTCTATCTCTATAGATTTGCCTGTTCTGACCTTTCACAAAAGTGAAATTATACAATATGTGGCATTTTGTGTTTAGCTTCTTTCACTTAGCATGATATTTTCAAGGTTTGATACATACCACAGCGTGTATCAAATCTTCATTCCTTTTTATGGCAAATAATATTTCATTGTATGGATATGCCACATTTTATTTACCCATTCATCAGCTATGGATGTTTGGGTTGTTTCCACTTTTTATTATAAATAATGCTACTGTGAACATTCTTTACAAATTTTTGCATTGATTTACATTTTATCCTTCTTGGTATATACATACCTAGGAAGGAAGGCAGAATTTGAAGACATCAGAAAGAAAGGCTGCCGGACAATGAGATCTACCCATACTGAAGACAATTCTATTATTGAAGTAGTGAGCCAATATTTTATCTTACTTAACGAATGCATGGCATTTACTATGCACTAGATAACTGTTCTAAGTGCTTTACAATTACTTAAAACCCTACAAGGTAGGCACTGTTATTAACTTTATTTTACAACAAGGAGGTTTAATAACTTGCTCAGGATCACTCTCAGAGTAAATGGGATTGAAATCCAGTGATCTAATTCTAGTGTCTGCACTTTTAATAGTAGAAAGAAGATAACTTCAAGTATTTATTAAATTCTATTTCTTAGACATCATACTTAATTGCTTTTATTCACATAGAGGCTGTGATCATCTTTCAGGGATATTTTAGAAAGAATTATCTCTTTGGGTAGAAATTATATTAGGATGTCTTGAATCCCATGATTCTCTTATTATTATACAGTGATGGATGGAAGTGGGGGGAAAAGCCAGGAACAAGATGTCTGACCTGAGGCTTTTTAATTGATCAGAATTTTTATCAGAAAGGAGACAGTGAGTGTCTATGATAAGTACTATAGGAATTCAGTTTAACAAGACTTCAGAACGTAGTCATAAGTTATATATAATGTAAAAGGATGAACCAAAAATAACTTTTGAGATGGTGAATGGAAGCCATAGAAAAATGGAGAAATCAAAGTTTCATGGAAATATGACAATACTTTTGAAATGTGTATTTCAAGTATTGGCAGGATATGCTAGGGTAAGTAGATGACTTTTAGTAAACTGAACACACGGGACTGGCGCTGGATACGTGAAGGTAGTTGCTTTAAACTCGATGAACAACAACCAAAACAGCAAGTGCACAAGGGAGGAAAGGGCAGCCCAACCCAGACTTAACTTCAGGTGGCCGTAACCTGATGGGGAGGAAGACGAAAAGGATTCCACAATCTGAATTAGGAATTTGCCAAGCTTTGAGGTACAGAGGGGGTCATAGAAGCCAAATGTAAACCAATTAGAGTGATGGAGGTATGGTCAGCAATGCCTCCTCTAAGAATTTCCTTATGAAAAAATCTCAGGTGAGACCACTGAATTTGACAAGGGAAAAGTCATTGCTCTTAGGACATGGTTTCTGGCCAATAAGAAGAATGCAAGTTTTACTGCAAAGGAACAAATAAGATGGAAAAGAAAGGGGAAATAGCTGTGAAGTTGAGCTATAGTTATAGAAGTTTGTTTGTGAAGGAAGTATTTGGAAAGGGAAATGAGACTTAGTGAAAAATGTAGATTAAAAGAGACTTGTACATGTTTTAAGGTAAAGGAATAGGCTGATGTCTAGCTAGCTAGAAGATTTTAAATAAGAAAGTCTTTATTATTATATCAGCAGTGAGTCTAGTTTCCCATAAAAATAAGTTGTGTTTCTATAGGTGGATTTCAGGAGAATAAATCAGTTGTACATCCTATCTTAGTATTATCTCATTTAGAGTAAGACCCTGACTCCTTCTTTGCAGTGGCCTAAAGTCTCCTCATGATCTGCCTCCTACTTGTAACTGTAATCTCTATTCTGCACTCTTTTTCTTAATGCCTTTGGTGGAACCACAGAGGTCTTCTGGCTATTCCTCAACCATGCCAGGACTGTTCCCTATTTAAGGGCCTTTGCATTTCCTGTTCTCTCTGCCTTTAACATGCTTTCCCTAGATACCTGCATAGCTATCTCTTCCTTCGTTTAGCTCTTGACTCAAATGTGCCTTTCAGGGAGGCCCTCTCTGCTTTTCCTATTTCTAACTGAAATACTTCATTTATCTACCTCTGTTATCCCCAATTCGTTCCCTTCCTATGCCTCTTTCTTGTTTTATTGTTTTTCTAGCACTTAACTCCACATAGCAAATTATAGATTTCATTTATTAATTTTGCTTTTTGTCTTCTCCTACTAGAATTTAAACTCTGTGAGTTCAAGAATTTTCCTAGCTCTAGAACAATGCCTGATACTTAATAGGCACTTAGTAACTGTTGCATGAATGAACCAGTGTAATATTCTTTGTGGAAACTGATATAAAAATATTCTTCTTCATCATCAACGTCATTATTAATAAGCATTTTGGATGCTATATATACAATTCTGCTGCTGCTAAATCACTTCATTTGTGTCCAACTCTGTGTGACCCCATAGATGGCAGCCCACCAGACTCCTCTGTCCCTGGGATTCTCCAGGCAAGAATACTGGAGTGGGTTGCCATTTCCTTCTCCAATGCATGCATGCGTGCTAGGTCACTTCAGTCATATCCAACTCTGTGCGACCCCATGGACAGCAGCCCACCAGGCTCCTCTGTCCACGGGATTCTCCAGGCAAGAATACTGGAGTGGGTTGCCATTTCCTTCTCCAATATCTAGAATTAGGCTTCATATATCCTGTTATTCAGGAGTTGGCAGACTTTTTCTGTTAAGCATCAGATATAAATACTTTTTGGAACCATATGGTTTCATCACAGCTACTCCACCCTGTTACTATAATGCAAAAGTAGCCGTAGACAATCCCTGTATGAGTATGATTGTATTCCAATAAGAGTCCATGTGTGGACCCTGAAATCTGGATTTTGCATAATTTTCAAATGTCATAAAATATTATTTTCTTTTGATTTTTTCCCCCCAACCGCTAAAAAATGTAAAAATCATTTATAGCTCTCAGGCCATAAAAAAAAAAAAAAGACGACTCACAAGCTGTAGTTGTCACCTCTATTTTTACTGGTTTCTTAAACATATCTTAGTTGAAACATTTTTCCTTTAGTGGTAGGAAGCAACAATGTAGATTAAACCTCAGTAACAGATAATTCAGGAATACTTTTGTTTGGCTCCAGAATCTTCCCTGGTGGCTCAGATGGTAAAGAGTCTACCTGCAGTGCGGGAGACCTGGGTTCAATCCCTGGGTCAGGAAGATCCCCTGGAGGAGGAAATGGCAGCCCACTCCAGTATTCTTGCCTGGAAAATCCCATGGACAGAGGAGCCTACAGTCCATGGGGTCGCAAAGAGTTGGACATGACTGAGTGACTTCAGTTTACTTTAGAATCTTCCATATTGCTTCATTTTTGTTTTCCTGGGAACTTTACTCTTTCATTTTGTTTATGAAGCTAATATTTAAGTGAATTTGTGTTCTCTGAGCAGATTCCACATGATAGTGTTGGGGAGATGGTGATGATGGTAGCAAAGCTTGGGCAAAGCCCACCCAGGCTTCAAAGTTTGTCATTATTTATAAGGTAAATAATTCCCATATGGGAGAATCAGGAGTTGTCAGCCAAGCTTAATGCCCAGAGGACTGTTACTGTGAATGAGAATTGTGTTGCAGTTTTAACATCATCCGTAACAGATTTCTCGAATAAGTTGCAAATGCTTTTAATAATATGGTTAATTTTAGCTATACTACATTGGCAATTTTTGCTGCTTTACTTAAAAAATAATTAGAAAATAACCTATTCTATTATAAAATCAAGCTGTGATTTGAATAAA
The DNA here is from genome assembly GCF_963930625.1 of Muntiacus reevesi. NCBI lineage: Eukaryota > Metazoa > Chordata > Mammalia > Artiodactyla > Cervidae > Muntiacus > Muntiacus reevesi. The sequence goes on from NC_089249.1 coordinate 85,721,826, forward strand.
GCATGATATTTTCCTCAGTAAGTACAAAGAGAGAAAAAAAGATTTTTCATTTGTAAAACTTTTAAAAAGATTTATGAAGTTTTTCACATACTTTGTTCAATTCTAACAAGAGCCTCATGATGGAAGTAGCTTTATTAACTATTTAAAATGTGAAAGAGCTGATAGTGAAGTTAAGTAATTTATTCAAGGTCATCCCACCAGGACTCCAGATAGGCCTTCTGACAACATGAGGTGGACACTCCTCATTGGAAACGTCAGCCAGCCTTTGGCGTCAGTGCTGTGCCTCTCCTCACCGCCTCTCGTGCTCCAGCTTTACCTGTTCACAAAGATGCTCAGAGCCCTAGCTGCTCCTGGTCTGCTGCGCTTACTGTACAGAGCTCTGAGAGAAGATGAGGAGGCTGGGGCTGGCGCCATCGCAGCCACTGAAGCTACTTACTAGTTCTGTTTCCTCTTCCATTCTGTCTTAGTCCCCAGATATCTGGTCCTCCTTCTTTCCTCAAAACTATGACCTCTAAAGACCTTATGTGGTTAACCAATGGCTACTAAACTTTATGGAAAGGTTGGCAAAGACAAGAAGGAATGAAACAGAACCCCAGGGCTTAAAGTCCGGGTGGTTGGGAGAGTCAAGACACAGTGATTGAGCTTCAGAGGATGCAATAGGAGTTGGTTTTGAGGGGGAGAATTTGGTTTGGTTTAAATATATTATCTTCAAGGTAATGGTGGAACAGCCTTGTAGTTAGTTTTCTATCCTCCAAAAAGTCAAATGGAGAAATAGGTTGTACCAGGTATCTGGGGCAACAGCCAAGTGGCAAGATTTATAGTTAGAATCAAAGACTTTGTTCCTTTTAAATGCTTCTTAGAGATCCTGTTTAAACAACCTCTTCATTATGAAAATAGTGACTTTCTATGCATTTTTTATGGTGTCTGGAGAAAATTGTTATAAACACTACACATATTTTGGGATGATTGTGCATCTTACGAATCAGTGGTGGCATATAAAAAGATTTCTCAACATAATATGTGGGAAATGTTGTAGACTATTGTTCTTGAATTGTTTTCCCTTCTTCACTTTGGTGTTTGCATTGTACCTTACATATTTTTAATGTTATTTTGATGTTATGCTGCACTTTTTTGGTTAGGAAAGCGGCTTGCTACCAGTATCTTTGCAGATTTAAGTTTCTGAAGAGTCTCTTTGAATTCTTCCCCATTCCTGTACCTCCTTTTCCCTTGTCACAGTCTCAACCCCTTGAACATGATCCAGAAATCTAGATATAGGCCAACTCAGTGGAAATAAGAAAAACTTATTATTCCTCAGTGCTTAATTGAAGCCACCTGATATTTTACAGGTTTTAAATTTGAGAGGGTAAGGGCATCAGTCCATGCATTATCGTGTGTGTCTTAATTCTGTCAATTGCCTTAGTCAGAAGGAGAAAGTTACTGAATTTGAAGACAAGTCTCCACCATGCTGCACAAAACAGCGCTGTTACAGCACACAGCCTGCGCCTGCATGAAAAAAACTATGGTTGTGCTTTGCCTCTGAATAAGGATCATGGTTAAAAAGACATGAGAGTATGTGGTTAAGTACTCTAAACACTTCCCCTAAAGTGAGACAGTCTTATAGATTGTGCCTTCAGGCTTCTCAATTCACAGTCTAGTATTTTCTTGAGTGAATTGCATTATCTTGTAAGTTTGTAGACTTATAAAAAGTCAAATGTTTTCACGGACTCCTCTCTTTTCCATATAGATGTCCAGAGGGCTTCCTGGGAGAATACTGTCAACATCGAGACCCCTGTGAGAAGAATCGCTGCCAGAATGGTGGGACGTGTGTGGCCCAGGCTATGTTGGGGAAAGCTGCGTGCCGATGTGCCCTGGGCTTCACGGGCGAGGACTGCCAGTACTCCACTACTCACCCCTGCTTCGTGTCTCAGCCCTGCCTGAACGGAGGCACCTGCCACGTGCTTGGCCGGGACACCTATGAGTGCACCTGCCAAGTCGGCTTTACAGGTAACAAGTGGGACTCAGGCCCATACTTTCCTATTCTCAGCAGGTACTTCCGTTTAGTGCCTTTCAGATACTCTCATCTGGTTCTTTAGGGTCCCCCTCTATAGTACGTATATAGCATTATGGGAAGGAACTGGAATGTTCCAGTCAACTATCCTTAACTTCCTTTTGAAAGGGGAGAAAGAGAAAGCAAAAGGGTCAAATGCTCAGCAGTGGTTGACTGCCTGAAGTGTATTTATCAGGACTGGGGATCATAATCACTTCCCTGTCACTGGAAGAAAAGTTGTTTGTGTTATTGATAACTTATTCCTTAGAAACTTCTCTTCCCAGACATTCAGGTCACTGGCTTTTCTGGTTTTCTAAACCGAATGTTTCTTCTGCTTCTCCATTGCCTTGTCCTTGTCCTTATGCATTTAATTTTCGTGTTCTTTGGAACTCTGTTTTGAGCCCTCTTTTGAGCCATATGACAGCCTTCCCCAGGGAATCTCACTATCTCCAGTTTCTTCAGCTGTCATCATCTTCATCCCCTGCTGATGACTCTCACGATCATCCTTTTTGCTTCACACGAACTCTGACAATCAGGCTCGTATTTCTAACTATCTATTGCATGTTATGCTTGGAAATTCAACAGGTACCTGAAACTCAACATGTTGATACAGATAGTGACACCAGTGTACCCTCCAAATACCCCAAGCTAGAAACTCCCTCTCATTTATCTGTACCCCACTTGGACTCAGGCATGCATTTTAATCTGAATTACTTCTCACCCATCTGCTGCCCTCCATTTCCTCTTCTGCTCTGTAGCGACGTCCGTGTCCTTTCTCACCCAGACTCCTGCAGTTGTTTCCTAATTGATTTCCTTACCTTTACTTTCTCCCCATCTTGTTTACCTGTCACATTGCCACATCTTTAATTATACATGCAAATCTTCTCACAAACTCACCTGCTTACCATGCCTAGTGACTTTTCATCATCTGCAGAGTAAACTGCAGACTCTTTTACTTGACTTTCACAACCCTTCACAGTCTAGGCCTTGCGTCTTTTTATAGCCTCACCTTCCCACAAGCATCTCGCTTTAGTGACGCCAGCGTTCTCATCATTTCCTGAAAATGTCATACTTCCTGTTGCCTCCATGCTATTGCACACCCCTTTGCTGGAATGCCTTTTTCTACATTTGGAGATTGCCTAATATTATTGTAACCTCTCAGTGACCCTCTCATGATTCCTTTACACAGTTAGTCTCTGTGTTCTGTTATTTTATGTGTCATAGTTTATTGTAATTAATTTTTACATGTCTCTCATCTGACCATATTATGGGTTCTTCAAAGGTGGGTCTGAGCTTTATTCAAAACGAACCATAAATGTTTATTAACTTAGTTGTGAAAAGGAGAACTATTCACTGTTTTGTCCTCCGGTATATCAACAATTCTGTAAATCTAATTAGAAAATGAAAAACACACTCAGAAAATTAGACTGGATCATTCAGTTTGGAATGCTTGTTCTATTGGTTTTTCATTAAAAGGTGTTGTTACAGTTATATCTCCGTATCATGACTATGACAACATTGATACTGTGAGTCACTGAAGAGATTTGGTGGTTGAGAGAATAATTTTTCCTGATTGTCAGTTTCAAGTTGTTTTGCTTCACAAGGCAGGGGAGGGCATATCCACTTAAAACATTTTAATCCTGACTAGTGGAAACGGCAGTGATACCTTCTTCATAATTAAAATGTTACTCTGAAATAACCCTCAAATTAAAGCAGATTCCTTGCTATTAAAAAGATCTCTTCTTGGTGGTCCTCCAGGGTGCTAATCATCTGTATACATCTGCCATTTTCATCTACCACTTTAGGAACCACCACAGGTCAAGCTCGCTCTTTTAGTTTTGGGATAACTCACTACCTTACCTCATCAGACCTTACGAGCTCACCTCACTCATAGATGAAAAAAACAGAGGCAGAAGGTTAGTGCTTGTACAAAACATATATGGGAAACCAAGGTCAGCAACCTTTTTGTTTCAGTTGTAGGCAAATACTCTGATATACACTGTTGGCAGAAGTAACCATTTTTATCTGTTCTCCACTGTAGGTAAATACTCTCAGTAGAATGAAGGAAAATAGGGAGAAAAATTAAGGTTCCTTCATTCTGTCTTCCCTGAGGTATACATGCTGTACCTAGATTTTTTTTTTCACCTTTTCCCTTTGATTTGATATTCCTGGTAGACAGAGTACACTTTATGTACTCATGTGTCACCTCTCTTTCCCTTTTAGAGAATCTGTCATGACTCTTACTTGCTTTTCTATGGGGAGTTGGGGTCAAAGATTTGGATGTTTACCTAGACAACCAATTATGGAGTATTAACACATTCAGGAGATTCTCAGATCTTTAGTTTTGAAAAAACTCGAACTCATGAAAATAGAAAGCCACGTGAATATTGAATTTACTAGTAGCGTAGGAGTATTTTTTTTCCCTCTCTCTACCTCAGAGAATCTGTTTTGATTCCTTGAGATCAAATACTGTCTTCCTGATTCTTAGCGCTTTCCTACCTGAGAGAGTCCATAAAAATTGCCTTTCTAGACCTTTATTCTTATGACAGCTTCTAGTTTTTTTCATGTTTAAGAAGCCAGAGATTCTTAATCTTCTTCAAACACATCCAGCACTATTTTTGTCAAGACCACAATTAACAAAATGTTTCCTGGAATATGTGTGCATGTGTGTTGTGTTTAAGGGAAGTAGAAGTCATATTGACTTGTTTTTATCATCTAAGAGGTTTGTTTAGCCACAGTGTATTGTGGAAGATATCAGTACACTTTATTTTCATTCACAAGACATGATTTGAGAGCCTACTCTAGGGATCGGAGCCCTGCTAGTGCGACAGGTGGCATAATAAAAGGAAACAGCAAACCTGGGGTATGTGTTTGCATGTGTAGGGGTGTGTATGTGAGGGAAAGAGAGGGGGTGGGAGTTTCGGTACCTGTGTGGAGCATTAAGGATGACTTTGTGGCCATGGTGACTTAGGAGTAGAATTGTCAAACAGTGGCGCCCACTGGGTGAACAACGAGGAAGACAGCGGAATATCTTAGGGAGATATCTCCAAACAGAGGAGTGTCTTAGGGAGAAACAAGGAGGTGGGCCACGAGATGGATCCAGACCCTTCTGTGCTGCAGGGGTTCTTGTGGGCTTCCCATGATTCACCTACAGTCACTCCTGTGCTCCACCAAGTCTTCGCGTCTCAGCTGAGGGCCCTGGAGGGTGCTCCTGTCGGGTGAACTCGGGGAGGCTCTGATACGGGCCTCCTGTACAGTTCAGAGAGCTTAGGGATTCTCCACGCAGTGGCTGCCTTACATCACCTGTTGGGTGGGAGATGTGGGGTGGGATGGGGCTGACACCCATTTCTGCGGGCAGTGCTTACGTCTGTTATCTTTCCTGTAGGTAAACTGTGCCAGTGGACTGATGCCTGCCTGTCCCACCCCTGTGCAAATGGAAGTACCTGCACCACTGTGGCCAACCAGTTCTCCTGCACATGCCTCGCAGGCTTCACGGGGCAGAAGTGTGAGACTGACGTCAATGAGTGTGACGTTCCAGGGCAGTGCCAGCACGGGGGCACCTGCCTCAACCTCCCGGGTTCCTATCAGTGCCAGTGCCCCCAGGGCTTCACAGGCCAGCATTGCGACAGTCCCTACGTGCCGTGTGCGCCCTCCCCCTGTGTCAACGGGGGCACCTGCCGCCAGACCGGCGACTTTACCTTTGAGTGCAGCTGCCTTCCAGGTAAGGAGTCCCCCTAGTGTCCTGGGTTGGGGGATGCACCTCCAGTGGGAAGGAAGCGGATGGGGTGTGGTTCAGTGTTCCTTGAGGAAGTATCCCTCCCAGCAGGGAAAAGGGGAAGTGAGAATGTTGTGTGGGGTGGTTTGCTGGTGAGAGAGGAGTTTTATGGGCCCAGTATGGTCCATAAACTGAGCAGGGGGTAATTTAACATGTCAGAGTTTATGATGATGAGTGACTTGGAAATTGTTTATTGTCTTTTTTGGAGGAACAGTGAGAAATAAGAGAAACGGAGCTCTGGGAAAGGATTGATAAGTCTATAGAATGGAAAGGAACATAAGGAGAATTAGACATTGGCAAATTTATATGTGTGATTAATAAAATGCTTTAAACTGAATTGATATAATAGATGATCAGCTTTCTTATATGCTTTTACCTCTGATGGAATAATGGATTATTTTACTAGTTACCTGGTTGCACCCCCTACTCTTTTATAATTTTCCTTGAAATTCTGGTCTTTAGAACCCTCTCTGTGTAGCCTCTCTGATTTTGGGGTCACCCTACCCAGACTTGAAGCTGGAGACCTTTGCAACTGGTGTGGTGGTAGTGCTCTGTTAATGAGTGAGCACTTTTTGATGAGCGCTGATAGATTATATATGGCACAATGACACATAAGCCAAGATAAAAGCAAAAGAGGAGCAATGTGTGGGAGCTTGGGGCCCCTTGTTCCGTAGGATGGAAAAAGGAGCAAGGCTGGCCAGTTCACTAAACTCCTTATAAAACTGATGAGGAGGCCGAAAACCGAGAATTTTGATTGAGAACAGAGCCCAAGTGGCTGGAGCAGATGAATTACTAAGCAACAAAGATTCTGTTTTTATACAAATATCCTTAGTGCAAAAACAAAAGAAGGAAAAACTGTAGGGGGGAATAACGTGCTGAGTAAGCAAAATTGCCTCAGAAAGCTGTTGTAGCCACTCTTTTGGAGAAGGAATCTTAGATTCTGGTGTTGTGGATATGGGTCACACGTAATGGGATCATGTGTTTTCTCTTTTGGGGATTAAAGGCCATACGTTGGTCTTCAGGATAAAAGTAAATGGTAATTTATTCATTTCATTCAGTTAAAATTTTTTGGCTGCCAGCTATGTTCTAGGCACCATCCTATGTACTTGGAATACACAATACAAGACACTGCCTCATAATAGAAAAGATACCACTTAACCATAAGCCACAAAAACAAGCTGTTTAATTGCCTTTCTTTCAGTTTCTCTTTCAGTGAAGAATAGATAATTAATGCTGTCATTTTAGACACTAAATATTTATTTACCTAATATTATTGTCCATCCACATTATCTTGTAGAAGGAATAACTAAAAGGTATCTTTCTTCACTCCTGCTTTTGTTTGCATTTTAAGGGTTAAAAGAAGGAAACAGAAATGTAAACAATTTAATTTTGTGAATATTCTAATAGTTTGGTATTCTAATAGCCTAAGTGGCCAGTAATTGAGGTTAGTGCAATTTATTGCTGACCACTAAACGTGTCTTTTAGTTTCAAGAAAATTAGTTTTAATAGTTGCCTAGGACAGGAGGTTGATTTGGCAGCAAAGTACTAACGGGAAGTTAGAGAAGTCAATAAAGGAAGTTTTTAGCTGGGAGAGAGTGATTATTCACTCCCATAGCCTCTGCATTGTTATCCATTAGCCACGATAAGAACCTTAGGGAATTCTGAGAGTGTGTCCAGGAAAGGATCTGTCAAACCAGAATAGTATCTCCTCCTTGAGAAAGGAAATAACCAGGGATTCCACAGCTCGAGGCTGCCAGGGCTGGTGGGATGGAGTAAGGACGTCTTGGCTGTCTCTTACACTCTGCTTACAGTTTAAAGCAAGACTTTTTTTTTTTTTCTTTAATATACTGATGAAGTGTGTGTATGTGTGTGTGTGTTTGGGATTGGGATGGGGGTGCAAGGCTGGGGGCAGAAGATTTGGCAAAGAGCAAACTAACATACATTTAATGCCTTTTATAAGTCAGGCACTGTGCCAGGTACTTCTGCAGCCATTAGCTCTATTACACAAAATCCTTGGGGATAAGTAGTATTGTTCAAGTTTTCCCAGGTGAAGCAACTCAAGTTTTGAGATGTGAAGCAATTTACCCAAAGTTGTACAGACGACATGTGGTTAGGCCGAGTCCTGAAATCCAGGCAGGTTATTTCCAATTGTTAACTGCTTGTCTGCCCCTGAAGGTGCTTTGAAATGTCTGACTTTTTGTTAAATGTTTAGGGATGTATGGGTTAAAAAAAAGTAGGTTCATGTTAAAAGAAAAAGGAGATACTTCTAATTATGATCCATAGTATTTGTTACTTACCAGCCTGTGTATGGGCTTCCCAGGCAGCACAGTAGTACAGAATTTGCCTGCTGATGAAGAAGACGCAAGAGATGTGGGTTTGATCCCCTGGAGTAGGAAATGGCAACCTGCTGCAGCATTCTTGCCTGGAAAATTCCATGGACAGAGGAGCCTAGGGGGCTACAGTCTATGGGGTTGCAAAGAGTCGGACACGACTTGAGTGACTGAGCACATGCCTACAGGCTGTGTATGGCATCATGCAGATACCTAAAAATAGTAAAGTAGGCTAGTTGCTGCCTTTCAGGGTCCCATGATCTGAAACAGATGATGTCAGCTTGGACAATATATAGAAGGAAATTTTAAAAAGACTTAAAAACAATAGATGATGCAATAACACTGTGAATAAATATATATTTATACAATGTGTAAGATTTTATGCTCATTGGTTTTCATGTCCCAGGTGGAGTTTGCAAAGTATTAACTTTATTTCCACATAGGGAAATAATGTCTGGTGATGATTTCCTTTTACAGAGTCCTTTTTATAATGCAATACCATTCTCCTGTCCCTCCTGCATTGCCCCCAACACTAGTCAAGAGACTAAAATATTACTTAAAATAGCAATCACTATCTCAGTGTAAATAGCACCCTTGAAGAGAATCATTATTTCCATTCTAAAGATGGGGAAACCAAGCAAGTGACAGGTAAAGTCACTTTTGTCCAGGTTCTGCAATTCTCAGGTGGCTGCTTCCCACCACATTTCAAACCTTGGCAGTTTTAACTGAGGTCTGCCCTGATCACCCTATTTCAGATTGTAACCTTTCCCTTCCCCCTTCATCTCTGACCTTGGTCTACCTTTTCTTTTCTTTTTTGGTAACACTTGTCATCATCTTACTGTATAATTTTCACTATATAATTTACCTCATTATGACTATTGTTTATTGTCTGTCTTTCCAAATTCTTCTGCCTCTTCTCCTCTCCAGAGTAAAAGCTAGGATCTCTGTTTTTGTTTGGTGATGTATCCCAAGCACATGGAAACCGTGACAGGTATATAATAGGCACACACCTACTGACTTTACAGGCTGAGTTTAGTATAGTACGGTAGTACTGAGAGCATAACTTTGGTCTTATTTTCTTCCTGGTAACATATCTGTTAGACTTAGTTAAGCTTCTCCTTCTGTACTGGTTTACACTAGTACTGAGTGAAAAGAATTGGAATTCTTTTCAACTCTAAAACTCAGTGAACCCCACATAAGTTAGTGATTATATTTGAATGGTTATGATATAGTTCTTTTCCTGCAAAGGGCACTATAGTTACTGAGATGATTTTAGTATTAAGATTGATGGGGCGATTAAAACTGTAAATATGACTCATCCTGAGTAATAAAGAAAGAAATGTTTCTCAATAGAGGGAAGAAAAAAGGAATATATTCAAGAGGGAGCTGATAGAATGAAACCAAGGAACTGTATTCCATCTTCTTCTTGGTTCAGCAACTGTTAATAACCCAGATCCTTCATAAACTACCATTAGGTAAAGTTTTTAGCAGAAACTGTAAGGAGGAGTACTCAGCTAGAATAATTTTTAGCTAAAGAACAAAATGGACGATACATTCTTGAATCACTGGCTTCCAATATTTTGGGGTTTATGAGTTAAGTTGGTTGTATGTCTGTGGATATATTAAGAAGCAGCCATGTGCTGTTTGCATCTCCTGGCTTTGCCTGCGAGTTCACAGGTGGACTGGACAATCCCTGATGGACTTTCCCTTTTTCTTTCTCTCCTGCACCTCCTTATTCCTTTATGATTTTTAAACTTCATAAAAAGCTGCCCAGTCTGTTCTCTCCAAACAAAGAAGGTTTATCCTTTGTAAATCGCCCCTATACTTTACAGGCTTGATTATATGTAATATCCCTGTATCATTAAAATAAAGCTTAGCCACATTCTATGGCTTTTGTGTCTGCTCTGCAGTTGCTGGGCTTAAAAACTCTTAGAAATAATTCCCTTTTGCATTCTCATATGCACAAGGCATGTGACGTTCTCTGGGGTATTATACTAATCATATTCTGGCAGATTTCTCTGGAGCAGATGCAGAAATTATCATACCGTTTTGCAGGGCGCATTCTTTTAGCCCCTTTAGTTTGGGCCCTGAGTCCAGTTTTTTCTTGATGTTCCTTAGGTTTTTCCTATCCTCCCATGCTTGACAGTTTTGCCCCTGCTATCTTCTCAGCCCTCTATCACTTACCTCCCCTTCCCACCCTGCCTTTTTGTATAGAATTTATTCCTTGTGATGTGCCAAAGGCATCTACTTCACTGAAATGCCTCCTGTATTCCTCACCCCTTGGGGGACTGGAGACTCTCTTAAGATCTTTTGCAACCTGCCTACCTCTGGCGCAACACTTACTAAACTTTCTGTTCATCCTTTCCAGTAGACACTCTCATCTTAACTACCCGCCCCCCACCCCCGCCCCCAGTATCCAACCTCCTGCCAGGCTCAAATTGAGACTCAGTGAATATTTGACAAATGAATGAATTGGATGTGATAGAGAAGAGCATTCCTATATTCTGTAATTAAAAAAAAAAGTTCTGAAGTTATTTCTTTTGAATCCCTTTACTCATTTCTCTGACTTCTTTGGAGGAAAAGTTAGAAAGGAAAGTAGAGCTCATTTGGGAGATACAGAGGGAGGTGGGTAGGAACAGCAGCCTGGGTGGGTGGTGCGGCCAGCCGTGGGGTCATTGAGCTCACTGGGGCCCATTCAGAGGATGGGTAAAGTGTGCCAAGGAAACCAGTGGGATGGAACTGGGACCAATTTGCTCATTTAACAGGCTTCTTTCCGGAGGGCAGGGAGAGAAGGTAGCCTGTAGCTGTTTACCTTTGGTACTTTGTCCAGTCCCAGGTATCCCTGGGTTTTCTTCACTCTCTTATTCCTCTGCACGGAAGCTCTTCCTGAGGACCTTCAGCCTGGCCTGGGAGAATCCCAGTTGTGTCATCTCAGCTTCCCCTTTCTGCTCTCCTCTTTGAGCGTCTGCACCAAGTCTTTCCACCGTCACACCTCCTAGGGACTGAAAATGAAAAGATATGGAAGCTCTCTTGAGAGATGCTGGTATCTGTGTGGGATGACAAGTTCAAAAGACACTTTTCTGCTCCCCACCCTCCCTGTCATCGTTTATCAGTTACGTGGCCCATGGTGTATAACAGCACAGTCTTAAAAATGTTCCTTCTGAGTTTAATTTCTTTCTTTTTGGCCTTTTAAGGATGTGAGTTGGCTTCAAGCAGCGAACTCCTTTTAGTACAGTCATGTGAGCCTTTCCATAAGTCGGCTACACCCATCCCACCCACAGGTCTGCAGACTGGTCTGCTTCCCTTTCCCTTAAAACCTTGAAACATTTTAAAGAAGAGACTGCACTGTAACTTATTCATTTAACCCATATCCATTCTCTGCACCCCCTTACCCCTACCTTGGGTAGACTTTTTATAAGAATTTGCTAGTTATTTCCAAAAAGAGCCTATATCTCTATTTTGAAAACATAAATCCTGTCTTAATTTTCGAGGAAAACTGATTTGGCTAGAGTTTTCTCAGCCAAACTTTTGGGAACTTTTGACCCAAGGTCAGTTTTTCGGATTTTTGGAAGAGAACTTTGGGGTCCCAGAGGCCATACTGACTGAATCTAGGTAAAGTTTCTGGTTTAGGACTGCTTCCTGCCTCCTAGCCATGTAGAGTAAGTCAGCCATGTGGCCCTTCTTCATCTGTAACATAAAAGGATTAGAGTAGATAATCTCTAAGAGATGCTTTGATCCCATTGATATATAATAGTATTAGCTAGTATGTATAAAACACAGTGCATCAGGCATTGTTGTAAGTGCTTTTCCTTCTAATATAATAACACAGTTTTATTGAGATATAATTTACATACCATATAATTTTCTTTTGAAGCACACTATTCAGTGGTTTTGAGTATATTTACAGATACGTGTAACCATTACCACAATAAAATTTTAGCTCATTTTTATATGACTTTGAAAGAAACTTTGTTCCCATTAGCAGTCACTCCCTAACCGCGCCCCCCGCCCACCATGCCCCCTGCACTAACTCCCTCCCAGCACTAGGCAATTACTCATCTACTCTCTTTATAGAGCTGTTTATTCTGGACATTTCATATAAATGGGAACACATAGTATGCTTCTTGTGTATGCATTACATTCCATTATATGGATTTACCAGTTTGTATTTATCCATTCATCACAAAATAGACATTTGGGCTGCTTCTGCTTTTGTTTTTTTTTTTTTTTTTGAGAATTAAGAATAATGTTGCTCTGAACATTCTTGTACAAGTTTTTGAATAGGCATATATTTTCATTTCTTTTTGGTTTTACTTATGAGAGGAATTGCTGGGTGGTGTGGTAACCCTATTTAATCTTTTCAGGACTCCCAGACTATATCCCATAGTGGCTGCACTATTTTATTAATACATTCCAACCAGCAGTGTATGAGGATTCCCAGTTTCTTCATTACCTCACCAGCATTTGTTGCTATCTGTCTTTTAAATTATAGCCATTCTAGTGGGTGTGAAGTGATAGCTTATTATGGTCATGATTTGCATTTTCCTGATGGCTGATGCTGAGCATCATTTAATGTGCTTATTGGCCTTTTGTATATCTTCCTTGGAGAAATGTCTCTTTAGCTCCTTTACCCATTTTATAACTGGGTTATTTGTATTATTATGTTATGGATGTTGTATTTTAATTTTGTCATTAAGAATTCTTTGTATCTCCTAGATATATGATTTACAAATATTTTCTCCCTTTCTGTGGACTGCCTTTTTACTTTCTTGATTGGTGTCCTTTGAAACCCAGGTGGTTTTAATTTTGATGAATTCCAAACTGTCAGTTTTTTCTTTTGTGACTTGTGCTTTTGGTTATGTGTGAGACATCTCTATCTAGCCCAAGTCTCAAAGATTTCCGTCTATGTTTTATCCTAAGAATCTTATAATTTTAACTCATACATTTTTGAGTTCATTTTTGTTTATGGTATGAGGAAGGGATCCAACTTTATTCTTTTGAATCTAGATATTCAGTTGTTCCAGCACAATTTATTACATTGTTGTTGCTTTTTTTTTTTCCTGTCTAATTCATTTAATCATTAAAACAACCTTTCAGGTAGGTCCTGTTAATTAGTCCAGAGAGGAAAGAGAGTTTAAATATTAAGCATATATAATATCTTGCCCATGTTCACTTAGCTACTGCATGGAAAGTTTGAGAATTGAATCTAGGCAGTTTAACCCCAGAGGCCGTGCTTCAACCATAAATTAACTCTTTCACCCATTTGCCTTTCTGCCTAAGCAACTACATAGTGACAGGTAAGAACTATCTCAAAAATAGTCATGAAAAGAAAACATTTTATTTCTTATATATGTTATGGCTATGTTGAAATGTTTCTGCTCTCTTAATTTGTCTGTGGTTGGCAAATTCCATTCGTTGTAACACTGGCTAATAAAAATTCAAGTTCACAGTCAGTTCCTTATAGTTTGGCTACAAAGGCTTCATCACCTCCTTGCCATCTTAATCAACCTTATTTAGTCTTAGTCACCAGGGAGATCAAGTTGGGGGAGGATGGCCAGTATCAGTTCTAGGACACCACCAAACCACACAGGTTCTAGCTGTGGTGGGCCAGGACTCCTTATTTCTCTCTCACATTCTGAAAGTGTCTAACTTTTCCAAAGGATGTTTCCATTTAAGAGCACTAGACTAGAAACAGAGCCTTCAGTTGTTGTTCAAGGACTGTACTTTGTGAATCTATAGATTTGCTCTCACTTTATCATAATTTTGGGTGGGCTTAAGCAGTTCAGCATTTACTGACTCAATCCATTTGTAAGATTGTCATATGATTAAACAGATACATGAGTGCATGCTAAGTCCCTTTAGTCGTGTCCGACTCTATGACCCTGTTGACTGTAACCTGCATGACTTCTCTGTCCATGGGATTTTCCAGGCAGGAATACTGGAGTGGGTTGCCATTTCCTTCTCCAGGTGATCTTTCCAACCCAGGGATCAAACCCTCATCTCTTATGTCTCCTACACTGGCAGGGGGGTAACTTTACCACTAGCATCACCTGGGAAGCCCAGAAGATATTTGAGTAACATGATTAATTTTTTAAAAATCTGAGTCTATATAAATTTTTTTGTAGTCTTTCTCAAGCTTACTTAATGACTCATCTGCTTGCATGGACTTCTTACCAAATACTTGGAGAAATAGAATTCTCTTCAGTCAAGCGTTCATTTATCTCCATCTTCTACAAAGTGATTTCCTTTGGTCTCTGGGTAGATTTTTGGGTACATGGTTCATACTCATGTACATGACTGTTACTGTATTCAGAGAAACCAGCTATGTTCCAGTATAACAGGGCAGATGTAGAACACCACAGTGTTTGTGCTAAGGAATGAAGAAAAGGCGTGATTGATGTCTACCCACTCACCAGACTGCAGTGTCCTGAAAGCAGGAACTCTTTCTTTTACTTAACTATACCAGTGCCAATATAAGACCCAATATGTGTTTTGAGTAAAAGAGAGAAACTTAAGGGACATTCTGAGGAGGCCAAATACTTAGTCATATGTATTTCAAATAAGGGAATGTTCAGTAAACTTCCTCTCTTGTCTTAAAGCTGATAGTCTTCCATTTTAGTAGTTAAGAGATTTGGTAGCAAGGAAAGTGAAAGAAAAAAGCCCAATGTGTAAATTATATAGGGAAACATACTATGGGCAATTAGGGTGAAGTTTGATGTGCTAGTTTCATTTTTCATAAAAAGGAAAAATCAAGAGGAAGGAAGTAGTGCTCTAAGTGTGAAAAGGAGGATGAACAATTTGAAGAGTTGGCAAGTTTAGTTAGTAATCATGCCACCCCATATTCAGATAGCTTTTTATATTTATATTGTGTTGTGCTTACGATGTGGCACTTATAACAACCTCGAAAGACGTGCTGGGCAGGTGTAGCCAGACTTATTTTACAGATGAGGAAGCTACTTTAGAGCTTGTAATTTACCAAGTATTAAATGGCTTATAAGCAGTGAGGTTAGAACTTGACCCTTATCTTCAGACTTTCAGTTCAGTATTTTTTTAATGTCTCCATATTCTCCCCCATGATTTTCCCAAGAAAAAAACAAAAAGGAATTTAAATTTAATTAGGTAATCTTTTATTTGTTCTTCCCATTAATCTAGCATGGAGCTGGGGAAAATCTAATACCCTTTTTTTTAGAACCAGCTGTCCTGAGTAGACATTTATCTTCACTGGGATTTTATTTCATGAAAACACTTTGAAATACTTGTGAGGTAAGTATGAAGGCATGTCATTGGCATAATGATTCGTTTTAACTGTCTATGCCTGAGGCAAGAAAAGACAGAAGTTTGGGGGATTTTTACATGGTGAGTTTTGGGTTGACCATCTGCTGTCTGTTGAACTATAATAATGAAGTCAGTCTGTTCTGATGACCATGTCCTGTGGAGAAGAACAGATCACATCATCTCTATGAGAATGTATCATTTCCTTTAATCCTTCTCTTCCTAGGTTTTGAAGGAGTCACCTGTGAGCGGAACATAGATGACTGTCCTAACCACAAGTGTCAGAATGGAGGGGTTTGTGTGGATGGGGTCAATACGTACAACTGCCGCTGTCCCCCTCAGTGGACAGGTATGTATGGTGTGACTAGTCAGAGTGGGGCATGGGTCAGTTAGCAGAGGCAGGTTGTTATTGAAGTGGGCCCGTTTTACAAGAGTGTCTGTGCTACGTCATTGGGTATAGTGCTAACCCCATACGTCCCCCTCTGTTTACGTAAAGAAATATTCTCACGGACATTTATTGGGCAGATGTTCTGAACTCAGTACCCTGCTAAGTGCTGTAGGATAGCTGTCCCCGACCTTTCTGGCACCAGAGACTGGAAGATCTTTGGTGGAAGTTTTTTTTCCATGAACCAGGAGTGGGAGAAGGATGGTTTGGGGATGATTTAAGCGTATTACATTTATTGTGCACTTTATTTCTGTTATTATTACATCAGCTCCACCTCAAATTTTCAGGCATTGGATCTCAGGTTGGGGACCCTACTGTAGAAAAGAGAAGAAAGAGCATTACTGAAAGACTCTGAAATTATTATCTGGCAAAGCAACACATTGCCTGGAACATAGTACATAATATTTGAGAGGAAAAGAACATAGTTAAATGCAAAAATATAAATATTCTTACCATATACAAACAAAAAATGTTAACTGTGTGAGATAATAGACGTGTTAACTGATCTTATTTTGGTAATCATTTCATACTAAGTATGTCTATCAAATCATCATGTATATACTGCTTAAACTTACATATATGTTGTATGTTAAATATAGCTCAATAAGGCTGGAAAAGGAAGAGAAACTACAACTTGTCAAGTTCCAGTGTAGTATCAATGAATATTCTAAATTATATGAAAAGATTATTAGAATACTCTTCCTTCTGCTCTTCTGTTATCAAGCTTAAAAAACCCTGAAAATAAGTTGTACAGACTGGGAGAGTTCAGAACTTCTTGTCTGTACACAGAAATCTATCTCATCTTATTGTTATGACATAGTTATGCAGAGGCTTGAGCAGGTCCTCTTGAAGACATTATTTTTATGTCTACGTTTCTGTATTTTCCTTTTTTGTATCCTTTTTTGCACATTGATTCTTCTGCCTCTGACATTAGAAGAATAGATCTGCTTAAACATACAACCATTTGGAAGTTTATAATGTTGTCTTCTTTTCTTCTTATTTTTGAAATTGAGTCTATGTAGACTTTTAGTTTCAATTCCCGTTTGTATCTATTTATCTAACTGAAAATGGAGGCAAGTAAGAACTGATTAAGCAATTAAGAACTGGGCCTTTTGGAGAGAAGTTGTTTGATTTAATATGGAAACCCAAGAACAAGCTAATGTTATTAGGAAGGAGCTATAGTACCAGCGAGGGATTGTGCCCAGCAAAGAAGTCCTGATCTTGTATTGCTGTTGTTACTACCTGATATTCTTCACCATCTCCAAATTGCCTTCCCTCATCTGCAGCAGCTAATTATTTAGAGTACTCTTTAGAGCTGTAGCCTATGAA
Source organism: Muntiacus reevesi (assembly GCF_963930625.1). Classification (NCBI taxonomy): domain Eukaryota; kingdom Metazoa; phylum Chordata; class Mammalia; order Artiodactyla; family Cervidae; genus Muntiacus; species Muntiacus reevesi. The sequence goes on from NC_089249.1 coordinate 85,739,024, forward strand.
TAGAAAAGGCTAAAAGGGTTTAGAACTTCAGTAACATGATTTCCTGGAAGGGCTTTTCTGCTTTTAATCCCCAAACTGTTTAAAAAAATACTTTCCCACTGGGTTTCCCTAAAGTTGGACTTCCCCTAGAATTTCTTCTTGGTATCTTGATCCTAGGGCTTCACTCCCAACGCTCTGGTCTTGCTGTCATATTCTCTCTTCTCTTCAGATTTTGCCATTTCTGTGGTGAGTTTTTTTTCATAGGCCTTTTTTTTTTCAACTTAAAAAGATTACTCTGTGATGACCTGATGGGAGGGAAATCCAAAAGAGAGGGGTTTATATATATGTATATATACACACACACACATATGTATACACACACACTTTGCTGTAGGGCAGAAACTAATATACTATACTCCAATAAAATTAATTAAAAAATAAATAGAAATGGTTACTGTAAAGTTAATTATGTGACAAATAGTAACTGGAAATATTTAATTTTTCTCTTTTAATGATCCTTCCAGAAGTATTAGGCAGGATGAGATACATGTTAGGAACCTGACTTCATTCAAAGTCTCTCCCTTGCCCTGTGGGAGAGAGTGACTCTGTGGTACCAAGGCTCCTGATGCCAGTGAAGATTAAATAATAATTGTGATTTCATTGTTGATTTTTCTTTGATGACACAAACACCAATTGATTTCCTGCTTTGATATTAATTAGGAAAGCTCAATCTTGGGGTAAGGTTTCCCAGTGAAATTATATTTTACCAAAATTTCTTCTCCCAGGTTGTTTAATAGATACCTTTTTTCCCATGAAAGTCCTTAAAAGCTGTTTCTTGTTTCATGTATTTTTGTATTGTTTTTCTAGATGGTAGAAATGATAAATATGTTCAGGGTGTCAGTATTTATTTCCTTTGACCTGCTGTCATATAAGGTACCCTTAGTCTTTGGTTTCCCACATTTCCTTCCTCTTTTCACTGGTGCCAATCTTTGATTTCCAGTGACCACCTTGTTTTTTTGTTTGTACCACATCCTATGCCTTCGTTCGTACCATTTCTTTTTTAGTATTTATTTATTTATTCACTTTTGCCTGTGCTGGGTCTTTGTTGTTGCATGGGCTTTTCTCTGGTTGCGACGAGCAGGATCTACTCTCTAGTTACAGTGCACGGGCTTTTTATTGCAGTAGTTTATCTTGTTATGGAGCACAAACTCTAGGGCGTGTGGGTGCAGTAGTTGCAACTCCCAGGCTCTGGAGCACTGGTTCAGTAGTGGTGGCACACAGGCTTAGCTGCTCTGTGGCATGTGGGATCTTCCCAGACCAGGGATCGAACTGTGTCTCCTGCATTGGCAAGCAGATTCTTTACCAGTGAGTCAGCGGGGAAGTCCCACACCATTTCTTGTCTCTAGATTTCCTTCTCCACTCCTTTCCCTATAGTCCTCACCAGTTTTGCCTGCCAGGAGCAAATCAAATAGTTACGTTCTTCAGGAAGCCCCCCATACCCTCTCTCTAGGCTAAGCCAAGTGTTATCTTCTGGGCTCCCTTACTACCCCATGCATTTCTCTATGATAATGCTCACTGCATTAATATTGGCATTATTATAGGCCTGAGGTAATGGAATGAGGTCATTGAACTGTTGATGACAGCAGATACTAGAGCTCTTTACAGATCTTTGCTGTCAGTAGCATATAGTTGAGCTACTCGTTATCCCAGCCCCAACATCATTCTGAGAAGAGTAGAAAAATTAGGGATTGTAGGGTTCCTATTTACATTGGTATTAGAGCTATAAATAAATTCACAGAAGTATTTTCTGCTTTGTCCAAATTAAAGAAATGAATGTGGCTGGGGGCTGAGAGTTAACTAATGCTTATTAGCACCTAAATAATGTGCTGATTACAATATTTTATTTTGTGTAATCTTTGCAATAACTGTATGAAGGGTAGAGTTTTAGTTATTCTTTTTACAGATGATGATAGATATTCAGAAGGGTTAAACAATTTACTCATGGCTCATAGTGGTTGGCTTAGGGTTTGAATCTAGGCTTGTTGAACTTCAAGTCTGTGCTCAAATCTGTGGTCTTTTTTTTTTAAACTACAGATCGATTGACTCTATGAGTTATCTTTAAAAATATTTTTATTAAGGGCTTTGAGTCTTTTATAATAGATTGAACATTTAATTTATAGTTTTATTATTCTAGGTAGGATATTCTGGTTTGTTCTTTGTGTGTGTGTGTTCCTGGTTACTAGAGATTAGAAGTTAATATTAAGTAAATGTTTTATATTCAATCTGGTGGTTTTTTCATTATATTTCAAAGGCTTATTGCAACTTTATTCAGAATTCCTTTTACAATTTTCAGCTATAGAGTTGAGGTATGAACTGTTTGTCTGGCTTTTGACAAAACTGAGAAAGAAGGATTGGAGCCAGCTAAGAGAGGAAATTTAGTTGCCAGCTATCTGGGGAAAAAAAAAAAAAAAAAGGATGGAATTGGGTAGTTAAAAAAACCTATGTATCAGTTTGAAGTAAATGGAGATTTGGGAATTGGCCACATTTTTAATGAGAAAAGCCTGATAGGTACCATGTTGTTTTCATAAGTCCACCTACAAAGAAGGTTTTGATCTTTTGTAGCAAGTTCTAGACTTCAAGATGACCAGAAATTTTTTCCAAGTCTACTCATGGTTTGATTTGGAATAAATGAGTCACGTTTCCTTTCTTCAGAAGCTTTTATTTACTGTTCACAGAACTGGTATCTCTTAGTTTCTTATTGAGGTATCGGGAAAATAAATGGTGCAGTTAAAAAGCTTTTCATTTATTTAGCAGACAGTTATCACGTAAGACGTTTCAGGTCCATGCTGTTTGATATGGTAGCCACTAGCCACATCTTGCCGTTGAGCATCTGAAATATGACTGGTCCAGACTGAGAAGTGCCTCAACTGTAAAACACTTGATTTTGAAGACTCAGTATGAAAAAAAGGTAGACTGTTTCACTAATTTTAAATATTGATTAGATGCTAAAATGATAATGTTTCGAATACATTGAGTTAGATAAAATATATTTAAATTAATTTCACCTTGTTTTCCTTTGTTTAAGTTCTACCAGAAAATTTTAAATGATATCTATATCTCTTGTGATAGTTCTATTGGACAGCATTCCTTTGATGCAGAGAAGTTCTATGTAGAAGCATCCTCTTTGATTCTGAGTGGCAGAGGGATGGACATGAAATTGTCCTTCAGGGACCCTTGTATTGGCCTCACTTGGGGAAAGTATATTGGTTTCCATGTCAGTTGTGGACAGAACTGTGTCCAAGCTCTGTCCAGAGCACTTATTTGTACCTACAAAGGTTACCACTGTTTTAGACAAACTGAAGTCCAGGTGGAAGAAAGAAATTGATGTTGGGAGTTGGGCAAATGGTTATAGAGGCAACTTATATAGGCAACTTATAAGAGATAAGGCAACTTACCTCTTGTTATAGAGGCAAGTCAGTAGTTAGATTTTTCTTTAGGAAGTGGAAGTTTACCTAAGAATTTGATGAAGCCTGAGCACAAATATCTATACTGTTACCGTCTTTGGCTCCAAGCCATCTTACAAGAGCAATTCTGCTCTGGCAGATATCCATTTAAGGAAAAAAAAAAGTTATAAAAGGCCCCCAAATTAATCGAAGCAGTGTAGACTAATGTTTTGTCTACATAGGTTGTTATTTGAATTTTCTTTTTAAAGGTTCATTTCCTTCAGAATTAAAGTTGACTCTAAACTCAACTCACAAATTCCTCTCTGGCAGCTTTTGGTTTTGGGTTCACTCCTAGGGCAGACGTGATTTATTTTCCTGTGCTTGTTATTAACTCAGAAATGTAATTTCAACTTGGGCTTGGAATTGTGCTTTGGGACACTAAGCAGAAGTGAACAATGGAAGTTAGGTGGACACGAGTCAAATAAAACCGACCACATTTTCTCTCGGCTCTCCTTTATGGCATGATGAGCCTAAAGTGTTAGTTAAGATTCCCTTTGCTGTCAGTTGCTCCAACTCCAGCAAAAAAGTTTTGGCATGAATCAGAAAGTGTATATACTGCCAGAGATGGTTTCTGGGAATGGAGTCTTTTCATGGTATATTTTTATTTTGAACTCAGTGCTCTCAAGCTGTTCTCCAGAAAAAGACTTTTCTCCAAACTAGTTTTCTGTGTTTTTAATATTATAGAAATGGAGCTTTTTGGTTGAGAGTGGAAACTAAGTATATCTGGGATTGCAGACATCTTTTTTTTTCATTTGTATTCTGCATGGAGGAATGGAAAAATGCATCTCCCATTACAATTTATCTGCTGTCAAATTGATTGTGGGGACTTGGAATTAAGCCTGGTTTTTGGAATTCTGCTTCCCCTCCCAATTTCAGTGTGCTATCAGTTGGGCAGAGTGCCAAGAGTGCTAACCTGAGGCACTTTCATCCCAGAGGTCTCAGAGCCGATTAATAGTCATGTTAAGTAGGAATAGGGGTGAGTAGTTACTATGACCCAACACAAGATGCAGGAGGTGAGACTGAGGAATCTTTTCTGTCTTCGTGTCCATGACTCACTGTCTGACTTTTGCTCTATCCCAGAAAAGATCCAGTTCTTACTTCGTGACTTTTCAAGCCCTTACACAATGATTGTAAGGTAGCTTCAATAACAGACATTTGTTGAATAATTAACAGTTATATCCAATACACTATGCTAGATGCTGTAAGAGACACAAAAAAGAAATAAATCAATTCCTCTCTGATAAATGGTCACATTCACTAGGAAGAAATAAGAAAGTCTACACATAGCCACAATAGAAGTTAATAAGTGGGAGTGATCATGAGTTTGAAAGAAGCATGGATAGGATTTGTGGACCATCTAAGTACTTGGTTGGATGAGGGGGAAGATGGATAAGAGTTAACATCTATTTTTAAATGTGAGTAATGGGAGAATATGGAGACTTTTGACAGAGATAAGGAAATAGGCTAGAGATGATGATGAGTTTGAGATTAGTTTTCCAAGTGAAAACGTTCAGCACTAAGACCTAGGCAATCAAAATAGAGGTAGGGGTTAGAGATTCAGACTTTGAGTCTTACTTTTGGTTGCCTGGGAAGTCTATAAGGAAAGTGTGTGGGCTGAGAAGGCCAGAGGGTTTGGACCTGTTTGGATCTTAAGTCTACACTTCAGAAATGAGGAAAGGGATCTAAAGAAGGAAGGTGAGAGAAGGGAGGACTGAGAGTTCAGAAGAAGCTCTGCCATCATAGCATCACTGAGTCAGGAGTGCATTTTAAGACTGTGCCTTCGACTCAACTCTATATGCCTCTGTTATAGCACCTGCAACATTATACTGATCTTACTTGTTTATATACTTAACCTCACATAATACACTCTTAGCCTCTAGAGAATTAGGAACCTGTCTTACTTATTTTGGCATTTCCAAGACCAATTTTAACAAATGATGATAATTGAAAGAATGGCAACCAGGAGACTCAAATATTAATGTTAATTGCAGAGAGTTAGTCAGAATTTTTGAGGTCTTTAGAAATCTTCTAAAATGGAGTTTCTCTGTAAATGAGAGAAGAAAGCCAGATTGTGAGAGGTTAGAAACGTGGGCATTGAGGGAGGAGTAAAGGGAGAAGTGGGATGGGTCACTTATTCAGGATTTTGTAGAGGAAAAAGAGGAAAAAGGAAAAAGACAGAGAGGAGTACTGGGCAGTAGCTTCAGGGGACAGGAACTTCACTCATGTGACCAACCCTAGAACCTTGGCTAGACTAGGAGTTAAGGCAACTAGGGGGGATTGGTTAATGAGATGGGTTATTTAGGAGTGGTTTACTCTTCCCAGGGCTTTCCTGGTGGCTCAGACAGTAAAGAATCCACCTGCAATGCAGGAGACCCTGGGTTCAATCCCTGGGTCAGGAAGAGCCCCTGGAGAAGGGGATGGCTACCCACACTCCAGGATTCTTGCTTAGAGAATCCCATTGACAGAGGAGCCTGGTGGTTTACAGTCCATGGGATCACAAAGAGTCCGACACGACTGAGCAACTAACACTTCCACTTCTCATTTTACCTCTTCTTTTAATCTTTTTTTAACTCTCCAGATTTTGTTATAGGATCTGGGATTTTAAAATTTATATTATAGTATTATTATTACTCAAACTTAAAAGTCTTACTCATGTTCTTTAACATTACTGATATCCATACTGTTTTAAAATTCAATTTATAAGACTTTAGACTTAGTTACATGTGTAACTTGTTTTGTGTTAACTAGTAGTGCATTTATATCACAGCCTTCTTACAGAGCTCACGAATATTTGAAAAATATTTTTTAATTTAGTTGCCTTCATACACAAATGGCATCATGTATAGATATTGAACTTTGGGTCACAAATTATATTTTTATGAAGTTCCTTTGCTTCTTGTAGTGAGTATTATAGAGAAGTCCAATATCTTCTGAGTTATTCTGTCTCTCTCTCTCTCTCTCCTCCTCCTTTAAAATCAGAAATTTAACCAATATTGGTATAGGCATGTTTCCTGTCATTTTTTTTCCTAGTCTTTTTTTGAGTTCTTTGGATCTGCAAACTTAGGTTCAGTCTCATCTCAGAAAAGATTGTTTCTGATTTGTTTTTGTGTCTTTAGGAATACTGTTATACTAGGTCTTCATTCTTCCCCAGAGCTAAAATCTTTTCTCTCGATATTTTAATCTTTTTTTCCTTTGCATTTCATAAGAGCTTCTTAAGCTTTTTTTTTTTTTTTTTTGCATAACTGATTTGTTTTTCTTCATTGTCAGTTCTGTTGTTTATAGTTACCAATTCTGATTTGTATTTGAACTGCATTCTTTTTTTCTGATAATATTTACTCCTGTCTAGGTCCTCTCTATTTCTGCCTTTCTCTCAGCCTGCCCCATTTTACCAGAGTCTACGGGGTCCCACAGAGTCGGACATGACTGAAGCAACTTAGCAGCAGCAGCATCTTCATTTCTTTTGAAAGATTGTATAAATTGTACACATACACTGCATGTGTATAAAATTTTTGAGAATATAGAACCAGTTCTTTCTATAATGTACTCGTTTCAGGAAGTGTATATTTTTCTCTTGTATGCTTTTCATCTACATTTTACATGGTATGTCTACATCTTTTATATTGCAAATGTTCTAATGAACACCAGGTTGTTGTTTGTTTGCTTGGCTTACTCATTCTGCTCATTAGTAATGCCTTGCCTATAAATACAGTAGTTTGATTCTCTTTGGAATCCCTGGTACAGTTAGTTTTTACTTCCAGGGAGGTGAGGGGCTCTTTCTGTAAACTTTTAACAGCTCAGCAGCCCAAAGAGGTGGGAGAGAGCAAGAGTGTGTATTTTTTCTCCTAGCTGGAATACAGAAGCCTAGTACCATTTTTTTCCTCTGGGTAGAAAAGCTTCTGTGCCAGGCGTCAGTTCTCCATACAGTGGCTGAGCCTGGTTGCTCTTTGGTGCTATTGCATCTGAAATTTGCCCCCAAAGCACCACAGACTTTCTTGGTGCTATAGAGACCACAGGAGCCCTGGGACTCCTCAGTGCTTTAAATTGCTATTGACCTGGAATGGTGGGATGGAGTTCAGTCCATTCTTCCCACAGGAGCAGGGTGAGCTTTCTGAAACACAAATTGGATCATGTTATTTCTTTGCTTGAAATGATTCAGTGGGTCCCGCTTGTCTTTGGATAGAGTTCCAAGGCTCTGCACCAAACTGCCTGTCCAACCTTATCTCCATTGATATGTGCCTTATAATTAAACCACAGTGGGTTTTTTCATTGCCTCAGGTGAGCCATATTTTACCTTCTATTCCTACCTGTACACATACACTTCCTTCTGCCTGAAGTACCCCCACACCATCCTCCTACATTCCTACACAAACTGGTTAACATGTAGAGTCTTTGTCTCTGTCTCTCTTTCAACAGTAATTTACGATTTATTCAACTGTAATATATTTATTCTGACTTTAAGGTGGCGTCACATGGCATACTTCTGGGTCCATTCCAGAGATTCCTGAGGTTACTCTTGTATTTATCTCTGTCATTTTATAGATTTGTGCAGTCCCTGGCACTCAGGGATCATCTGGGTTTGGAAGACATAGCATTGAACCAATGGATAAAAAAGAACTTCATAAACAGTTGAAGCAGGAGAACATTGTGATCTTAGAATATCAATACATATGTTGCTATTACTGTTAATATTTGGATGGTAAATTCTTGTAAATGCAACTTTAGGTGGTTTGAAGGTGGAATATATAGGAATATGAATTTTCTAAGCACACACAAAAATACTGCCTTGATGCAGGCTGCCATTAGGCCATAATCTTGGCTTAATCATCCCCCACTTGACCTGCAGGACATAGTTCTTCTGTGTTCACTTGCTCTGTGGTCCTAAGGCAACATATATGTATTACTGCACTTCTTACCCTCTATTATAATTATTTGATTGGTTGTAAAACCCTCTTTTGTCTGTATATTCCAGGTAGAATCCACAACTCTTTTGTTTATCAGTGTGTATAGGTCAGACCTGGCACATAATTTATACATATTTGTTGAATGAATGAATGGAGCATTAAATTTTCTCATTGTTCTGGCCCAACATCATGCCTCCAAATTCAGGACTATCACTGGGTCCTGTCAGGGTCTCTTCTTCTTATTTCCCTGAGATACATTAATATCTTTCTTCATCGTGGACCAGGTCTATGCTGTCTATAAATCTGGACTAATTTTGTATGAGAGGATTACATTTGTCTTTCATTGTAAGCACTCTTCACAGTGTCTAACACCTAGAAATAGCTGAATAAGTCTATTTTTACTATTTGAAGTCAGTAGCACCACTAGGAAATAAAAGAGTGGCTCTTTTCCTATTTACCTTCATGCAGATGGAGGCAACTGGAAGAGGAGGGTTGCTTGCCAACTGGGATGTAGTCTTTAGGGAAGTCTTAGGTTTCAATTGAAGAAGTAAGGCACTCCAACAATGTAGAGTCACCTTGAGACATAGTTGAAGGATTAAGGTCAAAAGGCTAGATAAATATGGTGTGGTATAAATGAGATGGAGTTTAACAGCTTAGGAAGAGAGTGGAATGAGAGACATGTATATTGATGGGGGGATGTAGATAAGGGGATGATGAAAACTTTGGCAGTATGAATAGAATAGAGACACCCTGTTCTACTAGGAATAGGAGTTGAAAGATGACTATTAAGTTTAGAATGATCTGAGTGAGGGGGAAAAGAGCAAATAAAATTTGTTTAAACAAATATTTTGATTACTTCTCAAGAAATACTATTAGCTAGGCACTGTGCTAAGTGCTAAGGGTTCACTGATAAAGTAAATGGTACCACCCATTTCTCCATGGAACTTGGAGCATGTGTCTATCATATGTTTAGTGAGGAACACAGGCATAAACATGTAATTATCTGTAAGATTCTGAACTGTAATGAATATCTAGTGGGAAAAGTAGAGGTTATTTGGAGAATATATTAACAGGCAAAATATCTGAGTTTGGCATCAGCATGTACTGTCTTTCAGCTGTGGATAGAGGGTACGAATTATTAGGGGATCATCGAGCCTAAAATGCTCCAGGTGCAGGGTCCTGGGCAAAGACCCATAGTGGGGAAAGATTGTAATCATGTTGATAAATGATAAAAAGCCAGAGTGCCCAGCACTACTCATATTTCAAGGGGAAAGACTGGAGTGATAGTCAGAAAATGTAGAGAAGATTTAGAATTTTATCCTAAGAGTAATGGCATGCCTCAGAGGGTTTGAACAGGGAAATGGCACAATCCATTATCCATGGTGAGGTCAAGCTGGTGATTCTTTAGATATTATATTGATCAGGATGCAGGGAAACCAGGCTTTTGAGGAGTCTGGCAAAGATGATGGTGTCTAGGATTAGCAGGCACACTCACCGAGATTCTTGCGTTTATCTGCATGTTTATCTCCTCCGCCTACTCTGCCTGCAGGATCTTGTTAGACACCTGTAACCCCAGCCTCACAGGCACGTTTGTGTGCTTGTGCATTAGTGCATGCACACAGTCTCATCAGGCAGACCCTGTAGACTCCAGTGTTTGTACAAAATATTTCAACCATCTTTAGCCCTGGGAGGTTGAAGAATAGTAAAGCTTGTCCTCTGCCCTTTCACTTCAGGAGAGGAAGAGAAAATCTCCTGTGTGTAGAGGAGAAGGTTTGTAGGACAGAGGTTAAAAGAATGCCCTGCTATGATAGGAAAAGATGAAACTCCACACCTCAGGAGCCTGGGTGACTGCTGGCTGGGAGGATATATTGGAGACCAAACTCTCTTGATTTAACCAAAGAACAGGAGGTAGAGGGTCAGGGCAAGGGTCAACCAAGCTCATTTTTTACATGTTGTTCATGTGGTGACTGTTGCAAATGAGAGCTGACCCTTAACAGGGCCACTGATGTGGTAAAAGTTTTTCCCACACACTTCACACTTGAGAGATGACTATGAAGGGCCAGGGCTTCTTCCAGAAGTGCTAAGGCTCACTGATCATTTCTTCTCTTTCCTTTCCGCCCTTCCTCCTCTTGTTTCCCAGTCACTTGCAACTCAAGTCAGATTGATGTTTTGAGTGTGGTGTCCTGAGAAAACCATAGTGAACTGTCTGTGTCCTCATGTGTTGCAGCTCATAAAATGGTGTCTTGTGTAGTGGTCCTCAGTTCACATGGCCAGAACTTGATGCTAGTGAGGCTCAGGTCATAGTTTCCACTTCAGTACAGTCCTGTTGGGTTCACTCTGGTATATTTTCTGCCACAGGTGCTGCTCATAATCTTACTCATTCATCCTTTGCTTTTAAGACCTTAGATGGCGCAGTAAGAAAGATCATTATGAAAGTGACCCCAGTCCTACAAAATCAATATAGTGTACTCTTTTTTCTTGTTTTCCTTTTATAAATTTATTTTTTGATTGATGTATAGTACATTTACAATTTTGTGTTAATTTCTGCTATGCAGCAAAGTGTTACAGTTGTACATATGTATACATTCTTTTCTAAATTCTTTCTCATTATGGTTTATCAGAGGATAATTGAATACAGTCCCTGCATTAGAGTAGAACCTTGTTTTTTATCCATCCTGTGTATAATAGTTTGCATCTGTTAACTCCAGACTCCCTTCCCCACCCACCTTCCCTTTGCCAGTCACAAGTCTGTTCTCTGTGTCTGTGAGTCCATTTCTGTTTTGTAGGTAGGTTGATTTGTGTCTTATTTATAAAGTGTAGTTGACCTATAATATCATTTTGATTTCAGGTATAGAGCACAGCAATTCAGTTATATGTGTATACACACACACACACACACACACACATATGTACATATTCTTCTTCAAATTCTCTTTCCTTATAGGTTATTACAAAATATTGAGTGCAGTTCTTTGTGCCATACGTAGGTCCTTGACATCACTAATTATTAGAGAAATGTAAGTCCAAACTATAGTGAGGTACCACCTCACACCAGTCAGAATAACCATCATAAAAAGTCCACAAATAATAAATGCTGGGGAGGGTATGGAGGAAAAGGAACCTCCTATACTGTTGGTAGGAATGTAAATTGGTACAGCTGCTGTGGAGGAGAGTATGGAGGTTCCTTAAAGAACTGAAACTAGAGCTACCATATGATCCAGCAGTCCCACTGCTGGCCATATATTCAGAGAAAACCATAATTTGAAAAGATGCATGCCCCCCAGTGCTCATTGCAGTACTATTTACTATACCCAAGACATGGAAGCAGCTTAAATGTCCATCAGCAGAGGAATGGACAAAGAGGATGTGGCACATATATATACAATGGGGTATTATTCAGCCATAAGAAAGAATGAAATAATGCCACTTGCAGCAACACGGGTGGATCTAGAGGTTGTCATAGTCAGTCAGACAGTTGCTGTTTAAGCGCTCAGTCGTGTTTGACTCTACAACCCCATGGACTGCAGCACGCCAGGCTTCCCTGCCCCTCACCGTCTCCCAGAGCTGGTTCAAACTCATGTCCATTGAGTTGGTGATGCCATCCAACTGTCTCATCCTCTGTTGGCCCCTTCTCCTCCTCCCTTCAATCTTTCCCAGCATCAGGGTCTTTTCCAGTAAGTTGGCTCTTCATGTCAGGTGGCCAGAGAAAGACAAATATCATATATGTTAATTACATGTAGAATCTAAAAAAGTATGAATGAACTTGTTTGTAGAACAGTCATGGAAAGCAAACTTACGACTGCCAAAGGGGAGAGGGGAATGGGGGAGATATAAATTAGAAGATTGGGATTAACATACACATGCTCCTGTGTACAAAATAGCATGCTTATTTTTCTAACGATGGGTTAGTAGTATTGTCCGTAGTTGAAGCACTTGCTCTTCCTATATGTTTCTCAGTTCTGTTCTTCCTGCAAGATAGTTTTGAAGACTAACTTGAAATGTTGTGATCACACACCCCAGTGTTCCTTTTCAGCTCTTGATTTCCACTTTTAAGTGGGTCTGTTTCTTTTTAAAAAGTTACTCATTTGTTTATTTTTGACTGTGCTTGGTTGTTGTCGCCACACTGGCTTTTCTCTGGTTGCCGTGTGCGGGCTTCTCATTGTCGTGGCTTCTCTTGTTCCAGAGCACAGATTCTCAGGCACATGGCTTCAGTAGCTGTGGCCAGTGGACTCGGTAGTTGCGGCTCCCAATCTTTAGAGCACGTGTTCAGCAGTTGTGGTGCGCAGGCTTAGTTGCTCTACGGCACGTGGGATCCTCCCGGATCAGAGGTTGAACCTGTGTCTCCTACATTGGCAGGTGGATTCTTTACCGCTGAGCCATCAGGAAAGCCCAAGTTTGTCTATTTCTGATTCTTTTTCTAACTAGCTGTATAAACATGGGTAAGTCACTATGCCGCTCTGGTCCTAGTTTTGTTTGTAAAATGAGCACATTAGATTGAATCTAAGGTTTGTTTCATCACTGATGCCAAGTCTGGTACAGTGGCTGATATATAAACTGAGGTGAATGACCAACAGAATTCCTGCTCTCATGGAGCTTTTAGTTTGACAGAGACTGTAAAATGTAAGTGAATATAAAATTATACCATTTCATAAATGACAAGATGGACTGAATAGAGTAGATGCAATGAAGGAGGAAAAAGAGGAAATGTGAGCTTGAAGATTTACCTAAGTTATGAAGAAGGTCAAGGTGGTGGTGGTAGTTTAGTCACGAAGTCGTGTCTGACTCTTGCAACCCTGTGGACTGTAGCCCGCTAGGCTTCTCTGTCCATGGGATTCTCCAGGCAAGGATACTGGAGTGGGTTGCCATTTCCTTCTCCAGGGAATATTCCCAATCCAAGAATTGAACCTGGGTCTTCTGCATTGCAGGCAGATGATTTATCAACTGAGCTATGAGGGAAGGCTGAAGGTCAAGGTATGAGATGTTAATTGGCCATATAAGTAAGAGGAAGAAGAATATTTGAGGTAGAGAGGACAGGATATGCAGAGGCTCTGAGATAGGAAAGAACTTGTTTAAGGAACCAACAGTAAGCCATGTGGCTAGAATAAAATATATAAAGGAAAGATAGAGACTTGAGATTTAGAAGGCAAAAGCTATCACCCAGAGAATTATCAGTATATACTAGTGGCTCTGAGTGTTTAAGGTGGTGCTAACAGTAAAGAACCCACCTACCAATTCAGGAGACAAGAGATATGGGTTTAAGGGATACAGGTTCGATCTGGGTCGGGAATATCCCCTGGAGGAGGAAATGGCAACCCACTCCAGTATTCTTGCCTGGAAAATCCCATGGACTTGTTTTAAACCCAACTCAAGAATATACTCCAGTCCCTTTGATATGTTCAAGATCTAATCCCACAAACCTGAGTGGACCTTCTTCCTCCAGCCCAGGCTGATGCTTTTTTGCCATGGAGTAGTGGGAAAAGCTGAATGCAGCCTCTCTAGAATATCACCAAGAAACTTTACTGTTTCAATATTTGGCGACTTTTTGTCTTTGTCAGTTTCTACCAATGTCTTCTTTCCCTGACTCATGCTTCCGTCCCTTTTAGGTATGCTTTAAGACCCTAGAATCAGGGACTTAGTCTGTAGGTCTTATTGATCAGACCCAGAGTTGGATAATTAACTCTGCTGTAGTGGAAAGAACAGTAGTTTTAGAGTCAAACTGATCTGGGTTTGAATGACAGTGCCTCTGACTTACTAGTTTATGACCCTGGGCAGGGGTGGTAGGGTTGGTGGTTACTTAACCTTTCTGAGCCTCATGTTTCTTATTTTTAAGCTTCTGCATTGGTTTCCTCCTTTGCCAAGAGGGAGGTGACATGAAAGAAGTGCAGTATGTTAGTAGACTTTCCATTGGGAATTTTGGAACAAGCAATTTTGTGGCACCCTGGTCACTGTTCTAACATTCCAAATGTAATAACTGGTTGCTGGAATTGGAATGAGGAAAAAATTCTGGCATAAATATGCCTGGGAGGGGTTTTGTTTTGTTCTGGAGAAATATGCCCGAGCCTTAGAGGAAAATGATCTATTCTATGAAAGGTTACATATAAGCCAGGGTTCTTTTGACTCTCCAGATTTGATTTCTCTAACAGTATCTGACACCAAACACAAAACACCTTAGGTATTTGACCTTCAAAAATCAATCTCATAGGAAAAATGGTCAACTGCACTCAAAAAATATATTTGACTTTTGGATAGTAATTTGGAGTCATAAGTTTTTCCAGTAATCCGATCATATGGGTCATGATTTTAATCCTCCCCTCCCCCACCCTCTTTCCTTCCCCACACCTCTGTGTGCTTGGGAAAACTGAGATGCAGAGAGGTTGTTTTGATATGGTGAGATTCACACCTTAAGTCTTTGCTAAGGATTTTAGAGTCAGCAGCTCTAGTTCAAATCCCAGCCCTCCTGTACCCCCTGCCTCAAGATAGGTGAGCTATGTCACCTCTCTGAGCCCGTTTCCTCAATGAGACAGTGATCGCAACACCTCAAGCCCAATACGTGGTTCACAGTAAGCAATCAGTGACTCAATTTCCTTTCCCAAGAGTACAAAATTTTTATTCCAAACATTATTTCGTTAACCTAGTTTGTCTCACTATAATATTTAAGTGTCTGGGTGTTATATAATGTATATGAAATATATATGAGATTTTTAAAAATACACAGTGTCTTGTACTCAGAAGCAATAAGAAAGAAAAACAGCTTCCAAATTTCTCACATTCAGCAAGTCAGTTAAGTTTGATGGTAGCATAGGTATTTTGAGTTAGCATTAGTGTAAGAGACAAGACTTAGGAATTCCCAGGTTGCAGAAACTCTTCACCTGCTTCTTGGTTATGTTTTCATTTCTGTATCCCACCTGCACCTTAACAACACATCTGTCATTACTGTGAGGTAGCATTTCTGCCAGTAAAGTAAGGGAGCAAAGCTTTCTATACTGACATCATCTACCCTGGGGGAAATGATTGCTCCTGCACTTCCTCTCTCCCTCTGTACTAGTTAATACTGTCGGATGCAATAGACAGATCCCCATCTCAAATTAGGGAAACCTGCTGGAAGGGGCATCTCTCAGAGTGGCTATGCTTGTAAATAGGCTTAGAAACAGCTAGTCTTTGGGAACAGCTGGAGCTAGTAACTTGAATGTCACCAGATTCTGTTTTTTCTTTCTGTGCACTTCTGATTCACTGTTATCATACTATGTGTAGACTGGTCACATTTTTCTTTTAGTCCATGTGGCAAAGGGTCCCTAGTCCAAAAGTTTGGAAAAGAGTCACGGCTTGTATCAGATGCCCATCCTGGATCAGGAAGCTGTGATCATGTAAATACGTGGTGGCTCCTTCAGGTATTATATGGATGAAGTGGAGTGAGAAGAGCAGCACAGAAGGAGGGCCCTGAGCACAGAGTTCCAGAGCTGCCCACACACTGCCATCTTAGGCAGTGGGATCTTAGCTGGGAATACAAAAAATGCTCCTGAACCGAGTTTGCTTGCAGCCCAGTGATGGGAGATGGATGTACAACTGAAGTGCAATAGAATGATGTTGGTTCTGTAATAGTGGATGCATTGGTTAAATAGGAGTAAAGAATAGGTGGTCAGTTAGGTTGGCTCAGACACAGAAGCCCCTGTTGGCAGTGATGGCTGCACAGTTGGGCACCTTGCAGACTCTGAAAACCCTTGAGCCAGCTGACTTATTATCTGGGGACTAGGTATAGCCCTGGCATTTTCTGAGTATGAATGCCCTGTGCTTTGTCGTTAAGAGGCCTCTACATCAGAGTGCCTTTTTGAATCATTCAGTGAGTTTTTTACAAAGAAAAATTAAGTATATCTTGAGGGTCTTGTCATGTTCTGTTTTAGAGAATTCATATGATCTGAATATTCATCCCCTATGGTAGCTTCTTAAAGCTATTAAAAGACAACTTATTATAAGACAGATTCATCAACTTGTTTTACAACTCAGGTAACCTGGCACTTAACTGCTGGTTAATTACAAATCCCTTGCTTTTAAGTAGCTTATAAATAAGTCCTGTTCCCTCTCATGAGGCCCGAGAGCATTTGCCATAGTCCCTATCCTTTGCTGTTGCAGTGACCTGTGGTATATCCATTGGTGATCTCATGTTTATCATCCTTTAGTTTGCTTCCTCAGACAGAACAGACTGATTCTTTTCCATCTTCTGTTGCGTGAGGTCAACTTTCTACATCTTATTCCGCTGCTCCATCTTTGGCTCCAGTCTCTTCATCTTGGCTTTGCGTTTCACATTTATATTTTACCAAGGCTTTTATTGTCCTTAACTCCTTGATTTTTCTCTCTGCCCTTTCTTGCTCTTGCATGTATTTTTTAATGAAACCTTCTATTTTGAGATAATTGCAGTTTTGCAGAAAGTTATAAGTATTAACAGAAATACTGTTTACCTTTAACCAAGTCTTCCCTAATGGTAACATCATCACCTTGCAAGATTACTGTCTAATATCATAATCAGGATATTGACATTGATATAGTCAAGATACATAATGGTAGCCTTAACATTTTGATTTTTAAGGTTGCTTCTCATCCTTACTCATCTCTTAGACCCTTCTTTCCTTGCTCTTCTCACATTCATTGTCCCGGGGATTTAACCAAACCTGATTTAAGGCTCTTACAAGACTCAATTTTCTCTCTGATAGGCTGGCTAGACTTCATGCTGTCAGAGTTTCTAGGGATAGAACTTGCCTTCCCTAAATTATTTGCCTAGAATTTGGATGTCTCTAGGTGGCCTTAAAAGTCATGTGAGAACCGGGTTTGTTTGTGAGTTAATTTTGCCATAAGTTCACCCAGGTCACATGAGGGTGGAGAACGTGTGGAGGTTGGTATGGTACTAATCCTCTGAGACTCAGAGCCCTAAACAAAGACACTTTTCCCCCCAAAGGACAGTTCTGCACAGAGGATGTGGATGAGTGCCTGCTGCAACCCAATGCCTGTCAGAACGGGGGCACCTGTACCAACCGCAATGGGGGCTACGGCTGTGTGTGTGTGAATGGCTGGAGTGGGGACGACTGCAGTGAGAACATCGATGATTGTGCCTTCGCCTCCTGCACCCCGGGCTCTACCTGCATCGATCGTGTGGCCTCCTTCTCTTGTATGTGCCCAGAAGGAAAGGCAGGTAAGGCTGGCAGAAGAACAGAGCTGGAAAGGGGAAAGGACTGGTGAGCATTCAGGACTTCTGCCTCCGTCTCTTTCATCCCTTTTGGGGTATGTCCTTTTAAGTTTCATCCTTTGGAACATGACACTCAAAGCCGTCCTTCTGGAAATGTAATTGGTAGCCAGAGTGCTGTGAAGTCCGTCTTCTTCCTTAGGACTTTTAGCTCTCAATTCCATGTACCTCAGTGTTTCATCCCCCCAAAATGAAAGTAACTCTTGCTTGGAAACATCTGTAACCTCCTTAAGATTTTAAGCTAAAAGACAGCTCAGAAATTAAGGTAAATTTTTCAGAAATTAAGACAAAATTACTCACAAATGGAGCTAGGCACTTAATTTTAAGAAGAAATAATCCATTTACTCAGAAAAGGTTAGCAAGAGGGAAACAATGAAATGTATTCCAGCTCTCAATATTGCCCTGTAGCGGAAGGTTTTCACCAACTGCAAAGTTAACATTGCTCTAGCCTTTCAGTTTAACAGTTCTGGGTCTAGGAATCAATCAGTGAGAGGAGGGATGTTACAGAAGGAGATTGCTCAGCAATAGAACTTTGTGCCCAGCAGTTTTGAAATGTTCCTGTATCTATGCCTTTTCAAAAGCCCCGCCTCCAGCTTTGTAGAAGAAGCCTTAGTCACCTCTTCTTAAGCTAATTGCAGACTGGAAAATCCAGTTCCCATGTGAACTATGCAGAACATGGGGCCTAGTCATGTCTTCAGAGTCCTGAGGGCACTTGAGCCAGGAATGTTGACACTATTAAAAAGCTGCCCAAGTATAGGCTGATGATGTTCAGCTGGGATTTTTTTTTTTTCTTCTGACACTAATGAAATGCAGGTGGCCCCAAGATCATCAGGTAGCATGATCTTGGGAAAGTGGGTTGCCAGATAAAATATAGGATGTATGTAATATTTGGGACATAGAGTAAATAATTATTCGTTGTTTATCTGAAATTCAGATTGAACTGGGCAGCCTCGGTTTTTATGCGTTAGACATGACAGCCCAGTGGGAAGGATGTCTCCCTTTTCCTGACTCCAACACCTAACCATCTCACAAATCCCTCACATTATCTACCCTTGAGGAGGGGTCCAGCTAAAGGCTCAGATTCAGGGTATAGAGAGAGGTGTGTGCAGAAGCTTCTTGCTTTGCAGTTAGCTGCAGCATGTTCCTAAGGCAGGATCAGGCAAAGGGAAAATTGCCTCTAAATCTTCCCTTTGGATTCTGATGTGCCAGTCCTAAGGTGTTCAATCCTCCATGAAAGAGAAACTCATTCCCCAGGTAAGGGACATTTTCTCTTTCTTCTCCTTACCTCACCCCTGTGACAGGTCTCTTATGTCATCTGGATGACGCGTGCATCAGCAACCCCTGCCACAAGGGGGCGCTGTGTGACACCAACCCTCTGAATGGACAGTATATTTGCACCTGCCCACAAGGCTACAAAGGGAGTGACTGTACGGAAGATGTGGATGAATGTGCCATGGGTGAGTACGCTGAACCTTTCCTGTTCCTGTCAGCTGAGCTCAGCAGACATTTCAGCTGAAGCACATTTCACTCTGTGAGCCCGTTTCATCCAAACCTCAGACCTGTTATATGCCTTCTGTTTACAACTGACGTTTCAGTGTAACCACATAGTCTATGCTGGGAATTCTCAAATACATAGAAGGTTTGTGCTTGACTCTTAACATGGATCCCTACCTTAGTGACTGTTTGGGCATAAGAACAGCAGGCACACATGAGAGTTGAGATTGCCCTCTTTTGTCTTTCTTTCCCTATTTCCATCCTTCCTTCTTCATTTAATTAATTATTTACTTACTTTCTGATTGACTGATTGATTAGAAGGACGTAAGAAATTGAGAACCAGATTATTAAAGGACTGGCCCTAATGCTACTAATCTGACCCACTTCTGTAGTCCACATTTGTGGAAGCTCCATCGAGTGCTTTGATCCTGGTTATGGGGGCTTGTGTCTTCCAGCCAACAGCAATCCTTGTGAGCATGCAGGAAAATGTGTGAACACAGATGGTGCCTTCCACTGTGAGTGTCTGAAGGGCTATGCAGGACCTCGTTGTGAGATGGACATCAATGAGTGTCACTCAGACCCCTGCAAGAATGATGCCACCTGTCTGGATAAGATCGGAGGCTTCACGTGTCTGTGCATGCCAGGTACATGGGCCGTCGGTGTGTGGCGTCTAGACCGGAGACCTTGCCCTGTGCTTGTCTTAGGCAGAGCACTCAGTACAGTCTGGCGTTTCCGTAAGCTCTGTTGGCATTTAATCCCTAGCCACGAGACCCTTAGGGTTTCCCTGGTGCCTCAGTGGCAAAGAATCTGCCTGCAGTACAGGAGCCGCTGGAGACGTGGGTTTGATCTCTGGGTTGGAAAGATCCCCTGGAGGCGGGCATGGCAACCCACTCCAGTATTCTTGCCTGGAGAATCCCATGGACAGAGGAGCCTGATGGGCTATAATCCATTCGGTCGCAAAGAGTCGAACAGGACTGAAGCAACTTAGCATGCACATATGCAAGGGGACCCTTAAGGACTAAGACCCATGATTAAACTTCTTAGAACTGTTGAAAACAATCCCATCATGTCAAAACCCAGATACTTGTGAGAGAAAAATTCAGAAGATTTTTAAAATGCAAGTATACTTTGATTTAATAAAGTATTTATCATAAAAATTCTTTAAATAGCAAGCTTTCCTTATCCCCTGATATATTACAAATAGCATACCATTCCTTTTATAGAAAATAATATTACCCATAATTGTATAGGAACTTGCTGTTTATCTCATGGTGAGATACACATGCTGTGTTATATCTTGGAACTCTTCTGCAGAGACCTCTGCTTGAATCCTTAGCACAGCTAACTTTAGCTTAAAATGACAGCTGCCAGGGGCTGCTTGGCCTGATTATGGGTGCTAAGCGCTCTAGCCTTAGCAGGCCCTCCTGACTTTGACTTGCCCCCAAGTACAATAGCATCTCTGATTCATTCAGCTGGTCCTTAGGACTGGGGACCCCGTGGGCCTGACACTGTCCTGAAAGCAGTGTCTGGACTGATCCGAGAATGTAGTTCAGTCTTTGTTGCCATGCTAGGTCTTACCAAGGTCTTTGGAGGTAACCTCTCCTCCGTCTCCACTGTGACATGGATATCCCAGGATATGCCCGTGTCTGACTGATGCTCACAGTGACTGTTTTCAATCACGGCATAGTCCTCTTTTCCCTCTGCAGAAATGTTCATACTCATAGAGGATGTAGTCATCTTTATGAATTTGTGCTTTCTTGGCTAGAATATGCCTTTGTCTTTTTCTAAGCCACTTGTGTGGTCCATTTTGCTCAGGTTTCAAAGGTGTGCATTGTGAGTTGGAGATAAATGAATGTCAGAGCAACCCTTGTGTGAACAATGGACAGTGTGTGGATAAAGTCAATCGCTTCCAGTGTCTGTGTCCGCCTGGTAAGTGCCCACCACCTGCCCCTGTTTTCTTTGAAAGCACAAAGCCGGCTGACCGCAGGGGAGAGAGGAGGGAGAGAATGTGTGTGGGCTTTCCATGAGGAAGTCATTAAAGTGAGCGCTTCGGGATAGGAGTGTGTGTGTACAGAAGTGGGGGGTTTGTTTCAGCTAGTATATCTTCCAGATCCTTTGTGGCCAGAAGTCCAGGTCTATTCTGAATGACCCATGACCTCGCCGTCTGTGTGTACATTTCAGGAAGTTCATACCTCATGGAAGCCCTTAGTTCTAGGTTATTCAGGATTTTATTTTTTCCCGTGAGTCATATTCTTGAAACCCTTCTCTGAGATGATTATTTTTAGACATTTCACCCATGGGTACATTAACAAGTCAGTTCTTTCCAAAGAATGCTGTGTCTCTCCTTTGGCCCCCCTACAGCCTTTATGGAAGATGTGCTGAATTTTCTGCCTTAGGCTGTAGCCTCTCTTGTTGTTTCTTCAGAGAGAAGGTCCCAGTTCCTGTGCAGCTACATTCGCTTCTTAGGGGGTTCTCCCTGTATGCATTCAGTTCCTACTTTAAGTTGAAGTGAAATCTATACTGGGAAGAAAAAGAGGTGAGAGAGACACCCATGGGCCTCTGATGCCCTGAGCCTCACCCAGTTATCCCAGGTACCTGTTCAGGAGAATAATTCTCCATGTGCTGATCCAGGGGTATAAACCCTGCCAATAACTACCCAGTTCCTCTTGGGCATCGTTCTGATAGTAAGGAAAACATAAGATAATCCTTTGATTTGTGTGCCCTTTTAAGGATTCACGGGGCCCGTTTGCCAGATCGATATTGACGACTGCTCTAGTACTCCATGTCTGAATGGGGCAAAGTGTATAGATCACCCGAATGGTTATGAGTGCCAGTGTGCCACAGGTAAGAGTTTTTCACTTCTTATTTCCCTGGTAGGTCCATCTGCCCTAAATAGGAGACTGTCCTCTTCTAGCTGCCCTGCCAGGCCAGTCTGCTAATGGGTTGCTCTGTGTTTAGAAGGGGCTTCTTCCAGCTCTTTCTTGCTGCTCTCACTGTTTCCTTCTACAACACCTGCTTCCTTCACCACAGTGATGGCCTGGCCTGGACATTTCCATTTGGTGTCCCCGTCTTTCTAGGGCAGATTTTGGCAATGGTGAGTTTCCAGCTGGCTTGCCTTATTCCTCTGGAAAAGGGAAGAATTCCAGTTGTCACTGGGGCTTCTCAGCAGGAGGCCTGTCTCTGTGTTTCTTGAGGCAAGTGATTGAACAAAGGCTCAGAAATGCAGTGGTAGGCAAGTGCAGAGATTTTCTGCATAAATATGATTGATGCTTTGAGAGTCGAACGTGTATCTGAACAGGGGAGAGAGCTCTGTCTGGGAAAGTTTGGGGCCTCTTTCCTGACTCCTGCTACTAGAATCAAAAAGAATGTTTACAAATATTCTACATTTCTGATCTGTGGCAACATTTCCAATTTGGGAGTGGATTTGAATAAGCCAGACATTTCTTGTTACACATTTGCTTCTGCACAGACCATTATTGTGTAGAGAAGGACTAGAAATTATTAGAAAAGATGATTTCCCAGTTTCTTTTTTATCTGACTGTTTAAGAAGTTACGAATATAATTCGAGACATTTTTTTCTTATTTTTTAGAAAATGGATTCTTAAAAGATTTTAAGCATCATGTGCATGATTTTTTTTGTGATCACAGAAAAGCAAACTAAGTCATAAAAATAAACAAAGAATTACTATTTCAATAGCATTAGAATATTATCACTTATTAGGCCTTCTCAGAGTGGGCCCTGTCAGATGATCCACTCAACCTCCTTTTCTTTTCACAAACTCTGGTCTCTGTTGGAAAAGTTTCAGGTTAGGTCTTCTGGCTAGATTATGCTTATGGAGTATAACCTTCACTGGAGAGAATTTAAACTTTGAGCTCATGTTTAAAAGGGAGGAGAGTCCTTCTAAAGTCTCTTTAAAGGATTTAAGGTTGGATAAAGGAACTCTTATTTGCCCCTTTTAACTGTCTTAACTTGGTCATTTTATTTAACAAGTATTGATTAAAAACTTACTATATTTGCATAGATTCCTGGGAGGTTGGGAGGAATAAAGAAAAGTTCTCTGACCTCTCAGGTCAGAATTGGAAAGATAAGGTACATGAAGTCATTAATTTAGTACCTATATTGCAGACTGGTTTGGGAGGAAAGGCATATAGAGATAAATATATTAAGGAAAATTATAGAGAGCTATTCCCCACTGAAGTCCAGTATGCAATTAAGATGCAGTTAAAATGTCTCTGCAGTGAAATTATTGGTCATTTAGAAGAAGCTATTTGAATTCTACAGATCTGATGTGAACTTCATTTTAAACAAAACTCGCTAGGCTTGCCTCGTACATCAGTTCAGATAGTTCCAATTGTTTATGGCCCACAGTATGAATTGTTTAAGATATGGGATGTGTAGGACTAGAGGATGCTAGAGCTACATGTATGCTCAGGTGTGGAATGTGCACTTTGGGTTTAAGTATCTTGGGTACAATTCCTTCCAAGGATTCACTGGTGTGTTGTGTGAAGAGAACATCGACAACTGTGACCCTGATCCTTGCCACCACGGCCAGTGTCAGGATGGCATTGATTCCTACACCTGCATCTGCAATCCGGGCTACATGGGTGCCATCTGCAGTGACCAGATAGATGAATGCTATAGCAGCCCTTGCCTGAATGAGGGTCGCTGCATCGACCTGGTGAATGGTTACCAGTGCAACTGCCAGCCAGGCACGTCAGGTAAGCCCACTCTTCACTGCCTTTGGAGTTTTCAGTTTCTCTAAAACAGTTTACACAGATGTCTCAGACTTTCTCAGCACATGTTTAGATACCAAAAATATAGTCTTGATTCTGAGAAGCACAGCCAGGAACATCTCAGAGGCAGATAGCTCTAGCCAGTAGGGAAGTCAGAGACAATAGCTTCACAAAGCTGATGATTCTGTGTATGTGTTTCTCATCAAAAGGAGGCTTACCACTTCAAAAAATGGAAATTATTATTGAAAATTGAAATCCTTCTTACTTTTGTGGCTCGATTGGATTGTCTTTTTTGTTTTAACTTCCACCTTACTCAGTTTAATGAAGTTGGTCCTTCCCTCTCCATCCCTCCCGTTCTTCCAGTAGTTTTTCCTCTCTTTTAGAGTCCAATATCTTTAATGGAAAAGGAAATGGCAACCCACTCCAGTATTCTTGCCTGGAGAATTCCATGGACAGAGGAGCCTGGCAGGCTATAGTCCATGGGGTCGCAGAGTCGGGCATTACTAAGCAACTAACACACTATCTTTAATGTGTCATCTTTCTTCTGCTGTTTTTCTCTGCTGGGCTTTGGGCATTTGGGGGACTCAGAGGGAGAGGAGAGACTCTGCAACATGTCTGGGTCATTGTCAATTAGAATGCAGAGCTGTCGTTTCCCATCCCCAGTTCATGGCTGTTTCCTGCCTCCAGTTGAATGACGGCTTGTTAGTCGTGAGGGCATGCTACTCCTTGCTGGGGAAATGTTGAGCTGTTTTCTCAAGCAGCAGCATTTCACAGGTTTCAGTGGATTCTGTTTTACTTATTCGAGGAATAATTATGGTCACAACTGTGGTTAATGGACAGAGAAGTTCTGTGTCTGAGATCAAAGGAAAATGTATTAGTGGAAGATTAACTAGTGTGTGCCTTTGTTAGAAGGGAACCTGCCAATACAAGGAGTGATTTATTGAGAACTCATTCTCCATTTAAGGAAAATGGCCTGTGTAGGGGGCAAAGGTGGGGGAGGTGGTTAGCTGCCCTTATTTTATTTTGTTATTTCCAAATCCATTTCTTCAAACTTGTCAAAGGCCCTGGTCTTCATCCAGGAACTCGTACATGCCAAGTTTGAAAACAAAGTCCTTTTTGAGTTGCTCAAGCATACGAAAAACATCCCATGCCTTCCCAGTTGAAAATGCCTTCCCCCTCCCCACGTTTAGATAACTCTCTAAAAGAGCTGAATAGATCTTTGTGAAACCTTCCAAAAGCAATTTGCTTCCGGGCTGGTCCCCAGACATGAGAAATTGCAGTACGAAAAGAAATTTGAGAGATTTACAAGCAATTGAATGGATGCCTTTAGAATGGTGGGGCTGTTTTAGGCTTTGCTATCGTTCCCATTATAAAAATGTACTGGAAACCTGGGTGAGTGGTGGGCTGGCAAGCATTTTGTTTTCTTTGGGATTATATTATTATGCTGGGATGGATCAGGTGTGTTACCTGGGGAGTACAGAAAAGTCAAGGTGGAAGTAGCTGTCAGTGAGAAAGGCAGGCAGTAAATATCAGCGGTGTGCAGGCAGCTTAGAGGAAGGCACAGATTCTTTCATAAAACTGCCAGATTCATTCCTGTGACTGGAGAATTCACGCAAAGAGATGCAGACCGCATAAAAACATCTTGGTCTGTAATGGGTGCAGAAGGACCTGGCATGTACAAGGAGCCTCGGTGAAAGGAGTCATTCAGTTAACCATTATGAATAGACTTTTGAGTTGTAATCTAAGAGTCGACAACCCATTCATAATATAGTCTGAGTTGGTAGCTTGGGGTTTGGATGAGTATATGAATAGAAGGGATACTTTTTCAATCTGCAGGTTATAATTGTGGTTTCTCACTCACTAAGTACTTAAAGCACAGTACACTACCCAGAATCACTTCTAATACCTTTTTTCACCTGTGATCTTAAGTAAGTTTGGGGAGTTTCAAGTTATAGAAACTGCATTGACTAGCTAAAAGAATCATCAGCAAACAACAACTACAAAACAGACAAGCAGAAGGAATTCTGTGAAAGCACACAGAAGCATCTTACAGATTCCAAGAGAGAATTGAATAATGAGGCTTTGGGGGGATTAGCGGGAAGTAGGGCCACATGCAGACTGTAGGTCACCCAGTTCATGTTCCAGCGTTCCAATGAGATAATTTCATTGGCCCAGCTTGAGCTGAGTATCTGTTTCTGCTAGAATACAAGATGGATTTGGGGGCAGAGTCCCATTAAACTGCATGGCTTCCTGGGGCCTGCCTTGGTCTGTTGTGGGTTAATTGGATTGTCAATCAAGGGCTAGACACATCTCCTACAGGTATCCATTTGTAATTAAGGAATATTGAAACCTTTGCCTCATCTGTGGCTAGCAAGGCAGCATGGCCACATTAATCACAGTGACCAGTGTGGTGCGGTAAAGTGTATAGAATCCAGAGAGCTGGGTTCACGTCCTAGCTGTGCTGATGTAATTGTGCAAGTGCATGATAAAATGGGTATAACACAAATTGATTTGGCACTGAAGTGAGAAAAATAAAGTTATATCAAGTGGGAAGCAGAGTATTTTGCTCACAATAATGACTCGATACATTTTCAATGTAATAATTATTAATAAATATTCACATAAAGTTTGAGTGAATAAATATTATGGCATTTTGTTGAGGAAGTTTCATTTGTTAGTTTATATCCTAATTATCAGGCTTCATAGACTGATTATTTTTAGACTTTTTAAACTGCCAAGATATTCTTTTATGATATCCAAATTCATCACTAAATTCATGTTAAGTAATATAATAGTATTTTTACAGAATAGTGGTAACAGTAGGGATTGGTATATCTCTACTATTTAGTTACCTATATCTATAATTAAACTTTCCTGAACATAGTCAGACTCTGCCATTCATCTGGGGTATAGGCCAGAAGGAAGGCAACACACCCCAGGAGAAAGCTATGACTCCATACGATTTGTCCTGAACTTTAGCCCTTAATAGTAACAGTCAGTATCAAGCTTATAGTAGTAGATACAAGTTTCAAAATTCTAATGAAAGCTTAAATTTTACCTCTGGAGCACAGTATTGTCACAGTTGTTTTCCTTGAAGTGGCAGGCTTGTTTCTTTCACTTAACTATTTGCTAAGTACTTAGGTCTGAATAGTCCTGGTTCGTCTGTCAGTTGCTCTTTCAATTAAAATGGGATTCTGTGAAAAAAGTTGCAGTTCAGTTCTCAGTCATACAACTGCTTTTCCTGGAGACTGCTCTGTATGTTGGCATGCCACAGAATAACTTTATGTGTATTTTCTATTTCATCACACAAAACAATAGAGGTATACTCAAGGGTCAAGGTATAATCAAATCATAAAGTTAATAATTTTGGAAGCTTCATCAAAGTCATTCTTAAGCAAAACTATCTTTTTTTGTATTGTTTTAAACATGGAGGTGAAGAATAAAAAGTATACTAGTACAGTACAGTTTGGCACTTTCTGGATTCCTGCTAAGATGCCAGCAGTCATACCTCCATTGTTCTTTTTTTTTTTTTTTTCCAGTAAGATATTTATTGTAATCTAAAGCCATAGTTTTATCATCAAGATGGAAATGTGGGAACTGGGTAATAATTTGGTTGGGTACAGTCTGATATTCTAAAGCAATCATGTCCATGGAGATCAATTAATAAGACCTATATAAGCAGTTAATGTTTTAAATTCAAAGATCCAAAACCAGGATTTTTGTCTTCCAACACCAACTCCTCTTCCTCATTCACAACGTCCGTCAAGAATATTATATTTTCCTAGACATCCAGGTATGGTAACTGAATTTCCATGACTTCTCTCTTATTCTCTTCATTGACTCAGTTTCCAAGTGATAAAGACTATAACTCTTATGACCTCTCACATTCATCCTTTTGCTTTCATTCCTACTGGCATGTCCTTGGCCTTGGGCACCATTTCTTTAAACCAACTCCATGTCATGGCCTGCCCAATGTTCTTCTCACATTAATCCATCCCACACCATTCAGGTTGACCTTTCATGCCACTCCAAATCATTGGCTTGCTAACCAGGGCCCCTTCAGTGGGGTCCTTCATTTATGCTTCTCATCTCACCATTTGTCCGTGTGTCCCTCCCCTGGGGTTAAATAAATCAAAGTATGGCTCTTACTGTGCCTCCTGCTGGCTGTCAGCTGCCTTGCAGAGTTCTTCAATACTGAGCCACACTTTTTTTTTTTTTTTTTTAATCTTCAGTGTTTCTGAAATTAGGAAGCACCTTATGTTCAAGGTCATAGAAAACTGTCAGCCTCAGAATTAAGGCAGAAGTGATGACAGGCTCCTTGCTGCCTGTGACTGAGAATTGTTCAGTGTGTAAAAGGGATCAGTTCATCTAATTGTCATTGCAGCTGTATATTAACTTTGGATCCCTAATTTGTACTTAAAATGAGGCAACATATGCTATAAACTGCTCTGGATGCTTGAGGCAAAAGAGATAAAAATCTCTGCCTTGATGGAGCATACATCATGAAGAACTGTTGCCAGGTTCTGAAGACTTTGTCTGTCACAGGGTCTGGTATACTTTTTTTTTAAATCAATTAATTTATTTTAATTGCCTCCATTGCTTTTGTAACAGTGCAAATGCCAACACAATAAAAAAGACAAATAGTGGCTTAGTGTGATTAATATAATCATTTGACCTCAGGATACCTTTGACAAGGTCTGGAGGACTGAACTTTCAGAAATGCTACTCTCCTGTATTCAGGGTTGGCTGGATACTCATCAGATTTCTTAACACCCAGCATCACACACAAAGATCATTGGCATTTCTGTGCTAACATTGCACGGTTTCCCTCTGCTTTCACCTTCGCAGGTGTTAACTGTGAAATCAATTTTGATGACTGTGCAAGTAGCCCCTGTGTCCATGGAGTCTGTATGGACGGCGTTAATCGTTACAGCTGTGTTTGCGCACCAGGATTCACAGGTAATGGTCCTTTTTGTCGGGGGACTCCTTCTTCAGCCCCCTCACTTTGGGAAAAGGGCATCTAAAGGTTAGTTGCTTTCAAATATATCTGACTTCTTTGTCTCTTGGAAGGTTAGAAGGTTGTTTCTGTGCTTCTCTGGCCCACTTTTCTACTTACAGGCCTTCCCTGAACTGTAACATGAAACTTTTCATTAGTTACGGTTTTTAGGCCATGTGTTTATAGCTACTTAAAAAGAGTTTCTTTTCAGACCATGAGTTTCCATCACTGTGCTTAAATTATATAGCTTTCAAGTTTTTCTATATTTAGTAGTGAATGCCTTCTATAAAGGCATGGCCAAGATAAAATTCTGTGAACACCTTACATGCTTTTTTCTGAGTACTTCCTCTTATAAGTACTTGGGTAAGGTCAAAACTTAGCAAAGCAACCTATTTTTGGCTAGCATAGTGGGTTTTATTTTCTCTCCAGGAGGGAGAAAGTAAGTGACTAAAATAAAATTGGTTATAATTCTTCTTAAATTCCTCTTAATTAACCCCCCCCAGCTAGAACATTTATATACACACCGTGTGTGCACACACACAAACTTGCATGCATCTTTTCTCTTATCTCTTTTGTTGCTAATAAGATTACCTTTACCTTTTACCTTCCTGATCAAAAAGTACTAGGAACTGCCGAGGAAATATGAAGCCTCTTTTTGATACATCTGTTTGTCAAAGGCACTATCAGAGGGTGTGTGATGTGCCAATCCCATTCTTTCTAGACAATGCCACACACAATAAGGCTCTTACATAATGATGTTACCATTTCATAAATACCATGTGGTCATTTGCAACCAATGTGAGAAACTTCCCACAGAACTTTTTAAACTACGATGTCAGAAAGCCAAGAGATGCCTCTTTCTTGCTGGGAACTTAACCTCTCTCTGTATTTCACAGTCCTTTGCTCTGCTTGGTGTGATTGTGGACACACGAGAGGAACGTTTGTGGCCTATGTGGTCACTGTAATCTCTTTTCAGTAGAATATCACTCAGAAGACCAGGATGATGAGAGCCCTTATATCTAGTACCCAGCACTGCTGGTGTAGAGCCAGATGTACTTCTGTATCCTGAAATATGTTACTCTAACACTGACAGCCGGCTGAATTCCTTTCAGACAGAATGGCATATATACTTCTTTTACATGGGTAATAAGAAGAGAATAGCTACCATTTATTAAGGCCTTGTTTTGAGGTAGCCATTAAATCAAGTGCCTAGTCTCATTTAATTGTCACTACTATTATTATTTCTACAGTATTGATGAGAAACCCTGAATTCAGAGAGCTTAAGTAACAGTACCAGTACACTGGGGCCAGCACTCCACCCCGGGAGGTTCTATTATAGAGTTCTTACTCTCTGCCACTTGATTGGACAGCGTAAGTGGGTGCCTCCTGTGGTTTCTTTTTAGATATATAAGCCTTGCTGCTGCTGCTGCTGCTAAGTTGCTTCAGTCGTGTCTGACCCCATAGACGGCAGCCCACCAGGCTCCCCCGTCCCTGGGATTCTCCAGGCAAGAACACTGGAGTGGGTTGCCATTTCCTTCTCCACGGCATAGACTCAACTTAAATTTTTTGGAAATGTCAGTGAATCATATGCTCTCTCTTTTTAACATTTAGCAAATCAGGAAGGTCATGGAGGGAGGACATAGGCTAAAAATATTCTAAAATAAACTTAAGGTGTAGCATGAAACTGCATACCCAAGGAATGGAATGTTTTGGTTACAGGGTGGTACCCTGTTCTTGGAACTGTTTTCTACATCTGCTTTTTCTATTTGTTTTTTCAAGTCAGTTGCTGAAAATATCAGAGGCAACTGTGTTATATACTCATGACCCATAAATATAAGGTGTTTTAGTCTTGCCTTTATTTTAATACTGTTAACTTTTTATTACAATTTTAATAACAGCTTGAACAGATTTAAGGGAATTTTTTTTCAGACAAAATTCTCTGTTCTCCGCAGACCACTTTATACTTACTGATTGAATAGGAAAAGTAAGAAATCATGTGGTACTTCAGTAGACTACTTTTCACTTGTATAAACTACCTTTTTAGTTTCACATTCATATCCATTATTTTGCTGACTTCTTAGAATGGTCCATAAAAGTAGATAGGTTGTAAATGAAACCAAAAGCACAAGTAACAAAAACTAAAATGAATTTCTGGGGGGGCAAAAAAACAATATGTTGAAAAGCTAATCTACAGAGACTGATAAAAATATATGCAAACTATGTGTTTACCAAAAAGTTAATATCCAAAATATATAAAGAATCATACAACTCAATAGTAAAGAAGCAAATAATTAAATTAAAAATTGAACAAATAACAAGAAAAAAATTCAGTAACTATATATAGTGACAGATGTTAACTAGACTTATTGTAGTGACCATTTTTCAATATACACAAATATTACATCATTGTTTTACACCTGAAACTAATATGTTATATGTCAATTATAAAACCCACTCCAGTCTTCTTGCCTGGAGAATTCCATGGACAGAGGAGCCTGGCAGGCTACAGTCCATGGGGTCGCAAAGAGTCGGACACGACTGAGCGACTAACACTTTAAAAATGAAAACACATTAGTCAGGAGTAGGGAAACCCAATTTAAGAAAATATTACTGGAAAATTCCCAATAATTTTCAGACATAAGATACTAATAATGTTAACTCTAATTCTCAAGAACTACCTGATTTAACCACATTCAGATTATATTTTTAGGCTGTAAATCATTATTTGTATTTTGAAATCCAGTATCAACTGAAACAGGTAAAGTTTTAAAAGTTTTACAATCTACCAAACCCTAGTGACTTTCAAATGGCATTTGAAATGCTAATGATGATGAGTAACTACCAATATAGCTAATCCTCATCACAGTGTCATTATGCAGCTGTATAAAATCGCCAAATTCAATGAAAAAAAAATAGATTTGAGGTTTACAATCTCATCTTTCTTTCAGTCTCTTATAGGATTTTCTAATCAGGAGTAAAGTGAATAAATATTTATAAATTATAACTTTGTAAATGCTGAACATGCAGTTGTTTTTGGTTCTCCAGCCGTTGGTGAAGGCACACTGCTAAGCACAGAGGAGCACTGGGTTATGGGAAAAGTGGTAGACAATGAGTTCGTACCTTTAAAAGGATTTAAAGTATGATCAGGAACACAGACTGCATACATCAGAAAATGACGGAAGACAAGGGAAGTAGTTTAAAGCAAGGTATACACATTCAAAAAAGTATAAGCGATGAAGGAAAACAAATGTTTAGAATCAGGGGGAAAATGGGCAAAGGACGTTCTTCTTCCAAAGAAGACATACAGATGGCCAACAGGTACAGGAAAAGATGCTCAGCATCACTAATCATTGGGAAAATGAAAATCAAAACCATAGTGAAATATCATGTCACACCTGAAAGATTGGTTGTTATCAAAAAGATAAGAGATAACAAGTGTTGGTGAGGGTGTGGGAAAAGGGGAACTCTCATGCACTGTTGATGTGAACGTAAAATGTTACAGTTATTATGGGAAAGCAATATGGCAGTTGTCAAAAAATTAAAAATTGAACTACCATAAAGGTCCAGGAATTCTACACTTGTGTACCTAAAGGAATTGAAATCAATATTTCAAAGAGGTATTTGCACACACCCATGTTCATAGCAGCATTATTCACAATAGTCAAGATATAAAAACAACCAAAGTGTCCATCAATGGATGAATGAGTAAAGGAGATACGTTGTACGTATACAATGGAATATTATTCAGCCACGAGAGAGAGGGAAATCCTGACATTTGTGACAACATGAATGGAACTTGAGGACATTAAGTGAGATAAATCAGACAGTGAAAGACAAATACTGTATGGTATCACTTAATGCAGAATATTTAAAAAGCCAAACTCATGAAAGTAAGGGAGTAGAATGGTGTCTATCAGGGTCTAGGCTAGAAGAGTAGGGGATTGGAGAGATATTGTTTAAGGGTACAAATTTGCAACTAGTAGATAAATAAGTTCTGACTGAATGCATAGCATAGTGATTATAGTCAGCAATACTATAGCATTATAAACTTTCAAATTACTAAGAGAGTAGATCTCAATTGTTTTTACCACAAAAAGAAATGATGGTATGTGACATGATAGAAGTGTTAACTAACTCTGTGGAGGTAATCATATCACAGTATATAAAATAAATCAAACCAACACATCATATACCTTAAACTTACACAATGTTATATGTCAATCATGTCTTAATTTAAAAATTAACAAAAAACGTAGATAGGGACTTTTCTTATCCTCATTTAACAAATAAGGCAACTGAAAGAGCTTGGCTAGTGGTCCGTGGTCTTAGCTAGTGAGTCTCACTGTTAGGACTGTGAGTTCCCAGAAGGCAGGCTAATTGTCTTTTTAGCCAACATTTTCTAAAACTGTATAGCACTCAAGGAGCACTTAGAAAATATTGCTGAATGAATGACCAACACTCACATATGGAACCTCTGACATCCAACACTAGACTCTTGAGTCTGGACTATACCATGCTTTCATTCATTAAATACTGATTTGTTAGGCACCTACCTACAAGATGATAAACACTGGCTAATTTCTCATTCAGTAGTTACTGAACCCAACAAGGTGCATAGCCTTGTGCTGGGAATTCATGAAATGCTGGGATTTCCGATGCTGCTTAAAGGATGAGAATTTGCTAGCAAAGCAGCTGTCAGTTCACCAGGTAGATCACACAAAGAGGCACTTAACCCTCTCAGCTACAGGTGACTTGAAAATTGATTCTGCTGAGAGCTTTAAAAGCAGATAAAGAAAATGTGAGAAGTGTGACTTCTGAGAAGGTTTTTCCCAAGAAAAGACAGAATTGAAAAAGCTTTTTCTTCTCATTCTCCACTGGATTTCAGACAGAGGATAGTGCTGTAGTTAAAGAGTTGTGGCTCTTATCTTGCTGCCAGTGGCAAACATCTAAAAAAAAATCAGAAGTTGAACCTAAGAAAGTAGTATTGTAGAATTGGTTATTAATAAAATACTTAAAAGGAAAATAGCAACTACTATCAAATTATGGGTTTTTTACCACACCAACCACCAGTAATGGTTTAGAGAGCAATAGAGAGTGAAAAAATGTTAATACCCATACTTTAAAAGGGTGTGTATCTATTTCATTTGGAATTTCCTGTTCTAATTGCAGGGTTACTCTTTCTTAAATAAAAATGCCTAGTTTTATATGAATCAGAAAATTGTATTCTTTGAAATTTATAATTCCTTCATAGCAGTTGCTTGTCACCAGTCATTTATAGAATTATGGGTTATTTTAAAATTTTATATCATTTTGGAATATATAGTTAAATCTCATTTATTCAAAACTTAACAAAGCAAAACTCATATGTAACTGGCATTTATTCCACTTTATAGCAGACATCTTTTCAAAGTGCAATCTTGGGTATGTTTTAGAGGAAGAACATATTCATTTCAATTTCATATATTCTGAACATTTACATTATAACTTGATGAAATAATAGTTGTCTACATCAGAATTTCTCAAAATATAGTATCTGAAAAACCTACATTATTTAAAATGTTACTTTGGAGCTATAAGGATCTTCTTTGAAAACAAGTACTTTTAGCAATCCTTGCACATTAAAATTTGAAAACCACTGGTCTATATTGAGAGACCCTGAATGGTTTTCTCAATGATCAGAGAACAATAAAATTATATTTAGGTTTCTCTTCTTCCTGAGGCAGAAAATAGATTAATACAATTCTGAAAGTGAAAACAAATGGCTTTTCTATTTAAGCAACTTAATCATTAATAGCCCACTCACTGAACTTTCCTGTTAATTGAGATTTACCATATATAGAAATGTAAAAGATTGACTAACTCCTACAAGAATGAATGCAGTAAACCAGCTGACAACAGTGATAAGGAAAGCTTGAGAGTTCTCCAAACAGCAGCAAGAGGAGCAGACAACTTTGATAGCATTTGATGTTCTCTTTTTGAATATTTGATGTAAAGTTTCCCCATTTCTAAACTGGAGTGAAGAAACACATGTCGAAACACTACAACACCGTTCCAGTATTTTGTGAACTTTGTTATCGAAGCACAATGCTCTCTGCTCCTTCCTTGCATGGCTCTGAGTGCTAGTGGATGTCTTATTCCTTAATCTTGACATTTGGTGCCCACGGCATTTTATAGCCTAGGCGGATAAAGGTGCCTGCACAATAGATCTCATGGTACTGGGTCTATTCCCTAAGCATTTTGGATTTGACAGAAACTGTCCCCCTCCTCTGCAGGGCAGAGATGTAACATTGACATTGATGAGTGTGCCTCCAATCCCTGTCGCAAGGGTGCAACGTGCATCAATGATGTGAACAGCTTTCGCTGTATCTGCCCTGAGGGGCCCCACCATCCCAGCTGCTACTCACAGGTGAACGAGTGCCTAAGCAATCCCTGTGTCCACGGAAACTGCACTGGGGGCCTCACTGGGTGAGTAGCTGTCGTGTATTCATCATTTCTTATTGATCTGTGTCAAGCCAGTTGAGTTTTAGTACTGGCCATACCCTGTAGCAGTCAGTCAGGACTTGAGCTGAGACTAGGCTGAAGAGGTCGGTAATCCACGTCATAGTCTTCCAAGTCACCACTTCTTCCCTGCCTTCCATGTCTGAGTAGATGGAAAGTAAGGAGGAATGTTTCATTCCTCTTGTGGGTAGTCAGCACATGGGAGGAGTCCAGGGTTATTTTCTGAGTCTTTAGCTGTTGTGCTTTTAGTACTAACTGCAAGATTGAGTTCTGGGGGATATTCTGTTTGACTTAACCTCCTGTTTAAAGAAAACCCAACTCTGTTTCATAATGATACCAGTGGGTACCTCTGAAGTAGAGCTGGTTTCAGCTAGCTAGAGTCTTGGCCCTGATGAAGTGTTCACAGTTGGCAAGCTCCTGAGAGCTATGCAATGTGTTGGCAAGTAGTTTTCTAGAATCACAGAGTGTGACGTTTGCTTCCATGAGATAGTCCCGTGCTCCTGCCTTGCTTGCCAGAGGACGGGACTTTGGCCGGGACTTAGCATTTGCCATGCTTACAGCAGGTGAGAGAATGAAGAGTACATTGAGAGGTAAATGGCCAATCAAGTGATTTCCAAGGTGAATTAACTCAGTATTCCTGTTTCAGAGTATAGCAGCCTTCAAAGCATCCCAACCCATTTACTTTTTTAAAAAAAGAATCACCAGACAAGGAGGCTGTCATCTCCTGACATCACATTCTAAGTGCTGATGGTGCTCAGATTGTGAACAACATGCATACATTTCAGATGCTTTCATTTCTGTTCCATTTCCCACTCAGCACCCTTGGTGCTTTCTGGGGGCAGGGTTTCAGGTCAGAACAAAGCATGTCTCAGAAGTCAGATATCCCAGGAGCCCTTTGTGGTCACTTAGAGTCTCTGATACTACCCTACTTTCTCAGTATCTGTTTTACACCAGAAACAAGTAATGTAAGGTTTCTTTACATTTATTTAGCAGAAAAGAAACTGCAGATTTACCAATGGCAATGAGTCTTTCAAGTTGTCCCAATTTGTGGTACCAACCACTCTTTACGTGTGAAAGCCCACTATACTTACTTATTTTTCCAGCATTTTTGGTGGGCCAGGAAGCTGTGTTTACTAAATACTCCAGATGGGCCCACATGATTCACAAGGTAATCCAGGTGTAGGTTTGAAGAGGAACAGAAATGAGCCTACCCAGGAGCTCCTTGATCCTTCATTTCATCAGAATTTTGTATTTCAACTGTGACTTAATTGTACATTCATACCACAACAGTAACTTATTTCTGTCTTCTTTCAGATACAAGTGCCTCTGTGATGCAGGCTGGGTTGGCCTCAACTGTGAAGTGGACAAAAATGAATGTCTTTCTAATCCGTGCCAGAACGGGGGAACTTGTGACAATCTGGTGAATGGATACAGGTGCACTTGCAAGAAGGGCTTTAAAGGTGATGCAGAAGTGCATATTTTTATGTCCTTTTTCTGCCTTTTTGTTGGTGCATACAGCCTGACTCACTTCTTTCTTTCCCCTTTTTCCTACTCATTCATATAGGAAACTTAATTTGAGCACTTATTATTTATAGGGCAATTGGAGAATAAAAACATAAATTTAAACATGGATTCTATTTTCAGACTAGCAGAGAGGTGAGCTATTGAAACAGTACCGTTTAAGGTGAGCAACTAGAGCTCCACTCATACAACTTTGGACATTCTAACTGGGTATTCTAATTGTAGGCTCCAGTGTAGGCTTGATTCTATGATAATTCAAAAGAGATATTGGTAGGAGAATGAAAATCTTGTTTTACTGTAATTGTAGCAATAATATCATGGGAGAATCCATGTATTTAAAACCTTTCCAACAAACTCTCTTAAACATTGAGATATTCTTAGATGATATGTAGTCACCTATGGCCTTCTGGAAAAATGCATAGTAGTGAGTACTGTGTAAAATCACTTTTTGAGTTGTCTCTGTCATATTTCTCCTGTCACTTTTTTCTTTAACCCTTGAGAGAGAAACCTGTGGGTAAATCATACATATTTGTACT
The DNA here is from genome assembly GCF_963930625.1 of Muntiacus reevesi. Lineage (NCBI taxonomy): Eukaryota > Metazoa > Chordata > Mammalia > Artiodactyla > Cervidae > Muntiacus > Muntiacus reevesi. The sequence continues at coordinate 85,776,418 of NC_089249.1, forward strand.
CCTTGATCCATATAGTCATTTATTTCACAACTCAAAGATGTGCCAGGCTACTGTGATAGGACAATATGTTTCAGTGTCACTTTATTTGATAACTTGACATTTTTCTAAGATCATGTTTTAAGTCATTAACTTTTTGACATTCAGATATATAACATCTGTAAAGAAACTTACAGATTTAGAAGCACTTTTATTCCTTTGTCTCTTTGAGACTTGCTGATCAACAAAATAAATATCAAGATAGTTCATAATCACATGTCTAGTGACTAACAGACATGTTTGAACTCAGACCTCTATACTTTTAGGCCATTATTTTCTTTTTATACACAGGTGTACTTCCTCAGTTTTAAGACTCTGTGTCAGGCTCTATTGCAGGTATAAAGGTGGTGACATTTGGTAATGTCCTGTCCCCCCATGAATGCTTCCTCGCTTTTCTCTTTTTTCTTAGTGGGAGTAGATTTTGTGTCTTGGATCGGGGGAGGAACTTTGTGATTTCAGAAAGCACCACCACATTGATGGTAGATACTGCGCGTTTGAAAAAGGGCATAAATCAAGAAGCTTTGAGTAACTGTTCAAGTATTTTATCCCTTGATAACTTCTAACCTGTTTTTAAGCCCTGACCAGATAGTTTGTATAGAAGCCTCTATTTAGATATAGCAGTAGCTTTTTACCCTAGTGAACTTCTTGGTCTATTATAGAGAAATTACTTGTATTTGGACATTCATTAAACTTTAAAGCTATTAGAATATATTGTTCTTCCATTCATTTTTTGATTAAGCAGTTTTACTGACTGATTGTATGTCAGGGACTTTACACTGAAATGAATGAACAGGTGTTTCAGTGGCCTGAAGAAATTAATGCATTTTCTGAGGTGTTTAACGTTTATCCCTGAGAGCATTGCTTAGTAATTGAGATATTGAGGAGGCTCACAGAAAGTTTCACTGTCTTTGATTTTTCCCCCTTTTTGTCTGCAGGCTATAACTGCCAGGTGAATGTTGATGAATGTGCTTCAAATCCATGTCTGAACCAAGGAACCTGCTTTGATGATGTAAGCGGTTATACTTGCCACTGTGTGCTGCCATACACAGGTGAGTCTCGGGGTCCAGGGGCCAGAAGGGATGCTCAGTCTTGCCTTGTCATTCCAAACCTCGGAGTCTCAGAGATGGGGTCTGTGGGGGCAGTGATGCTGCCCTGAGGAATCACGGCCTGACCACCTTTCCTGCTCTCACTGTCTAGGTCGTCTGCTCAGAGACAACACTGTGGCCTCTCTAGATGCAAGTGGTAGGGATACTTGTTTGCCTTTATTTTTTAGGGTTTGAAAAAAATTTTTTTAATTATACATGTCTTGAATTGACACATAGCTGATGGTTTAGTCATTATCTGAATGGGCTATATGGCCTGTGCTCTTGGTCTTAGTTTTGCCAACTCAACAGCTACCACTTATCGGTCATTTCCTATGTGCCAGACACTATATATTTTGGAGTATTTGCTCTAGTGCTCACGATAATTCTATAGAGTAGAGGGTCCTATTCCTGTCACCGTTTTATACATGAGCAAGCTGAGGCAAAGAGAGGTTACTTGCTGAAGGTCACATAGGTAAGTAGTAAATCTAGGATTTGTCCCTAAGTCTTTGAATCCGAAGCTTGTCCTCTTAACTGTCCTTCCTCTCCTCACTTTGATTGCCACTGCGTCCTCTGCAGAGAGGCACTACCCCTTGGATGGCGATCACACACAGAAGACATGGATGTGACTTCATTTCGTATCAGGTGACTTTGTTTCAGGTGGTGTTACAGGAGTGTGCTTGGACATTTCTTTGTATTCTCCTGCCTCATTACTGCCGTCTTGTGACTGGTTGTATTTGTGTGGCTCGCTCGCCTCGTGTCATCCCTTTAATGGCTTTGCATGTTTCTCCAGTGCCTTGCATGCAGGCAGGAGCATGGCTGAGTTCTTACTCCCCTGGAGTCTTGGCCTGTTGATAGTAGCTGTGCTAGTGACTCTGGGCTGTTAGAGTGGCCAGATGCATGACTCTTTTACCTGAAAGACTTGGTACTACATTGCTGTCTTTGTCACCTCTTTACAAGAAACATTCATGCAGAGAAACTGCATTTAGCCATCCTGATTGAAGAAATCGAAATTATTGGAGATCCATAGCTGTCCCCAGACAGTCTAAATAATGTCATTCCATAGCAATAGCAATCACATTTGTTGGAACTGAGCAGATCATATCATTTACAACCATAAAGACTGAGAACTGATGGTAGTAGGGAGATATAAGCAGGTGTCATTATGCTTTGACACATTATAGGCTTATCTGAATGTGACTAAGGTACATAACTCATTGGGAAAATATTTGCCTTCTTGCTATTCAACACTGTAAGAATATATAACTATGTGCTGGCTGTTGGTTTTTCTACATATTAGGATCTTATTAAAAGAATTTACTGTGTGTGACCTCAGGGAAATTATATTAGATATTACAGTTTAAAATTTCAGTGCTGAGTGTTGCTAAGGGTTCTGAGTGTCATTGAATTTGGCCAGCATGAAGGGAGCTAAGCAATGTTGCCTTTCCTTATGAGCCACTGTTCTGACCAGACACATTAAGAACTTGTTAGGGGAACTTCCCTGGTGATCCAGTGGTTAAAACTTCATATTCCAGTGCAGCGGTAACAGGCTTAATCCCTGGTTGGGAGCTAAGATCCCACATGCCTCATGGCCAAAAAGCCAAAACAAAAAACAAAAGCAATTTTGTAACAAATTCAATGAAGCCTTTAAAAATGGTCCACATTGGACTTCCCTGGTGGCCCAGCAGTTAAGAATCCATTTGCCAATGCAGAGGACATGAGTTTGATCCTTGGTCCGGGAAGATCTCACATGACTCGAGGCAGCTAAGCCCATATGCCACAACTTCTAAAGCCCATACGCCTAGAGCCCATGCTCCCCAACAGGAGAAGCCCTGCAATGAAAAGCCTACTACCCATTGCGACTAGAGAGTAGCCCCTACTTGCCACAAGGCCCGTGTGCAGCACCCAAAAATAAATAAATTAATTCTAAAAACGGTCCTGGGACTTCCCAGGTGGTGCCAGTGGTAAAGAACCCACCTGCCAGTAAAGGAGACATAAGAGACACGGGTTTGATCCCTGCATGGAGAAGATCCCCTAAAGAAGAAGAAAGGCAACCCACTCCAGTATTCTTTCCTGGAGAATCCCATGAACAGAGGAGCCTGGTGGGCTACAGTCCATGGAGTTGCAAAGAGTTGGACACAACTGAAGTGACTTAGCAGCAGCACAAAAAATTGTCCACATCAAAAAGAACCTTTTAAGAAAAGGAAAAATGGTTAGGGACATTGATGAAAATTTGTGGTAATATTTTTTTTCTTTTTGAATGCAAAGTTTTAGGATAAAATTTTAAATTGACTTAGTTGTTACTTGACCTTATTTATTTTGTTGCAATGTTGTATTAGTTTCAGGTGTACACTATAGTGATACAAATATTATACTCCATGTAAAGTTACTATGAAATAATAACTGTATTCCCTGTTCTGTATCCATGTAGAGTATTTATTTTATGCCTGGTACTTTCTGTCTCTGAATCTCCCACCTCTACCTTGGCCCTCCCCCTTCCCTCTCCCGCTAGTAACCACGGTTTGTTCTCTATACCTGTGAGGCTGTTTCTATTTTATTATATTCATTTGTCTTGTTTTTTAGACTCCACAGATAAGTAATAACATACAGTATTTGTCTTTTCTGTCTGATTTGTTTCACTAATCGTAATACCATCTAAGTCCATCCATGATGCAGATGGCAGAATTTCATTCTTTTTTATTGCTGATTAATATTCTTGTGTGTATGTGTGTGTGTGTGTGAGAGAGAGAGACAGAGAGAAAGAGTCACAAATCACATCTTTATCCATTCCTTTGTTGATGGATACTTAGGTTGCTTCCATAGTGTGGCTATTATAAATAACCTAATGCTGATTTGAACACTGAGGTGCATGTATCTTTTTGAATTAGTGTTTTCACTTTCTTCAGATGTATACCAAAGAGTGCAATTGTTGGATCATATTGTAGTTCTGTTTTTAGCTTAAGTAACATCCATACTGTTCTCTATGGTGGCTGCACTAGTTTACATTCCAACCAATAGCATCAAGGTTTTCCTTTTCTTCACATCTTTGCCAGCATATTTTATTTGTATACTTTTTGATGGTAGCCATTCTGACAGGTGTGAGTTGTAATTTCACTTCCAAAACAACTTAATTTCCCCTTTTAAAAAAAGTTTTTATTGGAATATAGTTGATTTACAATGTGTTAGTTGGAGGTATACAGCAAAGTGAACTCTTTTTTAGATTCTTTTTCCATATAGACCATTACATATCATTGAATAGAATTCCTCATGCTGAGTCCTTATTGGTTATCTATTTTATATACAGTAGTGTGTATATATCAATCCCAATCTCTAATTCATCCCTCCCCTCCCCTTGGTAACCATAGGGTTGATTTCCACATCTGTAACTCTGTTTCTGTTTTGTAACTAAGTTCACTTGTATGCTTTTTTTTAGATGCTAGCTATAAGTGATATCATGTGGTATTTGTCTTTCACTCTGTATGACAGTCTCTAGGTCCATCTATGTTGCTGCAAATGGCATTACCAGCTGAGCCACAAGGGAAACCCAAGAATACTGGAGTGGGTAGCCTATCCCTTCTCCAGCGGATCTTCCTGACCCAGGAATTGAAACAGGGTCTCCTGCATTATAGGTGGATTCTTTACCAACTGAGCTATCAGGGAAGCCTTACTCTAGGAGGTGGATCAAAAAAATCTTTCTGTGATTTATGTCAAAGGGTGTTCTTCCAATGTTTTCCTCTAAGAGTTTTATAGTATCCGGCCTTACACTTAGGTCTTTAATCCATGCTGGGTTTATTTTTATGTATAATGCTGGGAGTGTTCTAATTTCATTTGTTTACATATAGCTGTCCAGTTTTCTCACCTCCATGTATTGAAGAGACTGTCTTTTCTCCATTGTATATTCTTGCCTCTTCTTGCCTCCTTTGTCATAGATTTGGTGACAGTAGTGTGTGGGTTTATTTCTAGACTTTCTATCCTGATCCATTGATCTATATTTCCGGTTTTGTGCCAGTACCATGCTGTTTTGATAACTGTGGCTTTGTAGTATAGTCTGAAGTCAGGGAACCTGATTCCTCCAGCTCCATTTTTCATTCTAACAACTGCTTTGGCTATTTGTGGTGTTTTGTGTTTACATGCAAATTGTAAAATTTTTTTGTTCTAATTCTGTGAAAAATGCCATGGGTAATTTGATAGGGATTGCATTGAATTTGTAGATTGCTTTGGGTAAAATATTAATTTCCCAATCGAAAAACATGGTATATCTCTCCATCTGTTTGTGTCATCTTTGATTTCCTTCATCAATATTTATAGTTTTCTGCATACAAGTGTTTTTTCTCCTTAGGTAGGTTTATTCCTAGGTACTTTATTCTTTCTAATATATTGGTAGATGGGATCGTTTCCTTGATAATGTTTCTGAGCTCTCTTGTTAGTGTCTAGAAATACATATTTTTGTGTATTAATTTTGGATCCTGTAACTTTACCAGATTCATTGATGAGCTATAATAGTTTTCTGATAGTGTCTTTAGGGTTTCTTTATGTATCATATCATGTTACCTGCAAACAGTGACAGTTTTACTTCTTTTTTTCAGTTTTGGTTCCTTTTTTTTCTTCTCTGATTGCTGTGGCTAGAACTTCCAAAACTATGTTGAATAAAAGCAACAAGAGGACATCCTTGTCTTATTCCTGATTTTAGAGGAGATGCTTTCAGTTTTTCACCATTGAGAATGATTTTTGCTATGGGTTTGGTGTATATGGCTTTTATTATGTTGAGGTGGATTCCCATTATGCCCACTTTCTGGAGAGTTTTTGTCAGAAAGGAATGTTGAATTTTGTCAGAAGCTTTTTCTGCATCTCTTGAGATAGTCTTATGGTTTTTATTCTTCGATTTGTTGACATGGAGTATCACATTGATTTGCAGATATTGAAAAATCCTTGCATTCCTGGGATAAATCCCATCTGGTCCTGGAGTTTTGTTTGTTGAAAGATTTTTAATCAGTTTCAATTTCAGTTCTTGTGATTGGTCTGTTTATATTTTCTGTTTCTCCTTGGTTCATTCTTGGAAGTTTGTACCTTTCTTTGAATTTATCCCTCTGTTTTAGGCTGTTCATTTTATTGGTGCATAGTTTCTTATAGTAGTCTTTTATGATCCTTTGCATTTCTATGGTGTTGGTTGTAACTTCTCTTTTTTCATCTCTGTTTTATTGATTTGAGTCCTCTTTTTTCTTGATGACTCGGACTAAAGGTTTATCAATTTTGTTTCTCTTCTCAGAGAGCCAGCTTTTAGTTTCGTTGATCTTTGCTGTTCTTTTCTTTGTCTCTATTTCACTTGTTTTTTTGTCTGATCTTTATGATTTCTTTCCTTTTACTTACTTTATCTGTTCTTCTTTCTCTAGTTGCTTTGTATTGTGATTGGAAAAGATGCTGGATATGATTTCTGTTTTCTTAAATATACTGAGGTTTGATTTGTGACCTAAGTTGCTATCTGTCCTGGAGAATGTTCCCTGTGCACTTGAGAAGAAAGTGTGTTCTGCTGCTTTTGGATGGAATGTCCTATAAATATCAATCAAGTCTGTCTGGTCCAATGTGCCATTTAAGGCTTATGTTTACTTATTAATTTTCTATCTGGATGATCTGTCCATTGGTATAATGGATGTTAAAGTTCCCCACCATTATTGTGTTACTGTTGATTTCTGCTTTTGTGACTGTTAGCATTTGCTTTGTATACTGAGGTGCTCCTATGTTGGGTGCCTATGTATTTGCAATTGTTACATCATTTTGGATTGATCCCTTGATCATTATGTAGTGTCCCTCCTTGTCTTTTGTAACAGTCTTTATTTAAAGTCTGTTTTGTCTGATATAAGATTGCTACCCTAGCTTTTTTTTTATTTCCATTTTTCTTCATCCCATTACTTTTACTCTGTGTGTGTCCTTAGGTCTGAAGTGGGTCTCTTGTGGACAGCATATATGTGGGTCTTGTTTTTGCTGCCATTCAGCCTGTCTGTGACTTTTGGCTGAAGTGTTTAATCCATTTATATAAGTATTGATATGTATATCCCTATTGCCATTTTTTTTTTATTTGAGGGGTGTTTTTTTAGGTCCTTTTTTTTTTCCTTTCCTGTTTTGTTCTCTTCTCTTGTGTTTCCCGCCTAGAGAATTAATTTCCCTTAGTATTTGTTGTAAAACTGGTTTGGTGGTGCTGAATTCTCTTGGTTTTTGCTTGTCTGTAAAGCTTTTGAGTCTCTGTCAAATTGGAATGAGAACCTTGCTGGATGTTCTTGATTGTAGGTTTTTCCCTTTCATCACTTTAAATATATCATGCCACTCCCTTCTGGCCTGCAGAGTTTTTGCTAAAAAAATCAGTTTATGGAGATGGGGATTCCCTTATATGTTATTTGTTGTTTTTCCCTTGTTGCTTTAAATACTTTTTGGTTGTGTTTAATTTTTGTTAGTTTGATTAATGTGTGTCTTGACATGTTTCTCCTTGGGTTTATCCTCTGTGGGACTGTCTGTACTTCCTGGACTTGGGTGACCACTTTCTTTCTCATTTTAGGGAAGATTTCAACTATAGCCTCTTCAAATATTTTCTCAGGTTCTTTCTATTTTTCTTCTTTTTGGACCCCTATAATTTAAATATTGGTGCATTTAATGTTTTCCAAGAGGTCTCTGAGACTGACTTCATTTCTTTTTTTTAAAAAAATATTACTTATTTATGTATTTCATATTGACTTTTTTGGTTCACACCCTGCAGCGTGCAGGATCTTAGTTTCCCAAGCAGGGATTGAATCTTTGCCCCTTGCAGTGGAAGTGTGGAGTCTTAAAACCACTGGGCTTCCAGGAAAGTCCCTGTCCTCATTTCTTTTCATTCTTTTTTCTTTTTTGTTTCACCACAGAGATTTCCACCATCCTGTCTTCCAGGTCACTTATCCCTTCTTCTGCCTCAGTTTTTCTGTTGTTGATTCCTTCTAGTGTATTTTTCATCTCAGTTCTTGTATTCATCTGTATTTGTGTGTTCATTAGTTCTCCTGGCTCTTTACTGAACATTTCTTATATCTTCTTGATCTGTGCCTCCATTCTTTTTCTGAGATCTTGAGTCATCTTTACTTTGATTATTCTGGATTCTTTTTCAGGTAGATTGCCTACCTGTTTAGTTGTTCTTTTAGATTTTTATTTTGCTCTTCCGTCTGCTAGATGTTTCTTTGTCTTTTTATTTTGTCAGACTTACTGTGTTTGTGGTCTCTTTCCTGCAGGTAGCAGGATCATAATTCCTCTTGTTTCTGGCGTCTGCCCCCCATTGGGTGAAGTTGGTCCAGAAGCTTGTGGACTCCCCTTGAAAGGGAGTTTGACTGATGTTGTGACTAGAGCCTGCGCTGGGTATCAAGCAGGGCCACCCCTTGCTCTGTGGTTGTCACTGTCCTGTTAGAGACAGGATCTGCTCTCTGTCTGGGGGTAGAAGCCCCTGGATCTGTTTCTTAGCTGTGTTTCTGATTTGTGGTGTGAGGATTGGAGCATTTCCACTGGAGAGCAGCTACTGCATATTCTTTCTCTGGGGCTGTTCACCTGTGAATGTGCTCTGTTTTGTCCCTTCTTGCCTGTTGTGTGGGCTCACAAAGTACAGTATTCTCTGCACGCTGCCCAGGGAGGAGGGTGCTGGGGTAGGGATTGGAATATGGGACCCTTCAGGTGGCGATAGGGGTGAGCTGGTCACACATTTTGAGGAGGGGGAACAGAGGAGGCAGTGACAGGGATGTGCAAGCCAGCTCCGGTAGGAGCCCGCCTAGTGCTCTGGAGTTTGGGGTTGGTATATGAGGAGAGAGCTTACAATGGCAACCCCCCACCTTGTGCATTACTCAACAGTGGCGCTTCATTTCTGTGGTCGTCCAGGCTTCCTCCACGAGCATTCTCAGCTGCAGAGCTCTGCAACCCCATCCTCTCAGGCTGTCTCCTCACAGCCGTGTTTTGCCACAAGTTTAAATTTCACCTTCAGTTCAGTTCAGTTCAGTCACTCAGTCGTGTCCGACTCTTTGCGACCCCATGAACCGCAGCACACCAGGCCTCCCTGTCCATCACCAACTCCCGGAGTTTACTCAAACTCATGCCCATCAAGTCGGTGATGCCATCCAGCCATCTCATCCTCTGTCGTCCCCTTCTCCTCCTGCCCGCAATCCCTCCCAGCATCAGGGTCTTTTCCAATGAGTCAACTCTTCGCATGAGGTGGCCAAATCATTGGAGTTTCAGCTTCAGCATCAGTCCTTCCAATGAACACCCAGGACTGATCTCCTTTAGGATGGACTGGTTGGATCTCCTTGCAGTCCAAGGGACTCTCAAGAGTCTTCTCCAACACCACAGTTCAAAAGCATCAATTTTTTGACACTCAGTTTTCCTCACAGTCCAACTCTCACATCCATACATGACCACTGGAAAAACCATAACCTTAGGTTCAAAATATTTGTTAACAAAAGAAATGACTCATTATACACAAATAAATAATTTCAATATCTAGTAGAGAATTACCCATCTTATAATAAACCATCATTTAAAAAAAGAAAAATAGAATAGTAAAGAAAAGTAACAGTCCATATATCACCAAATTTGGTTTTGACTAATATCCAGACTCAAACAGTGCTGGGAAGTCCTGTGTGACAGCAGTCTGGAGCCCCAATTGGGAAAAGGTCCCGGGTAGTGCATCTGCTCCATGGGTGAGACTTCAGAATTGTAGGTTGGGGGTTCCTGCTTTTAATCCCAGGCCACAAACTGATATTGTCATCAGTTTGAGAGTAGATTGCAGCTCTGGTTTAATCTTTTTTTTTTTTTTTTTTTTTTTACGGTGCCATTTGTTTTGTCTTGTAAATCTTGGAATGTTATTAAGCCCCTGGTATGGTTGGCCAGACCTCCTCCAGGGGCTCAACAATTCCAGGATCTGCCCCCTTCTCATCTATGATGCCATGCAACTTGCACTCACTGCAGGAAGGTAGGCAAGGCAGTGTCCAGGCAGGTCAGAAGCAAGGTCAGAGGCTTGCTCTGCTTTCTTTGTCTCTCAAGCCCGAACAAGACAAGACTCCTTCCATTTAATTTCCCTAACAAGCCAACAGCAGGCTCCTCCTTGGGTCTACTCTCCAAACCCCACGTTCCAGCACCCAGCATCCATGTGCACTGGCAAACACCTGTCTCAGGCTGGGGCGTGCAGGGCCGTGGCCCAGACCATCTGTGCAGGTCTCACTCTGTCCTGTCTGTGACAGACCAGTTACTGGACTACCCTCTGAACCCCCAAGGCTCTCCTCTTCTCCAGCTCATCTCCCAGCTGGTAAGAGGCCCTCCCCAGACGCAGGGGCCTCTTCATGCCTTCGGCTCCCCACGAGGGTGCAGGTGTCATCCTGCTTCCTCTCCTCTGCCTTTGCCTTCTCCCTTTCACCCTACCCATCACGTGGGGGTCTCTCTTGTCCTTTTAGGTGCCCAAGGTCCTCTGCTAGTGTCCAGCAGGTGCTCTGTGGTAACTGCTTCACGTGTAGATATCTCCTTGATACATTTGTGGGGAGAGAGAAACTCCATGTCCTTCTACTCCTTCACCATCTTGGAAAAAGCCCATCTCCCTTTTAATAAAAGTATTCTTTTAATTTTTTCCTGAAATCTTATATTCAGTATACTCAGGTAGGAAATGTTGGTGGACAACTATTAATATCATGTTTTGATGTTGAAATAAGGAGAGATGTTACTAGACAGTATCACTTCACTGGTTTCCACCTCTGATGGCCCTTTGATCAACCCCATTGCCTTCTGGAGCAGGCCTACAGAGTGTTTTAAGAGTAGGAGGCTGTGTTGTTACTTCTCTGCAAGATGGATCTATGTGGCTAAGCTTCTGAGTAGCTGAATCTTAGCTACGAAGATGCAAAAACTCTCACACCTGATTGATGTCAGTTTCTAAATCCACATAACCACTTGTGATAACAACATGAAGATGACAGCAGACCAGCGGTTGTTGAGTACTTACTCCATATGCTGGGCCCTATTAGTAAGGACTTTGTAAACATTTTTTCATTTAATCCACAAAAAGCCTCTATGAGTTACATAGCATCCTAATTCCCATCTTATTTATGTGGAAGCTCAGAGAATGTAGATTGCCTGAGATCACACTGTGCGTTATCACATCAGATCCAAGACACAAAGGTCCATAGGTCTCTCAGATCCTGAAACTTATTCACTACATTAGATCTGAATTCAGAAAGCATCCTTTGGTGTAGAATTTGGGGAAATCTCAGTTCCTTGGACTTTCTCTCTATAATAAACCCTGTCATTTGATTTACAGGCAAGAACTGTCAGACCATATTGGCTCCCTGTTCCCCAAACCCTTGTGAGAATGCTGGTATTTGCAAAGAGGCACCAAATTTTGAGAGTTACACCTGCCTGTGTGCTCCTGGCTGGCAAGGTAACAGTGTCGGAATGTAGAAACCAAGAGCATTTAACAGAGTGATCTGGTTATTTGATGACATGGAGGATCTATCTTTTGAGGCTTGCCCTTTTTTTGTCAAGAACACAGATCTTGTATAAAAGTTGAAGCTGCTAACTGGAATGGTTTAGACTTTCCATTTTACATGTCTTTGCCGCCCCCTAGTGGCTGGAAGACTCCAACCAGAGTCTGAAGCTTTGATGTTCTCTGTTGAATTTTAGCATCTGGACGGCAACTTGCTCGGGGCACAGAAACCTGAAGGGACTTCCCAAAGCGGGAGACCAGACAGAATATCCTTGCAGCAGCCCCACCCACCCCAGCTAAATTTCTGTGTGGGAATCGACTTCCAAGGACTGGACCATTCATTGCCCCTTTGTTTCCAGGTCAGCGGTGTACCATCGACATTGATGAGTGTGTCTCCAAGCCCTGCATGAACCATGGTTTCTGCCATAACACCCAGGGCAGCTACATGTGTGAATGTCCGCCAGGCTTCAGTGGCATGGACTGTGAGGAGGACATTGATGACTGCCTTGCCAGTGAGTACGCCAGCCTGCTCCTGAGCCCCTGGGGGAGAGCAGAGGAGGGCTTGGGGGGGGCACGTGCCTCTCGGTGCCGAGGCTGGCCATCCAACAGTTTATCACCTGTCTTTAATCTTCGTATTTTAAAAATCTTCATTTTGAAGCTAGTGGCTTTAGGAGTTAATACACAGGAGTCACTTTTAACTATTGCCTTACTGATTTTTGTACAAAGTGGGGACAATGCTATGAAAGCTTCTAATAAAAAGCAGATCTCTTGAAGTATAATTAAGTATACAACACACTGCCAGTATTTAAATGAACCAGTCCAGTAAGTTTTGACATACGACAACCAAAACCAGTATTTAAGATACTGATCACATTCATCCCCCTGAATGTATTTCATCCCTTGTAACTTAACCCTCCTTTCTACTTTCCTGTCTCAGGCAACTAGGGATCTACCTCCGTCACTGTAGATTTGTGTGAATTTTTTTACAATTTTATTTTTCTCTGAGAGCTCTACTTGGCCCTGTACATCTTAGGGGAATCTTTTCACTCTGACTGGTATGAACGTGAACTGTGCTCAGCCTAATGTAAACTTTAGGGATTGTTCTGCCTACTTCTTTCTAGTGGTTTTTTACCCAGCTTCAGTAGTTTCAACATATGAATGTGATGTACTTATCAGTACAGTCATCTCTCAGTATCTGAGGGTACTGGTTCTAGGACCCCCTGTGGATACTAAAATCTGAAGATGCTCAAGTCCCTTATATAAAACGGTATAGTATTTACATATAACCTATGCACATCCTCTTGTATACTTTAAATCATTTCTTAATTACTTGTAATACCTAATGCAATGTAAGTGCTATGTAAATATTTGCTGGTACATGGCAAATTCAAGTTTAGCCTTTTGGAACTTTCTGGGATTTAAAAAAAAATTTTTTTTCTGTTCTTGGTTGGTTGAATCCATGATTGTGGAACACATGAATATGGGGGGCCGCTTGTATTCAGTTACTTTTGTGGTGATTAAATCATTAAATTCAAATGAGCTTATCATAGTGCATCAAGAATAATGGCATCTTAATTCACAGCATATATCATTTCAGATTATCATATGGATGGCACTATACTAGAGACTGACAGTACCAGTATAATTAAAACCTTACATTTATGAAACTCATAGTCTCTTAGGAAATAAAGATGGATAGACAAATAATTCCAACATTATATGACTAATGGTGAAAAAAATATGGCCAAGGTAAAACTGATGGAGAAATTTAAGGGAGTGAGATCACACTATTTGGATTCCTTTCCCACATTAATTAGTATATCAGTCAAATTTCTACTATTTGAACACTTTTTCCTATTTGAAGTAGGACTAACAATATTTGCAACTAGTTTAAAATTATTCAGTAAATTACTGTGAGTTGCTTGAAAGGTGCTATGGAAATTACAGTAGCTGTGTACTGTTATTTATAACAGGGATATATGACTTCTAGAGTTGTTCCAGTAGAGACTGCAAATGAGCCTTAGAATGAAATTAGCCTAATAGATGACTAAGGTATAAATATCTCTCTTATAAAATAAGGACTGCATTACTCACCTGGTATTTTGTTTTCTCTTTATGTTTATGACCTGTCTTGTAATTATATTTCAAGTTCCTTAAGACCAGGAGCCACATCTTACTTTTCTTGTTCTGATTCGAGTGCCATCTGTGTTGCAGAGGACTGTGCTATTATAATAGCTCAGAATTTCTTGACTAACTGCTATGGCTATACAGTATTCCCTAAGATCAAACTATGTGATGTTTAAAATTTAAAAATGCTCGTTTCCTAGTTGTATGTAAATCTAAAAAACAACAAACAAAAACAACAAAGGGAAGAAAGGAATAGAGGGAGGGAAAAGAAAAGTTTGGTCAGCACAAGGGGGCTAATTGATATCTATCCCATCCCTAGTTTTATGAGTATTAATTTTGCAAAACAGTGAGTGTTGCAGGTAAAGTTCTTTCCAGCTATTAAGCAGATTATTATTAAGAATCTCAGGCAAGTGTTACTGCATTCATTTTTGTAAATGGAGGAGTCAGGGCAAAATAGATGTAAAGAAATGTCAGAATTGTTACTGTTTGTGTGGCTCAGTTCAGGGTACTCAGCTTTTCGAGTCTAAGGTTAAATGGATGCTGCTGTTCAGAGTTCTGATTCTCGTGTGCCGTGGCCTAGATCCTTGCCAGAATGGGGGTTCCTGTGTAGATGGAGTGAATACGTTCTCCTGCCTGTGCCTTCCGGGCTTCACTGGGGATAAGTGTCAGACAGACATGAATGAGTGTCTGAGTGAGCCCTGTAAGAACGGAGGGACCTGCTCTGACTACGTCAACAGCTACACCTGCAAGTGCCCAGCGGGCTTTGGTGGAGTCCACTGCGAGGAGGACATTGACGAGTGCACCGAGAGGTGAGCAGCCCGCGCCCTCGGGCCGCAGTGCCTGATGGGAAAAGGGAGGGGGCGGAGCCTGCGGAGCACTCTGCTGGGATTGAGGGGCCGCATAAGGCATCTCCTTGGATCCCACCACACAGTCATCTCCTGTTTTCTGGTTTCTCATTCCTTGTAGACATCTAGTTACAAGTTCAAGGCAGAGGTTGAAAAACTTAGTGAGATGAATCATCATTTATTTCTTACATAGGGAACAGAAAGTGCTATAGTTCTATTTCATCTCCTTTTGGTCTCTTGTTAATTTCAGTTGACAAAAAAATCCTACTTCTTTACAGATTTGTCATCCCTCTTTAAATAATTTCTGGGAGGTTTGATTCTTTTTTTATTATCAACAAATTTGTTCTGTTTCTCTTCCATAAAGAAATATGGAATCAAGAGCTATTTATTTGATACATTCCTTTTTATAAATTAAGTTGACTTAGAGATAAAATGAAATGTGATACATGGAGAGCTACAGAAGGTCTGGGTAAAACCTGGAAGCCTTCACTTTCTCTTGGAGTCTCTAATAAGCTCAGACTTTTAAATACTCCTCAGATCTTTTTGGTTGTGAAAAGGAAGCTGAGACTCACACTGATTGGTGCCCATTCTAGTTTGGAAAAAGGTAAAGTTTACTGGATATAGGAGTTTGGGGTGCTCAAGAGTGTTTCCTTCTGTAATATCTTAGATGTGAGGAACCTTACTTTTAAAATAGCAGGTCAGAGGATCCAGATTATCTAACTGATGTTGTTCTTCCTGTGTGCTTCTCAGCTCCTGTTTCAATGGTGGCACGTGTATCGATGGGATTAACTCCTTCTCTTGCTTGTGCCCTGTGGGCTTCACCGGTTCCTTCTGCCTCCATGAGATCAATGAATGCAACTCTCATCCATGCCTGAATGAAGGAGTATGTGTTGATGGCCTGGGTACCTACCGCTGCATCTGCCCTTTGGGCTACACTGGAAAAAACTGTCAGGTAGTTAGATTTCATCCCATTAATTCAGCTCCTGCAGAATGGTTGAATGTTACACCTGTTCTTTCCTAGGCAAAATAAGCCCTACTTAAAAGAGAAAATTCGGGGTCTTAGGAATGTACCCAAAATAAATCTGGACACTTTCTTAATTATACTTCTAAGATAACTAAGTTAATCTAAGTTCTTAGATAACTTCTGAGAACTACCAACTTCTTAACCTGGTAGATTCCAAAATGGTGATACTGGCAAGATTATGTGGGTTAACACACATAAAATTGTTACAGAAGGCTAACCTAGAGCTGCAGAAAATGCATATGGGAAATAAGCACATTGATGTCATTTAGGAAAAAAATGGAAATAAAGAACAATCAAAATACAGTTTTTAAAATTCAGATACAACATCTAAGGGGATAATGATAATTATGCCCTACAATGTTGTTAACAGTCTCAAAACCAAACTATTCACATGTCTTTCAAATTCAAATATTTAATATTCATTTTCATAGACTCTTAGAATGGAAGGGCCCCTCAGAGCCTACTCGTCTAGCCTTTCATTTCATGAAAGAATACATTGAGCCCAAGAGGGTCAAAGTAACTTTTCTAAGGTTTCACATGAAACAGCATTGTGTTTAATTTTATGCGGTTTTACCTCTCAAACAATGGTGGAATGATAGAATGTCATACCAGCAGTCCAAAGAATTTTTAAATAAATGCCCAAATGTAACTAGCCTTTCAGAGTACACTTCAGTGAAGCTTTGGCTGTATTGGACATACAGAGAAGCACCTCTGCATATTAAACAGCTTATTGCTGATTCTCTGGATCGGGAGGCTCTTCTTCATGGGGCTTCTGCTGTTCTTACAGCATGATGGCCCTCTGCCCTTCCCCCTCCTTCACAAATGGTCAGTGTTGTGAGTATGGCCTGCCTCTCCCCAGGAGCCAGGCCAACACATGTCAGTTTGGAGAAGGTGCTAGTCCACTTGCACCCTTTGCCTCTTGCTTTTCAGAAGCCTGAGTTTCTCCCATCAAAATAAATTCTTTGTTTTGTGGCTAGGTTCTTTTGTGCCATATTTTAGATTCCACACATGTGATAGCATGGTTTTACTCTTTCTGATTTGACTTTACTTAGTATGATAATTTCTAGTTCAACCCATATTGCCGCAAATGACATTCTTTCATTCTAGTAGGAGTTCATTTTATGTATGTACCACATTTTCTTTATTCATCTGTCAGTGGACATTTAGGTTATTTCTGCTGCTGCTAGGTCACTTCAGTCGTGTCCGACTCTGTGAGACCCCAGAGACGGCAGCCCACCAGGCTCCGCCGTCCCTGGGATTCTCCAGGCAGGAACACTGGAGTGGGTTGCCATTTCCTTCTCCAGTGCATGAAAGTGAAAAGTGAAAGTGAAGTCGCTCAGTCATGTCCGACTCTTAGCGACCCCATGGACTGCAGCCTACCAGGCTCCTCCGTTCATGGGATTTTCCAGGCAAGAGTACTGGAGTGGGGTGCCATTGCCTTCTCCATTAGGTTATTTCTGTCTCAGCTGTTGTGAGTAGTGCTCCTAGTAGTACTGTCAACATACAGGGGTGGATACCCCACAGGGTCCTGCTGTGTAGCACAGGCAACTATAGTCAGTATCCTGTGATAAGCCATAATAGAGAAGATTATTAAAAAAAGAATGTATGTGTATAACTGAGTCACTTTGCTGTACAATAGAGATTAGCACAGCATTAAAAATCAACTATACTTCAATAAAAAAGTTTTTATTTTTTACTAACAGTAAAAAAGTAAGCTTTTTCGCAGTTTTTAGGTTTATTAATAGGCTTTAAGCCTTTAAATCCTGAATTCATATTCACCACAGACAGATTTGATCAAACCCATGTGATTTCTCACTCAGGAGTAGCACGTAGAAGCTATAGACCTATCTGACAGCTTTAACTCTCTTTCTAGCCCCACAGGGTGGCCATGTTTCTAGACATAAGCATGATGTAGGGAATAACTTAACCAATTAAGTTCCTCAAATTCTTAAACTTATCTGGTAAGAATTTTTGAATAACAGAGCTAAAAGAATTAGACTGTATAAAATGATTGGCTTATCTGGGGACAGTGAATCTAAGTTTAAGACTTGGGTGAGGGCTCTTTTTTTTTAAATTAATTAGTGTGCTTTCCTTTGAGTTCTTAAAGTGCGCTGTAACTTTTTTTCCTTCCTGGTGTCTGAATGTTGATGTATGTGTCTGCCTCTGTTTCAGACCCTGGTGAACCTCTGTAGCCGGTCTCCCTGTAAAAACAAAGGCACCTGCATTCAGGATAAAGCAGAGTCGCGGTGTCTGTGTCCGTCTGGGTGGGCTGGCGCTTACTGCGATGTGCCCAGCGTCTCCTGTGAGGTGGCGGCCTCCCACAGAGGTGAGCTCTGCCCCGAGGCCCAAGGGTCAGCCCATGAAGTACCGACTAACGAGCAGCACTGTAGGGCAAGAGTTGTTATTGTGGGAGGAGAGGGAAGGGCAGACGGGAATGAATGGGCAAGCCTCTGGAGAAGGGGTCTGAAATGGAAGGCGAAGGCAGGGGAGCAAGTCTAGGGATTCCAAAAAGGAATGTATTTGACACGGAAGGACGGCTTGTTCCACTTTCAGCACTGGCTTGTTTTTTTAGCATATTTATTTTTGGTTGAAGGATAATTGTTTTACAGTATTGTATTGGTTTCTGCCATACAGCAGCATGAATTAGCCATAAGTATACATGTGTCCCCTCCCTCTTGAACCTCTCTGCCCCCTCCCACCTCATCCACCATTCTAGGTTGTCACAAAGCCCCGTTTTGAGTTCCTGAGTCATGCAGCAAATTCCCACTGGCTACCTGGTTTACACATAGTAGTGTTTATGTTTCCATGCTTCTCTCTCCATTGGTCCCACCCTGTCCTTCCCCAGTTGCCCCCTGGCTCCGGGTCCATGGGCCTGTTCTGTGTGTCTGCATCTCCATCGCTGCCCTGCAGCTGGGTTCATCAGTACCATCTTTATAAATTCCATATATATGCAGCACTTACTCATTTTTAACATAAAACAGATCCTGAGGGTTGTGAACTAACAAGAATAAAATAGGACGTGTCAGTCAGCTTAGATTAGCTCACCTGGGCCGGACGCGTTGTGTGCTGTTCCGTGACGCTCCTTCCTGGGTTTCAGGGGTGCCCGTTGACCGCTTGTGCCAGCACTCAGGCGTCTGCATCAGCGCGGGCAGCTCGCATCACTGCCAGTGCCCCCTGGGCTACACCGGGAGCTACTGCGAGGACCAGCTTGATGAGTGCTCGTCCAACCCCTGCCAGCACGGCGCCACCTGCCGGGACTTCATTGGTGGATACAGATGTGAGGTGAGCAAGAGGAGCAGGCGGAGGTCAGAGGCCTTCCAGAAGATGGCATACCTCTTACATGTTGAGTTTAGCTGACTATGTCTACTTTTCACAGTTTATAGATTTCTTTTCTTTTTACCAGTCATGATTGCATTGTTTTCTAATCACTGTTTCTTTCAGTACCCTGTGCATTAAGTTAGAAGAGCTCTCGTAAGCTATTTTCACAGAAGTCTGGAACCATCTTACTTCCACAGGATTGCTTCCAGAATCCAGAGCTAACATACTCTGCCAGGGTGCATTTCCCAGCCTACCCAGCCCAGTGGCCCCTGGTGCTTCCCTGAACAAGCACTTGAGATAGGACAAGCCTCTTTGAGGAGTGGCCCTTTGACCCATGTCATCTTCGTAAACAGTCATTGGTCAATCAACTAATAATTCTCTCAAAAAAAAATGTTACCCACCGTGTTCTGTGTAGCATCATACTGTTACATGTGTATATTTGAGAGTGTATGTATCTTTTAAGGGATATATCATTGTCTTCTGCATGCTGCAGTCCATGGGCTCACAAAGAGTCAGACACAGCTTAGCAACTGAACAGCAATAGCAACAAAATCATTGTCTTCTTAATGTCTGGGCTGATAATAATTAGATCAAGCTGTTGACAAAAGACCAGAGACATGAATTTGATACCAGTTTAAGCCACCAAGCAACACTGAGAAAAACTCTTGCTTCTCTGCTTCTCATACATGAGCAAAAGATGACTTCAGTATATTGGTCCCTGTTTCTTATTTTTAGCTCAAAAGCCACTGGCACCAAACTCAAATTTTTACACATCCAATTGTTTTAAACATAACCCTAAGAAGTAGGATTTATTCACTTAGGGATTGCCTGCTTTGTATGTTCTGCAAAACTGCACCTGCCACTGCTAGCCATAGGTAAGATGAGCCCCAGGATGTGAGGATACCAAGGCACTGCTGTCCTTCAGAGCTCTGTGACCCAGAGACTCTGGCCTGGCTGCCGAGTCATATCACCAAACGTGTAAGCCCCCTCTCGGTTACCCTCTTCCCTCTGAGTTCATCTGCCCTCCTCTTCTTATCCTTTTTTATATCTCTAAGAGTCACATCTCTATTAAGGTTTGCATGACAAGTCCAATGAAAGATGTTAAAGTTATTCATATGCAGTTTGCACTATTAATTGAACATCTTTTTATTCAGCCTATACACAGATCTTTGTTTTGAGCTCTCAGAAGTACTCAGACAACGTTTTGTAACTGCTGCTGTTGCTTTATAGGTTCACCAAAAATGGCATTAAAAACAAAGTAAGGAGATGTTGCATAGTTTTAAACCAGAAGGTGGCACTTCTTACTTATAAAATTTGATAGCTGTACTGGGAAGCATACAGCAATCAATTACAGTAATTTTGCTGTGAGGGACTCAAAGCATTGCCCAAATAGAGCCATTTCATGGGCAGTATTTTATCCTTGATCAGCCCTGAAAGCCCTAGAATGCCTACATCTAGCACAGCTAGCTTGCCCACCTCTTGCTGCCCCCACCCCTACATCAGCCAGTTTCTCACACATAAACATGTAGTTTTCTGAACCTGGGGATCAGTAAATACACGCATTATCTCTACTACCATCCACATGTACCATCCACATGTACCATTTCTGTGAGCCACTGGGTCCTCATCACATACAAAGGAACGAATGTTTTAAAGATGGGAAAACCTACACACAGAAGGGATGGATGACTTTCACACAGGCATCATTTGCGATATCCCTCAGAATATTCAGTCCTTGCCTTCCTTTTCAAGTGGCTTTTTTGGATAGAAGTGATAAATGCCAGTGAGCTGTGAGTTGACTCTGCATGAGATAGTGAGTAGGGAGTGTGATGATACCAGAGAAGTGTACAAGAGCTGGGTGGGGTTTGGCAGAAAATGGTCACAGTAACTTGCCCGATTTCATTTGTTCTCATGATATGCGTCCAAAAATAGTCCAACATTTCTTGTTCTTTTTGCTTTGCTCTTGGCAGTGTGTCCCTGGATATCAGGGTGTCAACTGTGAGTATGAAGTGGATGAGTGCCAGAACCAGCCATGCCAGAATGGAGGCACCTGTATTGACCTTGTGAACCACTTCAAGTGCTCCTGCCCACCAGGCACTCGGGGTATGAAATCAGCCTTACCTGTCTTCCATCCAGGGCATTCTCTAAGTTATAAATGCATTTTTAGTCTCGTGAAGGGATTTTTAAAACAAGATTCAGCATTATTCTGAATCTTATAGATTCAAGCCATTTTGTTGCTCTCTTGCCAAGCTCTGGTGTTCTGACACGCTTGTTCTCAATTCTGTCTGGTTGTTGTGGAAACCCATGAAACACAGAATGTGCAAATGACATAATGTTGCAGCAAGATCTCTTGGTGCTTCCAGGGGAAACAACCAGTAGCCTCTTGAAAAAATTATTTGTATTTACCAGCTCGTGTATTTTTCTAAACTTCCAAGCCTTGCCTCCATAAAGTGGGAAAATGAATGAAATGAAAACATTTGCCTATTTTCTTTAGCCCAAGGGGAGAAGGTTGATGGTCCAAGAATGAACTAAGAATTACAATAAGACCTAAGGAGATACAGCCCTAGACAGTGGATGGTGGAGCCATCATTCCACCAGGGGCATTCCCCTGCCTGCAAACAGTCTCCTGGAAAGAGCTTGGAGTATTATTTCTTAGAAGAGATGTAGTTATAATGGTGCCTCCTCTGAGCAGCATGTGAAAAGAAAAAGCTATCCACAATGATGGAAAATTGATTCTCATCAAAGAGAATAGAATGTTAGAGAAATATTTATACTGTCTTAAACCGTTAGGTCACTGAATTTTGGGTTTCCTTCTTGAGTTCAGAGTTGGCTAAATTAGAATGGAAAAGTGCCCCAGTAGTAGGCTAGTTATTGAGCAGTGAGATTAACAGGGAAGACAAAACTAAGGAGAAACAGCCTTTAAATATTGAAGATTTGTTCCATTAAAGGAGAGTTGTTTTCTGCTCAGTACTTGAAAGAGAAGCAGAGGTTAATTTTAATTACTTCTAGAGGTCATGTTATCCATTAAAAATCCTGTTAATATTTTTATCGAGGTCACATTAAATTTATGAATTTGTATAAAGAAGACTGACATCTTTAGCATGAGGAGTCTTCCTAACCAACCCATTGTGTCTTTCTGTTTATTCAAGTTTCCTTTTGTGTCTTTTAGGTCTGCTTTATTTATTTATTTTTTTTCATGATGGCCTTCACTTTATTTTTTTTTTTTCATTTATTTTTATTAGTTGGAGGCTGATGACTTCACAACATTGCAGTGGGTTTTGTCATACATTGACATGAGTCAGCCATGGAGTTACATGTGTTCCCCATCCCGATCCCCCCTCCCACTTCCCTCTCCACCCGATTCCTCTGGGTCTGCTTTAAAGTCTTCATGTAGGTGTAGTACATTTCTTGTTCAGATTGTTCTTAGGTATTTTATCTTTTGCTATTGTTATTGAAACTGAGGCCTTTTTTTAAAAACATTTTTCTTTTCTTTCCAATAGTCTTGCTATTACAAGTGGTAAGAATACAGTACTGTTTTTCTTTCTTCTGTAATTTTTTGAATTAATCATGAAATCACTTCTAGAATAGTCATTGCTTTCTTTTGTTTCTTCCTCGAAAATATGTATGGATGTTCATACTCGATGGCTCTTTTACATCTATAGCACATTAAATGAGTTCTATTTTAAATGGAATAACCTTTGAACTCTCAACAGGATATTTCCCTTCTATTTTTTTGATAAAAGGTATTTGTGCACTTACACTATTTTACAGAAAAAGTCATTTGTGTGATTCAAAATTTACTCCCAATTCTTACCAGTGATTACTTGTAATCTATTTATTCATGGTTATATTCTTTTTAACTTTTTATATTTTAAATCAAAATGAATAAATTAATGAAAAGTTACCAAATCTCTCTTGAGTTCCAGTTTCCTCACCTTTCAAGTAGAAAAATAATATTAACTATGCCCTAAGGATTGCTTCATCACTGGGTTGTATGGGGAGTGCATGTGAAGCCCTGAGTACATTCTTTGCTTACTGGTGCCCAAGAGGATGGCCACTATCCTGGGTCAAGCGTGTATTATGCACTGCCTGACCGAAATGGTCCCACCACAGACTGAGGAGCGTAGCCTGACTAATTGTGAAAATGCCACCAGGGCTGGTTTTCCCTTCCTGGAAGGCAGCGTTCCAAGAACTGTCATAATTTTCTCTCCCTCCTTTTTCTCCTCCAGGCCTGCTTTGTGAAGAGAACATTGACGACTGTGCCAGGGGCCCCCACTGCCTTAATGGTGGCCAGTGTGTAGACAGGATTGGGGGCTACAGCTGTCGCTGCTTGCCAGGCTTTGCTGGAGAACGCTGTGAGGGGGACATCAACGAGTGCCTGTCCAACCCCTGCAGCTCCGAGGGCAGCCTGGACTGCATCCAGCTCACCAACGACTACCTGTGCGTCTGCCGCAGCACCTTCACTGGTGAGCCGAGCTCCCTTCCAGCTGCCCCAGCCACTCTGCCTCGAACTGGGGTGGGGGTTTCCGTGAGGAAACTAGGCCCTGCATGACACATCCCAGACCCAAGGGAGCTTTTCTGGCCCATGGAGCCCGCCTGGCTCCTCTATCTGTGGGATTCTCCAAGCAAGAATACTGGAGTGGGTTGCCATTTCCTTCTCCAGGGGATCTTCCTGACTCAGGGTTCAGACCTGGGTCGCTTGCACTGCAGGCAGATTCCTTACTGTCTGAGCCACCAGGTAAGCCCACAGGTTGGTGAGCTGTATGCAGTCCAGGCTGCCCTCAGAGCTGCACGGGTGAAAATCTAGACCAGCTTCCTTCAAGGGCCCACCATTTTCTTAGGTCTGTGCTCCATAGGTGTTTGTGTCTCCTGAGATAGGCTATCTCTTTTGTTATACATTAATTACATCATATCGTAGCAGAAATATGAAAAAAAGAAATAGAATGTTTGGAGTAGTTGAGCAAAGTAACATTTTTAAATTGAGGTAAAATACACATAAATAAAGTTTACCATCTTTACCATTTTTAAGTATACAGTTCAGTGGTATTGAGGACATTCACATTGTTATGCTACCACCACCACCATCCATCTCTAGAACTCATTTCATCTGACCAAAATAACATCTCATGTTCAGGAACCTTACATCTAACTCTGGTTTTGTCACCCTGCCTCCTGTGGCATGTATCGACTTGAGTGACTGGGTGGCCGCTGCCATAGTGACCTTTCTACATCTCTGGGATCCAAAGAAGCTTAGGGTCTTCTCAGACACTTAAAGGGAATAGATTCAAATTGGGCTATGTTTAACCAAAAATCAACTGATGAGGGTATGAACAGGAAAACTTCAGAGGTCACAAGCAGGGCCTGCACACTAAGACTTGACTGTGTTCATCACAAATTACAAAGATGAGTGAGTCCTGCCTCAGAATAGGGGTTTTATCATAGACAGTTACTAATTATTTCTGGAGAAGAGCAACTTGCTGACTTTGGGGGGCTAAAATAGCTGTTTATATCTAGATATGGCAGTACCATCAGTTACCCGGAAATCTGTCTTGCACTCCTAGGGTCAGTTCAGATCTTTTGCTATATAAGTATTCTTTGGAAGTCAGATGAGAGTCTGCATTAGTCTACTTACTAGTAATCTGGAAAGTTGAACTCTGCTACATTCTGGGCTTATTATATCCAGACATCCCCCCGCCTCCAATTTTAAAGATATTTTACCTTTAAGAACTTTGGAATTTTATTTTAAAAAGGGAGGGGGATGGATTTTGAAATATGGAAAACACGTCGGTACAGCATCAAAAGAGAAACAATCCATTATGAACGTCATACGTGTGAGGCAACCCTGGACAGAAAGACTGTGAACAATCTGTCGTCTCATACTGGTCGTGATGTGCTTGACAACTAGGAGACAACCGACTCCCATTCCTTTCATTACATCTGAGGCTTCCTTTATCTGGAAATGCTGATGAGCCCTACAAAGAAAGAAGGAAATAGGTGAAAGGAGTGGAGACCACCTTGAATTGGGGTCCCGTAGCCAGAAGTGGTGTTTCTACATTTTCCACACCTGTGAATTAAAAAATCCTTTGACTCTCAGTCACAATTATGGTGGGAATATTAAGCTGTGGGGCTTTTCTGTATGTTTGCTTTAAATTTTTATTGGGATGTAATTGCTTTGTAATGTTGCGTTAGTTCCTACTAACACAAGCTGTGTCGGTAACACTAACATAAGCTGTGTTTTAAAACAATGCCGGTAAGGTTACGGAAAGGCTGGAACATTATTGAAAACAGATGTCACTGATAAAAATTCAATATACACTGCAAATCAACATTTTAAAAAATTATTTTAATTGGAGGCTAATTACTTTACAATATTGTGGTGCTTTTTCAGTGACATGAATCAGCCACAGGTGTACATGTGTCCCCCGTCCCAAAAGTTTTTCCTTTTAATGTTTATTACAGTATAGTTGATTTACAATGTTGTGTTATTTTCTGTTGTACAGCAAAGTGAGTCAGTTATACATTTTTATCAATCCACTCTATTTTAGATTATTTCCCCATATAGGTCATTGCAGACTACTGAGTTAAGTTCCCTGTGCCATACAGTAGGTTCTTATTAGTTATCAGTTTTATCTATAGTAGCATGTATATGTTAATCACTGTTTTAGATGTATTGGCCTGGTTTAGCCTGTTTTATGAAATATACAGTGTTAACAAAATGCAGTGAATTTTTGCTAAATGTTTTTGACTTATGAAAGCTAACGTGCCTTCAAAAAAGCGTAGGTGTCTTTTTTTTTTTTTTGAGGGATTAGTCATTTTTTGTACACATCTTGTTTTGTGAGTCAGTTCAGTCATGTGCCATTTGCTGTAGACAAGATAGATGAGGGAACTGTCCTGAGTGGGTGATGGGCCAAGGATGTTGGGATCTAGCATGTGCCTTCCTCATCCTCTCCTATCCCCTTAGGCTTAGAACTCAATTCTCACACCTCTTGCTCCCTCTCTAATCCTTTCACTAGCTCACATCCCAGTAGTGTCCCATTCAGTAACCTGAGTTACTGCTTCCACCTTTTAAAACCCCCTTTCATTTTCTACTCTAAGGTCGTCACTGTGAAACGTTCGTCGACGTGTGTCCCCAGATGCCTTGCCTGAATGGAGGCACTTGTGCTGTGGCCAGCAACATGCCTGATGGTTTCATCTGCCGTTGTCCCCCGGTGAGTGCCATGGTGCTTACTGAATTCCATATAGCCTGTGACAGAGCCGAGACGACACCTGGCATTTCCGAGCTCTGTGGGGAGCTTTCTTGGAGGGGACATTTCTTAATGTTAGCTTCTTTAGGAGAAAGTGCTTTAGTTTTCCATTTAGAACTATTAAAATACTCCCAGAAACAGTGAGCTCCCTGATCTGTGACTGTCAATCCTTAGAAGCACTAAGTGCAATGGGATATTCCCTTGGGAACAGGGCTAGTGTATTTGGCTTCTGGGTCTTGCTGCCCAGACTGGGACAGAGTTATTGGAAATGCTACTCTGTTCACCTTCCTCAACAGCAGTTATTTGGGAACAGACTGCTTCTTCAACTAGAAGGAAGTCTAACGTAAGTCATTTGCTGTGCAAACACTTTTGCTCCTCCCAGAGGCTAAAAGCTTCTTAACAGATGAGCAGAGGGATATCAAAAGGCAACCTGTCCAGTAACCTTGGCCTGAACTGAGCGAAAAGTCCAAGAATGAAATGACATAGGAAAGTGTTTTAGACAGATGTCTAAAATCCTCTGAAGTGAGTTTTTTCCCCTGTAAAGTCACTGTATGAGTGATCTACGGATGATTTGGAAAGGTGCTAATAGGTTCGGTGTCACCTCATCCTAACATGAACTCCGGACTTCATTTCTAGAAGCAAGCTCTTAGAGTAAAAAAGTTCTGTATTCATCCTGGAACCACCACCCTGACCTGTAGGTTGACTTGAAGAAGTCTCTTCCTAGAACTCAGTCCAGGAGGCTACCTGGAGGGATCTTAGCCAAGAGCCTAGTCTTTACCTGCCTAGAGGTGTGGCGGTGAGGGGGCTGGGGGGGAGAATGGGGCCTGCCCTCACGAGTCACCTGCCATCCTCATTTGTTCACTGATTCCCACAGGGCTTCTCTGGGGTGCGGTGCCAGAGCAGCTGCGGACAGGTGAAGTGCAGAAGAGGGGAGCAGTGTGTGCACACAGCCTCGGGCCCCCGCTGCTTCTGCCCCAACCCCCAGGACTGTGACTCGGGCTGCGCCAGTAGCCCCTGCCAGCATGGGGGGAGCTGCTACCCTCAGCGCCAGCCTCCGTACTACTCGTGCCAATGTGCCCCGCCGTTCCGGGGCAGCCACTGTGAACTCTACACCGCGCCCACCAGCACCCCTCCCGCCACCTGCCTGAGCCAGTATTGTGCCGACAAAGCTCGGGACGGCATCTGCGATGACGTGTGCAACAGCCATGCCTGCCAGTGGGATGGGGGGGACTGTTCCCTCACCATGGAGGACCCCTGGGCCAACTGCTCCTCCCCGCTGCCCTGCTGGGAGTACATCAACAACCAGTGCGATGAGCTGTGCAACACGGCTGAGTGCCTGTTTGACAACTTTGAATGCCAGAAGAGTAGCAAGACATGCAAGTAAGTGCCCAGGGCCCCCAGAACTGGGGGACAACACTGTCACTGACACACTCGGCCTCTTATTCTTTTGCTCCTAGCCACTCCAGTGCTTCAGCCCAAGTTTGGACTGGCACCCAGTTGCCCTCTTCTGCCTGGTGTCACCCTGCCCCATCGCACGCTACCTGTGCTCTCCCTTGCTGACTGAGGGGCAGGAATGCTCACTGCACAGCCACTCTCTCTCTGCCTCTCTCTGCTTCCTTGCCTGCTGCTGTCACAAGTTCCCAGGGGAAGCGACTTTTGGAAGTATTACCCGCTGTCAGGCAGCCTCTCACATAATCTACCTGCAGCATGGTTGCAACGGTCTATACCCGTCTCTATTCATCCCGTGCCTTTCCCTAAGACTAGGTTTCCCCTCCAGATTTATCAGGAAGCATCTGCTAGATTAGTCAGCTTAACCCTCCTGGTCTTCACTGCTGCAATTATAGGGGGCTTTGTGGGTTACATAATAGTTTCCATTTAGTCATCCCATTTGATTCAACCCTGATTAATTCTCAACAATCTTGTGAGGCATAGGTGTTGTTAATAGCCTTTAACAGGCCAGGGAAGGGAGCTTGGGAGGTTCAAGAACTTGCCAGAGCACATATAGCTCCTCCTGACTCCTGATCTCCCCACTGAGCTAGAGAGGCCAGTTGGACTGGGTGGTGTAACCATCGGGGGATGGGAGTGAGGAGGGAGAAGGGGTGAGTGGAAATCAAACGATTTTTGCATCAACAGACTTTGGGAGTCAATTTCCATTTCCCAATGTTTGAAAGATGCTGTATAAATTAGATCTGGTATCCTGTGTGGGACACACTTCTTGCCACCTACCTTCCACAGTGAACATTTAATCTTGATTAGAAAAGAAATGGGCCATATCAAATGGGCCAAAGGTCAACTGTACAGCATCTCTTGTCGGCATGGGGCTACTTTCCAGTTTCTGGAAGCAGTGTCTAGAGTCTTGTTTTACTGCTGAAAACTCAGAGGCAATGGATATAAAAGTAAAGGGAACATGAACCAGGTAGATTTTTGCTTCAAATTTGTTTACAAATCTGATTTAATATGATGACAAGCTGCCTAGGGGCCCATGAGTTTAGTGAGTAGTTTTGTTTCTCATTCAGAGAGCACTTACTGATGCTAAGGTGTATAGACTGTAAATACTCTTAAGAAGTCAGGCACAGAGAGTCACAGAAGCCTTCGGAGGACATTCAGGATCTAATCTGAGCCACAGAAGATGGGTAGGAAAATCCACATTCATTCCAAGTGGAAAACAAATAGAGCTCCCCTGTGGTCTTACCATATTCTCTGCCTCCCTCTGCCTAGATATGACAAATACTGTGCAGACCACTACGAAGACAATCACTGTGACCAGGGCTGCAACAGTGAGGAGTGTGGCTGGGATGGACTGGACTGTGCTGCTGACCGGCCAGAAAACCTGGCTGAGGGCACCCTGGTCATCGTGGTGCTGATGCCCCCTGAGCAGCTGCTCCAGGACGCCCGCAGATTCCTGCGGGCACTGGGCACCCTGCTCCACACCAACCTCCGCATCAAACGGGACGCCCAGGGGGAGCTCATGGTCTACCCCTATTATGGTGGGAAGTCAGCTGCCATGAAGAAGCAGAGATTGACACGCAGGTCCCTTCCTGGAGATCAAGAACAGGAAGTGGCTGGGTAGGTGTTTAATTTCTGAACTTCTTAAAGCTTAATTTGGTCAAGCCGAGCACTTTGATACACAGATGTCATAACTGCAACTGCACCTATAGAGATGAAAGGTCAGAAAACAAAACAGTCAACCAAGTAACACAAGCCTGTGATTCCAATCTTTACAGTTAGTGCTAAAGGTTTGCCTTGATCTCGGACTCCTGAAAAGTGGACTGAAGCAAGTTAAGTGGCAGGATGTCAGAAAGGGCTCCTCAGGTGCTAGAATCTCTAACCATTTGCCAGAGTTGGCGTAAATCCTTCTAGTGATAACTCCTCTTTATATTAATCCTGGGCTTCTTTTCAAGGCCCTTCATTTCTGTCTCTTTAACAAGGGTGATGTTCTGCATATATTATGTCATCCACACTCAGGATTTTTTGGTATCTCACAATGTTCAGCTTGCTAGCTAGCTCGAGTACAGATGCAGAGAGAAAGGAGAGTAAGGAACAAAAAATAAAAAGGCAGGGTGTGTTTTTAGAGGAGCTGTGTGTACCGTTGAGTACACCGGAAGGGGGAAGGGGTAGAAGCAGCCCACCAAAGGCAACTTCACCCCATTTTCTCAGTTTGTCTTCTGTTGCCTAAAAGTCAGAACACTTAGAGGCAGCCAAACCAAGGAACATGAAAGTGTTAGTCACTCAGTCGTATCCGACTCTTTGTGACCCCACGGACTGTAGCACACCCTAAGTGAGAATTAGTGTTTAGGATGTAAACCATATCTTAATTTCTGGGATCTTCCCGGAGACAGCATCCCAGAGGTAGAGAGCCCGAGGCTGAGGGTGAGGAAAGGGGTCTACCTCAGATTCCTGGGTTGACATTTTCTCGCCATTTCTCCTTGGCTCTCCTCAGCTCTCAGGTATTTCTGGAGATTGACAACCGCCAGTGTGTTCAAGACTCAGACCAGTGCTTTAAGAACACAGATGCGGCAGCAGCTCTTCTGGCTTCTCACGCCATCCAGGGGACCCTGTCGTACCCACTTGTGTCTGTCGTCAGTGAGTAGCTCTGAAATTAAGGGGAAGGTGTGCTGAGGAATGTCACTTGCAGGCAGAGAGAACGGGGCAGAGCTTACCATGTGCAGCTCTCTGTTTCTCGGGGCTCGTGAGGTCAGAGTCGTTCTCTGAAGGAGTTTAGTGGGGATACTGAGAGGTGGATGTTGTATTCATACTTTCCCTGTGTCTCTGCACTTTCAGGTGAATCTCTGATCCCAAAACGCACTCAGCTTCTCTATCTGCTTGCCGTTGCCGTCGTCATTATCTTGTTTATTATCCTGCTGGGGGTTATCATGGCAAAGCGAAAGCGCAAGCATGGCTCCCTCTGGCTGCCAGAAGGGTTCACCCTCCGCCGTGACTCCAGCAACCACAAACGTCGTGAGCCAGTGGGCCAGGATGCTGTGGGCCTCAAGTAAGAGCTTGTCAACAAGCTGTTCACAGTAATGACAAGTACGGATAGGTGGAAAATCAGATCTTGTTGGATCGTGATTTTAAATTCAGAGCTCTGGCCATGCCGTGCTGCTATACCTGACCATGATGCTGAATGCCTGCTTGTGGCTATAAAATAAGAGTCTGGATGCTTCAGTTCTGTACATATTATCACAGTGATGCTCAACTTCTGTGATGAGACACACCTTTGTTCTAAGCTCTTGCTTAGTGGGAAAGGAAATGATATTTACTCAGGCAATGGGATGTAATATTGCCCATTTTCCCCCTGGGTCGAGGTCCCTGAAAGTCTGACTGTAGCCATGAGAGTGTGTGATGGTAGAAAAATTATGAAAATTTCTACGTTCTTTTATGGTATAACCCTGCTCTTATTTTATACCTTCATGATTCTGTCATGTCAGAAATCTCTCAGTGCAAGTCTCAGAGGCTAACCTAATTGGTTCTGGAACAAGTGAACACTGGGTTGACGATGAAGGGCCCCAGCCTAAGAAAGCCAAGGTAAGCTGGCCATGGTAGAAGCACCATTATTAGCCATTGTCTGCTCATCTTTCACAATTTTGTCCTTGGGTATCTAGAGTATCATGAATGGGAGAGAACAGTGGTAGTCTGTACATGTTGCCCAGGCCTTGACTATCCTAGGTTGTCTCAAAAATCAGGAATATTTATTGATGGCCTTGGGCTACTATGTAAGTTTTTCAGAAAGAACTCTTTAAAAATAATAAAACAAACATGCTTCTTTTCTCAAATGTCATGTTGGTGGTACTTGAATAAGGACTATTATGTGTAAACACCAGTTTCTTTCATGGCTAGATCTCTCCCTTATTCTCTGGATACTTCAAGGGAAGGTAGAATTAGTCAGTGGAGGAAAGCCAGTGATCACTGAGTTTGGAGGCTTTAAATCTTGATCCCTGGAAACTAAAGCCAGATAGCAGTAAGAGGTACATTGGGCTGAGTCTGACATGAAAAAGGAGACCACTCAACCGTAGACATACGTGGCTGGGATATGCATGTATCCCACAGATATTCTGAGGAAATAAATGCTTGAGGAATACAGGCTTGATGGTTAAGAAAATTACTACAGTCAGGACTAGATTCAAGTTCAAAACTCCGGCACGTTATTTAACCTCTTTGTATTTACTTATCCTTAATCTGTAAGATAGGGAAAATAATAATGATTCTTTCAATACGGGTGAATTGCCTTACCTGTTTTCTGTCATGTACTGAATATTCCGTAGAGGTCAGCTGCTTTTAAAAGTATAATAATTATTCAGCAAATACTTCCTAAATGCTGGCTCTGTGCTGGGCACTGGGGTGGAGACAGGGTACAAGGAGGCAACCTTGAACCAGGCTTGCTCCCTGTCCTGAGGAACCTTCCAGGTAGCAGTGGGAACTCCCATGCAATGCTGTGTAAGTACCTAACACAATGCTTAGTTAAGGAGAGTGAGCAGCGTGTGCTCTTTAGGACCAGTGAGAGGAATTAAGGTCTGCTTCCTACTTGAAGTTAGTCAATCAAAGAATTGGGAAAGATCCTGGGGCTGGGCCAGAGTGATCAGGAGAGTTGTCTTCTTTCAGGCTGAAGATGAGGCTTTGCTCTCAGAAGAAGATGACCCCATCGATCGGCGTCCATGGACACAGCAGCACCTGGAAGCTGCAGACATCCGTAGGACACCATCGCTGGCTCTCACCCCTCCACAGGCAGAGCAGGAGGTGGATGTGCTGGATGTGAACGTCCGCGGTCCAGGTCAGTGCCTGCGAGCCTTCTCTCTTCACTGTGCCGTGTCCACCCCCTGGTTCCACCTTATCCCTGTGTTTGTCCCACTCAATGATCGAGGAAATCAGACTGGAAATCAGCTTGAGGAAATGAATGTCTAAGGAAAACAGAATTGCAGAAATTATGAATTTGTATGAGAAAAGAGACAGGATTTCATTTGCTTCACCTTCTGTATGCATACATGCTAAGTTGCTTCAGTCGTGTCTGCCTCTGCGACCCCATGGACTGTAGCCTGCCAGGCTCCTCGGTCCATGGAATTCTCCAGGCAAGAATACTGGAATGCGTTGCTATGTCCTCCTCCAAGGGATCTTCCTGACTGAGGGATCGAACCCACCTCTCCTGCATTGCAGGCAGATTCTTTACCACTGAACCACCAGGGAGGCCCTCACATAATGCATGTTCAGCAACAAAAAGGCTGATTATTTGGGATAGATTTTAGTGGGTTAAAAAAATAATATCCCAAAGCAGAGGAATAGAGAATTTGTTTAGTTCGTACCTTAATGTATATAGTTTATTAATACTGGATTTTTTTAAATGTTCAATTTAAAAAAGCATAGCACTTAGAAACTTGAACAGAAAAGCTTGTTTAATTTACAGACTAGCTCCTCTTTACAGAAAGGATACTATCAAGGAAAAATCAATTGTCACTTATTATAAGAAGTACAGGGTTTTTTTCCAAACTAATAATTTTCTTCAAATTGAGCTCTTCCAGCAGTAGGGTTAAATGAATACTCCCCTCCTTGAATACTATTTGGAATTTCCCTTTCCTCTAGATGGGTGCACCCCACTGATGCTGGCTTCTCTCCGAGGAGGCAGTTCAGACATGAGTGATGAAGATGAAGATGCAGAGGACTCTTCTGCCAACATCATCACAGACTTAGTGTACCAGGGTGCCAGCCTCCAAGCACAGACAGACCGGACGGGTGAGATGGCCCTGCATCTCGCAGCCCGGTACTCAAGGGCAGATGCTGCCAAGCGTCTCCTGGATGCAGGTGCAGATGCCAATGCTCAGGACAACATGGGCCGCTGCCCTCTCCACGCCGCAGTGGCCGCGGACGCCCAAGGGGTCTTCCAGGTAGAGATCATGTGAAGAGTTGATTCCTGATGAGTCTAGAATGTTTTCCCATCATTAAGACACATAATAACCCATTGTATTTGTTCAGTGATTCTTTGCGAGAATAAGGCAGATGATAGAGCCATGCTTGCTGGATAGGAAAGCAGGAAAGGGAGGCAGGAGACAAAGCTGACCATATACAGCCAGCTTATAGTAAAGCAGATAACACCAGTCTTCTGATTGTTAGTCAGTGCTTTGTTTTTGTTTGCTTGTTTTGTTTCTGATGAGGCAAAATACCTCCCAGATGAAAAGATCAGGTGCATGACACCTGCCTCCAACTAGTAGTCAGTCAGCTTCTCCCTCTACATTTATCTGACTATACAGGCTTCCAGCTGCTCCTTGGTGATTTTCTTGACATGAGTTCACAGTGCACAGCTGATGCCCTATTATTTTAGCCTTATGAGGAAATTGAAAGCATTCTGTATCATCTTAACTTGTACACCATAATTGAGGTTGTGGTATTTTCCCGTATTCCCTCTTCTTTCTTTAGAAAGCAGAAGTACATTAATTTACAAAGCCACTGTAGAGCTTGAGTTTGTTTGTATATTCATTCATCCTATTCCTTTATTCATTCATTCAACAAATATTAGTTGACTGACCCTAGGAGAACCTGGACACGAAGATAGCAGAACACTCCCTGTCCTCCAGGAACTTACAGTGTTGCCTCAACTCTGATGCTCTTATGTCTGTCTTATCTTAGCTTCATTATTTTTTGTATTCGACTGACTCTCTTTTCTGTACTTTCTCGTGTTCTAGATTCTGATCCGCAACCGAGTAACTGATCTAGACGCCAGGATGAATGATGGCACTACACCCCTGATCCTGGCTGCCCGCCTGGCTGTGGAGGGAATGGTGGCAGAACTAATCAACTGCCAAGCAGATGTGAATGCAGTGGATGATCATGGTAGGGATGAGAAGCAGGGATTCAGATTCCTACCTGCAAAGCAGGCCTCTAAGGAAAGAAATTGTTGCACGATCCTTAAAGAGCTGTCTCAGATCCAAATCCACTGAAGATTCATTCATTCATTCTATCTTTGTTTTGCAATATTGAGTTCAGAGATCTGAGACAGTGCGAAGTCCACAGATGAAGTTGTGAAGGGATTTTTAGTGAGAGTTCTTGATCTCAGAGCAGGTCTATGAGAGGTTTCCCTGAGTAGGTTCTCAGGTATACCACTCTTCTTATGAGGATATGAGAGCTGACTTCACGGAGGGGTACAGTGGTGAGATATTCTAACTATATATCCTGGCATGTAATACATAAGCAGGCTATTGTCTTCAGCGTGTGACAGGGTCGATTTTGCCACACAAAGGATGTGGTACCATAGACAGATGATCCTTTTACTTAGAGGTGTTCTGAAAGCTAGGCAGCCTATACCAAAGTATTTCTAGAATCGGGGAAAACGAAGATAATACATTGGTTTTTCCTGTGGGCCCCCAGAGAGAACTGGCTTCCAGCTGTTGTCTGAGAAGTTCAAGGTTTCCTTGTACAAGTCATGACACTTTCAGATGGGAGGAGTAGGACATGACCTCTTACTCTGTCTGCTTATAAAAATGTTTTTTTCTCCACAGGAAAATCTGCCCTTCACTGGGCAGCTGCTGTGAATAATGTGGAGGCAACCCTTTTGCTGTTGAAAAATGGGGCCAACCGGGACATGCAGGACAACAAGGTACAGTCTGGGCCCTGAGCTGGGGGCAGGTTCAGCAGCGCCTTGGGTTATGTGTGAGGCCATTCCTTTTCTCCCGTAGCTGCTCTGTAGGAAGGACCGACAACGATGGAAGCAGGCTGAGCAAGGAGTGGGTCCAGAGAGCCTGAGTGCTTGCATTGGGCTCATCCAGTGAAGTGTCAGGGTTGACCCTTAGCCTGCGCAGTCTGCACCAGGCTGTCCCTTTGATAACTTTGCTGTAACCTTTCTGCCTTTCCTTCTTTGACATTTCCCTTCCTCCTGGTCTTTGTTCTGTTCACACATACTTCCTTCCTCTTCACTTGTTTGTTCTTAATTGTTTTCCTGATGCTCCACGTCCTCCACCCCTGCCCTGTTCTTGGGCTCCATGATGTTTTCCTGCTTCCTCTGACTTCTGTGTCATGCTTCCCTCTCTTGCTCACCTTCTCTTCTCTTGTTCATTTCCCCTTTTCCATTATTTTGTTCTTTGTCTCAGATGTTTTATCTTTCTTTCTTTCACTTTCCCTTATTTTTCTCAGTTTTCTACATGCTTTAGCTTCTTCCCCTCATACCTTTATTTCTTTTTTTTTTTTTTCAGTGGGTTTTGTCATACATTTTTAGAACCCTATTTTGATAAGCTCAGTGCTCTTGCAGGTGAATTGATGGCCCAGGGACGTGCTTTATTTCATACTTTCCCCACTAAGAAGACGTAGCCCTCAGTAGGGCAAAACTGGCTCTTGGGGAGGAGTAAAATAATTTTTCTTTATGTATAAATTACAGATGGCCATTCTGTACATAGGTAGGTGCACACTTTTTATCTGTGGCATTAAATTTTCATATGGGAAGGCAGTTAGGAAAAAATGTCTAAAGGAGTGATACAAAAAGATTGAGAAACATGGCTGTGTCCTCAGGAGTGTTGTTAAAATGTGCTCTGCATGGGCTTTTTCTTTTTTTTTTCTGTAGGAGGAGACACCCCTGTTTCTTGCTGCCCGGGAGGGGAGCTATGAAGCAGCCAAGATCCTGTTAGACCATTTTGCCAATCGGGACATCACGGACCACATGGATCGTCTTCCCCGGGACGTAGCCCGGGACCGCATGCACCACGACATCGTGCGCCTGTTGGACGAGTACAACGTGACCCCCAGCCCTCCCGGCACAGTGCTGACTTCTGCACTCTCACCCGTCATCTGTGGGCCCAACAGACCTTTTCTCAGTCTGAAGCATACCCCAATGGGCAAGAAGTCTAGACGGCCTAACACCAAGAGTGCCGTGCCCACGAGCCTCCCTAACCTTGCCAAGGAGGCCAAGGATGCCAAGGGGAACAGGAGGAAGAAGTCTCTGAGTGACAAGGGCCAGCTGTCTGAGAGCTCAGTGACTCTGTCCCCCGTCGATTCCCTAGAGTCTCCCCACACATATGTTTCTGACACCACCTCCTCTCCAATGATC
This sequence comes from Muntiacus reevesi, assembly GCF_963930625.1. NCBI lineage: Eukaryota > Metazoa > Chordata > Mammalia > Artiodactyla > Cervidae > Muntiacus > Muntiacus reevesi. The sequence goes on from NC_089249.1 coordinate 85,813,075, forward strand.
ACATCTCCCGGAATCTTACAGGCCTCCCCCACCCCCATGCTGGCCGCTGCCGCCCCCGCTGCCCCAGTGCATGCCCAGCATGCACTGCCTTTCTCTAACCTTCATGAGATGCAGCCCTTGGCCCACGGGGCCAACGCCGTGCTCCCCTCGGTGAGCCAGCTGCTGTCCCACCACCACATCGTGCCCCCAGGCAGCAGCACTGCCGGCAGCCTGGGGCGGCTGCATCCCGTCACTGTCCCGGCCAACTGGGTGAACCGCGTGGAGGTGAATGAGAGCCAGTACAACGAGATGTTCGGCATGGTCCTGGCTCCAGCTGAGGGCACCCACCCTGGCATAGCTCCCCAGAGCAGGCCGCCCGAAGGGAAGCATTTAACCACCCCCCGAGAGCCCTTGCCCCCCATTGTGACTTTCCAGCTCATCCCCAAAGGCAGCATTGCCCAACCAACTGGGGCTGCCCAGCCTCCGTCCAGCTGCCCTCCAGCCGTTGCAGGCACCCTGCCCACCATGTATCAGATTCCAGAAATGGCTCGCTTACCCAGTATGGCTTTTCCCACTGCCATGATGCCCCAGCAGGACGGGCAGGTTGCTCAGACCATTCTCCCAGCCTATCACCCCTTCCCAGCCTCCGTGGGCAAGTATCCCACACCCCCGTCACAGCATAGCTATGCTTCCTCCAATGCTGCTGAGAGAACGCCCAGTCACAGTGGTCACCTCCAGGGTGAGCATCCCTACCTGACACCGTCCCCAGAGTCTCCTGACCAGTGGTCAAGTTCATCACCCCACTCTGCTTCTGACTGGTCAGATGTGACCACCAGCCCCACTCCTGGGGGCGCTGGAGGAGGTCAGCGGGGACCTGGGACACACATGTCTGAGCCACCACGCAGCAACATGCAGGTCTATGCATGAAAGAGTCTGCCTCCAGCCTAGACACAGAACTCCTCTTGTAAATGCTGCTGAGGAACAAATGAAGGTCATCCGGGAAAGAAATGAAGAAATCTCTGGAACCAGCTTCTGAAAGCAGGAGAGAGGAGAGGCTCTTATCTTGTAGATAATGCGAAGAAGCGAGTTCATTAGCTTCACTGTGCATTTGTGGAACATGGAAGGGACAAGGCTCCTTGTAATCTCTTGCCCGTCAAGTCCCCGAGTTCATGGAACTGCAAGATGAATACAAGACTTGGGACCGCATTTCCTCTCTTCAATACAGAGAATAAGATGGATGCCTGTTGTAGACATTCTTGCAGCCTGGAGTGCATTTTTCAGCCTTGGGGGCTTCTGCCATATCCATGAGAAGATTCTGCAGTAGATTCCTACTGGGAATTGTGCCCTGGAATTCTTCCAGATGTGACCTGTCTCCTATTCTTATCCTTGGAAAATTCTTTTGACTTCATTTGGTGCTTTAATTGTGCACCTCTCTGTGGCTGGAACCCCACCTGCATGTTCCAGGGCAGGACCTTTGTGCTTTGAATCATGCCTGCTCTGGAGGCACTTGCAGCCTCCCCTTTCCCTCCTGTTTTCCCAGTGTCCCTAGGAGCCTCACAGGGTTTGCCTTTATGGTCCCAGCAGAAACCTTTCAAGTATGTTTCTTTAGAAAATGGACATAGTCCTTTCTCCTACATATCATTCTTAAAAGAAGGGGAGCAAAATATTTTTCTTTGAACCCATTTAGGGGACCAGGACCCCCTTCAAGAAGCTGCGCCTAAATTCTCTTGCCTACATTCTGGGTTCCTACAAACCTTACCAGGAAGAAAAGTAAGGATCTTCTTTTTTTCCATTTGTCTGCCTAGTAAGTGTGAAGGTTTATCCTTGGCAGTGTAGCTAATATGACCCCTTAAAAAAAACAAAACCCAAACAGACCAAGGTTTAGAATGTTGGAATGACCAAGAGAGCCAAGAGATAAGCTAACTCATTCAAGAAGTGATTACCCACTAACTGGTCCCTGCCAAGCATTCTGTTGACTGCCAACATCAAACACTTTGTTACAGGCCTTAGAACCCTTGGCCTGCTTCACTCACACATCCAGCAGATGGAGACTGTTGTAATTGTTGAGCCTTTAAACGACATTCCCTTGCCATTTAGAACTGAACTTTCGTCTGCTCAAGGGCCTCCTCCCCAACCCCTTTGACAGTCATCTTCCCCTAGTCAGGTGGTCACAATCTCTACTTCCTGACATTCTTTCTGACCCCAGGCCCCTTCGCCTATCTTCCTGCCACACTTCGTGGTCTGATTACTGGTGCACCCAGTAACACCTGGGTTTTCTGTGTTCAAGTGCAGGAAATAGAATCCTGGCCTAGTTTCTGTGGCCGAAGCCAGTCTTACAAGAAGGTTGGAAAGGGAGGAATTATGAGGTAGCCTTTGCTATTTTCTGTTCCCAGTTCCTTTTCTTTCAGGTGGTCATGAGATTTCCCATTAGGCAAGTAACATAGACACTTATCAGGGATATTTTCCTCTCATAGAGTCACCTTCTAGATGATAATGGATAAAAATAGACTTACTGTCTTGTCATCTTAATGTTCAGAGTGTGATTGCATCTCACCCAAGTCTGCTTCCTGTGTTTGTGGTCTTGGCAACTTTTTTGATCCTCTGTCAAGGACATGCATTCTATCCAACACTAGAAAGAGGAGAAAAGTAGTTTTAATTCCTCTTCTCCCTGAGTTAGCTAACAACTGGTTCTGTCTCCACACTGTCATTTTGCCCGGTGCTATGATATCATGACAATGGAAAATTAGTTCTTCTGGGGGCATTTTGTAGATATTAATAGGTGGTCTGCCCACTCCATGTTGGCTTCAGTGATAGTTTTCCTTACTGCCTTGCCTGAGAGTGTTCATCAGTTCTTCCCATTTACCAGATTTATCTGTCCATGGCTTCATATGGAAACCCTATGTGTCTTTTAGCATGGAAGTCTACAAAGAGTTTTTCTAGTCCTGCCCAAGTTCACTGAACTAAAAATATAATTCATTTTTCCCTGATATAAGCAGATTATTTTTTCACTCTGTATTTTATTCTCTCACGTGGCAACTATCAACCCCTTTCATAGCGTGAAGCATTTTATCATTCTGAATGGTGATTCTTTATCGTTGGACCTATTCATTGATTCACAGATGGGGAGGACCTGTCTCCATGGACCACTGTGGACCTCACCACATCTAAACTTCTCTGTCATCCCATTCCGGCCCCTCTTCTTCAGAGTGTCAGCTCTGATCCAGCAGCTTGATCCCTTATAGCTTCCTCCGTCTGTAAGCACACTGTGGGCCTAACTTCCTTGCTCCTCTTTGGGATCCTTTGGGTTTTGCAGAAATAAATATGAAAGCTGCCATTACAAACAACAGGCTTCAGTGATAAGGAAGAAGACACTGCCTTTCAAGCATTTATCAGTCACTTAGATTGTTAAGAACCTGTGAGTTGTATTGAGTAAAAGAGAAAATAAGATGAAGAATCACTTTCTCATCTGGGTTCTAAAGTAGAGACTTAAGTTTGTATGGGAAACATCTTTTATGACAGGTCTAGGTCACCCTCTTTGCCCCTCGCATTCTTGTTTTATCTTTATAATTCTTCCTTTGAGTCATCTTCTGTCTGCCTTTGGGGATATATTTTTTGTTTGTTTTCTTTTGTTTTATATTAAGCATCATTTTCTGATTTACATGTTGGTGAGGGAGGGAGAGATTTGAGGGAAAGAGAGAGTGAGAGTTAAAGATTTTATGTAAGCAATCAGCTATGATGCACAAATCCATTCTCATCATTATTAAGTTTGCTAGTTCATAATTCTTGCATAAAAGAGAACCAAAGGTGTAATATTCTGTTGGCAAGTGGTTTGGGGATTTTGGCCTTAACTAATATACTGAATGTATGATGACTGAGAGGACAAGTTTATATGCCCAGAGGCTCCCACTCATAACTGTTTGGTACTGTGGCTTCTTACTTGTGTACATTTCTCTTAAAAGTGATATGATATCTGTTTGTATGAGAAACCCAATAACCAATAAAATGACTGCATATTCCTAACTATACATGGTAAGGAAAATGCACAATTTGTTTTTAATTTTCAAAGTTTCATTCTAAAAGTAGTTATGACAAAATTTATATGGAAGCATTTTTATCATAAAATAAAAAAGTTACATGTCAAGCTCAACAGACATTTGCAGTTTTTATTTTCCATTCTTAATCCCTACTTGGCAGTGATTTAACTCATGATGTCATAATTTGCTGAAAGAGAAAACATTTTCTTTTCATTCTGAATCCCATATAGCCTAGCACTAGTCTTTTTTTTTTTCTTTCTCCAATGTCACGATCTTTGTAGACCGGAACCTGGGAACTGGAGTCAATGAGAAGAGGGACGCAGGGGACCCAAGTCTCGAGTGAAACAAGGGTGCTTTATTTGCAGAAATGTATGTTTGTATACCTTCATACAAGGCAGCTTTAGGCAGTAAAAAAAAATGAGCAAAAACAGAGCCAAGCAAATAACAATCTTTAAAGGGCCAGAAAGCATTCCGTATCTTGAGTAAGAGGGGCATAACTGAATAGATTACATTTAAGTAAGGTCACTGAAGGCAGTCACTGAAGGGAGTCACTGAAAGGAATCCAAGCAGGTGCCCCTTCTCATGATCTCAGTCCTGAGAACTGCATGCAGCTCTGCTCATTCCTGTTTTCCAGGAACTGATAAGGAATAGAGAATCCTTGAGAAACGGCACACAAAAGGAAAAAATAACATATTGGATCCCTTAAAGCTGAACGTCGCCTGACAATTCCCCCTTTTTTATTTTTTCACAATTGGGGGTGACTGTAGATACTTTTTGTGAAAAAGGCCCTGGCCAATTGAGTTTGTTTAGTTTGAACAATTTTAGTTGAAAGGCATCAGTATACTACAAATATAATCAGGACAGTTAATGCTATAGTTCCTGATCCAATATTACATGTAATGCTTTGAAACAATCCTTGAGGGTCCAGCCCAGATAATTGATCAGTTAGCTGTTCAGCTACGGTTTCCAAATTGTTGGAAGAGGGTAGACTCTTAGAGAAGGTTTCAAAAATTTTCTTTTGCAACAGTTGTACATTTAAGGAAGCGTTATTATGTATATCTTGCAGATGAAATTTGATTTGTTCCCATTTGTAAGCATTATGGTTGAACCGAACAGGAGTGATACAAAATTGAGTAGAATTCCAATCACAATTTAATAATATTTGTTTTTGTAAATCTATTAATTGATCCCAACCCATTGGATGGCTATTTTTAATTTCTGAATTTTATCTTGAACTTTTTCATCTATCTGAACCTGAATGACCCATATAGTATGAGCATTTTTAGTCCAATTTTGAATAAAGTTTTGTGTTTGAATTGAAGTTTGTAAAGCAATGTCTGTGACAGCAGCAGTGGTGCACATGGCTATTAATCTCAAAATGCCAGGGATTAGCCATCCAATAACTCGTTTAGATCGTCGGAGTAATTTAGTGAGCAACTGGGAGCAAGTCCTGCCATGGGACCCTCTTCCCAGGGTCGTTGGAGATCTACTGGCAAATACAGACTACGTCGAGATCGAAGAATCAAAAGGGATTTGTTTTTTAGAAAAACAGACGAATTAAGACAAGTATACAATTTGTAATCTATACAAGAATGTAAAGTCTTATTAAATTGTAAGCTTCCTGTGACTATAACAGTTAAAGGAAGGGGAACACAAGCTTGTATAAAATAGGAACGATTATAACGGAAGGAATAGTTACTATGATTACGACTGGTCTCTGTGAAATATCTAGTCCAAGTTTCAAGTTTTTCAGTACTCGCAGCAAGTTTCCAGATGTCCCATTGTTCAGGCCCAATCTGTTTATTGAGGATGATCCGAGGGCGAGGAGGTGCTATTCCGCCGTCAAGCCAGCCAAGGAGTCCTTTGTCATGGAAGTGTTTCATTGAACTGTTGGTAACCCTCTGTTACTTGAGTGACATAATCACACATAGTACTGTTAATATCATCTGAGCAGTTAGATAACTACATACCATAGAGTCCCAATCAACAATGGTGTAATTGACCACAAACACTAATTTCCCTGATTTAGCTTGACATCAATCCCAATAAACAGGAGTATATTTAAAGTCCTTATAAGTAAACCCCTTCCATTCCAACTTTTTTCCTTTCCCTGGAGTTTTGGTAGTACTGACATGGTTCTCATAAAAGGACAGGGCAGTAAACAGTCGAAGCAATGTGTGGAGGTTCTTTTTCGGAGGTAGGACGAAAGTCCACGTTTGTTGATGAACATTAATACATAATTCTGCTGGGTCCTTGCATAAAGGGAGGATTTAATAGCCTAGAGAAATGTTAATTAGTCTTCCTTCTTTCTCAGGATGAGAGGACCCCTCCAAGTTCAAGGAGGAGGTATATGTACTGAATCATTAGTGGATATGATCTGTCCTATGTCTGTCCATTTTATAAACTTCAGTAAAGGGCAGTTAGGTATATAAGCCCAGTAAGTGTGGTTAATCAAGTTGCCTGAGCCGGGGAAGCAAAAGCAAGCAAAGCAAGCATAGCGACAAAAATATGTTCAGGATTCTGAGGCATCCCCTGTTGAGAAACCAGATTTTCAGCTTGATTAGTGAGGGTTTTTATCTGTCCCCAAATAGGGAGATCATAAGGTCGATGGCGTCGAGTGCAGTGTTTCTTGGAAACTTTTAAAGCCGCCATGGCTTATACTGGAAACTCCTCCTCCTGGGGATTTCGCCCTTTCTTCTCTATCTTGAATGCCAGTGGCTCCCCTGGGGCAGATCTTACGAAGAGGGAGCCAACTGATTTCGTTGGATCCATCTGGAGAAGTACAAGCATACCCCTTTCCCTGTAATGTTAATTTCTAGATTTCCATTGTTGAGTCAACCCATTCTGATACCAAATGGTCAGAGTGAGGGAGGTGTCCTTCAATGCCTCGAAATGTTCTTCTGTTTTTGTCAAAATATCTCCTTGCGGTAAGTTAAAAGAATTTAAAACAAATAAAGCTGTATTAACAATAGTTACAGGCTTAAAGAACATATTGCATTGGAATCTAGTAAAGTCTGCTCTGGAAAAGGAAGATAAGGAAGATAGAAATGTTCCTTTGTATTCCCCCTTTTTAAATTTTTTTATTTGTAGTTTTAATGTGTGATGAGTTTGTTTAACTATGTCTTGTGTTTGTGGATTATAAGGAATGTCTGTAATATGTTTAACAGAAAATGATTGTAAAAATTGTTTGAATTGTCTAGAAATATAGGCAGGGCCATTGTCTGTTTTTATACAACTAGGTGTTTCTATTATTGAAAAGCAAGCTAACAGGTGGGTTATAACATGTCGTGTTATATATATAACAGGTGGGTTATAACATGTCTAGGCTTCACCTCGGAGAGGTGTGGCCCATATAAAAGAAGAATTTGTATCGATTGAGACATGTAAGAAGGAAGAGGGAGAAAGTTCAGGGCAATGAGTTACATCTATTTGTCATAGTTCATTGGGTTGTAATCTTTAAGGATTGTTACTTTGTGTAATGGGTTGAAGATGTAGGGGCCTACAAGTAGAGCAATTATTAATGATTTTTTTTAGCATGTCAGTATGGAATTTTCTAAATTTGATGTAATGAGCCAGTATTATTGTGTAACAGAGCATGTTGCTCTTCAGGAGTAGCAAAAGAGATGTTTATCAGCTTGTTCATTGTCATAGGCCATAGGGCCAGGAAGACAAGAATGTGTTTGAATATGGGTAATATAAATGGGGAAAGTGTGGTTTCTAATAATAGATTGTAGTTCAAGAAAAAGTTGTTGGATAATAGATTGATTAGAATTTATGGTAGAAGTTTCTATATTTTTTAGTACAGAAATTGAATATAAAGAGTCAGAAACTATATTAATAGGATAAGAATATAGGTGAATAACCTGAATGAGAGCATATAATTTGTTTTGTTGAGCAGAGTGAAATTTAGTACAAAAGACTTTATATTCTTTGAGACACCAGAATGAGGCTTTGGTGTTTTTAGTCTTGTCTATATAGAAAACATCAGCTTGAGGTATAGGTTGTGATGTGACAATGTGAGAGATAATAAATTTAGTATTTTTGAAGAAATTTCAGAGTTTCTTAGAAGGATAATGAAATGACATTTTTAAAAACTATTCTAGAAAGGCTATTTGGAAATTGGTAGAAGTTTGTAATATGTTCTTGAATTGAGATTTATTAATAGGTACTACAATTTTATGAGGATCAGAGCCAATTAGAATCTTAGCTCTATTTTTTTCTTGATAATGATTAGAGCGATCAAATCAAGATAGGGTATAAGTGACCTTGTCTCTTTGAAATGGGTATAGATCCATTTTATCAGGTGTTCTTGTTGGGCAAGAAGTCTTGTGGGAGAATGGAGAGAGGGGAGTATAAATAACTCTAGAGGTAAATCAAGTCTAATATGAGTAAGAAACTGTTTTTGCAATTTATTTTGCACCAGATAGTTTCTCTTGTGTCTCTTGTGAAAGTGAACAAGGGCTATTTAAATCAGGATCTCCTTTTAAAGTGTTAAATAAATTAATCAGTTGATAATTTGTAATGTCTAAGGAGGGTCTAATCTAATTTATATCACCTAAAAGTTTTTGAAAATCATTCAAGGTTGATAATTTATCAATATGAATCTGTGTTAGTTGGGGAGTGATATGTTGTCTATTAACAACAAATCTTAAGTAATAGTAAGGTGTAGAGGTTTGAATCTTTTTAGGGGCAATGATTAATCCAGAAGCTTTTAAGCATTGTTGAGCTATGTCAAACATCTGTTGAGTTTTTAAAACAGATGGAGTTGAAAAACAATATATCATCCACGTAATGAATAATAAGAAAGTCAGGAAATTGTTTCTTTATAGGTTTAAGGGTTTTGGCTACATAATATTTACATATGGTGGGAGGATTCATCATTTTTTGAGGCAACACAGTCTATTGATACCATTTATGAGGCCTGACATGATTAAGATAAGGAAGAGAGAAAGCAAATCTCTCTTGGTCCAGAGGGTGTAAAGGTATAGTAAAAAAAGCAATCTTGTAAATCTATAATAACAATATATCAGTTTTGAGGAAAAGTGGTAGATGATGGAATTTTGGGTTGCAATGTACCCATGGGTTTCATAGATGCATTAACTTTTCAAAGATCTGTTAAAGGATGCCATTTGCCAGATTTCTTTCTTTCTTTTTTTTTTTTTTTTTACAAAAATGGGAGAATTCTAAGGGGAATAAGATTCCTCAATATGTTTTAATTTTAATTGTGTATCTATAAGTTTTTTCAGTTCAGTTCAGTTCAGCTGCTCAGTCATGTCCGATTCTTTGAGATCACATGAACCACAGCACACCAGGCCTTCCTGTCCATTACCAACTCCCGGAGTCCACCCAAACCCACATCCATGGAGTCGATGATGCCATCCAACCATCTCATCCTCTGTCGTCCCCTTCTCCACCTGCCCTCAATCTTGCCCGGCATCAGGGTCTTCCGCAATGATTCAGCTCTTCGCATCAGGTGGCTGAAGTATTGGAGCTGCAACTTCAACATCAGCCCTTCCAATGAACACCCAGGACTGATCTCCTTTAGGATGGACTGGTTGGATTTCCTTGCAGTCCAAGGGACTCTCAAGAGTCTTCTCCAACACCATAGTTCAAAAGCATCAATTCTTTGGTACTCAGCTTTCTTTATAGTCCAGCTCACATCCATACATGACCACTGGAAAAACCATAACCATGACTAGATGGACCTTTGTTGGCAAAGTAACATCTCTGCTTTTTAATATATGGTCTAGATTGGTCATAACTTTCCTTCCAAGGAGTAAGTGTCTTTTAATTTCATTGCTGCAATCACCATCTGCAGTGATTTTGGAGCCCAGAAAAATAAAGTCAGCCACTGTTTCCACTGTTTCCCCATTGCCATGAAATGATGGGACCAGATGCCCTGATCTAGTTTTTTAGCAGCCTCTAATTTCTCTTTTGTAAGGGGCCATTGTTCTGTCCAAATAGGCTCGTCATTTTTCCAAGTTATTTTAATAATTGTTTGTTAAATGAGCAGTAGCCCCTAGGAAAAATGTGGAATATATATTTCAGTTTGTCATTGCATAAGTAAATCTCTTCCTATTAAATTAAGGGGGTGCATCTATCACATAAGGTTGTAATGTTGTAGGCTGGCCTTCAAACACGTAATAATATTTCCAGTCTCATGAATTGGAGCAATGGTTCTTTGGTACTTCTGATTTGTATTTTCATATGCAAACAGTTTTTCTAACTGCATTTTGACTTTTTTTCCCGACAACATAATGGGAGATAGCAACTCCCAGTCTAGCTAAAAAATTAGCGTAGGCTTCATTAGGCCTTTGGGATATCTTTGTGTAGTTATCTGTAGGTTTTCTTTGAGGAGTAGTTTGATCTCAAGCTTCAAGGGCAACTTCTTTCAATTGCTCATGTAACAGAGAAGGGCACTGTACCTGAGCTTCCATTGAATTAAATTGTCCCGAACCGGTTAACATTTTAAAAGTAATTTGGTTTTGGGGAGTGCCAGCTCAAGCATTAGAATTGGCAAGTTCTCGGGCCACATCATGAAACCATAGTATCCATTGAAGATATTTTCCTGGTTTAAGAAGAGCTTTTATCAAAATTTGTCAATTATAAGGAATAAATTTTTCAATTGAAGATGTCAGAGTGTTTAGAAGTTCTTTAGTAAAGGGCGAATGAGGGCCGTACATAGTTACAGCCTTTTTTATTTGTTGTATGTGAGAAAAATCAATATCTTTCTATTGAGGTGTTAGTTGTCTTTGAGCATTAACATTTTTAACACAAGAAAGGCAAAAAGATCATAAGCCTCAGAGACTTGAGATTACAAAGCTAGTAAATCAGAAAATCTTTGTCGTGAAGGAGAATGAGTGGATCGTCTGTATTTATAAATATGAGTGTGTGTTAGGGGCTTATCATTGCCATAAAAAAAGGTATTGTTGGCTTTAGTGTCAAAGAGAGCATCAGAAGAATCACCATCAGATTTACCTTGTCCTCGAATTGAGGGGACCTTCGGTTTTGTGTCCGATACAAGAGGATGAGGAGCGTTTGGGATAGCCAGAGCAGGGGTGGTGGGAAAGTTTTGAAACATTTTATGTTGCTCTAATTGGGCCTTTTGTAAAGACTTATCATTTATGTTCATATAATAAGCATTCTGCTTGTTGACAAATATCAGAGGGGCTAGAATTGCCTTGAAATGGCAAGAGATCATGGCTTTAATGAGGGCCCACAAGGGCCAGAAATCTATTGGAATATTTTTTCCCTGTCTTGTGGCTTAATTTCTTTTGTTTTTAAACCCAGTTCCAAATTTTTAAATTGAAACTGCCTTCATCAGGGAACCAGGGATTATATTCAACCACTATTTGGAGATAAGCCTCTATCCACTGATGTGAAACTGAAAGTCCTTGAACCTTAAATAAATGGTTGAGTAAAGTAGAAAAGTGGTGGGGCTTTCCAAGCGTTTGTCCCATAACCCTGCACTTACTGACCTCCGTAGGTCCTAACAGTCACTTTGTCCACTTGCCAAGGGCATTCACCAGGTCCCTGTTTGGGCACCACTTGTCACGATCTTTGTAGACCGGAACCTGGGGACTGGAGTCAATGAGAGGAGGGACGCAGGGGACCAAAGTCTTGAGTGAAATAAGGGTGCTTTATTTGCAGAAATGTATGTTCATATATCTTCTTACAAGGCAGCTTTAGGCAGTAAAAAAAATTGAGCAAAAACAGAGCCAAGCAAATAACAATCTTTAAAGGGCCAGAAAGCATTCCATATCTTGAATAAGAGGGGCATAACTGAATAGATTACATTTAAGTAAGGTCACTGAAAGCAGTCACTGAAAGGAATCCCAAGCAGGTGCCACTTCTCATGATCTCAGTCCTGAGAACTGCGTGCAGCTTTGCTTGTTCCTGTTTTCCAGGAACTGATAAGAAACAGAAAATCCTTGAGAAATGGCACACAAAAGGAAAAAATAACATATTGGATCCCTTAAAGCTGAACATCCCCTGACACTACAAGTAGTAGTAGTTCAGTCACTCAGTTGTGTCCGACTCTTTGTGATCCATAGGCTGCAGCACACCAGGGCCCCCTGTCCACAACCAACTCCCAGAGTTTGCTCAAACTCATATCCATCGAGCCAGTGATGCATGCAACCATCCCATCCTCTATCGTCCCCTTTTCCTCCTGTCTTCAGTCTTTCCCAGCATCAGAGTCTTTTCTAATGAGCCAGTTCTTCACATCAGGTGGCCAAAGGATTGGAGTTTCAACTTCAGCATCAGTCCTTCCGGTGAATATTCAGGACTGTTTTCCTTTAGGATTGACTGGTTGGATCTCCTTGCAGTCCAAGGGACTCTCAAGAGTCTTCTCCAATACCACAGTTCAAAAGCATCAATTCTTCAGCTCTCAGCTTTCTTTATAGTCCAATACTCACATCCACACATGACTACTGGAAAAACCATAGCTTTGACTAGACGGACCTTTTTCAACAAAGTAATGTCTCTACTTTTTAATATGCTGTCTAGGTCTTAGCTTTTCTTCCAAGGAGCAAGTGTCTTTTCATTTCATGGCTGCAGTCACCATCTGCAGTGATATTGGAGCCCCAAAAATAAAGTCTGTAACTCTTTCCGTTGTTTCCCCATCTATTTGCATGAAGTGATGGGACCTGATGCCATGATCTCCATTTTTTGAATGTTGAATTTTAAACCAACTTTTCCAGTCTCCTCTTTCACCTTCATCGAGAGGCTCTTTAGTTCTTCACTTTCTGCCATAAGGGGCTTCCCTCATAGCTCAGCTGGTAAAGAATCTGCCTGCAATGCAGGAAACCCAGTTAAATTCCTGGGTTGTGAAGATCCACTAGAGAAGGGATAGGCTACCCACTCCAGTATTTTTGGGCTTCCCTTGTGACTCAGCGGGTAAAGAATCAGCCTGCAATGCAGGAGACATTGGTTTGATCCCTGGGTTGAGAAGATTCCCTGGAGAAGGGAAAGGCTACCCACTCCAGTATTTTGGCCTGGAGAATTCCATGGACTGTATAGTCCATGGGTTCACAAAGAGTGAGACACGACTGAGCGACCTTCACTCACTCATTGTTTCTCTAGGCAGAGAATAAATAAATGCTCTTGAGGAAAAGCTTCTGCTAAATAGGAAGCATCACAAGACTAAGTTACTTTTCCATGCATTAAATGGACAGTGGCTCAGGAAGAAGTGCCCTATAATGGAAATGTAGAATATCTGCCAAAGCAAGAATTGAGATTTGGGATATAACTAATAATACTGATTGTGCTGTTAACTAAACCATTAATTTCCAATGTTATTCCTCTTTAAATTATGTATAGAGTTAACATATACAGCTATAAAATATTTTGCATATATACATCTGTATATATATCTATACATATGTATACACACATGGATACATGCACACATTACCAAGTTCTTTCATACATTTACTTGTAAAGGCAACCAGTGAGGTGTTTGAGCACAAATATTTGACATTGATACTATATTTTAAACACAATTGGCATCATATTGGGGTTATCCTGAGAATGCTATAATTTTATATAAAATACACTTGAGAAGCCTCCGGAACTGTGTGGAGCCAAACACCTTTCTGCACCCTGGACGCTCCTGATTCTTGCGCTCCAGCAGGCAGAGGAAATGCGGCTCTCTCCAGGCCCTGGACAGAAAACACTGAAGAATAAAAGCGAAGACTACGAAATGGCTACTTTGGATTCAATCTGAAGAGAAAGGAAGGAACTGCGTGGACAATCAGTCGTTATGGTTTCTCTTTTGAGGGGACTGAGAGAGGTAACAGGCAGCAGGCATTCCACAAATATTAATAGATGAAGCACAGGCTGGAATCAAGATTGCCTGGAGAAATAGCAATAACCTCAGATATGCAGATGACACCACCCTCTTGGCAGAAAGTGAAGAGGAACTAAAGAGCCTCTTGATGAAAGTGAAAGAGGAAAGTGAAAAAGTTGGCTTAAAACTCAACATTCAGAAAACTAAGATCATGGCATCTGGTCCCATCATTTCATGGCAAATAGATGGGGAAACAGTGGCAACAGTGACAGACTTTATTTTCGGGGGGTTCCAAGTGTTTCTCCAGTAGTCATGTATGGATGTGAGAGTTGGACTATAAAGAAAACTGAGCGCTGAAGAATCGATGCTGTTGAACTGTGGTGTTGGAGAAGACTCTTGAGAGTCCCTTGGACTGCAAGGAGATACATCCAGTCCATCCTAAAGGAAATCAGTCCTGAGTGTTCACTGGAAGGACTGATGCTGAAACTCCAATACTTTGGCCACCTGATGTGAAGAACTGACTCATTGGAAAAGACCCAGCTGCTGGGAAAGATTGAAGGTGGGAGGAGAAGGGGATGACAGAGGATGAGCTGGTTGGATGGCACCACCGACTCAATGGACATGAGTTTGAGTAAACTCTAGGAATTGGTGATGGACAGGGAGGTCTGACGTGCTGAAGTCCATGGGGTCACAAAGAGTTGGACATGACTGAGCCGCTGAACTGAACTGAAAAAGGGTTATTTGTGCTAGTCTTAATGCCATAACACTATCTACTCTCTTATTATTATTTCTGAACATGTATGGAACTTATTCTGAGAGAAGAGTAAAACTATCATCTGGTAGCAAAATTAGAACCTAAAATATTATTAATCATTATAAGTCCAGAAATAAAGAAGTAAAAACATAACAAAATAAAATAAAATACACTTGAGTCTTCATGTTGGGATTTGAAATGATGTAAAATAAAAATGAATTTGAGAACTAAGGAATGTCTTGCCCAAGTCTGGTTCTCTGAAGGCTGGCTTCTCAGAGCCTTTCAGATTCTGTGGCAATGAAAATTTGCTCCATGGAGCTCTACCAAGTGGATCTGGACTGTCCCTCATATCCTGTTCCTGCAGCTGGTAGTATAGAAACCTCGTGCTTGATCATGCAGGGACTGTTGAGGGCTTTCCTGGGCATGAAATGCAAGAAGGGAGAGGCGGGCTGGAAATCTTGGGGTGCTTTATCACACAGCTGAACAAGTAGACTTGGCTCCCAGACCATGGTCACACCAGAGGAGGGACTAGGCTTCCCTGTCAGGTAGCTAAAAGCCCTCACAGTTAAAGGAGGGGCGGGGAGTTCTTTTCTCAGAACATCATAATTGAACAGTCATCTTTAATGTCTGCACACTTTCCGTGATGTGACGGGCACTAGGCAATCTACAAGCCTGTTACTGCTTCTGCTTCCAAGTTCTCCCAATAAACACTTTCTCAGGCTTGCTGCGTGGTGGTTGGGTAATTCACCTCATTTGGTGATAGTATTTTTCTTTTTTTAGGCCGAGCCACGTAGCTTGCAGAATTTTAGTTCCCTGGCCAGTGGTCGAATCCAGGCCACTGACAATGAAAGTGCAGAGTCCTAACCACTGGACTGCCAGGGAATTCCCTGGCAACACTATTTTTTAAGTGAAATATGAATCAAGTGCTTGCAAAAGCCCTAAAGAGAGATGGTGCATGTGAAGTGTGTCTGTGTGCATGCACAAGCATGTGTGGTTGTGGTGTGTATTTGTAGCTGTGTGAATGTGTGTGAAACAGAATGAATATAACTTTTCCTTCTTTTGAAATGGACCTTAAGAAAACACATTTGAAATATTTGCACTAGTCAGGTCCCAAAGGCAAAGTGTAGGCAAACTTAATTCAAGAAGGACTTATTTACCAAAGTGATTATGACATGCATGTAGGGTTTGGGGGAAACCTAAGGGGTATGTGGGGTGTGTTGGGGAAGCCTAAGGGGTGGTGCAAAAAGTCCTGGTTATCATCGGCACCTGTTACCACTCCCAGGTCCAAAGCAGGAGAAGGCTGGGAGAGGTTACTGAAAACTGGAAGGAAGGAGTCCTATAGAATGAGCGAACTCAAGGAAAGCTGTGACTTCTACCAGGGGCACCATGAGCCCCAGACCCCCTCACTACAAGGAAGCCAAGAGAGGAACACCTTGATCTCATTCCCCACCACACTTCCACCCCGGACTTTCTCTTTGCTGAATCCATGTGGAAGTCTGAACATATAGGAGTCTGTTGAAATTGAACTGTTGATACAGGTCAGCTTCCTAGAGGAGAGATCTTGGTGGAGAAAGATCTCTTAATTCAAGAAGAAAGGAGAAAGGAAGAGAGTGGATCTGGAAGGTGAAAACACAACAGTATCCAAAAATTTCCCATCCAATGATTATATTTTTTATAAGAACATACAATAGAAAATTACTCAGCCTTTAAAAATGAAACAATGCCATTTGCAGCAACATGGATGGGCCTAGAGACTGTCACACTGAGTGAAGTCAGAGAAAGAGAACTGTTGCATGACATCTTTTATATGTGGAATCTAAAATGAAATGATGCAAATGAATTTGCTTACAAAACAGAAACAGACACAGAGAATGAATTTATGGTTGCTGGGGAGAAGGATGGGAGGGAAGGATTAGTTAGGGTATTTGGGATGGTCATGTACACACTGCTATACTTAAAATGGGTAACCAAGGACCTACTGTATAGCACATGGAATTCCACTGAATGTTATGTGACAGCCTAGATGGAAGGGGAATTTGGGGAGAATGAATGCATGTGTATGTATGGCTGAATCCCTTCGCTGTTCACCTGAAATTCTCACATTGTTAATTGGCTATGTATGTTATTGTTGCTCAGTCGTGTCTGACTCTTTGTGACCCCTTGGACTGTAGCCCACCACGCTCCTCTGTCCATGGGATTCTCCAGGCAAGAATACTGGAGTGGGTTGCCATTTCCTTCTCCAGTGTATCTTCCCAACCCAGGTCTCCCCCAATACAAAATAAAAAGTTGGAAGAAGAATATATATTTATTGCTCATGTGGAAGTTTATTTCCTGGTAATTGAATTAATTACCATGTTCTAATAGTAACATTTCTAAAATACTTCTACTGACAGCCTGCCATTGACATGTGAAGGCAAGAAACACAAAGTAAAAAAATCATGTATTGACAATCCTGACTTAACTTCTTTTCCTGATCAACTAGTGTGTTTCTTCACCACTTTGTCTTTGAGTACCCAAACTGAGGACAGTTAGGGTGGATAAATTATGGTGCTGTCCCTCTATTGGAATACTACCTAGAAATGAAAAAGAACAACATGCAGCAATATGAAGAGCTGTCACTGACTTAAAGTTGAACAAAATAAGCCAGACACTAAAAATGCATTCTGTATGATTCCATGATATAAGTCAGAAAAGCAAACAGCTCTTAAGGATCTGAATAGTGGGTACTTTGGAGGGACAGGGGTCTTCGCTGAGAAGATAGTAAGAAAAGTCTGTTTTGGAGACTGGAAATACCTTGACTTTGGTGGCAATTTCATGAGTGTATACATATATAATATTTAATGTAAAATTTACTTAAGATTAGTGAATTTTACTATGGTGAGTTATACTTTAGTAAAATGTATCTACAATACTGACAGAAATGTATAAACACCTAATATAAATATTATAATATATAATTATATATAATTTTACATTAAAAATTATAAAACATTAATATTTTATATTTTACAGTATATGCCTATATTTCCTCACTAATTCCATTTGCTTCCCATTCTTCCTCCCTCCTTCCTTTTTCAGTTACTGGTTTTCATTAATTTAATTTGTGGAGATTATTTCATGCTGAACAACATTGTTATTTACAATAGATACTCCATGAAGCAAATATAGTTTCAAATTCAGTTATATAAACTGTGGAACTGCAGAATTGCAAAATGACTTAAGTGAGCAAGGCAAGTCAGCTGTTGACTAGTGGGTAGGAGTTCTGGATAATTAAAACTTGACTGCTATTTGGCACACCGCCTGGTGCCAGGCTGCCCTAGCATAAATTGTTAGGGTTGAGTCTGGGTTCTGTAATTAGAGCTTTGCAAGCTCTTCATTGTAAATCATCAGCTGCTTCTTATGTCTATTTCAGACAATTTGGGCCAGCAAATACTGGGAATGTAAGGACCCAGGTTATATCTTTCTGCAATACTTGTCCCATGTTTCTCTCTCCTTCTCCTCTCTCTCTCCTCAATCACCCCTTTCCCTTCATTCCTGGAAAAGATTTAACAACAAGGACCTGGCAGAGGATGGACACCAAACAATAATCATGTTACATCAGAATCTTATCAGTACAGTTATTGCAGGACACTATATTGAAGAATTGGAAAGGAGGAAGAGAAGGTTATCTTCCTCTGAGATTAATAAGACTGTATACCTAAACAATCCAAGAAAACTTACTAAAAACCTAACCTAAACCATTAGAAAGTCAGTGAATAAAAACTGTAAAATTATAGAAAAAACCTTGTTGTAAACAAAATCCAATTTAAGGATTTAATTAAAAAGAAGAGCACATTTACAATAGCAAGCACACACACACACACGTACCTCACAGCAATAACCTTTACAATAATTACTAGCTGCAGATAGTAACAAATACCCAGACTCCTGAACCGAAGTCATTGCTGCTTGTTTATCAATTAAAGCCTTAGTTCTGCCCTATTCTTCCCACCTGCTAGTAAAAATCAGGAGTATATCTGAGTATGCTTGTAACTTTGATAATGTTCATTAATACACTGAATTTTTTAAACGTATCTCAATATCACCTATGTGCTTGTGCATGCACAGTTGCTAAATCATGTCTGACCCTTTGTGACCCTATGAACTGTAGCCCACCAGGCTCCTCTGTCCATGGGATTTCCCAGACAAGAATACTGTTGTGGGCTACCATTTCCTTCTCCAGGGGATCTCCCTGACCTAGGGGTCGAAACTTTGTCTCTTGCATTGGCAGGCAAATTCTTTATCACTGAGCCAAGCTGGGAAACCCAGTATCATCCCCTAACACAAGAACAAATCCCATAATAAGCAAGCCCTTCCTAACACTCACTAACAGACACCACATCTCCCCTTTGTGTGTAATTTTCCCTGCAGCAAAAAGCATCATTGAATCCATCTTTGTTTGACTCACTGGGACGCTCCTTGTGGTTTGACTAAGGGACATCAACAGAGGCCTGTGCTGACACTCCAAGACAGGAAGAACATCTTTTTAGCACTGTGTTATATACAGAGTGGGACTTCCCTTGTGGCTCAGATGGTTAAGAATCCACCTGCAACGCAGGAGACCTGGGTTTGATTCCTGGAGGGTCGGGAAGGTCCCCTGGAGGGGGGCATGGCAACCCACTCCAGTTTCTTGCCTGGAGAATCCCCATGGACAGAGAAGCCTGGCAGGCTACAAGTCCATGGGGTCACAAAGAGTCAGACATGACTGAGCACTGACTCTCAAAATAATAGTTAATGAACTCCCAAGAATATCCGGAACGTTCATAAAAACTATACCTACATAAATCCATCATAAAATCTTAGTATAGTTTCAAAGAATCAGTAGCATATAGAGAGTTATCTCTAAACATCTGTCAAATTAGAAACAAAAATTAAAATCTAACCAACACCCTTGTATCTTTGAAAAATTATCAAATAAATCAGTTATTAATAAAATATGCTAGAAGGGATTTAGTAACTACACAGAAATTCTTATCAAATACTACCACAATTTTTAAGATACTTATTTTATTATTTATTATACTGTGCCAGGTCTTAGGTGTGGCAAGTGGAATCTTCAGTGGCGGCTTATGGGATCTAGTTCCCTCACCTGGGACTGAATTTGGGCCCCCTGCATTGGGAGCACAGAGTCTCAGCCAGTGGACCAGCATGCAATTCCCACTACTACTATTTTTGAAATACTAATTATTAGAAGCATGGAAAGAAGCCAATGTTTTTAAAAAATTTTGTTGGGGTATAGTTGATTTATAATGTTATATTAGTTTCAGCTATACAGCAAAGTGAATCAGTTATGCTATACATATATCCACTCTTTTTTAGATTCTTTTCCCATTACAGAATATCAAGTAGAGCCCCCTGTGGTATACAGTAGGTCCTTATTAGTTATTTATCTTATATATAGTAGAGTGCATATGAGGACTTCCCAGCTGGCACAGTGGTAAAGAATCCACCTGCCAATGCAACGGACTCAAGAAATACAGTTTCAATCCCTGTGTTGGGAAGATTCCCTGGAGAAATCAAGGGCAACCCACTACGGTATTCTTGCCTGGATAACCCCACAGACAGAGGAACCTGATGGGCTGTAGTCCACGGGATCATAAAGAGCTGAACACGACTCAGCAATTGAGCACACACACGTTCCCCCCTGGTAGACATATGTTTGCTTTCTACATCTGTAACTCCATTTCTGTTTATAGATAGGTTTATATTTTTTATAAACTTTATAAACTTTTTTTATATTCTACATATAAGTGATATCATGATACTTGTCTTTCTCTGTATGACTTACCTCACTTAGTATGATAATCTCTAGGTCCATCCATGTTGCTTCAAATGGCATTATTTCATTCTTTTTTTATGGCTCAGTAATATTTCACTGTATATGTGTACCACGTCTTCACCCATTCCTCTGCTGATGGACACTTAGGGGAAAGCAACCAAAGTTTTTAACTAGAAAAACTCTTGTCTAAATATTTATATCACAGCGGAAAGGCCGAATCAAGAGCCTAAGCATTTTTAAAATACTGTATTGAAATATTGTTAATTTACAATATTCTGTTAGTTTCAGGTATAGAGCAAAGTGCTTCATATATATATACATATATATATGTATATATATACTCTTTTTAAGATTCTTTTCAGCTGTAGGTTATTATAAGATACTGAAAATAGTTCCCTGTGCTATATAGTATTCCTTGTTGGGCTTCCCAGGTGACGCAAGTGGTATAGAATCCACCTTCCAATGCAGGAGATTCGAGAGATGTGGGTTCCATCCCTACGTCAGAAAGATCCCCTGGGGAGGGCATGGCAACCCACTCCAATCTTCTTGCCTGGAGAATCCCATGGACAGAAAATCTATCAGGCTACAGTCCATTGGGTCACAGAGTCAGACACGACTGAAGTGACCGAGCACACACACAGTGTGTATATGTTAATCCTACACTCCTTCCCCACCCATCTATCCTCCTTGGTAACCTTAAGTTCATTTTCTGTGTCTGGGAGTTTTGTAAATAAGTTAATTTGTGTCATTTCTTTTTAGATTTCACATATAACCACATCATATTCATCTTTATAACCACATCATATTCATCTTTCTCTGCCTGGCTTACTTCGCTTAGTAGTTTCATAATCTCTAGGTCCACCCATGATGCTACAAATGGTCTTATTTCATTCTTATTTATGATTAATATTCCATGAGATCTATCTATACATATACATCTTCTTCGTCTGTTCATCTGTCAATGGACATTTAGATTGCTTCCATGTCTTGGCTATGATAAATAATGCTATGAACATTGGGGTACACGTATCTTTTAGAGTTTTCTCCAGATATATACCCAAGAGTGGGACTGCAGGGTCATATGGTAACTCTATCTTTTGTTTTTTAAGGAAACCTCCACACTACTCTCCATAGTGGTTGTACCAATTTATGTTCCCACCAACAATTCAGGACGGTTCCCTTTGCCCCACACGCTCTCCGGCATTTATTATTTGCAGGCTTTTAAATGATGACCATTCTGACTGGTGTGAAGTGTTTTGATTTTCATTTCTCTAGTAACTAGCAATATTGAGCATCTTTACATGTGTCTGCTGGCCTGTAGAGAAATTTCTTATTAGGTCTTCTGCCCACTTTTTGATTCAATTTTTTTTTCTTGTAGTTCTTTATTTTATTTTTTTGGAAGCTCTTGAATTGATTCAATTTTTTTATATTAAGCTGTATGAGCTATTTGTATATTTTGAAAATTAATCCCTTGTCTATAGCATTATTTACAAATGCTTTGCTCCATTCCAGAGATTGTCTTTTCATTTTGTTGCTGGTTTCTTTGTTGTGCAAAAGGTTTTATGGGATCCCATTCGCTTATTTTTGTTTTTATTTCCATTACTCCAGGAGATGGATCCAAAAAAATATTGCTGTGATTTATATCAAAGTGTTCTGCCTATGTTTTTCTCTAGAAGTTTTATAGTATCCTCTTTATATTTAGGCCTTTAATTCACTTTTAGTTTATTGTCATATATAATGTTAGCTGCTGCTAAGTTGCTTCAGTTGTGTCCAACTCTGTGCGACTCCATAGATGGCAGCCCACCATCCCTGGGATTCTCCAGGCAAGAACACTGGAGTGGGTTGTCATTTCCTTCTCCAATGCATGAAAGTGAAAAGTGAAAGTGAAGTTGCTTAGTCGTGTCCAACTCTTTGGGACCCCATGGCCTGTAGCCTACCAGACTCCTCCATCCATGGGATTTTAATGTTCTAATTTTCTTGTTTTACATGTAGCTGTCTAGTTTTCCCATCACCACTTATTTAAGAGAGTGTCATTTCTCCATTGAACTTTCTTGCCTCATTTGTCATAGATTAACTGACCATAAGTGCATGGGTTTATTTCTGAAGTCAGGGTGTGTGATCACTCCAAACCTATTCTTCTTTCTCAAGATTGTTTTGGCATAGCATCTTGTTTAAGAAACTAGACAACAATCACAGACTAAATCTAAAGAAATACAAGGTAAAAAATAATCAATGCAAGCAGAAATTAATGAAATAACTAAAAGAAAATATTAAAGAGGGTTAAATAAAATTATAAGAAAGCATGACTAACAAGCATTAGGGAAATAAAAGTAGAATCTTTTGGCAGATACAGTAGATAAACATGAATACAAACAAATTTATTCTAATATGTTTTGAAATAATTAGTCCTGGATGCTATAACAATAACCTGAACTTTAAGAGAATAGACAGTGCCTTCATAAACCTTCCAGAGAATTAAAAAACACTTCTTAACTCAATATATGCATCTAATATAACTCTGATAGAAAAATCCTACAAGGATAGTACAAGTGAGGAAAATTATAGATTTAACTAACCTAGAAACATAGAGACAAAAATTGTAAATCAATTATTAACAAACTGAAACTAGCAACAAATTCACAATGATGAATATAAGTCCATGATGACTAAATTTTTCCTCAGGAAAGAAAGGATGGTTAACATTTGGTAAATCAATTGCTAGGTGTCACCACCTTAGGAAGACTCATACAATCATTTCAGTAGAATTAACAAAGTATTTGGTAAAACTGAATCTTCATGATAAAAATTACAAACTATAACAGCAAATTAGAAACCAAGATAGAATAAACTAAGAAACAGAAATAGAGACCTAAAACTAATAAAGAGTGTCTACATTATATAGAAAACATAATACTTAATGATAAATGTATAAATGTATTTCCTTTAAAGTATAATACAGATGCCAGCTCTCATATGGTCTCAAACTCAAGTTAATCTGGAAATCCTATTCTAGCAAGGAAAGAAAAAAAACACTATTATTGCTTATAGACCACCTGATTATATGCATAGAATGTCCAAAGTGAAAGTGAAAGTCGCTCAATCGAGTATGACTCTTTGCCACCCCATGGACTGGAATTCTTTAGGCTGGAATACTGCAGTGGGTAGCCTTTCCCTTCTCCAGGGGATCTTCCCAACCCAGGGATCGAATCCAGGTCTTCTGCATTGCAGGCGGATTCTTTACCAGCTGAGCCACAAGGGAAGCCAAAAATGTCCAAAGGCTAATATAAATTTTTAGAGCTTGTTGCCATTAAAATACCAAGAAAGCTTTTTAAAGAAATCAGAATGTTTTCTATTAGTGATTAGTTGAATTCAACCAAATGGTGAAGGAAATTACATGTATTCTAGCTATATTTCCTAACTCTAGTTTCTAACTCTAGTTCAGGAGTCTATCTACCCAAGTCAGCTGAGGAAAAACTGGGTAATTGAGGGTATGGGTGAGAAGACCTCTGTGGACTAGCTGGAAAACATTGATTGAGGAAAATGGGTTTGGCTCTTTCATTTGTGTCTCAGGAAGAATCATCCTTGAAGAGTGCTATCCTCACACCTGGTCCCAGCCTCAAATATCTGGATGAGAGCAAATAGAGCTTTAACTTGAATTCTGTAATTTTGTCTTCAATGACTTGTTGTTGTTCAGTCACAAAGTCTTGTCCAGCTCTTTGTAACCCCATGGACTATAGCCTGCCAACTTCCTCTGTCCATGGAATTCTCCAGGAAAGAATACTGGAGTGGGTTGCCATTCCCTGCTCCAGGGGATCTTCCCAACCCAGGGATTAAACCCAAGTCTCCTGCATTACAGGCAGATTTTTTTTTTAACCATCTGAGCCACCAGGGAAGCTCGATATTCTTCAATAAATATTCTTTAGAGTTGTCTTTACATGTTAATAGCCAGTCTCTAGTCATTCCATTCTCTTGTTACAGTTAATAATTTTTTTACATTTCCTTTATCAATTATGGTAGAGTTTCTTTTCACTGACTGAACCCAGACTGATAGATTCAGATGGTAGCTTTTTACTTATTTACCTACTTATTATTTTTGGCTGTGCCGGATCTTCACGCTGTACACGGGCTTTCTCTAGTTGTGGTGAATGGGGGTTACTTTTCACTGCATTATGCGGTGCTTCTAATTGCTGTGGCTTCTCTTGTCGCAGAGCACAGACCCTAGGGTGCAGGCTCAGTAGTTGTAGTTCACAGGTTCTAGAGCATTCGGGCTTCAGTATTTGTGGTGCATGAACTTAGAAGCCCGATGGCACGTGGAATCTTCCTGGAGCAGGGATGGAACCTGCGTCCTCTGCGTTGGCAAGTGGATTCTTAACCCCTGGATCATCAGGGAAGTCCCAGAAGGTAACTTCTAAGAGAAATAAATGTTGCTCTGGTTGTGCTTAGTTTTATCCTAAATATGAATAATGTAGAAGCATTTTAAAACCCACATAATAACACTTACATTAATTATTAGCAAAGGGACATAAAGAATCATAAGAGTCATCTCAAAAACTTGAAACTATTTTTTTTTTTTTTACCTTTTAGGAGAAAAGATAGGGAGGGACACAATGCATTGAGTTATAGTTTTTTAATGGAAGTAAAAATACTTGTTGTTCAGTTGCTCTGTCATGTTCAACTCTTTGCAGCCCCATGGACTGAAGCACACCAGGCTTCCCTGTCCTTCTGGAGCTTGCTCAAAATCACATCTGTTGAGTTGGTGTTGCCATCCAACCTTCTCATCTTCTGTCATCCCCTTCTCCTCCTGCCTTCAATCTTTCCCAGCATTAAGGTCTTTTCTAATTAGTCAGTTCTTCGCATCAGGTGGTCAAAGTATTGGTGCTTCAGCTTCAACATCAGTCCTTCCAATGAATATTCAGGGATGATTTCCCCACAGCCAGTCTCATCCATCAGGAAGCTTGCACAAGCCTCTTATCCTCAACCATCAGAGGGCACACAGAATGAAAACCACAATCAGAGAAAACTAACCAAACTGATCACATGGACCAGAACCTTGCCTATATCAATGAAACTATAAGCCATGTCATGTAGGGCCACCCAAGACGGATGGGTCATGGTGTTACATATAACCCAGATTCATTAGCTTCATCACATCAGTCACCACTGATGAAAATTAGGCTTTTTTTTTTCCATTTTGGGGAGTATTGCTATATCCATTAACCTAAGCATACATTTGCACACATTTTTGTAGGGCAGGAATGGAACTTCTGGACCATAGAGCATATTTTCAACTATATAAGACAGTGCCAAACCAGTATCTAAAATGATTTTATTGATTCGTTGCCACTGAAGTGTAAGATAGTTCTTAACATTTTATATCCTCATCAAAGCTTTATATTACTAATTTCTTGAGTCACTGCTAGACCTGATGGGTGTAGCATCAGATAGCAGCCTTAATTTGCAGTACTCTGTTTAATAAGGTGATTAAGAACCTTTCCTATTGTTTATTAGCTAGCTGAATGTTCTCTTATGTGATGTGCCTGTAGAAATCTTTTGCTCATTTTTCTATTAGATTATCTATCTTTTTCTAATTGATTTGTTAAAACCATTTATAATGCCCTTTATCAGTTATAGGATTATCCAATACTTGTTCCAATAATAAGACAGAATTATACAACCCCTAAAATACAGTATTGTACTCCATACAAAAAATCAGAGAGGGACTAAAAGAATTTGTTAAAGCACATGTTAGACAGACATTTTTACTATTATAGGATGAGGAAGGACAAAAGTATGGCATGAAACCCAGAAGGTAGAAGACCTTTAAGTGTGGTGAATAAAACTGGAGCCTATTATACAGAGTGAAGTAAGTCAGAAAGAAAAACACCAATACTGTATATTAACACATATATTTGGAATTTAGAAAGATGCTAGCAACAACCCTATATGCAAGACAGCAAAAGACACACAGATATAAAGAACAGACTTTTGGACTCTGTGGGGGAAGGCGAGGGTGAGATGATTTGAGAGAATAGCATTGAAACATGTATATTACCATATGTGAAATAGATGACCAGTCCAAGTTCAATGTATGAAACAGGGCACTCAAAGCCAGTGCACTGGTACAGCCCAGATGGATGGGATAGGGAGAGAGGTGGGAGGGGGCTTCAGGATGTGGGGACACATGTACACCCACAGCTGTTTCATGTCAATGTATGGCAGAAACCACCACGATATTGTAAAGTAATTAGCCTCCAATTAAAATAGATAAATAAATTTTAAAAAAAGTTTTCACATGGGAAAAAAGGATAGCTATGCATAGTGATGAATATCAGCTAGACTTATGGTGATCATTTAGCAATATATAGATATAGTAGTCCTCCGTTATTTACAGTTTCACTTCCCATAGATTCAGTTACCTGTGGTCAACTGCAGTCCAAAAATACTACAGTTTGTCCCTTAGGATCCATGAGGAGTTACTTCCAGGATCCACTACAGATACCCAAATCCTTGGATGTTCAAGTCCCTTAGTCTACTCTCTGGATCCTTGGTTCTGCATCTGTTGCACCAGTGGATTCAATCAGTCACAGATCATGTAGTACTGCATTTATTTCAAAAATCTTGTATTAGTCAATAATTCAAAAACATGTATTCAAGGGTCAACTCTAAAGGAAAATTCCCTTAACAGTGCCTACATCATTAATCTCACTTCATCTCACTGGGTCAGTATTGCATCATCTCATATGTTCAGTTGAGTACAAGAGAGTAAGATATTTTGAGAGATGAGAGAGAGAGGACCACATAGCTTTCATATATTGTTGTAAGTGTTGTATATTACAACATGTATATTGTTGTAATTATTTTATTTTAATATTACTTGTTTTGGTTAATCTTTTATTGTGCCTAATTTGTGAATTAAAATCATAGGAGGAATGTATAGGAAAAAGCATTGCATATATAGATATAGGGCTTGTTACCATCTGTGGTTTCAAGTATCCACTGCTGGTGCTGGAATCTATCCCCCATAGGTAAGTGGAAAGTATTGTTTAGAGAATCATATTCTTTACCACTGAGTCACCTGGGAAACTCATCTTTTTCTAATGAGTATTAGAGAGTTGGATATTAAATACTGCTAGAAAGTAGAAGATTGAGTCTTCTATAACTGTGCTGGCTAATATGACAGCTAGTAGTAACATGTGGCTATTTAAATTAACCAAAATTAAAATAAGTTTGACAATCAGTTGCCCTGACACAAAAGTTACATTTAATAGGTCAATAACTGTAGAGGGTTAGTGACTACATATAAAGACTCCACCTAGGGCTTCCCAGATAGCTCAGTGGTTAAAAAAAAAATCCACCTGCCTGTGCAAAAGACGTGGGTTCAATCCCTGGGTTGGGAAGATCCCCTGGAGAAGGAAATGGCAACCCACTTCTGTATTCTTGCCTGAATAATCCCATGGACAGAGGAGCCTGGCAGGCTACATTCCATGGGGTCACAAAGAGTCAGATACGACTGAGGATGCAACATTCACTCATTCACTCAGGGAGACAGAGAGGACCCAGGGAGAGGTCAGCTGGGATTGCAGCAGCCATTGTTGGTATTTACTCAAACAGTATCATAAAAGCAGCCCTGACTTCTGACAGCAGCCCAGATGGTTCAATTCTAACTATAACACTGGTATCCCCAGGCCCAGGTTAAGGAATACTCCAACCCTGTCCACTTCATGGCACAATGATGCACTAAGTCTGGGAAAACCACAACAGAGGAAAAGACTCGACCTTGAGTTGTGTCTGAGAAGAGTTGTAGACACCTGCAGATAGCGCGTTATTGGCAAGTGCGCAGGCACATGAAAAGATGTTCAATATTGCTAATTATTACAGAAATACAATTCAAAGCCATAAGATATCACCTCATGCCTATCAGGGTATTACCAAAATGCCTACAAGCAACAAATGTTGGCAAAGATGTGGAGAAAAGGGAACATTTACACACTGTTGGTGGAAATGTAAATTAGTGCAAACACTATAGGAGACAGTGTAGAGGTGCCTCAATAAACTAAAAATAGAATGACTATATGCTCCAGCAACTCCATTCCCGGGTATATACCTGGAATAAATGAAAACGCTAATTCCAAAAGAAACATGGACCTCAATGTTCATGGCTTCACAATATTTACAATAGTCAAGACATGGAAGCAACCCAAGTGCCCGTTAACAGATGGTTGGCTTATGAAGATGTGGGATATGTATATGCAATGGAATATTACTCACTTGTTAAAAGGAATGAAATCTTGCCATTTTCAGGGTGTGGACAGATCAAGATATTATTATTCTGTGCGAAATAAGTCAGAGAAAGACAAATACTGTATGCTATCACTTATATATGAAATCTAAAATATAATGCAAATAAATATACATTTAAAATAGACTCATAGATATAGAAAACAAACTATTGTTTACCAAAGAGGAGAGAGAAGGGAGAAGGGGTTAAGGGTAGAAGATTCAGAGTTATAAAACATTATATATAAAAGGAGATAAGCAACAAGTGTATATTGTACAACACATGGAATTATAGCTGTTATTTTGTAGTAAATTTTAATGGAGTATATTGCATAAAAACACTAAATCACCAGGCTGAAATACTTGAAACTAATATAATATTTTAAATAAACTCTACTTTTCAATTAAAAATTTAAACTATATGAAGGAAAACAGGAAAATCCACAAATATATGGAAATGAGACCATGCACTCTTTAAAAGCCAATAAGATAAAGAAAACATAAGAGAATTTGGAAAATAACTGCAGGTAAATGAAAATGAAGCCACACCATCCCATCTCATGGGATGTAGCAAAAGGTGTAGAAAGAGAGAAATTTATAAAAGTGAACACTTAAAAAGAAAGCGAGGTCTAAAATAAATAACTGTACCTTATACCTCAATGAACTAGACTAAGAAAAAGAAAACCAAACCCAAATTCTGCAGACAGAAGGAGAAAATAAGGATTAGAGCAGAAATAAATGAAAGAGAATAAAAGATAATACTAAAAAAACAATGAAACGGAGCTGTTTTTTAAAAAAGATCAATGAAATTGACAAACTTTGAATGAAAATAAGTAAGAAAAAAGGAAGACTCAAGTATCTAAAATAAAAAATGAGTGAGAAAACATCGCAATTAATGTTACATAAGTAAGAAGTACAAAAGACTACTATGAATAATTATACACTAGCAAATTGTACAACTTCAGAAATGGATAAATTTTTAGAAACAGAAAGCCTATCAAGGATGAATCACAAAGAAATAAAATGTATACATATGCCTATAACAAGTGAGAAGGTTGAGGACTAGTCAAAAGACTGTCAACAAAGAAAAGCTCAGGATTAGAGGGTTTCACTGAAGAATTCTTTAAATATTTATAAAACTGAACACTTAAAAAGTGTTACAAATATTTAAAGAATAATTAACATCAAGACTTCTTAAAGTCTTTCAAAGAATTGAACAGGCAGGGACATTCCCAAACTCTCCTATGAGGCAAGCATTACCATGATATTAATACCAGATAAAAAATAACAAGGAAAGAAGACCTCAGAGCAGTATCCCTCATGAATATTAATACAAAAATCTTAAAGAAAATACTAGCAAACTGAATTCAAGAACACATTAAAGGGATCATATTCCATGACCAAATCGGATTTATACTGAATGAAAAGATGGTTCAAAACATGAGAAGTCAATCAATGTACTATACCTTATTAATAGAACAAAGGACACATATGACCATATCAATTGATGCAAAGTATTTGAAAAAATTCAATACACTTTCATGACAAAAATGCTCACAGACTAGGAAGGGAAGAAGACTAACTCAAGATAATAAAAGTCATAAATAAAAAGTTAACATCATACTCAATGGGAATCCTTTTCCTTCAAGATCAAGTACAAGTGGGCAAAGATATTCACTCTTGTCATTACTATTCAACATAGTACAGGAAGTTCTACCCAGAGCAATCAGACATGAAAAAGAAATAAAAGACATATAAAATGGAAATGAAGTCTTTAAATAATCTCTGTTTGCAGATGATATGGTCTTATATACAGAAAAACCTAAGAATTTACCAAAAAAACAAACAAACAAAACTTTCTTAGAACTAACAAATGAATTCAACAAAGTTATGGGATACAAAATCAACACTCAAAAATCAATGAGCAAACTGAGATGGAAAGTAAGAAAACAAGCCCATTATACTAAAATACTATAATACTATGGCCCTTAAAAGTATAAAATACTTAGGAATATACTGAGGAAAGAGGTGAAAAAAGTGGGAAACCATAAAACATTGCTAAAAATCCCCCAAAGATGCTTCAAATTAATGGAAAGACATTAATTGGTAGAATATAATAATTGATAGTCATTATGATGGTTTAGTCCTGGCATAAAGATAGATATATACACCATACGGTATAGAATTGAGAACCCAGAAATAAACTCTTCCATATATGACCAAATGATGTTCAACAAGAATGTCAAGAACACAACAAGGAGAAGACAGTCTCTTGAGTAATGTTGTAGGGAAAACTGGATATCCACATGCAGAAGAATAAAACTGAACCCTTACCTTCCTTATACATATACAAAAATTAACACAAGGTGGATTAAAGAACTAATTGGAAGAACAAAAACTATTAAAATCCTAGAATGAAGCATAGAAATAAAGCTTCAGAACACTAGATTTGGGGATGATTTCATGGTTATGACACTAAAAAGCATGGGTAACAAAATAAAAAATTGATAAAGAAGATGACCACGACAAATTTTAAATCTGCAAACCAAAAGATACAGTCTAGAAAGTGAAAAGGTAATCTACAGAATGGGAGAAAAATAATTGCACATCATATGTCTGATAGATGCACATCTATCAGAATATATAGGACAGTTCTTCAACTCAGTAATAAAAAATTAATTTTTTTCCCAATTATTTTTATTAGTTGGAGGCTAATTACTTTACAATATTGTAGTGGTTTTTGCCATACACTGACATGAATCAGCCACGGATTTACATGTATTCCCCATCCTGAACCCCCCTCCCACCTCCCTACCCATCCCATCCCTCTGGGTCACCCCAGTGCACCAGCCCCAAGCACTTGTCTCATGCATCCAACATGGACTGGCGACCTGTTTCACACTTGATAATACACATGTTTTGATGCTGTTGTTCTCTCAGATCATCCTACCCTCCCCTTCTCCCATAGAGTCCAAAAGTCTGTTCTATATATGTCTCTTTTTCTGTCTTGCATATAGGGTTATCGTTACCATCTTTCTAAATTCCATATATATGCGTTAGTATACTGTATTGGTGTTTTTCTTTCTGACTTACTTCACTCTGTATAATGGGCTCCAGTTTCATCCACCTCATTAGAACTGATTCAAATGAATTCTTTTTAATGGCTGAGTAATATTCCATTGTGCATATATACCACAGCTTTCTTATCCATTCATCTGCTGAAGGGCATCTAGGTTGCTTCCATGTCCTGGCTATTATAAACAGTGCTGTGATGAACATTGGGGTACATGTTGCACACCCATTTTTAAGGCAGCATTATTCATAGCAGTCAACCCAAATGTCTACCAACAGAAGAATGACTAAGAAGTATGTTATATACATACACAGAAGAGCATGCATACTTAAAAAGAAATTATCTACATCTGTTATTATCAATGACTTAGAAAATCATTTACAATATATTGTGTATTGAAAAATGGTAGTCTCTTAAATTAATGAATAGTATGTAATATGTTTAAATATAACATGCTGTCTATATTTTATGGCATATCCTAAGATGAAGAAAGAATTATACCTAAAAACTCTGTTTCAGTGTGGGAAGAGTTTATTAAAGACAGATGCAGGCTGAGGATAAAGGAAAGCCTTGCATTTTCTACTCTATTTAACTCACCTTTTATAATACATATGCATTGTTGTTAATTTTTGTAAATAAAGAGAAACAGGTCTAAGCAGGCTATTTCCATAAAGTTTTGTGTTAACAAACAGATGCTGCAGAGTTTAGCCCAAAGATAAAATTGTAGCAATAGGAGCTTCAGAATTAATGTTTTAATCAAGAAATAATGCAGTGGTGGAAAGGAAAATGATATAGGTATGAAAATGATGATAAAATAGAATGAATACAGAAGACAGATTCCAACTGCCTTCCCCAGTTTAGGCTGCTGGGGACTCGAGAACATTAGCCAGATATACAGACTGAGGAAATTGTCATTCCTGGCTCGAACTAGGAGCTCAGCACACTCAGTGAAATTGTCACTGGGCCCTAGTCAGCTCTCTGCTGGGTTCTCCCCTTCTTCATGTCCTTTATGTCCACTGCCTCTCAGCTCAGTAACTGACTTGACTAGGAACCTGAATCTTCAGACAGGCCCTTCCTTACTGTCTGCCAATTGCACTCACAATTCTAGGAATCCATCAGCAGTTGAACTTCTGGGTATATGTCCTAAAGAACTCAAAGCAGGATCTCCAACCAGGTCATTTCCACAGTACACAGGCCTTCTCCTTTGCCGCCCCCCAGAGGGGGCTCTCTTTGAGGGATTCCCTACCCTCTGCTGGAGGCTGAGGGAAGCCTTATACCAGTGCTTGAGAATGGCCAGGACCCGTCCCTCTAACAATCTCTCTTTTTAACAAATCATTTTTATTTATGAAAAAAAAAATTTTTATATTATATCAGAGTATAGTTGATTAAGAATGTCGTGTTACTCTTGGTGGGAATACAAACTAGTAT
The DNA here is from genome assembly GCF_963930625.1 of Muntiacus reevesi. NCBI lineage: Eukaryota > Metazoa > Chordata > Mammalia > Artiodactyla > Cervidae > Muntiacus > Muntiacus reevesi. The sequence goes on from NC_089249.1 coordinate 85,846,228, forward strand.
AGCTGCTATGGAGAGCAGTGTGGAGATTTCTTAAAAAGCTAGAAATAGAACTGCCATATGACCCAGCAGTCCCACTTCTGGGCATACACACCAAGGAAAGCAGATCTGGAAAGAGACACGTGCACCCCAATGTTCATCGCAGCACTGTTTATAATATCCAGGACATGGAAGCAACCTAGATGTCCATCAGCAGACGAATGGATAAGGAAGCTGTGGTACATATACACCATGGAATATTACTCAGCCATTAAAAAGAATTCATTTGAATCAGTTCTAATGAGATGGATGAAACTGGAGCCCATTATACAGAGTGAAGTAAGCCAGAAAGAAAAACACCAATACAGTATACTAACGCATATATATGGAATTTAGAAAGATGGTAATGATGCAAAACAGAAATATGCAAAACAGAAAAGGAGACACAGATGTACAGAACAGACTTTTGGACTCTGTGGGAGAACGCGAGGGTGGGATGTTTTGAGAGAACAACATCGAAATGTATATTATCAAGTGTGAAACAGATCACTAGCCCAGGTTGGATGCATGAGACAAGTGCTTTGGGCTGGTGCACTGGGAGGACCCAGAGGGATCAGGTGGAGAGGGAGGTGGGAGGGGGGATCAGGATGGGGAATACATGTAAATCCGTGGCTGATTCATGTCAATGTATGGCAAAAACCACTACAATATTGTAAAGTAGGTAGCCTCCAACTAATAAAAATAAATGGAAAAAAATGAAAGAAAAAAGAAAAATATTCTGAACAGGGAAAAAAAAAAAAGGAATGTCATGTTAATTTCAGGTATATAGCAGAGTGATTTAGTTATACAAATATGTGTATCTGTTTTTTTTTCCCAAATTCTCTTACCATTTAGGTTGTTACATAATATTGAGCAGAGTTCCCGGAGACCTGGGTTCGATCCCTGGGTTGGGAAGATCCCCTAGAGAAGGGAAAAGGCTACCCACTCCAGTATTCTGACTTGGAGAAGTCCATGGACCATATAATCTGTGTGGTCACAAAGAGTGGGACACAACTGAGCCACTTTCACTTTCCCTTTCCCTGTGCTATACTGTAGGTCCTTGTTGCTTATCTGTTTTATTCACAGCCGTGGGTACTAGTCAATCCCAAACTCCCCAGAACTCTCCAGCCTCTTTTTCTCTTTCTTTCCCCTCTTTCACATCAAACTTCTTGAATGTGGTCTAGACTTCCAAATCCCCATTTCACATCATAACCTTTTGATATGTGGATCCTTGGCAGTTCCTTCCAACAGTTCTCAGTAAAGTCTCCATAACTTCCTTTTGCTTTTCTTGAACTCTGCTCATACTTAATCTGTTGACCAAAGGTGCTACCAGGGCTGAGGGTGGGAAGGTAGTGTCTCCGGTTATTTTCTCAGGCTCCGGTGCTACTCTGGCCACCTCAGATGCTCTTTCCCTTGGCCGCAAGTGAGCCCAGCAGAAAAGTGGAATGAAGAAGTAGTGCAATGATGAAGTGGGCATAGCAGCCTATGAAACATACAAATCAACACATGGGAAAATCGGGTGTATCCTAAACTCTATAGAAACAAGAAATGGCCCAAGATACAGTGAGCCTTTAGCAAGTTCTCTGTTGTTCCTCTTATTCTTTAGACCTTCTGCTTTTCTCAAGTGCTCTCTGTCTTCTCCAACCCGCATACAGACAGTCTAGCTTTTCATTTGATTCTCGCGCACCTTCCTTGGATTCGTCCACGTGCGCCCAACGGCACCTCCCAGAAAACGAACTAGATGCGTTGGGCGGGGCGTGCACCTGCAGGGGAAATCAGCTAGCTCAGCCTGACCCAGCTTGGCCAGGGCTGCGCGCCCACGCACCGGCGGGCTCTGCACGCCACGCACTGCTGCCCGCGCCTCTAGCGGAGCTCCCTGGAAGGCTGACTCGCAAGGCCACAGTGGCAGGGGCTGACTCACGGGGGGACAGGCTGTGCCATGAGGTCAGTGAGGCCCTGCCTCTCCCCGGGCCGGTCGCTACTCCTGGCGGTGCTCCTGGTTGACTCTGTTGGCAAGGATTTAATTTTTCACCCGGAGTGGGGCTTTGACTCCTATGAAATCACTATCCCCAAGAAGCTGAGCCTCCGTGGAGGGGAGCAGGGGACGGCCAGGCACGTGTCCTACCTCCTGCAGGTAAAAGGCAAGAACCGCGTCCTCCACCTGTGGCCCAAGAGGTTTCTGTTGCCTCGGAATCTGCAGGTTTTCTCCTTCACAGAACAGGGGAGACTCTTGGAAGATCACCCTTATATACCCAGCGACTGCAACTATATGGGCTTGGTTGAAGGAAATCAGGATTCTGAAGCTACGATAAGTACATGCATGGGAGGTCTCCGGGGCATCCTGAAAATTGCTGCCAATCATTACCAAATCCAGCCCTTCAAGGCTTCTTCCAATTTTGAACATATGATATATCCCCTGGAGAAAGAGGAGGAAATTCCCAATCAAATCTGTGGCTTAACTAATGATGAAACAGTAGAGCAGATGGCTCAGCATGAGAACATGGCTAGGACTCCAGATTTTACTGAGTCATATGTGCACCAAAAGTACTTGGAATTAGCCCTGGTCTTTGATAACAGTAGGTATTTATATTTGAACTCCAATCTTACTCAAGTCATAAATGATGCCATTCTTCTGACTTCAATTGCAGACTCTTACTTTCAAGAAGTCCATATGAGAATACAACTATTAGCTGTTGAAGTATGGACAGACAGAGACAAAATAGCACTTAATTTCCCAGAGCTATCACAAGTTTTAGTCCAGTTTGTGCAGTACAGATCACGTGACCTACGTCCTCAGGTTCCAGCAGATTGGGCACACCTATATGTTCACAAAACATTTAAGGATGCACTTGCTCATCACTGGGGAAGTGTATGTAGTATGATGCCTTCAGGATCTACAAGTTCTATGCTAGATAGAAACATCCTTGGACCCGCCACTTGGACTGCTCATGTTCTGGGCCATAGTGTGGGAATGACCCATGATTATGAATACTGCCAGTGTAAGGGTAGGCATAGTTGTATCATGGGCACTGGACGAACTGGGTTTAGTAATTGTAGTTATGCCGAATTTTATTCACATGTAAGTTCAGGATTAAACTGTCTAAATAATCTCCCAGGCCTAGGTTATGTGGTTAAGAGATGTGGGAACAAAATTGTGGAAGAGAATGAGGAATGTGATTGTGGTTCAACAGAGGAGTGTGAAGAAGACAGGTGTTGTCAACCAGATTGTAAATTCAAACGAGGTGCCAGCTGTAATATTGGACTTTGTTGTCATAACTGTCGATTTCGTCCATCTGGATACATGTGTCGGATGGAAGAAAATGAATGTGACCTTGCAGAGTACTGCAATGGGACCTCAGCTTTCTGTCCAAATGATACTTATAAGCAGGATGGAACTCCTTGCAAGTACGAAGCCCATTGTTTCAAACAGAGTTGTCAATCCAGGTATATGCAGTGCCAAAAAATTTTTGGACTTGATGCCAAGGATGCTCCTCATCAGTGCTATGATGCAGTTAATGTAATAGGTGATCAATATGGGAACTGTGGGATTTCAGGAGTTCGTAAGTATAAAAAATGTCCCAAAGAAAGATCCTTATGTGGCAGGCTCCAGTGTATAAATGTCGAAACCCTCCCTGATATGCCAGATCACACTATCCTAATATCCACTCATCTGCATGAAGAAAATCTAATGTGCTGGGGCATTGGCTATCATCTAGCCATGGTACCTATGGGGTTACCTGACCTGGGTGTGATAAATGATGGTACCTCCTGTGGTAAGGAGCAGGTATGTTTTAATAGAAGATGTGTGAATAGCTCAGTCCTGAAATTTGACTGTTTCCCTGAGAAGTGCAACCGCCGAGGAGTTTGCAACAGTAACAGAAACTGCCACTGCATGTATGGTTGGGCCCCTCCGTTCTGTGAGGAGGCAGGATATGGAGGAAGCATTGACAGTGGGCCTCCAGGACCACTAAAGGAAGGGGTGCCTATCTCAGTTCAGGTTGTGTCCCTTATGGTAATGCGCCTTATTTTCTTAGTTATCTCAGTGATTCTTGTGTTATTTTGGAATGTCCTAGAACACATCTGAAGCCAAAGAGAAAACACGACCAAGTAGCACTGGAGTAGAACAATTCAATGCAAAAAATAAATAAATACACACACACACACACACACACACACACACACATACACATATATGTTTATATCTATATATCTATATCTATATCTATATATTTATATATATATGTCAAGAAACCATAAAAGTAATCAGGCAATCCACAGTAACTCTGTTTACTACACAGGGTCATAAATTGAATAAGCTTCTCATTTATCCATACAGCTCTTTCTTCCTTCAATTTATTTTACCTAATTTTCTTTGAGTTTTTGATCAGCAAATAAAAAGGACTCTTGATTTGGAAACAAATCAGTGCATCTTGCTCTCCCCTTAGTTTGTGATGAAGCTTGGATCTCCTTTAAAAAAAAAGGCCCTACTGGTTTTCTGAACACTCCTATTGTTAGTTGCATAGCATTACAGTGGATTTCAGGGTGACATACTGCCTTTCAGTCCCAGCGCACAAGGACATCATCTACTTTTCCCTCTGTCTCCCTCAGTGTCATCAAGGACATCATAGGGCACAGTGTCTGTGTGCCCTATGTTGAACCATGAATGGTGGTTGCCACATTTTATATATAGAAGGTGATAGCTTATGAGGGGAGTCCCTCACTGTGTGGTTCACTGTAGCTCTGTAGAAATCTGGTCTCTGACTCAGTGTTTGGGTTGGCCTTGATTATGTTGAGAGCTCAGAGGACTGAGTGGCCCCTTCAGAGGAGTCAATGACCACCTCTTGCTCATAATCCCAGCCCTGTGACAGCCAAAGTGTTTGGGTTTTGTTCTGGGCTGAACCCTCCTCCTGTTCCCTTAGCTTCCCTGGGGCTCCTTCTTCCCCAGGCAGCACTGCAGGTCAACTGTACCCCACTCCAATCTCCTCTTTTCTTAGCCATGTAGTTCTTCTAACGAAAGAAGTTGTGGGGCTTTCCTAGTGGCTCAGGCAGTAAAGAATCTGCCTGCAATTCAGGAAACCTGGGTTCGATCCCTGGCTCGGGAAGATCCCCTGGAGAAGGGAATGGCTACCCACTTCATTATTCTTGCCTGGAGAATCCCATGGACAGAGGAGCCTGGTGGGTTACAGTTCACAGAGTCACAAAGAGTCAGACATGACTGAGCACACACAAAGAAGTTGTGAGACACTCATGATAAAGAGTGTCCCTTGGACTGTTTGGGGACTCCTCTTAACTCAGAGTAGAAAGAACATCATGATAATTTTTGATCATCATAATTCTAACTTTTATCAAACTTAGCCATCATCAGAAAACATCCTAAAAAAGCAAGGACATGTGGTTATATAGCTACAATACTGAAAATGGTAACTACCACTTATTGTGTTTACTCTGTGGCAGACAACGTTCTAAGCACTTTACCAGTGCCAATATGCTTGAAAGTGAAAGTCACTCCATCCTGTCCAACTCTTTGCAACCCCATGGACTATACAGGCCATGGAATTCTTCAGGCCATAATACTGGAGTGGGTAGCCTTTCCTTTCTCCAGGGAAATCATCCCCATCCAGGGATAAAATCTAGGTCTCCCGCATTGCAGGTGGATTCTTTACCAGCTGAGCCACAAGGGAAGCCCAAGAATACTGGAGTGGGTAGCATATGCATAGTCCTGAATATAAGTCTATGAGTAGGTGTTGTTATTTTCCTGTTTTCTAAAAAGGAAATGGAGGACAGTGAGGTTAAATAACCTGCTCAAGATTATACAACTAATAATTGATGTCATTATTCAATGTAACTTTATATGAATATTTGGAAATTCAATTTAGGGAGGAGGATTTATTTAAAAACTTAAGCTTATTTATACATCATAGATATTTTCAACATTTCTGTTGTGATAAAATGTATAAATATTATTATTTACATAAAGCATGCAGTGTTATAATTTAACATACATATATATTGCAGAGTGACTACCAAAATCAAGGTAATAACATATCCATCACCTTACATACTTCAATTCTCAAAGGATAAGGATATTTAGCAGCAACTCTCAACTAATTTCAGATATACAATACCATTTAACTCCATTTATCATGCTATATATTAGATCTTCAGAACTTATTTAATTACAACTGAAAGTTTGTACCCTTTTTCTAACATCTACCTGTTTTCCCCTCTCCCCAGTCCCTAGCAACCATCATTCTATTCTATTTCTCCAAATTGGTCCCTTTAAAGATTTTTTTCAGTTGTAAGTAATACCATATAGTACTTTGTTTCTGTGTAGATATTTAGTTAATGCCTTCCTGATTCATTCATGATTTTTCAAATGGCAGGATTTTTTTGGCTAAATAATATTCCATTGTGTATACACATGTGTGTAGTTTACTAATCCATCCATACATTAAAGGACGTCCGGGTTGTTTTAAGTCTTGGTAATAGTGAACAATGCTGAATGAATGAGATATCACTTGAAGGTACTAATTTAACTTGCTTTGGGTATGTAGCCAGGAGTGGAATTCCTGGATTATAAAATAGGTCTATTTTTAATTTTTTGAGAGACCACTGTAGTATTTTCCATAATGGCTGTACCATTTATGTTTCAAAGAACAGTGTTAAAGGGTTCTTTTTTTTCACTACTCACCAACGTTTGTTTTTGTTTTCTCTTGTTTGTATGATCATAGCTATTCTATGAGATGTGAGGTGATATTGCATTGTTGTTTTGATTTGCATTTTCCTGACAATTAGTGATGTTGAGTACCTTCTCACCTACTTATTGTCATCTGAATGTCTTCTTTGAGAAAATATCTATTCAAGTCCTTTGCCCATTTTTTAATTGGACTATTTGCTTTTTTTGCTGTTGAATTCTAAGAATAGTACATATATTTTGGATATTAACCCCTTATCAGATATATGGTTTATAAATATTTTTTCCTATTGTGTAAGTTACCTTTTTAATTTATTGATTGCTTTCTTTGCTGTACAGAGGATTTTAGTTTGGTGTAATCCCTCTAATTTTTTTTAGATTTTTACTACCTGTGTTTTTGGGAGGCCTTATCTAAGGAACCATTTCCAAGACCAATGTCAAAAATCTTTTCCCAAAGTTTTTTCTAGGAGTTTTAAACTTTCAAGCTTTATATTCTTAAGTGTATAGTTTAGTAGTGCTAGAGATGCATTCACATTGTTGTGAAACCAGTCTCTGGAACTCTTTACATCTCGCAAAACTGAACCACCAAACACATTAAATAAAAGCAGTTCTCTTTTCCTTGCAGCCTGTGAAAATCACTATTCTACTTTATGCCTCTATGAATTTATGTTTCTATCTAGGTACCTCATCTAAATGAAATCACATAGTAATTTTTGCTACTGGCTTATTTAATTTAGCATAATGTCTTCAAGATTCATCTATTCTTATGCAGGTGACAGAATTTCCTTCCATTTAAAGCCTGAATTATGTTTTATTATATATATGCTCAGTGTCATGTCCAACTCTGTGACTCCATGAACTGTAGCCTGTCAGGCTCCTCTCTCCAAGGGATTTTCTAGGCAAGAATACTGGAGTAGGTTGCCATTTCCTTCTTTGTATTATATGTATGTACCACATTTTGTTTATCTGTTCATTTGTTGATGGAAAGTTGAGTTGCTTCCATCTTTTACTTATTGTGTTAATGCTGCTATGAACATGAATGTACAAAAATCTGTTCATGCTTCTTATCCCTTTGCAGAAATATCCAGAAGTGGAATTGCTAGGTGTTTTGGTAATTCTATTTTTAATTTTTTGAAGACACCATACTATTTGTCATAGCAATTGCTCCCTTTCACATTCCCAATAGCAGTGCACAGAAATCCAGTTTTTCACACTCTTGCCAACACTTGCTATTTTCTAGTTTAGAGATAATAGCTATTCTAGTGGATATAAAGTGGTTCTCTATTGTAGTTTTGATTTGCTTTTCTCTAATGATTAGTGGTGTTGAGCATATTTTTGTGGGCTTTTTGGCCATTTGCATATTTCCTTTGGACAAGTTTTGTTCAAGTCCATTGTCAATTTTTAAACAATTTTTATTTTATATTGAAATATCATTGATCTACAATGTTGTGTTAGTTTCAAGTGTAGAGCAAAGTGGTTCAGTTATACACACACACACACACACACAGACACACACACACACGTATATATATATCAATTTTTTTCAAATTCTTTTCCCATAAAGGTTATTACAGATTATTGAGCAGAGTTCCCTGTGCTACCCAGTAGGTCCTTCTTGGTTATCTGTTTTATATATGGTGGTGGTTTAGTCGCTAAGTCATGTCCAACTCTGGCAATCCCATGGGTAGCCCACCAGGATCCTCTGTCCATGGGATTTTCCAGGCAAGAATACTGGATTGATTTGCTATTTCTTCCTCCACGGGATCTTCCTGACTCAGGGATCAAACACAGGTCTCCCACACTGCAGGCAGATTCTTACCAACTGAGCTACCAGGGAAGGCTATTTCATATATAGTAGTGTGTATCTGTCATTCCCAAACTTTCAACTTATCCCTCTTGCCTCCATCTTTCCCCTTTTTGTAACCGTAAGTTTGTTTTCTAAACCTGTTAGTATGTTTTTGTTTTGTAAATAAACTGATTTTTATTATGTTTTTAGATTCTGCATATAAATGATATCATATGATATCTTTCTCTAACATTTCACTTAGTATGATAATCTTCATGTCTATCCATGTTGTTGCAAATGCCATGTTGCTGCAAATGGAGTTATATTTTCTTTTTTTGGTTCCTGAAAAAATTATGTATACCACATCTTCTTTATCCATTCATCTGTCTGTGGGCATTTAGGTTACTTCTATGACTTGGCTCTTGTAGGCAGCAATGCCACTGGACTGTATATCCCCTTTGGAACCACGGTTTTCTCTGGATATATGCCCAGGAGTGGGATTTCTGGGTCATATGGTAGCTCTGGGCTTCCCAGGTGGCACTAGTGGTAAAGAACCTGCCTGCTGATGCAGGAAATCCAGGTTTGATCCCTGGATCAGAAGATCCCCTGGAGGAGGGCATGCCAACCCACTCTGGTATTCTTGCCTGGAGAATCCCATGGACAGAGAAGCCTGGCGGGATACAGCCCACAGGGTTGCAAGGAGTTGGGCATGACTGAAGTGACTTTGCATGCATGCATGCATGGCAGCTCTATTTTTAGTTTTTTAAGGAACCTCTATACTGTTCTCCAAAGTGGCTATACCAATTTACATTCCAACCAATAGTTTAGGAGTGTTCCTTCTTCTCTATATATCCTCCAGCATTTATTGTTTGTAAATTTTTTAATAATGGCCATTCTGACCAGTATGAGGTGGTATTTCATTGTAGTTTTTATTTGCATTTCTCATAGTTAGCAATGTTGTACATCTTTTCCTGTGCCTCTTGTCCATTTGTATGTTTTTGGAGCAATGTCTCTTTAGGTTTTCTGCTCATTTTCTGATTGGGTTATTTTTTTGTATTGAGTTGTATGAGCTGTTTATAAATTCTGAAGATTACTATCTTGTCAATTGCATAATTTGCAAATATTTTCTCCCATTCTGTGAGTTGTCTTTTCGTCTTGTTAATGGTTTCCTTCGCTGTGCAAAAACTTTTGAGTTTAATTAGGAACCAGTCCATCCTAAAGGAGATCAGTCCTGGGTGTTCATTGGAAGGACTAATGCTGAAGCTGAAACTACAATACTTTGGCCACCTCATGTGAAGAGTTGACTCATTGGAAAAGACCCTGATGCTGGGAGGGATTGGGGGCAGGAGGAGAAGGGAATGACAGAGGATGAGATGGCTGGATGGCATCACTGACTTGATGGACATGAGTTTGGGTGAACTCCGGGAGTTGGTGATGGACAGGGAGGCCTGGCGTGCTGCGATTCATGGGGTTGCAAAGAGTTGGACATGACTGAGCAACTGAACTGAGGATCCATTTGTTTATTTTCATTTTTATTTCCATTACTCTAGGAGACAGATCAAAAAAGATATTGCTAATAACTATCCTTTCCCCACCCCACCCCTGCCCACCCCCCTGGTAACCATTAAGTTTATTTTCTAAGTGTCTCTTTTTGTTTCATAAGTAAGTTCATTTGTATCATTTCTTTTTAGGGGTAGTTAGGGACTATGGGAAGGTCATGTACAAACTGCTATATCTAAAATGAATAACCAACAAGGATCTATTGTGTAGCACATGGAACTCTGCTCATTGTCATGTGCCAGCCTGGATGGGAAGTGGGGGGTTGGAGGAGAATATATACATATATTTGTATGGCTGAGTCCCTTTGCTGTTCATCTGATACTACCACAACTTTGCTAACTGGCTAGACCCTAATACAAAATAAAAAGTTTAAAGTTTGGGAAAAAAAGATATTTCTGTGATTTATGTAAAAGAGTTTTCTGCCTAGGTTTTCCTATAAGGGTTTTATAGTATTTGGTCTTACATTTAGGTTTTTAATCCATTTTGAGTTTATGTTTGTGTTAGAATTGTGGTGTTAGAGGGGCTTCCCAGGTGAATCAGTGGTAAAGAATCTTCCTGCCAGTGCAAGGAGATACAGGAAACATGGGTTTGATCCCTGGGTTGGGAAGCTCCCTTGGAAGAAGAAATGGCAACCCACTCCAGTAGTCTTGCCTGGAGAATCTCATGGAAAGAGGAGCATGGTGAGCTACAGTCCAAGGGGTCACAAAGAGTTGGACACAACTGAGTGAGCACGCACACACACATTGTATTAGAGAACATTCTAATTTCATTCTTTTATGTGTAGCTGTCCACTTTGCCCAGCACCACTCATTGAAGAGACATTGTTTTTTCTCCATTGTGTATTCTTGTCTCCTTCATTGCAGATTAATTGATCATAGGTGTATGGGTTTATTTCTGGGCTTTCTGTCCTGTTCCATTGATCTATATTTGTGTTTTTGTGTGAGTACCACACTGTTTTGATGAGTATAGCTTTGTAGCATAGTCTGAAGTCAGGGAGTCTGATTCTTCCAGCTCTGTTTTTCTTTCTCAAGCTTGCTTTGGCTGTTCAGGGCCTTTTATGTCTCCATACATATTTTAAGATTTTTGTTTGTTTTAGTTCTTTGAAAAGTGCCATTGGTAATTTGATAGGGATTGCACTGAATCTGTAGATTGCCTTAGGTAGTATAGTTATTTTGACAATATTGATTCTTCCAATACAAGAATATGGTATATCTTTCCATCTGTTTGTGTCATCTTTTATTCCTTTCATCACCATCTTATAGCTTTCACAGTATAAGTTTTTTGCCTCCTTGGGTAGGTTTATCCCTAGGTACTTTATTCTTTTTGATGTGATAGTAAATGGGATTGTTTCTTTAATTTACCTTTCTGACATTTCATTGTTACTGTGTAGAAATTCAAGCAATTTCTGTGAGTAAATTTTGTATTCTGTAACTTTACTAAATTGATTGATGAGCTCTAGTAGTTTTCTGGTAGAATCTTTAGGATTTTCTGTGTAGTATCATCTCAGCCACAAACAGTGACAGTTTAACTTCTTATTTTCCAATTTGGATTCCTTTTATTTCTTTTTCTTCTCCAATTGCCATTGCCAGGACTTCCAAAACTATTGAATAAAAGTGGTGAGAGTGGACAACCTTGTATTGTTCCTGATCTTAGAGAAAATGCTTTCAGATTTTCACCATTAAGTGTGTTGGCTGTAGGCTTGTAACAATGGCATGTATTATGTTGGGATACGTTCCCTCTATGCCCACTTTCTTGAAAGTTTTCATCATAAATCAATATTAAATTTTGTCAAAAGATTTTTCTGCATCTATAGAGGTGATCATGTGGCTTTTATTCTTCAATTTGTTAATGTCATGCATCATACTGATTAATTTTCAAATATTGAAAAATTCTTGTATCCCTGGGATATATCCCACTTGATAATGGTATATGATCCTTTTAATATATTGTTGGATTTGGTTTGCAAGTGAAAGTTTACAACAATATAATATTACTTCAGGAAACAAGAAAAGTCCCAAATAAGTCACCTAACCTACTCCTAAAGCAACTAGATAAAGAAGAACAAACAAAACCCAAAGTTAGTAGAAGGAGAGAAGTCATAAAGATCAGTGCATAAATAAATGAAATAGGGATGAAGAAAACAGTACAAAAGATCAGTGAAACTACAAGCTGTTTCTTTAAAAGATAAACAAAATTGATAAATCTTTAGCCAAACTCATCAAGAAAAAAAAGGGAACAGGCTCAAATCAATAAAATCAGAAATGGAAAAGAAGTTACAACTGACACCACTGAAAGAAAAAGGATCATAACAGACTATTACAAGCAACTATATGCCAATAAAATGGAAAATCTAGAAGAAATAGACAAATTCTTAGAAAGATATGATCTCCTAAGACTGAATGAGGAGGAAATAGAAAATATGAACAGACTTATCACAAGTACTGAAATTGAAACTATGATTAAAAACTCCCAACAAACAAAAGTCCAGGACCATATGGCTTCACAGGCAAATTCTGTCAAGCATTTAGGGAAGAGTTAACACCTATCCTTCTGAAACGCTTCCAAAAAATCACAGAGGAAGGAATACTCCCAAACTCATTCTCATCCTGATACCAATACCAGACAGAGATAGTATGATGCCATGGAAAAGAGAAAATTTTAGACCAATATCACTGATGAACATAGATGCAAAAATTCCTCAACAAAATATTAGCAAACCAGTTCCAACAATCACATTGCTCATTTTTAAATCTGATTGTTTTTGGTTTTGTTGCTGTTATTGTTGGGTAGTAGGAGTTCTCTATGTAGTCTGGTTCTTTGCCCATTATCAAATGTATGATCTACAAATATTTTCTTCTATCAGTTGATTCTTCTCTCTGCTGATTGTGTTCTTTGTTTAAATTAACATTGTACATATTTATGGTGAACAACCCGGTGCTTTGATATACACAGTGGAATGATTACTACCAACAAGTTAGTTAAGAAATCCATTTCCTCACACACTCATTTTTTTTGTTTGTGTGGTGAGAGCACAATGAAATGTACTCTCTTACAAATTTCCAGTATACAATACAGTATTATTTACAGTCACCATGTTGTATATTATATCTCTAGTTCTTCATCCTACATAACTGCAACTTTGTACAGTGGTAAAAAGAAATGAACTATCAAGTCATGGAAAAAGAAAAATCTTAAATATTTATGAATGAACCAGTCCTGCATCTGTGGATTTGACCAACCAAAGATCACACAGTACAGCCTTTATTTTTCAACAATCTTCTATTAGGCAACAATTCAAACACATATCATTCAACGGTCAACTATAAAGGAAAATTCCCTTCACAGTGCCTACATCATTCACCTCACTTGATCTCATTGGGTTGAACTGCAATATCTCATATGTTCAGGTGAGTATAGAAGAGTAAGATATTTTGAGAGAGAGAGAGGGGGCCACATTCACATAACTTTCTTAAAAGTATATTGTTGCAATTATTTTAATATTAGTTGTTCTGGTTAATCTTCTATTGTGCCAATTCATGAACTAATATTTACCATAGATATGCATGTACAGGGTTCAGACATCCACTGTTGGCCTTGGAATTTTGGGAAGAGTATTGTGTAGAGAATTATTAGGTGGTGCACCCACAACTTGTTGTTGTTCAGTCGCCAAACGTGTCTGACTCTTTGTGGCCCCATGGAGTGCAGTATGCCAGGCCTCCCTGTTACTCACCATCTCCCAGAGTTTGCACAAGTTCATGTCCATTGACTCAGTGATGCCATCCAACCATCTCATCCTGTCACCCTCTTCTTCTGCCGTCAATCTTTCCCAGCATCAGGGTCTTTTCCAATGAGTTGGTCGTTTACATCTGGTGGCCAAAGTATTGGAGCTTCAACTTCAGCATCAGGCATTCCAATAAGTATTCAGGGTTGATTTCCTTTAGGACTGACTGGTTTGATCTCCTTGCTGCCCAAGGGACTCTCAAGAGTCTTCTCCAGCACCACAGCTTGAAAGAATTGGTTCTTTGGCACTCTGCCTTCATTATGGTCCAACTCTCACATCTGTACATGACTATTGGAAAGACCATAGCTTTGACTATATGGACTTTTGTCAGCTAAGTGATGTCTCTGCTTTTTAATATGGTATAGGTTTGTCATAGCTTTCCTTCCAAGAAACAATCGTTTTCTAATTTCGTGGCTGCAGTCACCATCTGCAGTGACTTTAGAGCCCAAGAAGAAGAAATCTATCACTGTTTCTACCTTTTCCCCTTCTATTTGTCATGAAGTGATGGGACTGGATGTCATGATATTAGCTTTAACGCTGACTTTTAAGCAGGCTTTTTCACTCTCCTCTTCCACCTTCATCAAGAGACTCTTTAGTTCCTCTTCCCTTTCTGCCATGAGAGTATCATCTGCATATCTGAAGTTATTGATATTTTTCTCAGAAATCTTGATTCCAGCTTGTAACTCATCCAGCCCAGCATTTCACATGTTGTATTCTACATATGATTTAAATAAACAGGGTGACAATATACAGCCTTGTCATACTCCTTTTTCAATTTTGAACCAGTCGGTTCTGCATAAGGTTCTAACTGTTGCTTCTTGACCCACATACAGGTTTCTCAAGAGACAGGTAAGATGGTCTGGTATTCCCATCTCTTTAGGAGTTTTCCACATTTTTTTATGATCCACATAGTCAAAGGCTTTAGCATAGTCAATGAAACAGAAGTAGATATTTTTCTGGAATTCCCTTGCTTTTTCTGTGATCCAGCAAATGTTGGCAATTTGATCTTTCATTCCTCTGTGTTTTCTAAACCCAGCTTATACGTCTTGGAGTTCTCAGTTCATGTATTGCTGAAGCCTAGCTTGAAGGATTCTGAGCATAACCTTATTAACATGGAAAGTGAGTGCAACTATCAGTTTGAACATTCTTTAGTACTGCCTTCTTGGGAATTGGGATGAAGCTTGACCTTTTCCAGTTCTGTGTCCATTGCTGGGTTTTCAAAATTTGCTGACATATTGAGTGCAGCATTTTAACAGCATCATCTTTTAGGAACTTAAATAGTTCTCCTGGAATTTCATCACCTAGCTTTATTGGCAGCAGTGCTTCCTAAGGCCCACTTGGCTTCACACTCCAGAGTGTCTGGCTGTAGGTGAGTGACCACCCCATCATGGCTACCTGGGTCATTAAGATCTTTTTTTGTACGGTTCTTCTATGTATTTTTGTTATCTCTTATTGAGCTCTTCTGCTTCTATTAGGTCTTTACTGTTTTTGTCCTTTATTGTGCCCATCTTTGCATGAAATGTTCCTTTGATATCTCCAATTTTCTTGAAGAAATCTCTAGTCTTTCCCATTTTATTGTTTGGCTCTATTTTTTTGCATTGTTCATTTAAGAAAGCATTCTTATCTCTCTTTGCTATTCTCTGGAACTCTGCATTCAATTGGGTATATCTTTCCCTTACTCACTTATTTTTTGCTTCTCTTCTTTCCTCAGCTATCTGTAAAGCCTTCTCAGACAATCACTTTGCTTTCTTGCATTTCTTTTTCTTTGCGATGATTTTTGTCAGTGACTCCTGTACAGTGTTATGAACCTCTGTCCATAATTCTTCAGGCACTTTGTTTACTAGATCTAATCCCTTGAATCTATTCATCACCTCCTCTGTGTAATCATAGGGGATTCAATCTAGATCCTACTTGACTGGCCTAGTGGCTTAGCTGGTAAAGAATCCACCTGCAACGTGGGAGATCTGGGTTCAATCCCTGTGTTGGGAAGATGCAGTGGAGGAGGGAAAGGCTACCCACTCCAGTATTCTGGCCTGGATAATTCCATGGACTATACAGTCCAAGGGGTCATAAAGAGTTGCATATAACTGAGCAACTTTCACTTTCACTGACTGGCCTAGTGGTTTTTCCCTGCTTTTTTTAGTGTAATCCTGAATTTTGCTTTAAGGAGCTGATAATCTGAGCAACAATCAGCTTTAGGTCTTGTTTTCGCTGACTATCTAGAGTTTCTCCATCTTTGTAAAGAATGTAATAAATCTGATTTGGGTACTGACCATTTGGTGATGTCCAAGTATAAAGTCCTCTCTTGTGTTGTTGAAAAAGGGTGTTTACTATGACCAGTGCATTCTCTTAGCAAAATTCTATTAGCCTTTGCCCTGCTTCACTTTGTACTTCAAGGACAAACTTGCATATTTAGCACGCATGCATGCTTAATTGCTTCAGCTGTGTCCAACTCTTTGCGACCCTATGGACTGTAGACTGTTAAGTTCCTCTCTCCATGGGATTCTCCAGGCAAGGACACTGGAGTGGGCTGCCATGCCCTCCTCCAGGGGATCTTCCTGACCCAGGAACTGAACCTGAGTCTCTTATGTCTCCTGCATTGGCAGGCAGATTCTTTACTACTGAGCCACCTGGGAAACCCACATATCTTGCATACTTACAACTTATATAATGTTGTCAGTTATATCTCAGTTTAGAAGTAGATTGACATTAAGCTACTATAGTAAGTTCATTCTCAATAATCAAAGAAAGTAATTTAAAATAATGAGCTATCTTTTTCTAATGAGCCCATATTAAAATGTTGGATATTAAATACTGCTAGAAATGTGAGAAATTGAGACTTCCATAACTGTGCTGGCTAATGTGGCAGCTAGTAGGAACATGTGGCTATTTAAATTTAGCCATAATTAAAAGAAGTTTGACAATCAGTTGCCTTGACACAAAAGTCACATTTCATAGGTCATTAACTGCAGAAGGTTAGCGGCTATAGTATTAGACTATATGACATTTCTACCATTACAAAAAGTTCCATTGAACTGACTAAAGACATCGGCAAAATGGTGGACTAGGACACTCCTGACACTCCTGCTTCTACTATAAACTGATACCTCTATAAGAAATCCAAGACCAGTTAAAAGATTATCACCCCACGTGAGCATGAAGCCATCTTCATGGAATTTGGCTACAGTATTTGCAACTTGATCCACTTCCTCTCACCAGAGAGCCTCCCCACTATCCCCTGATCCACAGACACACATAAGCAGCACAACCCGGAGGAAACCCTCAACTCCCGTGTTCTCCCTGGGCAGGGAAAGGAGTAGTATGTAAGTACAAGTGACTTTCAAGGGGGTAGGTCAAGGGACAAATGTCTGTCTTGCCTGTATTTCCATACCGACAGTAACAAGGGTGCCGTTTCGAGGGGGTTCAAACAAAGATATAAACCAGGCACCAGGGTGTGCAGCACTAGGCAGAAACTAGGTGGAGCCCCACGTTGGTCACTGACTACAACACTACAGACAGGCTTCCGTGTGCTGCAGTGGCAGCTCCTAAATGGAAACTGCTGGATCTCTTCAGCAATATTGCATACACAAGCCCAGAAGGGCACATAGACATTATACATCAAACACACACACAGAGAAAAGACTTACGAAATCTCCAGAACGTCTTGTCTGGCTGTGTGGAAAAAAATCCATCTGTATGACACCAGTCTGGGAGAGTTGGCTGATGCTTTAGATGTCAACAGTAGTCTGGGAGAGTTGGCTGATGCTTTAGATGTCAAAATCTTAAACAGAACAATAACAATAGCAACAAAACAAGACATACAAAGACACAGGCAACCATAAGATGTTTAAAGGAATGAATTTCATCTCTAGATAGTAAACCTAAAGAAATGGAGATATATGTACTGCTAGACTGTCGGGAGCCATTATGGGAGGTCCCACCTGTGACGAGGTCATGAAGAAAATACCAGGCAGGCAAGGCCGTCCAGGATCCCATCCATGACGAGGTCACGAGGAAAAAACCTGACAGGCAAGGCCGCCTAGGATAAGGGACCCTCCAGGTTGACCCTGACCTCTATCCCACCCTGTATCCTCCCCCCTTTTCTGCTGTTGTTCTTGTTTGCCCTGTTGCAGATTCTTGTGTTGCCTGCTGAGAGCTCTCCTGCTCCTCCTTCACTGAATGAGGACCAACTTAAAACCCTAATTAATAAATCTCCTGGACGCTGGTACCCTATGAAGGGGCCAGCGATGAAGGAAGTGCTTCAATTCAAACCCTTTTGCTGGCATTCTGGCTTGTGTGATAAATATGTGCTCTCATTGCAAAAAATGCTCTTGATTGTTCTAAACATCCTAAGCACAATATGCTAACAAAAGAAATTATTAAGCATAGGCCCCTTCACGGGGTGAGAAAAGCTCCACAAATATGATAGCCACAAATGTGCCTAATAGAAAATAGTTTAGATAGAGATTAGCTGGCGACTTCTTGCAGGTAGTTAACTTTTAGACTAAGAGCCTGTTTTGTGCCATATCTGCTGTTTCTGCAGTCCTTCGCATTTCTGTTCTGTAAAAATGTAATCCTATCTAGTTCCCATAGAGATGACGCTTATTAGAAAGAAAATAGATTAATTATAAGAAAAACAGGGTCGGCTACTGAAGTTGCTTAAGTCACACCAGGTGCAAGCCATAAAATGTTAGCAGGCCTGAAGGCCAAATGATAAGAAAGACTCTTATGAATGAAAAAGTATGTGGGTGACATCCTGTTTCTGTTGAAGGTCAAGGTGCTGTAATGTTTTGAGATGACCTGTGTGTAAGCAATATGCACTTACTCCAAAAAGATGTTGTTAAAGGTATAAAGGGGCCGTGCAAAAATAAACTTCAGACTTAGCCCCGAGCTTTGTCTTACTCTCTCTCATTCGCTGACGCCGTTCATCCTGAGGGTTCCCCTGGATCCTGCTGGGGCTGGACCCCGGTACTAGACAAAGAATTCAAATTTACTGATCAATGAATTAACTGAGATCACAGATAGACAGCTATATAAAATCAGGAAAATGATGCGTGAACAAATGATATCAACAGAGAGACAAAAACCACGAGAGGAAAAACCAAACAGAAATTCTGGAAAGAAAGAATTCAATACTTAATTGAAAAGTTCACTAGAGGGCATGACCAGATAGGAAACAAAAGTCAGCAAATTAAAAAATAGAACTTTTATCATTAGTAAAACAGAGGAAGAAAAAAAGAATGAAGAAAGATGAAGAGTCCAAGGGACTTAGGAGATACGATCCATGGAAACAATGTCCCCACATAGGAGCCCCAGAATGTGAAGAACAGAGGTAGGGGCAGAGAAACTGTTTGAAGGAAAAAAAATGGCCAAAAGTGCCCCAAATCTGAGGAGAAAAATAGACATACAAATTTAGGAAGCTCAATAAACTCTAATAAGGATAAATACAAGGAGACATACTGAGGCATATAATAATCAAACTGTCAAAATTATTAATCAAAATGATCAGTTACATGCAGAACAATGAGATTAGAACATTACCTCACACCATATATAAAACAAACTCAAAAAAGATTAAAGATCTAAATGTGGGCCTATTAACATTCTTATCAGATAACAGCATAAGAATCTAGTATTATTATAATAGCTATATCTACCATGACTCTATATTTTTAAATATGTGACTTTTTAAAACTCTAATCCAAAAAAATCTGAAAAGCCAAAAAAAAAAAAAGACCTAGTTATAAGACCAGAAACCATAGAACATAGGCAGAATACTCTTTGGTATAAATCTTAGCATTTTTAAATTTTGATCGGCCTTCTAAGTCAAAAAAAAAAAAGAAAGAAAGAAAGAAAAAGAAATAGAATTTAATTCAACCTAAAGCTTTTGCACAGTTTACAAAAAGATAACCTATAAAATAAAAGAAAATATTTGTAGATGATGTAACAGACAAATGTCAATATCCAAAATTTGCCAATGTCTCAAACATCAAAAACAAACAAACAAAAAACAACAAAAAACCAACAATAAACTGACAGAAAACCTGAATAGAAATTTCTCCAAAGACAATATACAGATGACTAATAGGCATGAAAAGCTGCTCAGCATTGCTAATTATTAGAGAAATGCAAATCAAAACTATTATGAGGTAACACATCACACTGGTCAGCAATGCCATCATTTAAAAAGACTACAAATAACAAATGCTGGAGAGGGTGTAGAGAAATGGGTACCCTCCTACAGTGTTGATGGGAATGCAAATTGGTATAGCCACAGTTGAAAACAGTATAGAGGTACTTCAATAAACCAAAAACAGAACTACCATATGACCCATCAATTCTACTCCTGGACATATGTCTAGATAAATGTAAATACTAAGTAAAAAAGATACATGCCCATCAATGTTGATAACTTCACTATTTACAATAGCCAAGGTGTGGCATTAACTCACTGCCAAGCAACAGGTGATTGGCTTAGGAAGATAGGATATTACTAAGCTGATAAAAAAAAAATGAAATCCTGCTATTTGTGACAAGTGAATGGACCTAGAGAACACAATGAGATATGTCAGAGAAAGACAACTGTATAATATCATTTATATGTGGAATCTAAAATTTACAAAATGAACTTATCTACAAGACAGAAAAGACTCACAGACATAGAGAACAGACTGGTGGTTGCAAAAGATAGTTTAAAAAAAAAATCAATGGAACGAGTTGATTTATAAAAGATCAACAAAATTGACAAACCTTTAATGAGTCTAAGTAAGAAAAAGGAAGACTCAAATATCTAAAATAGAAATGAATGAGGAAACATTACAACTAACATCACATTTAAAAAAAGAATTACAAGAGACTACTACGAATAATTCTATGTTAACAAACTGGATGACCTCAGAAATAGATAAATTTCTGATAGATAGATAAAGAAACAGACAACTACCAAGGATGAATAACAAAGAAATAAAAGATACAAACAGATCTATAACTAGTGGGATACTGAAGACTAATCAACAGCCTGTCAACACAGAAAAGTTCAGGATCATTGGGTTTCACTGGAGAATTCTACCTAACATTTAAGGAATAATTAACATCCAGGCTTCTTAAACTCATTCAAAGAATTGAAGAGGTAGTGACATTCTTAAACTCATTCTCTGAGGCCAGCATTACCATGATATCAAAATCAGATGAAAGATAAGGAAAGAGAATCACAGGGCAATATCTCTCATAAATATTGATACAATAATCCTAAAGAAACTACTAGCAAACTGAGTTCAACAGCACATTAAAGAGACCATATTCCATGACCAAATGGGATTTATACTGAATGTAAGGATGGTACAAAACATGAGAAATCACTCAATGTACTATACCTATTAACAGAACAAAGGACAAAACCCATATAAGCATCTCAATAGACACAGACAAAGTATTTGAAAAAATTCAATACACTTTTATGACAAAAATGCCTTGCAAACTATGAAGGGAAAAAGACTACCTCAACATAATAAAAGTCATAAATAAAAAGCTGGCAGCTAACATCATAATCAATGGGAAAAACTTTTCCTTTAAGATCAAGAACAATTGAGCAAAGATGTTCATAATTGTCATTACTATTCACCACAGTACACAACTTTCTAGCCGGAGCAATCAGACATAAAAAAGAAATAAAAGACATATAAAATGGAAAAATGGAAAAGAAGAATTAAAATAAACTCTGTTTGCAGATGATATGGTCTGATATACAGAAAAACCAAAGGATTCTGCCAAAAAAAAAAAAAAAAAACCTTTTAGAACTAAGAAATGAATTCATCAAAGTTGTTGTTGTTCAGTTACCAAGTTGTATCCAAATCTTTGTGACCCCATGAGTTCAGTGACACATTAAAGCGATCATATTCCATGACCAGAAGCATGCCAGGTTTTGCTGAGATTCATGTCCATTAGAGCTGGTGATATAGAATACAAAATCAACACTCAAAAATTAGGGACATTTCTATATGTTAACAATGAGCAAACAGATGGAAATTAGGAAGACAATCCCATTGTACTAAAATGCTATAATACTTCAGCCTTAAAAAGTATAAAACACTTAGAAGTGTTCTGAACCAAAGCAGTAAAAGAAGTAGAAAACTGCAAAACATTCCCCCCCAAAAAGCAAAACTTGTACATGCTTCAAATTAATGGAAAGACATACCAAATTGCTGTAGCTGATTTGGTGTATACCAAGGTCATGCAATAGAAGACTTAATGTTGTTAAGATATAATAATTGATCGTCATCCAAACCAGGCTTCAGCAATACGTGAACCGTGAACTTCCAGATGTTCAAGCTGGTTTTAGAAAAGGCAGAGGAACCAGAGATCAAATTACCAACATTTGCTGGATCATCAAAAAAGCAAGAGAGTTCCAGAAAAACATCTATTTCTGCTTTATTGACTATGCCAAAGCCTTTGACAGTGTGGATCACAATAAACTGTGGAAAACTCTGAAAGAGATGGGAATACCAGACCACCTGACATGCCTCTTGAGAAACCTATAAGCAGGTCAGGAAGCAACAGTTAGAACTGGACATGGAACAACAGACTGGTTCCAAATAGGAAAAGGAGTACGTCAAGGCTGTATATTGTCACCCTGCTTATTTAACTTATATGCAGAGTACATCATGAGAAACGCTGGGCTGGAAGGAGCACAAGCTGGAATCAAGATTGCTGGGAGAAATATCAATAACCTCAGATATGCAGATGACACCACCCTTATGGCAGAGAGTGAAGAGGAACTAAAAAGCCTCTTGATGAAAGTGAAAGAGGAGAGTGAAAAAGTTGGTTTAAAGCTCATCATTCAGAAAATTAAGATCATGGCATTTGGTCCCATCACTTCATGGGAAATAGATGGGGAAACAGTGGAAACAGTGTCAGACTTTATTTTGGGGGGCTCCAAATCACTGTAGATGGTGATTGTGGCTGTGAAATTAAAAGATACTTACTCCTTGGAAGGAAAGTTATGACCAAACTGGATAGCATATTAAATAGCAGAGACATAACTTTGCCAAGAAAGGTTCGTCTAGTCAAGGCTATGGTTTTTCCAGTGGTCATGTATGGATGTGACAGTTGAACTGTGAAGAAAGATGAGTGCCAAAGAATGATGCTTTTGAACTGTGGTGTTGGAGAAGACTCTGAGAGTCCCTTGGACTGCAAGGAGATCCAACCAGTCCATCCTAAAGGAGATCAGTCCTGGGTGTTCATTGGAAGGACTGATGCTGAAGCTGAAACTCCAATACTTTGGCCACCTCATACGAAGAGTTGACTCATTGGAAAAGACCCTGATGCTGGGAGGGTTTGGGGGCAGGAGGAGAAGGAGACAACAGAGGATGAGATGGTTGGATGGCATCACCGACTCGATGAACATGAGTTTGAGTAAACTCTGGGAGTGGGTGATGGACAGGGAGGCCTGGCGTGCTGCAATTCATGGGGTTGCAAAGATTCGGACATGACTGAGTGACTGAACTGATGATGATTTAACTGGAATCAAGATTTCTGGGAGAAATGCCAATAACTTCAGATATGCAGATGACATCAGTCTAACGGCAGAAAGAGAAGAGGAACTTAAGAGCCTCTTGATAAAGGTGAAAGAGGAGAGTGAAAAAGCTGGCTTAAAACTCAACATTCAAAAAACTAAGATCATGGATCTGGATCCATCAATTCATGGCAAACAGATGAGCAAACAATGCAAACAGTGACAGACTTTATTTTATTGGGCTCCAAATCACTGTGGACAGTGACTGCAGCCATGAAATTAAAAGAAGCTTGCTCCTTGGAAGAAAAAGTATGACAAACCTAGACAGCACATTAAAAACCAAAGACATCACGTTGTCCACAAAGATCTGTATAGTCAAGGTTATGTTTTTTCCAGCAGTCATGTATGGATAGAGCTGCACCTTCAAGAAGGCTGAGCACCAAAGAATTGGTGCTTTTGAACTGTGGTGTTGGAGAAGACTCTTGGACTGCAAGGAGATCAAACCAGTCAATTCTAAAGGAAATCAACCCTGAATATTCATTGGAAGGACTGATGCTGAAGCTGAAACTCCAATACTTCAGCCACCTAATGTGAAGAGTCAACTCATTGGAAAAGACATTGAGCTGGGAAAAATTGAGGGCAGGAGGAAGAGGAGGCAACAGACACTGAGATGGTTGGATGGCATCACTGACTCAATGGACATGAGTTTGAGCAAACTCCGGAAGATTGTGAAGGACAGGGAATCCTGGCGTGCTGCAGTCCATGAGGTTGCAAAGAGTCGGACACGACTGAGTGACTGAACTGAATTGACAATGTATCTAGCAATTCAACTTCTGGGTATATGTCCTAAAGAACTCAAAGCAGGATCTCCAGGAGATATTTGGACACCCATTTTTCAAGACAGCATTATTCACCCAAATATCTACCAACAAATGAATGACTAAAAAGTGTGGTCCATACATACATAGACGAGCATGCATGCTTAAAAAGAAGAAAATTCTGTCACATGCTACAACATGATGAAACTTCAAGGATATTATGCTAATTGCAATAAGTCATTCACAAAAGAAAAAACACAGTGTGACAGTACTCATATTCAATACTAAGTAATCACAATCATAGCAACAGAAAGATTCTTCCTATGAATAGGCAATAGGAATGACATTAGTGATTTTTAGGTATAGAGTTTCAGTGTTACAAGATGGAAAAGATCTAGAGATTTGGTAAACAAAAATGTGAATATATGTTGCTGCTGCTGCTGCTGCTGAACACTATGGAAATGTACATTTTAAAACAGTTAAGATGGTAAATTTAATGTTACTTTTTTTTAACCTTGATGTTTAAATTGTGTTACTGAACAAACTGCTTTACAGATAGTTGGTAAACCAATACAGAACTTTTTAAGTTCTGTTTGATTTTAGAGACCTCAATTAATTAAAACACATTTTCTTTGATCTAACATTTCTAAGAATCCATCAGAACTGGCAAAGAAGGTATGTGCTTGTGTGTATTTACACATAAGTTTATCTTAATCACCAGAATAGAATATATTTATCAACAAGAAAAATGTAAAAATGTGAAACAATGGTTGTATCACAAATACATAAAGGAAATGTTTAAATAAATAATTATGTGACTAGTATAGAATATTATGTATTTGTTATGGGCAATGATCTACATCTCTTATCAATGGCTTAGAAAATTATTTACAATATATTGTATATGAAAATGGCAATGTCAAAAGTGTATGAATGGCATGTACTATTTTAATACATGATTTACTTTCTATTTAATGATTTAATTTCTACATGGAATTTTCTAAGATGGAAAAATAATCATACCTAAGATTTCTGTCTCAGTGTGGGAAAAGGTTATTGGAGCCATATGCAAGTTGACAATAAAGGAATGGCTTGCATTTTCTACTCTGTGTAACTCAGGGCTATTTCCACTTTTTAAAATATATATGCATAATTTTGTAAATAAGGAAAAATACATCAAAACAGACTATTTCCATAAAGCTTTGTGTTAACAAACAAGTTGAAGACTTTAGCCCAAAGAAAATATTACAACAATAGGAGTTATAGAATTAGTGTTTTAATCAAGAAATACTTCAATGGCCTAAATGAAAATGGTATAGGTATGAAAATGTTAATAAAACAGAATGAATGGAGAAGATAGATCCCAACTACCCTCTACAATTTATGCTGCTGGAGAACTGACAACACCAACCAGATTTCCAGTCTGAGGAAACTGTAATTCCTGGTTTTCAAGCTGAACTATGAGCTCAGCACACTTGCTGAAACTCTCATTTATTCCTAGTCAGCTTTCTGACTTCTCCCCTTTTTCATGTCTTTACTTCCACTGCCTCTCAGCTCAGCAACTGACTTGACTGGGAACCTGAACCTTCAGACTGGTGCTTAACCCTTCCATTCAGTTCAGTTGCTCAGCCATGTCTGACTCTTTCTGACCCCATGGACTGCAGCATGGAAGGCCTCCCTGCCCATCACCAACTCCCGGAGCTTACTCAAACTCATGTCCATCGAGTCGGTGATGCCATCCAATCATCTCACCCTCTGTTGTCCCCTTCTCCTCCTGCCTTCAGTCTTTCCCAACATCAGGGTCTTTTCCAACGAATCAGTACCTTAACCATTACTGTCTACTAATTACACTCAGGGCGTCTCCTGCCTGCCAACCAGGTCATCTCCACAGTACACAGGCCCCTTCCTTTGCTGCCCCCTGAGGGGGACCATTGGAAGGGATTCCCCATCCTCTGCTGGAAGCTGAGCATGGCTGTGTTCTGGCGCTTTCTCACAATACAGGAGAATGACACCTTAAAAATCTCCATTTCCTGAGAAGATCTTGCCATATTCTCCATAGGTGAAGTCTACTTGTTTTGGTGTTTCTGCTTCCCTAAGTGTCTGGACCACAATACAGAAGCCAGAAATGTGAATATTCTTTTTAATTCTTGCTTCTTTCATGTTGGGAGAAGCCATTCAATCATATATGTCCACAGGGTGCACATCTGTCCATCCCCAGAGAGACAGCAGAGGTAACTGATAAAGACTACAGGTTGTGGGGAGGGGTGACTGCCTAAGTGTGTGTGGCAATTGTGCCACCTAACATCACCACATGAACAAAAGTAGAGTTTCATTTTTCTCAAGTGTGGAGTATCCATGACAATAACATCTGCAAACTAGGCTTCTTTGTGATGAGTTAAGGAGCTGATTCATGCAAAGAGCTGAGAACAGTGACTGATACACCATAAACCTTGCACAATAACTATGTATTTTATGGGCCCACAGTCCTTTTCTGGTGCACAAACAACAAGCCTGGATTGTTACAAGATCATCTTAACTAGTCTCCCAGATGCAAGCCTGTCCTACTTATTAACGTTTTCCTATAATACAACTGGAATTGATTTTAGTCTTCCTGGATTCTCCTAGTATTTGACTGTTCCTAGACTCTCCATCCAAATAGCATACCCACACCAAAAATCACGCTGATCCCTAAGGACACACAGCAGAAAGAACCACCCAGCAAAAATGAACTTAGAAACGTCCACTTGCCTGAAGCCAGGTGGGACATGAGTTGGGGCATGAGTCAGCTCTGATTTTCTCAGACTCTGGTGGTCCTCTGGCTGACTCCAGGGATCCTCTTGGCTGCAAGAGACTCCCCGTGAACACTGAAAATGGTGTAACGGTGAGGTGGGCACAGCACCTGTGAAACAGCCGAGTCAGCCTATGGGAAAATGAGGCGTGTCCTGAGGCCAATAGAAACAAAAGAAATAGCCCAAGATGCGGTGAGCCTTTGTCAAGTTCTCTGTTGTTCTTCTCACTCTTTAGTCCCTTTCCCTTTCTCAGGCTGCTCTCTGCCTTCTCCCACCAGCCTGCAAGCAGCCTGGCTTTTCATGGGATTCTCGCGCACCTTCCTTGGATTCGTCCACGTGCGCCCAACGGCACCGCCCAGAAAACGAACTAGATGCGTTGGGCGGGGCGTGCACCTGCAGGGGAAATCAGCTAGCTCAGCCGGACCCAGCTTGGCCAGGGCTGCGCGCCCACGCACCGGCGGGCTCCGCACGCCACGCACTGCTGCCCGCGCCTCTAGCGGAGCTCCCTGGAAGGCTGACTCGCAAGGCCACAGTGGCAGGGGCTGACTCACGGGGGGACAGGCTGTGCCATGAGGTCAGTGAGGCCCTGCCTCTCCCCGGGCCGGTCGCTACTCCTGGCGGTGCTCCTGGTTGACTCTGTTGGCAAGGATTTAATTTTTCACCCGGAGTGGGGCTTTGACTCCTATGAAATCACCATTCCCAAGAAGCTGAGCTTCCGTGGAGGGGAGCAGCGAGGGGCCAGGCACGTGTCCTACCTCCTGCAGGTAAAAGGCAAGAACCGCGTCCTCCACCTGTGGCCCAAGAGGTTTCTGTTGCCTCGGAATCTGCAGGTTTTCTCCTTCACAGAACAGGGGAGACTCTTGGAAGATCATCCTTATATACCCAGCGACTGCAACTATATGGGCTTGGTTGAAGGAAATCAGGATTCTGAAGCTACGATAAGTACATGCATGGGAGGTCTCCGGGGCATCCTGAAAATTGATGCCAGTCATTACCAAATCGAGCCCCGCAAGGCTTCTTCCAATTTTGAACATGTGGTATACCTCCTGGAGAAAGAGGAGGAATTTCCTAATCAGATCTGTGGCTTCACTGATGATGAAACAGTAGAGCAGATGGCCCAGCATGAGAACATGGCTAGGACACCGGACTTAACTGACTTATATACACATCAAATGTACATGGAAGTAGCACTGGTCTTTGATAACAGTAGGTATTTATTTTCAAACTCCAATCTTACTCAAGTCATAAATGATGCCATTCTTCTGACTTCTATTATGGACTCTTACTTCCAAGATATCCGTCTGAGAATACATCTATTTAGTGTTGAAGTATGGACAGATAAGGACAAAATTAAAGTTAATTTTGCAAAGATAGAGCAAGTTTTAAGCCAGTTTTTGGTATACCGAACAAGCGTACTAAACACTCGGATCCCAGTAGATTGGGTACACCTATATCTTAAAAGGACTTTTTCAGATTTACTTGCACAGTCTGGGGGACATGTGTGTAGTCAGTTTTATGCTGGCTCTGTAAGTGTCTTTCAAGATGTAAATATCCTTGCACCTGCCACTTGGTCAGCTCATGTACTGGGACACGGTGTGGGAATGCTACATGATGAAGCATACTGCCAGTGTAAGGGAAGGTATAGTTGCATCATGGGTACTGGGCGATATGGGTTTAGTAATTGTAGTTATGCCCATTATTTTGCACACATATATAAAACTTCAAGTGCAAGGTGTCTAACTAATCTCCCAGGCCTAGGTTACGTGCTTGAGAGATGTGGAAACAAAATTGTGGAAGAGAATGAGGAATGTGATTGTGGTTCAACAGAGGAGTGTAAAGAAGACAGGTGTTGTCAACCAGATTGTAAATTCAAAGAAGGAGCCAATTGTAGCACTGGACTTTGCTGTCATGACTGTCAATTTCGTCCATCTGGATACATGTGTCGGGTGGAAGAAAATGAATGTGATCTTGCAGAGTACTGCAATGGGACCTCAGCTTTCTGTCCAAGTGATACTTATAAGCAGGACGGAACCCCTTGCAAGTACAAAGCCCATTGTTTCAAACAGAGTTGTCAATCCAGGTATATGCAGTGCCAAAAAATTTTTGGACTTGATGCCAAGGATGCTCCTCATCAGTGCTATGATGCAGCAAATTTATTAGGTGACCAATATGGGAACTGTGGGATTTCAGGACTACGTGCATTTCGAAAGTGTACCAAGCAAAATTCAATATGTGGCAGGCTACAGTGCATAAATGTTGAAACCCTCCCTGATATGCCAGATCACACTATCCTAATATCCACTCATCTGCATGAAGAAAATCTCATGTGCTGGGGCATTGGCTATCATCTAGACATGGTACCTATGGGGTTACCTGACCTGGGTGTGATAAATGATGGTACCTCCTGTGGTAAGGAGCGGGTATGTTTTAATAGAAGATGTGTGAATAGCTCAGTCCTGAAATTTGACTGTTTCCCTGAGAAGTGCAACCGCCGAGGAGTTTGCAACAATAACAGAAACTGCCACTGCATGTATGGTTGGGCCCCTCCGCTCTGTGAGGAGGCAGGATATGGAGGAAGCATTGACAGTGGGCCTCCAGGACCACTAAGGAGGGAGGTGTCTGCCTCACTTGAGGTTGTGATTCTTATATTAACGCGCCTTGTTTTCTTAATTATCTCAGTGATTGTTGTGTTTTACAGGAAAATCCTATAAAGCTTATGAATCTAAAAAGAAACATCACTAATTAATGCTGGAGCAGAATAATTCAAGACAAAAACATGTCAAGAAACAAAAAAAGTACTCAGGCAATACACAGTCACTATTTATTATACAGAGTCATAAATTGAACAAGCTTCTCCTTTATCCATAGAGTTCTTCCTTCTTCCTACTATTTCTTCACCTAATTTTCTTTGAGGTTTTGATCAGCAAATAAAAGGTATTTTTAGTTTGGAAACAAATCAGTGCATTTTACTTTCTTAGCTTTCTTGTTTTTGATCAAGTTTTGAATATTCTGAAAAGAACAACCTAGTGGCTTTCTGAATATTAGTATTGTGAGCTTTATAGCGTTACATTGGATTTCAGGGTAGAGTCCTATGTCTGTTTTCAGCAAACAAAGTCATAGTCTCCCTTTCCCTCTGACTCCCTCAGGATCATCAGTGACATCATCTGTGTCTGTGCTCCATGCTAATCTATAAATGGTGGCTACCACATTTTAAAAATATATATAGAAAGCCATAGTTTAAAAGGCTCAGACAGTAAGGGATCTGCCTGCAATGTGGAGACCCAGGTTCAGTCCCTGGGTCGGGAAGATCCCCTGGAGAAGGGTTGGCTATCTACTCCAGTATTCTTGCCTGGAGAATCCCAGGCAGGCT
The DNA here is from genome assembly GCF_963930625.1 of Muntiacus reevesi. Lineage (NCBI taxonomy): Eukaryota > Metazoa > Chordata > Mammalia > Artiodactyla > Cervidae > Muntiacus > Muntiacus reevesi. The sequence goes on from NC_089249.1 coordinate 85,876,552, forward strand.
ACAGTCCATGGGGTTGCAAAGAGAAACAGCTGAGCAACTAACGCACACACAGTTTACAAGGGAAGGACCTCAGTTAAGGATTTTCCCCTGCTATAGTCACTGTGCGGTTCACTGTAGCTCCGTTTACATGTAGTCTCTGACTTATTGTTTGGATTGACCTCAGTTCGGTGGGGGGCTTCCCAGGTGACACTTGTGGTAAAGAGTCTGGCTGCAATGCAGGCAATGTGGGTTTGATCCCTGGGTTGGGAATATTACCTCGAGAAGGAAATGGCAACCTGCTCCAGTGTTCTATCTGGAAAATTCCATGGACAGAGGAGCCTGGCAGGCTACAGTCCATGGGATTGCAGAGAGTCAGACATGACTGAGCGACTAAGCCCAGCACTCTGATCTACCATAACTCCTGAAGTGCACCACAGTCTACGAAGGATGACAAGACCCAGCAGGGTCCTGGTGGAAGAATCCTGTGCTTTGGGTTTCTGCTTGCAGGGAAAAGTCTTTTGTGAATATGTGCTGGGGGACATCTGGCCTTAGGTTTGCCACACCCCTAAAGAGAGCAGAAGGCAGTGAGGAATACCATTCATCCCAAGTACACCCATGTCTGTTTCCAAGTACCCTTCTGCCTTGTGCTTTGGCTGGAAGAGAGCAGGACTGAGTGGCCCCTTCAGAGGAGTCAGTAACCATATCTTGTTCATCATCCCAGCCCTGTGACAGCCCGTGTTTTGTCCTTGTTCTGGGCTGAGCCCTCCTGCTGTTCCTTTAGTTTCTGCAGGGGTCCTCCTTCCCCAGGCAGCACTGCAGGTCAACTATACCACTTCAGACTCTTTTCTTAGCCATGTAGTTCTTCTAACGAAAGAAGTTGCAGGAGGTTCATGAAAAAGAGTGTCCCCTTTGACTGTTTGGGACTGATAAAACTATGGCTATAATACTGATAGTGTTGGCTACCATTTACTGAATGTTCACTCTGGCCAGGCAATACTCCACACACTGCACCAGTGTCAATGTGCATAGTCCTGAAAGTAACTCTGTGAGGTACCTACCTCAGGTACCTACCTTTTCATTTTCTCATTTTTTAAAGCACATTTGAGCACAATGAATTTAAATAAAATGATTAAGATTGCATAACTAATAATGACATTATTCAGTATAGCTTTATATGAATATTAAGAAGTTGAATTTAGGGAGGAGAGTTTGTTTAAAAACATAACATTGTTTAAACATAATTTTAAATTTTTAATTGTGATAAAAATGTACAAATATATAAATTTAAAGTGTACTACATGGAAATTTAATATACATAAATGTTTTAAAATTTTTAATTGTGAAAGAATGTACAAACATATTTAAAGTGTACTACATGAAAATTTAATATGCATAGATTGTAGAATTACTACTAAGATCAAGATAATTAACACATCCATCACCTCACCTGGACTATCTCACAGGATAGTCCCTGTCATAAACCCCACAGAAAATTAAAAATGAGGAAAATACATCTCAGTTCAATTTATGAACCTATTATGACTTTGTTAGTAAAATTCCTAGAGGGACAGCACAAATAAGAAAAATTATATATCACCTTATCTATAAACATAGAGGGAAATGTATAAATCATTTCCAAGCTGAAACTAGCAATGAATATTATATAAACTCATCTTGACCAGTATTTTTCTTCCTCAGGAATATAAGAATGGTTAACATTAGTAAATCAATGAATAGATGGTATCACCTTTGGAAGATTGATACAATCATGTGAATAGACTCAAGACAGTAAGAGGTAAAATTAAATCTTCATGATAAAAATTATTAAATCTCACATCAATTTAGAAAAGAGAGGAACTGTCAAAACTAATAAATGGTATCTACCACCATCTATAGCAAAATAATAATGATGAATTTATAAACAAGTGTAAAACAGATGCCAATCACATATGTTCTATTCAACTTGACCTGGAAGTCCTAGTTTTTGCCCTGAAAACAAAACAACAACAATGACAATCACCACTTATAGACCATCTGGTCGTATACACAGAAAGTCAAAGAGATAGTATAGACTATTAGGACTTTCTGCCATTAACAAGGAGAAGATAAAGTTTAAAAATTGTGGTCTTATGGTGTTTAGATAAATCCAAGTAAGATCTGAAGGACATTACATGTGGCTGTGGGGTACTGGAGTCTATCTACCCATGTCAAGTGAAAAACTGGGTTTTTGAGGGGTATGGATTTGGAGATCTCTGTTGACCTAGGGAAGAACATTGATGGAGGGGAAAAAATGAGTTTCAACTGTTCCACTTGTGCCTCAGGAAGAACTACCCTGAAAGTGTGCAATCCTCATTCCAGCCTCAAATATTTTGGTGAGAGCAAATTGAGCTCTAACTTGAATTCTGTAATCTTGCCTGTCCTAACTGGCAAGTATAAAACTCTTTAGAGCAGATTGTGTAGATTATCAGTGTATTACCAGCTAGCTCTACTATCACCCTTTCTGCCTATTCTGTGCAAGTGGATCTGGGCCTTTAAATATCTTAGCTTTGTTAGCTGGCACTATGCTATACTTTTTCAGCAGAGGGTGCTAGAGAGAAAATTTAAGAGAGATTTGCTTTCTGTGCTCCAGTGACTCCCTACACAGCCTCCTCTGGCCATGTAAGTAGTTTCCCAAGTGCAGGCATCTGAAGTGTAGACTGCCTCTGAAGTGTCTAGAGTCTGCAGTGTAGGCAGCCAGAGGCATCCAGCAACTAGCATTAACAGCAATTCCAGGAACCCACATTTCCCCAGGTGGTTCTGTAGTAGAGCGTGTTGGAATGCCCCAGAGATATACCTTCCCATGAACAACTTTCTTCAGTGCCCTGCAGTGCCTCAGTGAGACACCTTCCTGTGACCAGCTTTCCCCAGGACCCTAGATGGTGGACTTCTGGCAAGACCCACCAGAGGGGTTCTCAGTGATTTCTCTGCTGTTCAGTTGGGCTGTGCCCTCCAAGAAGACCTGGATCTCAGTCCTAAGCAGAGGTTAACTCTTCTGGCCATGGATGCTATAATTCACCCCTACGGGTGGTGGTTATATCATAAATCATATATTTTATATCAACAGTATCCACTACTGTTACTGAACTCAGGTCCAGCTTCTTGCTGCTCAAAAATCAATACCTGAAAGAGAAGCAAATGGTGGTAAAAAGGAACACTGCTTTTAATCAGAATGCTGGCAGTCTTGGGAGAAGATGGATTCACATCCCAAGACCAACTCCAAAGAGTCTGCTCAGCCATGAAAGCTTTTAAGAGGAAAAGGGAAGTAATCTCATTTAATCGTTGAGGTAGGAGTTCAGAGTCTCACCAGCCCCTTGTACGTGCAAGTTTGTTGACTTCTTGTGATCTTTCCTTAGATGAGAGCTTGTTCACACAGCTTGTTCACAGGTTTGCTGAAGAGAAACTAGGGAAGAGATCTGGTCATGCTAATTACCTATTCTTTATTTCTACTTCTTTGATCTATGGAAAGAACCAGCAGGTTAGGCAAAGCAATCTGTGATCAAAAGATTGGAAAGATACTCTAAGGTTATAGTGACAAGATGAGAGGGGCCTCTTTCAGAGAGCCCTATCCTCCAAAGAGCTCTTTCTGATCAAAAGCTGCTTACACTACTACAAAATATTTAGATTTTATTTATATTTTAATAGCTAATCTCTTGTTATTTCAATCTCCTGTTACAGTTAGTAATTATTTTTTCCTTTTTTCTTCCTTTTAAACTGCTATGGATTCGATGTAAAATATTATGCAAGTTTCAGGTGTACAACATAGAGATTCACAATTTTTAGAGGTTATAGTACATTTATGGGCTTCCCTGGTGGTTCAGACAGTTCTATAATGCAGGAGACCCAGATTCAATCCCCAGGTTGGGAAGATCCCCTGGAGAAAGGAATGGCCATGCACTCCAATACTCTTGCCTGGAGATTTCTGTGGACAAAGGAGCCTCATGGGCTACAGTCTTTTGTAGTTATTAGAAATGTTGGCTATATTTCCTCTGTTGTACTACATATTCTTGTAGTTTATTTATTATATATATAGGAGTTTTTACCTCTTAATCCCTGTCCCCAGTCTCACCCCCCACCACACCACCAATTTTTCTTTCCCCCAGTGATAACCTCTGGTTTGTTCTCTTTATCTGTGAGTTTATGTCTTTGTTTTATTTTATTTGTTTTGTTTTATTTTTATTTTTTATAGTTTATTTTATTTTGTTTTATTTTTTATTTTATTGTTTTATTTTCTTTGCTTTGTTTTATTCACTAAGTATATTTTTCAGATTCTACCTAAAAGAGAACATCTTTTTCTGACTTATTTAACTTAGCATATTACCCTCCAAGTCTATCCAGGTTGTTGAAAATGACATTTTATTCTTTTTACGGCTGAGTAGTAGTCCATTGTATATTTTAATATGTATTTTAGTTTTTGTTGTTGTTCAGTCTTAAGCCATGTCCAACTCTTGGCAACCCCATGGACTGCAGCAAGTCAAGCTTCCCTGTCCTTCACTATCTCCCAGAGTTTGCTAGAACTCATGTCCATTGAGTTGGTGATGCTAGCCAACCTTCTCACCCTCTGTCTTCTCCTTCTCCTTCACCTTCTTCTTCTCCTTCTCAAACCTTCTCCTCCTACCCTCAGTCTTTCCCAGCATCAGGGTCTTTTCCAATGAGTTAGCTCTTCGCATCAGGCAGCCAAAGTATTGGAGCTTCAGTTTCACCATCAGTCCTTCTGATGAGTATTCAGGGTTGATCAGGGTTGACTGATTTGATCTCTTTGTAGACCAAGGGACTCTCAAGAGTCTTCTCTAGCACCACAATTGAAAAGCATCAATTCTTCTGCACTCAGCCTTCTTTAAGGTCCACCTCTCACATCCATACATGACTACAGGAAAAACCATAGCTTTAACTATACAGACCTTCGTCGGCAAAGTGGTGTCTCTGTTTTTTAATATGCTGTCTAGGTTTGTCATAATTTTTCTGCCAAGCAGCAAGTGTCTTTTAAGTTTATGGCTGCAGTCACCATCTGCAGTGATTTTGGAGTCCCCCAAAATAAAATTTGCCGGTTTCCACTTTCTCCCTGTTTGTCATGAAATGATGGGACCAGATGCCATGACCTTAGTTTTTTGAAAGTTGTTTCAAGCCATCTTTTTCACTCTCCTCTTTCACCCTCAGCAAGTGGCTCTTTAGTTACTCTTTGCTTTGTGCCAGTAGAGTGGTATCATCTGCATATCTAAGATTATTGTTATTTCTCCCACCAATCTTGATTCCAGTTTGTGATCCACGCAGCCCAGCATTTTGCATGATGTACTTTGCATAGAAGTTAAATAAGCAGGGTGACAATATACAGCTTAGATGTAATCCTTTCTCAATTTTTCACCAGTCTGTTGTTCTATGTCTGGTTCTGTTGCTTGTTGACCTACATACAGTTTTTTCAGTAAGGTGGTCTGGTATTTCCATCTCTTTAAGAATTTTCCACAGTTTGTTGTGATCTACATAATCAAAGGCTTTCCTGTAGTCACTGAAGCAGATGTTTTTCTGGAATTCCTTTGCTTTTTTTATGATCCAATGGATATTGGCAATTTGATCTCTGGTTCCTCTACCCTTTCTAAATCTAGCTTGTACATCTGGAAGCTCTCAGTTCATATACTGTTGAAGTCTAGGGTGAAGGATTTTGAGCATTACCTTGTTGGCATGTGAAATGAGAGCAATTGTGTGGGAGTTTGAATATTCTTTGGCATTGCCTTTCTTTGAGATTGTGATGAGAACTGACCTCTTCTAGTCCTGTGGCCATTGGTGAATTTTCCAAATTACTATGTACATCACATCTTCTTTATCCATTCATCTGTTGATGAATGCTTGGGTTGCTTCCATATCTTGGCATTTGTAAATACTGCTGCTGTAAACATTGGGGTGGTTGTATCTTTTCACTTCAGTCTTTTCCTTCTTTTTAAAAAAATAAATACCCAGGATAGAAATCTACAGTATATGGTAGTTCTATTTTTGGTTGTTGGAAGACCCTTCATATGTTTTCCATAGTGACTGCACCAATTTACATTTCCACCAACTGTTTAGGAGAGTTCCCATTTCTCCTATCCTTGCTAATATTTGTTATTTGTGGTCTTCTTTTAATAACAGAAAATCTGACAGGTGTGACATGATATCTCACATAGTCTTAATAAGAAATTTCTCTGATGATTAATGATAGTGTGTCACTTTTCATGTGCCTATTGGCCATCTACATGTCTTCTTTGGAAAAGTTTGTCTGTTCAGATCTTCTGGACCTTTTTTGATTGGGTTGTTGGTTTTGTGATGTTGAATTTTATGACTTGTTTATGTATTTTGGATATTAACTTCTTCTCGGTCTCTCATTTGCAAATATTTTCTCCCATTCAGTAGATAGTCTTCTTGTTGATGGTCTCCTTTGCTGTGCAAAAGCTTCTAAGTTTAATTAGATTCCATTTGCTTATTTTTGCTTTTATTGTCTTTGCTTTAGGAGACAGTTACTAAAAAATATTGCTGATTTACATCAAAGAGTGTTATGCCTGTGAGTTTTATGCTTTCTGGCCTTAGATTAAAAGAGGTTTTTAATCCTTTTTTAGTTTATTTTTGCATATGGTATTAGAGAATGCTCTAATTTCACTTTTTTCACAGGTTACTGTCCAGTTTTCCCAATAGCACTTATTGATGAGATTGTCTTTTCTTTACTGTATATTCATATATTCATAATACGGTATGTTCTTTTTATTGGTCCCTTGATCATTAGGTTATGTCCTTCTTTGTCTCTTTAACAGAATTTATTTGAAAGTCTATTTTGTCTGATATAAATACTCTGGCTTTCTCTTGATTTCCATGTGTGTCCATGTGTGATACCTTTTCCATCCCCCCACTTTCAATCTGTGTGTGCATCTTTCTTTAGACCTGAAGTGAATCTCCTGTAGGTGGTATATATACAGTTCTCAATTTTGTATCTATTCAGCCACTATATAGATTTTGATTAGAAGATTTAGTTCATTTTTATTTAATTATTAATATGTATGTTTTCTTGCAATCTTGCTGTGGCATGCTTAGTCACTCAGCTGTGTCCAACTCTTTATGAACTCATGGACTATAACCTGCCAGGTTTCTCTGTCCATGGGGATTCTCCAGGCAAAAATACTGGAGTGGATTGCCAGGCCCTCCTCCAGGGGACCTTCCCAACCCAGGGATCAAACCCAGGTTTCCCACGTTGCAGGTGGATTTTTCACCATCTCAGCCACCAGGGAAGGCCATTGAATACTGGAGTGGGTAGCCTATTCCTTCTCCAGGGGATCTTCTCGACCCAGGAATCAAACCAGCGTCTCCTGCATTACAGGTGGATTCTTTACCAGCTGAGCTACTGGGGAAGGTAATTGTTTTTTAATTGTCTTATTGGTCTTTTTAGTTCATTTCTTCTTTTGTTGTCTTGTGATTCAACGACTGTATTTAGTATTAGGTTTTTATTGTTATTGTTTTGTCTATGTACCTGTTATAGATTTTTGGCTTGTCATTACCATGGTGTTAATATATAGCAATCTATATATACATGTGATCATTTTAAACTGCTGATCTCTTAATTTAAAGATCAGTCATAACAAAACATGTTCAGATGTCTTATCTTAGAAATAGATTTAAAAAATTGTGATTCGACTTTTTTGACTGTGAAATATAGTATGTACAGAAATGAGCATAAAGGGCCCTGGAATGGCTTAACAAATATGTACAGCAAAACTAGTGCTTAAAAATTATATTACCAGCACCATAGTCCCCTGGAAGCTACACAAATCATAACCTTCCCCTCTACCATCCATTCCTGATTATATCCCCTTGGCTTCACGCTAGAAATATCAACTCTCCTGACAATTCTCATCATCACTTCCTTTCATTATATTGATCAGTTATGTATGTATCTCTAAAAAATAAAATTCAATTTTACCTAATTTCTTCCTTTTCTTTTGGTTTTGTTTGTAATATTCATCCATGATGTGGCATATAACTCTGATTCATTATCTCCATTGCCACAGTCACCTGGTGGAATTTAGAACTGTTTCCAGTTTGGAGTGTATTTCTATGTCCATGTATACTTGTGTACAATTGTATACATTTCTGTTGGATACATACCTAGGAATGGAATTTCTGGATCATAGTGCTTATTTTAAACTATGTAAGCTAATGACAAACATGGTTCTCAAGTGGTTTTACTGATTTACATTGCCACTCTAAGTAAGAGAGTTACTATTCTACAGCCTCATCAAAATTTCGTATTATTAATTTCTTAAATCTTTGCTAACCTGATATGTGTAGCCTCAGATAGAAGCTTTAACTGGCAATACTCTTTTCAATAATGTGGCTGAGAATTTTCCATTTACGTTTTTGGCTCCCTGAATTTTCTGTGATGTATCTATACAAGTTACCTGCTCATTTTTTTTTTAAGATTATCCTTCTTTTTCTCATTGATTTGTCAGAAGTATTAATATTTATAATGCCCTGTGTTGGTTGTAGGATTACTTACTATTTGATTCAGTGATAGGACAGAAAGATAGCACACTTGGAAGACAGCATTGTATTTCCTACAAAAAAGAGAGAGGTACTAAACAATAATTTTAAAGTGCATATTGCACAGATATTTTTACAATTTTAGAGTGAGGAAATTGCCAGAGATCAAACTGCAAACATCCAGTGGATAATAGAAAAAGCAAGAGGATTCCAGAAAAACATCTACTGCTTACTTGATTACACCAAAGCCTTTGACTGGAAACTGGAAAATTCTTAAAGAGATGGAAATACCAGACTACCTTACCTGCCTTCTGGGAAATCTGCATGCAAATCAAGAAGCAACAGTTAGAAATGGACATGAAACAATGGTTCCAAATTGGGAAAGGAGTACTTCAAGGCTATATATTGTCACCTTGTTTATTTAACTTATATGCAGAGTACATCATGCAAAATGCTGGGCTGGATGAAGCACAAGCTGGAATCAAGATTGATGGGAGAAATGTCAATAACCTCAGATATGCTTCCCTAGTGACTCAGCTGGCAAAGAATCCACCTGCAATGCAGGAGACCCTGGTTCAATTTCAGGAAGATCTCCAGAGAAGGGATAGGCTACCCACTCCAGCATTCTTGGGTTTCCCTGGTGGCACAGATGGTAAAGAACCTGCCTGCAATGTGGGAGACCTGGGTTCAATCCCTGGGTTGGGAAAATCCCCTGGAGGAGGGAATGGCAACCCACTCCAGTATTCTTGCCTGGAGAATCCCCATGAACCAAGGATCCTGGTGGGCTACAGTCCGTGTGGTCACACAGAGTCAGACATGACTGAGTGGTTAAGCACAACACAATACACAACATGCAGATGACACCACCCTGTGGCAGAAAGCAAAGAGGAACTGAAGGGCCTCTTGATGAAAGTAAAGAGGGGAATGAAAAAGCTGGCTTAACACTCAACATTCAAAAAACAAAGATCATGGCATCCGATCCCATCACTTCATGGCAAATAGTGGCACACTTTATTTTCTTGGGCTCCAAAATCACTGCAGATGGTGACTGCAGCCATGAAATTAAGATGCTTGCTCCTTGAAAGATAAACCTAGACAGCATATGAAAAAGCAGAGACATTACTTTGCCAACAAAGGTCCATCTAGTAAAAGCTATGGTTTTTCCAGTAGTCAGTATGGAAGTGAGAGTAGGACCATAAACCAAGCTGAGCACCAAAGAATTGATGTTTTTGAACTGTGGTGCTGGAGAAGACTCTTGAGAGTCCCTTGGACAGCAAGGAGATCAAACTAGTCAATTCTAAAGGAAATCAGTCCTGAATACTCATTGGAAGGATTGATATTGAAGCTGAAGCTCCAATACTTTGGCCACCTGAATCTAAGAACTGACTCATTAGAAAAGACCTGATGCTAGGAAAGATTGAAAGCATGGGAAAGGGGGATAACAGAGGATGAGATGTCTGGATGGCATCACTGACTCAATGGACATGAGTTTGAACAAGCTCTGGGAATTGGCGGTGGACAGGGAGGCCTGGCATGCTACAGTCCACGGGGTCACAAAGAGTAGGACATGACTGAGTGATTGAACTGAACTGAACTGAGGGTGAGGAAGAAAAGCAAAATGACATGAAACTCAGAAGCTAGAAAAGTTTAAAATATTCTGTATAGTAAAGGACACTCTAAAAAGTGAAGCGACAAATAACAGATTGGCCGAATTGATTTCGAATTTATAAGTAGCTGCATTAAATTGAAAAGCAGAGCAAAGTTCGTAATAGAAGAATGGGCAAAGGATATGAACAGAAAAATGTAAGATTATTGAATAACATATTGTGTATTGAAAGTGGCTAAGACAGTAAATCTTAAAAGTTCTGATCATAAGACAAAATATTATAATTATGGGTGGTGATAAATGTTAATTGTATTTACTGTGGTGATGGTTTTATAATATATACATATATTGAATTATTATGTTGTATGCCTGATACTACTATAATGGTATACAGCAGTTTTTGCGGAACATTAAAGAAACTTAAGTGGGTTGGTTGAGATAGTATAATATGTTCAACCTCACTAATAACCAGAATGCAATTGAGCTATAGTCTTTTTCTAAAGTGAGTCTACAAATGAACTGGATAATAAACACTACTGGAAAGGTTGTAGAAATAAGGCCTTCTTGAGCTGTGCTAATATGGCCGCTAGTAACCACATGTGGCTAGTTAAGTTTAAATTCTCTAAAATTTCAAATTGAGTTGAAATTCAGCTGTTCAGCCACAATAGCCATATTTCAAGTGGTCAATAAACACAGGTGGTTAGTGGCTACAATACTGAACAGTCATAACATTTCTATCATTGCAACAAGATCCCTCCAAGAGACCATAGTCATAAATGAGATGTCAGTCTAGGAAGCCCTGACACTGCTTCTCCCACTACAAACCAACAAAATACCTCTGGGAGGACTCCAGAACACAATTAAAAACATCTGCTCCCCAAATGAACATGAAGTGAACTGCACGGAAGATGAAAATGGAATTTGTTTCATCACTATTCACGTTCTCTCATCAGAGGGCTTATCCTTCCAAAATTCTCAGCCCCCACACCAACCGCCACGCTTATACACATGATGTCTTCTATTTGGAAGAAAGCCCTCAACTATCCTCTTTTCTTTGTATTGTAGGGAAAGAATAAGTTTATTGAAATCACATGTAGGTTGGAGATAAAGGAAAGGCTTGCATTTTCTACTCTATGTCACCTAGGATTGTTTCCACCTTTTACAATACATACGTACAATTTTGTAAATAAGAAGAAACAGGACAAAGCAGGCTATTTCCACAAAGCTTTTTGTTAACAGATGTTTCAGAGGTTAGCTCCAAGATAATACTGTAGCAATAAGAGCTTCAGAATTAGTGTTTCAATCAAGAAATACTCCAGTGGCCTAAAGGCAAATGGTACACATATGAAAATGATGATAAAATAGAATGAATATAGAAGATAGACCTCAACTGTCCTCCACAATTTAGGGTGATGGGCACTTAAGAACATCAATCAGATTGACAGGCTGAAGAAACCGTGATTTTTGGTTTCCAACCTGAATTAGGAGCTCAGCACACTAGGTGAAACTTTCATTTATCCCAAGCCAGTTCTCTGCTGAGTTCTCCCCTTCTTCATGGCCTTTACCTCCACTGCCTCTCAGCTCAGCAACTGACTTGACTGGGAACCTAAACCTTTAGAGGGGCCCTCCCTTACTGTCTGCTAATTATACTCAGGGCTTTGCCTGCCAACTAGGTCATCTCCACAGTACACAGGCCTCCTCCTTTGCCACCCCCTGAGGGAGGCCATTTCAAGGCATTCCCCATCCTCGGCTGGAAGCTAATCAGGGCTGTGTTCTGGCGCTTTCTCACAGCACAGGAGAATGGCACCTTAAGAATCTCCATTTCCTGAGAAGAGCTTGTCATATTTCTCCTCCATAGGTAACTCGACTTGTTTTGACATTTTCTTCTTCCTTGAGTGTCAGGACCAAAATACAGAAGCCACAAATGGGAATATTCTTTTTAATTCTTGCTTCTTTCATTTAGGAGAATTCATTCAATCATATCAATCAAGCAGAGGCTGCTTTATTCCTATTTTTTGAAGCTGTCCACTTCTGTCCCTCCCCAGAGTGACAGCAGAGGAAACTGGTAAACATTACGGGTTGTGTGTGGATCAGGCGGACCAGGCTGTGTGTGGCAACAGTGCCACATAGTAACACCATCAGAGCAAAAGTAGAGTTTCAGTTCCCTCATGTGTGAAGTATGGATGATAAGCATTATCATTATGTGCACACTAGGCATTTTCGTGAAGAGTTAATGGACTGATTCATAAAAAGAGCTGAGAAGAGTGGAGGGTACACAAGAAGCCTTCCAGAAATACTATGTATTTTATGGAACTGCATGCCATTTTCTGTTCCATAGACAACATCACTCGTGTGGATTGTTACAAGATAATCTTAACTAATCTCCCAGATACAAGACCCATCCTATTTTTTGACCTTTCCCTGTAATACAGCTGGAATTGATTTTAGTCTTTCTGGATTCTCCTAGTATTTGACTGTTCCTAGATTCTATACCCAAAGCACACCCACACCAAAAAGCATGCCGATCCCTGGCATCCTAAGGACACACAGCAGAAAGAACCACCTGGCAAAATGAACTTAGAAACGTCCACTTGCCTGAAGCCAGGTGGGACATGAGTTGGGGCATGAGTCAGCTCTGATTTTCTCAGACTCTGGTGGTCCTCTGGCTGACTCCAGGGATCCTCTTGGCTGCAAGAGACTCCCCGTGAACACTGAAAATGGTGTAACGGTGAGGTGGGCACACACCTGTGAAACAGCCGAGTCAGCCCATGGGAAAATGAGGCGTGTCCTGAGGCCAATAGAAACAAAAGAAATAGCCCAAGATGCGGTGAGCCTTTGTCAAGTTCTCTGTTGTTCTTCTCACTCTTTAGTCCCTTTCCCTTTCTCAGGCTGCTCTCTGCCTTCTCCCACCAGCCTGCAAGCAGCCTGGCTTTTCATGGGATTCTCGCGCACCTTCCTTGGATTCGTCCACGTGCGCCCAACGGCACCGCCCAGAAAACGAACTAGATGCGTTGGGCGGGGCGTGCACCTGCAGGGGAAATCAGCTAGCTCAGCCGGACCCAGCTTGGCCAGGGCTGCGCGCCCACGCACCGGCGGGCTCCGCACGCCACGCACTGCTGCCCGCGCCTCTAGCGGAGCTCCCTGGAAGGCTGACTCGCAAGGCCACAGTGGCAGGGGCTGACTCACGGGGGGACAGGCTGTGCCATGAGGTCAGTGAGGCCCTGCCTCTCCCCGGGCCGGTCGCTACTCTTGGCGGTGCTCCTGGTTGACTCTGTTGGCAAGGATTTAATTTTTCACCCGGAGTGGGGCTTTGACTCCTATGAAATCACCATTCCCGAGAAGCTGAGCTTCCTTGGAGGGGAGCAGGGGACGGCCAGGCACGTGTCCTACCTCCTGCAGGTAAAAGGCAAGAACCGCGTCCTCCACCTGTGGCCCAAGAGGTTTCTGTTGCCTCGGAATCTGCAGGTTTTCTCCTTCACAGAACAGGGGAGACTCTTGGAAGATCATCCTTATATACCCAGCGACTGCAACTATATGGGCTTGGTTGAAGGAAATCAGGATTCTGAAGCTACGATAAGTACATGCATGGGAGGTCTCCGGGGCATCCTGAAAATTGATGCCAGTCTACCAAATCGAGCCCCGCAAGGCTTCTTCCAATTTTGAACATGTGGTATACCTCCTGGAGAAAGAGGGGGAATTTCCCTCTGATTTCTGTGGCTTAACTAATGATGAAACAGTAGAGCAGATGGCCCAGCATAAGAACATGGCTCCGATACTGGAATTTACTAAGTCATATGTGCACCAAAAGTACTTGGAATTAGCCCTGGTCTTTGATAACAGTAGGTATTTATATTTGAACTCCAATCTTACTCATGTCATAAATGATGCCATTCTTCTGACTTCAATTGCAGACTCTTACTTTCAAGATGTCCATATGAGAATACAACTATTAGCTGTTGAAGTATGGACAGACAGAGACAAAATAAGACTTAATTTCGGACACCTATCACAAGTTTTAGGCCAGTTTGTGCAGTACAGATCACGTGACCTACGTCCTCGGGTTCCAGCAGATTGGGCACACCTATATGTTCACAAAACATTTAAGGATGCACTTGCTCATCACTGGGGAAGTGTATGTAGTATGATGCCTTCAGGATCTACAAGTTCTATGCTAGATAGAAACATCCTTGGACCCGCCACTTGGACTGCTCATGTTCTGGGCCATAGTGTGGGAATGACCCATGATTATGAATACTGCCAGTGTAAGGGTAGGCATAGTTGTATCATGGGCACTGGACGAACTGGGTTTAGTAATTGTAGTTATGCCGAATTTTATTCACATGTAAGTTCAGGATTAAACTGTCTAAATAATCTCCCAGGCCTAGGCTTTGTGGTTAAGAGATGTGGAAACAAAATTGTGGAAGAGAATGAGGAATGTGATTGTGGTTCAACAGAGGAGTGTGAAGAAGACAGGTGTTGTCAACCAGATTGTAAATTCGAACGAGGTGCCAGCTGTAATATTGGACTTTGTTGTCATAACTGTCAGTTTCGTCCATCTGGATACATGTGTCGGATGGAAGAAAATGAATGTGACCTTGCAGAGTACTGCAATGGGACCTCAGCTTTCTGTCCAAATGATACTTATAAGCAGGATGGAACCCCTTGCAAGTACAAGTCCCGTTGTGTCAGAAAGGGCTGCCGATCCAGGACTATGCAGTGCCAAAACATTTTTGGGGCTGATGCTCTGGGGGCTCCTCATCAGTGCTATGATGCAGTTAATGTAATAGGTGATCAATATGGGAACTGTGGGATTTTAGGAGTTCGTGAGTATGAGCAGTGTCCCAAAGAAAGATCCTTATGTGGCAGGCTCCAGTGTATAAATGTCGAAACCCTCCCTGATATGCCAGATCACACTATCCTAATATCCACTCATCTGCATGAAGAAAATCTCATGTGCTGGGGCATTGGCTATCATCTAGACATGGTACCTATGGGGTTACCTGACCTGGGTGTGATAAATGATGGTACCTCCTGTGGTAAGGAGCGGGTATGTTTTAATAGAAGATGTGTGAATAGCTCAGTCCTGAAATTTGACTGTTTCCCTGAGAAGTGCAACCGCCGAGGAGTTTGCAACAGTAACAGAAACTGCCACTGCATGTATGGTTGGGCCCCTCCGTTCTGTGAGGAGGCAGGATATGGAGGAAGCATTGACAGTGGGCCTCCAGGACCACTAAGGACAAACATGCCCATCTCTCTTCAGGTTGTGATTCTTATATTAATGCGCCTTATTTTCTTAATTATCTCAATGTTTATTGTGTTTTATAGGAAAATCATATGAATCTAATCCAAAGAGAAAGAAATACCACCCTTTAACCCTGGAGTAGAACAAGGCAGAAAAAGAAAAACACCAAAAAAGTAATCAGGCAATTGACACTCTACCTTTATTACACATGGTCATAAACTGAACAAGCTTCTCATTTATCCAAACCAATCTTCATTCCTCTTTCAATTTATCTTATCTAATTTTTTGAGGTTTTGATAAGGAAATAAATTGTATTCTTTATTTAGAATCAAATCAATGCATTTTGCTTTCCTATTTCACTTTACCTTTAGTGTCTGTCCAGGTTTTGAATATCCTTAAAAGAATGCCCTTGGAGTTTTTCTGAACACTCGCATTGTGAGTTTCATAGAATTACAGTGGATATCAGGGCAAAATCCTGTCTCTCAGATCCCAGCAAACAAAGCCATTGTCTCCCTTTCCCTCTGCCTCCCTCACTGTCATCAATAAAAATCATCTGTGTCTATGCTCCACACTGATCTATAAATATTGATTGCCATATTATATATATATTATATATATATATAATATATATATATATAAAGTGATAGTTTACAAGGGGAGTCCCTCAGTTAAGGATCTTCCTCTGTTACAGTGAGTGTGTGGTTTACTCTAACTCCTTAGAAATCAGGTCTCGCCATAGATAATATACATGCTGTTCTTTCGAAACATCCCACCCTCACCTTCTCCCACAGAGTTCAAAAGTCTGTTCTGTACTTCTGTGTCTCTTTTTCTGTTTTGCATATAGGGTTATCGTTACCATCTTTCTAAATTCCATATATATGTGTTAGTATGCTGTAATGGTCTTTATCTTTCTGGCTTACTTCACTCTGTATAATGGGCTCCAGTTTCATCCATCTCATTAGAACTGATTCAAAACCCACTGAAATGTTGTGAAGTAATTAGCCTCCAACTAATAAAAATAAATAAATTTTTAAAAAATCAAATGAAAACCACTGGGAAGGAACTAAATCAAAATGAAATCTTTGTAATTTGTAATAAAAGAAGGATCACCAAAAAAAAAAAAAAAAAAAGAAATCAGGTCTCTGGCTCAGTGTCTGGGTTGGCCTCAGTTGGGTTGAGGGCTCTAATTTATCATAACTCCTGCATTGTACCACAGTCTACAAATGATGACAAGACCTGGCAGTATCCTGTGGGCAGGACCCTTAACAGAAGTCTGTGCTTTGGGTTTCTGCTTGCAGGGACAAGACTTTTGTGAATGTGTGCTGGGGGACATCTGGCCTTAGGTTTGCCACACCCCTAAAAGAGAGCAGAGGGCAGTGAGGAACACCCTTCATCCCAGGTACACCCATGTCTGCCTCCAAACACCCCTCTGCCTGGTGCTTTGGCTGGGAGGAGAGGAGGGCTGAGTGGCCCCATCAGAGGAATCAATGACCACCTCTTGGTCATCATCCCAGCCTGTTGACAGCTGAAGTGTTTTGGTCTTGTTTTGGGCTGAATCCTCCTGCTGTTCCCTTAGCTTCCGTGGGGCTCATCCTTCCCCAGGCAGCACTGCAGTTCAACTATACCCCACTTCAGACTCTTCTTTTCTTAGCCACATAGTTCTTCTGACTAAAGATGTCATGGCAGGTTCTTGGTAAAAAGTGAGTCCTGACTACTTGGGGATTCTTCTACTCAGGAGCGAAAGACCAAGATAACCCCATTCTTGTGCTTATAATTTTAACATTTATCAAGCTTGACCATCAGAAACTGTCCTTAAAAAGTAAGCACTTCTAGTTATAGCTGCAATACTGATCATGGTGGTTACCATTTATTGTGACTTGAATGTGTGGTAGGCAATGTTCTTAGCACTTCATCAGTGTTAATGTGGATAGCTCTGTGAGGTAGGTATTATTATTTTACAGTTTTCCAAAAAACAAATTGAGGGAAACAATGTTGATGTTTGGCTGAAACCAACACAATTTTGCAAAGCAATTATCCTTCAATTAAAAATAAACTAATTAATTTAAAAAAGAACTTTTAAAAATATTACAGATCTGTAATGACATTATCAAAAGAGCATTATGTGAATATCAGGAAATTGAATTTAGCGAAAAGGATTTATCTAGAAACTATAAGGATATTTTGTTGCTGTTGTTTTAATTGCTAAGTTGTATCTGACTCTTTGTGACCCCATGGACTATGACCCACCAGATTCCTCTGATCATGGAGTTTCCCAGGCAAGAGGAGTGGGTTGCCAGTTCCTTCCCCATTCCCAACTCAGGGATCAAACCATATATCTGCCATTGGCAGATGTATTCTTTAGCACTACACCTTAGTAAACGAAAAAAAATTTTTCAACTGTAATATATCATATTAACCATTTTTCCTACCATATTGAGGAATAATTGACAAATATATTAACATATATTTATGTTGTATAATGTGATGATTTTGTATGCATAAACATTTTAGAATAACTACCAAGATCAAATAATTAACACATCCATCATCTCACATAGTTAAATTGTTTTAAGGGAGTCTGAATGCCTACAAGCAACTCAGCAAATATCAGGTATAAAATACTGTATTATGAAGTACATTTACCATGCTGTACATTAGATCTTCAGAACTTATTTTAATTATAACTGAAGGATTATACTCTTTGACTTATATCTACCCATTTTCCCCTCTACCCTGCCCCTGGCAACCACCGTGCTATTTGGTTTCTATGACTATGGTATTTTGTTTTATGTTTCACAAAATACTGTATAGTGCTTGTATATCTCTGTGTTTCTTTTCACCTAGTGTAATGCCCCCTAGATTCAGTCATGTTTTTCCAAATGAAGGATTTCTCTTTTCAGTAGTTTACTGTTGGTGTACAGAAACGTAACTCTTTTTTAGAAGTGTAAAATGTCCCAGTAAATACAAATAGGGATCCCAAGTGGCTAGGTGGTAAAGAATCCACCTGCAATGCAGGAGACGCAGGTTTGCTCCCTGGGTCAGGAAGATACGCTGGAGAAGGCAATGGCAACCCACTCCAGTATCCTTGCCTGGGAAATCTCAAGGACAGAGGATTCTGGTGGGCTACAGTCCATGGGGTCTGAAAAGAGTCTGACACAACTTATCAACTAAACAACAACAGCAAATACAAACGAGAAAAACTTTGTGATTGGGGTTAAGCAAAGATTTGTAAGACACTACACCAAAAGCATAAGCCATAATAGAAAGAAAAAATTGAACTTCATTGAATTAAAAACTTTTATGTTTCAAAAAAAATATAAGAAGGAAAATACAAATGACAGACTGGCAGGAAATGTTTGCAAACCATTTATCTGACAAAGCACTTCTATTTACAAAATATAAAGAATTATTTTAACTCAATGATAAGGAGCAACCCAGTTTTAAAGATCAGCAGAAGGCTTGGATAAAAACACATGAAAAGGTACTCAATGTCATTAGTTGTTGTTGTTTAGTCACTAAGTCATGTCTGACTTGTTTGCAACCACTTTGGAAAACACTTTGACAGTTTCTTAAAAGTCAAATGTAGCCTTACCAAATGATCTAGTATCTCCACTCCTATGAATATCTTCAAGAGAAATGAAAATATAGGTTCATACACGATTTGTTTTGGAATGTTCAAAGAAGCATTATTCTTAAGAGCCAAAAACTGTAAATAACTCAAATACCCATCAACTGATCAATGGATAAGCAAATATGGTATTTCCATACAAAGGAATTCCTCTCAGTAATAAAGAGCAACAAAATCTGATACAAGTTAGAACAAAAATGAACTTCAAAAACATTATGCTAAGGGAAAGAAGCCAGTTGTAATAGAATTTATGTTATCTTATTCAATTTATACAAAACATACAGAAAAGATTTATAGACAGAAAGCAGAGGTTGCTTGAGGTTTGGGGAAGGAGTAGAAATTGACTGCAGAAGAATCAAATGAGGGAAATTGAAGAGGTAAGGAAAATATCATGTGGACCATGATGATGGTTTCACAACTCTATGAATTTGCTAAAAGTCATTGAATCATACATTTATAATGAATGAATGCTATTAAATGTAGATTTAAATTTAAAAAGGACCTATATATGAAAGCAACAAGTATTCAGTAACAGATATATAGATAAAGAGGATGTGGTACATATACATAAATAAAATATGTATACAGACATATAGATAGAATGGAATATTGCTTGGCCATAAAAAATCAATATTTGACATTTGCATGCTCTGCTGAGAGATTTACAGTCTGCTGAAAGACTTACTTTCAGTTTCAGGCTCAGAGGATTGGCTGGAAAAATAAGCAATCTGCACTTTAGTAAGTAAGAAATAAGGAGGTTTGTCATGTTAATAGTAAGTTATAGTATGAGGACAAGTAATATAGTAAGAGATACATATATACATTGCCAAATTGGGAAAACAATTCCCAAAGTAGTATTCGTTGCAGTTGTTCAGCCGTTCAATCGTGTCCAACTCTTTGTGACCCCCATGAACTGCAGTACACCAGGCTTCCCCGTCCTTCACCATCTCCCAGAGTTTTCTCAAACTCATGTCCATTGAGTCTGTGATGCCACCCAACCATCTCATCCTCTGTTGTCCCCTTCTCCTCTTGCCCTCAATCTTTTCCAGCACCAGGGTCTTTTACAATGAGTTAGCTCTTCGCATCAGGTGAACAAAGTATTGGAGCTTCAGCTTTAGCATCAGTCCTTCCAATGAATATTCAGGGTTGATTTCCTTTAGGATTGACTAGTTTGATCTCCTTGCTGTCCAAGGGACTCTCAAGAGTCTTCTCCAACACCACAGTTTGAAAGCATCAATTCTTTGGCACTCAGCCTTCTTTATGGTCAAAGTCTCACATCCATACATGACTACTGGAAAAACTGTAGCTTTGACTATATGGACCTTTGTTGGAAAAGTGATGTCTCTGCTTTTGAATATACTGTCTAGGTTTGTCATAGATTTTCTTCCAAGCAGTAAGCGTCTTTTAATTTTGTGACTGCAGTTGCCGTCCACAGTGATTTTGGAGCCCAAGAAAATAAAGTCTGTCACTGTTCCCATTTTTTCCCCATCTATTTGCCATGAAGTGATGAACTGGGTCCCATGATCTTAGTTTTTTGAATGTTGAGTTTTAAGTCAGTTTTTTCACTCTCCTCTTTCACGTTCATCAAGAGGCTCTTTTACTTCCTCTTCGATTTCTGCCATTAGAGTCGCATTATCTGCATATCTGAGGCTGTTGGTATTTCTCCCAGCAATCTTGATTCCAGGTTGTGAGTCATCCTGCCTAGCATTTCACATGATTTACTCTGCATATAAGTTAAATAATCAGGGTGATAATATACAGCCTTGACATACTCCTTTCTCAATTTTTAACCATGTCTGGTTCCATGTCTGGTTCTAACTGTTGCTTCTTGACCTGCATACAAGTTTCTCAGGAGACAGGTAAAGTGGTCTGGTATTCTCATCTCTTTAAGAATTTTCCACAGTTGGTTGTGATCTATACCATCAAAGGCTTTAGCGTAATCAATGAAGCAGAGGTAGATTTTTTTGGCACTCCCTTGCTTTTTCTATGATCCAACAGATGTTGGCAATTTGATCTCTGTTTCCTTTGCATTTTCTAAATCCAGTTTGTACATCTAAAGTTCTCAGTTCCCTTACTGCTGAAGCCTGGCTTGAAGGATTTTCAGCATTACCTTGCTAGCATGTGAAATGAGCACAACTGTATGGTAGTTTGAACATTCTTTGTTCAAATATTGTTCAAAACATTGCTTTTCTTTGGGATTGAAATGAAAATTGATCTTTTCCATTCCTGTGGCTACTACTGAGTTTTCCAAATTTGTTGACATATTATGTGCAGCACTTTAACAGTATCATCTTTTAGGATTTGAAATAGTTCAGCTAGAAATTCACTAGCTATGTTCATAGCAATGCTTCCTAAGGCCAACTCGACTTCACACTCTAGGATGTCTGGTTCTAGGTGAATGACCACACCAAAGTGGTTTCCTGGTCATTAATACCTTTTATGCATTGTTATTCTGTGTATTCTTGCCACCTCTTATTAATCTACTTTGCTTCTCCTATGTCTTTGCCATTTCTGTCATTTATCATGCCCATCTTTGCATGAAATGTTTCCTTGGTATCTCCAATTTTCTTAAAAAGATCTCTAGTCTTTCCCATTTTATTGTTTTCCTCTGTTTTTCTTTGCATTGTTCACTTAAGAAAGCTTTCTTTTTTTATTTTTATTTATTTTTTCATTTATTTTTATTAGTTGGAGGCTAATTACTTTACAATATTGTAGTGATTTTTGCCATACATTGACATGAATCAGCCTTGGATTTACATGTGTTCCCCATCCCAATCACCCCTCCCACCTCCCTCCCCATCCCATCCCTCTGGGTCACCCCAGTGCACCAGCCCCGAGCACTTGTCTCATGCATCCAGCCTGGACTGGTGATCTGTTTCACACTTGATAATACACATGTTTTGATGCTGTTCTCTCAGATCATCCCACCCTCACCTTCTCCCATAGAGTCCAAAAGTCTGTTCTATATATGTGTCTCATTTTCTGTCTTGCATATAGGGTTATCGTTACCATCTTTCTAAATTCCATATATATGCGTTAGTATACTGTATTGGTGTTTTTCTTTCTGGCTTACTTCACTCTTTATAATGGGCTCCAGTTTCATCTACCTCATTAGAACTGATTCAAATGTATTCTTTTTAATGGCTGAGTAATATTCCATTGTGTATATGTACCACAGCTTTCTTATCCATTCGTCTGCCAAGGGACATCTAGGTTGCTTCCATATCCTGGCTATTATAAACAGTGCTGTGATGAACATTGGGGTACACGTGTCTCTTTCAGTTCTGGTTTCCTCGGTGTGTATGCCCAGGAGTGGGATTGCTGGGTCATATGGCTTAAGAAAGTTTTCTTATCTCTCCTTGCTATTCTGCTGAACTCTGCAGATGTCTTGTTTCAGCTTCTCCTTTGTCCTTGGATGTGGGATATCTTTGTGTGTGTGTGTGTGTGGGTTCCAACACCCTCCTGTCGATCGTTGTTCAGCTAGTTGTGATTTTGGTGTTCTTGCAGGAGAGGATGACCGCATGATGTATACACTATCATGTGTAAAATAGAGACATAGTGGGAGGCTGCCCTATAACACAAGGAGCCCAGCCTGGCACTCTGAAATGACCTAGAGGGGTGGGAAGGGAGGAGAGAAGGAGGCTCCAGAGAGAGGGCATATATATAAAATTACAGCTAATTTATGTTATACAGCGAAAACCAACACAGCATTGAAAGCAATTATCCTCCAAGTAAAAACAAACAAGTAAACAAATATACAAAGAACTCATTCAAATCAACATAAAAATAAACAACCCAATTAAAAGACAGGCAGAGGACTCAAATAGACATTTTTACAGAGAAGACATAAGATGGCCAACAGACACAAGAAAAGATACTCAACATCACTAATCATCAAGGAAATGTAAATCAAAACCACAATGAGATACCACCTTACACCTATCAGAATGGCCATCATTATGAAGACAACAAATAACAAGTATTGATGATGATGATGTGAAGAAAAGGGTACTCTTGTGCACTGTTGGTGGAATTGTAAATTGATACAGCTGCTGTGAAAAACAGGATGGAGCTTCCTCAAAATATTAAAAGTTGAACTGCCATGTAATCCAGCAATTTCATTCTGGGTATATATATATATATCCAAAAAAGACAAAAACACTAATTCAAAAAGATATATAGATTCTAATGTTTATTGCAGCATCATTTACAATAGCCTAGATATGGAAGCAATCTAAGTATTCATCAATAGATGAATAGGAAAAAAGGAAAGATGTATATACCTGTATATAGTGGAATACGACTCAGCCCTAAAAAGAATGAGATTGTGCCATTTGCAACAACATGGACAGATATAGAGGATATGCTAAGTGATATAAGTCAGACAGAGAAAGACAAATACCACATGATCTCTCTTGTACGTGGAGTCTAAAAAACAAAACATGAGAACAAACCAAAATTAAAATACACCTATAGATACAGAGGACAAATGGGTAGTGGCCATAAGGAAGGGAATGAGACGTGGACAGTATAGGTGAAGGAAATTAAGAAGTATAAAGCTCCATTATATAATTATATAAGTCACAGGGATACAATGTACAACATAAGGAATATTGTCTGTATCAATGTACTAACTTTGTACCGGGACAGAGGGTTACTAGACTTATCATGTGATCTTTTCATTATGTTTGTAAATGTCAAGTCATTGTGTAGTGTACCTAAAAGTGACATAATATTGTACATCAACAATATTTTAGTTTTCTAAAAAGAACAATAGCATGGTATTGGCATATAAATAAGTAGGTAAGTGGAAGTGTATGGAGAACTCAGAAGTAGATCATAGTCTATAAAAATTGATATGTAATAATGACATATCAAATCAGTAAGAAAATATAATTTAGAAAAAATAACCAATGCTGGCACAATTAGATATCTATTTATCTGGAAGGAAATAATATGGGAGCTTTGCCTCTTCACACTCAAAAGGAAAAAATTTCTTAATGGATTTAAACCTTAAATATAAATTTTTTAATTTAAAAATTTTAAACTTTCAAGAAAATTAAAGAAAGTATATCTATAATGGTGATTTAGGAACACATTTTTCAACTAACACTGGACACCCAGGAAATGTAAAGAATAAAAGGATGTATTTGATAACACTGGGCTTCACAGTTGGCTCAAGGGTAAAGAATCCATCTGCAATGCAGGAGACCTGGGTTCGATTTCTGGGTCAGGAAAATCCCCTAAAGAAAGGAATGGCTATGCACTCTAGTATATTCTTGCCTGGAGAATTCCATGGACAGAGGAGACTGGGCTAAAAACCATGGGGAGAGTCAGACACGACCTAGCCACTAAACGACAGCAACAATTTGATAATAATTAAGCCTTTCAAGTTTTCTTTTTGTTTAAATTTTGGTTTTTTGTTTTTTTGATGTGGACCATTTTTAAAGTCTTTGTTGAATTTATTACAAAACTGCTTCTCTTTTATATTTTTTGGTATTTTGGTTCTGAAGCATCTAGATTCTTATTTTCCTGACCAGAGAGCAAATCTGTACCCCTTGCATTGGAAGGAGAAGTCTAAACCACTGGACCACCTGGAAAGTCCCCTTACATTTATTCTACATGTTATATCTCTATTTGTTGAGAATTTTTATTTTTTGTACATAGACTTGGAATCTTCTGACCTTGATAAACATAAAAATTAATACTAATAATTTTAAGATTTCTTAGAATTTTCTATATACCTGTTTTCTGCAAACAGATAGTTTTATTTCATTTCCCACACTTTATTTCAAAGCATTAGTTACTCTGTCATGTCTGACTCTCTGCAACAGCCTGGACTATAGCCTACTGGGCTCCTTTGTCCATGGAATTCTCCAGCAAAAATACTGGAGTAGGTTGCCATTCCCTTCTCCAGGGATCTTCCCAACCCAGGGATCAAATCCAGGTCTCCTACATTGCAGGCAGATTCTTTACAATCTGAGCCACCAGGGAAGCCCTTTATTTCTCTTTACTTTTCCCCATTGGCTAAGGTCCCCAGAATAGTGTTGAATAGATGTGATGATCACAGACATCCTTACATTGTTCACTGTCTTTGGTGGAAAGTTTGTAGCACTTTATCTTTAGCCATGGTATTATCTGTATGTTCTTCTTGTAGGTACATTTTGTCAGATTGAAGAAAGTTCATCTTATTGCTAGTTGTGGAGAGTATCTTTCTAAAAGTATCAATGAGTTCTGGTGTTCTTGAATGCTTTTTCTTCATCTATTGAAATGATCTGTGTAACATTTTACTTCATTATGTTAATAGAGTGAATAATATTGATTAGTTTTCAAATGTTGAACAAACTTTGCAATAATGGATAAATCAGGCTTGTTCTGGATGTACTAATTATACCCCTCATATATGTCTGGATTTGACTTGCTAATAATTGTAGAGGATTTTTCATATGTGTGTTTGAGAAATAATTGTGCATAATGTTTTTTCTTATAGATGAGTTAGGAAGTTTCTTCCCTCTCTATTTTCTGAAATAATTTATATAATATTTCTATCATTTCTTCCTTAAATAAATGGAAGAATTCAACAAGAAATTATCTGGGCATGGATTTCATTTTGTTTTAGGTTTTTATTTATTATGAATGTAACCTCTTTCATATACAGAGGAAAATTATTATTATATATTTCTCTGGTCATTTTTGGTGAATTATATTCTTCAAGAGATTTGTCCATTTAATCTGTGTTGCATTTATGGGCATAAAGTTGTTCATTATAATTTTTATCCTTTTAGTATATACAGAATCTATCACCTTTTAAATTCTTGATTAATTTGCTAGCTGTTTACCAGTTTTGTTCATCTTTTCCGAAACCAAACTTTTGATTTTTCTGTTGTTTATTTCTGATTTCATTGATTTCTGCTCTTTATTATCTCTTTTGCTCTACTCTCTTTGTGTTTAACTTGACTGTCTTTTTCTATGTTCTTAAGATGGAAATTTACATCACTGTCTTTAAAGCTTTCTTATTTATGTTTATATTTTTATATTTAATATAAACATTTAAAGCTATATATTTCCTTCTAGGTGCCTCTTTAGTTGATCCCACAAATTTTTGTATATTGTGTTTTTATTTTCATTAAATTTGAATTATTTTTCAGTTTTTTTGTGATTTGTTTTTTGACTAGTGTGTTATTTGGCAGAATATTATTTTAAGCTTTGATAAGGCTAATCTAGAATAGGTCTTATTCTAAAGCATGGTACTTATTACTAAGGTACAGCCTTTCTGGTGAGTACCTGGTGTGCTGCTGTTGCTGCCGCTAAGTCGCTTCAGTCGTGTCTGACTCTGTGCGACCCCACAGACGGAAGCCCACCAGGCTCCCCCGTCCCTGGGATTCTCCAGGCAAGAACACTGGAGTGGGTTGCCATTTCCTTCTCCAATGCATGAAAGTGAAAAGTGAAAGTGAAGTCGCTCAGTCGTGTCCAACCCTTTGCGACCCCATGGACTGCAGCCCACCAGGCTCCTCCGTCCATGGGATTTTCCAGGCAAGAGTACTGGAGTGGGGTGCAATTGCCTTCTCCGACCTGGTGTGTTAATGAGGTATTAATGAGATCTCCCCACAACCCTGGATGGGCAGGAACTCCAATAATTATTTACCAACACTGCTGGACCTCAAATACCTCTGATCTATACTCAGCCACTCTCTGCTAAGCCTCAGCCCTTCTTTTCCTGTACAGGGGCAGCCTAACCCTCGGTGAAGTGTTTACACGAAACAGCCGCATGGAATTTTGAGGCCACCTCTCTGCACAGCTTCTTGGTCCCTTCTTTGCTGGAGGGAGGGGGCATGCGGCAAAGGGTGTGGGAGGCTTCCAGGAGCTGAGAGAGGCCTCCGGCTGGTGGCCAGTATAAAAATGGAAATCTCAGTTCCATAATCACAAAGAATTAAACTCAGTTGACAACCTAAACGATCTTGGGAATGAGTTCTTTCCCAGAAATCCAGAAAGAAACAACACCTGGATAACAACCTAATTTTAACCTATGAGACCTTAGGCAGAGGGCTCAGCTAACCCATTCCTGGACTTTTGACCCATCAAAACTGTGAGATAATAAATGGTTTTGCTTAAGCTTTAAGTTTGTGGTAATTTGTTATGCAACAATAGGAAATGAAGCAAATAAAATAAAAAAGACCTTAGAGTGGTGACAAGTACTAGATGATGGGGAAGGGATGACTTTATGCTGAGTTGAATTGGGTCTGTTTCTTCCTCAGCTAATTAGTGTGGTCTATTAAGATTAGCAACTATACACAGATTTGGCACCATGTGGGTTCTGTGGAAAAATCAATCACATGATATAAAGTGGATAAGAACACCTTAATTTTGACATCACTCTCTTACTGCAAGAGTCAATAAAAGATTCATGGGAGTCTAAATATTTATTCTCTTCTTAATAAGTTAATATGCACAAACAAAAGAGATTGGAGAGAAAAGTCAGAGTTACCATAGGAAAACAGTTTACAGTTTCATCATGTGTGCTCGGTTTGAGAGAAGTAAAATGCTTTCTTTCCACAGGCTAATGCTGAACCTAGGAAGATGTCAGGGCTCTAGATTTAGAGGACATTTGCTGGGGTTGCTGATTAGTTATGTTGAAACATGAGTGGCTTATTTTCATAGCCACCACATATCCTCCTGTGTTTGCATTACTCAAAGCCAGAATTGAATAAACCCTAGAAGGTCTGGGTATTTGTCTTTCCTCACTCACCTCAGGAAATGGCCACAGATGGACTTCCCCAGTGGTTCAGTGGTAAAGAATCCATCTACAACCCTGGAGAAGTGGAGATGCGGGTTCTATCCCTGTGTCGGAAAGATCCCCCGGAGGAGGAAATGGCAACCCACTTCAGTAATATTGCCCAGACAACCCCATGGACAGAGGAACCTGGCCGGCTACAGTTCATGAGGTCACAAAGAGTTGGACGTGACTGAGCAACTAAACAGCCACAGCCCTCGGCAGAAGGCCTGGAGGAAGATTTACAGCATACATTTGTGGCTGCATTGCGGAGTTCATTCCTTCTCAGAGAAACTGTCTCCTCTCAGTCAAGGAGTTCCAAGTCTAAGAACAGGAAGAGAGGTCACAAATTCCACTTTAGTGACTCAATTAGGTCGCTGTTCCTCAGCCAGAGTTTTTCTAATTATTATGTAAATCAAACCACTTTGAAGTAGTGCCTGCCTGCTTAGGCGCTTCAGTTGTGTCCGACTCTTTGTGACCCTATAGATCTCTAGTAGCCCACCAGGCTCCTCTGTCCATAGGATTCTCAGGCAAGAATACTGGGGTGGTTTGCCATGCCCTCTTTTAGGGGATCTTCCCCACCCAGCAATCCAACCCACATCTCTTATGTCTCCTGCATTAGCAGGCAGGTTCTTTACAACTAGCGCCACCTGGAAGCAGGCTTCTTGTCTATTTTGCTCCTAGAGACTGTATGATGATTAATCACCACCACATATCCCTGTCCCTGCAGGCAGGTACTCCCACCTTGTCTCTAGGGAGTTAAGTGCCTCCACCTGTCCTGTGTTCCTCCAGAACCCTATTATTCCCATCAACATCATGGATGTTGGAAGCCAGATCTGTGCTAGCATCTCCCACCATCACCTCCAGCCTACGGACAATACAACCACAAGGCCTTGTTCTGGATACCAGTGCTCTTCTCATCCATGCATGTCTTAATGCCCTGGTGGGAGGTGAAGAAACATATAAATACCGCTACACGGACCTCCTGAGAGTTGGGATTGGGGAAGAGGGGCCACTGTAATAATAGAAGGATGCAGCTACTGTCAGATGCTCAGTACCAGAGCAGAGAAAGAGATGGGTAAACTGATTTCACTCTCTTCTCACTTTCCAGCCTCCCTCTGGTGCCTTCCATTGGCCAAACCTAACTGAGAGCCTGCAAACAAGGGAGTCCAGGGCATGCATCCTGAAGGAGAGCAGACTTCAGTGTCACAAAGCAGGACAGAGGTGCATGGAGGGTAAGTGGTGGTGATGACGAGAGTGAAACAACAGAAGAATACCAGCTTCTAATATACTTTCTAGGCATTGTTCTATGCATTTTACATGTGTTGGATGGGTTTAGTCATCAGCAAACCCTGTAGGGTAGAACGAGTACTATCTCTGACTTAGCATTGAGAAGACTGAGTCCAATTTCTCCCACCATCTGCACTCACATTCAGAAAAGAAAATTCAGCATAAATCACTAAACCAGGAGTCAGGGTGTTGGGGTTTGCAATGGTCATTCCAACAGACATGTTATAAAAGGCAAGCCATTTTCAGATTTGACCCTGAAGGGTCAGGTAGCATTGGGCTTGGGGCAGTCATGTTCAATTATGTGTTGAGGAGCATACAAAGAATGCCAAGCTAAGAGAAGAAGCAAAAGATGCCCCAAAGGAACCGCAGACCATTGGATGACCCTGGAGTCAGTACCTGCATCAGCCACTAATGGCTTCTCATTTCCCTAGCAAGCCCACAAGGCCTGCTGCTGCTGCTGCTGCTGCTAAGTTGCTTCAGTCGTGTCCGACTCTGTGCAACCCAGCAGACGGCAGCCCACCAGGCTCCGCTGTCCCTGGGATTCTCCAGGCAAGAACACTGGAGTGGGTTGCCATTTCCTTCTCCAGTGCATGAAAGTGAAAAGTGAAAGTGAAGTCGTTCAGTCATGTCTGACCCTTAGAAACCCAGGACTGCAGCCTACCAGGCTCCTCTGTCCATGCGATTTTCCAGGCAAGAACACTGGAGTGGGGTGCCATTGCCTTCTCCACCACAAGTTCTAGCCATGCTTTATTTATGCAAGATGCTCTCTGTACTTTATTTCAATAAGCTCACTTGAATTTGAACTGGCTGGAGATGATTTCTCCATCATAAATAAAACGTCAACTGTACACAGTCTCCAATGAACTGTGACTGCAGGAATCAAGTCTGATCCCTGCTTTGATTCCACTATCTCCCTCATAAAATGAGGAGGAGGGAACAATGACCTCTAAATTCTCCTATGGCCTTGACATTCTGTAAGTTTGGTTCCTTTTCAATCACTTTGACTTTGGAAGCACATATCCTAAAGTAGCCAGTTGAACACCTTCTCTCTACTGTGCTCAGGCATTCCTAGGGCTATTTCAGATAGGAGGTTCTCAGGTTGCTGTACTCACAAACATTGAACCAACTTCATGACCATCTGTGTTATGACCAAATGTTTGCTCATTTGACGTGTGCATAAAGGGAGGAGGCAGATAGCAAATGTGCATATTATAGATTTTGTCATACTAAAAGGAAGCAAAGGCAAGACATTGCAATAAAACCATAGATTTATTGATTTTAAGGCCAAACCCTATGAAGGATAACCATAAAATTCTTATCTAAAGAATGTTTAGGAAATGGTTGAACAAAGGATATCATTCAGGGGTTTGAAGTGAGCATATGGGCTATATCAGGGAGAAAAATAAACAAAGAACTTATATTTTCTCTGGAAAAACAACTGATGGCCTTTTCCAAAGCACTCCTTCTGACTCTATACTGTGACCTTGACGCTTAAATTTGATGCCAATTCATTGCTTCTTGGCATTAAGCCTGCATTCTTCTCTTTTATTTTTTTAAATGTAACTGGGGGAAAAACATTCCTCTTTTAAATCTTCCCAAGACCCGAGTTTCTTCAGATATGATGTTATTTTGTTTGACCATTATTATCTTCAAGGATTATCAAGAAGGGACAGAGACTGTGTGTACCTGCCCTGATAGGCACAAATATCATGATTTATCCTGAGATACTTCCATGTCAGTGACCCTAGGGTCTCCTATGTGCTAATCACTTGAATGCTCTGTTTGGTTTGACTGGAACTCATGCTGGTCCTTGGATTCTTATCCAATTGACCTACTCCTTGGAGTTCAAGATGATGGTGGTGGTGAAAGTGACCCTGTATCCCATACTTATGCCTCTGAAGTCACTAGCCATGTCCCTAGACAGAAAAATTCACACATATACATAGAGAAATCCCTTCAAAAGTAGCAAAAACTTTCCCTCTTTTCATATATTATTGATAGAAAGGTAAAATGATATAACTTCTATAGGAAGAAGTTTGAAAGATTTCTTATAAAACTAAATAACTCCCGATTCTATGACTCAATAATTCCTAGCTATTTATACAAGAGAAATTAAAACAAATGCCCACAAAATGACTTATATGAGAATGTTCATAGCAGCTTTATTATTATAACAAAAACTAAAAACATTCCGTTATCTATCAATAGGATAAACTATGATACATTCATTCTGTGGAATACTAAAAAGGAATAAATTATTCAAAACAACATGGATATACCTTAGCATTTTATTGAGCTGAAAAAGTCATTCACAAAAGAATGTATACTCTTTAATTCCATTGATAGAAATTCTGGAATTTAAAATTGATCTTTGATGGAAAAAAATTGGAACAACACTTGCCTATGGATGGGGTTAGGAATTGATCTGGAAGGGACACAAGGAACTTTCCAGGGTGGTGGAAATATTCTAGAGCCTCAAAGGGATTTGATTTTTACGTTTGTATGCACTTGTCAAAGCTCTGCAAATGTACACTAGATATTTGTGCATTTTGTTGTGTATAAATTTTCCCTCAAAATTTTTAAAAATGTAAATAAATATTAAACTTTAGTAACTGATATGCATGTTGAAATATTTAGAGGGAAGAGTACAGATGTCTACAAACTACTTTGTTCAGTTCAGACACTCAACCATGTCTGACTCCGTGACCACATGGACTGCACCATCCAGTCTTCCCTGTCCATCACCAACTCCCAGAGTTTGCTCAAACTCATGTATATCGAGTCAGTGATGCCATCTAACCATCTCATCGTCTGTTGTTCCCTTCTCCTCCTGCCTTCAATCTTTCCCAGCATCAGGGTCTTTTCCAATGAGTCAGTTCTTCACATCAGATTGCCAAAGTAATAGAGCTTCAGCTTCAGCATCAGTCCTTCCAATGAATATTCAGGATTGATTTCCTTTAGGATTGACTGGTTCGATCTCCTTGCAGTCAAGGGACTGTCAAGAGTCTTCTCCAATACCACAGTTCGAAAGCATCAATTCTTTAGTGCTCAGCTTTCTTTATGGCCCAACTCTCACATCCATACATGGCTACTGGAAAAACCTTAGATTGGACTATACGAACCTTTGGCAAAATAATGTGAAATACATTCAAAAAGACCCGTGAATTGATAGCTAAACTGGGAGATATATAAATGTATAGCTATATGATAAAGCAAGGGTTTTTTTGTCAGTTTTTGTTGTTGTTGTTGTTGTTTAGTGTCTAAGTCATGTCCAACTCTTTGTGACCGCATGGACTATAGTGTACCAGGCTGCTCAGTCTATGGGATTTCCCAGGCAAGAACAATGGAGTGGGTTGGCATTTCCTTCTCAACGGATTCTTCCCAGCCCAGAGATCGAACCTGTGTCTCCTGCATTGCAGGGAGATTTTTTTTTTTTAACACTGAGCCACTAGTAAAATGCTAATGATAGAATCTAAGTGATGAGCATGCTGGTAGAAGTATACCACCTTTGTAAAAGTCTTTCACTTTGTTTTATGTTTGAAATATTTTGTGATAGTGAGGTACTTCAATTGTTTGGAGATCCCTCAATGAGGGAAGCTGCCATCCACATCATGCCAGCCACACTAAGGACTGACTGTTCATTAGATAATTCTCACTCAGAACACATTTTATAAGGTGTGCATTTAAAAAAAAAATCTGATATTTGTTAAGTTCTTACCATGTACCAAGCACTGGGCAATACTCTTTGCATTCTTTATCTCATTTAATGTTCAAAGCTTTCTTATGGTAGATATATAATTCATATCTTTTTTTAAAAATAAAAAGCAGTATTCTTGAAACTAAGTACCTACCCAAAGACCCTCAGTTGATACAAAAGCAGAGCCCAATGAGATCCTGAATCTCCCATGCCAAAGCCATGCACAGAAAACTATGTTCCCTTCTTCCCTGCAGAAGAAAAGTTTGAAGCTAGCAGAGGTGGGTTCATGAGGTTTAAGGAAAGAAGCTATTTGTATAACATAAAAGTGCAAGGTGAAGCAGCAAGTGCTGAAGTAGAAGCTGCAACAAGTTATCCAGAAGTTATCTAACAAAAGATAATTAATAAAGGTGGCTACACTAAACAGCAGGTTTTCAATTAAGATTTGTATTGTATTTGTATTTGTATCTTCTTGTATTGGAAGAAGATGCCACATAGGACTTTAATAGCTACAGAGGAGAAGTCAATGCCTGCCTCCAAAGCGTCAAAGGATAAGTTCACTCTTGTTAGGGGCTAATGAAGCTGATGACTTTAAGTTGAAGCTAATACTCATTTATCATTCAAAAAATCCCATGGCCCTTAAGGATTATATTAAGTTGTGTTTTCATTGTCATTTGTTTCTAGAAATTTTTTTATTTCTCTTTGGACTTCTTCAGTAACCTGTTGGTTATTTAGAAACGTGTTGTTTCATATCCATGTGTTTGTGTTTTCGTACACTTTTTTCTTGTAATTGATATCTAGTCTTATAGTGTTGTGGTCAGAGAAGATGCTTGATATGATTTCAATTTTCTTAGATTCACTGAGGTTTGACTTGTGACCCAAGATGTGGTCTATCCTGGAAACTGTCCATGTGCACTTGAGAAGAAAGTGTATTCTTCTGCATTTGGAAGGAATGTCCTGAAGACATCAATGAGATCCATCTCATCTAATGTATCATTTAAGACTTGTGATTCCTTATTAATTTTCTGTTTTGATGATCTGTCCATTGGTGTGAGTGAGGTGTTATTGTAAATTCCTCCTTTTATGTCTGTTAGTGTTTGTCTGATGTACTGAGGTGCTCCTATGTTGAGTGCATAGATATTTACAATTGTTATGTCTTTGTCTTGGAGTGATCCTTTGATCATTATGTAGTATCCTTCCTTATCACTTGTAATCTTCTTTATTTTAAGGTCTATTTTGTATAATATGAAGATTACTACTCCAGCTTTCTTTTGCTTCTCATTTGCATGGAATATATCTTTCCATCCTCTCACTTTCAGTCTATATGTGTCTTTGGCCTGAAGTGGGTTTCTGGCAGACAGCATGTATATGGATCTTCTCATTCTATCCATTCAGCCAGTCTGTGTCTTTTGGTTGGAGCATTTAATCCATTTACATTTAAAGTAATTATTGATATATATGTTCCTATTGCCATTTTCTTAATTGTTTGGGGTTGATTTTGTAGATCCTTTTTCTTCTCTTCTATTTCTTGACTATATAGGTCCATTTAACATTTGTTGTAAAGCTGATTTGCTGGTACTGAATTCTCTTAACTTTTGCTTGTCTGAAAAACTTTTTATTTCTCCATCAATTTTGAATGAGATCCTTGCTGGGTACAGTACTCTTGGTTGTAGATTTTTCCCTTTCAGTACTTTAAATATATCCTGCCATTCCCCTCTGGCCTGCAGAGTTTCTCTGAAAGATCAGCTGTTAAATATATGGGGTTTCCCTTGTATGTTACTTGTTGCTTCTCTCTTGCTGCTTTTAATATTTTTTCTTTGTGTTCAGTCTTTGTTACTTTGATTAGTATGTGTCTTGGCCTGTTTCTCCTTGGGTTTATCCTGTATGAGATTCTTTGCACCTCTTGGATTTGATTGACTATTTCCTTTTCCATGTTGGGGAAATTTTCAACTATAATCTCTTTGAAAATTTTCTCATACCCTTTCTTTTCCTCTTCTTCTTCTGCGACCTCTATAATTCAAATGTTGCAGCACTTGATATTGTCCCAGAGGTCTCTGAGACTACCCTCAGTTCTTTACATTCCTTTTACTTTATTCTGCTCTTCAGAAGTTATTCCCACCATTTTATTTTCCAGTTCACTGATTTGTTCTTCTGCTTCAGATATCCTGCTATTGATTCCTTCTATAGTATTTTTAATTTCAGTAATTGTGTTGTTTGCCTCTGCATGTTTATTCTTTAATTCTTCTAGGTCTTTGTTAATTGATTATTGTATTTCCTCCATTTTGTTTTCAACATTTTTTATAATCTTTACTATCATTATTCTGAATTCTTTTTCAGGTAGTATGCCTATTTTGTCTTCATTTATTTGGACTTCTGTATTTCTAGTTTGTTCCTCCATATGTGTAGTATTTCTCTGCCTTTTCATTGTTTTTTTTTTTTAACTTATTGTGTTTGAGGTCTCCTCTTCCTAGGCTTCAAGGTTGAATTCTTTCTTCCTTTTGGTCTCTGCCTTCTAAGGTTGGTCCCATGGTTTGTGTATGCTTCTTATAGGGTGAGATTTGTTCTGAGTTTTTGTTTGTTTGTTTTTCCTCTAATGAGCAAGGCTGAATGAGGTAGTAATCCTGTCTGCTAATGATTGGGTTTGTATTTTTGTTTTGTTTGCTCTTTAGATGAGGCATCCTGCACAGGAAGCTATTGGTGATTGGGTGATGCCAGGTCTTGTATTCCAGTGGTTTCCTTTGTGGAAACCTATCAAAGAACTCTTCCTATCAAAAAGTTCTCACTATTTGATACCCCCTAGTGTTGGTTCTCTGATAGTCTAGGGTCTTGGAGTCAGTGCTTTCATTCCAAAGCCTCAGGGCTTGATCTCTGGTCAGGAATGAAGATCCATCAAATTTTGCCTGGGTCTATATATTCTTTTCTGCTGGTCAGTCACTCCTGTCTGCTCTAAGCTGGTGTTCTGCAAGCACTTCTGGGTCTGAAGGTGTGTTCCTGATGTATCTGTGGAGAGAGATATACTCCACTCAAAACCTATGGGATGCAGCAAAAGCAGTCCTAAGAGGGAAGTTTATAGCAATACAATCCTACCTCAAAAAACAAGAAAAACATCAAATAGACAGCTAACTTTACATCTAAAACAACTGGAAAAAGAAGAATTAAAAAAAACAAAATTAGTAGAAGGCAAGAAATCATAAAGATCCAAGCAGAAAAAAATGAAAAAGAAATGAAAGAAGCAATAGTAAAGATTAATAAAACTAAAATCTGGTTCTTTGAGAAGATAATCAAAATTGACAAACCTTTAGCCAGACTCATCAAGAAAAAAAGAGAGAAGAATCAAATCAACAAAATTAGAAATGAAAATGGAGAGGTTACAACAGACAATGCAGAAATACAGAGGATTATAAGAGCCCATTATGAATAATTATATGGCAATAAAATGGATAACCTGGAAGAAATGGACAGATTCTTAGAAAAGTTCAATCTTCCAAGACTGAACCAGGAAGAAATAGAAATTGTGAACAACCCAATTACAAGCACTGAACTTGAAGCTGTGATGAAAAATCTCCCCAAAAACAAAAGCCCAGGACCAGATGGCTTCACAAGAGAATTCTATCAAGCATTTAGAGAAGAGCTATTGCCTATCCTTCTAAAACTCTTTCAAAAAATTGCAGAGGAAGGAACACTTCCAAACTCATTCTATGAGGCCAACATCACGTGATACCAAAACCAGACAAAGGCAACACAAAAAAAGAAAACTACAGGCCAACATCACTGATGAACTTAGATGCAAAAATCCTCAACAAAATTTTAGCAAACAGAATTCAGCAACACATCAAAAAGCTCATACACCGTGATCAAATTGGATTTATTCCAGGAAAGCAAGGATTTTTCAATATAGGCAAATTAATCAGTGTGATATACCATATTAATGAATTGAAAACTAAAAGCCATATGATGATCTCAATAGATGCAGAAAAAGCCTTTGACAAAATTCAGCACCTATTTATGATTAAAACTCTTCAAAAAAAAAAGGGCATAGAAGGAACCTACCTCAACATCATAAAAGCCATATATGATAAGCCTACAGCAAACATTATCCTCAATGGTAAAAAACTGAAAGCATTCCCCTTACATCAGGAACAAGACAAGGGTGTCCATTTTCCCCACTATTATTCAACATAGTTTCTGGAAGTCCTAGCTACAGCAATCAGAGAAGAAAAGAAATAAAAGGAATTCAGATCAGAAAAGAAGAAATAAAGCCCTCACTGTTTGCAGATGACATGATACAGTACATAGAAAACACTAAAGAAAGTATCAGAAAATTACTAGAGCTTATAAGTGAATGTGGCGAAGTTGTCAGATACAAAATCAATACACAGAAATCACTTGCATTTCTATATACTAACAATGAAAACTCAGAAAGAGAAATTAAAGAATCGATCCCATTCACCATTGCAACAAGAAGAATTAAATATCTAGGAATAAACTTACCTAAGGAGACAAAAGAACTGTACACAGAAAATTAAAAGACACTGAGGAAAGAAATCAAAGATGACATGAATAGGTAGAGAGATATTCCATGTTCCTGGGTAAGAAGAATCAATACTGTGAAAATGGCTATATTACCAAATACAGTCTACAGAGTCAATGTGATCCCTATCAAATTACCAATGGCATTTTTCACAGAACTAGAAGAAAAAATTTCATAATTCATATGGAAACACAAAAGACCCCGAATAGCCAAAGCAGTCTTGATAAAGAAGAATGGAGCTGGAGGAATCAACCTTCCTGACTTCAGATTATACTACAAAGCTACGGTCATCAAGACAGTGTGGTGCTGGCACAAAAACAGAAACATAGACCAATGGAAGAAGATAGAAACCCCAGAAATAAACCCATGTACCAATGGGTACCTTATTTTTGATAAAAGAGGCAAGAATATACAATGGGGCAAAGACAGCCTCTTCAATAAATGGTGCTGGGAAAACTGAACAGCTACGTGTAAAAGAATGAAATTAGAATACTTCTTAACACCATACACAAAGATAAACTGAAAATGGATTAAAGACCTAAATGTAAGACCAAAAACTATAAAACTCTTAGAGGAAAACATAGGCAGAATACTCAAGGACATAAATCAAAGCAAGATCCTCTATGAACCACCTCCTAGAGTCATGGAAATAAAAACAAAAGTAAACAGGTGGGGCCTGATTAAACTTAAAAGCCTTTGCGCAGCAAAGGAAACTATAAACAAGGTGAAAAGACAACCCTTAGAATGGGAGAAAATAATAGCAAATGAAACAAATGACAAAGGATTAATTTCCAAAATATACAAGCAGCTCATACAACTCAATGCCAGAAAAACAAACCACCCAATCAAAAAGTGAGAAAAAGACCTAAACAGATATTTCTCCAAGAAGAGTACAGATGGCTAACAAACGCAAGAAAAGATGCTCAACATCACTCATTATTAGAGAAATGCAAATCAAAACCACAATGACATATCACCTCACACCAGTCAGAATGGCCATCATCAAAAAGTCTACAAACACTAAATGCTGGAGAGGGTGTGGAGAAAAGGGAACGCTCTTGCACTGTTGTTGGGAATGTAAACTGATACAGCCACTATGGAAGATGGCATGGAGATTCCTTAAAAAGCTAGGAATAAAACCATCATATGACCCAGCAGTCCCACTCCTAGGCATATACCCTGAGGAAACCAGGGCTGAAAAAAACACATGTATCCTGTTGTTCATTGCAGCACTATGTACAATAGCTAGAAAGTGGAAGCAACCTAGATGCCCATTGACACATGAATGGATTAAGAAGTTGTGGTACGGGCACACAATGGAATATTACAGTCATAAAACAGAGTGCATTTGAGCTGGTTCTGATGAGGTGGACGAACCTACAACCTATTATACAGAGTGAAGTGAGTCAGAAAGAGAAAGATAAATATCATATTCTAATGCACATATATAGAATCTAGAAAAATGGTATTGAATAATTTATTTACAGGGCAGCAATGGAGAAACAGATATAGAGAATAGACTTATGGACACGGGGAGAGGGGAGAAGACGGTGATAATGTATGGAAAGAGTAACATGAAAACTTGCATTACTGTATGTAAAATAGATAGCCAATGGGAATTTGCTCTATGGCTCAGAAAACTCAAACAGGGGCTCTGTATCAATCTAGAGGAGTGGGATGGGGAGGGAGATGGGAGGGAGGTTCAAAAGGGGGGGGACATATGTATACCTATGACTGACTCATGTTGAGGTTTGACAGAAAGCAACAAAATTCTGTAAAGCAATTATCCTTCAATAAAAAACTAAATTAAAAAAGAATTATATTAAATCTACACTGCTTCTCCTTTATAAATGAAACCTCAAAGCCTGGATGAGAGGTCAACAACCTGTTGACCTATTTACAACATGGTTTACTGAACATGTTAAGAACACTGTTGCAAACTATTGCTCAGAGAAAAAGATTTCTTTCAAAATATTACTGCTTATTCATAAAACATAAAACATGTCACCCAAGAACATTTATGGCAATGTACAATGAAATCAATGATGTTTTCGTGCCTGCTAACACAAAATCCATTCTGTATCCCATTGATCAAGAAGTGATTTTAACATTTAAGTCTTATTACTTAAGAAATACATTTTGTAAGGCTATAGCTGCCATCAATAGTGATTCCTCTGATGGATTTGGGCAGAGTAAATTGAAAGTCTTCTGAAAAGGATTCACAATTCTAAATACCATTAAGAACATTTGTGATTCATTGGAAGAGGTCAAAATATTAATATTAATGAAAGTTTGAAAGAAGTTGATTCCAATCTTTATGGATGAATTTGAGAGGTTCAAGACTTCAGTGAAGGAAGTAGCTGCATATGTGGTGGAAATAGCAGAAGAACTAGAAGTAGAGACTGAAGATGAGACTGAATTGCTGTGATTTCATGATAAAATGGATGAGGAGTTGCTTCTTCTGGATGAGCAAAGAAAGTAGTTTCTTGAGATAGAATCTACTCTTCAAGATGATGCTATGAAGATTGCTGAAATGACAGCAAAGGATTCAGAGGTAACATAAGCTTAGTTGATAAAACAGTGGCAGGGTTCAAGACAATTGATTCCGATTTTGAAAGAAGTCTTACTGTGGGTAAAATACTATCGAGCGACACTGCATGCTACAGAGAAATGATTGATAAAAGACAGAGTCAATCAATGCAGAAAACTTCATTCTTTCTTATTTTAGGAAATTACTCCAGAAGCCCCAGTCTTCAGCAACCATTATCCAGATCAGTCTACTGCCCTCAATATAGAGGCAAGACCCTCCACCTGCAAAAAGATTATGACTCTCTGAACGTTCAGATGCTGTTGAGCATTTTTTAGCAATAAAGTATTTTTACTCAGATTTGTCCATTGTTCTCCAGACATAATACTATTGTACACTTAATAGACTAGAGTGTAGTGTAAACACAGCTTTTATATACACTGCAAAACACGTGACTCACTTTATTGTGATATTTGCTTTTATTGTGGTGGACTGGAACCAATATCTCCACAATATCTAAAAGGTATGCCTATATACGTTTTATGCTTACACCTAAGGGTGTAATAAAAATAAAATCCTAAGGGTCTTAATTATCATCCCCATTTTCTTATCAAGGTAATGCCTATTTTTAATATTGTTTATTTGTTTATTTTCTCCAGTTGCAGTGAGCAGGGGCTACTCTCTAGCTGTGGTGTGCAGGCTTCTCACTGAGGCGGCTTCTCTTACTGTGGAGCTCAGGCTCTGTGGCGTGCAGGCTTCAGTAGTTGCTGCAATGGGTTTAGTAGTTGTGGTTCCTGGGCTCTAGAGCAGACATTCAATAGCTGTGGCGCACAGGCTTCATCGCTCTGCAGCATCCAGGATCTTCCAACACCAGGGATCGAACCCATGTCTCCTGCATTGACAGGCAGATTCGCCACCATTGAACCACCGGGGAAGCCCCAAGTTAATATGTTTGAATACAACCTCCCCTCCTCAAAAATGAATTATCTTTTCACTCAGCTGTGACCAACTCTTTGTCACCCCATGAGCTGTAGTCTGCCAGGCTCTTCTGTCCATGGAGTTCTCCAGGCATGAATACTGGAATGGGTTGCCATTTCCTTTCCCAGGGGATCTTCCCAACCCAGGGATGAAACCCCAGGTCTCCTGCATTGCAGGTGGACTCTATAACATCTGAGCCACCAGGGGGTGCCTGCTATTATTATAATCTTTTCACATCTCTATGTATGCATACATTATTCAGAAAATATAGAAAATGGAAACTAATGTATGTTGTGTACCTTTTATGTGCCAAAAATCTTGGAGACTTTAATATATTGAGTTTGGTCCAGCAAACACATTTTGAACGCCATCCAAGTGCCAGACACACAGATAGAAATCAAGTCACATTCCTGTTCTTGAGAGTGGCATCC
This sequence comes from Muntiacus reevesi, assembly GCF_963930625.1. NCBI lineage: Eukaryota > Metazoa > Chordata > Mammalia > Artiodactyla > Cervidae > Muntiacus > Muntiacus reevesi. Next base: position 85,917,760 of record NC_089249.1, read on the forward strand.
GTGCCCACAAATAAATAATTTCTATACAATAAGGGAAATCTTGTTACAAAAGAGAGGCTGATTTAGGGTAGAGTTCACAGAGGAAATAAAGCCTGGATTGAACACACTGAAGGATGAAGAAGAGAGCTAATGATGTACAGACTTTTCAGTTTACAATTCAGTGGCATAACTTCCATTGTGTTTCTTGGGCAAATCAACTGATGCTTTGTAGCTGGCAAAGCTTGTCACAAGTATAGACAACATTTTGCCTAGGAAATGTGGAGAAGAGGAGATTGCACTGTACCACCTGTTCACTACAGCGGGGGCTGAGTGGCCATAAACTCTATGTCGTCAAGACTAGAGTTTCTCCAGACTGGCTGTAAAAGTTAATGAGCACCTCCGCGGTGACTCATTTCCTCTCTCCTACTGATACCATTTGTTCCAATATCATGGGATATTACAGGGCTTTCTTGCAGCAGTATTCAGGGTCAACATCTCTGTCAAATATAATAGCACAAAGTCCAAGGTTGTAAAAACTTGCTTCTTAGGGGGAAAGGAGGAATTCTGATAGTTTCTTAAAATAATGAGTGGTTTATGCTGTTTTCTTAGGAGGTAGGATTGGAAAGCATTTCAAGACTCACCTTCTTATTATGTGTTAGTCCCTTCAGATTTTTCAAGATCCCTCTACCAGACTTTCCTTTTCACAATCTCCTAAAGCACCTTAAAAAAATTCACCTCTTTCTCTGATCATTCCATTAGGTGTTCCCCACTCCACTGCCCCTGCCTGACTGAGGTTCTTTTTTCATAGACTAGTAGCCAGTCTACTAGTACTGAAATGTTTAGCTGTCAAAAAGTAATTGACCTTTTCCAAAAGAATCTTCCACCAAGAGTAAAGTATGAAACTGCTCATTAGTTAAAATGGGTATTAAGTGAGTTGCTGTCACACTAAAGCTAAAGACAATTTCTGCTTGACCTCAAATGATGAAGCAGCGAAAAGCTCTACTATCAAACTCAAAGTGGAGTTCACTGGTCATTTGAAGAAGATGGCAAAGGGATCACTGCCATTCACCTTTCAAACAGGGAAACTAGAGTCAAAAAAACATCCTGCAGATATGATGAAGATTTCTTACTAAAGTGAAACCTAGGTGTCAGCTTGGCGATCTCATTAAATTTGACTCGTTGGAAAAGACCCTGCTGCTGGGAAAGATTGAGGGCAGGAGGAGAAGGGGGCAACAGAGGATGAGATGGTTGGATGGCATCACAACCCAATGGACATGAATTTGAGCAAATTCTGGGAGATAGTGAAGGGCAGAGAAGCCTGGCGTGCTGTAGTCCATGGGTTCGCAAAGAGTTGGACATGACTTAGTGACTGAAATAACAGCAATAGCTTTTCTCCAAAACTTCTCCCAATTCCTTCACATTATCAGGACTTGCTTCTATGAAGTTGCTCTCTGTTTCTAAGCTTCCTCAAACATAGGAGCAAACTATTTTCTGTTTCATATCAACCTGCTTTGATAAGAAATCCACTCCCATCTTCTTGGTCTTTCCTGTCCGGTGTCATAGCCACTAACCACATGTTTAAATTTAATTGACAAAAATTAAATAAAATTAAAAATTCAACTCCTCATTCTCACTAGCCTTATTTCAAGTCCTGGATGGCTGTATGTGGCTAGTGGCTAAAGCATTGATAGCCCAGATTAGGACATATCCATTATCATAGAAAAATCCTATTGGGTATTTGTACCAGTGTGTCGTGACTCGATGAGAACTTGCTGGATATTATGTTTGTGGCTATATGTCAAGAGGTCATATTGCTACTTTCCATCAGAAGATTTGTTTTGATGTAAGTGTTTTTAATCACCCTCCTCTTTTCAGAAATATATCATCCATTTGGGACTTCCCCAGTGGCCCAGCAGTAAAGAATCTGCTAGCAGTGCCGGAGCCACAGGAGGCTTGAGTTCAGTCCTTGGGTTAGGAAGATCCCCTGGAGGAGGGCATGGCAACTCACTCCAGTATTCTTGCCTGGAGAATCTCCATGGACAGAGAAACCTGGTGAGTTACAGGCCATAGAGTCTCAAAGTGTCAAACACAACTGAAGTAACTTAGCACACACACACACCAACCATCTGGGCTTTCCAGGTGGCGCTAGTGGTAAAGAACCATTTACCAATGCAAGAGACATAAGAAACGCAATTCCCATCCAACTGCTTAAAGGGGAAGGGGCTTGTGTTTAACAAGTAGTGTAAAAAATAAAATTCATCTCGTAATATCATACCACATACCATTAGGAAACTGAAGCTCAAAGAGGTTCAGGAGTATGTCTAATGTTACACCGTGAGTAGGAAACAGAATTAGGATTTGAACCAAGATTCTTCAGAAACCAAGCCTTATGCTCTTCCCCCCAAGGGCATCATCAGAGTGCAGAGGTCCTCTAAGGTACACTTTGTAACCACGGAAACTTTAGTTTTTCCTGTCCTACCATGAATTTATACACAGGCTGGAAAAAAATCCAATAACAAAGGCTGAGTAGCCTCATAAAAAAAATGCTGAACTGGGAGTAAGAAAGCCTGGTTTCTGATATCAGCTTCAGACCAACTAACTGTGAATTGAGCCAGGCAGAGTACTCCTCTGGGCCTCAGGTTCCTCATCAGTTGAGTAAAAGAGTAAGAGTTGATAAGCATGATTATTCTCTCCAGCCTTAAAGTTATAGTCTGTTGAGGTTGTAGTCTAGTTAAGGTTGAATACTCTCTGAAACCTACAGCATAGTTTAACCCTTTGCTATCTATAAGAGGAGAGGAGAGCTTGTGACCCTTTCCAAATGGGCTATTAAAAAAAAAGCCTGTGATTCAACAAACAGCTAGATTGGGAGTCAGAGTCAATGTTCAACTCTACCACTGGCTGTGACTTTGAACCTGGATTCAGGTTCAAAGGAACCTGGAACCAGGCTTCCTAATCTCTCCTTACGTCGAGTTTCCAGGGTGTGAAACGGAGTAATGTCCTACACCACTCCCAGAGATTCCGTTAGGATCTCGCTTGATGACTTAAGTGAAAACACTTTATTGTAAAATATTTTACCACTGCAAGTTATTCTGACATGGCTGCCCTGTGTTAGAATGAAATTTTAGCGACTTGTTCCTCAGGAACAAGGAGGAGCTGCAGGAGGTAGTGGGGGAACCAGGGACACACCGAGGGTGATTTGTACTTTAGAGAGTAAAGTGCTCCTTAAGCAGAGTACAGGGAACATAAGCTGGTCCAGCCGCGATGACAAATCCTTCCAGCAAGGAGAGAAACATCATGATTCTCCAGAGTAGAAGCAAGCCATCTTTATAGAAAAAAGGAAAACTAAAAGAAATCAAGAATCTGAAGAGATAAAAAGAGAGATAAGAAAAAAAAAAAAGAGAGATAAGAAAAGAAAGGAAAAGGAGGATGGGCTTATAACAGGTGTCAATGGAAATAATCAATAAACAGTCTATAATAAGAGTAGAAAGAGTTTTATTTGCGCCACAATGAGGGCTATATAGCTCAGGAGACACAGATTCAGGAAGCTCCTGAACTGTATTCTGCTAGATCATAAATGGGGGGAGGTTTATAAAGGCAAAAATTGCAAAATTACATAAGTTGTTTGTCAAGAATTGTAATAGGAGCTGGCAAGATGTAGCGGTGTTTGTTAAGCAAGGATTGGTTGGGGCGCTAAATAGTTGCCCAGTTACAAGGGGAGATCTTGAGGTCACGAGGTTGCAGTGGCAGCTGCCAGCAGATATTTTGAAAGCAGCTAGTGGTGTCCTTGATTCTGCTACAGTTCAGAAAATTCAAGTTCTTAGGGATACAGGAACATGTCTGAAACCACATTCACAATGCGCCCCCCCCCCCAGCTCCATTTTGGATGCCTGAACCACAGTTTTTCCATTTTGATTATTAAATGCATTCTTTTCTTTAATGGTTAAGGCAGATGTACATTTGCAGGTTTAATAGGCCACAAACAGGCTGGATTTTTTTAATTTTCAGAAAAAATATTTATTAGAGTATAGCTAATTTACAATGTTATGTTAGCTTCAGGTGTAACAGCAAAGTGAATTAGTTATACACATACATATACCCACCCTGGGTTGCAAAGATCCGCCAGAGAAGGGAATGACAACCCACTCCAGTATTCCTGCCTAGAGAATTCCAAGGACAGAGGAGCCTAGCAGGCTACAGTCCATAGGGTCACAAAGAGTCAGATACAACTGAACCACTAACACTTTCACTTCTTTCACTCCTGTTTAGATTCTATTCCCATATAGGTCATGACAGAGTATTGAATAGAGTTCCCGTAGAAGATCTTATATGGTAAGACCTTATTAGTTTATTTCACATATAATAGTGTGTCTATGTCAATCCCAGTCTCCCAATTAATCCCTTCCCGCCTTATCCCCTGGTATCTGTGTTTGTTTTCTACATCTGTAACTCTATTTCTACAAATAAGCTATTCTAGTTAGCATACATTTCAAGTTAAATCATAATATAAGCCAAAATTACTTTCCTATCCCTCAATACGTATAATTTTCTTCCATCACAAATTACAGGATATTGCTAAGATGGGTTGTAAAGAAAAGACTCTATTTGCAATTAGGGAGAGGTTCTCTTAAATAATTAAAACACAACTTGGATATGTTCTCAATTCATATCTCATACAGTTCACTTTGACTGTAGATAAGACTTTTATGGATGGCTATTATTTGTAAACACCACTGCTGTATGATTAAAGCAAACGTCATATAATTCCTGAGGCAAGAAGATATAAGAACTTCAGAAACTGCCGGGATCTCTAAGGACACTGAAGAAGGCAAGGGTCCTCAGAGCTTTGAATGCCAACCAGGTAATTAATCCTCCATGCTGTTGAGGGCACAGGGCTACCTTTGAGCATCTGTTTTTCTTTGCCAGCTTTTAACTGGGCCAGAAAGGACAAGGTGTAGTTCAAAACATGTTAATCGTGCTTGTGTTGCTGTTTTGTTTAATTTAAATTACTTATTTCCTTTCTTGTCTTATAGAGTGTTGGCTTTGGTCTCAAATAGTGTTGAGTTTAATCCTGGCTCAGCCATCTAGAAGCTGTGAAACTGTAGGATAGATACTTAATCTAATAGTAATCTAGATACTAATACTAATCTAGATACTTAATCTAGATACTAATCTAGATATTAATCTTAATCTAGATACTTAAACTTCAGGGTCTTCACGTGCGAAATAAGCTAATGATATCTGGAAGGCAGCCCAGTTATGGTGATTAAACTGGATGATATGGGAGCATTCAATGAATGTCGATTTGTTAAGATTCAGTTATAGGTAACAGTAGTGCCCCTGCCTTATCTTGGTGGCACTCTCCGAAGTTTGCTATCCTCAGTCAGCTGGGGTCAGAAAATATTAAATGGTAAACTCCAAAAATAAAAAAGTCATAAATTATAGATTGTGCTATGCTCTGTTCTGAGCAGCCTGGTGAAATCTAGCATGATCCTGCTTATTCCCACTCAGGAGGCGGGTCATCCCTTTGTCCAGCGTACTGCTTCCCGCCACCCCCACCCCCCATCCCGATTAGCATAGGAAAAACAGTATATATAGGGTTCTGTAATATCTGTGGTTTCACGGGGTCTTAGAACGTATTCCCTGCAGATAAGTGGGGAGGACCATATTTAAAAAGATGCTGAACCTCCCTTCCCCAGATTACTGACCTGAGAGTGAAGTTTTTACCTTTTGTGTCTTGAAGGGGGTACTGGACAGCCAAAATACCTCTATCACTTTGGGAATGGAGGCTCCTCAGAGGAATTAATTGCAGGGTTAATACCATAACTAGAGAGAGAGAGAGGTCATCACAGCCACACACTATTCACTCTTCACTCTTTTGTTTCCCTCCTCATCAACACTGTGTCAAAGTGTTCATATGGACCTTAATATGGACCTCATCTTTGGATTTTCTGGGAAAGTTTCCAATTCAAATACTCTGCTCCACCATTTTCCTTAAGTCATCTATTATTTGAGAGTTAGAATATGTATGCTGATTTGGGGATTATAAAGTATGCTCAGATTAAAATGCAATGAATTACTCATATTAGTAATGATTTGGGGGAAAAAATCTTTTACCCAACTCCATGCTTACACTAAAGTAGTTGCCTAATGGATAAAAGGAGAATAGAGGTTGATATTTTAATCTTATGTGGATGGCAATGGCCAGTTTTTCAAATATAAATTCCAAAATTTATAAAGGAGATGATAACTAGGACAATTTTTGAAATTTTCAGTAGGCAAAAAAAATATATTGTAAACAAGAGAAAATACAAACTAGGAAATATTTTTGGTAAGATACAAAAGACAATAAATATACAAAGAAAGCCCTCCAAATTCCTGAAGAGAAAGATAAAAAAATCCCACAATAAGCTGTGCAAAGCTGTAAACCAAAAATTCATAAAAGAAATTTTAAAAGCTAATCATTACATAAAAAGACATTCAACTTTATCAGTATTTTTAAAATGAAGTTTTTCTTTAATATACCAAAATTAGCAAGAAAAAAAATGGACAAATCAGGTGTTCATTAAGGGCTGGGGAAAGCAGCATTCCTGCCCACTAGTGCTAGAATGAACACACAGTGCAGCCCATTCAGAGGGCATTTTTTAATTCTTTGAAATTTATTTTTTAATTGAATTAGAATTGCTTTCAATGTTATCTTGGCTTTCTGCTGTACAACAACCTGAATTAGCTATAAGTGTGTGTATATCCCCTCCTTGAGCCTCCCTCCTACTCCTCTAGGTTCAGAGGGTATTTTAGCCAAGAATATCAATGTGACACTTTGTGTGTTCTGTGAAATTACAACCCTGTGTATGTGAATTTGGACGTCCCAGGTGGCGCTAGTGGTAAAGAACCTACCTGCTAATGCAGGAGATGTAAGGGACAAGAGTTCGATTCCTGGGTCCAGCAGATCCCCTGGAGGAGGACATGGGAACCTACTCCGGTATTCTTGCCTAGAGAATCCCATGGACAGAGAATCCTATAGACAGATTAGCCTAGCAGGCTCCGGTCCATAGGGTTGCAGAGTCAGACTCAACTGAAGCAACTTAACAGGCTCTCACATATGTGAATTTGTACTAAAGAGAGAAGCAAAACTTCATAAAAGTTATGTGAGTGGAAGAAGGTTTATTACAATCAATCTGTTTCTGAGAGAGAAAACCAGGTTACAGAATTATATGACTATACAAAATTATATAAACAACACATGTTGTCTATATAATGTCTAGAAAATGTTAATAAGCTCTTCACTCAATTGTTTCTCTGGAAGATTACTTCGTATTCTCTAGGTTTTCAATGATCTTTTAATAATTTGTGTACTATTTTGTCACAGGAAAAGATAAAATTATTTTCTTTAAAGTGTGGTATCATGTAAACGGAAGAAAGTTGAACTAAAGACAGGAATTCTTGTAACTGTGTGACAATGAGAAAATGACTTCATACCTCAGGTTTTCTAAACTGTAAAGTGGAGATATTAGATAACATACTCAGTTTTAATTCTAACATTAAAAACTCACGGTTGGGATTGACTTGATTGACTTAAACTGCTGCTGCTGCTAAGTCGCTTCAGTCGTGTCCGACTCTCTATTAAAGCGCAAATACTGCCTCATCTGAGAGAAAGCTTGCTTTGGCCGCCCTCTCTTGGCTCTCCTGAGAATAGCAAGGGCGGGCTCTCCAGACTATACCAAAGGTTTTCAGACTTGAAACCATTCAGCCCAGCAGAGTTAGATCTTTGGCATTGGCTCAGAGGGCTGGCATAAGATAAATTTTCCTAATCTTTATATTTAGCTCGAGATTCCTATTTAGTATTGAAGTATGTTGTTGTTCAGTTGCTCAGTCGAGTCCGACTCTTGGCCACCCCATGGACTGCAGCGTACCAGGCTTCCCTGTCCATCTCCTGGAGCTTGCTCACACTCATGTCAGTTGAGTCTGTGATGCCACCCAACCATCTCGTCCTCTGTCGTCCCCTCCCCCTCTGCCTTCAGTCTTTCCCAGCAGCAGGCTATAGTTGATTTATAATGCTATTAGTTTCTGGTGTACAACAAAGTGATTCAGTTACACATATATATGTACGTTCTTTTTCAAATTCTTTTTCCATTTGGGTTATTACAGAAAAGCGGAGTTATTATTAGTAGTAAAGTGGAGTTCACTGTGCTATACAGTAGATGCTTGTTGATTATCTGTTTTAAAGATACTCTGTATATATCAATCCCAAACTCTCAATTTACCCTTTCCCCATACCTTGCCCCTTTGGTAACCATAAGTTTCTTTCCTAAGTCTGTGAACCTGTTCCTGTTTTGTAAGTTCCTTTGTTTCCTATTTTAGATTCCACGTAAGTGATATCATATGGTATTTGTCTTTCTCTTTCTGACTTACTCCACTTAGTATGATAATCTCTAGGTCCATCACATCTTCTTTATCCATTCATCTGTTGATGAACATTTAGGTTGCCTCTATTTATTGTCTATTGTAAACAGTGCTGAAACGAACATTGGGGTGCATCTATCTTTTCAAATTCCCTTTGTTGTATAATTTGGGTTTAGCCAGAGAGATATTTTTTCCTTCATTTATGATTTGGGCTTCCTACGTGGCACAGAGGTAAAGAATCTGTCTGTCAATGCAGGCAATGCAGGAGACACATATTTGATCCCTGGGTTGGGAACATCCCCTGGAGGAGGAAACGGCAGTCCACTCCACTGTTCTTACCTGAAAAATCCCATGGACAGTGGAGCCTGGCAGGCTACAGTCCATGGAATCACAAAGAATTGGGTACAACCGAGTGATGGAGAAGAATGCATCTACTAATATGATTTGGCTTTTATAAATTCCTGGGTCCACTTCACTAGTGCAAATGTGTTGAAATTTCAGATCTGGGTGAATCCAGGAGTATCAAGGAAAAACTGACAAGGACTCTGAGATCCGTGCTTCCTGAAGCACTTCTGTCCCTGGGGGAAGAGGAAGATGGCTCCGAAAAGCATGTGGCTGGTTTTTCTGATGAGCTGTGTAGCCAGCACTCAAGTCCTGGATGGTGAGTATCAGTCACTAAGCTGGAATTGAGCCCACAGTCAATGTTCTTTGTATGGATGTGAGCCGTAGTGACACCATCATCAATCAAATGTAGATTATAATGATTATTTTGCAAGTTTATTGTGAAGGGTGGAGATAATGTATTTAAAGTACCTGTCACCTGGCAGTCAAGAAATGATAACCATAATTAGAACTACCCAATGCTTTGTACACTGTTTTCCTACTTCAACATATTGGGGAATTCCAGTTTGCAAAGAACATAAGACTAGTTGGAGAGATGGCTCCAACACACATGTAGGCCCAGCATCAAGTATAAAGTCACACGTCAGGATTTCCCTTGTGGTCTAGTGGCTAAGACTCTGCGCTCCCAATGTAGGCGGCCAGGTTCAATCCCTGGTCAGGGAACTAAGATCCCATATACTGCAACTAAGACCTGGCACAGACAAGTAAATAAACAAACAAAAACGAGGCTTCCCTGATAGCTCTGTTGGTAAAGAATCCACCTGCAACGCAGGATACCCTGGTTCAATTTTTGGGTTGGGAAGATCTGCTGAAGAAGGGATAGGTTACCCACTCTAGTATTCTTGGGATTCCTGTGTGGCTCAGCTGGTAAAGAATCTGCCTGCAATACGAGAAACCTGGGTTCAATCCCTAGGGAGAATCAAGTATAAAGTCACATGTCAGGACTTCCCTGCGGGCCCAATGGCTAAGACTGCGCTCCCAGTGCAGGCGGCTGGCTTCAATCCCTGGTCAGGGAACTAAGATCCCACATGCTGCAACTAAGACCAGGCACAGACAAATAAATAGATAAACAAAAATAAAATATTTTATAAATAAAATATCGAAGTAACACATCTGTGAGGTAGTAAGCAATACCCTAGAATCTACCAGTGGAGAAAGCAGGGGAAGAAAGCTGCATATATGGGCTAAGAATAAGTATCCTGGCTGCTTTGACAGTCTGCGGAGTTCCTGCTGGTGTCGTGCGTGGTACGGGGAGTGAAGAAACTCGCCTGAGCAGCACTTCTACGGAGAAGAGGCCCCTTGAGAGGGCCCAGGGCTGCTCATGACCCAGCACGTCAGCCAGCGGGGATGCCCAGGCCAGGGTAAAGAGTGACTGGAAGGAGATACAAAGAGAAGCAGGGTTCTTGGGGCCTCATGTTGGTGCTCGTGGCCGAAGTCTGTGGGTCCAGCTACCAGCTCTCTTGACCACCTACGGCCATTTAGGACCTGGGGAGCTCAACCACTTTCTCTGGAACGTGCTAGCGTGTGAAGGACTGGGAGGGGCTGCCCTCAAGCTCCCCCAGCGGGCCACGTTCCATGGCCATTTCTAGTCAACAGCCTGGGGAGTTAGTGCCTTGCTGCTCTGGTCCTGGCTTCCCTGAGGGGGCTTGAAATTCGCCCAAACTGTGCCGTGGAGAGTGAGCTGTCCAAGAAGGGGGGTGGGGGGAGAGAGAGTGAGGGAGTTGGGGATGGACATGTACACACCGCTATACTGAAAATGGATTCGCAACAAGGACCTACTGTATAGCACAGGGAACTCTGCATCGGCCTGGACGAGAGAGGAGTTTGGGGGAGAATGGATGCACACACACACACACACACACATGGCTGAATTCCTTTACTGTTCACCTGAAATTACAACAATATTGTTGGTCGGCTATACTCCAATAGAACATAAAAAGTTAGAAAAACAAAACAAAAAACATCCTAACTAGTTACTATTTTCAAAACATATTACATGGGTTATAATGATAATGTGATTATTTTGATAGCTGCAATTTATTAAGTAGTTACTATTTTTTTTTGACAATTACTGATACATTTGAGGTACCCCTTTGTTACCCAATTTGACTGCTTGTTGCTTAGAAAGGAAAGGTGCTTGACTCAGAAAAGCTGGAAATCTAGGGAGAAGGTGAACTTGTGTCCAGAGACCAACTCCAAAGATTCTGCTCAGCCTTGATGATTTTTAAAGGGGAGAAAGAGACAAGAATCTTAATGAATTATTGATGCAGGAAATTGGATTCTGCATTATTCCCCACTGTGTGCAGACTGCTTGACTAGTCCAATGTCATCTTGCCTGCATGATCTGCCTGCAGGATTGAGAAGGGGACTATTAAGGGTAGAGCCTCTTGATGACTATGAAAGAGGAGAGTGAAAAAACTGTCTTGAAACTCAACATTGAAAAAACTAAGATCATGGCATCCAGTCCCATCGCTTCATGACAAATAGATGCGGAAAAAGTGGAAACAGTGGCTGATTTTATTTTCTTGGGCTCCAAAATCACTGCAGACGGTGACTGTAGCCATGAAATTAAAATATTCTTGCTCCTTAGAAGAAAAGCTAAGAAAACCTAGACAGTATATGAAAAAGCAGGGACATCACTTTGTCGACAAAGGTCTATATGGTCTAAGCTATGTTTTTTCCAGTAATCATATATGAATGTGAGGGTTGGACCATAAAGAAGGCTAAGCACTGAAGAACTGATGCTTTCAAACTGTGGTGCTGGAGAAGACTCTAGAGTCTCTTGGACTGCAAGGAGATCAAACCAGTTAATCTTAAAGGAACTCAACCCTGAATACTCATTGAAGTGACTGATGCTGAAGCTGAAGCTCCAATACTTTTCATCCTCATTTGAAAAGACCCTGATGCTGGGAAAGATTGAAGGCAAGAGGAGAAGCGGACGACAGAGGATGAGATGGATGGATGACATCAGCAATTTGATGGACATAAGTATGAGCAAGCTCCAGGAGATGGTGAAGGACAGGGAAGCCTGGTGTGGTGCAGTCCATGGGGTCACAAAGAGTCAGACATGAGTTAGTGACTAAACAACAACAACATTTTCTAACTGCTGAATTCTTCATTTTTACTTCTTTTTATCTAGGAAAATAATCAGCAGTTTAGATAAGGCATAGTATGCATTCAGGAGAGCATAATTCAAGAGTTAGGTTAAATTGCCTAGTGATTTCATGCCTATAATTAAGCTCTTTCGAGATCAAACAGAGGGCTTCCCAGGTGATGTTAGTGGTAAAGAAGCTGCTTGCCAATGCAGGAGACATAAGAGATGTGGGTTTGGTCCCTGGGTCGGGAAAATCCACTGGAGGAGGGCATGGTAATCCACTCCAGTGTTCTTGCCTGGAGAATCCCATGGACAGAGGATCCTGGTGGACTACAGTTTATAGGGTCACTGGAGAATCCCATGGACAGAGGATCCTGGTGGACTACAGTTCATAGGGTCCCAAAGAGAGTCAGACACGACTGAAGTGACTTAGCACACAGGCAAGGTTAAAGGCAAACAAGATGGGAAAACAGGAAAGGGCAAAGAGATGCTTTGACATTGAAACTTGTCTTGCTGTGCCTCCACTAGGTTAGTCGTTGTCCATCATTCACAGGTACAAAGCGGAGCATAAGCAAAGAATCTATGTCAACAACGAGCGTCATGTTCCAGGATGGAGCTGGGGCTGCTGCACTGGAAGCTGGGTTTCACTAGGGCCATGTGACCAGGCTCTGAACACCCTTGAATGTCCAACTGAGTGGAGAGCTTATCTGAAAGCAACAGGAGATTTGAAAGAGAGGAGATTTGTAGGCAACGAATGAAGTAGATCAGGGCTTCCCTGGTGGCTCAGAAGTAAAGAATCTGCCTGCAATGCAGGATACAGGGGTTCGACCCCTGGATTGGGAAGATCCCTTGGATCAGGGAATGGCAACCCACCCCAGTATTCTTGCCTGGAGAATCCCATGGACAGAGGAGCCTGGCAGACTTCAGTCGATGGGGTCTCAAAGAGTTGGACACGACTGCGGGGCTAACACATGCAATGAAGTGGAACAGAAGTGTCACGCAAGCAAGTGATGGCTGTGTCATCTGCCTGAGGAGAGAGGAGATGCTATGTGACCACAACAGTCCGTGGACATACACTGGGGGTGGAAAGACTCCTGCGCCCATCTACAGCATTACCACGTGGCCACACTGGCACAAAGTCCAAACTTACTAGCTCAGCATCCCGTTCATTATCTGGGTCCTCTGCATTTCCAGCAGTTTCAGTGGCAGGGCCCATTCATCAGTCCACTAGCTGAAAGAGTTTGTGCTTCTCTCTGAATCATGGTTTCCCTGGCTTCTGGGCCCTGGCTCTCTCCTTCTGTTTTCTGTAGTGGTTGCCTGACAGATCCTCTACACGTAAGGCAAACCTAAGTGCTTGCTCTTCTTGCTGCCGTTTCTCTGCTCACCCACCCCCTTAGCCTAAAATGTTCCCCTCCCCTGGCTACTGACTTACAGACCCCCATTTTCAGGTTCCTGCCAAGTTGCCATCTAACCGGTCATGCATTCCCCTAGATAAAAAAAGGAAAAACCCATTTGTTCCCTATGATGCCTAAAACTACCAACTTATACCCCTTATCCACTCTTGCGATCTCTTGAATTACATCTGTTTGATCTTGCTACCAGCGTGGGGATTCTGCCAGTTGCTGAGGATGTTTATTCCAATTACATAATCCTTTATTGAGGAGATTAGCACAGGGATGGGCTTGGGGGACCACTGGGTCCATGGAAAATAGTCCTGAGCTAAAACATTATTGATCACTCGACCTCTATAAACCCTACTTGACTGGCAGACCTCAGTGATGTTTGGGGTCTCCTAGAATCGGTGTCAGTTCAGAGCCAGTGTCCAGTAGCCTCAAAGATCTGATTATCTCCTTTTCCCCAATGCTGAAGTACTCTGGTAAGAGACCACAGCCGCCTCCGGAGATGCCAGGAGAAAGGTGAACAGTATAAAGCTGTGGCAGCAGAGAGCGATCCTGCCTCCAGGACGCTCAGCCTCTCCTCCTTCAAGGGGACCTAGGTCTTAAACTGGCTAAGGTGTTGAATTGCTTTTTCTTTCCTTTGTAACTTGTATTTGCCTTTTGTTTCTGCACAGCCATTATCCTGAGACCTAGCTGTCCTACCGGGTGGTTTTACCACAGGTCGTATTGCTATGGATACTTCCGGAAGCTGAGGAACTGGTCTGAGGCTGAGGTAAGAAATCTGGCTCATGCTCAGAGAGGTGTCTCTAGAGCAAGGGAACACCCAAAGCTCCAGGTATCATTCAACTCAGAGCCAAGGGTCCTTCTCTGGTGTTCTGAGAAGTCACCTGGCAGGTGAAGTGGAGAGAAGAGGGTTACCCCTTCAATCCCTTTAATGTTGTATGCACATAGAGGGGGGAAAGTGGAAAGTGACATATTTCCTCTCTGGGGCTCTGAAATCACTGCAGTGGTGACTGTAGCCATGAAATCAGAAGACATTTGCTTCTCGGCAGGAAAACTATGACAAACTTAGTGTGTTGAAAAGCAGAGACATTACTCTGCCAATAAAGGTCCATATAATCAAGGCTATGTTCTTCCCAGTGGTTATGTACAGTTGTGGTTGTCAGAGCTGGACCATAAAGAAGGTGGAGCACCGAAGAATTGATGCCTTTGACCTGTGATGCTGGAGAAGACTCCTGAGAGTCCCCTGGACAGCAAAGAGATCAAATCAGCCAATCTTAAGGGAAATCAGCCCTGAGTACTCATTGGAAAGACTGATGCTGAAGCTGAAACTCCAGTATTTTGGTCATCTAATGCTAACAGCTGACTCATTGAAAAAGTCCCTGATGCTGGGAAAGATTGAATTCAGGAGGAGAAGAGGGCATCAGAGGATGAAATGGCTGGATGGCATCACTGATGCAGTGGACATGAACTTGGGAAAACTTTGGGAGATGGTGAGGGATAAGGAGGCCTGGCGTGCTGCAGTCCATGGGATCACAAAGAATTGGACCTGACTGGGCAACTGAACAACAACAAATCGATGGAGTGTGTGCTACAGGCCCAGACCCTGGAGGGGCTGCAAAGGCATGAGAATGAACCAGAGACAGCCTCCCCTCCGGGAGTCCATTATCAGGGATAAAGACAGAAGCACATTAAGCCAAAGAGGATGAGATGAGGAACTTACAGAAAGAACAACTTGAATTGCTGTACAAGATTTACCAGCCTCAGAGCCACCTGACAGAGAGTGAAGCATTCCGAACACGTGGAAGGCCTTAGTGTCCCCATAACTCAAGAAATGCATTGGTTTTATTTTCACTGAGGTTTTCCTAAGAGAAACCCATGTAGTCAGTCAGAGTAAGTTACCTCGGAACATGAGGAGTCAGGGCTGCTGTGTCTCTGAATTGTGGTAGTTTTACTGGAGTCACCAACTGGGGAGACCAGTGGGGATGTGGGGTACAATCTGGGCCCACAATGGCCTCAGACATTTGTACTGCCTGTCCCCGGAGAGCCCAACGCTAATTCTACCAAAACAAAGAGGAAGATATCTGGGGAGCTTTGGAATAACACGTTTGCTCAGTTGCTTCAGAACTATCTGACTCTTTGCAACCCCATGGACTATAACCGGCAGGCTCCTTTGTCCGTGGGATTCTCCAGGCAAGAATACTAGAGTGGGTTGCCCTGCCCTTCTCCAGGGTGTCTTCCCAACCCGGGGATTGAACCTACGTCTCCTGTGTCTCCTGCATTGCAGGCAGATTCTTTACCCACTGAGCCACCGGGGAAGCCCACCTGTGAAGTCCAAGTCTATACTGGAATAAAATAGGTGTGCATTTAAATTATGTTTTGCCAGGCATTAGTTAGAGCTATACCTCACTTTACCAGCTTTCTTCTGTAACATGGGGACAATACTTCCATCCCATGGGGTTGCTGAGGTTGTTGCAAAAAACCTCTGGCACATGGTAGATGCTCAATTCAGATTTTTAAGGCAAAAACAATCCATAAGATTGCTGCTGAGCCTTATCCGAACTAACCACTCCTGAACCAGAGTGCAGAGAAGGTGTCGGGAAGGACCGGAGAAATTGACCTCACAGCGCTGTGCTTCTTGATTCCTAGCTGCTATATTAGTTCACAAAACTCCTGGGGGCAATGGGGCTGGCATGAAAATGACAGGTAAACCCAATCTCAGACTGAACAAGCAGAGCTCTGGGTTCTAGCCATGTGAATTTACAGGGAGAATATCACTTAAACCGACTGAGCCTGTTTGCTCTTCTGTCCCAAGAATCTTTGTGATTGGTACACTCCCTAAACGTGGACTGGTAATCCAGCTTCCACACCTCACAAATTTGAAAGGCAAATGAAATTATGGATGTAAAAACATTTGGGTTTTGTAAAGTGGCTGACACTTAGTGTGAGGACTGCTAAGTCACTTCAGTCGTGTCCAACTCTTTGTGACCCTATGGACTGTAGCCCACCAGGCTCCTCTGTCCATGGGATTCTCCAGGCAAGAATACTAGAGTGAGTTGCCATGCCCTCCTCCAGGACAAGATTATCATCAAACAATAACCACATCTAATACTGAGCAAGTTCAAAGGCAAGCATTAGGGTAGCAACCACAGTCAAACCATGGTTTTATTAAATTAAGTTTTATCATGTAGGCAGATCCTATACCAAAGCCCAGGAGAGTTTAAAGTATCTCTCTGTCTGTCTGTAAAGTGTGTGTATATACAATGAGTTTTTCAATTGGGCAGTAAGTTTCTAGTTAGAGAATGGCACATTTTACAATCAGTGGGCTCCGATTTGTTTAAGTGCATTACTATAATGCATCATTATGGCAGTCCCATGCTCGTAACTACTCCCTTGTGTAGCCATAATTATGTCTTGCATTTTACAGACGAGGAAGAGAGGTACAGAGCCTTGTCAGGGTCACAGACACAAATAAGAGGCAAGTCCAGGACCCCAGGCACTTCCACTGGCCCTAAAGCGCGTGACCCGGCCTCGAGGAGGCCCGACACCTGTGTGTTATGCTTTCTCCCATGATGACAGGACGTCTTCTGTGGGGTTTAGATCCTCAGAGGAGAGCTGTGTGTGTGCATGCTGCTTGGTGAGCTAGGGTTCTGAGGTGAAGGCTGTGCTTTTCTTTCTTTTTTTTCTAATTTTTCTTGAAATACAGTTGATTTACAATATCCTATTAGTTTCAGGCATACAGCAAAGTGATTCAGTTATACATATACCTCTACCAATATATTCTTCTTTAGATTCTTTTCCCTTCTAGGTCTTTACAAGATCTTGAGTAGAATCTCCTGTGCCGTACAGTAGATCCTTGTTTACCTGTTTCATATATTGTAGTATGTATATTTTAACCCCAACCTTCTAATTTACCCCTCCCCCTCTGACCGCTTTGGTAAGTAGAAGTTTGTTTTTTATGACTGTGAGTCTGTTTCTGTTTTGTAAATAAGTTCATTTGCATCATTTTTTAAATTCCACGTGTAAGTGATATCATATGGTATTTGTCTTTGTCTGACTTACTATACTTAGTATGATAGTCTCTAGGTCCTTCCATGTTGCCACAAATGTTATTATTTCATTCTTTTTTGTGGCTGAGTAATAGTCCATTATTACTCAGCCCATAATGGACTATTACTCAGCCATCAAAGAGATATACCATATCGTCTTCACCCATTTGTCTGTAGATGGACATTTAGGTTGTGGGCCATGTTTTTAAACCTCGTTTCTCCTCCTTGCCCTCAGCTCGAGTGTCAGTCATATGGAAACGGAGCCCACTTGGCATCTGTCCTGGGTTTGAAGGAAGCCAGCACCATAGCAAAGTACATACGTGCCTATCAAAGAAACAAGCCGGTGTGGATTGGCCTGCATGACCCGCAGAAGGTAACCTCAGACCTGGCCCACTGATGGCCCCTTGGGAGAAGCAGATAGACAGCGCCTGTCTGGGAGACGGCCCCAGGCCCACTGACGAGGGCACACACAACAGATCTTCAGTCACCTGCCTCCAGCTGATGGAGGCCAAGGCTTCCAGGTTAGGGACAAAGCCATGTCCTCCATTTACAGACCTATCCGTTTAGAGCCCTCTCAAGTCTTTTTAAACACAAAATTACCAGCTCCTCAGAGTCTTTCAAAAAAAAGTTTCTGTAAGTATATAGGGCCATATACCTATACAAATAAACACAGACACACACAGAGAGCCTCATGAGATCCCGCTTAATTAAATTCCAGTTAGATCTTGAGTTAAAGTGGAAAGCTTTCAGTTAAGCTTTTCACTAGATGCCATCACGTGTTTTATGCCATCTTTAACTTTCTTCACTGGCCTTTCATTTTACCCCTCTCAGTACCTCTTTGTAAGAAATGACATGTGAGGTTGCTGAAGTCTCTGTGTGGGAACTGCAATTTATAGATTCTTTGTGGGGCTTCTATGTTAACCAAAAAGCACAAAGAATACAAGGAGAAAAATCCTAGACTTTGTGTTTCTTAATAAACTTTGCTATAGATGTTACAAATAATTTATACAGTTAATTTTACATTATTAGTATTCACACTACTATCAACCAGAGCCCTCTCATTCAAAGATAGGATAAATATTTTACATCTATTTCTATCTGAGTTTTAAATTTTTATTTATTTTTTTAATTGAAGGGATTTCTCCCAGGTTTTTTAAATTTAATTTTTTACCTTCATGACTGAGGCTAATAAACAGCCTAACGAATTGTGCAATGAATGTATGAAAGAAATACAAATTAGAATAACAATATAACTTGACTCAGATTACTAGATGCTTACTTTTTGTTAATGAATAATATTTTTAAGATAAGGAGAAATTTCCCAGTTAATGACGGTATAAATTCCTACAACTGAACTGTTTTTGAAAAGCAGTTTGGGAATGCATTTTAATATCCTTAAAATATTCATGCCCCTTGGTCATTAATTTTACTTCTGGGAGGATAGTTTTAAAAAATAATTTTAAGTACAGAAACAGCTTTACAAATAAAATTGTTCATAGCGGTATTCTTTACAATAATTGTAAATTGGAAACAACATAAACATCAATCAATAGGAGAATCAGTAAGGTAAATTGTGGTACATTCTTACCATTAAAAAATGTTTGGAAAGCAAAATACTACAAAATTGAATATACATGTTTTAAACGCTACCACATTTTTCAGTACATAAAAATATTGTGATAGATAAAAATGGTTACACCACAAGTAAATATGGTAAAATATCAGTAATGTTGTCTTCCTGAAGGTTAAATGGAGTGACTTTTCTATTTTCCCTTCACACATTTCTGTGCCTTCCCAAGTTTTACGGTGAAAGCTGTGTCTAAGGGGGCTGCGGTGACCATCTGGGCTGTGAGCAGGTGGGCAGGCTGATGTGTACGTGTCTCCCATCTCCTGTCATTGCAGAAGCATCAGTGGCAGTGGGTGGATGGAGCCGTGTATATTTACAGATCCTTGTCTGGCAAGTCCGTGGGTGAGAACAAGTACTGTGCTGCGATGAATGCCAAGACCAGTAAGTTCTGCCACATCTCTTCCTGAATCCCAGCTCCTTCTCTTTCCTGTTAAGAGCGAAGCTGGACCTTGACTCCTCTTTGCACCATTTCACACCAACAACTCTACAGGACAGTGGCCTCGTCCCAGACTTTACTCACTGACCATTTGTGACCTTGTCACAATCTTTGCCAGATCAGTGTACCAGCCATTCAGTTATCAATAGTTTCTTTTGCTCCAATCACTTTTTTCTTTTTTTTATTTTTCAATAACTCATTTTAACTGAAATATAGTTGATTAACCATGTCGCATTGATTACTGCTATATAGCAAATGATTACATTTGCTTTTTTTATGTTCACTTTTTAATGTTTTTTTATCATAGTAAAAGTCACATAATATAAAACACAGTATTTTAACCATGTTTAGCTGTATAGGTCAGTAGCACTAAGGACATACACACTGTTGTGCAATTCTCACCATCCTCCATCTCCCAAATTTTTCACCTCTTTAAACTGAAACTCTGTCCCCATTAAACACTAAATCCCCCTTCCCTCTCCCCACACCCCCTCCCCACTCCCATCCCTGGCATCTACCAATGACCTTTCTGACTCTATGAGTTTGACTATTCTAGGTATCTCATATAAGTGGAATCAAATAGTATTTGTCTGCACCTACTGTATATTGGAATGCATTTTTAAGATTAACTTAATATATGGCCTATGAGCAGATTGAACCCTCTTTTTCCCACTGAGTACACAGTAGGTTCCCATTAGTTATCTATTTTATACATAGTAGTATATATGTGTCAGTCCCCATCTCCCAGCCCATCCCCTCCCCCTTTCCCCTCTAGGTGTCCATATATTTGTTCTCTACATCTGTGTCTCTGTTTATCTTAAAATTCTGTCCTATACCAGGAGGGAGAAATATGTCACCTTTGAGGAAATCCAGGCCACAGGGAGCAAATATGTGTGATTGCTTTCGGGCTTCTTTACAGTCAGGGTTCCCCACGAGCCCTAGAAACCTCACTTTGCCTGCATTCTTCCCTCATATTCTCTGAGTTTCATCCCAGAAAATAGTGCCCAGAACCTCAGCTGCAGGCTGGGCACTCACTGCAGCCTCTTCAGTTCTCTTGCCTGCCTTCAAGCTTTGCTTTTCATGCTAATATGTTAGGGTTTTCAGCCTTGCTACAAAAGTCATTTGGGGTGGGTAATGCTTTGTTGTGGGAGCTGCCCTGTGCATTGTAGAGTTAGCATTCCCTAGTCACTAACCAGCAGATACCAGCAGCATACACACACACACATACACAGTTTGTAACAACCAAAAATGTCTGCCTACTTTGCTAAATGTCCCCTGAAAGTGTTAGTTGCTCAGTCCTGTCCAACTCTTTGCAACCGCATAAACAGTAGCCTGACAGACTCCTCTGTCCTTGAAATTTGCCAGACAAGAGTACTGGAATGAGTAGCCATTCCCTTCTCTAGGGGATCTTCCTGACCCAGGGATCAAACCTACATCTCCTGCATTGGCAGGCAGATTCTTTACCGTCTGAGCCACCAGGAAAGCCCTAAATAGCCCCTGGGGGGACAAAATCACTCCTATAGGAGAACCACGGCTAATAAGTGGCATGAAAAGGAAACAGAATGTCAAAGCTGCAAAAGATGCTTGATCTGAAAGAGAACATCCCAGTGTGTTTAAAAGGCCTTTGTAGCGTCACCAGGATTCCCCCACTAGCCAGGGCGTGAGCCTGGGCAGGGCCAGGACTGAGAACTCAGGTACTGGGGCTCAGGTGGAAAGGGACGTGGAACAGGTTTACTATTATCTGAAGAATAAAGGTTATATGCACACAAGAATGAGAAAACTTTCTGACAGCAAAGTGATGGACATGTGGAGACAAACTCTGAGGTGAGCTCTAAGCAAACCTTCGGAGGTAAGTGGGTCATATCACAGACCAAGGAAGGATTTCCCACAGTCTGGAAGGGACTACAGCTGCTGTTTAAGGAATAAGTCATCTCTGATGGAAGGAATACACCAAGACCAATATGCAGAAGCTACCAAAATGTAAATTTCTATCCAAGATAAGGAAAATATTCTGAACAATCAGCCCTGTCCAAAATTATAATCAGCTACCCTAGAAAGTAGTAAGAAACCTATCAGTAGAGTTAACCAAGCAAAAGTGGACACTGTGGTTGTTACTGGGGCTTCCCTGGTGGCTTAATGGTAAAGGACCTGCCTGCCAATGCAGGAGACATGGGTTCGATCCCTGGGTTGGGAAAAATCCCCAAAAGGAGGAAATGGCAACCCACTCCAGTATTCTTGACTGGGAAATCCCATGGCCACGACTTAGCAACTGAGCACACATGCATGTGGTTGTTATTGCAGGTGCAGCATTAAAAAAGAGAAAGACAAATACTGCACATTAATGCATATACGTGAACTCTAGAAAGATGTACTGATGATTCTATGTGCAGGGCGGCAAAGGAGACACAGACACAAAGAATCGACTTTGGGACTCAGTGGGAGAAGGAGAGGGTGTGATGATTTGAAACTAGCATTGAACCAACCAGGTGCATTACCATATGTAAATAGATAAACAGTGCGAGTTTGATGCATGAAGCAAGGCACTCAAAGCCGGTGCTCTGGGACAACCTAGAAGGATAGGGTGTGGAGATAGGTGGAAGAAGGGTTCAGGATGGGGCTTCTGTATGTATGCCTATGGCCGGTTTATATTGATATATAGCAGAAACCATCACCATATTATAAAGTAATTATCCTCCAATTAAAATAAATAAATTAAAATTTTTAAAAAAGCATTAAAAGAGGCTCAGTGGCACATGAGAGTCAGCTCAGGAACATTTTAAAAATATGAATTTCAGGGATCGCTTCAGACTGACAACATCAGAATTCCTAGGGCTGGATGCCAGACCAAGCTCCAGGGGAGCAGTGAACCAGTGGCCTTCCAAGGTCCCTCCCATGATTCTAAGGTTTCAATCAGATAGAGTTCTCAAACAAAAATCCTCACGCTGTCAGTCTGTGTCCACATCAGCAAAGTTCCCAACAATGAAGTACCCTATGTGGGAACCAGAAGCCAGTTGTCCACCTGAGAACACCAGGCCACAGGACGCTTCTCTTCCCATTCACTCAGCCTAACTTTCCACTCTCAAGATACAGGCTCTTGAGGCAGAAAAGCTCAAGGAAGGAAGCAAGGATTAGAAACTGGTGAGGGTAGAATTCAAGAGTATTGCCCTCAGCCCTGTCAATATCACTTTATATTTATATAACAGACTTAGCTTCACCAACTCAGGGGCTACACAGTTTAAGACTCATAAGGTATAATATTAGTATCCCCAATTACAGCCATACGCATTCCATATGTGTGTTTCTCTGTGACTGGACTTGTTCCT
This sequence comes from Muntiacus reevesi, assembly GCF_963930625.1. Taxonomy (NCBI): domain Eukaryota; kingdom Metazoa; phylum Chordata; class Mammalia; order Artiodactyla; family Cervidae; genus Muntiacus; species Muntiacus reevesi. Next base: position 85,940,467 of record NC_089249.1, read on the forward strand.
TTTTTCTGTTTAGAAAGACCAGGACCTTTTGTAAAATTGTATTTCACTGTGCTTCCTAAGTTACCCACTGGTTCACCGTGAGATATTGAGTAATGATAACTAGGGTTCTATAACCGAAAAATAAATTTCATATTTAATATAGTTTAGGTCAAGGCCCTGGGTCTGCATTCTGAATGCCTAGGGTAGGAGTCTAGTTCCTTCACTTAGCTGTGTGACCTTGACCAGATTCCTCACTTCTCTGTGCCTCAGATGCCACTCTGTACAGAGGGAAAAATAATACTAATCATCGTGGTGGTGGTGGTGGTGGTTAGTCTTTAACTCCGGCTCTTGCAATCCCAAGGGCTATATCCCACTGGGCTCCTCTGTCCATGGAATTCTCCAGGCAAGAATGCTGGAGTGGGTTGCCATTTCCTTCTTCAGGGGATCTGCCCTAGCCAGGGATCAAACTCAGGGTCTCCTACATTGCAGGCAGATTCTTTACCAGCTGAGCCACCAGGGAAGCCCAATATGTGTCAGATGCTTATCACTGTGCAGTCTGGGCTCGTGGCTTTCATGGCCTGGAGGGGAGGCGAGTATGGTCTCCCACACCCTTCCCTGAACCTGCCCCTCTTTCATGGAGGAACAAGGGAGGAGAGACACTTTCCTAAGTCAGTGCCCCCTGGGGAGCCTGCTCTGTTCCCCATGGTTGTTTGAAGCTCGTGCCATGTTCTCTTTGCCCCATACTTTGGCAGTGCCCTGAATGTTTGCGTCTCCATCTATTTCCACTCTGTGGCCCCAGTTCTGGGCCCTGTGGCTAAGGGAGTGGTCAGGACCTATCTCCTCTTCCTCCTGAGAACCAGGCACCTCACCTTGGTTTGCCTGGCTGTACCTCCATGCCCTCCTTCCCAGGCTCTTATCCCATTGGCCTGACATACCCTGGTACCAGTGCCAGGGCCAGATCTACAAGTCAGAGCCAGGCAGACAGCCAACTGGGGAGCCACTCACCACTCAGTGGTAAACATCCCAGATTGACAAGCCATTCTGTGGAGCTTATTTTCTGGAAAAGAAAAAAATGAACCTCTCCTCAAAAATACTTCAGTCCTTCCAAAGTCCTTCCTCTCTGTCCTCCTTTATACATAAGTGGCCTGTTGGGACATGGCTGGCTTCAGCAGCTTCCAATTCTGTGAACCTCAAACGGGAGCTTCATAGAGCCTCAGCTGTGTTCCTTACAGCATCATGTTTCAAACAAAATAGGACTCCTCCCCACATCCTCATTTTCAATTGATGTATATCAAGCTCCATGGGGCTCATCGAGCTCTCGTCTGCCAATACAGGAGATACAGGTTTGATCCCTGGGTCAGAAAGATCCCCTGGAGAAGGAAATGGCAACCCACTCCAATATTTTTGCCTGGGGATCCTGTGGACAGAGGAGCATGGTGGGCTACAGTTCATGGGGTTGCAAAAGAGTTGGACATGACTTAGTGACTAAACAACAACAACAAAATGTCAAGTCCTGCCTTCCTCAAAAGCAATGCTGGTATGGAGCTTTTGCAATTGTGTATGATGCTTAAATTATTTTTCTTTTAGCCTGTCTTAGAGTTCTCCAGAGAAACAGAAGAAAGAGTGAGTGGAGTGAGACAGACAGACAGAGCATGTGGGATAGAGAAATTTATTTTAAGGAATCAGCTCATGGAGTTGTGAAAGTGAAAGTCACTCAGTCATGTCCGACTCTTTGTGACCCCATGGATTATACAGTCCATGGAATTCACCAGGCCAGAATACTGGAGTGCATAGCCGTTCCCTTCCAGGGAATCTTCTCAACCCAGGGTTTGAACCCAGGTCTCTCACATTGCAGGTGGATTCTTTACCAGCTGAGCCACCAGGGAAGCCCTCATGCAATTGTGGGGGCTGGCAAATCTGAGGTTCACAGCACAAGTCAGCAGGCTGGATGTTCCTGCAAGTTGATGTTGCAGGCTTGAGGCTGAGTAGTTGGAATGCCTTCCTCTTCTGGGGACCTCAGTCTTTTCTCTTAAGGCCTTCATTGATTACATGATTACCAAGTTATGGAGGGTAATCTGCTTTATGCCAAGTCTACTGATTTAAATGCAAGTGAAATTTGCTCAGTCATGTCCAGCTCTTGTGACCCTATGGACTGTACAGTCCATGGAATTCTCTAGGCCACAATACTGGAGTGGATAGCCTCTAAATCACTTCTAAATAGAAAAATACCTTCACAGCAAAATGTAGACTGGTGTTTGACCTAACAACTGGGCACCACATCCTAGTCAGTTCAGTTCAGTTCAGTCGCTCAGTCTTGTCCAACTCTTTGTGACCCCATGGACTGCAGCACGCCAGGCTTCCCTGTCCATCACCAACTCCCAGAGTTTACTCAAACTCATGTCCATTAAGTCGGTGATGCCATCCAGCCATCTCATCCTCTGTCATCCCCTTCTCCCACCTTCAATCTTTCCCAGCACCAGGGTCATTTCAAACGAGTCAGCTCTTCGCATTAGGTGGCCAAAGTACTGGAGTTTCAGCTTCAGCATCAGTCCTTCCAATGAATATTCAGGACTGATTTCCTTTAGGATGGACTGATTGGATCTCCTTGCAGTCCAAGGGACTCTCAAGAGTCTTCTCCAACACCACAGTTCAAAAGCATCATTTCTTCGGTGCTCAGCTCTCTTTATAGTCCAACTCTCACATCCATACATGACTACTGGAAAAACCATAGCTTTGACTATTGACATCCTAGTCAAGCTGACACAAACTTTTGTACCCCATCCATGGGTCCAAGCAAAACACCTAGATAATGCTGATAAACTCAGCATAGCAGTTGGGTGGATTTAAATATATGTTTATTTTCTTACAGATTTTTTAAATTGGAGCAGCAAAGAATGTGACAATCGCCAACACTTCCTATGCAAGTATCGACCCTAGAGCAAGAATCCAGATCCTGCCAACCCTGGCTCAAGGCCCTTTCTTCTTCCTTCTCTGCCATGCTGCCTATCTGATCATTGTCTCGAAGAGTAAACATAGCAACTAAGACTGATGATGCCCTTATTCCACTGACATTTTAAGCTCAGAGGCGGGGATGTCAACATTGGTATGACAGTGTCTTCTAGCTCTAAATATTCACCCCACAATCCCTTTCCATAGTACTCTCCTTTCCTCCTCCCCGCTTCCACTATCTTTAGCAGATGAGGGGTGCCTCTCCCACTGATGAAAGAGTCAGGTCTTTGGTCATCAGGGATAAAGTTTTGATGGTGAGAGAAGAAATTCAGGAAAAATTTTCTTGCCCTCTTCAGCTTCTGCATTCCTCCACCCTCTCTCTATTGCTCTCACCCACCTCCTCAGCCATCTGCTTATTTTTCTGTTTGTCTTGGGAACATTTACCAGGAAAGTCTCTGCTAAGCAGATATAGACCATAAAATTTCAGGGCCATTTTTAAATGAATGGTTGTGTGCAGAGAAGTTTGTTCTGTTCCAGTTCAGTGGCGATGAGAGTAAAAAGATGAAATAAGACTCAGAAAAAACACCCAAGTGTTTCTTCATTTCCTTCCTTCTAGTATTTGCTTTCCACCTCTTTAGCATAACTCCTCCCCAGCTGCAGCCATGATTAGATAGAGGAGAGATGGAGGTGGCACGCTTGGCCAGCCTCTAAGCATGAGTGAGTGGGTGGGAGGTTGTTTCATTGTCAGCCCTGCAGCTTGTGAGGGGAGATGACAGTCCAAGCAGGTGCAGGGGAGCTGACCTGGCCTTGGGTGCTCTTGTCTTTCCGGGTGCTGACAACTCATGTCTTGCTCAAATCTCGTTGCCTTGTGAGGTTTGGGGTGGTGGCTCCAATGCCGAGGAGGTCATTTTTTCCCTCCCTAGGTCAGGAATCTACTTGGCAATGTAAAAACGAAACAATACAGACTTGACAGTTACAGAAAAGGTGACTTTGGTGTGATCCCATGCCTGTTTATTAGCAACAAACACGACCAGAGAGGAAAGGACATGTGGCTTGGCCAGGCAGTCAGGCTGTGTGGCCACTTGCTTCACCCACACTGCACTGCCGACCAGTGAACACAGAATCTTACATCCCAACCTGAGGATGCTCCCTATCACCTAAACAGGCTAAGTCCAGCTGCCAAGCGTGGACTGAAAGAAGAGAGGGGAAATGAAACAGAGCATCAGCCCGACCCACCTCTCCCTGCTCTCCTTCCTTTCTTCGCCCTTCCTTCCATTGCAACCTTGTCACTATTTTGTGTGTCAAAGAAAAACAACAGAAATGATGTATTGCTCCCCAGAAGCATTAAATAGCTTGTTCACACAAAGGATAAATCTTTTAATAGAGTTCAGACAAGATGACAGGCGGATGGAAAGAGGTCATTCTTACAAAGCATATAGTTAGCTTCAGCAAAAAGAAACCACCAACTCCCAAGAGGGTTCATGGGGCAAGTCACTGTCAGGAAATAAAATCAGAGTATCAGATTCCATGATGGAGATGGTAAATAAACAGAGATTACCAGACAGATAGGAGTCATGTAAGAACCTTATTAGATTAAGTACCAGAAGTGCAATAATTTAAATGAAAAGTGGATAACAATCCTCCCAAAAGGTAGAGGTTCTTAGTTTTTTTCTGACTATGGCACATATGAGAGATAAAAGACACCATGGCTCACCTGTGTGTGTTAGTTGCTCAGTTGTGTCAGACTTTTTGTGACCCCGTGGACTGTAACCCACCAGGCTCCTCTGTCCATGCATTTCTCCAGGCAAGAATACTGGAGTGAGTTACCGTTCCCTTCTCCAGGGAATCTTCCTGACCCAGAGATTGAACCCAGGTCTCCTGTATTGCAGGCAGATTCTTTACCATCTGAGCCACCAGGGAAACCCATGGTTTACGTACCTCCTCTAATTCAGTTACACGGTCCAAAGAAAAATAATACAACATGATAGCAAAGAAGTAGACATGAGCAAAATAAAAATCCAAAGAGTAAAAACCAGCAGGTACAGCAATGAAAGCAAAGTAAAACCTAACAGTCATTCTATAAATATACGAAAAGTATTTAAAATGCATTTAGAAAGAGTTCCAACGGAAAAGCATCACCAACTTAAAACATCTTGGTGAGATAACAATAACTAAGCCCCCTACCTGAAATTGGGCTTCTCTAGTAACTCAGACAGTAAAGTTTCTGCCTACAATGCAAGAGACCCAGGATCAATGCATGGGTTGGGAAGATCTCCTGGAGAAGGAAATGGCAACCCACTCCAGTATTATTGCCTGGAGAATTCCATGGGCAGAGGAGCCTGGTGGGCTACAGTCCATTGAGTTGCAAAGAATCAGACACAACTGAACGACTAATACACACACACACACACCCTAAAATCACTGAAATGCCAACAATCTGCCTGTATAGGTGCACAGTGCAAGCTTCATTGCCTTCCCACTATCTTATTAGAAGACTGATATGGTCCTCAGTCAACTCTAGAACTATGTGATTTTCTTATGCATGTGGAATTTTAATAATCCTTAATAATTCACTGAGTAGGTATGTTATTCAACAAACTCTGATTTAATGCATGTTATGTGCTATGAACTCATATCAAGAACTAATAATCCATCAGTGAGCAAAGCAGATAAAGTTCTTTGCCATCTAGAGCATACCCTTCAGTGGGGATGAGGAACAGAGGTAGGAAAGTATTAGTCGAGGGCTTCCCTGGTAGTTGAGACGGTAAAGAATCTGCCTGCAGTGCAGGAGACCTGGGTTCTATTCCTGGGTCAGGAAGATCCCCTGGAGAAGGGAAAGGCTACCCACTCCAGTGTTCTGGCCTGGAGAATTCCACAGACTATACAGTCCATGCGGTGGCAAAGAGTCGGACACTTTCAGCCTCTCCCACCAGGAAGCTTCCATCAGCCTCTTATCTTTATCTGTCAGAGGGTAGACAAAATGAAAACCACAATCACAGAGAATGAATCAAACTGATCTCATGGACCACTGCCTTGTCTAACTCAATGAAACTATGAGCCATACCGTGTAGGGCCACCAAAGATGGACTGGTCATGGTGGAGATTTTTATCAAGACGTGGTCCACTGGAGAAGGGAATGGCAAACCACTTCAGTATTCTTGCCTTGAGAACCCCATGAACAGTATGAAAAGGCAAAAAAGATAGGACACTGAAAGATGAACTTCCCAGGTGGGTAGGTGCCCAATATGCTACTGGAGATCAGTGGAGAAATAACTCCAGGAAGACGGAAGAGACGGAGCCAAAGCAAAAACAGCGCCCAGTTTTGGATGGACTGGTGATGGAAGTAAAGTCCGATGCTGTAAAGAACAATATTGCATAGGAACCTGGAATGTTAGGTCCATGAATCAAGGCAAATTGGAAGTGAAATTACATGGAAAGAGTGAACATTTACACTAAATAACATTTTACTCATATAAATGTAGCTTTGGAAGGCTAAGCATCTCTTCTGATTTGACAACTCTTCCCATGCAACTTATTTAATAATGTATTAAATAAACCTAATTATTTCTAACAGTTGTCTTTTTATAAGATGAAAAAACAAATCTGTGTGACTTACCAGGAGCTTTTTGGGAAAACTGGGAAATCCTGAAGGTAATTTTAGATGTAAAAATACGTCAAAGTACTATTTTTAAATTTTATTTTGAATGTAAAATTTGATTTTAGGAAGGCAGAAATCAAGTTGGCAGGAGATTCAACACTTACAATAGGAAAAAGATCATGGTGACTAAGAAGCAATATTCAATAAAACAATAAAACATTGAGAGAGAGAGAAGGTAACATGATTATAAAAAGCTTTAGTTCTTTCTTAAACGACAAACCTTTATTTTCTTAAATAATCAAAGACATAATAAATTCAACACAAACCATAGAAAGTTATTCTGGTAGACATACATAGAATCTTTGTGGTTCTAGGCAGGTTACAGCAGAAAAAAAACAATAACCCTTCATATTTGTAGATTGAAGCAATAAACAATAAATTAGGAAAACTAGCACATTGAAATTAAGCCCACTTTATAAGATTTTAAATACTTCATAATTTTCAAAGTTAAGAATTATAAACCATGCCAAATAAAATTGATTTAAAAATTTTGTTCTTCATTGGAGTCTTTTATATTCTGGAACAAACTGATGTTTTACTTTATGACCATCTCAGAGGGGTTCATGAGGTTAAAACTAAGTTTATAACATTGCTAAAATATTATTAACATGCCATGCATTCATTGTCACTGTCTTCAAATGGATCAGTAAGTAAGCATGGTAAAATTTCTGTTTTTGTTTCAATTTTCAATAAAGCTGACTCAGTGGAAAAGATCCTGATCATAGAAAAGACTGAAGGCAAAAAGAGAAGGAAGCAGCAAAGGATGAGATGGTTAGATCGAATTTCAAGTTCACTGACTCAGTGGACATGAATTTGAGCAAACTCAAGCGGACAGTGGAGGACAGAAAAGCCTGGAGTTCTGCAGTCCATGAGGCTGCAAAGATTCGGGCATGACATAGCGACTGAACAACAATAACAACAAAGCATTAATAGCTACAACCCACAAACAAAGCTCCCTGCTATCCTCAATAAGCATGAAGAGTACACATGGGTTCAGAGACCAACAAAGAAGTACTTTAGGACAAGACTAACCTTTTTCTTAACAAATATGTTCAGAGTTGTATTTCTCTGAAATTATTGTTCCCAAATAGAGTCTCATCCACATATATCAATCATAACTTTAAACCAAAGTAATTTCGATTTCACAGGAAAAAAAAAACTTGGGGGAGACAACTGGGGTTACATACCAGCGTCTTTGCAAGTCTTGAAGAGCTCAAATAGAACACAACTTTCTATAGCCATACTTAATACAACTTCTCAGAATGACAAAAATGAACATGCTCCTTAATAGACCCAAAGATATATAAGTCTCTCTGTAGCATATGAGAAGAAGCAAAAACAGAAAGTTAAAATCATGCTTAGTCATTAATGTTTCAGCGTTCTATCTTACTTAGAAATTATGCAGGTATCCAATGAATATTCATTAATTCAACTTAATGCTGGTCTAAAGTTTTAACTTACCTAAACATTTTGAAAGTTATCTTCAAGTTGACTTACTACAAAACATAATTGTCATTAAAATAAAATTTTATCAGAATAATAAATCAATTTGATAAAACATATTTTTCATTTTTTTACATATTGATAACTTTAAATAGAAGTAATAATAGCTTATTTGATCAGTAAACCTGCATTAAGTTATAGCTACTTACAGAATAAAAATCTACACATATTCAGTTCTGATAAGTCAGTGAATACTTAGTTGTTTTTATTAACTAAGATTATTAAACTAGCCTCATTTGCCAAATGCTTACCTAATGGACATGAATTTGAGCAAATTCTGGGAGACAGTGGAGGACATAGGAGTCTGGCATATGGAGCAGCCAGTGGAAAACTCCATTTGGCTGCCTTGAAATGCGAGATGCTACAGACATAGATAACAGACTTCTGTGGGATTAATACATACAAATTATTATGTATAGAATGGATAAACAACAAAGTCACACTGTATAGCATAGGGAACTATATTCAATATCCTATGATAAGCCATAATGTAAAAGAATATGAAAAAGAATATATATAAACATATAATTGAATCACTTTGTTGTACAGAAAAAATTAACACAGTATTATAAATAAATTATACTTCACTACCCTTGATCTTAGCCAAAAGGCCAAGAAGTGATCAACTATACTTCAATAAAATAAAATAAAGAAATGTCTGACTTCCCAGGTGGTTCAGTGATACTGAATTCACCTGCCATTGCAAGAGCCATAGGAGATGTGGATTCAGTCCCTGGGTCAGGAGGATCCCTGGAGGAGGAAATGGCAACCCACTCCCCTACTCTTGCCTGAAAAATCCCATGGACAGAGAAGCCTTGTGGACTACAGTTCATGAGGTTGCTAAGAATTGGACACAACTGAATTCACTGGGCGTGCATCCATGTAAAGAAATGTGAGATGCTAAAAGAATCTTCCCCATAACTCCCACTTGCATATCATCTCCTGAGAAGGAATATTTAAATGTTGACTGGAAACAGTATTAAATTACTAGATAAAGCAGGTATCAGAAAGAGGTATCACAGGTATAAAGCAGGAATCACAAGAGGAGGCTAAACTGCTTCTGCTCTGTGGCTGTATGGAAGTTCTTGGAAGCTCATAAAACAGTGCTTAAAAATAAAGAGAACTGTCAAATTTTATTGTTAAATTTCTTGTAACATCTCAGAGAACAGAAGAGACAGCCTCAGCCTTGCAGCAATTTAGAGGATAACCCTAATTTTAAGTGAAGTTGCTGACATACACAGGAAGAAGAAAAGAACTTTAAGTATCATGTTACAACACAAGACTTTTGAAATGAGCCATGGAACAAGGCCCTGCAAGCCTGGACCTGGTCCTGACCTTGGAAAGATCAGGCTTTCCTGGATCAAGCTCTCCAGAAGGAACTCCTAGAGAGACATTATGGGAGAAACTTGCATTAACCAGAGAATTGGTAGGCCATCCAAATAGTCACTTCTAGTGAAAACAACTCAGCGGAAACAAGAAAAGATGACGATTTTGGCTGTTCTCAGATAACGAATCAAAGAGTAAAGTTGGACTGAGGCACTTGAGGTTGAATTTCTGCCAGCAAGATCTTAAGGAATGGGAGAAACATGTCCCAACCCCAGGTCAAAAGTTTATACCAAGAATGCAGTCGTTTTCTATTGATTAACAATTTATCACAAACTTAGTGGCTTTAAAACATTGCATTTGTTGTCTCAGAATGTCCATGGGTCAAGAGCCTCTGTATAGCTTAGCTGGGTCCTTTTGCTTTTCCAGAGGCAAGACCCAGATCTTAAAGGCCATCACAGCTCTCTGCCATCTCGTTCCCACAGGTTCAAACATGGTCGTCTATGTCTTCAAAACTGACTACAGAAGGTCTCTCTTAAAAGGTACTATAAGCACAGGAGTTACTACTCAAACACTATCCATTCTATTTGACTGGGTAGAAGTAAGTCCCAGGTTCCATCTACACTCAAAAGTAAAAAATAGCACAAGGGATGTGACCCAGAAGTCACCCCAGAGTGTGTCTGCCATACACTAATACAGTACACTTCATTATTTGTATGTTTGTGTATACGTGCACATGGACAGGTGTGTCAGGTACATCATCACCTTGGTCTGTGTTCCTCTGGATTCAGATGTTGAAATAAGGGTTCACACGGAATTGGGAGATGATCCTAGGAAATATGCAGGGGATTGAGGAACTGAAATAGGAAAGAGGGACAGCTAATAAAGGGTGTGTGAAGGAATTATGAACTATTGACAACTTGAGCCTTTATCCCTCTACAGAATTCTGGAAGCCCGCCTACTTCACATGCCTCAGAGTCATCATACACTGGGGCAAGGGAGCTGCGATATTTATACACCGACAGCAGGCACTGAAAATGGTGAGGCCTGAGAGGATATGGGCAGAGCCAGGCTGAAACTTCACAATCCCAAATATCACAAAGATAATCACTAGACTCCCACCCTTGGTACTTAGCTTCTAACTACCCTGAGAAAAGGAAAACAGAGGAGAAGAAGATGAATAAATATTCTATATATGAACTGTTAAGTTAGTGAAATACCAGGTCTCACTTCAAATCTATCCCTTGGGGAGAGAATTTGTAAATCCCAAACTGTAAATATTTGCAAGTAATTTTCTCAGGTGAAAATATAATGGAATGAGAACATTTATTCACAAGAACTTCCAGAAGAACTCTTGAAGACCAGTCCAGACAGGGCCATTCTCTGAGAAGGAAGCAGATAGAGAGAGAGAGGGAAAAAAAAAAAAAAAACTATCCCTTCCAGGAAGCTGTCCCAAACAGGGAAGGGCACTTGATTGGAGCAGGAACTGAAAAGATCCCTGCGCATGAGGGTTACAGCAGAGATACAGTAGAGAGAGGAGAGAGACAGGACCCTTGGTTGGCCAGGCAGGCAAGGAGGACCTTTGAGAAGAATAGGAATGTCTGGAAAGATTTCTTTAGCTCCTTGATGAGGTATATAATGTACACAAAAAGGCAAGCATATCAAAAGTACACACCTTAGTGAATTTTCACAAACAGAACACACCCATGGAGCCAACACCCAGATCAAGAAACAAAGCATGACCATTACCCTAGAAGCCGCCCTTGCTCTCCATTCTAATCATGACCTCTTCCCCAATGGAGGCCGCCAGCCTGACCTTAAACAGTATGATTAGCTTTGCCTGTTTCATGCTTTAAATGGAATCACACAATCTCTACTCATTTTTGTCTGACTTCTTCCACTCAGCATCGGGTATGTGAGGCCATCCGTGTCACTACGTAGCTGTAGGTCACTCATTCTCATGCTATATAGTAGTCCATTCTGCAAATATGCCACATTTTATGTGTCCATTCTACTGATGATGGGCACTAGGGTAGTTTGCTGAAAGGATTTAGTTCGTATTTTTGTGGTGTACAAAACAACCTTCTTCTCTGTCTCAACACAAAATCTTTCATCAATAATGTATGATATGAAGGGATTGTTTAAAGTGAATGCAAGGAACTTCCAGGTCCAGAGTATCAGATACAGTGTGGGGTAGAGCAGGAGGTACATGAGAACCAGTCACATCAGGTTGACTTTTTTTTATTTTGATATCATGAATTACTCACTTAGGATTCATTCAACAGAAGTGCACTCAAGTCACCTACTCACAGTGACTAGAACCAGGCAGATCTAGAGAGAGGTCTCTAGAAACCTGTTTCATTTTTCTTCTTTCTTCCCTTCCTGAGAAATTCCTTATTGCGTGGAACTGTTGATTATAAAATTCCACTTAAGTATCAGGGAAACTTGTGGCAAGGAAACTTGAACATGTGACCCAATATAGCAATTTAAAGTTTATATCTCTGGAATTTGAATCTTCAGAATTAAACTTTGTTTGGAACTGAGTTACCTAAATTACACTCTAATAGAAAGTGTGTAATAGAAATGACACTCCTGCAGTTCTCAAAGGGTCCCTGGTTCCTCCTCTTCTCAAGATCACACATAGCCCTTCTTTCCCATCTGTTCAGGGTTCTTTTGTTTGCCACCAAAGAACCTGAACTGTTAAAGCTCCTCTGACCAAAAATCTCTCCCCTATATGCCTACCTAAAATGTTTCACTAATTTTCAAGTTAGTAATTCCTTGAGGGTGAAAACAGGTGCAATACTACAGCTGTTGTATGAAAGTATTTGGGAGGGAATCTTTAGTAAGCTAAAATTAATTAGTGGTAAAGAATCCACTTGTCAATGTGGGAGCCACAAAAGACTCAGATTCTATCCCTAGATCGGGAAGTTTCCCTGGAGAAGGAAATGGAAACCCACTGCAGTATTCAAGCCTGGAGAATTCCATGGACAGAAGAGCCTAGCTGGCTAAAGTCTGTAGGGTCACAAAGAGTCAGACACAACTTGGAGACTAAACAACCACAACAACAAAAGTTGTCATAAACTTTTCAGCTCTCATTTATCATTCTTTGATGAAAGGATAGAATATAGAATGGATAGTTTTGGGGTTAGAATGAGGCAGTTTGGCACACAATACCCTTTCACCCAGAGGTGAAAATCTTTGGGGAACTGGGAGAAAATTATGAGGGTGTAGGTAGTTGTCAGCTGGGTAGAAGCAAACAGTGGAGACAACTACTCATGGTCCTCCATATCCACAAGCTCTACAGACACAAATTCAACCAAACTTTAATCAGAAATATTCCAAAAAAATTCCAGAAAGTTCCAAAAATCAAAACTTGAATTTCCCAAGCTCTGGCAAACTTATATGTAGCATTTACATTGTATTTACAGCTACTGACATAGCATTTAAATTTTATTAGGTTTTACAAGTAATCCAGAGATGATTTAAAGTATGAAAGAGGATTGCGTAGGTTATATATAAACACTATGCCATTTTATGGGTTTCTCTGGTAGCTCAGACAGTAAAGAATCTATCTACAATGCGGAAGACCCAGGTTTGATCTCTGGCTTGGGAAGATCCCCTGGAGAAGGAAATTATTCTTGCCTGGAGAATTCCACGGACAGAGAAGCCTGGCAAGCTACAGTCCATGGAGTCCAAAGAGTCGGACATGACTAACACACACACACATGCCATGTTATGTAAGGGATCTGCCATTTTGTATATAAGATTTTGGTATTCATGGGGTTCTTGGAATCAATCTGTAAGGATATTGAGGAACCACTGTGTTGTGAACATCACTGATTAGGCCAGTCTAACTTGTTGTAGGTAGTCAGGAGAGTGCCCTTCTATCCAGAACAAATGGCCCAGAAAGAATGTTTTCTGGTTTTTTGTTTTCTTTCCCACAGTGATTCTCTTCACACGACCATGTGCAGCAGGGTTGGGAATCATGGAGTTAAATGACTTCTTATGGTAACTTTGCATTAGATTTTACCTCAGTATGTGTCTTTTGCTCTTATTTGTGTGACACTGTTTTCCTGAACTTTTAAAAGGTAGTGTGGCTCAGGGTAGCTTTTCCAACTTTACAGAGCTCCCTCTTGTTTTGTTTTCCTGCCATGTTCAGGAGTACAGCAGCTGGCTCCCTGGGATTTCCTGGCTCTGTTCCACTCCCCAGTGTTTACCTCAGCCTCCTCTTTCCTTTGTGGCTGTTGTTCTTCTACTCAGTTTTTATTCCACTCCCAGCAGTTTCTATTCAATGTCCTTTAAATCCTGGAAAAGAGCTCTGGTTCTTCCCAGAGTTCACATCCAGCCCCCACTTTGCAAGAATCAACTGTGCTCATCTCTTCCTAGCTTTATACTCATGCTAGTAGCTTGCAGGTGGCCGGGGCAGAAGTACTTATACTGTGTGTGTGCGCTAAGTCATGTGGTGACTCTGCAGCCCTGTGGGCTGTAGCCCGCCAGGCTCCACTGTCCATAGGATTTTCCAGGCAAGAATACTGGAGTGGGTTGCCATTTCCTACTTGAGGGGCTCTTTTTGATCCAGGCATTGAACCTGAGTCTCCTGCATTGGCCACCATTGGTGGGTTCTCTACCACTGGGCCGCCTGGGAAGCCCATTTATACCATGGAAATCAGTAAACACCACAAAGTGGGCTGTTAGACAGTTACCAGCACACTGCTGGCTATGCTGCTCTGGCTCCTGGGATCTTACTGGAGAGCTGGGAATTGGAGCTTGCACTCACTGGCATTGGGGTGGACAGAACCACTCCCAATTGAGCAAGGGCTCCTGAATTGGTCTGCCTGCTCTCTGGCAGTTTCTCATTGGCTGTTCTGAGGTTCTCTTGTTCTCAGATTCCTCAGACACACATTGATGACCACTGCTTTTTCCCTCACAGTTGCAACCAGGTTTTATGACTGTTGGTCTATCCTCATCCACTTGAATTTGGGGTCACAGTGATTTGCTGTCACTTAGCTTTATTGCAAATATTTATCAGATTTTGGTTTTTCCCTACCTGTTTTTGTGCAGGGATTCAGAAATTCAAAGACAATGGTACCACTATATTCCCAGAATCTACAAGTTAGATGCAGATTTGCTCTGGTTTTTAAATTGTCTGTGTTCAAATCACTGAAAACTACTTTGTGAAACAGTGAATTGGACCCAGATCTGTCACTCTCCTTCCATGAAACCCCTAAAGGCCTCCTTGGGGCATGAGCTGGAGGGCTGCTGATCAGCCTCAGCAAAAGCTTTCATAGAAGATCCTTCTTCTCTGCTACTAAGCCAAGTTTCCCTCTTTGAGTCTGATGACCTTTTACCTGCTTCTCACAGACTCTGAAGTTCCTCCAGCTTCCTCATCATGTTTAACTCATTAGATGCCAATGTAATAACATAAAACAAATATTTGAAACCTTTCATCTTCTCAGCTAAGCTTGAAACCTTTAATCTTCTCATGGACAGCTAGTTTTCTGGAACTTCCTCATCAAGTAAAGAAGATTCCAGGACTCATGGTCAGAAAATATCCTCTCAGGTTTAACATCAGTTCCTCACTTGGTAAATAACATAATTTCCCACAAGACTGAACCAGAGAAAGGCACGTGAGATGTAACCTTTTAAAATATAATATCACTTATTCTATTAGTCACAATTCTCCAGAAAATAGAAACTATAGGAGATTATATATATATATACATATATATATAGTTCTACTCAGATTTTCAGCTGATTGAATGAGTCACATCCACATTAGGGAGAGCAATCTGTGTTACTCAGTCTATCAATTTATATGTTAAACTCAGTAAAAAATACACTCACCAAAACATTCAGAATAATGTTTAGCCAAATATCTGTGTATGCTGTGGGCCAGCCAAGTTGACACATAAAATTAGCCATCACAATTACTAAAATTTATTCAGTACTTTCTAAGTATTAAATACTTACAAATTATTTAATCCTCACAACAAGTCATAAAGTATTTAAAATTATTATTCCAATTTCATATATGAGAAAATAAAAGTTGGGATGTTAAATATATTGACTGAGGTCTCTTAGTGAGTAAATAGCACATGAGGATCCAAATCCAGGATTTGATACCTTCCTGTCCTTTTTCCTTTTCTTCACTCCTTCATTCCTTCTTTCTTTCCTCCCTTCCCTCTTTCTTTATTTTCTTTCTTTCTTCCATCACAAATTATTTCCTCAAGAAATTAGCAGATCTTACTTCACATTAGGAAAGAGTTCTTTGTATCTTGATTTTGACATAGCAGCATTTGATTTGTAACTGTTAACCTAGTTAACAGTTGCATTAAAGGATTAAATTAATCCTTTCATTAAAGGATGAATGAAAGTTTCTGATATGGTAAGAAGTGAGAGAGTTTTTAATCATCCTTCCATTCCATACTGTGTCAGCAGCTCCAAAGGGGGCCTGAGCAAAATGGTACTGTTTGGGCTTCCCTGGTGGCTCAGTGGTAAGGAATCCACCTGCCAATGCAGGAGACATGGGTTTGATCCCTAGTCCTGGAAGATCCACATGCTGAGGAGCAGCCAAGCCCGTGCACTACGACTATTGAACCTGTGCTCTAGAGCCCGAGAGCTGAAACCACTGCGCCCACATGCTGCAGCCATGAAGCCTGCAAGCCCTAGAGCCCTTGCTCCACAACAAGAGAAGCCACTGAAATGAGGAGGCTGTGCACTGCAACTAGAGAAAAGCCCGCAAAGCAGTGAAGGCCTAGCACAGCCAAAAATAAAAGTAATAAAATTAATTAATTAAAACAATAGATGCTTTCAGAGGTGATGAGGATGTTAAACAAACACAGAAAGATGGTACTCTTTGAAGAGCTGTGGAGTCTGAAATCAATCCCCTGGGTCTAGGGGATACCGAGGAATGTGGTTCTGCCTAGAGTAGACAATTCTAGAAGTTGAGGAGAGAGACCACCATTAGCTGTGATGAAAGGTGTGGGTGGTGTTTGGTGTGGGTGAGTCAGTCTCTGGGAGGATCGGGGACCTTGTGTAGATGAGACGGATGGGAAGGAAAATATAAGAACATTTCTTCGGGGAGTACATCATAAACAACATAATAGTGTATAAACAAAGTGAAGGGAGAAAGTGACTTTTAAATTAGAATAAAAGAAAACCAGTATGGGAATGGGGGAGAGGGGGACATTTGAAGTGTATTCACTCACCCATTACCAATTGGAAGTGCTTAGAGTTTTCTCTATTGATGTTATATTTTTTCACCTATAATATATCTGTTCAGAAACCATCCATAAGGACACACATGAAGGCATTAACCATGGTTTTGATGGAATATATTTTGTTTGCTTACTAGTATTTTTCAGAAATGAGCTTTGTCTTCGTATTAAGAGAGAATAATCAAAGAAACTTCCTTTGTGGGGAAAAAAAATTCATATTTGCTGTCTAGACATTTATACTAAGAATTCCAGATATTTGACAATTTTCAGGCATCAGACTTTTCACAGGAGTAGGAGTCCTTGGCTCTACCACATGAGCAAAACTTTTTGTTTTTCTGAGCCATTTACTCTGTTGAATGGTTTAACTACCTGACCTTCCATCTAGATCCTATCTCCTCATGACCAAACATGAACTGATTTCAAAATGAAGGGAGGACATTTCCAATGGGCATGAGAGGAAATTTATTCTGCCCTCTTATCCTGGGCTCACAGGTCAGCCAAAAGCCAGACTAACCCAATCACTATGCAGAGAAAATCCTTTCTATGGTAAAAAAATGACCTGCAGGTATAATTATCCTAGTTTGATGTTCTCCATCTTGGACCCAACAATGTTGCAGGTTGCCAAGTTCCTTCTTTAAACTTTTTTGCCAAATTCCTTCTAGTCATTCTTCCTTTCCTCTCTTGAAAGGTTAATAGCATTCACCCAGCAGAAATTCCCTTGATTTTTCAAGGTCCAGTCAAAATGCACCAAATGAAATGCATGGGTTCTTTGGTAGGAAGAAATGTGGTAGTGGGCAATGAGAGGAAGCCCAGCAATATCTACAGATCCTTTTCAGCCTATAGATACTGGTTCATTTTCTCACCCTTTTCCCAACACATAAGGAAAATAATAACAATATTCATTTATTAAACAACTACTGTGTTCAGTGCCTTACATACATTTAACCATCACCACAAACCAATGATGCAGGAACTACTATTGTCCACCCCTAACAAGTGGAGAAATTCATAAGAAAATGATTCTAAGAAAGGTTAAATGACTATTTCAGGTTGCTCAAGTAGGATACAGAAAAGTTAAGATTCAAATCCAGATCGGCCTGGCTCCAAAGTCTATGTGAATACCTCGGTACTATAAGATCTGGTAGCCTTAGATATGGAATTTGTGGTTTTACTGTTATTCCGCTCTCAGCTCTCTCACCCATCCTGCCTTCGCAGCCATTTCTCTTTGTATCTGTTTTTATAAAATAGGTATTTTTGTTTTGTGAGTAGTTTAAACTTACATAAATGCTACTTTGCTTGACTTTAGTATTGCATTTAAGATGCATCTATCTTGCTATTTGTGGTGTTTCTAACCATTTTATAACACTCTGAGTTATAATTTCAACCACATTTTACCTGTTCTCTCTAAAATGATGGATATCCAAATTACCTCCAACTCTCATATGAATTCAGTTTTACCTTTTTCCACATGTACATTAACCATTAAATAATCTAGCCTCTCCCAATTTGTTAAATATTAACGTTGCTACCTCAGCTTTCTCTTGATTTATATTTGTATAGTATGTTTTATTCCAACCATTCATTTTCAACTTTTGTGTGCCATTGTGATTAGCAGGTATTTTTTGTAGGTGGTGTAATGTCAAATCATTTTTTATTCCCATCAGATACTCTATGGTTTTTAATTGTTTAACCCATTTGAATTTTTTCATATTCTTTGCTCTAAGACAGATCTCTTGTTCCTTCCATCTTTTCCACCCCACTCCCCTGTCATGTAGATATAACTAGGCTTCTTTATTAAGGTTGTTATAGATTTGCTTTCTCATTTTCTTTATTTTGAGCTTGTCCATAAACAATGATATGTTTACCAAATTATTAGATCAATGCCACCTTTTTCTGTTGTTAGTGCTACATCTTCCTGAGTTTATTTCTCTTTTCATTTGCTGCTTCCTCCAACTTTGTTTTCATCATGGGTCTCTGAGTACCTGAGAACATACTTGTTATGCCCTACATTTGAATGACAACTTATGTCACTCCCATAATTATTTAAACATATTACTTCACTATCTTTAGTCCAGTGTTGCTATTAAGAAGCGCAATGCCACTTGAGTTTTGGTCTTTTGCAGGCAATCTTCCTTTCTAGAAGTTTTTAGAATGTCCCCTTTGTCTATATGTACTCTGGATCCATTTTCTCAATGACTCTTCTGTTTGCTCCTCAATAAGTTTTTTTCAGACTGAGATGTGTCTTCTTTCTTTAAAAGTGGAAAATGTATCTTTACTATTTCTTCTAATATTTTTCCTTTGGGTGTCAGGAATCTGCTGGCCCTTATTAATACCTGCATATTCAGGAATTAAGAGGAGAGGCACGCCTTTCCCAGGGCTGAGGAATCCAGGCATTTCCTTTATTAGTTTCTCATTATGGTGATAAGTACCCTCTTCTCTCTTTAATAGGGATCGCCTTGTGTTTTGGAAGTCTGGAATTTTAATCTTTATCTTTGCTGAGAATAGCTACCTTGTAAGACAGTATATATGCCCAGACCATGTTGATTAAAACACCTTTGCTCCATCAGCGCTTTGGTCCCCATGTCTTTCTTTCATTCTTTCTTTCTTTCTCTCCCTCTCTTTCTCTTTCTCTCTCTATTTCTGGCTGATTGCTTGGAATGTGAAAGCTGGCTGCATAACCCAGGGACTATTAGCTTCTTTCCTTCTTTCACTTTCCCATCGTCGACTCTGGACCACCAGGTTCTGGTCCATTAAAGGACCAACATTTGGGTATTCCCATTATTCAAATATTGATGCTTTTACTCTATTCTTCCGATCTCTTAGCTTTTTTAAAACAATATTTTCTCTTTTTGCTCTTTCTTATTGGCCTTTTTTGAGTTTCTCAATTGACTATTCCTACTCACTATTTTTAAAAATCTATTCTGTAATATTTCTCATCTATATAGTCTTTATTTCAGCATTATGTAGAATTAGTTATATATGAACTCTTCATTGTGATCTCATCAGTGACCTATAGAACAAAATCTTCCTTCCCCTTCTTAAGGGCACATAGGATGATCATTTTAAATTCTTGGTCTGTCTCTTTCGAACATTCTGTTCAGTGCACTAGCTTTCTTTTAAAGACCTCAAGGCATCTTTAATTTGGCATATGAGTTCATGCTCCCAGGGATGATGGATATTCTCCAGCACTCTGTGTCGGGGAAACAGTGAAAATCTGGCCTCACTCTGTGTTCCTCAGGGCACATCTCAAGTGAGCCCCAGACATTGGAGAAACAATGATGACGATCCTGTTTGCTGCTATTTCACCAGGAAACTCTTCTGCCCAAGCCTGGACAATTAAACTGCTAGGAAACTACAGCACCTGGAGAAAAAACTGCTGGGTCACCAGTTAGCAGTTTGAGAATGAAGGTTTGTTAGAGTAGTTGTCAGTGTATGATTGGTCAGTCTGCAGCTCTTTTTCATGAACAAGGCACCAGTCTCCCTCCTCCCCTTGCGGCTTTTAGCCATCCTTCCCCTCCAAGCTCCAGGCCTCATCCAACTTCATCCCCACCTCTCTCCCACATCCCCTGATCCAGGGCATCCTTCAGACCCCTCAGGGATTTCCTCACAGCTTTCACTCCAAATTGTTCTTCGAATTTATGCTTTACCCATTTTTTCCTAGTGTTTTCCAAGTGGATTTGGGAAGAGGCATTCAACAGCCTGTGACAGTTTACCATGTGGCCAAGCAGAAAAAATTTGGGTTTGAGAAAATGTTATGCAAATATAAATTATGGTAATTAAGACAAATATATGATAATTATCTAAAACAAAATTTTGAGAGCTCAAAAAAAAAAAAAAGAAAAATTTATTACTTATGCAAACCTTTTGTGACATATTTGTTATTGACACAAAATGGTCATGGAAATGTAGCTGGCTGTTTTTCAGACTGTTTAAATGTCTGAGATAATGAAGGCTGGATCTGGATAATAAAGGGCAAAGAAGGGATGACAGATGATGCAGGGGTTTGCTCATTGAGACTCATGGGAAACTCTACCATCACTACTCTGTGCCTTTCCTGTGCAAATATTGCATCTTTCCCTCTTGAGACTGTACATCATCTTGCTAGGTTTGCTCCCTAGATGATACTGCAAACACAAGGTAACTCCTGGAACGCTGTAACTCAGGGTAAACAACAAACATCAGTGCTCAATGCTTTTCTTCTGAGAAATATCATCAGGCTCCAAGCCCTTTCCCCTACTTTTCTCAGGAACTCTCACCTAATTAGATAGATAGGAATAAATCTATGAGACTTACTAGTCCTCCCTCACAAAACTCTGAAAGCTTTAGAATCAAAGGTCTGAATGTTACCCCAGGTAATCACAGAAGGCAAGACCTGGCAAAGAGAGGCTAGTTAACCAGTAATAAAATCATAAGCAACACTGATACTCCTTCCCTTTCATAGCAGAATCCACGTGGAGATGTGATGAAAGAGTCCCCAATCTGGAGATACAGCAAAATTACTGCTCCCAGACATTGCCATGAACTAGTCACACACTCACAAGCAAGGTCACTTCATCTCTGGAAGCTCCATGCCCAAATCAACTTATTAGAACTGGTGTAAGTACAGATTGCATGTGAGAACATTTCAAAACTGATGAAGTATCAGATATGCTTGGGTTGAAATAGTATTATTATTAAATAAACAAAGTTTATCTCTCTAAACATAAGGCTTGTGCCTAGATCTACACTTTCTGTAGAAATAACTCTTACATACTTTCAGATGCCTGGAAATCTGAAAACTCCTTTCCTTTTTTCTTTTCTTTCTTTTTTTTTTTTTTAGATCAAACCTTTCTATCACTTTTTTCTTTTTTTTTTAATTCTTTTTTATTTTTTTTTTAACACCAAAAGCATTTTGTATTAGGGTATAGCCGATTAACGATGTTGTGATAGTTTCAGGTGAACAATGAAGGGACTCAGCCGTACATACACATGTATTCATCCTCCGCCAAACCCCCTCCCATCCAGGCTGGCACATAACATTGAGAGAGTTCCTTGTGCTATACAATAGGTTTTGCTGGTTATCCGTTTTAAATATAGCAATGTGCACATGACCTTCACAAGGTCCTCTACCCTGCACCCTGCCACAACCCCAGCAACCATGAGTTAGTTTCCTAAGTCTGTGGGTCTCTCTCTGTGAAAACTCCTTTCCTTTACATTGAGATATAAAGTGTAAATCTGTGTGACCGAGGCTCCACTTCAATTTATCAGTCATAGGAATCTTGGCTAAACACATTTTCTGTGCATTTGTTAAAATAAGGACAATGAGTTTTTGGGGTAGTAGAG
Source organism: Muntiacus reevesi (assembly GCF_963930625.1). Lineage (NCBI taxonomy): Eukaryota > Metazoa > Chordata > Mammalia > Artiodactyla > Cervidae > Muntiacus > Muntiacus reevesi. The sequence continues at coordinate 85,962,418 of NC_089249.1, forward strand.
GCAGGTGTAGCTAAAGATGGTAAATCTAGATGCCCAGGAATCTTGTTTATAGTTTTTCTCTCTTAAATCAGCTTTCTTGGCAGAATTGTTTTAAAAACAAACATTGTTTATGCAAGATTCACCCTAGATGTCTAAACTTTTTAATCCATAATCATCAATGTTTCTGATTCTTAATGTTTATCTAGCACCTGACACATTTTTGATTAATCAACTCTCTTTCATCAACCGTCCAGCTAAAGAGCTGCATTCTGGGAGTTGAAGGATCTCAAAGTCTCAAAGCAAGAATTAAAATATCCTCATTTAGAAAATATCAAAATGTGAGTTTATGTAAGTGTTTGAGTAGTGACTTCTTTAACAGCCAGATGTGGTACTCTCTTTCCTTCAGCACTTTGGATAATTCATAGAAAAACCATTTTCTTTATTGAGCTTGACTACAATTACTTGGTCAACAAAATTCTATCCACTATGAAAAACTATCACCTAATGGTGTTATGATATTTTTTCCTCCAATTTACACGTTACATAATGTATTCCTCAATGTATTCCTTGTTGGTACTTCTTCAACCAACAATTTTCCCTCGTTCCAAAGAAACAACTTAATATTAGATTTAATTTTGCAGCATTGCTGTTGCCATTTTTCAGGTCAAAAATGGTTGAAGATTGGTGCAAATCATGCATAGATCCAGAGAGCCTAGATTCAAAGCCGATTTCAGTCACTAGCAAGGTCTTGAGCCACAGATGGCTATATCATTTAATTTAGAATTATATAATAATTTTATTTATTATATGTAGATTTATATATTATAATTTTGTTATATATAATTTATATTTTTTAATTTTATAAGAACTGTATAATAATTTAGAAAATCTCAGTTTGCTCATCTGTAAAATGGGTGGAATAATAGTACCCATCTCAGTTGCAAGAATTAAAAAAGAAAACTTGCAAAACGTGCTTAACATACTACCTGGCACAGAGTAATTGCTTGTATGTGCTCAGTCATTCAGTCATGTCCAGCTCTTTGTGACCCTTTGGCCTGTAGCCCACCAAGCTCCTCTGTCCAGGGGATTCACCAGACAGGACTACTGAAGTGGGTTTCCATTTCCTCCTGCAGGAGAGCAATTGCTTCAGTTCAGTTCAGTTCAGTCACTCAGTCGTGTCCGACTCTTTGCGACATGAGTCCCTGTCCATCACCAACTCCCGGAGTCTGCCGAAACCCATGTCCATTGTGTTGGTGATGCCATCCAACGATCTCGTCCTCTGTCGTCCCCTTCTCCTCCTGCCCTCAATCTTTCCCAGCATCAGGGTCTTTTCAAATGAGTCAGTTCTTTGCATCAGATGACCAAAGTTTTGGAGTTTCAGCTTCAACATTAGTCCTTCCAGTAAGCACACAGAACTGATCTCCTTTAAGATGGACTGGTTGGTTGGATCTCCCTGCAGTCCAAGGGACTCTCAAGAGTCTTCTCCAACACCACAGTTCAAAAGCATCAATTCTTTGGTGCTCAGCTTTCTTTATAGTCCAACTCTCACATCCATACATGACTACTGGGAAAACCATAGCTTTGACTAGATGGACCTTTGCTGGCAAAGTAATGTCTCTGCTTTTTAATATGCTGTCTAGGTTGGTCATACTTTCCTTCCAAGGAGCAAGCCTATTTTAATTTCATGGCTATAATCACCATCCGCAGTGCTTTTGGAGCCCCAAAATATAAAGTCTGCCACTGTTTCCACTGTTCCCCCATCTATTTGCCATGAAGTGATGGGACCAGATACCATGATCTTAGTTTTCTGAATGTTGAGTTTTAAGCCAACATTTTTACTCTCCTCTCTCACTTTCATCAAGAGGCTCTTTAGTTCTTCACTTTCTGCCATAAGGGTGGTGTCATCTGCATATCTGAGTAATTGCTTAGTACTTGCCAATTTAAAAGAGAGAGAGAAACAAAGCTGATCTATCCACCTATATTGCCAGTGCTTAATCTCTTATATATACTAAGCAAAATTTTACTGGATTAACTAGTTTGTTTTGATCTTCAATTTTTATCAAAATGATCTATTACATATCTGTAATTTATGTGAATATTTGGGTGCTTTGGTCTAAGCCCCTAATGTTCTTAGTCAGTTCCATCTATTTTCTCAGTGAATTAAGAAGTGTGTGGCAGCAACCTGGAGCACTCTACATTTCCGAAAGAGGAGGGGCAGCTATGAGGAGTGGCCAATGATTTGGAGGAAAACTCTGGGACTGTCAGATTCTATAAGCCAAATGAAAAGAAGTATTTCAAGAAAGATGCCGTGAGAAGACATGCCATGTGCTCCTAAGAAATCTAGTAAGCTTAAGGTTCAGGACCAACCATTGGTTTGCCAAGAAAGAAGTCACTAATGACCCTAACAAAAGGAATTTCAATGGAACACGTGAGGCAAAGGCCTAAATGGTTCAGCTAAGGACTGCGTGAGAAGCAAGGACGTGAAACACAGAACAGACAATATTTTAATGGCTTTTCTATAGAGGGGAACATAGATGTGATGGCACATTTGGTAAGATATATAAGGTCAAAAGGGAGTTTTTAAAGATGGGATTGTGCACTGATAAGAGCAGCCAAGTAGAAAGGAGAAATAATCAGAGAGAAGAGAGGACGACTGCAGGACCACCATTCACGAAGAGCAGAGGGAGTACCATCAGTGAACAAGTGGTGACATTGTATTTAAATTAGAGCAGGGGTATTTCCTCTAGATAGGAACTGCAGGAAGGTAGAGTCTGGGGTATAAAGGCAGGCAGTTTGCTGAATTTGCGAGTAAAAGATGGAGTGCTTCTCTTCTGATTGTCTCTATTGTCTCAGTCAAACGAAAATGCTGACCAAGTTTCATGTAGTCAAAGCTATGCTTTTTCCAGAGGTCATGTATGGATGTAAGAGTTGGACCATAAAGAAGACTGAGCACCAAAGAATTGATGCTTTTGAACTGTGGTGTTGGAGAAGACTCTTGAGAGTCCCTTGGACTGCAAGGAGATCAAACAAGTCAGTCCCAAAGGAAATCAACCCTGAGTATCCATTGGATCTCTTCAAGAAAATTAGAGATATCAAGGGAACATTTCACGCAAAGATGGGCACAATAAAGGACAGAAACAGTATGGACCTAACCGAAGCAGAAGATATTAAGAAGAGGTGGCAAGAATACACAAAAAACCTATACAGAAAATTTCTTCAAGACCCAGATAATCATGATGGTGTGATCACTCACCTAGAGCCAGACATCCTGGAATGTGAAGTCAAATGGGCCTTAGGAAGCATCACTACAAACAAAACTAGTGGAGGTGATGGAATTCCGGTTGAGCTATTTCAAAGCCTAAAACATGATGCAGTGAAAGTGCTGCACTCAATATGTCAGCAAGTTTGGAAAAGTCAGCAGTGGCCACAGGACTGCAAAAGGTCAGTTTTCATTCTAATTCCAACGAAACGCAATGCCAAAGAATGCTCAAACTACCGCACAATTGCACTCATTTCACATGCTAGTAAAGTAATGCTCAAAATTCTCCAAGCAAGGCTTCAGCAATACGTGAACCGTGAACTTCCAGATGTTCAAGCTGGTTTTAGAAAAGGCAGAGTAACCAGAGATCAAATTGCCAACATCCGCTAGATCACTGAAAAAGCAAGAGGGTTCCAAAAAAACATCTATTTCTGCTTTGTTGACTATGCCAAAGCCTTTAACTGTGTGGATCACAATAAACTGTGGAAAATTCTTAAAGAGATGAGAATACCAGACCACCTGACCCACCTCTTGAGAAACCTGTATGCAGATCAGGAAGCAACATTTAGAACTGGACATGGAACAACAGACTGGTTCCAAATAGGAAAAGGAGTACGTCAAGGTTGTGTATCATCACCCTGCTTATTTAACTTATGTGCAGAGTACATTATGAGAAATGCTGGGCTGGAAGAAACACAAGCTGGAATCAAGATTGCCGGGAGAAACATCAATAACCTCAGATATGCAGATGACCCCACCCTTATGGCAGAAAGTGAAGAGGAACTAAAGAGCCTCTTGATGAAACTGAAAGAGGAGAGTGAAAAAGTTGGCTTAAAACTTAGCATTCAGAAAACTAAAATCATGGGATCTGGTCCCATCACTTTGTGGGAAATAGATGGGGAAACAGTGGAAACAGTGTCAGACTTTATTTTTTTGAGCTCCAAAATCACTGCAGATGGTGATTGCAGCCACGAAATTAAAAGACACTTACTCCTTGGAAGGAAAGTTATGACCAAACTGGATAGCATATTAAAAAGCAGAGACATTACTTTGCCAACAAAGGTCTGTCTAGTCAAGGCTATGGTTTTTCCAGTGGTCGTGTATGGATGTGAGAGTTGGACTGTGAAGAAGGCTGAGCACCGAAGAATTGATGCTTTTGAACTGTGGTGTTGGAGAAGACTCATGCGAGTCCCTTGTACTGCAAGGAGATCCAACCAGTCCATCCTAAAGGAGATCAGTCCTGGGTGTTCATTGGAAGGACTGATGCTGAAGCTGAAACTCCAATACTTTGGTCTCCTCATGTGAAGAGTTGACTCATTGGAAAAGACCCTGATGCTGGGAGGGAATGGGAGCAGGAGGAGAAGGGGACAACAGAGGATGAGATGGCTGGATGGCATCACTGACTTGATGCGGGCATGAGTTTGAGTAAACTCCAGGAGTTTGTGACAGACAGGGAGACCTGGCGTGCTGCGATTCACGGGGTTGCAAAGAGTTGGACACGACTGAGCGACTGAACTGACGAAACTGATGCCACAAGAGAAGCCACAGTAATGAGAAGCCCATGCGCTGCAACAAAGAGTAGCCCCTGTTCAGCACAGCTAGAGAAAGCCCACGGGCCCAATGAACACCCAGTGCCACCAAAAAATAAATATATGAATGAATTTTTTTACTTTTAAAAATTAGATTGACCAAAAAGTCCACTTGGAGTTTCCATAACATCTTACAGAAAAACCTGAAAAAAATATTTGGCCAGCACAATAATAACAGGTAACTAGACAGAGAGCTTCCTGGACTGCCAAGTGAGAGTAATTCAGACAAGGGTTCAAAGCAGACCAGGTGGGGGTACCCTAGGATCTGTTACAAGGAGCACCATGCCCTCCTGAAGTGGCTGAGCATAAACAAGGCTGCCACAAGAGCCCAAGAAAAGGAGGTATCAGCGCCACCCTTTCCCACACATGCCCAGGAGCAGGGCAGCTATGTACATGTTGGAGAGATGATGTTTTTCTTTGACTCGCCCATATTCTAAATGAGACCTTTTACCTAGTTCTAGAAGTCACAGAGCCTCGATAAGCAGGGGCAGGGCTTCCGGAGGCAGGAGTCTCCGGGATCTATAAAGCCCGAACCAACACCACTGGGCATCTCCCCCAAGGACTGTGAATTGCTGGCTTTCTGCTCGCTCCTCCAAAAATGCAGCGGCTGTTGACTCCAGTGAGGCAGGTGTTGCAAGCGAAGAGAGTGATGCAGGAAGCTTCCCTCCTGTCTGCCCGCCTTCTCCCAGCAGCCCACCCCGGGTGAGTCTAGCCGGTCCCCAGGACTGCATGGGTTACTCTTTGAGAAGCGGCGAGGAACCAGTAAAAGAGAGGCATGAGGGCTCATTAGAATCCCAGTCAAAAGTTGACAAGTCTTGGGCACAGCCTTAGGTCACCCCAAGTGAACCTCTCAAGGTCTCAGTTACCTCATCTCTAAACAGACAGCCCAGGGATGTTTACAGAACTCCGGGACAGCAAACCTCTGCCCCCGCTGATGTCAGCAAGACCCATTTTACTCCCCTAGAGTCACAAAGCAGTAGAAACATCAGTACCAGGGCCCCCCCCAGCACTGTTTTCACCTTTCACCCAAGCCCTGCTGAGACCTTCAGGATGCTGTTTCAACTGCCGTGTTAGTAAAACCAGCTGCTGCAAGTCACTGCAGCCAGATTCAGAATGGACTGAGGATAAGAAGGCGTTTCTCCGCTCTCTGATTTCAGGAAAGGGGAACATGAGTGTAAAAGATAAGCGTTTGCCTGTGTGTGTGCAGTGTGCTTGTGCACAGAAGCACACACACTCTCCTTTCCTTTGTAAACATTCTCCCAGTTTGGCCCAAGTATTAGCAATCTGCCAGCATTGATGTAACGCAGCAACCACTAGCACCCTAGGGTCCTTAAACTATCCACTGTACTTTAGGACTAGCCTTTTCTTACCTCCCATCTCTACATCAAGTTCCTTGGATAGGTTTTTAATATTTATTTATTCATTTGTTTATTGCCGCATTGGATCTTTTTCTTTTTGATTGCACTGGGTCTTCATTGCTGGGTGTGGGCTTTCTCCAGTTCTCTACTTTAGTTTCAGTATGCGGGCTTTTCATTGCGGTGGCTTCTCTTCTAGTGGAGCATGGGCTTTAGGTGCACAGGCTTCAGTAGTTGCAGCACATAGGTTCAGTAGTTGTGGCACATGGGCTTATTTGCTCCATGGCATGTGGAATCCTCCTGGACCACATGTGTCCCCTGAATTGGGAGGCAGATTTTTAACCACTGGACCACCAGGGCAGTTCCCGCGTGTGCATGCTAAGTAGCTTCAGTCATGTCTGACTCTTTATGACCCTGTGGACTAAAGCCCACCAGGCTCCTCTGTCCATGGGATTCTCCAGGCAAGAAAACTGCAGTAGGTTGCCAAGCCCTCCTCCAGAGGATCTTCCCAACCCAGGGATCGAACCTGTGTCCCTTACATCTCTTGCATTGGCAGGTGGACTCTTTACCACCCAGTCCACCTAGTTCCACATGAGAAGCCCTCCATGAATGTTTAGAAAAACAACTTTGGTCCAGGGTCTTCCCTTGCCGGGTACCAAGGGAACATGGGTGTGTGGATGTGTCGGGTAGGAGGTGACACTCCCTAGCCTTTTTATTTTCTTCATGACTCCCCACCTTCCTCCACACTCTCCTCCACCCTCTGCATACAGGCCAAATGTACCAGACTTTAACCTGGTGTTGTGTTTGTGAGGAAGGGATTGACGTATATTTGCCTGTTTCAATAAGCAATCATTGGCTTCCCACCAGGAGACAGACCTCAATCCTCACCAGCCTGTCCCACTTCTGATGTCCTGGGTTCAAACACTTGGAATCAGGGTTCACATTTCCTTTTTGGTGTCCACACGGTTCATCCCGTTTTCCATGGCCTGGTGGGTATTAAGAGTTCTCCTCATGACTCTCCTTGTCTCTGTGCATCTGTTCCCTCTAACCCACCCTGCATCAGCTCTAAATCTACCAGAAGGACTGCTCCCACCCCGTGTGCTTCACCACCTTTAAAATGAAGGGAGAACTGTGCCCTCCACTTCACGGTTCCCCACCTGCTTTTCTCATGTGTTATCCCCCTGCTCCCCTTCGCTCTCTGCTCCAGGTATCCTTAGCTGTTCAATCACCACCTGCTATGGCAGTGCCTCTGTAGCCCCCCTGCCAAATTCTTCATCAGCAGAAACTCCACTCATGCATCAAAGTTGACTTCAAATCTAGTCCCTTCCATGAAACCATTCCTGGTCCTCCCCCACACAGATCTCTGCTTCCTTTGAATTCCTGTGGGTTTTTTTGTGACCTTTAGCACATTCTGACTCTCCGTTGGGTTACATAGTATGTATGTGCTCCTCTCATTCCTCTCACTGGCTCCCAAAAACTTGAGCTCCTTTCTTCCCAATCCCTTCACCCCCACAGCTCTCCAGGGCACTGTGCCTAGCATGTAATAACTAATTTTGAAACACAAAAGAGGCGAGAGGGAATAAAGAAATAAAAGTCTGATGCATGTTCTTGAACCAAGCAACACCAGAACAAAACCAGTTTTAAACTAACCAAAGCTATTACTTGCTTTGTAATTAACTTATTTATTAAAAAAAATTTTTTATTGGAGTATAGTTGTTATGTTGTGTTGGTTTTTGCTGTAGAGCAAAGTGAAGAGGCTATACTTATACATGTATATCTTCTTTTTTGGATTTCCTTCCAATTTATGTCACCACAGAGTATTGAGTAGAGTTTCCCGTGGTATACAGTAGGTTCTCATTAGTTATCTATTTTATACATAGTTTCAATGGTGTCAATCCCAATCTCCCAGCTCATCCCATGTCTTCTTTCCTCCTTGGTATCCATACATTTGTTCTGTATGTTTGGGTCTTTATAGTATTCTTTGTTATTGGAGTATAATTGCTTTACAATGTTGAGTAAGTTTCTGCTGCACAATGAAGTGAATCAGCTATATGTATACATACATCCCCTCCCTCTTGAGCCTCTTTCTCACCCCGCTCCTTCCCACCCCTCTAGGTCATCACAGAGCTCAGAGCTGAGCTCCTGTGCTAAACGGCACATTCCTACTAGCTAGCTATTATACACATGTTAGCGAATGTCATTCCTAATCTCCCAATGCATCTCAGCCTTCCCTCCCCCAACCCTCAGCTGTGTCTACAAGTCCGTTCTCTATAAATATTCAGTTCAGTTCAGTTCAGTTGCTCAGTTGTGTCCAACTCTTTGCAATCCCATGAACTGCAGAATGCCAGGCCTCCCTGTCCATCACCAACTCCCAGAGCCTACCCAACTCATGTCCACTGAGTCGGTGATGCCATCCAGTCATCTCATCCTCTGTCATCTCCTTCTCTTCCTGCCCTTAATCTTTCCCAGCATCAGGGTCTTTACTCAGAAACTAAAAGGAGTGAATTAAGGTCATTTGTAGAGATGTGGATGGACCTGTTATACAGAGTGAATTAAATCAGAAAAAGAACAACAAATATTGTATATTAATGCATATATATATGTATTGTCATTTAGAGAAAGTGCACAATTAGATGGATACTCTTAACTCCTGTAGTCTTATGTTTCTGGAAACGTCTACATCTTTTTTTCAAGGCTCTGGAATCCATTTCCAAGTAATAACCTCCTACAAAGACAGTTACAAAAGTTACCAAGAGATTTATTTTTGGAACCTTTCCTTGACACTTGAGAGTCTCACTGGGGAGAGGAATGGAGTGAGCTTAGAGAAGACAGAGAGAGAGAATGCTGCTGCTGCTACTAAGTCACTTCAGTCGTGCCCAACTCTGTGCAACCCCACAGACAGCAGCCCACCAGGCTCCCGTCCCTGGGATTCTCCAGGCAAGAACACTGGAGTGGGCTGCCATTTCCTTCTCCAGTGCATGAAAGTGAAAAGTGAAAAAGTGAAGTCACTCAGTCGTGTCTGACTCTTCGCGATCCCATGGACTGCAGCCTACCAGGCTCCTCCATCCATGGGATTTTCCAGGCAAGGGTACTGAAGTGGGGTGCCATTGCCTTCTCCGGAGAGGGAATGAGGATGAGGGCAAGCCCATTCAAGCAGAGGACTGAGATTTGGCTAATTATTAGTTCCTAGTACTGGGAGCTCTTCCACAAACGTTTGAGAGTACAGACTCCACTTATTTGAGTGGCACCAAATAAATAGGGCAGAGAACTAAACTTCGATCCTCCCTTGTGCAATAGGAATAAACATTTATCACTTAGACTCACTATCTTGTGATCACATGATCCACATTTTGCCTCCCAGCAGTCCTTCAAAATTACCTCTGTTATAGAAAAACTGGCGTTAAGAGAAGTCCTGAGTCCTAAGGATGATGGGTGGATACATTCCATCTGAACTACAATTTCTGTTGCAAAGAGCTAAATTGATAAGCCTGCAGAGCCATCTTATCACTTCCACCATCAGGAATTCTGTAGCCAGATGCAAGTCAAAGGAATCTGGCAGCACTCAGGACTGAAAGGACAGAATATTTATTAAAAAAAAAAAAAGATTTATGCATTTATTGGCTGCACTGGGTCTTCATTGCTGCTCTCAGGTTTTCTTTAGTTGTGAGCGGAGCCTATTCTTCGCTGTGTTGAGCAAGGTTCTGACTGAGGTGCCTTCCCTTGGGGAGCACAAGCTCTAGGGCACTAGAGCTTCAATAGTCGCAGCCTGTGGGCTCAGTCATTTCCATTCCTGGGCTCTAGAGCACGAGCTCAGTAGTTGTAGTTCACTGGCTTAGTTGCTGGGCAGCGTGAAGGATACTCCCAGAGCAAGGACCGAACCCGTGTTCCCTGCATTGACAGGTGGATTCTTATCCACTGAGCTACAGGGGAAGCCCCAGGGCAGAATATTTCTAACACATGAGAAACTAAGAAGTTACCCTGGGCATAACACTTCACCAATGTTTGCCTTGCTTTCAACATCTGGAAAATTAAGAGTATTTCTAAAGTAACCGGCTTTCAGGTACTCTTATATGGAACAAATGGAAGATGTGCTTGGTGAGTTCTTTACTGCTAACTAGAAAGAGAAATTCCAGATCTCCAGGGGGATTAGGAATCCGAATTGAAAAGAGGTGGTAGCCTCCCAGAATATTGGAAATAAAAGCAAAAATAAACAAATGGGACCTAATGAAACTTAAAAGCTTTTGCACTACAAAGGAAACTATAAGCAAGGTGAAAAGATAGCCTTCAGAATGGGAGAAAATAATAGCAAACAAAGAAACAGACAAAGGATTAATCTCAAAAATATACAAGCAACTCCTGCAGCTCAATTCCAGAAAAATAAATGACCCAATCAAAAAATGGCCAAAGATCTAAACAGACATTTCTCCAAAGAAGACATACAGATGGCTAACAAACACATGAAAAGATGCTCAACATCACTCATTATCAGAGAAATGCAAATCAAAACCACAATGAGGTACCATTACATGCCAGCTAGGATGGCTGCTATCCAAAAGTTTACAAGCAATAAATGCTGGAGAGGGTGTGGAGAAAAGGGAACCGTCTTACACTGTTGGTGGGAATGCAAACTAGTACAGCCGCTATGGAGAACAGTGTGGAGATTCCTTAAAAAACTGGAAATAGAACTGCCATATGACCCAGCAATCCCACTCCTGGGCATACACACCAAGGTAGCTAGATCTGAAAGAGACACGTGCATCCCAATGTTCATCACAACACTGTTTATAATAGCCAGGACATGGAAGCAACCTAGATGCCCATCAGCAGATGAATGGATAAGAAATCTATGGTACATATACACAATGGAATACTACTCAGCCATTAAAAATAATGCATTTGAATCAGTTCTAATGAGATGGATAAAACTGGAGCCCATTATACAGAGTGAAGTAAGCCAGAAAGATAAACACCAATACAGTATACTAACACATATATATGGAATTTAGAAAGATGATAATGATAACTCTATATGTAAGACAGAAAAAGAGATACAGATGTATAGAACAGACTTTTGGACTTTATGGGAGAAGGCGAGGGTGGGACGATCTGAGAGAACAGCATAGAAACATGTATATTATCAAGTGTGAAACAGATCACCAGCCCAGGCTGGATGCATGAGACAAGTGCTCGGGGCTGGTGCACTGGGGTGACCCAGAGGGATGGGATGGGGAGGGAGGTGGGAGGGGGGTTCAGGATGGGGAACACATGTAAATCCATGGCTAATTCATGTCAATGTATGGCAAAAACCACTACAATATTGTAAAGTAATTAGCCTCCAACTAATAAAAATAAATGAAATAAATAAATAAATAATAAAAAAAAAGAAAAGAGGTGGTGGGTCCAGGAAAGAAAGTTTATCTCTTCCCTCTTTACTGACTCTTTCTCCACTTTTTCTCTCCTTCCATTTAGAATTGCACTTGGAACTTCCTTGAAGATTCAGTGGTTAAGACTCTGCCTTCCAAGGCAGAGGGCATGAGTTTGATTCCTGGTCAGGGCACTAAGGTCCCACATGCCACAGGGTAGAGGCAAAAATTAAAAAGAAAAAATAGAATTTCCCTCTCAGCCTTCTATATTCCCACAGCCTTTGCTTGTTCCACATATATTTAGCCATAAAAATACCAAAGGGACCATCACCAAGGATAAAAGGGTAAACAGAAAAATACAGTGATTTTAAATTTGTATTCATTGATAAAAATAGAACAATCCTAAATTTGTATCTATCTGATATCTTCAAAATATATTTTCAAAAATGAATGAAATGATTGCTGCATTGTCTTTTAAGGAAACTAGCTAGGGACCACTCACGGAATTTTGATTGTTTTCTCTGTTACAGTTTTTCTACAGTTCCGGCTGTCCCCTTGGCCAAAACAGATACTTGGCCCAAGGATGTGGGTATTCTTGCCATGGAGGTCTACTTTCCAGCCCAGTACGTGGACCAGACGGAGCTGGAGAAGTTTAACAAGGTGGAGGCAGGGAGGTACACCGTGGGCCTGGGCCAGACCCAGATGGGCTTCTGCTCGGTCCAGGAGGACGTCAACTCCCTCTGCCTGACGGTGGTGCAACAGCTGATGGAGCGCACGCAGCTCCCCTGGGACTCCGTGGGCCGCCTGGAAGTGGGCACTGAGACCATCATCGACAAGTCCAAGGCTGTCAAAACAGTGCTCATGGAGCTCTTCCAGGACTCAGGCAACACTGACATTGAGGGCATCGATACCACCAATGCCTGCTATGGTGGCACTGCCTCCCTCTTCAATGCTGCCAACTGGATGGAATCCAGCTCCTGGGATGGTATGTGTTGCCAGAGGCCTTATGTAAGAAGGGGGCTGGGGTAGATGCTGAGGCCTCGGTTTTGCTTCTCCGTTCCCCGGGCAGGTTCATCTACCAAAGAAGGGACACGTTACACACACAGCGGTTGTGATCATCCAACGACCACGGGGACAGCAACCCCTCAGACTTGGATGGTTTCGTACAGTTATTCAGGGAGCGTGTTCACATAGCTATTCACTGTTCACATAGCTATTCACTATTCACTCCTCACACCCTAGGAAGTGGATGTCAGACCTGTTTTATGGGTGAAAAAAATGGAGAATCTAATAATTTACATGTCGTGTGTGGCGGGAGCCGGAAATCAAACCAAATTCAGTATATTTCCCACTTCAGTGTTCCTGTTTCTCTAAGGTTTCTCTTGAGTCTCTAAGGGACAAAGAGATTGGTGATGTTAAAAGGTTTGAACAAGTGTAGGTGTTAAGGAGAAAGCACCCTGATGAAAATAGACCCAAAGAATCACAGGACAGACTACGACACAGGGTATTTCTACTCCCTCTCCCTTGCCTGGTTCCTAGGAGAATTAGAAACCTAGCTTTATCAATAACTAATGACAAGTCCCTTAACCTCTGAGAGACTAGGAGTTTTTATCTGCCTACCTGCTTTCCAGGGCTGATAGTACTAAACATGGTATCAATGGAGATGTGACAAAACAGTTCCTGAACAGACAAGGCCCTCCATTTACTAAGTTGGAAATTAGAACTTAAAACTTTAGAAACCATAATAAGCGTTAATTTAAAAATTAATTATGAAACCTTGACGTTGGTGGGGACCTTAGAGATTATCTAATCCAGTACTCCTCATAGAGGCCAAGAAGATTTTAAGGGTTTTTCTCTGTTCATGCAGCAAGGCAGTACAATTCCATACACCTGTTCAGTGTTTTTCCAATTGCTCTGCATGGCCTCACCATTAATAGTTCCATTGATTTGTGATGTTCCAGACTCTACATCCTCAAATCTGTCCTTCCAGTGCTCTTGCTTGGTATTTGTATTATTACCTCTCCAGCAGCCCCTATTACCAACACCACCAATCTGTCAAACCAAGCATTTAGTTAGAGAGTACAAATTAAAGACAAGGGACACTCGCCAGCTTTTAGTGAAGAATCAGAGCCTATATTTGGGGGCATTATCAGTTTTAAGCATGTCATTTCAAATGAGTAGATTCTGCTGAATGGTTGGGTATTCCACAGGAGAGGGCTTCGAATGCATCCTTCTTTAATGTGTTGTCTTCTTGGGAAAATTATTAAACAAACATTATGAAGTGAATTGTTAGTCTGTACTTTCACAAAAAGCATATTTAAGTTTGAGCCTAATGGCAACCTCCAAGACCAGACAAGGCCAGTGTAGGTGTGATTTCTGCTTCTGAACTGGCCAACCATCCACCTAGGACCTTTAGAAGGAAGGAGGTGGTTCTGGAGCTCACCAAGAAGTTTTGAACCACTCCAGAGAGACAGCAGGGTATGGGGGAAGGAAAGAGTGGTACTGGCTTGTACTGCCTGAGAGACCTATTTTTCCTTGCCTTTTATTATGAAGGTAAATGAAACCTACAGTGTATATGTATATATGTGTGTGTACATAGATAGACAAAAAAGTTCAAAGTAAAGAAAAAATTCCTTTTGACACCCCATTACCAATTCCCAGAATTTAATCCTCATAGTTTCCATGGATTCTTTCATAAATTTTCTTTTTTTTTTTTTTCATAAATTTTCTATGTATATCCCTGTAAGCATATACTTATATATTCATTTTTTAACATTGCATGTTATTCCTCATCTTTACTATGTCTTAGAGGTTAGTCTATAGATATCTCTAGAAACATATAGGGTCTACTCATTCGTTTAAAAGACGTTATAAATTCTATTGATGGGTACACCAAACCTCAGTCCCATTTAGATGGATATTTAGATTATTGTATATTTTTTGCAATTATTATAAAAAGTGTTAATATTTAAGACAGTAGCTTTGCATGCTCATAACTATATGTTGTAAGAATAGATTCCTAGAAGTGGAATGGCAGGATCGTTTAATTAAAAAGTTTGATAGAATGTGCCAAATTGCTCTTCAAAATGTACTAACATATTGTTGGAATGTACTTTCTAACTTCAAACTTTCTAATCTTTGTCAATTTAATAAGTAAAGTATAGTATCATTGATTTTCCTTTGTTATTATAAGAGAATTTTGATATTTTTATGATTTCTATTGGCCATTTTCCTATTATTATACCTTTTATATACCTATTATATACCTTTCTGATGAGACATTTATCTATGAAGGAAAATAATTTTTTGTTGGCTGTAAGTATTATAAATACAGTTTGTCTTTTGTATTTCTGATAGAAGGTTTTCATTTTTAGGTAATCAAATTTACTGATCTCTTCCTTAATGGCTTGTATTAATAAATACTCTTCTATAGTTTCCAAACTTTATATAACATATAAATTTTGCTTATATATGTTATGTTTATTTATTATATATTTATCTTATACTTCTATATATTGTTTTTATATTCATATATATAAAATTAGGGGAAAAAAATACTGTTTTGTTGGAGTGGTTAAACAATCTTACCAGAAAATTCTTGGGTTTCAGTGAATTTGGGTTGGAATTCTGATTAAATCCTTATCCCATCATCTATTAGTTGTGTGACTTTAGGCAAGTGACTTAAGTTCTCTGGGTCCCAATTCCTTTGTCTATAAAGAGGAGATAACTGTTTCAGACAGGTTAGGTAGAATACCAAAAGTTCTGCCATATCTTTCCACACACCCACGTTTAGGAGCAAGCAGTACTAGATGAAGAAGTAACAAATAATATTCAAGACAACAGTTATTTATTGAATAATCATCTGCCTATTATAGAAGTAGCTTCATAGATCATCTACATTAAATGTGGTTACTGAACATTAATTCTTTTCACAAAGAAAGTGGTACTAGATTTTTCAAAGCACCTTATTTAGGATCCAGTCAGAGCTGAGTTTGAATACAAAATTCCATGTTCACTAAATAGGTGACCTTAGACAAATTACCTGAATTCTCTGGAAAGCAATGTCCTCCTCTACAAATGTGGACATTACCTGACTCAATGGATTGTTTAAAGGATGGTTTGAGGATAACTGGTGTCTAGAATTTCAAATATTAGTTTCCTTCCCATCCTTTGGCCTTCTGTGATTTGGAAAGAATTTCCACTATAGCACTACAAAGAGTACAAACATAGATTATTTTCAAAAGTGCTAATTTATGAATTTTTTGTTGAATAAATGAGGAATTTTTATAGCCTGAGTCAGAGAACACTGAGTTTTGACATTGCATTTCCAAAGCAACGTCATTTACACTTCACTAGAGTGTAAGTTTCACGGGGGCAGGAATTTTTATTTTGGTTCAGTGATCTATTGCCAGTACCTAAAATCGTGCCTGGCATAGAGGAGGCTTTCACTTTACTGGAGATTTGGCAGTAATAATAATAATTTCTTTTCTCTTTACAGGTCGCTATGCACTGGTGGTCTGTGGGGACATTGCGGTCTACCCCAGTGGGAACGCTCGCCCCACAGGCGGGGCTGGAGCTGTGGCAATGCTGGTTGGGCCCGAGGCCCCTCTGGTCCTCGAGAGAGGTTTGTAGTAAACGGTGCAATAAACGCGATACAGGGGACTGCATGGCATGGCCAAATGCTTAGCTCTTAATTCCAAATTGGCATATTCAGGGCTGAAGGATGGACTTGAGGATGAAAACTGCTTGTCTTCAAAAGACTAGACTGGGGAGCAGAGGGCAGGGAGAAAGGGAAGAGAAGGATCAGCAAAGTGGCTTCATCTACACCGTCACACATCAAGATAATGGGGTTTGGATTGAATGGCATTTGTGCTGCTGACAAGGACCCTTTGGGAGCTAAACTGACCATTGAAAATGAAAGCAAATAATTGGATATAAAGTAAGAGCTGTCCTTTGAGACTTTAGGAGTCTGTTCCAGATTTCTTTAAGCCCATATAGGTGTGGAAATAGAAACATACATCTCACTTATAAAAAGGTATTCATCTAATTAACTCCCTTTGAACACCTGAGGATAGTCAGTGGGCCTTGGGCTTGGGCATGAGACAGATAAAGACCAGGGGGCTGCTTGTACATGGGGCTCCCACCCTCTATGCTCAATGTGGGTTTCACTGTGCAGTTTCTGAATCCCTCTGTGTGCTTCACCAGGGCTTAGAGGAACCCACATGGAGAACGTGTACGACTTCTACAAACCAGATGTGACTTCAGAGTACCCACTGGTGGATGGGAAGCTCTCCATCCAGTGCTACTTACGGGCCCTGGACAAATGCTATGCATTCTACCGTCAAAAGATCGAGAAACAGTGGAAGCAAGGTATGGGGCTCAGAGGGCTGAAGTCACGGACTCTACTTACATGAGGCTGAGAGCATGTCCTAAACTCTTAAGACAAGGACTCATTTCACCTCTGCCAATGATCTCAAGAGAATTATTTCACATCTTCTTCTTATTTGCTTCCCTGGGTCTAGGCTGAAGTCCCTTTGGAAGTCATCCAAAGTCAAGTATGAAATTGCCTTTAACTTGAATTGAGTGAAAGAAAGTAAACAACCCTAACCTACCTGAAGCCTGTAGGTGTCAACCACCTGGGGAGGTAGTGTGTGAGTCAGAGTGACCATGTCTTGTGGATGACAGGATTCATTTCTGTTGAAGTCAGGAGTGATTTGACTCAGTTTATAGTTTGCCACCTTTTAAAGTCTGATTGATGTTGAAAACTCTTACCTATATTTTCAATATACTTAAGTGTTATCAGTAATTTTCCTTCTCTGCATGGTAGCTTTGCAAGTTAATTTTATTTTCACCTTTGGTTTCTGAAGTTTTCTGCTAAAAAATATGTGCCAATTTCATAATCAGATAAGAAACAAATCTTATTTTAAAAATACAGAGAAACTTACCTACCTTAAAAAAAAATAAAATGAAAAGGTTCTTACCTGTTTGGCTATGCCTAGCTAGGTGTCTGAAAAAGGCAGCTTTCAGCGTGGGAAAAGGCATGTGCTGAAGCATCAGAGCACAGATGCTGTAGGGCTGGCCTAAAGCATCTTGGCCCTTTCCACTGCGCTGGGGGGGATGCAGTTTGCCCCCATGAGAAAGGAGTCAACTTAGACTTCTCAGCCTCTGCCCACCCATTGTAAAATTGCTACTGGCTAATTGGTAGCTCAGATGGTGAAAAGTCCACCTGCAATGCAGGAGACTTAACCCGTGGGTCGGGAAGATTCCCTGGAAAAGGAAATGGCAACCCACTCCAGTATTCCGGCCTGGGAAACCCCATGGACAGAGGAGCCTGGCGGGCTACAGTCCATGGGGTCCCAAAGAGTTGGACACAACTTAGCAATTAAACAACAGCAATTGCTCTGTCACCCTCTGAACTCATGACATTTTCATTTTACCCCTCATTCTCATATGGAATTTGCTCCATGCTGCTTTGAATCTCAGCACCAAACTGTAAACTTCCTAAGGGCAGAGGGCGCATTGCTCTTCTCTTTGGAGTGAAAGAGGGTCTGGAGTGTAGAGTCAGAGACACTGGGACCTAAAGCCAAAATCAGCTGTTTTCAAGCTGAGTGACCTCAGACATGTAACTTAGCTTCGTATTTTGGAGACCCTGTTTTCTCCTCTGGAAGATAGAGAAAATAATACAATATGAAGTTGATTTGAGGAATTATCTGTCACAGAAGTTGGCAGTGGCAGAAAGGAAGAAAACATTTATTTCTTTTCCTTTTTCATGAGTAATGTGCATGCAAAGTCACTTCATTCCTGTCCAAATCTTTGCAACCCTATGGACTGTAGCCTGCCAGGTTCCTCTGTCCACGGGGATTCTCCAGGCAAGAATACTGGAGTGGGTTGCTGTGCCCTCCTCCAGGGGGATCTTCCCGACCCAGAGACTTAACCCACGTCTCTTACATTTCTGTGTTAGCAGGCAGGTTCTTTACCACTAGCACCACCTGGGAAAGCGTTTAGTAAAATGCTTGTAAAATGAACGAGCTGTGTGTTCACTGTAGGTAGGAGCCCGTTCTCTGGGAGGCCTTAGAACAGGTAGATCTCAGAAAGGGTCACACTGCATCCTTGCTTTCACACTTCTTCTTCCAGCTGGCATCGATCGGCCTTTCACTCTCGATGATTTGCAGTATGTGATTTTTCACACGCCTTTCTGCAAGTTAGTCCAGAAATCCCTGGCCCGCCTGATGTTCAATGACTTCCTGTTGGCCAGTGGTGACTCACAGACTGGCATCTACAAGGGGCTGGAGTCCTTCAGGTGAGTCCTCTTCAGGAGGAGCCTAGAGGCTCAGGAGGGGTGAGAAGGAAGGGGCTTCCTCATGCCTTGAATCTGGACGACTAGCCACTCCTGTGGGGTAAAAACAACAATCCTCTAACAAAGTAGAAATGACATCAAGTCCTCTTGTGGGTTACTGGGTTATTGTCTACATAGGACCTCACCTAGTATCTCAGGGAGCAGAGGGACCCTGCTGGCACCTGTCAATCAGGTGACTTAAGGAAGTTTCAGAGAATAAGAAAAAGGGAAAGGGAGTGTGCCTAATTCATTTGGGCAATAAACATGTTATGAATGTCAACTGTGTGTCAGGCTTCATATGAAACTCTAGGGACATAAAAGTGGTGTGACTCCGTGTTCCCTGCCTAGAGGGTCTCACAGTCTGTACGGGAACACCTAGAAGCAAATAATCACAGTGCAGGACGGCAACTTGGGGAAGGTCTGGTCTCATTCTCACTTGCCATTGCCTTAAAGAATGTCTAACTTGTTGCCTCCACCCCTTCATCTATGAAAAAGGGATAGTCCAACATACTCCCCTTCCTTGGATGTCAATAAAGCAGGGAGAATGCTGTTTATTGATGCAATACTCCAAGGCATTTAGAAAAAAAGAAACTTTGACACAAAGAGATCTCATTGGGAAGGGAATCTTTCCCTTTCTTCTTGGTATCTTCTCATTTCAAGTTTTAGAGTTTTCTACCAACATTTGTCCCCACTTCTAACTACTACTGCTAACCCTGCTATTAACTAACCAAAACAGCAAAGTTAGCACAAACACTACTTCTAAGACTTGCCCCATGGAAAAAATATTAACATATACCAAAAGTAATAGGCTAATATTTTTAATATGTGAAAGTTTCATCAGTAATAAGATAAACCCACTAAATAGAAGATATGGACAAGAAGTTTCCTCAGGGAAGAAATGCACATATGCATATTTTTAAATGTGCATGCCCATTAGTAATGCATATAAACAAGTCAATGTTTTCTTTATGTGTCTGCTTAGTCACTCAGTCCTGTCTGACTCTTTGCAACCCCCTGGATTGTAGCCCACCAGGCACCTCTGTCTCTGGGGATTCTCCAGGCAAGACTACTGGAGTGGGTTGCTGTACCCTCCTCCAGGGGATCTTTCTGACCCAGGGATTGAACCCAGGTGTCTTGAATTTCAGGCAGATTCTTTACCAACTGAGCTAGGACAGAAGCCTAATGTTTTCTTTACATAGCCTTTAAAAATTTTGAATACCCAGACTTAAGGCTATGAGAAAATGAGCAATAGTGGACAGATTTGGGGGAGTAATAGGGAAACATGAATCAAAAGCTTTAAAGACATGCATAACTTTTGGCTCAATAATTTCACCTGTTTAAAAGAACATGTAGTTATTTGTCAAAAAAGCGGGGGAAAAAAAAAACCCTACCACATGACCCAGCAATTTCACTTCTGGGTATACATTTGGAAACAAAACAAAACAAAACATTAATTTGAAAAGACACCTGTACTCTGATATTCAAATCAGTATTATTGACAATGGCCAAGATGTGGAAGCAACCTAAGTGTCCATCCATAGATGAACAGTGGAAGAAGATGTGGTTTAGATATACAGTGGACTACTTCTCCATTAGACAGATATTGGGCTTTCCTGGTGGTTCAGCAGTAAAGAATCTGCCTGAAATGCAGGAGACACCAGAGACACAGGTTCCATCCCTGGGTCAGGAAGATCCCCTGGAGGAGGGCATGGCAGCCCATTCCAGTGTTCTTGCCTGGAGAATCCTCATGGACAGTGGAGCCTGGCGGGCTACAGTCCATGGGGTCACAAAGAGTCGGACACGACTGAGTGAGCACAAACAGATATCAGTGGTACACTCCAACAGATATACAATGGTATAAAACAGGCTACAAGGATGCATTGTACAACATGGGGAATATAGCCAACATTTTGTAATAACTGTAAATGGACAATAACTCTTTTAAATTGTATAAAAAAGATTTTAATGGAAAAAAAGTGTTTGTTTCATGAAAAAAAAAAAAACATGTAGCTATTCACTGCTTCAGCTAATGAGGATAGAAAATGGGGAGTTTGTTTAAAGAGGGCTACATCCTATCATGATCTATTTGGCAGTCTTTAAAAATAATGCTATAGGAGATGATTTCATGTTATAGAGAAAATTAGTTAAGAAAGCATGCTAAACAGAATGTATAGCTTGGTTTTATTTTTCAATAAACTATAAAAGTTGGAGTGGATTCCATAAGAAAACTATGACTGATGCTCTCTCTCTGAGCAGTAAGACTATTAGTGACACTTCCTCTATATTTTCTGTATTTCCAAATATTCTATAATAAAAACATGTGTTCCAAAGTCTTCTCTCCAGTAGCTATTATACTTTCTGCTTGCTGCCTTATTCCTTCATGTGGCTTCTCATATGGCCTGTTCCTTTGACTGCCTCACAGGGGGCTAAAGCTGGAAGACACCTACACCAATAAGGATGTAGATAAAGCATTTCTAAAAGCCTCTCTGGACATGTTCAATAAGAAAACCAAGAACTCCCTCTACCTCTCCACGTACAACGGGAATATGTACACCTCATCCCTATATGGATGCCTGGCCTCACTTCTGGCCCAGTGAGTACTGCATCTGTCCCTCCCTCCTCTTACTCTGGCCTCTGGTCTGAAGAGTCAGCCAAGTTTCATTCCTTTTCTCGTACAGAATTTTTTCAAAAATGAAAGAAGGAAGGAAGGAAAATGAAAGAAATGTATTTCAAAGGTGTATGTGTAGGTAGATTGACCATCAGTATTAAACAGTGGTTCCCTGGTGGCTCAAAAGGTAAAGAATCTGCCTGCAATGCAGGAGACCCAGGTGTGATCCTTGGGTAGGGAAGATTCCCCTGGAGAAGGCAATGTCTACTCACTCCAGTATTTTTGCCTGGAGAACGCCAAGGCCAGAGGAGCCTGGGGGACATGATTAACACTTTTTCCAAACTGAAATGCATGTATCATGCCAGCAGATGTGCAAGATCTATTTGGATACATCAAGAAAATAGGAGAACTTTTATGCATATCTTTATCTCATCCATTTAAAATGTCTGTACTCAGTAAAGCATTGTGATTAAGAAAGTCTAGCTTTTGAACCCACAATTTATGTTCAAATTTCTTTACCACTTACTAACTTTGACCTTGGAAAAATGACTATTATGGTCCTCATTTTTCCCAACTATAAAATTTGTATAATAACAATACCTACCGTCTAAAATTTTGATGAATGTTAAATATCAAAAGCAATTAAAACAGTAAAAGCTTGGCAGGTGCCCCAGAGTTAGTTTTTATTTTTATAGATACTCAATTTTGTGGAGTTTATAAGAAAATACTTATAATATAGTACATGTATATAACATAAGAAAACATATATACAAGTATGATTGGACTTGTTCAGATTTTTACTAACGAGGAGATAATTTAAAAATTTACAACTGCTGAAGCATTGCCAATCAACATGGGAGGCTTGAGGCGAATCCAGTGGTCTGATCTCCACTTGGAGGTAACTTCAGAGTTCACTGAATTCGTCTTGTCTTCATGGATAGGGAGAAGTTCCTTTTATACCCCAGAAATTCTGTTGTGCTCACTGTGACTTCTGTATCTTGAATTTTAGCTGTTCTCCTCTTGGGAAGTTTTCATCCTTTTGGGCTTACTCCCAGGATTTTCCAAAACTCCCTCTTTGTGTAGAGTGCCCAGAGCCCATTCCTAGTTGCAAGAGATTGACTAGTTGGTGGTTTATTTGCAGAGCAGAATATAACGCTGATGTGTTTTCCTGGGCTTTGATTTCTTTCCTTGTAGTCACTCTGCCCAAGACTTGGCTGGCTCCAGGATTGGTGCCTTCTCTTATGGCTCTGGTTTGGCAGCAAGTTTCTTTTCTTTCCGGGTGTCCCAGGATGCTTCTCCGGGTGAGTCCAGTCTTTTGATCAGGCACTTCTGGCCAGTTTCGTCTGGTAAAAGAAACCATTTTCTGCTTCACCACTACTAAAGCTCCCATCTTAACAGAATTATATTGTGACTAAGAACAAAGGAAAGCCCTGAAGGGATTTAAGCAATAGAATGAGTTTGTCTATTTTATGTATTCAAAGCACTTCCCTGGCTACTGATTAGAGACTAGATTGTTGAGGAGCAGAGGTGTATATGGGGAAACCAGTTAGTTAGTTTCAACAAATAGTCTAGGCAAGAGGTGGTCATGGTTTGATTACAACTGATTAAAGAAAAGTTGATGAGTTTGAAATATCCAGTAAACATGTGCTGATTATTTTATGACGGATGTAATCAAGGGCGTACATCAAAGCACTAAATGGGATACACCTTGGCTAAATGAAGGTCTGCCTTAGTTTTTGCTAACGCTGTGTTTGATGATCTTGATCATTTCCTGATATTCTAAGTCATACACTGAGCACTTTTCCTTGGAGCAGCAGCTTCCACAGAGCTGACTCTATATTGGACTCGTGATTGGTAGCAGTGATGACAATAATGTAAGTTTATGGGTCTTGCTTTTGCTTCCCAGGCTCCCCGCTGGAGAAGCTGGTAACCAGTACATCAGACCTGCAGAAACGTCTTGCCTCCCGGAAGCGTGTGTCTCCTGAGGAGTTCACAGAAATAATGAACCAGAGAGAACAATACTACCACAAGAGTAAGAAAAGAAAGGTGGAAGGAGAGGAGGAGAGGGCAATTTTTCTCAGCTTCTATGCCAGTAGCTGAGTGGCAGGAATTCATCAGAAGTCTAGAATATAGCAAGTGAGAGTGATGATTTCTATGATATATGATTGGGAAAAAGGTTTGTTTGGTGCAAAGGGGGACAAACTGGGGAAGCAGAAGGCAGACTTGGGAAGAGGTAGGAGGCAGCATGTGGCTTCCCAGTACAAAACATAGATAGCCACCCAAAACAGGATACATACTGGATAATGAAGTCCCATGGAAGCCAGATGTATCATCTTTGAAAATATTGATAGTATCTAAGCAATGGTTGAAAATATCCAGACTTTGGAGCCAGAAATCCAATTCAAAACTGACCTATGACACTTGCCCTCTATTTTTGAGAAAATTATTGAACTTTTCTGTGTTGCTTCCTTTCTAAAACCATACCAACTTTGCAGGATTGCCAGAGATTAATGAATTAATTAATGAATGATGTTATTGGCAAATTCTACCATTTCCTTCCAATCGCCCCCTTTCCTTACCAAATATAAAACAAACTACTGCCGCCAAAAAGCAACAAAGGAAAAGTAAACCAAAGCTAAATTTAAGACTGGAGAAACCAAAGGGTGATTTTTAAACCAGGGTAACCATATTTTTTTAAGCAAAACTTGCAACCCATGATTTGCCCTGAAAAGAAGACTGAAGTTACGGAACTGAGAATGTTCCAAAAAAAACCTAGACTTAGTAGTTAGTTTTTATCTGGAACCGGGGACAGGTTAGACCAAAAAAGAAGACATTAATATAAAAATAAGGCCTCTGAGATGAATGTTAATGGACAAAGCTTTGAAATACTACAGAGAATCAGAATTGGAAAACTTCAGGCTAGGAAGGAAGTGTCTATTAGAAAACAGGATGCTCTGAGGTATCCCTCAAGGTCAGTACCTTCAGTAGAAGGACACGAGGAAGATTTCAATGCAGGATTTCCTGTTTACTGTAGGAAAGCGGTATAACCTATAATAAAATTTCTAGTCAACTTCTAGTCAACTTCTAGTCAATTTCTAGTCAATTTCTTAGGTACTAGCCACAAGACAGTTGCTTCTGGTTCTTCTGCTATCCCGGAGCTCTGCTGGGTGCAGACAAGGAGACCTCACCACCCCTTACAGCACAGCCAGGAGAGCTCTACATGAAGCTCTAGATGTCCGTGTTACCATTTTCTCTTCCTCGGCCCCATAGAGCCCTTTGTGAATACTGCCTCCCTTCTCGTTTCACAGTGAACTTCTCACCACCTGGTGACAAAAACAGCCTTTTCCCAGGCACTTGGTACCTGGAGCGAGTGGATGAACTTTATCGCCGAAAGTATGCCCGGCGTCCCGTCTAAAGGTGGTGAGTGAAATTCTGGAGTATTAGTGGCTTAAAGTTTTTCTTCTGGGCAACAGGTGCAGTTCTTTTTTTTTTTTTTTCACCTCTTTTATATTTTTATTGGGAATGTAATTGCTTTACAATGTTATGCTTGTTTCTGCTATACAACAAAGTGAATCAGCTCTATGTATACAGATATCTCCTCCCTCTTAGACCTCCCTCCCACCCACCACCCCGATTCCACCCATCTAGGTCACCACAGAGAACCTAGTTGAGCCCCCCTGTGTTATATAACAGATGGAATTCTGAGAGCGTAAAAGGCCAGAGAGTTTAAAAAAAAAAAATATTCACAACCTAAATGTTGAGAGTTATGTTTTATTTGGTGGGAATTTTTAAGACCTCAATCTGGGAGTCAGCATCTCAAGTAACTGAGAGAGCTGCTCCGACGACCAGGTTATATAGAAATTTTGTAACGAGAAGTAGGTAGTCTGAACTTCAAAAGATGATTGCTAACTGAAGAAAACCAGATATCCCAAGTTAAGGAACTTGGCACTTTTCCGACTTTTCTGGCTTTTCAGCATCTGGGAAGATGCAAGAGTATGGACTCATGAAATCATTCCTTTGATATACACCTCATCTATCTAGGGCTAGATATCACAAGATTTCACACGTTTCCTCAGGGCTCACATTAGAGGGCTGCAGTCTCTGACACTGTGACATCCTTTGTTTACTCAATGACAGACAACGTTCCATTTATCAGCAGCTTTCAAAATGACCGGAGGTGGGGAGTTCGCACCATGATGCCCAAGTGCAGCTATTGGGGCTCTTTGCCTACAAAAGGCAAAAGCTAGGGGAGGGGCATGTCCTTAAATCTTGAATCTGAAAAAAGACTCAACTTGTTCATCTGATCTCCTCCTGATAAGAAGGTTGATAGAATTAGAAGCTTGATAGAAACTAAATTAGCATCTGTAAAGGGAAGCGGGATGTGAACCTGAGACTGTGGAACTCAGTACTCCAAAGGGGGAGTCAGTAACGAAGGTGAAGAGCATCAGAGAAGGTACACACCAGTGTTGGAGACAGGTTCATAATGTAAGAGGTGCGGGGATTCTGGGAGAGTCAGCTGGAGAGAGCCTTGGGCTCAGGGGCTGTGAGCAATCCCTCCTTCGTACAGTTTCTTCTGGGGAGAAGCAATGAGATTTGGGGAGTAAGTGGGGAGGGGTGTGAGGAGAGAAGAGTTTGATGGAGGAGGACTGAGTCAGAAAGAGAACTAAGAGAATTCTTTATGGTACTGTTTAAAGGAAAATCAATGAGTGGGAATTAGAATCCTGTAGTTCACCCACCCAGGAATCTGCCTTCAGTTTATCTTCCAAACTGGTAAGATGAGCAGAATGGAAGAGCAAGAAGCAATTTCTTTTGTGCCAAATGTTTTTCCTGGTTTTTAAATTTTTCCCCCACTTTGGATTATGAAGGGGGAAGACTAAAAAGGCTTGCCAAGACCAGGGTAGGGCGCAGGGAAAGAGAAGGAAGTCCCAAGTAAATGAGATACCCAGATAAAAAAGGGTAACTGCAGGTAAGGCGTGTCCTCTGTTCAGTGCGAACCACTGCCAGCATTCCGGCCCCTGTGGGGCAGTTGAAGTGTGGCCTGAGATGTTACGGGCGAGGCAGGGTGGGCAAGGGGGCCGACAGGCCAGGCAGCAGGCTCCGCAACAGACTCTTCAGACTTTGGCCCTACCTGGGAGTCAACTGTTTGCTTATCTGTTGTATGTTTGTAATATGATTCTTAAGGGCAAGTCAGTGGCAAAGAGGGAGTCATTAACTATATCAAGCTAGTTCAGTCAACAAAAACAGAGAGAGAGGGGAGAAAGAGAGAGAGAATTGGGAGTTTTCAAGGGGGAGTTTCCAAATCAGGTTCCCTCTGTCTCCTGGTCCACGAGGTTGTGAAAGTCGCTCAGTCGTGTCTGACTCTTTGCAACCCCAAGGACTGTATAGTCCATGGAATTCTCCAGGCCAGAATAATGGAGTGAGTAGCCTTTTCTTTTTGCAGGGTATCTTCCCAAACCAGGTCTCCTGCACTGCAGGAAGATTCTTTACCAGCTGAGCCACAAGGGAAGCCCAAGAATACTGGAGTGGATAGCCTATCCCCTCTCCAGCAGATCTTCCCAACCCAGGGATCGAACCGGGATCTCCTGCATTGCAGGCGGATTCTTTACCAACTGAGATCTCAGGGAAGCCCGGTCCACAAGGTTAGGCAGCATTGTATCTACGAAGAGAAAAGCTGGAGCTCATCCTCCTCTCACAGGAACAACGAGCCTACACCATGAGATGTTAGCTGAAACAAAGATTTTATGTCAGCATGATGCTCTGCGGAGCTCTGGCTCTGCACTGCCCACTATGGTCTCCCTTCACAGACAGGACATGTCATGGGGACCTTGCCCATCTCAACCTTGGCTCCTGGGGCAGTGGGTTCAGGGCACTCAGGTGTCTAGGTTTGTTGCTAGAGGGTGTTGACTTGAAAAATAGCTACAACCTAAAAGTTGAGGGTTATGTTTTATCCAGTGGGAATTTTGGGGACTTCAAGTCAAGGAGACAGCATCTCAAGTAAACCTGAGGGAACTGCTCTGAGGAGGTGAGAGAAGAAGCCAGATTATGTAGAAGTATTTTAAAACAAAGGGCAATAGCCTGAACATCAAGAGATTATTGTTTAAAGAAACCAGATATCCCAAGTTAAGGAATTGAGCTCTTTTCTGTGCATTGTTGTTGTTGCTGTTCGATTGCTCAGTAGTGTCGTTCTCTTTCACAACCCCATGGACTGCAGCACGCCAGGCATCCCTGTCCTTCACCATCTCCCAGAGCTTGCTCGAATTCATGTCCATTGTGTTGGTGATGCCATCCAACCATCTCATCCTCTGTTGTCCCCTTCTCCTCCTGCCTTCAGTCTTTCCCAGAATCAGGGTCTTTTCTAATGAGTCAGCTCTTCGCATCGGGTGGCCAAAGTATCGGAGCTTCAGCATCAGTCCTTACAATGAATATTCAGGATAGATTCCCTTTAGGATTGACTTGGATTGATCTCCTTGCAGTCCAAGGGACTCCAAGAGTCTTCTCCAATACCACAATTCAAAAGGATCAATCGTTTGGTGCTCAACCTTCTTTATGGCCCAACTATCACATCCATACACGACTACTGGAAAAACCGTAGCTTTGACAATACTGACCTTTGTTAGCAAAGTAATGTCTCTACTTTTTAATATGCTGTCTAGGTTGGTCATAGCTTTTCTTCCAAGGAGTAAGCATCTTTTAATTTCATGACTGCAGTCACCATCTGCAATGATTTTGGAACCCAAGAAAATAAAGTCTCTTACTGTTTCCATTGTTTCCCTATCTATTTACCATGAAGTGATGAGACCAGATACCATAATCTTCGTTTTTTTGAATGTCGAGTTTTAAGCCAACTTTTTCACTCTCCTCTTTCACTTCTACCAAGAGGCTCTTTAGTTCCTCTTTGCTTTCTGCCATAAGGATGGTGTCATCTGCATATCTGAGGTTACTGATATTTCTCCCGGCAATCTTGATTCCAGCTTGTGCTTCTTCCAACCCAGCGTTTCTCACGATGTTCTCTGCATATAAGTTAATTAGGCAGGGTGACAATATACAGCCTTGACATACTCCTTTCCCTATTTGGAACAAGTCTGTTGTTCCATGTCTGGTTCTAACTGTGACTTCTTGACCTGCATACAGTTTTCTCAGGAGTCAGGTAAAGTGGTCTGGTATTCCCTTCTCTTTAAGAGTTTCCCACAGTTTGTTGTGATCCACATAGTAAAAGGCTTTGGTGTAGTCAATGAAGCAGAAGTAGATGATTTCTGGAATTCTCTTGCTTTTTCAATGATCCAATGGATGTTGGCAATTTGATCTCTGGTTCCTCTGCCTTTTCTAAAACCAACTTGAACATCTGTAAGTTCTTGGTTCACATACTGTTGAAGCCTTGCTTGGAGAATTTTGAGCATTCCTTTACAAGCGTATGAGATGTGTGCAATTGTGTGGTAGTTTGAACATTCTTTGGCATTGCCTTTCTTTGGGATCGGAATGAAACTGACCCTTTCCAGTCCTGTGACCACCGCTTTTTCCAAATTTGTTGGCATATTGTGTGCAGCACTTTAACAGCATGATCTTTTAGGATTTGAAATAGCTCAACTGGAATTCCATCACCTCCACTAGCTTTGTTTGTAGTGGTGCTTCCTAAGGCCCATTTGACTTCGGACTCCAGGACGTCTGGCTCTAGGTGAATGATCACACCATTGTGGTTATCTGGGTCATTAAAATCTTTTTTGGATAGTTCTTCTATGTATTCTTGCCACCTTTTCTTAATATCTTCTGCTTCTGTTAGGTCCCTACCATTTCTTTCCTTTATTGTGCCCATCTTTGTATGAAATATTCCCTTGATATCTCTAATTATTTTGAAGAGATCTCTAGTCTTTCCCCTTCTATTGTTTCTGTGTATGGGAAGATGCAAGAGTCCGGGCTTACTGAAATCATTCCTTTCATATGCATCTCAGTTATCTGGGGTCCCATATCCCGTGTTTTCACACCCTGAGCTCCTCAGGGCCCCCTGTAGGCAGCGGCTTCCCCTGCTGTCTGCCAGATATTCTTCTCCTTCTTGAGTGCCCAGGAAGGCTGAAATTGCTGATGACTGTGACATCCTTCCTTATTGATGTGGCAGGAAATACTCCATTCCGCAAGGGGCAGTGGAACACCCAGACCTAGGGATGCAGTTTAGGAGAGCCTGCCTTGGGCAAGGAGCAGATGTGGGAATGGGATTGCCCAGGGTGAGGCTCATGATTGATGTCCTTCTTTTGTTTCTTAAATTTTACAGATCGGTGGAGAGTTTCCTGGGAAAAGTGCTACAGAACATTTGCCCTCTTTCAACTGTATAACCCCCCACTCTTAGCTGGTAAATAGATTGCATTGGACACAGCAGCCTGTAAACACTGGCCCCATGGAGTGAGGGACCATTCTTAATGGGTCCTTCTGCCTTTCCCTGCTGCAATCACTGTCACGGGCTTGCAGAGCCCTCTATGAAGAGGTGGCGGGACAGAGGAGAGACTCAGCCTTGAATCACAGACCGAAAGTGTGGGGGCTCCATTGTCTCCTTCAAGATCCAGATAGCTTGCCTCTCGTTTGTTATAGCTTTGTCATTATTGTTAGTATTACATTTCCATGCTGTTATGTCTTTGTTTCTTAGGGTTTTCTGTGAATTTCCAAATTCCATGTTTGGCTTTAAGCTAAAAGAACACAATTAAAAAGCTAAGAAGGAGAGAATGGCTCCTGTGTTTCTTGGAAACTAGGACACAAGAGTGCAGTAGCTGTCATGACTCTAGACTCTGAGGCCCCACTCTCCACTTGCACCTCCATGGCAGTAATCTTGCTGAGCACTCACCTCACATCCTCCCTCTGGTCCTTTCAATTCCATTCTCTGAGAGGCACAGGCTGAAACACAACCTCTAATCCCAGCTTCCTTACCTAATCTAAAGACACCTTCCCGGGGACTTCCCTGGTGGTCCATGCTGTCAATACAGGGGGCCCGGGCTCAGTCCCTGGTCAGGGAACTAGATCCCGCATGCTGCAACTGAGAGTTCCCATGCCATGCTGCAACAAAGATGGAAAATCCCTCGGCCCCCACCGAGACCCAGCATAGCCACATAAATAAAGACACCCTACAGGGCTAGCAGACAAGGAGACAAGGGCCAGAGTTGACTTTAGGAGCTGAGGATCAAAGTCCTTTGGTCTCATGTCTTGTCAGTGTTTTCTGCACAAATAAACAAAGGTCAGAGGTTAATAGGTTACATTTTTGGCTCCTCCAGCAAAAAAAAAAAAAAAAATGTTTCAATACCTAGCAGGAAATTTTTCAATTAGAGGATCTTTTGTCTCCCTTGAGTTGGGACACTGCTTCATCTGGAATCTTTTTGTAAAATAACAATGGTTTGGGACTGAGGGGATGGAGCTGAGAAGGAGATGGGAGGCATTCAGTTATTTCCTTGTGAAGAGTCTCCTCCACCACCCCAGTGAGAAAGGGGCGCTGTGGAGGAGGGAAGACGGTTTAGGGGGGAGGGGGAGGAGGGCTGGGGGGGGAGCCATGGGGTTCACAGGACACTGAGCACGTGGGAAAGAGTTGTTCCTCCCACCCCCCTCTACCCCTGGACTTCTCTGCCTGTTGTTGGTTTCACAGTAGTTGCCAGAAAATCCAAGATAAACCCCAACACGAGCACTAAGGCTGATCCGCTGACTCCCTTCCCAGTCTCTCTCCCGGTGCTCCCTGAACTCCTGCCCTATTGCACAAGCTGCAGCTGCCTCCCACAACCCCCCCTTGGCTACCAATCCCCCACCCCCACCCCAACCTTTGCCTGCTCCTCAACAAGCTGTTTGGGGGCCCTCAGTCTAGTTGGCACCCCTGGCAGGACAATGTACACCTTTCCTAAGATCCCTGCAGCAGTGTCTGTAGCCAAGGGAGGAAAGCCCATGCTCCCCTGAGTTCTCATAAATATATATATATACACGTTGGAGCATAGGTGATTAACAGTGTTGTGTTGGTTTCACGGGTACAGCAAAGTGATTCAGTTATACATATACATGCATCTTTTCTTTTCCAAATTCTTTTCCCATTTAGGTTATTACAGAATATTAAGCAGAGTTACCTATGCTATACAGTGGTTAGTCTGCTGTTGGTTATCTGTTTTAAACATAGGAGTGTGTACATGTCAATCCCAAACTCCCAATCTGTCTCTCTGCACCCAGTCCTTCCCTCCTGGTAACCATAAATTCATTCTTTAAGTCTCTGAGTTTATTTCTGTTTTGTAAAAAAATTCTTTTTTTTTTTTTAGATTTTGCATATAAGTAATACGATACTGGAGCGGGTTGCCAGGCCCTCCTCCAGGGGATCTTCCTGACCCGGGGATCAAACTCGCATCTCTTATGTCTCCTGCATTGGCAGGTGGGTTCTTTACCCCTACAGCTAGCTGGGAAGCCCCCAGGCAATATGATATTGTATGATATTCGTCTTTCTCTGTCTGACTTATTTCACTTAGTGTGACAATCATCTGAATTCTTGAAGAAGGGAACTCGGGGCCTCGCCTTTCCTCCGTATGGTTCAGTGTTGGGTCTTGGTGCTAAATCTGCCTCCGTTGGCCTTAGCAATCAGGAGCTTCTGTGTCACCCAGTGCCGGAACCAGGCCTGCCTCCACTTGGGAGGCATTTGGACACTCTGTGGGGGTGGTGTTAAAAATATTAGTATTGAACAATGAAGATATCAGGGTGCCAGCTGAGCGTGAGCCCTGGTTCGGCTGCAGGGCACCCAGGAGGGCACTGGTCATTGTCACCACTGCACAGACCGAGGCTCCCAGCCTCTTCAACTCCTCCACATCATAACTCTGACACTAAGCCCTAGGCCTTCTTCTGGTAACTCTGGATCCACTTCATGAAAATGGAGTCCGAAGAAAGCCCACTCCTCCTGTCAGGTCAGCAGATAAGGGAATGATTTTTCAGTTGCCCCGTCACTATTTTCACCTTAAGGTCAGCTACTATCATGCAGATAAAGAACTTCCCCATGTGGGCGAAAAGTCACCCAGGACAACCTAGAGCAGGAAAGAGGATGAGTGATGACCAGGTAAGGGTATTGTGGCCTGTTTTATACATCTCAATCAAGAATACCTACATAGCATATTAAAACAGATGTGGAGGACTTCCTTGGTGGCCAGCCCAGTGGTTAAGAGTCCGCCTGACAATGCAGGGGACTCAGGTTCAATCCTTGGTCCGGGAGAATCCTACATGCCATGGGGCAGCTAAGCCCGTGCACCACAACTCCTGAAGGCCACATGCCCGAGAGGCTGTGCTCCACAACAAGGAAAGTCACAAGGAGAAGCCCACGCATGGACCCCACTTGCTGCAATTAGAGAAAGTTCTGCACACGGCAACAAAGACCCAGCACAGTCAAAAAATAAAATGAATTAATTAAAAAAAAAAAACAGATGTGGACAGTGAGCCAGTCCACTGACCATGAGGCAACTTCCTGTCTTCAGGGGACATATTGGACACACATGCACACATTTCTAAATCTCAAAATTCTAGGAGTCAGCATTCTGAAGCCAGTTCTCTCCTGTCCCAGTATTTGTTCTGTCTCCACCACGGGAAGCAAACCCTAGCTTACCAGCCAAGGTACACAAGAAGGAATTCCACTCTAAGGTTAGGCGGTGTGGAGACACCACAAACCACAGACTAATGTGAAGGAGTAACCGACACCAGCTGGATCTTAAACACACTTGCCTTTTTAAATTTAGGAGCATTTATGTGGACAAAGTGATGCAGTGAATGTGTCCCATACCTTCACTGGCCACTCATGTCTAGGAAGATACTGGGGGCTGTTCATGTAATTTTGGGTTTTCTAAATTACGTGAGTAAGCACAAATTACTTGGGTTGCTCTGACCTTAGAGCACAAAACATGGTTTGTCTGGAGGAGTTTGGGAAGCTGGAAGTTGAGTTTGACTTTATTTTTTTGGCTGTGCTGGGTCTTTATTTCTGTGCACGAGCTTCAGCTTTCTCCAGCTGTGGCGAGCAGGGGCTGCTCTCTAGTTGCGGTATGCGGGCTTCTCATTGCAGTGGCTTCTCTTGTTTCTGAGCACAGGCTCTAGAGCATGCAGGCTTCAGTAGCTGCAGCACATGGGCTCAAGAGTTGTGGTACCCAGGCTCTAGAGCACAGCCTCAATACTTGCGGTGCACGGGCTTAGTTGCTCTGTAGCATGTGGGGGTCCTCCTGAAACAGGGATCGAACCCGTGTTTACTGCATTGGCGGGCGGATTCTTTACCACTGAGCCACCGAGAGAAGCCTCTGAGCTCAACTTTACTTTTAACTAAGTTTAACCTCATCAATCCCAGCCTGTCTTTCTAGCTAGTAGTGGGCTCTGGTGTCATCCCCTCCCCGCCAACAACCAGATGCCACGTTATGCAAGGTATCTTTCCATTCGGAGGGAATGGGTTGTCTGATGTCAGGACAACCATGTCTAGATCTGGCAAAACATTACTACTAGGGCAAAGGGAGGGCCCTTTGGTGCACAGGATTCTGTGTAAGAGCCCTGAGTGAGACCTGCTCATCTGCTGTGAAAGAAAGGCCTATGGATGAAGGAACCAATGTTTGCCAAGCGACTTGGGCACTTGCCGCAAATCACTTGTTATCCATTCAATCCTGAGAGGTCTGACTGTCCCTTACTGATGAGGGAACAAAGGCTTAAGGGAATGAAACACTGTGCTCAAGGTCACAGCAGCCCAAGCCACCTTGCTGCTCACGTCTGAGTCCATCCCCTTCCAGGTGTGCAAGGCCCTGACACACGTTAGGAGCTCCTGGCAGGTGTCAGCACAGTGAGTGGCTACAGGCGGAGTTTCTATCGGCCTTCGGTTTAGTCACAGCACCGAGGCCACAGGAGTGGGTTTGCGGCTGCCAGTGGCAATCAGTCACCCTGTATCGGGCCTTCTCAGCCTGGGGGAGTCTCCAAAACAGGTGCTGCTGGGTGTGAGGTGGGAACAGACAATCCCTTACTGATAGAGGGAGAACAACCCTCAAAAGGTGAAACCTTTAAGGCACAGGAGTACTAACTATTTTGACACGTTTCATGAAAATCTTAAAATCAAGTGATATACTGTCTCTCCCATACCAAACTGGGGCTTCCCAGGTCATGCTAGTGGTAAAGAACCTGACTGCCAAAGCAGGAAACGCAAGAGACGTGGGTTTGATCCCTGGGTCAGAAAGATCCCCTGGAGGAGGGCACGGCAGTCCACTCCAGTTGCCTTGCCTGGAGAATCCCATGGACAGACGAGCCTGGCAGGTTATGGTCCACAGGGATGTGAAGAGTTGGACACGGCTGAAGCGACTGAGCATGTTTACGCACACACCGTACGAAACTGGCTTTGTGAATTTGCCAAATATCCTCAGGCCCCGTGCCTTTGCTCACACTTTCTTCCTCTTATGAAACATTTCCAAACATCTCCTGGGAGCCACCATCCTCAACTCAAATGCCTTTCTCCTCTGGTCTCAACAGAATCCAGACACCTGTTGTGGCTCTGTCCCCCAGCAGAGGGAGATGTCTACAGAAGCAGTCTGAGCTCTCATAAACCTCCCCCTAGGCAGAACACCTAACCCAAAGCCTGGCACACAATGCTGACATGTTTGGTGAATTACATTTATCAGTGTGCATCTATATGCCCAGGCGGAAGGGGGATCTAAAATAGCACAGTGTGTGTGTGTTAGCCGCTCACTCCTGTCTGACTTTGCAGCCCCACGGACGGCAGCCCACCAGGCTCCTCCGTCCATGGAATTCTCCAGGCAAGAATACTGGAGTGGGTTGCCATTTCCTTCTCCAAAATAACACAGGGACTTGCCCAAATCCTTGAAGTTTGTTCTTATAGAAATGTCTCTTAAAAACTTGAGGCACAGGGAACGGGTCCTCTTCAGAGCACCCCAACTCAGACATGTAGACCACCCATCCAGATCTCTCTTTATGGGTCTCCCTTTGTGAGTCCTACTCGCCTGCAGCCAAAGCCCAGCCCCACGGCTGCCCGCGGATGCCCTCTGGTGGCTCTTCCGGGTAATGACAACACAAAACTGCCCAGAGAGTAGAGGACAGGCTCTTTATTGGGAGATCATTGCTGTACCATAGGAAGATAGGAAACAGAGGAGACACAAGCAGTGTCAGCCCCAGAAATGTGGATCTCCTCTCCCAGTGGATATGTTTCTTCAGAAAATCCCACGAGGCTGGGACAGGAGAGCCCAAGGTTAGAAGCGGAACTGGAAAGCCTCGGTCACGTGAGGCTTCCAGGGCTCCAGGCTGGGGAGCAGGGAGGAGATGCTCATGACGTGCCAGGTCTCCCCGTCTGACACCACGGAGCTCTGATAGGACAGCAGCTGCACCCCTGCCTCTGCCAGGAGGCCTGGAAGTAGAAGAAACCCCTGGTTAGAACCAGGCACAGGGGAAGGAGAAGCAGGAGGCTGGGAGCGGGCTCACAAGTCTTGATTTCCGACATCAATGTTGCGACAGGGGTGGTGGTCTCAGAATTGAAGAGCTGAGACGGAGGGAACAAAGGGCTCTGGCCAGCTCCCTCACTATTCCAGTAGCTTCAGGAACACCCTGACCATCAGGCAAGGAGGGGAGGGGAGATTAGCCACAAAGAGCCAAAGCCACCAGCTGGACTTGCTGGCTGGCAGTTTTATCCAGACCATCAGCGAGGGAGAAAAGCAGGGGACAGTTCCTCTTGGCATCTGGCAAGGACATTGATATCAGGCCCCGTGAAGCCTGTGGACACTCATTCTCTGTCATACTTGGAAGTGCCCCAGGACCCCGAGCAGGTTTGGTGCCAGGGGCCTGAGGCAGGTCCAAGATGCCCATGACTGCTGGAAGGGGATGCTCAGACAGGCTTTATTGGATCAGGCTGACCACCACCCAGACCTGCCGTCAGGAAACCTGCAACTCAATGGCTCTGAACTCCAGGATACATTTCTACAGGCAGTCTCAAACTGAGTCCTTAACGTGGTAAGCACCTGGCTAGTAACAGGGGCTCTGGGGTCCCATCCCTGCCATATGGCTCTGCAACCTCACTTAATCTCACAATTCCACATCCAGCCCCATATGTTCTGGAACCTGCTGCAGATCCAGTGAGGCCTGCAGGCATGAAGAGGGGCTGAAGGAGGCAGAAATCCACAAAGCACAATCCCAGGACAGAGCCCTCCACACACACACACACAGCCGTCCCTGCCTCCAGGGCACTGGCCAGCCCCACAGGCCCTCCTCACCAATCATGGTCGGCAGCATCACAGGGTTGGAGGCCTGAGCCCGGAACATGAGCAGGGGCTGGCCCGGGTGGAGAGGCACCTCTGGTCTGAAGACAGCTCCGTTGAGCGCCTGCAGCAGAGGCGTGGTGCCCTGGACCAAGCCCACAGCCTGGTAGGGGGCACCTGCCAGGGCCACAGTCAGGAGGCATTCCCCGAAGTCCTGCTCCCCTGGTGTGGCAGGGTTGTAGGAGGTGGTCACCTGCAGAGAGGAGGCAAACAGGCACAGTGATGCCCACTCCCTCCCTTGGCCTAATCAGCCTGGCCGCCACACTTAGCAATTCAGGGTCAGGGGAGAGGGCAGATGGGCAAACCTGGCGCCCCCGAGCATGAGCTTCTTCCCTGAAGGAGGGCGAAGAGATCTACCGGATACAGGTAAAGGCTTGGATGGGAGGGTGGGAGGAGGAAAAGGCAGAGGGAGGGAGGCAGGACTGTGAGAAGGGCTGGACAAGCAGCCCAGCCACCAGAGGCGGTATAGCCAGATCCCTCCGGTGCTGAATCCCTGCTCCCTGCACAAAAGCAGTGGCCAACCCAGGATGTAGGAGAGCAGGCGGAGGAGAGGAAGGGGGCCATGGGAGCTCACTGCCCACTGCCTCGCCAGCTCCCACTGGCTGAGAAACACAGACTTTGATCTTAAAAGGGAACCAGAAAGGAAGACACCGCAGGGAAGCCATGAAGGGCTGCAGAGCATAAGAGGGTGGGTGGTGAGCTCCCGGAGTTTGCAGACTAGCCCAGACCCTGCGTGGGGTGGTAAAGGAGTGCTGGATGGAGCGTTAGAGGCTGATTCGGGGCCACCTCCCAGCTCCCAGCCGGGCTCTGAGATCTCCTTCTTGGCTGTGAAGCGGGGTTCCCGCTGGCCCCCTCGCTCACAGAGCACTTATACATACAGCACCTTCACGGGTATCAGTTCTCATGGTGATGCTCGGGGGCCGGCATGGGGGGAGGTCATGGCTGTCTCCCACAGGGCGATACTGTCACCGGCAGGACTCACACCCCAGGGGGCTCCCCATCAGTGAGCAGAGCTGCGAGGAGCTCTGAATGACGGTATGCGGGGAAGGAGATGGAGGGGAGGGGCGGGGAGGGTGCGCACATCTAGGCCGGCCTCTTTCACCAGCAGCATGGCGTTCACCAGGTTCACATTCGCCTGATGGGACGCGTCCTTCAGGAGGCCGACAATGACGGCAGGGGTCAGGCAGCTCCCGGAGTTCTTCAGGGATGATCCTGGGGACGGAGAGAAATCGCCGTCAGGGCGCTGTGTGTTGAATAACAGGGGAGCAGGCAGTACACCCTGGCCCTGAGTGCTGGGTCACACGGCTCCTGCCGCCCTGGGGGGGCCCAAGCCCAGGCTGCTGGGCAGTTCTGCTTCCTCTGGGGGATGGAGAGGCAGCCAGGGGTGGGGGACACACTGGGGGTCCACGCTGGGGAGGCTCTACACCAGCCTAAGAGACTCCTCTCAGAACTCAGCCCAACTCCACTGGCTCCGGCCCGGCCACCTGGGTCTGCCTGTACCCTCACCCCTACTCGGCACTTACATCCTTGCTGGTCTCAGCAAGTGGAAGCAGAGAGGGCAACTGAAGCACCTGAGCCAACCTCCCTGCCTTGTCTCCTTGGGGCCTGGGCACCCGGCCACTGGGGCCCCTGGCTCTGCCCCTTCCAGGTATCGGCAATGCTAGCGGTCTACCCCACCACCACGCCACTCCAGTCTTTCTGCAAGTGAGTAGATGTCCAACAGTCAATGGGGAGGACAGGCCTCAATAGAATACAGGGGACCCAATCCCCAGCTGAGCCCAGGGATGTCAGCCTGCTGGAAAGCCCACCTTAGAATGTTCCAGAGCACAAAATACCCCAGCATCTGCCTCGTCTGACACACCCACCTCAGCTTTCACTTCACAGGTGAAGAACCCACAGGTCAGAGAAGGGGAAGTCCCATGGCAGGTAAGCAACTGGGTCAAAACCGGAATAAAGGTTCTGTTGCTTCCCCCGGACTCCCTCCACCCATCCTACTGCCTCCCACAGGAAACTCCAAACCTTGTGGAGGCCCCTCTCGCATCCCAAACATGCACATTTAAAAATTACTGCATAACAGGACTTTCAAAAATTAAGCATACCTCCCAATAACTTTGTGTACCCCTCCCTTTCTGTCCTCACTTGGTAGCAAGCGAGCCACACTCAGATGGAATGTGAGATGTGTGGTCACAAGAAGGTGGGCATCTCAGGGCCCCTCACTGGTCTGTGGCCTGCAGCAGACATTCCCGCTGCGAGGCAGAGTCCACAGCCCTCTTCGCCCTCCCTCTGCAGAGTCCCCAGCTCACCCTGTGTCACCACCTGGATGGTCCCTTTGGGAGACCCAGCCCAGGCCCGCATCAGCACCCCAAGAGCTTCAGCCAGACTGACCCAAGGCTTGGTGTGTGGACAGAAGATGCTGGCAAGGGCCTGGGCATTTACCTGCAGAGAAAGGGGAGCAGGACTGAGGTCAGGAAGGGGAGGGACAGGGCACCCCTGACCGACTCGGCTCCCAGACAAGGTCTTAAGGCCGAGCCTTAGCTCCACACGGAGAGCAGGCAGCAGGGGGCCTGCCTGGTTTTGGGGTGCCTTGGGGTGACAACCTTGATCAGCCACCCACAAGATGACAGCTTGTTCCTGTCGCTGAGGAGCGCTACAGAGCCAGAAAACGGCACAGCTCCCTGACTCCTCCTATTGGCTCTAACACAAAAGGCTCCCCCACTTCAAACTGCCAAAAGGGGAGCAGGGAAGAGGGGGAAGGGACATCTCCCTCTTCTCTGAATGTGCCGCCACCCCTCCCCAACTCCACCAGAGATTTGATTTTCCTGTGGAAAGGAAGGAGGACGGGTCTTTGACATAAACCATGCGGAGAGTCACAGATCACTTAGACCTAGAGTGGTGGGTCTGTCTGGAATGGCTTTCCTATCTGCCTTCATTTTTATTTTCTATCTTGATTTTAAGTGTGTTTTTACACTGTCACAGAACACTCGGTCTAAATATCACAATTTGTAAGGCTGGATTTTACACTTGTTTTTTTGGTTCTTTTTTTGCCATACCACACAGCGTGTGGGATCTCAGTTCCCCAACCAGGGATTGAACCCAGGCCACAGTAGTGAACGTGTTGAGTCCTAACTACTGGACCACCAGGGAATTCCCTGAATTCATGCATTTTTGATGATCCTTATCACTCTTCAAATGTGGACTCCTGTGAAGTCCACCACAGGCCTGCTGGGCAGTTGAAAAGAGGCAGAAGCCACATAAGGCTCCAATGCTGTGAAGT
Source organism: Muntiacus reevesi (assembly GCF_963930625.1). Taxonomy (NCBI): domain Eukaryota; kingdom Metazoa; phylum Chordata; class Mammalia; order Artiodactyla; family Cervidae; genus Muntiacus; species Muntiacus reevesi. The sequence continues at coordinate 86,002,447 of NC_089249.1, forward strand.
CTAGGGTCTGGCCAGCTGGACCCCCCACTGACAACAAAGCAGTATGTTCTGGGTCAAAATGTCTATTTCATCTTGTCTTTCAAGATGTCCTGGCTCTGAGTTAAGGATCTCGCCACTTACACTGAGGCAACCTGTAAAGAGAATCATCTAAGAAGGGTTTAATTAGAATCCTGGGGTTGGAGGCAAATCCAATCAGGCAGATGTAATGAGAGGAAAACGTAGATGTTTCTATTCCTGTTTTCACAGAGAAAACTGACAAAGCGTTAAAGAAGACGGAGTCATAATGATGGAAACAGCCGAGGAGGCAGGACTCCCCAGCAGACCCTGCTATGTAAGGGGGTCCCGGGTGTGACCGTGCCCCACAGCCTGCTCCCCCTTGATCCTCTCTGAAGGGGAGTGAGTCCCAGAACTGTGAGGGGAGAACTGAAGGGCCAGGCAACAGCTGGGGGGTGAAACTGCAGCGGGCAAGGGGAAAGTGCTCACCGGAGAAGCCCCAGAGGCAGGCGCCACACCTGGTCCTTCCCCGGGCAGGCCAGGGCGGGGCTCGCCACAGGTCTGCCGAGCTAAAGGGGCATCTGTCTTCTCTAGAAGATGGGCAGGAGGCTCCAGGAAGAGCCAAGGCATTTGGGCACCAACCTGATCTTCAAGCTAGTCTGTGCCTCAGGTCACAGCAGAAAGGAACTGGAGAGGGCCCAGTAAAGAATGAGGGACAGTGGGGCTTCCTGAGTGACAAGGAGGTCTTTCTTACAAATGCCTATTGTACCCGAGCCACTAAAGGGTAAAACAGGCATTTGTTCCTAATTTGAAACTAAGTTTAATGATCTGACAGAGATCTGACCACGTAAGTAAGAAGGGGTCATTTCATGGGTCCCTTACTTTCTCAGGGTGTAGAGGTCACGGTGGCCTGGAGAGTTGGGCTCTCAAACAAGGGCTGAACAAAGCACCCTGTGTCTCTCCCGCCATAACTCTGTCCTCAGAAGCGAAAAGCCCTATGCTGAAGATCAGCCAGGAAGGTCAGGGACCACCCTCCAGCCCTGCCCCCCCCACTCATTATTAAGTATTTGGGGTAGAGCCACATGAGCTGCAGAAAAGCTTACATCCTGCTTTGGGTTTTTTGGGTTTTTTTTAATCCTCTGAAAACTTAAAGTGTATAATTAAGGACTAAAATATAAACTCATGAAATCTTAATAATAAGAATGTGGTTCATGGCAAAAGGATTGGGATGGAGACAGGCCAAGCAAATCTTCGTGAAGGGGCAGGTGGCAAGCCCCCTGAAGAAGAGTTATGCGTTCCTTATTCACCCCTGCCACGCCAAGTCACTTCAGTCATTGACTCTTTTGCAACCCTATGGATTGTAGCCCACCACGCTCCTCTGTCCATGGGATTCTCCAGGAGAGAATACTGACGTGGGCTGCTGTGCCCTCCTCCAAGGGATCTTCCCAACCCAGGGATCGACCCCACACCTCTTACACCTCCTGCATTGGCAGGCAGGTTCTTTACTACTAGCGCCACCTGGGAAGCCCTCCTTATTCACCCCCGTGTCCTCAAAGGGCTGTGGCAGCATCTGGCACCCGCCGGGGCTTAGGGACCATCTGAAGACTGAATGAATGAGACAGGACTTGAAGTGTAAGTCAGGTTCAGCTTGGAGAAGAAACAAATGGCCAGAAGAAACAAATGGCCAACAAATTATGCTCTCCTCTGTTGGGAGCATAATCAAGAAGTCACGATTTGGGGAAACTAAGGGGCCAGCAGGCCTGGAGAGTTCCTTAGCAGGGGTGATGAAGGCTGTGGGGGCAGGGTGGGCCCCTGCTCAGGATTCTAAGAGAGGGGGATGAAAGATGTGCTCAGTGTTACAAAGTGAGATGAGGTGAGAACACCCTATCAAGGCTTTCTCTTCGGTCCATCCCCCGCCACTCACCCAACTTTGGGCACCCCGCCATCACGCCAGCCTCACTCTTTCACTCCCAAGGCCTGCAGAGAACAAAGGAGCCTTTCTCCAGAGGCATGGCGCAGAGGAAAAAAAACAGTGTCTCAGCAGCAAGCCTACAATAGAACAAGCTAAGCTGGCTCCGGGGTGCCGGGCCTCAGCTCTCAAGGCTAAACTGCAGGGCAGCTCCTGCCGCCCTAGCCAGAGCACTGCCGGCTTGTCAAATGCAGTCCCTTATCTTGGGCTCCCAGGGCTGAATCTGGTCGCTGCTCAGTCCCCGTCCCCATTCCCAGCTAAAATATGCCCTCCTCTGACTTCTCCTTCCGGGCCCAGCCCCACAAGGCATACTTACAACCCCCGCCAGGGACTTCCCCTTCACCAGGTCCACAAACTGGAGGGCGATCTCCTCCCCGCAGCGACTTTGGGCCTCCTTGGTGCTGGCGCCCAGGTGGGGGCAGCTGATGACTTTCTCATGGTCCACCAAGGCCCGGTTCCGGGGTGGTTCCTGACCAGAAAGAGACATCTCTGGGTGGGGTGCTATGGACTGCCTCAGGAACTGGAGGGGGAGAGAGCAGGAGCAATGCCAACTCCTACTTCTGTTTCGCCTGGGTGGTCAGTGGACTCAGCAATAATTGGCTTCCTCATGAATGTTCCATCACAGCAGAACAGTCATAGACTGGATTCCAATCTCAGCCCTAGCACTTACTACTCATGTGCTTTGGGCACATCTCCATCTCTCTGAGCCTCAGTTTCCCCATCTGTAAGATGGGTTAATACTACCCACCTCCTGACACAGAGGTGTTATTTTGGGCAACATAATTTCTCCCACTAGAGACAGTAAGCCAAGGCCTTTGCTCCGCTGGGCTTCCAGCCCAAGGTCCTTTGTTCCCACCCCCCTCCGCCCCCTATGCCGAGCGGGCACTTACCTCCGTGAACACGTCCAGCGCGGCGCCAGCACACCGACCCGACTGCAGGGCCCGGAGCAGGGCGCCTTCGTCCACGATCCCGCCTCGAGCACAGTTCACCACGCACACCCCCTTCTTGCACTGGGCAAAGGTGCTGTCGTTCAGCAGGCCTGGGAGGGAAGGAGGGCTTTCCTGCAGCGATGGTGTCAGGAAGCTCTGGCTCCAGAGGCCCCACCTTCCCCACCACGGGCTCTTCCCCACACGCCTCCTTCCTGGGGAACTACAGCCTCTCTGGTCTCACTGCCCACTTCTCAGATGCTCTGGGCCAGGACGAATTCGGACCAGACTCAGTTGAGAAACATCTCAAATGTCCCTGAGATCTTAGTGCTTCAGGCAGTGATCCAAGGAAGTATCCACGGAGTCACTGATCCTACATGTTGACCCAGTTCACCCAGACCCTGTGCATTTCCAGCCAGCTCACCCCTCCTTGGTTTGGCGCCGGGCCGTGTAACAGAGCATCACCGTGCTCCATGCTCACAGGATCTGGATGCTACCCTCCCACCATAACTGGTCCCCAGTGTGGGCAGAAGGCCCAGAGTGACGGCCCACCCTCACCTGGTCGGTGGCTTCTGTGGTCAGCCCGCAAGCTAGGGACACGCCTACCTGTGGTGGAGGGCAGGAGAGGTGTGTGCACAGTGATGAAGTCACAGAGAGGCCAGATCTGCTCCAGGGGCAACTGCTGCACACCAAAGGAGGCTGAGACCTCTGGCGAGATGATGGGGTCGTAGCCTATCGTCTGGGGACGGGTGAGAGGGAGAGGGTAAGTGTCACCATTAAGTCTCAGCACTGGTATTATTAACCACGGCTACCGTTTACGGAGCACTGACTCTAAACCGAGCACTACTCTTAAGCCTTCCCTCCCTGGTGGCTCAGAAGGTAAAGAATCTGCCTGCAATGCAAGAAACTGGAGTTCAATCCCTGGGGTGGGAAGATCCCCTGGAGAAGGCAATGGCAACCCACTCCAGTATTCTTGCCTGGAGAAGTCCATGGACAGAGGAGCCTGGCGGGCTACAGTCCATGGGCTTGCAAAGAGTCAGACACAACTTAACGATTAGCACAATACCCACTTATCTCCCACGGTAATTCAAGGGAGTTGGTACTATTATTCTTCCTACTTTAGATCTGAAGGAAGTGAGGCATCCATGCTGGAGCAGGCAGGGTCAGAATTCAAAGGGAGGTTCGCCCACCTCCAAACTCTGGACCATAAACAGGTGCAGAAGCAGCTGGTATGTGGCTAAACCAGTGAAGCTCAGACACCCTTGGAAAGTGGGGAGCCCCTGTGTGGAAGGACGATCCTGCGGGGAGCAGTGATGCGGTCAGAGGGCACGAGGGGAAGGAGGGGAGAAGCTGGCTGCAGCTGGAGGCCCCACAGGCCAGAAGATGGGCGGGAACGCGCCCACTTCAACAGAGCGAGGAAGAGGTGAGAGAGGAGGGTGGTGGTGGTGCCCAGCAGGGCTATCAACAAGACAGACTCACCACTGCGGAAGGGGGTGAAACACCAGTGCTGACACCAGGTGGGTAGAATACAGTCCTGTCTCTCAAAGGTTCTTTACACAAGGCTTAAAGTGTATCTCGTCTTGGAAGGCATAACTGGGTGACTAATCAGGCAGAGGTATAAACGACTAATGGCAGATCCTTTCAACAAGGCAGGTTTGACTGGGGAGGGGAAGGACATCAAGAGGCGGAAAGTGAGACTTAGAGGCACCATGGGCTGGGAGGATCCAGAAAAAACCATGGTCTGAGCTGGCGGGGAGGGGACAGCCCCCAAAGCAGAGGTACCTCCCTGAGGCTGCAGAGAAGGAGGGAAGGTTGGCTCCTGGGAGATGAGGGCAGACAGGAAACTCGGGGTGTAAACTTCATTGAATCCATGAAATCAGCCAAAGGTCATCACATATTGATGGGAAGAGGGAATGCTAGAGAAGACAAAGCTCATGAGAAGCAAGAAAAGGCACAGACTCATAGCTGATGATGGCAAACATCTTTCGTATTAACTATGTGCCTCATGGGGCTTCCCTGGTGGCTCAGTGGTAAAGAACCCACCTGCCAATGCAGGAGACAAGGGTTCGATCCCTGAATCGGGAAGATCCCCTGGAGAAGAAAATGGCAACCCACTCCAGTATCCTTGCCTGGGAAATCCCATGGACAGAGGAACCTGGTGAACACAACTTAGCAACTAAACAACAAACAACAACATGCATCTCATACTTGATGAGTTAGATACTATTGCTTCCCTGTTTTACATATGAAGAAACTAAGGCAGAGGTTAAATGATTTGCGTGCTCAATCGCTAAATCGTGTCCAACTTTTTGCGGCCCCATGGACTGAAGCCCACTAGGATTCTCTGTCCACGGGATTCTCCAGGCAAGAATACTGGAGTGGGTTGCCATTTTCTTCTCCAGGGGATCTTCCCTACCCAGGGATTGAACCTGCATCTCCTGCATTGGCAGGTGGATTCTTTACCACTGAGCCACTTGGGAAGCCCATTAAATGATTTAACCAAGGTCATAGAGGTAGCAAGTGGTAGAACTGGGACACAAGTATTCTGGATCCAGGGCCCACGCTCCTAATTCCTGCCTGCTAATCAGGGGTGGAGTGGGGAGGCCCACAGCCCCCACCTGAGAAAACAGGGATAGAATGAGAGGGAAACATCTCTTCTACATCAGAAAGAATCCTGGCTACCAGCCACAAACCTCTCAGCAGGGGCTATGCTTTGAAGATTGCCAAGGCAGCACAAGCAGCTGGGAAGAATGTGCAACCAGGTAAGAAGCACTTTTCTCTTGCAACAGCAAAGACCTAACCACTTCCTGCCTGGTCTACCCAAGAAGGCTTCCCCGGGCTCTCTCCTTGGGCCTGGCCCATGTCAGGCACCGGGACCTGATGGGGAAGAGGTGTAGAAGTCATAAGACTCTCAGAGGTGCTGAAATGCTAAAGAAGGCAGGACAGTTGACTGAGCTGTGCAGGTCTGCAGGACCCAAGATAAGGACTCTGGACCAGGAGATGGGCCTGAGTCCAGCCTCAAGTGCGGGCAACTGTGCGTCCAGGTGCAAGTCAGTGCCTCCAGACCTGGATCCTCAACTTTAAGAAAAGGAGCAGGTGGACAATTTCAAAGTGACCCCTCCTCTGACTTTCAACAATTCAATGTTCCATGAAAAGAAAGCTCCCCGAGAAAACATTCAGAGTTGACCCAGGATTAAACCAAACACAAACAGAACGAATACAAAGCCTAATATTTCAACAGTGGTTACCTCTAGGTGGTAGAATTAACTTTTTTTCTCCTTTATGCTTTCTTATACTCTTTCAAGTTTCCCCCACTGATCATGAATTTCTTTTGAAGCTAGGGAAATGTAAAAGTTATTTTACAAAATCATGCCACAGAAGATTGCTAGATCAAGTCAGCCTTCCTGGAGAAGAAACGGAAAACAGTTATGAATGAGGTGTAGCTTTTGGAATCACATTTTTCATTCATCGTCAGCTCTGTGGGACCAAAGAAGCCAAGTGGGTCCCACTCCAACCCTCGTGGAGGTATAGGGGAAAGAGGCTGCCCCCCGCCCCACGCCCTTACAGGATAATGAGCTCATGGCCATTCCACAGAGGTAAACTCTTCGTTTCTCGTGGGGAGAATGAAATGTCCAGGGGAGGGGAGAGGACCCTGCCCTGGTTCTCACAAGTCTTGTTTGTCCACTGGCTCTGAGGCTGGCTGGAACAATGTTCCATTCATCTCTAATCCAGATATACTTTTTTTTTTTCATGCGGAACATGGTGTGAACCATCCTCCCCATGCGAGCAAGTTCACACAACCCTATTGCCTCTGGACTCTCAGCAGCCAAGAATCAGCGTGGGGCTGCCAACAGGAAGGCTCCTGCAGGCTGAGTCTAGCCCAGTGTTCCTGCTGCAGGTGCCTGGGGCTAAAGGATGGGGGGGTGGGGTGCAGGAGAGATAAGCATCTGCCACAGCTGTCAGCAGGCCCTGACTCAGCTTTCTTTCACAGAGAGACAGCACCTCCTTCATCTGCAGACAACTGCAGGGGAAGAATTCTACCCTGTTCTCATTTTTCACTCAAGAGAGACAGGGGCTGAACTCAACTAAGGGCTAGGGTTCTTATACCAGGAGACATGTCCCGGGAGCTAAAAAGGGTGACATGAGGCCCAGGAAACCGACCCTGAGTCGGGTTCTGATGTGTCCAAGAAAGGTCAGATGTCAAATGTATAGATGTCAGGCACTTCTGGGTTCACACCATCTATTCCTAGAGAGGAGCCTTAGGGAGATGTGTAGAGGGACTCCCCACTCCAACTCCAGCCCCAGGACAGAGTCCTGATGTTGGGGCAACAGAGGAACCCTAGCTTTTCAAGTGGTGCTCCCAGGTGACCTCCTAGCTGCTGTCATAGAAGGCAGCCTTGGGAGACCAGTCATACTGCTTCTGGTCCCTCTGGCTGCCTGTGGATGGAGGAGATCAGGGAGGCCTTCAAGGTATAAAAGGGCTCCAACAGAGGAGCCTAATGGTCAGGCACCCTCTCTCTGTCCCAGAGCCAATCTTTGAGTTTAGCGTTGGCACTCTCCCCCCCAACCACACAATGAAATCTTAAACACAAACTCAGTATAAAACCATATCAGGACTTCCCTGGTGGTCCAGAGGTTGAGAATCCACCTGCCAATGCTGGGGACACAGGTTCAATCCCTGGTCCGGGAAGATCCCCCCTCCCCCGTGCCATGGGGCAACTAAGTCCATGAGCTGTAACTGCCAAGCCCACAGGCTGCAGCTACTGAATCCTGAGAGCCTAGAGCTCTGTTTGAGGAGCCACCACAAGGAGGAGTCCGTGCGTGGCAGCTAGAGAAAACCTCTGCACAGCGACGAAACCCAGTGCAGCCAAAATAATAATAATATAAAACCAGATCAATTCAAAACCACAGAGGTGAAGGCCCAGAAGCCCCACCACCTGCTCTCTCCCTGGGCCCACACTCCACGTCCTGGAGTGCACGTGTGCGTGCTACGTCGCTCAGTCGTGCCTCACTCTTTGTGACCCTTTGGACTGTACCCCGCCAGGCTCCTCCGTCCATGGGATTCTCCAGGCAAGAATACTGGAGTGGGTTGCCATGCCCTCCTCCAGGGGATCTTCCCATCCCAGGGATCAAACCCGTGTCTCCTGCGTCTCCTGCATTACAGGTGGATTCTTAACTACTGAGCCTCTGGGGAAGCCCCTCCATATCCTTACTATGTGTCTAAACTTGAGACTCTGGGAAGAATCTGAAAATCACTGCTCTGGGGCAGAAAGTCTGGCAGGCACCAGACTGAGATGGGAGCTGCCGGTTGTGTGAATGATTGAGCATAGGGATGTGGTGCAGGGACTGATTTACCAACAGGAACCAGGAGGAAAGACAGCGGTGGTGGTGGTGCTGGGCAAAGAGCACCAGATTGGGACCCAAGAGGCCCAGAGTCTGAGCTGGACTCCACCCCTTACTCGTCCTATTATCTTGAGCATTTCACATAACCTTCCTGGGCCTCAGTCTACTTATCTGTAAACTGGGATAATAATATTGACTCCAGAGGGTCACTGTAAGCATGATATCTAACACAGCAGATTTCAGTAAATATTCAGTTCAGTTTGGTTGCTCAGTCATGTCCAACTCTTTGACCCCATGGACTGCATCATGCCAGGCTTCCCTGTCCATCACCAACTCCCAGAGCTTGCTCAAACTCATGTCCATCGAGTCGGTGATGCCATCCAACCATCTCATCCTCTGTCATCCCCTTCTCCTCCTGCCTTCAATCCACAGCCTTGTCTAACTAACTCAGTAAACACTGGCCAGACCCAAAGGAATTGATGAAAACTGGAGCCTCGAGTTAAACATCCCTCCCTTCGGGCTAATGTCAGACTCATCACAATACTGGCCACAAAGAAACTGTTAAGAGATGCTAGTCTGCTCCTCACTGGAAACCTGATAAGGATACAGGGCTCAGCTCCTGATTGGCTGGGGCCTGTGAAGCCATCCCAGGGGACAGGCCAGCTTGAATGAGTTGAGCCTCCAGAGTTATAGTCTGTTATCCAGCAACATTACTGAGGGCAAGAACATTAGTGTGTTAAGACTCAAGTGATTCAGAACACCAGCGGGCTGTGGGCTGCCAGATTTATCCAGAAACCCACACGTGTACCTGTGGCTCAAGCATGTCAGCAGCTGCTCTAGGGGTCTCCAAGGTTCCTTCTAGGCCTGTGCTGGCATAGATGGGCTCTTCCCTCACCCATCCCCACTCACACACCACGTGCTGTTGGGAAGCCACCTGGCTAAGCTCCCCCTTCCCTAAGTGACAAGACAGCCACAAAGGGAGGGAGGAAAAGGGATGGTCCATCCCCAGCATCTGAGCACAAGAAGGTCTCTCCTTACAGCTCCTGTGGCATGATGGGGTCAGGTCTTAAATCCTAATACCCTACAGAGGGTCAGATAACAGTCATCCCATTAACAGCCTAACTGGGTTTCCCAGGTGGCACTAGCGGTAAAGAACCTGCCCGCCAATGCAGGAGACATAGAGACGTGGGTTTGATCCCTGGGTCGGGAAGATTAGCTTGAGGAGGGCATGGCAACCCACTCCAGCGTTCTTGCCTAGAGAATCCCGTGGACAGAGGAGCCGGGCAGGCTACGGTTCAGGGGGTCACACAGAGTCAGACGTGACTGAGCGCACACATAGCAGCCTGATTAGTGGTTAACAACCTGGTGACAGATCAGGAACAGGGGAAGACCCCAGGTGCTGGGAGAGAAGAGGGTGATAAAAATAACATCTACAGGCTTTACTGTTCTGCTCAAGTTGGCCCAACCACAACAACTCAGGGTCCCCCACGCCTCCTGGTCCACTCTATGTCCTTTTTTTAAAAAGACCTTTTGGATGTGGAACATTTTTAAAGACTTTATTGAATTTGTTACAATACTGCTTCTGTTTTCTGTTTTGGTTCTTTGGCCAAAAGGCATGTGGGATCTTAGCTTCCCAGCCAGGGATGGAACTTGCAACCCCTGCATTGAAAGGTGAAATCTTAACCACTGGACCTCAAGGGAAGTCCCATCTTTATGACTTTAGGTTGTTCTCCCAAGTTACTGTAACAAACCCAGTCCTTAAAAATTTGGCACCATTACCTATGATCACTCACACAGTGAACTCATGGCCAGGGCCATTTCACAGTTTAAAGAAACTGGTAGCCCACTGGGGTGATGTATACTCAGAGATATGAGGGCTCAAAGAGCATCTGTGTCTGTGTTCACATTCCCTCTTCACTTGCTGGCCAGGTTGTTATCTGGTCTTGCAAGTGTATCTGCAGTGATGGGGACTCACTCTCGCCTGAGACCACTTATTCGTAACTCTGCCTCTCCAGCCTGCACTCTAGTGCTCCTTCCTGGATCTGCTTCTCAGAGAGCGTGACTCTTCTATACGACTTCCCTTTGGCTATTTCAAGGCCTCCCCTGTGACTCCCACATCTTGATGAGCTCAGAGATCCTAGTGCCTCCACCCTTTCTTAGGAAGCACAGATGTGTGGGCTCCCCTCCTGTCATCCTATCTCCCAAGTTTCACAGTCTTGCAGAACATGGGGTTTTGGACTGCTCAAATACTCATACCAGGAGTTGATCAGTACAGTACAGAGCATGAAGAATGTTTTGAAACAAGTTATCTTCTTTTAACGCTGCCAAGAGTCACAGAACCTTTTCTATCAACCATGTCACTATTAATCACATTGTACTGTTGTCAACTAAAAGGCCTCCTCTTCTGGAAAAGCCTTTATGAACACCTCTACACCCAAGTCTACTTGCTCTGGGGCCTCATATGTGGGGCACTGACATGTATTCCAATTAAATGTCCTATTAGGGTGCCCAACTATTCTAGGCTTCCTATGCCTCTCAGGACCTAAGTCTGAATGTTTAAGTATTAATTCCCTCTGCTTCCTGTCATCCACAAATGACACATCATCCAGGCTGTTGATGAGGACAGTGAGTAAGGCAGAGCCCTGCACCATCCTGAACCAATCCCCCTGCAGACTGACATGAATACATCCTTCAGCCAGTTACTAAACCCTCAGCACCGATCTCATGATCTCCATCTTAATCTCAAAGGTATCATGAAAGGCCTCACCAATGTGTGCTAAAGTCCACATTCTACAAACGATCTAAAATGTTCATCGTTGAGGTAATAACCAAATAAAAGCAATTTATCCCTTCAAAGGAATTCCATGCAACAGTTTAAAAATATAGTAAATCTATTTATTCCAAGACATATATTTTTATCTTAAAAACATGCACAACATTCTACTGTCTCTAGGCTAAAACTCCTCTATAGGTACAGAACTGTACCTGTATCCCAGAAGCCTGTATTCCATGTAAATACATAGAAAAAGTCTGAGATGACATATATCAAACGGATGTTACCTGAGGAAACTCGGATTGGGATGGTCATCTAGGAGACCTTTATCTAAATTTCAATTTTTATGAGAATGCATTCACTTATTACATGATTATAATTTTAAATAGTCAAGATAAATACATCTAGGGTGTCCCATGATATTACAAGTTTACTACTGATTTCCAAAGAGAGGCCAAGACTAGTTTGAAACAACTTGTGTTTAGTAAATACTCATCCTGCCTGGAGGCTGATAAATCATCTTTTTAACAATTTGTTCAAGAATCTTCCTTCCTTGGCCTTTAGAAAATTTTGCTCTCTGCAACTGCTCAAACATCAACCAAGGTTCAGATGATGCAGGTCAGTGATTTCTCTGCACTGAGATATGATTCAAAATGTGTCAGATCCAGAAACCTGTTAGAGAGCTGGATCAAAGTAAGCAGCTGAGTCCAAAAAGAGGCCACTTTGGGCCAGTGGGAAAGAACCAGAGCCAGGCTGCTTTTGAGGGGCTGGGGTGTATGTGGGGTGGGGGTACATTCCAAGGTGTGTTTCAGGTTTACAAAGAACATGTACCAGAAGCAAAACAGTCTAGTGACCCTCCAGAGACATCTGGACAGAAGAAACCCCCAGGGAAGCAGATATATGTTGCAACACAAAAAAGGTACCCACACCCTCAAAACCATGCTGGGAATAGAGCATACGGGAATGTGGTATGTGCTACGCCCAGAGACACAGATGAGCACTCATATGCAGGGTCTGGACCTCTCTGAGCTGAGCCCTGTCAGTCACATCTGCTGCTGATGCTCAAGGTCCTGTATCCCTCTGTGCCTCTGGAAAGCAGCCAGGGCTGCGGTTAAGTAGCTGAGTGCGCCAAAGAAACAGACAAGCTTACCAATCACTTCAATTATTCAGGAAACAAGATGGCCTCGCACGTGGTTCATTGGTAAAAAATCCATCTGCCAAGGTGGGATTCTATCCCTGGGTAGGGAAGATCCCATTGAGGATGAAATGGCAACCCACTCAAGTATTCTTGCCTGAGAAATCCCATGGACAGAGGAGTCTGGTGAGCTACAGTCCATGGAGTCTAGAGAGTCCAATGCAACTGAGCGACTGAGCACGCATGCACGCTAAAAGAACAGACAAGCTTATCAATCACTTCAATTACTCAGGGAACAGGGTAGGGTTTTTTGCCTGGCTTAAGTCACCACAAAAGTCTCCTGTCCTTGACAATGAGTCCTGCCAAGCTAGAAGAGCCCAGTGTACTGTGGTACCCTACGGGAGGGGAGCACACGTGATAGACTGACCGCTGGGCCTGGCAACCATCCCAAAGTCACCGCATCATCAGTGAAGCACTCACGTGTTCGGCTACATGTGCCCTGAGTTTTACTGAACCCCTGACCCCTGCTTTTAGATGATCAGAATTTTCCAGGAGCTGAACTTTCACCCTGAGCCCTCACAAACAAGGAAAAAGAAGAGAGTACTCCCTGTGGCTTGCACAAAGGACATGGTTTTGGTCTGCTTCCATGATCAATGGATCCTGGGGGGCCATGCCCCTTCTCATAGGGAGCCAGAATAAAGTATCTCTTCTTCCTGGTGCTAAAGCTCAGCAGAGATGTCTGGCTGACTTCAATCAATAGGATAAGTAGAGAAGATGTAGACTGTGGTACAAAGGGATGCCCACCTGGTCCTTGTTCACCACCCATTTGCTATGAGCCCTTAGCAAAAACTTAACAAAATTCAGAGGTTGATATAAAATTAAGGGTCAATCTATAAGGTCTCTCCTAATGTAAAGTGAGGACATATAGAAAGGAAAGAGCAAGGGAAAAAGGGAAAATTCCTTACAGCTTTATGGAAATGTTTCTAGATCTGAAATAATCTGATTTTCAAAACCCTCTTCCTTAACGTTTCCTGGCTGTTGTTTGAACCCACAAGCCCTCTCTCCACAGCCACAGTAAACATGGAGATGCCCGCCCAGCTGCCACACCTCTCTCGCCCACTTGGGCACCCTGTGGGTCTCCCCTCTCTTGGTACAGCCTTCTGGATGGGTCCCCAGGGTAGGGGCTGGGGAGCGGCACTGCTTCTGATGACGACCCTCCCTCAACCAGAAGAACTACCGAGCTCCAAGTGCAGGATAAGACAGAGCCTTGGTGGGCGGTGGGGTCAGGGAAGATTCCTGAGGAGTGTGTGAGTTTTCCCAGCCACTGTGGGCACTATGATCTTTTCACAGTGTGTGAAAGTGTGAGTTGCTCAGTCGTGTCCAACACTTTGTGACCCCCTGGACTGTAGCCCGCCAGGTTCCTCTGTCCATGTGATTTCTCAGGCAAGAATACTGGAGTGGGTTGCCATTCCCTTCTCCAGGGGATCTTCCTGCCCCAGGGATTGAACCCAGGTCTCTGGCATTACAGGCAGATTCTTTACCATCTGAGCCACCAGGGAAGTCCCTCACAGTGTATAGGGAAGCGCCTTTCAATCTCTTCTGGACTATGGAGCAGGGCTAGAAGATGGACAGCAAGGGCTCTGCTGCAAGGTTACAAATTTGCTCCAGTTTTCTGAATTATCACAGGAGACAGAAGCAGCAAAACAAGGAGGCCCTCACAGAAGGGGAGGAAAGGATAGGCAGGATAAAACTCTCTGCTTCATGGGGACTCAGGGCAAGTACTCATCCCAGAGCTGAAGGATCTCCACCAAGTATTCCCAGATGCTGAGTTCAAGGGTCTAGGTCGGTGGGCCCATGTCCCCTCCTTCCCTGGCTTTACCACCCATTTACTCAGGGGCTCTTAAGGGGGCATCAGATTTTCCTAGGACAAAGCCTTCAGCTTCTCTCAAGCAAAGCTGCCTCTTCCAAAACTGCCACAGGAAGCCCCACATCAAAGAGGTCTGGCGACCTCGTACCTTCATTCCAAAGGACTGCATCCGGGTGGCCACCTCTTTCCCAATTCTGCCCAGGCCAAGGATTCCTAGGACCTTTCCATTCAGCTCGGTTCCCATGAACTGCAAACAGGGAAAGAAGCTCAAGTCAGCGCCTGCAGTAGACCGTGGACACCGACCCACGCAGGGGGAGGCAAGGCCAGCCGCTTACCTTCTTCCGCTCCCACTTGCCATCCTTCATAGATGCCGCCGCCTGAGGAATCTGCCTGCAAGGACAGACACATTCAGCAGGCCCACCCAGACCCCATCAGCCCAGGAAGGAGGCACAGTGTGAAGACTGCACGGCTACTACATCTGCTGGACATCCCCTGATGAAGACAAGCTCAAGATAGGTCTGGGGGCTCAGGTTCAGAAATACCGAGGATGGACAAAGGGGTGTAGCAGGAGGACCCCTTGACAAGACCTGGCTTGGAGCCCTGGGATTGTCTCCAGCCAAATGTCTGGGAGGAGGTTCTGAGTCCATCTCAGTTGCTTGAATATTGGCCTCAGTGACTCCAGGCATGTAAAAAGCAAAAGCTAATCCTCCAGCATTTGTAGAGATAATGAAACGGTGTATTGGGGGATTTTAACACCAAATGTTCCAGAAGCACAAATATTTCCATTTTCTTATTTCATTCAGAGCTACAACCTACGACATCTTCCTCTATATCAGGGGATAGCTGAATACTTACTCTCCCTCGAGAGTAAGACTACACTGGGGTGAGCAGGTGCTATGTCTAGACACTTCCAACGACCATAGTACCTCCTGTCTCACCACACACACACACACACACACACACACACACACACACACACACCTCACAAGCTCCACAGCCTATCTCCTCCTATCAGCCAACATGGAGGTCTGAGTCTCCACGTGTTTTTCAGAGTGGACAAAGGAAATTAGGGCAATGTGAGAAATCAGAGGCAAGATATGTTATGTGGATCAAGGTCTTTCAGGCTCTTCTGGAAGTGAGAAAGGAAGAGATAAGAAGCAATGTTTAAATATCAGCTCATTTAATGCTCACAATAACTGCATGGCAGGGGTGGGGGGGAGAGTTGGGGGGAGATTGTAGGCACTGGGGATTAAACACCTTGCCCAGCACCACTCAGCCAGAAGTATCAGAATGAATTCAAAGCCAAGGAAGGCATCCCCACTAGTCAGCCTCCTAAGTATTTCAATGCAGACTTTCCTGCCGGGCATAAAATTCAGCGGTATATATGTGTCTGCATGTGCGAGAGTGAAAACCAGAGATTCCAAGATAACTGTTCCATATTTCCACTTCCCTGAGTTCCTATACAAAGCTTTCTTTCCGGTCTACACGTTACCAGGCACAGACTTCCATCTGAGGATGAGGTTGACGGAGAACCTGCCCTACCGTCACAGTCCCACGAACTCACAGGCAACCTCAACAAAGCACATGGAAGAAGCCCCATCTCGCTGCTCTGGCCCATCGGGCCTCACTTCAAGAAGGACAATGTCCCCACATCGCTGAGAACAATGACTTGCCGCGAGGAAGCAAAGCCCAACTGATCAAACCCGACGGAGACAGAGCCCCCACCTGCCTCCTCCTGTCCTCTCGCCCCCCGACCTCTGCCCACCTGGCTGCCCGGTGCCACCTGAGGCACGTGTGCGGCACCCGAGGACATAGGAAACCCCCGCAACCTCCCTCTGGGCGCTCCACCCAGCTGGTCACGGGGCTTTCCAGGCCCTAACCCTGCGGGGTCCTCAGCAGGCCAGTGTGAGGATGGCCACATGTGGGCAGAAGACCTCCCGGGAATTAAATAGAGACCGACCTGACTTACAAGAGGAGGAAAGCAGGCAGAACAGTGAAGTCTGCCTTTGTTGCATTCTCCTCACTGTCCTTCCCTGTCCTTGCTCTTCTCCAGCGCCTCAGGGCCAGGCATCTAGATGAAGTCCCCCAGCGCAAGGCCCATCCCGGCCTGCCCTCCACCCACATTGCCCAGGGCTCTCAAAGTCACTGTCCACCCACGCGACCCTGCTACTGCTGCCTGGCTGGGAAAGCAGACTGATTAAACCAGCACACAGTGAGTTATGAGACTGGTGATTCCCTCTTACAGGGTGCTCCTTTATTAGTTTTGATGCATCTTTGATGACTGAGGTCATGACGAGTGATTGGGAACCTAAATCATACCACTTTACCAACTCCTTTAAGTAAAGTTGGTCATGGAATAGGAGGGAAACTATTCCTGACTCCCAAGGGAACATCACCTCCGGAAAAAAAATGTGAGAGAATTAGAAAGCGGCACTGGGATCCTTCCCTCGTCTTCCAAAAACACAAACAAACAAACACCACTGAATTTAATAGTACACGTGACACCAGGGCATCGGGCCTCAACACTTCTCTAGATGTTCTGAGAGATCCAAACAGCCAGCGCAGGGGCACCTTCCGGACCAGATCCCTTCTGCTGGGCAATTCTCCCTATTCCTCCCTTTTTCCAACCTCCTTTCCTCTTCACTGACTGGTGAGTATCAGTGAAGACCTAAGATCTCAGGTAGAAATCTTGGGGAAGAGTTAGAGCAAAGGTGAATGCCCTCAGACCATCTCCCAGGTCTTGAGAAGGGGAAAGAATCATTTATGAGGCCCAGAAGGTTTCAGGCCTGAGTAGAGAAGTAAGGGGTCCTGGCTGCCTGGGTTCCCTGGTTTAAGGATCCACGGATCTGCGAAGGGACCCAGAGCATCTTTCTGCCGGTCCACTGGCTCCTTGCCCTTCCCAATGACCCACTACCTGTTCAAGAGCAGGGGCTCAGTCACTTTACCACCCAACGCAGTAAGACTCGTGTACATTTGTGCAATATTCATTGACCTCTAGGCTGTCCCCTCTCTTCAAGAGATTTGACCCTTTGAGATCTCCTGTGTTATGAACCCACAGGTCATGCCTGGTTCCAGGGATCCCAGGGAAGCTTTCTATTCCATTCCCTTACATATAGATCTGCAAGGACAGTAACAGAGGTAAGCCCCAGGAGAATCAGCCTGCCTGAGGAATCCAGAGAGAGCTTTTTGGATGAATTAACACTCGAGCTTTACCTTGAAGGGCAGTTTTAAGAGTTAAAGGAAGAAATGGCAGGGACGGATACCCAGGCGGCAGAAACAGCATTTGTGAGGCTTCGAGATCAGAGAAGGCTTCGTGTGTGTGTGGACACCTACTGCTGTGACTGGCGCAGGGGATGGGTGTGGAGAGCGGACGTTGAGTACGGAGAAAGAGAAGATCACCCACGTATTTATTTTCTCCAGGGGCCTGCTCCCAGGTAATGAACGTGAGATCCAGGATAATGAGTGATCAGTGGAGGACTGACAGCCTTGAAGGTTCTTAGCAGCCTGCACATCACCAGGCTGAAGTGTTTCTAAGTTTCTCTGGGTCATTTTGCTTAGGGAGTCATAATAACTGACAGACCACAGAGAGTAACTTTCCTCAGAAGTTAGGGACTCACTTACCTGGCGAGACACATGATCATTCCACAGGTGAGCTCCGCAGCACTGAGGCTGTTCCCGTTGGGGGTACTATGCATGAAAAAAGAGGGGGGTCATCTGTCAGCCAGACCAGGATTCCCACTCCTGTCCCTGTGGAAAGCCTCCAGTGCACCCCGAGCTTGCTCTCCTGCTCCATGAGCTTACCAGTTCTTTATTTCTCTTGTTTAGCTTTATGGGTTATTTCTTTACATTTAAAAAAACTGAAGTACAGCTGATACACAACATTATATAAGTTAAACATGTACAATATAGTGATTTACAATTTTAAAGGTTCACTCCATTTATATCTATTATAAAATACTGTCGCTACCCTCCACGTTGTATAATATATCCTTGTAGCTTATTTTATACCTAATAGTTTGTATATCTTAACTCCATACCCCTATGTTGCCCCTCCCTCCCACTGGTAACCACTAGATTGTTCTATGTATCGGTGAGTCTGTTTCTTTTTTGTTGTATTCACTAGTTTGCTATATGTTTTAGATTTCTTACATGTGATATCACACAGTATTTGTCTTTCTCTTTCTGATTTATTTCCTAATGCCCTCCAAAATCATCCAGGCTACTACAAGTGGCAAAATTTCATTCTTTTTACAGCTAACATTCTATTATATGGGCTTCCCAGAATGGCTCAGTGGTAGAGAATCCACCTGCCAATGCAGAAGACATGTGTTCAATCCCTGGGTTGGGAAGATCCCCTGGAGTAAGAAGTGGCAACCCACTCCAGTATGCCTGCCTGGAGAATCCCATGGACACAGAAGCCTGGTGGGCTACAGTCCATGGGATCACAAAGAGTCAGATACAACTTAGAGACTAAACAACAGCATTTCATTGTGTGTGTGTATATATATATATGTCACATCTTCTTTATCCATTCATCTGTCCATGGACACTTAGGTTGCTTCTGCATCTTGACAATTGAAATAATGCTGCTATGAGCACTGGGGTACATGTATCTTTTCAAATTAGCATTTTTGTTTTTTTTCCCAATGTACCTAGGAGTGAGGTTGCTGGGTCATGTTTTCAGTTTTTTGAGGAAGATCCATATTGTTCTCCACTGTGGCTACACCAATTTACATCCCCACCAACAGTGTATAAGTGTTCCCTTCTTTCTACATTCTCTCCAACATTTTGAGCATACTTGTTCTTAATGCAAACCCCCAACCCCATGCCACCAGCCCCGAGTTCTGTGATGTACTCCTGCCCTAAACCCGAAGTTGGAAGAAAACCCTTTTGCCCTGGCTTTATGTTTTCCTGAGGAGGGACCCCCATTCGAGAAACACACCTGGCCTTTCTCTACCCAGACTTACTTCTCCCGAGGCAGAGAAGCATCTCATTAGATGGGGAGAAATGTGTGTGCCTCAGCCCTTATCTGACTTCTCTTATTTCAGGACCTATCTGCCTACAGAAAGTGCAAATCTCTGCTGCTCCAAGCCATCAAGCTTTTATTTTATCGGGTACAGTTGATTTACACTGTGGTGTTACTTTCACACTTCTGTACCTGTGACAGAGGCAGAGGGTGGCCCTTTGACCACAGACTTTTATCAAGTTGCCCAACCTGGCTTTTATTAGGAACAAAGCTAATGTTTTTATCTTTTCCTATTGGACTTCTCCTTCTATTTCTCAACAAGTTTTGCACTGAGAAACTTTCCTCACATGATAAATCAAAGGGCAATGTTGATTCTACCCATTTTGCAGAAAAGAAGATAGAGATAAAACCCATGAAACTATTTTTCTTTTCTCAAAAGATTTCCCTTACTGTTTTTAAACTATTAACACACATGTTTACCCTTTATGCCCTCTACTGGGTCTTTCTTCTCTGGAAATGAAGGTTATAAGGAGAAAAAAGGTCAAGATATTCTATTTTTAAAAAATTAAAAATCAAGATAAAAGGATTCTCAGAGTCTGTCTTTCTAAGAAAACCTGGCTTCCTGTCACCCCCAGCTAATGACCAGACTACACAGGATATGGGAGGAGGTGCTGGGGCCAGGGGGCTGGTGCTTCTGGATCCAGGGCAAGACTGAAGGATGGGTTGCGTGTGTGTTCTCAGTCACTCAGTCGTGTTCAACTCTTTGTGACCCCATAGACTGTAGCCCTCCAGGTTCCTCTGTCCATTGGATTTTCCAGGCAAGAACACTGGAGTGGGTTGCCATTTCCTCCTCCTGGGGATCTTCCCAACCCAGGGATCGAAGCCACGTTCTCCTGCATTGGCAGATGGATTCTTTACCAGTGAGTCACCTGGGAAGCCCGGAGGATGCTACCGGTTAACATCGCTTCTGCTGGATACTGACCTCAGGCCGATAACCAGGTCAGTTAACCCCTACCCTACAAAGGGAAGTGGAGAGGAGGGAGGGGAAGGTCTTGACGATGATGAGGCTCCCAAGGGAAGAAAAAATGGAGGACGGAGAAGTGGACAGGGATAACCTTGCTATTCCATCTTATGTCAGAGTGGTGTCAGAAATAAGGGTTGCCTAGCTGCAGTCCATGAGGTCGCTAAGAGACGAACTTGACTGAGCGACTTCACTTTCACTTTTCACTTTCATGCATTGGAGAAGGAAATGGCAGCCCACTCCAGTGTTCTTGCCTGGAGAATCCCAGGGACGGGGGAGCCTGGTGGGCTGCTGTCTGTGGGGTTGCACAGAGTCAGACACGACTGACGTGACTTAGCAGCAGCAGCAGCAGCACTGGTATGCTGCCATGACCTTTGCCATGAGTTTCTGCAAAAAACAGCTCTGAGGAGGACCCCTTCCTTCTTGGCCCTGGAGTCTGAAAGAGAAACTGGGGTCCCTCCCCAGAAGAGCCCAGGGAAGAGAAGAAGAGAAAGAGTGGGCAAGTCTGTCTACTAGCAAAGGCTGTGCTGCAGCCCAAGAACCATCATCAAGTGGAGCTGCAGAACCGGGCTCCACACGGAACCACAGAGGGGGAGGGGCAGGGCCTCAGCAGAGACTGAGACAAATCCACTAAGGTTCTTCTGACTCCTCAGCCAGGCTGCAGGCGTGCAAGCATATGTGGGGTGTGTTTGTGAAGCATTTTGAGATTACCAAGACAGCCTCCATGTCAAAAACCCGGGAAACCACTAAACTGTAAGCTCCGACCTGCCCCCACCCTATCTGTTCTCAGCCTGGAGCAGGCAGCCTCCTGGACCCCCTTTTGACTCTACAGGCATCTCCTCCCTCCACGCAGTCAGTCTCCACACTCACTCCCACCACCTCCACGACTTACTTCATGACCAGGATGCCCTTTCTGGTTGCGGCCTCCAGATCCACGTTGTCCACTCCCGTGCCAGCCCTGCCCACCACCTGCAGCTTCTCCGCCGCGTTGATGATGTCAGAGGTCACCTTGGTGGCCGAGCGGACAATAAGGCCTTCACAGTCCTGAGGCAGAAAAAGAAACATCTGGATCCACAGAGTTGGTCTTTGTATGGCCTCTCTGTCCAAGGTGGGAGTCCCTGTAGGCTGGCTGACGCTGGATACATTCAAGGAAAGGAAGGCGTGTGTATGCGCCTTCGCCAACAGTCAGGCTTGGGTTCAAATCCAAGCTCCAGCCCTGATGAGCTAAGACTCTGAGCTTCGGCCTCCTCAGGTGTGTGAGGAGGAAATGAGACAGGACAGGTACAACCCCTGGCACGATATCTGGCCCTGCTCAAGGGACATCACTTCCTTCATCAGACATGGAGCTACTGATGGGGTGAGGTGGGATCAGATTCTACTTTGTGAGCCCCTATGCCTGGTACACAGAAGGCACTCAATAAATGTTGGTCAGCTGAATGACTAAGTGAAGTTAATAAAAGGCAAATGATCAAAAGAAAAACATTTCCTAAAATAGAAACCACAGTAGAGGAAAGGGGAGAAAACAATTAAGCTGGTTCACAGTTGCTAAGAAAACCAGGCAATATTAGACTAAAACTAAACCTATGTGAAAAATCAGACTTTTTGTATTCATCACAGCCATTTTACCTGGGCTATGCCAGACCTGGGGACAATCGTCCTTAGGCTTGTCCAGCATCTGATGCTTTCTTCTGCAGAATAAGGACGCTGTGCCAAATACTCAGCAAGAAGGCCCAGGAACCGGAGCAGGAGAGCAAATGCACACTCTGCCCAACGCTGGCTGTCCCAGGTTTGGTTGACGAGCAAGCTGCAAGGCTGTCTGCATAAGCAGCAAGCTGGGAACCAGGAGGCTGGGGCTCTAGGCCCTGTGCTGCCAATGACATGCTGGGTCACTGTGCCAAGTTATGTCACCCCCACCCCTGTAACACAAGAGCATTGGAATAGACAACTGATCTGAAACCTGTAACTTGCCCTGCATTTCCCCAGTGGGGCACCCAGCTGGATCCCATGAGAACCTTTTCTCTTCCCTTCCCACCACATGGATTCCAAAGACAAAGAGGGGTTATTGGCATCTGGCTTCTAGGGTAAGGGCCCACACTGTGTATACTGTGTACAAGTCCAGAGCCTAGGAACAAGTTTGGACAAGTTATATGCAGGGAGAACAGAGAGTTCTTTTCCCTCCACGGAGGGGAGAGGAGAAAAAAAGCTTACTCTGCAGTCTACTTAGATCTGGAGGGCTTCTCAACACTGGGATGATTCTTTAGAAAAGGCTGAAGAACTACTTCTCTGGAGGTGTGAATGTTTCATGCACGCTCACTGGCTGGCGCTCTGCCAGACCAGAGAGCGCCGCATCGAGGACCCTTCACCAGCACTCCACACCCTTTCGTGTCTGTGGTTCTGAAATAGAATGCTCCTTGAATACTCTCTCCAAAGCTGCCAGCCCTCCCCCAAACCCTGGGAATCTTCCCCGCAGGGCAGACTGACTGCAGAAGAGCATATAGACTCCCCAGGAGTCCACCCCATCGCTGCAGACTCCAAGGACAAGCACAGAAACAGCATGGAGTTTTTAACAAGCAGAGCCTCTCTCTGTGGAAGGATCTGACTTAGGGAGATTTATTCTACAGTCTCTCTGTTTTCTTCAAGGGTGTGTCCCAGCTTTCTCTGAAGCCACGAGGTCTGAAGAGCCTCCAGTCAGACCAGCTGAGATGTACAGGCAGAGCTCACCCATCCCAAGTGAGAATCTGCCTTTGCAGACCCCCATTCAGCAGACACTGGTCCCATACGATCTGGACATCCCTGTGGCCAGAGTTCACAAGCTTGCAAGGCCTCTTATACCCTCAGCTACTTCTGTTTCTGTTCATTCAAACACAGCATCAGTTAATTCATTCAAGGGAATTCCCTGGGGATCCAGCGGTTAAGACTCTGCACTTCCACTGCCAACAGCCCAGGTTCAATACCTGGTCAAGGAACTAAGATCCTACAGGCCACACGTTGTGCCCCACCCACCCACCCACCCAAAAAAAGTTAGGATTCAGTCAATCTGCACACATTTACTGAGAGTCTGCACTCCCAGGCACCGTCCCCCTCAGGCCCCCTGCCATCCCTCTGAGAAGTGGCTCCCTGCTCTCCCCACCTCTCCTCTACTTCTGCAAACGGCAGCCCACATCCTCTCGGAAGTTTGCTGTGGTTGTAACTTTCTTCTGCAGCATCCCAAGGTCCCCTCTGGCACTCCTGTGATGGGAATCTCAACACCACACCCACTCTGCTGTCCGCTGTTCTCTGCTCTGTGTGTGCCGTATCAGTGTATGACAGCTGGCTGGAATAGGCATTCGCCACACTTGGTTTTCCTTCCTACTCCCAGTCCCCTCAGTGGCCTCAGAGCTGGAAAACAGCAGGACCCTGTTCTGCCGGATTTATGGCTGTTCCAGACAAACTATGCCAACTCAGCAGTGGAAAACCATTCATGTTCCTCAAGTTTATACATGCTTCCTTTCCCAAGGAGGACAGGCTTAGACTTGGGGGTGATTTCAGCATTCCTCCTGCCTCACAACTGAACAACCAAACGACTAAAGACACATGCACGCGCTGACTTATGTAATAGGGGCAGCCAAAGAAAGTCTCCAGACTATGTTCCCCTGGCTACAGAGAATGCAGGTAGGCACTGTTTTGCACAATATATGTGATCCTCATTAAGTAGATGGCTATGTAACCTTTGGAAATCAAATCCTAGTGTAAAAGCTGGAAACGTGCTATTTTAAAAGAGCCTTTCAAAACATGGACTGTTGCATGGAAATTTATTCCCTTCTTTTGCTTTCTTAAAATTCAGCGATAAAGATACTAAGGTACCTCAGGAAGTTAAATACATTACCAGCCTGCGTTTAGTGGATTCTGACCAGCATTGTTATTTAATGAAACAGAAGAAAATATCAGAATACAGTACATATAGTATGGGTGTTCTTTCATGAAGCTTGAGTGTATGCGTGTACACATATGTGTGTGTGTACTGAGTTACGGTGTAAAGTGAATTTGCTATTGTGGGTCATGGTCAAAGTCTAAAACCACTGATATGTGGTAAGACAACATTTATTATTAGACTTGTATAAGATGATAGAAGAGGGGTACACAGTCTAAGTAAGAGTTTTGTTGAGTTCCAACAAGAAGCTTTATTATTTCAAGCCGGTGTTTTCCAAACTTTTGACTAAGACCCACAGTAACAAACACACTTAGCCTTACTATCTGTATTGCTCTCTGATATTTACTTTTTTCTTTTTAATGCTAATCACGACCCATTAAAGGGACTTCAATACCCACTAATGAGCTGTGACTTGCTTCAAGTCTGAAAAGCATGGTTCTGGGGAATGATTGTACTTCCTGACCACGGAGCGAGAGAGAACAAACCGTGCCTGCCCAGAATACCAAGGAGTGTGAAGGGAGGCGAGGCGTGGTTCTGGCAACCTGCTCCAGCTTCTTTCGGTATGAAAAAGGTTTAAACGGGGGAGGCCAGGGGCCACTAACCCAGATACCTCTCCACTCAGAATAACAACAGGTAGCTTGGATAGGAGTCCTTTCACTGGCCCACGGAGACTAACCTGTATTCCAAACTTAAGTGTTTTTTTTTACAGAGACAGACAGGAAAACTGGGCACGCCCAAATCCCTCAACAATGTAGCCAACAAACACCTCTCTTCCTGCCAGGAGTTTGCAGTGCCTTTAAAACATCCTCGAGGTCCCAGCCCCCGATTCCCAGTTAACCTCCCAACATTCTTGAACCCTGCAACTAGTGACCAAGGGCTCCCATTCTTGTCAGTTCCACTCTTACTCACCACTCCCTCATCCCACCCTACCCCAGGGGTACAGGATTTTCATTTCCACAAGAAAGCTGGAAAGCCCCTGACTCCCATCCACACTTCCCAGCCAGGTGGTCTGGTGGAGGTGAGGATCTAGAGACCACTACACTACCTACTGGCCAATGCCCAGAGCCAAAGCCACTGCTACCATCCGCACAAAAGGGGAGGTGATAAGTGAAGCGCCTGTCTTCCATTCACTCCGAGGGTGCTCCAAGGATCAGCTCCTGAGTCCTTGACCCCCACCAAGTCAAGGTTGATCACCCTCTTCTCTGCCTGAGCAGAGGTGGAGCAGGCAGGGGCTTAGGCTCCTGATGGTCTCATTTAGCACTCAAGTACTGTGTTATCTGGTCACTAGCTTCACAGTCTGTTAACCAGGCTCCCTAACCTGCTGACAAGCTTCTGGAAGATAGGAACCAGTCAGAAACTTCTCTGAGTACAAGAAAGGGGCTGGATACAGTAGGGGCAGGAGCCGACAAGGGTTCCCAGGGGAAACCCAGCAGGAGATACAAAGGCAGTTAGGAGGACCGTATGATTGCCTCACCGCAAGAGCAACAGCTACCAGCTCTGTGGTTTGATTTAAGGGACTCTCGGAGCAGTGAAGGATGGAGGGGTGGATCCGCGCTGAGTCTGGCTGAAGTTGGTAGGAGGCTACAATGCCGGGTGTGGGAGTTGGGGGACAAGGGAGAATGCAGCTGGACGGGTGGGGTGGAGACACCTGGGCGCTGGGTGCAGTCCGGACGTAAGAAGTGCGGGAACGGGAGTGAAGAGTTCCCAAAATAAATGTTATAAGCCTAGACGAGGTTACCAAATCGCGCAGGGATTTTACAAACAAGATAAAGAAAGATCCGAAGTAGACGGCACTAATTACATAACACGACAAGCGGTGATATGCTCCTTAGAAAGATTTGCTAAGAAATACAGGTCTCCTGGGAGCGTTTGGGAGCGGATTCTCCACGGATCTGGCCATACCTTGCCGCGCCGAGGCCAAAGGTGAGGCCATCGCCGAAACCGCTGGCGGAGACAGCGGTCACGGCCGGCGCGGGGATCTCGGGCGCCCCCCATCACCCGCCCCTCTTTCCTCCGAGCGCTCCCAAGAGGCCGAGGGGCGGTGAAAACTCTCAGTAGTCTTGCATCATACTAAAGGCGGGTATGGCGTTTGCTGCTCCAGCCCGGCCGCTTTCCCTGCAGCTTCTGGGGGAGCTTGCTGGAGCAGCCACGGGACAGGCTGGACTCCGCCAGCGTCCCCCAGGGAAGGCAGGACTTGGCTGGGCGAGCCAGGGCTGGGCCGGCCAGGGAAGGCTCCCCGGTCCCTGAGTTCCAAGAAAGAAAGCCACTTTGGCGCCCCTCCCCCCGGCACCCCCGCGCGAGGCAGGAGAGACGGCGCCAGACTGCCAGGGCCACCGTGCGCAAAGGCCCTGGGGAGCCGCGCTGGCACCCCGCGGGCAGCCTGCACTTTGCAGTGTTGGCGGGAGGCGTTCCAACGTGAAACACGCGGTTGCAAACTGAACGGAAAGTTTGCATCCTGCAGCTTGCAGACGTTGGTTCCTCCCTCCTTCTCCCTCCACCTTCCCCAGCCCCCAAACTCGGGAGACCCCCAAGACTGACACCAGGTAGGACGTGAGGGTGGGGCGCGCTGGGCCGAGTGTGTCAACCACTGTCCACGGAGGATGCCACACAGCCCTTGTCTTTCTCACGCTCGGCTAACCTGCAGCTCGGCTATCAGCTCCTCTTTGCTCAGGTTCTGCTTCTCCACCACCTGCAGCCCTCCATCTTGCAGGATCTTCCGGCAGCAAGGGTCCAGGCTATCACTGATAAGCACTTTCCGTAGATTTGCAAAGGCCATTGCTGGAGTTGGCCCTGGAATCTGCAGCTTTTCCTGGGCAGAAGCACCTAAGGCGAAACGCGGCTGCTTCGACTGGCGGGCTTCAGTAACTGAGCAGGATTCGCGATTGGACAGAAACTCTCCAACTCTCTGTGACTCCGCCCCCTCGTCGTGGCTCAGAGTCTTCAGATCTCCTCCCACTTTATTATCCTCTGGAGACAGTTTCTCAATCTCAGCCAAAGCATTTATTTCTCTATACCTGGTGAGCAGACAGAAGCATTTTTTGCTGAGTAGCTGATTCATATCTGAAATAAGTTGAGATATATTTGCTCTCATCATGAGAGAAGTATTATTTCCTCTTCACTTTCCTCTTAAGCACCTAACTCTTTAACAAGCATTTATTAACGCACCTACTATGGGCAAGACAAGGTGCTGGATGCTGAACGGGCTCGAATTTTAAAAAGACATAGCTTCTTTCCTCTGGTGGCTAACATCCGAGAGTACCAAAGACACAGATGTGGAAAGTTAAATAATAGAAAGCAATAGGGAACTGTTTCTAAAACCTCACAAAACCATGATTAATTCCAAATGAATGATGCAATGAAAATTATGAATTTGAAAGAGAACAAGGGACTGGTGAATTTGGACCAGCCAAAATATTTGTTCAATATTCTCCTCTTCCACTACTTCCTCTCTGATTACTTAAAAAAAGAAGAAAAAGAAGAAAATGAGATGTCAGTCTGGCCTAATTTATATATTGACCAAGGAGGCACTTCCCAGCCCTTATCTCCTTTATGTTTAAACCCTACAACAAACCTGCTCTTCCATGCCCTATCTTATAGAATACTGGAAAATCCTATTTTGGATTTTTTAAGGCCACCTAGGATCAGAAACAGAGTCAGGGACCCTCACAGATGAATTAGAATTCATTATATCCAGCCCACTTCACCTTTGTGTTCTGCTGTCCTACACTATTCACAACGCTCGGGTGCAAGATCCTTATCCTATAGGACTGTGCACGCTCCTGTAATGAAGCTTTGGACAGATAATTCTTAGGCACAAATCAGAAGTTAGACCAAATGCTTCCAATAGGAAAGAAGATAATTTGGCTATCCCATTTGCTGGTTTGGATTATTTCTTGCTCCCCCATTCCAGCACTCCTGAGTATTTCATTTCTCTTCCTCTCAGGAGGTGCCCAGAAGCCCTGGAGGCCCTGGGAGCAGACAGTGGACCTGGCCCCAGATGCTAACGAAGCAACTTGGGAAGCACCCATTTTGGCTACCTCTTTCACTCAACTGTTTCCGGGACTCACCCTCTGCTTCTGTTCAGCATAGAATCGAAAGCCCACTGTATCTCAAGGGTAACCCCAACCCTTGACCCCAAGTCAAACTTCTCAGATGCTGTTGAACTCAAAACCAGAGGCCCTTCCACACCTGTCACCTGGGCATTATTTTCTTGCTTTAGTATTTGTGACCCACCTACTTTCACACTGGACACACAAAAGATACTTCTAAGCTCATTAAGAAAGTAGTCAACAGATGTGTTCAGTTCCAGTTAGAAAGGAGGGTGTGTAATAATTTTTACCATAAACAAGTCAGAAACATGTTCCTCTTTTAAATTTTCTATAGCATTATCTTCAAATTATTTCATGGTACCTTGGACAACATATATGTGAACATTTCATGTCTCTTTCTCCCCCCAGGATCAGAGACACAACCTTATGTCCCTCTAATAGTGCCTAGCACGGAGATTTCCATGTTGGAGATTCAGAAGACATTGCTTTCAAATTTAACTTATCGAGCACCTACTATGTGCTAGGTACCATGGCTTAACTGGGGGGCAGTGCTGTACCAGTCAAACCCCTTTCACCCGAAAAAAAAAA
This sequence comes from Muntiacus reevesi, assembly GCF_963930625.1. NCBI lineage: Eukaryota > Metazoa > Chordata > Mammalia > Artiodactyla > Cervidae > Muntiacus > Muntiacus reevesi. Next base: position 86,030,988 of record NC_089249.1, read on the forward strand.
GAAAAAGAAAAACAACACAGACATAGAGAATGGATTTACACATAGCAGAGGAAAGAGAGGGTGGGATGAATTAAGAGAGGAGCACTGACATATATACAGTATACCTTGTGTAGAACAGATAGCTAGTGGGAAGACCTGTGATGACCTAGAGGAGTGGGACAGGGGGCATGGGAGGGAAGCTTAAAAGGGGGGTGATATGAATATACGCAGAGCTAATTCAAGTTGTTGTATAGCAGAAACCAACATAACATTGTAAAGCAATTATCCTGCAATTAAAAATAAATTTTAAAAAAGAAGAAAAACAACACTTAAAGTATAGCATTCAAAGAATAAATAGAAATATGCTGAAGTGCTTTAAGAGCAAGAAGGAGACCTCCCAGCACCAACTAGGGGCAGCAGGATTGATTCTAGAAAGGTTGCCTTTGAGCTGACACTTGAATGCTCATTGAAGGCAGGCACTCGAAGAGGTCCAAGGATTCAGAGATGAGTACAACTTATTCTGCCTTCAAACTGCTCATGGTCAGTCACCTAATCTTGAAAGCATATAGGATATATAGAATAGGAAGCTGTCATATAGAAGGAAAAAATAACATTTACAAAATACAATACAAAAAATACAAAATACAATACAATACAAACAATACAAAAAATAACGTTTACAAAAACCCAGGGAGGTGAAGAATTATAAGATGTTCACAATGGCTTCTCCAGGGGTATTGGCTGTGGAGGTGCCAGAGGAGCAGATAAGACTACAGAGGAGCCAGCGGTGAAAAATCTTGTCCAGAGGAGAGGTTTCAACTTGACTCAAGAGGTAGTAGGAGGTGCTGAGCCCATTTTTAGAAGTGATATGGTTATATTGGGCTTCCCAGGTGGTGCTAGTGGTAAAGAACTCCCTTGCCAGTGCAGGGGACATAAGAAATGTGGGTTTGATTCCTGGGTCGGGAAGATCCCCTGGAGAAGGGAACGACAACCCACTCCAGTAATTATTGCCTAGAGAATCCCATGGACAGAGGAGTGTGAAGGGCTACACTCCATGGGGTTGCAAAAGAGTCAGACACAACTGAAACAACTTAGCACACACATGCACACTGTTACATTAGCTGGCTGAGCCGAGCCTTGATGTGCTCAGTCGTTCAGTCATATCTGACTCTTTGCGACCCCATGGACCATAGCCCGCCAGGCTCCTCTGTCCATGGGATACTCCAGGCAGGAATACTGGAATGGGTTGCCACTTCCTTCTCCAGAGCCTTGATACTGTTAGTTGAGTTCAGTCACTCGTGTCCAACTCTTTGTGACCCCATGGACTGCAGCACACCAGGCCACCCTGTCCATCACCAACTCCCAGAGTTTACCCAAACTCATGTCCACTGAGTTGGTGATGCCATCCAACCATCTCATCCTCTGTCGTCCTCTTCTCCTCTCACCTTCAAATTTTCCCAGCATCACAGGGTCTTTTCAAATGAGTCAGCTCTTCTCATCAGGTGGTCAAAATACTGGACTTTCAGCTTCAGCATCAGCCCTTCCAATGAACACCCAGGACGGATCTCCTTTAGGATGGACTGGTTGGATCTCCTTGCAGTCCAAGGGACTCTCAAGAGTCTTCTTCAACACCACAGTTCAAAAGCATCAATTCTTCAGCACTCAGGTTTCTTTATAGTACACCTCTCACATCCATACATGACTACTGGAAAAACCATAGCTTTGACTAGACGGACCTTTGTTGGCAAAGTAATGTCTCTGCTTTTTAATATGCTATCTAGGTTGGTCATAACTTTTCTTCCAAGGAGCAAGCATCTTTTAATTTCATGGCTGCAGTCACCATCTGCAGTGATTTTGGAGCCTCAAAAAATAAAGTCTGCAACTGTTTCCACTGTTTCCCCATCTATTTGCCATGAAGTGAGGGGACAAGATGCCATAGATCTTAGTTTTCTGAATGTTGAGCTTTAAGTCAACTTTTTCACTCTTCTCTTTCACTTTCATCAAGAGGCTCTTTAGTTCTTCTTCACTTTCTGTCATTAGGGTGGTGTTATCTCCCTATCTGAGGTTATTGATATTTCTCCTGGTAATCTTGATTCCAGCTTGTGCTTCATCCAGCCCAGCGTTTCTCATGATGTACTCTGCATATAAGTTAAATAAGCAGGGTGACAGCATACAGCCTTCACATGCTCCTTTCCTTATTTGGAACCAGTCTGTTGTTCCATGTCCAGTTCTAACTGTTGCTTCCTGATCTGCCTATAGGTTTCTCAAGAGGCAGGTCAGGTGGTCTAATATTCCCATTTCTTTCAGAATTTTCCAGAGTTTATTGTGATCCACACAGTCAAAGTCTTTGGCATAGTCAATAAAGCAGAAGTAAATGTTTTTCTGGAACTCTCTTGCTTTTTCAATGATCCAGCTGATGTTGGCAATTTGATCTCTGGTTCCTCTGCCTTTTCTAAAACCAGCTTGAACATCTGGAAGTTCACGGTTCATGTATTGCTGAAGCCTGGCTTGGAGAATTTTGAGCATTACTTTACTAGTGTGTGAGATGACTGTAATTGTGAGGTAGTTTGAGCATTCTTTGTCATCATCTTTCTTAGGGATTGGAATGAAAACTGACCTTTTCCAGTCCTATGGCCACTGCTGAGGTTTCCAAATTTGCTGGCATATTGAGTGCAGCACGTTCACAGCATCATCTTTTAGGATTTGAAATAGCTCAACTGGTATTCCATCACCTCCACTAGCTTTGTTCATAGTGATGCTTCCTAAGGCCCACTTGACTTCACATTCCAGTATGTCTGGCTATAGGTAAGTGATCACACCATCATGATTATCTGGGTCATAAAGATCTTTTTTCTACAGTTCTTCTGTGTATTGTTGCTAGATAATATTCCTACCCACCCCATTCACCTCCATCCCTCACCCCATCTCCAACTTCCATTGTAAGTTGGAGGTTTTTGTTTTATAACAGAGGGCTGTGTGTGCTAAGTCTCTTCAGAGGGCTGGAGAAGGGCAATTATTCTCCCTCTCTCTGTGTTAAACAGAAACTTTGGTTCTCTTGGAAGTATTAGGAAAATAGTTCTGCCTTTCTCTCCAGACCCCTCATACCCTCCCCACCCCTGATACTTGCCCTTTGGGAAGAAAGCCTGATCAGATTTGTGAATTTGGGGGAAAGGTCCTGGAGTGAGTCAGGCCAGCCACTTCCTGGCTGTCTCTTTTAGAGTAGAAAACCCACAAATAACATGCACTCTGCTGCTTCCTGGTACGTGGTGAACCTCCCAAGTTAGGCCTTACCCCATGCACCTGACGGTGCAGAGCTGCAGCTACCCAGAGGCTCTTCCTGAGGAGGGTAAGGTCAATGGGCAAGGGGGGAGGTGGGAGAATTAGGAATCCCGTTTGATCTCCAAACTCACATTGTGAATAATAAAACAGACATTTAAGTGGTAGAGGATGAATTGTCTTCTGCAAAACACGCACATCTGGATTTGAATTCCAGCTTCTCAAATAACTGATAATGCGACCTTGGGCAAATTGCATTGCCTCTGTAAGACTTAGTTTTCTTCTCTATGAGACTAACAGTGGGATAGTGTTTGCTTCATAAGGTTGTTGTGAAGATTTACAAGGTTGTTGTGAAGATGACTGCCAACTGTAGTGCGTGGCTTTCATTCATTCAGTCAGTCAGTTAAAATATGTTTATTGGGAGCTTGTGAGCCTGGCACTGCCAAGGGTGCTGGGAATGAACCTTTGAATGGGACGAACACAACCTCTGCCCTCGTGGTGCTTATGTTCTAGTTGGAGAATGAAAATGAGTAAGTTAATAAATGAAAGATTAAAAAAAATAATCTTAGGGTATAAGTTTAATGAAGAATAAAAACAGAGTGATGTGATAGAGGATTGTGATAAGGGGACGTCTATTCTAGTGTCTATGATCAGGGAAGGCTTTTGAAGAAGATGATATTTGAGGTAAGAGTAAAATAAGAAATCAATTATGGAAATTCCCTAGTAGTCCAGTGGTTAAATCTCCACACTCCCAGTGCAGGCGGGCCTGAGTTCCATCCCTGGTCAGGGAACCAGATCCCCCATATTGCAACTAAAAATCCTGCATGCAGCTACTAAGACTGAGTGCAGCCAAATAAATAAATATTTATAATAATAAAATAAAATGTACTTTACAAAAGATGTCAATTATGCAAAGCAATAAGGAAGGGGAATTCTAGGCAGCAGGGAAAGCAGAACAAGTCAAGGAACTGGCCCACCAATATTTTAGTAACACTTACTGTGTGCCAGGCATTGTGATAACCATGCTAAACAAGTCACGTGAGGCCACTGTCCTCAGGGAACTCACAGGCCAGTGTGTGAGCTCATGTGCTGTGTGTTTTGTCTGTACTGGACAGTGAGGAAAGCCTCTGCGGAGACGGTGCTGAACTTGAGATCTGAAAGTGGAGAAAGAGCCCTGGAGAACTCTGGAGGAAAGGAAACAGTAAGAACAAAGTCGCTTGGGTAGAAAAGAGCATGGCTTTTTCTCGGAACTGACAGAAGTTCCAAAAACCTGTCATGTAGAGAGAACAAAGGGGAATGTGGCCCGAGAAGAGATGGGGAGGTCATCAGAGAACAGACCATTCAAGCCACGGGAATAGACTGGACTTTCAGCATTCTTGGGATTCCCTTGTGGCTCAGCTGGTGAAGAATCCGCCTACAGTGAGGAAAACCTGGTTTCAATTCCTGGGTTGGGAAGAGCCCCTGGAGAAGGGAAAGGTTACCCACTCCAGTATTCTGGCCTGGAGAATTCCATGGACTGTATAGTCTATGGTGTCACAAAGAGGCGGACACGACTGAGCTACTTGCACTTTCACTTTGACCATTCACATTCATGGATGCAAAGAACAGCAAACTATCCCAAAGGAAACGGGATCACTCAAGTGTCTGAAAAGATCAAGTGTGGACAGAAATGAGCTCAAGTGGCAATCTGTATCTCTCTCCTGTCTCTGTTTTCTGCTGAGTTTCCTTCATTCCTAGAAAGGCAAGATGTGGCATGTGCTTGCCTGCTAAGTTGCTTAAGTCATGTCTGACTCTTTGCAACCTTATGGACTATAGCCCACCACGTTCCTCTGTCCATGGGATTCTCCAGGCAGGAATACTGAAGTGTGTTACCATGCCTTCCTCCAGGGGATCTTCCCTACCCAGGAATTGAACCTGTGTCTCTTTCAACTCCTGCATAGGCAGGCGAGTTCTTTACCACTAGTGCCACCTAGGAAACCCAAGATGTGGCATCAGTTCAGTTCAGCCGCTCAGTCGTGTTCAACTCTTTGTGACCCCATGGACTGCAGCACACCAGGCCTCCTTGTCCATCACCAGCTCCCAGAGTTTACTCAAACTCGTGCCCATTGAGTCGGTGATGCCATCCAACCACTTCATCCTCTGTTGTCACCTTCTCCTCCCGCCGTCAATCTTTCCCAGCATCAGGGTCCTTTCCAATGAGTCAGCTCTTCACATCAGGTGGCCAAAGTATTGGAGTTTCAGCTTCAGCATCAGTCCTTCCAATGAACACCCAGGACTGATCTCCTTTAGGATGGACTGGTTGGATCTCCTTGCAGTCCAAGGGACTCTCAAGAGTCTTCTCCAACACCACAGTTCAAAAGCATCAATTCTTTGGTGCTCAGCTTTCTTTATAGTTCAACTCTCTCATCCATACATGACTACTGGAAAAACCATAGCCTTGGCTAGATGGATCTTTGTTGGCAAAATAATGTCTCTGCTTTTTAATATGCTGTCTAGTTTGGTCATAACTTTTCTTCCAAAGAGTAAGCATCTTTTTATTTCATGGCTGCAGTCACCATCTGCAGTGATTTTGGAGCCCGAAAAAATAAAGTCTGCCACTGTTTCCACTGTTTCTCAATCTATTTCCCAAGAAGTGATGGGACCGGATGCCATGATCTTAGTTTTCTGAATGTTGAGCTTTAAGTCAACTTTTTCACTATCCTCTTTCACTTTCATCAAGAGGCTCTTTAGTTCTTCTTCACTTTCTGCCAGAGGGTGGTGTAATCTGTATATCTGAGGTTATTGATATTTCTCCCAGCAATCTTGATTCCAGATTGCGCTTCATCAAGCCTAGCGTTTCTCATGATGTACTCTGCGTATAAGTTAAATAAGCAGGGTGACAATATACAGCCTTGACGTACTCCTTTTCCTATTTGGAACCAGTCTGTTGTTCCATGCCCAGTTCTAACTGCTGCTTCCTGACCTACATATAGATTTCTCAAGAAGCAGGTCAGGTGGTCTCTATTCCTGGCTTGAGAATCCCATGAAGAGTATGAAAAAGCAAAAAGATAGGATACTGAAAAATGAATTCCCCAGGTGTGTAGGTGCCCAATATGCTACTGGAGATCAGTGGAGAAATAACTCCAGAAAGAATGAAGGGATGGAGCCAAAGCAAAAACAACACCCAGTTGTGGATGTGACTGGTGATGGAAACAAGGTCTGATGCTGTAAAGAACAATATTGCATAGGAACCTGGAATGTTAGGTCCGTGAATCAAGGCAAATTGGAAGTGGTCAAACAGGAGATGGCAAGAGTGAACATCGACACTTTAGGAATCAGTGAACTAAAATGAACTGGAATGGGTGAATTTAACTCAGATGACTATTATATCTACTACTGTGGGCAAGAATCCCTTAGAAGAAATGGAGTAGCCATCATAGTCAACAAGAGTCCGAAATGCAGTACTTGGATGCAATCTCAAAAACTACAGAATGATCTCTGTTTGTTTCCAAGGCAAACCATTCAAAATCAGAGTAATCCAAGTCTATGCCCTGACCAGTAATGCTGAAGATGCTGAAGTTAAATGGTTCTATGAAGACCTACAAGAACTTCTAGAATTCACACCCAAAAAAGATGTCCTTTTCATTTTAGGGGACTGGAATGCAAAAGTAGGAAGTCAAGAAACACTTGGAGTAACAGGCAAATTTGGCCTTGAAGTACAGAATGAAGCAGGGTGAAGGCTAATAGAGCTCTACCAAGAGAATGTACTGGTCATAGCAAATACCCTCTCCCAACAACACAAAAGAAGACTCTACACATGGACATCACCAGATGGTCAACACCAAAATCAGATTGATTATATTCTTTGCAACTAAAGATGGAGAAGCTCTGTACAGTCAGCAAAGACAAGACTGGAAACTGATTGTGGCTCAGATCATGAACTCCTTATTGCCAAATTCAGACTTAAATTGAAGAAGGTAGGGAAAACCACTAGACCATTCAGGTATGACCTAAATCAAATCCTTAATGATTATACAGTGGAAGTGAGAAATAGATTTAAGGGACTGGATCTCATAGACAGAGTGCCTGATGAACTATGGATGAAGGTTTGTGACATTGTACAGGAGACAGGGATTAAGACCATCCCCATAGAAAAGAAATGCAAAAAAGCAAAATGGCTGTCTGAGGAGGCCTTACAAATAGCTGTGAAAAGAAGAGAAGCAAGGAGCAAAGGAGAAAAGGAAAGATATACCCATTTGAATGCAGAGTTCCAAAGAATAGCAAGGAGAGATAAGAAAGCCTTCCTCAGTGATCAGTGCAAAGAAATAGAGGAAAACAATAGAATGGGAAAGACTAGAGATCTCTTCAAGAAAATCAGAGATACCAAGGGAACATTCCATGCAAAGATGGGCTCAATAAAGGACAGAAATGGTATGATCCTAACAGAAGCAGAAGATATTAAGAAGAGGTGGCAAGAATACACAGAAGAACTGTAGGAAAAAAGATCTTCACGACCCAGACAATCATGATGGTGTGATCACTCACCTAGAGCCAGACATCCTGGAATGTGAAGTCAAGTGGGCCTTAGGAAGCATCACTATGAACAAAGCTAGTGGCGGTGATGGAATACCAATTGAGCTATTTCAAAGCCTAAAAGATGATGCTGTGAACGTGCTGCACTCAATATGCCAGCAAATTTGGAAAACTCAGCAGCAGCCATAGGACTGGAAAAGGTCAGTTTTCATTCCAATCCCTAAGAAAGGCAATGCCAACGAATGCTCAGATTACCTCACAATTGCACTCATCTCACAGGCTTGTAAAGTAATGCTCAAAATTCTCCAAGCCAGACTTCAACAATATGTGAACCATGAACTTCCAGATGTTCAAGCTGGTTTTAGAAAAGGTAGAGGAACCAGAGATTAAATTGCCAACATCCGCTTGATCATCAAAAAAGCAAGAGAATTCCAGGAAAACATCTATTTCTGCTTTATTGACTATGCCAAAGATGTGACATAAATGTCATAAAATAATGAAGAACAGAAGATTCAGCTATATATTGTAGCACTTTAGCATCCTAGAAGATTGCACTAGTCTTCCAATGATTGCTGCAAAATGTTCAGACCTGTTCCTCATTGGGCAAATTTGGGACATGCATCTGTCCTTGAACCATTCTCTGTGGCCTGCGGAAAGAACATGCTGACTGGCCAGTCAGAGAAAGCACCCACTTCAGACTGGAGGAAAAGATTTGTTCCATCTGAAGTGCACACTGATAGTGTAAGAAAAGTGGATCCCCAAAGGAAAATTCAGGGTGCTGAACCCAAAGAAGGGATGTGAAGACTGGGGGACGGGCTAGCAACCCCATGGCAAGGAGTCTGCATTTTATTCCAACTAGAATGGGAAGCCATTGAAGGGTTATATAAGGGGCAAGTATTATCTAAGCTTTAAAATGATCACTCTACTTTAACAGAAAAAAAGCCCTCTTTTACAGTGTTGTTTTGATGATAATGATGAAGAAAACAATAAAAATAAGAATGATAATGATTAGAAGAGGAATGAGTCCCTTGTTTGGCACATGAAGCCACCCATTAAGGTACACTCAGAACTTGAAAAGGCAACTCTCTGATGGTGAAACTAGTAAGAATCACTGACTAATAGATGAATTTAATCACTTGAGAAAATAAACCATCCTGAGAGAAGGTAAATGCCTGAAATAGGACTTTAGGGAACCACCAGATCAAATGAAGGGAAGAGGAATACTATTTCATCCAAATACAATTGAATATTAAGGGGAGAAAACTCATAATATGATCAACTGTATTATAATTTTTCTGCAAAAAGAATCTATTAATAGAAAGGCTGGTCTGCACCTTCAAAAGGGTGATGCGAGGCAAGTCTTGGCTTTCACCCAGCACTGTTCTAGCAGAAAAAGAAGAAAATAATGCATGCGACCACAGGCATGTGATGGTCATTAGCAAGGTGAACCCTGTTGTGGTACAGAGAGAATTCATCAGATAGAATCATAGTCTATACAAAAATACCCCTGCTGATTATGCGACTCTTTTTCTTACCATTCTTCTTTACCGTCTCAGCGACCAGGGAAGACCTCTTTTTCTTACCACTCTTCTGAGTATTTTATATTCCAGATACCCTGATGCCAGTAAGCAACCTCAGGTTGGGATCTCTTTCTCACCAGATCCCATTGTCTTTGAGTCCTGTGGCAGAAGGGGAAACGGGTGGAAACTTAAAAGCCTGTTTTGTGAAGGGTGCCTGTCACCAGGGGAACGCTCTGAGTGACAGGAGCAAGGGAAGAGTATGTTCCCTTGTGGCAGTCACTAGACAGGCAATCCTGCCCACCAACACAGGAACTTTCCCGTTTGTTCTCTGGTCTCTTATGAGTTAGGCTAGTGAGAGTCTCTGAAACTGATCAATACTATGGACTCTGAGAAAATCAAATTTTTAAACCTTTTGACCCAAGAATGGACCCTGAGCTACTACTTTGGGAGTCTGGTCGTCAGAAAGCTTCCTTGTGCCATCTCAAGCTCTCCCTTCCTTACTTTCAGCTGCAGTGTCTCGAAACTTATTTAGGTCACTGAACCCTGCAAGAATGAAAGCTACAAACTCTCTTACCTTCTAAATTGTGTAGACAGTTTTGAGGACTCGTGAGCCTCTTGAAGTTTATTCATGGGCCTTATGTGGTCCCATGAGCCTTTTGTTAATGTTAAAAAAAAAACTCAACCAAGTAAAATTGAAGATCTAAGTGGCTTCAAGGATTCAAGAATGAGCAGTATCCCGTCTAATAACTAAAAAGGCTTTCCTGAGGGTTGCAGAAGGAAAAGAGAAAAGAGAGCAGGGCAAGGAAGTCACTAGCAAAAGAAAAGAAAGATTTTAGGCCAGGACATCTTTTGGGGACCAGTAGTAATCTGTATCACATGAATCTGTATCACTCTTCTTGGGGTGGGAGAGGGAGATGGAAAGGGCCCACATGACACATAACCTCATTGGTGCTGACCAGAAACTGGTCCCAAACTGGCTGATTAAGATTACATCTCTAAACAGGATGTTTAGAGAGAACAGCATTGGAACATGTATATTATCAAGGGTGAAACAGATCACCAGCCCAGGTTGGATGCATGAGACAAGTGCTCGGGGCTGGTGCACTGGGAAGACCCAGAGGGATTGGGTGGAGAGGGAGGTGGGAGGGGGGATCGGGATGGGGAATACATGTAAATCCATGGCTGATTCATGTCAATGTATGGCAAAAACCACTACAATATTGTAATTAGCCTCCAGCTAATAGAAATAAATGGAAAAAAAAAAGATTACATTTCTGGGGAAGGTCGAAACTGCTATTAAGTCACATATCAAGTCTAGGTTTGGAATCATGGGCTTTAGCACGAGCAATGTTATTTTGGGCCTGTGGTTTTCTCTTTAACTTTAGAAACCCATATTTTACATAGATTAGATATGATAATAAAATGCAAAATGCCCGTAATAATGATACAAATATTTACTGATCATTTTTAAGTGCTAGATATGTATAATTCAATAAATCCTCACAGCAACTCTATAGAGTAGGCATTCACTATTCACATTTTACAAATAAATGATAAATCTGGGACACATTGCTATTTTTACCTCAACTTTACAATTTAGAGAAGTAAAGATGACTTGCTAAAAGTCACAAGACAATAGATAATAAAGTTGAAATTATAACTTTTCCTTAAATCGCTAGTTAAATTTCTAATCGTGCTGTCCTTAAATCTTTCAAAGTGAAATTAAAGGTCCTTCCATTTCTAGAATACTATGTTCAGTTTAGAAACAATAGCACAAAAGGCTTGAATGTTACAGCTATTGACAACAGCCAGAAATCAGGGATTCTGTGCTGCCTGAAAAGTTGTCCAAGATATTTGTATTTACTAAGAAATGAGTGGTAGCAGAATAATGGTCCTCCAAGATGGTCCCCTACCAGGGCTTCCCTACAGTGACCTGGGTTTGATTCCTGGTTTGGGAAGATCCCCTGGAGAAGGGAATGGCAACCTACTCCAGCATTCTTGCCTGGAGAATTCCATGGACAGAAGAGCCTGGTGGGTTACAGTCCATGAGGTCACAAAGAATTGGACGTGACAGAGAGACTCACAAACACACAAGATGTCCACATCCTAGTGACCAGAACCTGTGAGGATGTCACCCTATATGTCACACGGGACTTTGCAGATGTGATCAAGTTAAGGCGTTTGAGGCGGGGAGATGACCCTGGGTTATCTGAGGGGTGGATGTAAGACAGGAGATAGAAGGACCCCAGGCTAGACATTTACAACTGGCCTCCTGAGATAGTAAATATTGTGAGGCTGTCTTGGCTAACGCCATGGCAGGCAGCCTAGATTAGGAGTAGGCCTGGTTTCCCAGGGTAACATAATTATCAGACCTCCTGGAGCCAGCCAATCAACATATGCCTAACCAAAAAAATGGGAACCTATCAGGGGAAAGCTGAAAGCCCCACGTAGGGCCAACAAAAATTACCTTGCAACTGTGTAACCAATCCGCTTACGCCAACTACCCACTGTGTAACCAATCCGATTGCGCCAACTACCTGCTGCTTGTTTTGACCTAATAAATACCCGAGAGAACTGGGGCTCGGGGCCTTTCGTCCTCACACACCTGGTGAGGGCGGGAGGCCCTGGCTTGAGTCAGTAATAAATTCCCCTATTGCGAATTGCATTGTTTCAAGGAGTCTTCTTTCCCAACCGGGGACTCGGACTACGGGCAGAACAAATATCCTAGCCTTGTGTCCTGGGAACACCTTAAGAAAACAATCACGGCAGAAACAAAAAGGGACTAAACCTTGTTTGCATAAAGGGTCAGGATCATGTATTTCTCACCCTTGAGGCAAGGGAGACATTTCACACATGCAGAAAGGCTCCATGGAGTTCAAAAAGGAGAGTGGTTGTTGCCGTTTGGGGGCTTCCCAGGTGGCACTACTGGTAAAAAACCCAGTTGCCAATGCAGGAGATGCAAGAGACAGGAGTTTGACCCCGGGGTCGGGAAGATGTCCTGGAGGAGGGCATGGCAACCCACTCCAGTGTTCTTGCCTGGAGAATCCCATGGACTGAGGAGCCTGGTGGGCTATAGTCCATGGGGTTGCAAAGAAGCGACTTGACATGTTGTTGTTGCTTAGTTGCTAGGCACCACCCACTAATATGTAAAGCTAATGTGATGCCATATGTGATGCCATAGGCCTCTGGGCAGGTATCCATCTTGGAAAAGAGTTGTGCATACATTTAGGAAGGGCTCTAGGGTAGGTTAGATGTGGGAAAAGAAACCAGTTAATTGGGTAAAAGTAAACAAAGGCCTCTTGGAGGGCACAAACAAAACCTTGTGCACACCAGGACTGCCGCGTCCAGCACAGCGGGTGAGAAAGACCTGAAACGGGGTCGAGCGCATGATGAAAAGACAAACACGTATAATTTGGCAAGTGGGGAGTCAGGGGTCCCTCCTGCTCTCCTCGGCAGGAAAACAAAATGGCTCCTTGCAGCCCGCACTTTTATTGGCAGAAGTCACATGAGATCATTAGGGAACAGTGATACTGGGGAGTTTGACTAGCTGTTTATCAGGAATATCTTGCTTTGTTTCCATGGAGATGGGCTCAAGGATAGGCAGTGAAGCGGAGCGGAGAGCACGTCCTGACACAAGAATGTCCCGTTCGGCATGCTTACTAGGACAATCATGAGGGCACAGTTTGCCACAGCCCCAAGTCATGGGGCAGGCTCTGGTCTCTGCTCCTCCAGGCTGCAACACAGGACCCAGGAGAAACCCACAAGAGACTGACCCAGTCATGCCAGTGCGTGTCTAGGAGTCTCCCGCAGAGGCCTGCTGCAGGGTCAGGGGCATTGAGTATGGCAGTGCATGCCCAGGACCTTTTGAAGAAGGTCGCCATTGTGTTTGTTACCTCCACTAGAGTTTGGCTTCAGGTCAAACAACAGGAAGGGAACACAACCCCGCCCACCAACAGAAAGGCCGATTAAAGATTTACTGAGCATGCCCCCCTCCCCCCAACAGAACAAGACCCAGTTTCCCCCTCAGTCAGTCTCTCCCATCAGAAAGCTTCCATTAAGTCTCTTTTCCTTATGCATCAGAGGGCAGACAGAATGAAAACTACAATCACAAAAAACTAATCAAACTGATCACAGCTTTGCCTTACTCAATGAAACTATGAGCCATGCCACCCAAGACGGACGGGTCATGGTGGAGAGTTCTGACAAGACGTGGTCCAACGGAGAAGGAAATGGCAAACCACTTCAGTATTCTTGCCTTGAGAACGCCGTGAACAGTATGAAAAGGCAAAACGATAGAACACTGAAAGATGAACTCCCCAGGTGGGTAGGTGCCCAATATGCTACTGGAGATCAGTGGAGAAAATAACGCTAGAAAGAATGAAGAGATGGAGCCAGAGCAAAAACAACATCCAGTTGTGGATGTGACTGGTGATGGAAGTAAAGCCCGATGCTGTAAAGAACAATACTGCATAGGAACCTGGAATGTTAGGTCCATGAATCAGGGTAAATGGAAGTGGTCAAACAGGAGATGGCAAGAGTGAACATTGACATTTTAAGAATCAGCAAACTAAAATGGACTGGAATGGGTGGATTTAACTCAGATGACTGTTATATCTACTACTGTGGGCAAGAATCCCTTAGAAGAAATGGAGTAGCCATCATAGTCAACAAAAGTCTGAAATGCAGTACTTGGATGCAATCTCAAAAACGACAGCATGATCTTTGTTCATTTCCAAGGCAAACCATTCAATATCAGAGTAATCCAAGTCTATGCTCCAACCAGTAATGCTGAAGATGCTGAAATGGGACAATTCTATGAAGACCTTGTAGAACTAACACCCAAAAAAGATGTCCTTTTCGTTTTAGGGGACTGGAATGCAAAAGTAGGAAGTCAAGAGATACCTGGAGTAACAGGCAAATTTGGCCTTGGATACAAAATGAAGAAGGGCAAAGGCTAACAGAGTTTTGCCAAGAGAGTTCACTGGTTATAGCAAACACCCTCTTCCAACAGCACAAGAGAAGACTCTACACATGGACATCACCAGATGGTCAACACTGAAATCAGATTGATTATATTCTTTGCAACCAAAAATGGAGAAGCTCTATACAGTCAGCAAAGACAAGACTGGAAGCTGACTGTGGCTCAGATCATGAACTTCTTATTGCCAAATTCAGACTTAAATTGAAGAAAGTAGGGGGAAACCACTAGTCCATTCAGGTAGGAAGTAAATCAAATCCCTTATGATTACACTGTAGGAGTGACAAATAGATTCAAGGGATTACATCTGATAGAGTGTCTGAAGAACTATGGACAGGGGTTCATGACATTGTACAAGAGGCAGTGATCAGACCATCCCCAAGAAAAAGAAATGCAAAAAGGCAAAATGGTTGTCTGAGGAGGACTTACAAATAGCTGAGAAAAGAAGAGAAGTGAAAGGCAAAGAAGAAAAGGAAAGATATACTCATCCGAATGCAGAGTTCCAAAGAACAGCAAGGAGAGATAAGAAGGCCTTCCTCAGTGATCAATGCAAAAAAAAAATAGAGGAAAACAATAGAATGGGAAAGACTAGAGATCTCTTCAAGAAAAGTGGAGATACCAAGAGAACATTTCATGCAGAGATGTGCACAATAAAGGACAGACATGGTATGGACCTAACAGAAGATATTAAGAAAAAATGGCAACAATACACAGAAGAACTATACAAAAAAGATCTACATGACCCAGATAACCACAATGGTGTGATCACTCACCTAGAGCCAAACATACTGGAATGCAAAGTCAAGCGGGCCTTAGAAAGCATCACTATGAACAAAGCTAGTGGAGGTGATAGAATTCCAGTTGAGCTATTTCAAAGCCTAAAAGATGATGCTGTGAACGTGCTGCACTCAATATGCCAGCAAATTTGGAAAACTCAGCAGTGGCCATAGGACTGGAAAAGGTCAGTTTTCATTCCAATCCCTAAGAAAGATGATGACAAAGAATGCTCAAACTACCACACAGTTGTACTCATCTCACACACTAGTAAAGTAATGCTCAAATTTCTCCAAGCCAGGCTTCAATAATATGTGAACCATGAACTTCCAGATGTTCAAGCTGATTTTAGAAAAGGCAGAGGAACCAGAGATCAAATTGCCAACATCTGCTGGATCACTGAAAAAGCAAGAGAGTTCCAGAAAAACATTTACTTCCGCTTTATTGACTATGCCAAAGCCTTTGACTGTGTGGATCACAACAACCTGTGGAAAATTCTGAAAGAAATGGAAATATCGGACCACCTAACCTTCCTCCTGAGAAATCTGTATGCAGATCAGGAAGCAACAGTTAGAACTGGACATGGAACAACAGACTGGTTCCAAATAGGGAAAGAAGTAAGTCAAGGCTGTATGTTGTCACCTTGCTTATTTACCTTATGTGGAGATTACATCATGAGAAACGCTGGGCTGGAAGAAGCACAAGCTGGAATCAAGATTACCAGGAGAAATATCAATAACCTCAGATAGGCAGATAACACCACCCTTATGGCTGAAAGCAAAGAACTAAAGAGCCTCTTGATGAAAGTGAAAGAGGAGAGTGAAAAAGTTGGCTTAAAGCTCAACATTCAGAAAACTAAGATCACGGCATCCGGTCCCATCACTTCATGGCAAATAGATGAGGAAGCAATGGAAACAGTGTCAAACTTTATTTTGGGGGGCTCCAAAATCACTGCAGATGATGACTGCAGCCATGAAATTAAAAGACGCTTACTCCTTGGAAGAAAAGTTATGGCCAACCTAGACAGCGGAAAAAGCAGAGACATTGCTTTGCCAACAAAGGTCCATCTAGTCAAGGCTATGGTTTTTCTAGTGGTCATGTATGGATGTGAGAGTTGGACTATAAAGAAAGCTGAGCGCCGAAGAATTGATGCTTTTGAACTGTGATGTTAGAGAAGACTCTTGAGAGTCCCTTGGACTGCAAGGAGATCCAACAAGTCCATCCTAAAGGAAATCAGTCCAGAATATTCATTGGAAGGATTGATGCTGAAACTGAAGCTCTAATACTTTGGCCACCTGATGTGAAAAACTGACTCATTTGAAAAGACTCGGATGCTGGGAAACATTGAAGACAGCAGGAGAAGGGGATGACAGAGGATGAGATGGTTGGATGGCATCACTGACTCAATGGACATGAGTTTGAGTAAGCTCTGGGAGTTGGTGATGGACAGAGAGGCCTGGCATGCTCCAGTTCATAGGGTCACAAAGAGTTGGACACAACTGAGCAACTGAACTGAACTGAACAGAGAGATTAAGTAGTACTGAAACAAAAATAAATTTTAGAAGCTAGGAAGGGTAGTGGAAAAAAGTGAAAGTGTTAGTCACTCAGTTGTATCCAACTCTTTTTGACCCCATGGACTTGTAGCACACCCTAGTCCTCGGTCCATGGAATTTTTCAGGCAAGAATACTGGAGTGGGTTGCCATTCTCTTCTGCAGGGGATCTTCTCAACGCAGGAACTGAACCCAGATCTCTTGCATTGCAAGCAGTTTCTTTACTGTCTGAGCCACCAAGAAGGGTAGATGGAAGATTAATGAACTCCTTCCATGGCCCTACTTCTAATTAAAAAGAGAATTTACAAAAAACCAACATAGACATGGGGTAATCCTCCTTAAGCCTAAAATGAAACAGGGTGGATAGGACGAGAAACTCTCCTGTTTTTCTCTCCCTCAAGCATCTATTTCCTGGAGTGGTTAGCTGATTAAGGGTGCCTGAAGCCAGAGATAAAAGAGACAGGAAATGAAGGGCAAAAGACTGACTATCCCCCAACCAGTTCAAAAATAAGGCTTTTGAACCACCGGAGTGTGGCTCTATAGGCAAGATCTGAAAAAGGTATTTAAGGGAGGTGATCTTGAGTCACAGGGGAATGGATGCAGCTCCAGGGCACTCAGGTGACAGAGGTGGGAGACAGCAGGGGTGCATTGCCCCCAGTCCTCATTCATTCTTTCCACACTGTTTATGTGAGTCACTACAACAAATCAGGCAGTTGTAGGGTCCTAGCTTCCATGGAAGTTACTTCTAGTACAAGTGACAAGCATTAATCTAATGATCACACAAATCTTGTGGGGACATAAGCATTTAGTCCATAGCACCCTGCAAAACTTAAGCATTTCTCCCACTCCCAAACCGGGGCTTCAGTGTCAGTCTTCCTCAACATATACCTCAAGTGCAATGGTCCTTATTTCTACAGCTAGGGCACAGGAGATTTCAGAATCAAATACATATGGGTAAGACAAGAATTGATGCTTTTGAACTGTGGTGCTGGAGAGGACTCTTGAGAGTCTCCTAGACTGCAAGGAGATCCAACCAGTCAATCCTAAAGGAAATCAATCCTGAATACTCACAGGAAGGACTGATGGTGAAACTGAAGCTTCAATAATTTGGCTACCTGATGTGAAGGGCCAACTCATTAGAAAAGACCCTGATGCTAAGAAGGATTGAAGGCAGGAGGAGAAGGGGACAACAGAGGATGAGATGGTTGGATGGCATCACTGACTCAATGGACATGAGTTTGAGCAAACTCCAGGAGATGGTGAGCGACAGGGAAATCTGGTGTGCTGCAGTCCATGGGGTCGCAAAGGGTCGGACACGACTGAGCAACTGAACGACAACAAAGATGAGTTACAAATTCAGTCTCCACTTATGCAGTTGACATTGACTGTCAACAAGGCATTAATCTTTCTTTTTCTAATTTTATTCTTCTTCCAGATAGCAAGCTCCCTATTTCTTGCTTCAATAGTAGGAAAAAATTAGCCCTTAGACTAAGTATTGTTTTGGTCTTGCCTGACAAAGCTTAAGAGAAATACCTGAAAGGAGCAAACTGTTCCCAGTTAACTTAACCACGTCCCAGAACAACTTGAAAATATATATAGACCTACAATAATAGCCAGCATTCAAGAAGGTAAAATTTGCCATGAACAGGATTCAATAAAAGTGATCAGGCAAAGAAAACAAAAACATGTGACTCATAACAAGGAGCAAAACCAGTCAAAGGCAGCAACCCAGAACTTGGTGCAGATGATAGAATGAATAGACAAGAATAGAAAAGTCAGTGTGATAAATTTGTTCCATATATTCAAAAAACTAAAGGAAGGATTGAACATGTGAAATATAGACATGGATAGTATAAAAAAGAGTCAAATTCAAGTTCTAGAGATGGAAACTACAATGTTAGAGATGGAAAGTCACAGGATGGAATTAACTGCAGATTAGACATTATAGAAGGAAAAAATAGTAAATTTGAAGACATGTCAATATAAACTTTCTGGAATTAAATACTACATAGAATAATAGGGCTAGGAAAAAATTAGCAATGAAAAGTTGGAAAACTTCAAGTGGCCTAATATAAATGTTATGTTGGAGTGGGGGTGTAGAGAAAAACATTTGAAGTAACAATGGGCAAAAACTTTTCTCAGTTTGATGAAAATTATAAATCAACACATTCAGAAGCTCACTGAATCCCAAGCACAAGATGTAGGAAGAAAATTACACTGACTATCACAAAAAG
The DNA here is from genome assembly GCF_963930625.1 of Muntiacus reevesi. Classification (NCBI taxonomy): domain Eukaryota; kingdom Metazoa; phylum Chordata; class Mammalia; order Artiodactyla; family Cervidae; genus Muntiacus; species Muntiacus reevesi. The sequence goes on from NC_089249.1 coordinate 86,049,812, forward strand.
TTGGGGAAAAAAATCTTAAAAGCAGGCAGGGGGAAAAAAAAACACATAATGTTAAGTACAGAGAAACAAAGATAAGAATTATGGCAGATCTTTCATTAATGCAAGACAGAAGAAATTAAAACAATCTCTTTAAAGTACTAAAAAGGAAAAAATAATCTATCCACCTAGCATTCTAAGACCAGCAAAAATATCTTTCAAAATGAAGACAAAGGGGGCTTCCCTGGTGGCTCAGTGGTAGAGAATCCGCCTCCCAATGTAGGAGACACGGGTTCAATTCCTGGTCTGGAAAGATCCCACATGTTGCAAAATAGCTAAGCCTGTGTGCCACAACTATTGACCCTGTGATCTTAGATCGTCGCGCTCGGTGAGGAGTCTAGGGGCTTACATAAGATGAGGGCTTGCAGTCAGGAGTCGGTGATGAGGAACAAAGGTGTTAGGATTTTGTCAAAAACAATCATAAGCTGGCATTAGTAATCCAGTAATTGAGTCTGGCAGTTCAGTGGCTCTGCAGCCTTCTTTCTGATCTGTAGAAAAACAGAACTACCAAGGGGAAGGAAGTGTTTAGCATAGAGTCAAAAGATGTGTGTGCGTTTGTTCGTTGCTTAGTTGTGTCCCACTTTTTGCAAGACCATGGACTGTAACCCACTCCAGTATTCTTGCCTGGAGAATCCCATGGACAGGGGAGCCTGGCGGGCTACAGTCCACAGGATTGCAGAGTTGGACACAACTGAAGCAATTTAGCATGCAAAGAGTCAAAGGAGACTAGGTGTAAAATGTGACTCCTGCAGAGTTAGGGGACAGAAAAGCAAACTTAGTTATAGACATGTAGTGTTAGGAGCCATTAAAGTAAAAAAAAAAAAAAAACAAAAACCTAGGAATGTTCAGATCTGCTCACTGTTCTCTTTATCTGCTTTGCTTTCAGGGAAGGGAAAGAAAAAAACTCATTCTTCTTTTTTCCTTTTCACTGCAACAAAAGATTATTTTTTCATCCAGAGGTTTTAAATTTAGTGATTGACACAGGACTCAGGCTCTTAAGAGAGGGACAGGGAAAGACAAGTTAACTGTGAATTCTAGAATCAAGCCCATGATTTTATCTTATTTAGCAATTTGCTCAACAATCTGTATAACCAGTTATTAGGCAATGTACAGTATACGCAGATAAGCAGCATGTGCCTGTGTCCCAGAAGGCAAACTCTTGGGAATTAGACAGGCAGATAAAGTAAAAATTGTCAGTCCAATAATCAGAAGCTGTCCCAGTGACCTCATATTGAGTTAAAGACCTGAGCTAATAGACATTCAGTTTGGTCGTATAGTGGCTGTAGGAACTTTGATTAATCACTTCCCTATGTAGCTCATATGAAAAATAGAGTTGTGAATGTGTCCTGGAAAAAATGATTGTGTAAATGTTTTGAAAATACACATTCTAAACAACGGTTACTTGTTATTACTATTTAGAGATAAGAAATTAATCACTACTGTTTTGAATATGTTTGATTTTTTAAAAGACAAATGTGTTCAAAGATAACCATTTTCTGTCTTTCTACTATTCTATAACCATTTCCTTAAACTTGTTTTCCTTGCTTTGCCCATCTGTACAAGGTTATGAAAAGTACTTCAAATACAATTCAAACAAACAAAAGAGTTGATGCAAATAATACAAATATTGATTTATTCATTTATGTATGTATTTATTCACATTCATGCTTCAATTAAAGTATGCCAGGAACTATGCAAATTAAAAAGATGCTATATCCTTAAAGAACTCACAATGTGTGGGCCACGCAGTCAGGTAAATCAGGGACACTATTAGCGAGCAGTGTGAAAAGTGTTAATGCAGGTGTTCTCATATCCTAAGGAATCAGCTAGGTTGTCTGAGCTGTGGGGCTGGGCTGAAGCAACTCCTAATGCCAGGGACACTGAGCTAAACATGGAAAGATTCCTGGAGCAATCTATCTAGTAAATAAGCCACACCTTGTGTAGAGGGAAACTGCAAGTAGATCAGTAGTATCAGAGTGTAGGCTGTGAGGGAGTAGTGATGAGTAATGACGCCGTAGTTATCCTATTTATATAGAAGCAGTCTGTGAGCTCAGTGACCACCAACTGCTCGCTATTACATTAGAATATATAGGGCTTCCCTGGTGGCTCAGTGGGAAGGAATCCACCCGCCAATGCAGGAGACACAAGTTCAATCCCTGATCCAGAAGGATCCCGCATGCAGCAGAGTAACTAAGCCTGTGCATCGCAGCTATTGACCCTGTGCTCCAGAGCCTGGGATCTGCAGCTACCAAAGCCTGCGAGACCTCGCGCCCATGCTCTGCAACAGGAGAACGAGAGGCCTCGGCGAGGAGAACCCCGCAACTGGAGAACAGCCCCTGCTCGCCACAACTGGAGAAAAGCCCACGCAGCAACAAAGATCTAGCACACTCAAAAATAATACTAGATTTTTTAAAAAGAATATATATATATTGTGTCTAGATGCTTTGGATAGAGAGATGGTGATAACATAGGCAATATCTCCAACCTGTTTGGATGAGGTGCTATTACAAGTAAATCTGGCAAAACCATGTATTGAGGCAGGAGATTCACTGAAAGATCAGAAACGGTTCTGCGTACTGCTCTGGCATGACATGCTGCAGAGAGTGATGATTTTGGTGCAGAAACACAGCAGGGAGCAAAAGGACAGCCTGTAAATTGGAATCTTATCCCAACCCCTGAGGGTCAACAAATGTCCATGAATAATTATCCAGAGAGTGGAAAAACTGGCTTGTTGAGATTTGGGGATATTAATAACACCCTGTTTATCCAGTGATCCTTTCCCTCAGGGGAACTGGGGAGGGCTTGGCACGCATCCTCGTTACCCACAACGTTGTTCCTGCTGTGACTGGCAAGATTGGGACGTATCATTAAACACACCATGGTTGGTACAGCAGAAGTAGTGAAAGGTACAGGTAGTCTTCCTTGGGCCACCCCAGGAAGTTAGGTCCTTTCAATAGTGAAGAAATATTTACAGAGAGTGTATTTGCCTGGCACATAGTATGTGCTCAATAAACATTAGCCTCCTATTCTATCACACAGTAAGTACTGCACACTTATTTATTGTTGGAGGGATCTAGAAACAGACTTACCATGCTCCTGGGCCAGAACTTCAGTTCCCACATGTTCTTCTAAGTCCCCCCAGCAGACACGGATAGCTAACTATCAACTCTGTTCTTGTCCAGGGCACACTACCTTATGGGCACACACACAAACCATATTTCCAGCCTTCTTAGAGTTGACTCTTATCACATGATTGACTTCTAGCAATGTAAGCAAAATTGATGAAAACCAATTCCAGTTCTGGCCCTTAAAATCTCCTTCAAAGTTTCTGCTTCCCATAACAAGAAAGTAAGATGCTACAGGACCAATCTCCCTAAAGAAACAACTATCAAATCTGAACATAATGCAGAAAAGCAACTGTCTAATGGTGTTAGAAAGTACTAGATAATGAGTAGCACATTCTTTGCTGGGTCCATAATATATAAAGAACTCTTATAACTCAATAATAAGAAGACAACTTAATTTTTTTAATGAGCAAAAGATTTGAACAGATACTTCACAAAATAAAATATGCAAACAGCCAATAAACACATGAAAATATGCCCAACATCACTAATTGTTAGCATTGTGTAAGTGAAAACCAAAATTATATATCCACTAGAATGGCTGAAATTAAAGACATTGACAGTTCCAAGTATTGAGGAGAATCTGGATCAACTAGAACTCCCAAACATTTCTGGTGAGAATGCAAGATGGTACAGCCATTTTAGTAAACAGTATCAATAAAGCATATATTTACTGTATGACCCAGGAATCAAACTCCTAGGTATTTACACAAGAGGAAAGAAAATATATGTACAAGTCCCTACATATGAATGAGTTCTATTCTGCAAGCATATTCCTAAGTCAGATTTGTAAGTCCAATAAAGTTAACCTAGGTACTCAACTAACACAATCGGTTCTAGGGTGCTATACCACGATAGGCTCATAATACTTTTCACACAAATAATACATACATAAAAAACAAACACAAAAAATAAAGAAATCATTTTAAATCTTACAGTACAGTACCTTGAAAATTACAGAGGTCCAGTACAACAGTTGGCCTACAGGGGCTGGGCAAACATGTTCACATCTTTGAAAGTTTGCTGCTTGAAGGTTCATATGCAGGGGACTTACTGTATACACACAAGATATATATCTATAAGTCACACAAGATATATATATCTACAAGTCACCGAAGACCTACTCATAATAACTAAAATCTGGAACTCATCCAAGTATCTATCAACTGGTGAATGGATTAACAAATTGTAACACATCCCTACAATGAAATCTTACTCAGCAATAGAAAGAAATGAACTACTAATATAAGTATCAACATGAATTATACCAAGAAAAAGAAGTATGACACAAAAGAAGACATACCATACTTCATTAAGTGTGTGGGTACATTCTCAATCACTTGGTTACATCTGACTCTCTGCGACACTAGCCCGCCAGGCTCCTTCCATGGGATTTCCCAGGCAAGAATAGTAGAGTGTGTTGTCATTTCCTTCTCCAGGGGATCTTGCCGACCCAGGGATTGAACCTGCATCTCCTGCATTGTCAGATGAATTCTTTACCACTAAGCTGCCTGGGAAGCCCATTTCACTAAATACAAGGAATTTAAAAACAGGCAAAATTTATCTATATTGACAGAAAGTTGCCTGGGGCTAAGGGTCAGGGGAAGGGATCAGATATAAAGAGGCATCAGGAACTTACTGAGAACTTACTATGTTGAAAATGTCTGTATGGTGATTATCACAGTGGACATACAACTGTACACAATTACCAAAATTTCATCCAACTATGCCATTAAAGTGGGTGAATTTTATTTCATGAAACTCTTAACTTGAGCCTCTCTCTCCTACTCCTCTGCCTGCTGATGGTGGTTCCCAGAGAAGTCTTGGAAGTTCTGTGTTGACAATGGTAGAGCCCCCATTACCCTGACCCCCAAGTGAATACCCAGGAAGGAGTCTCATCAACATTGCCGACTAGGAACCTCACACTGGATGGTTATATGAGTGAAAAGTTATTACAATGTTAGGTCCCTGAAGTTTGGGGATTTATAGAAACTACAGTTCTCTTAAGTAGGAACCTATCAAGTAAAACTTCATAATAAAGAGACGAGAATCAAGTCACAGATGCTCAGCTCAGGAACAGAGTCAGCAAAAAAGAAAAGGCGATAATGAGAGAACAGTCCATCATTTAGTTGGCCATTCTTCGAACTCCAGACTCATGGGTGCTCAAGGAAGAATGGACTGCAAGGGAAAGCTTGTAAAAGCCACAAGGCAGTTCCACTAAAATCTCCATGTTTGTGCTGCTTTTTAGCCTGTGTCCCTGTCTGTCGAAGCAGACTTGTCGATAGCATAGAAGCCAGCTAACCATGGAGCTGAACTGGTCTTAGCTGGCTGATGGGAGAAGGATGAGAAGAGGATGTGGCAGGTTCTGAGATTTCTCAGATTTCTATGGCAGTATTAGCAACAGGAGATGTTTCCAAAGAGAGATGCAAAAAAGCAGGGGAAATTGCACACCATAGCTGGGAGGATTAGCTCACAAAGACTCAAGAACTAGTCAGGAAGGATTCAAGGACTGGAATTTCTGCAGATTGAGTAGGGGTGGAATCAGAGAAATATTATCCAATTATTGTTTGTGTGACTGATGTTCACCCCTGGGGTGATCTCACCTGTAGACACTTATGATTTATCTGTGTGGGCTTGTGTTTGTGTCTGTGTTTTTCATGATCTTTGTAAAAAAAAATGGGCAAATGTATGAATAAAGTATGAAACAGAACATATACATTAAAACATAGTAAAACAGTAGGTTTATACATAATTTTTACTTTTGATTCTGTTCTTGTTATTATTGTTTTAAAAGAAACTCATAATTACATACATATATAAAATTATATTTGCATTATGTGTCTCAGGGTCTACATTCAACCCTGTTCCTTTTAAAGTAGTTCTAAAAATAGAGCTACCATATGACCTTGCAATCCCACTCCTAGGCATACATCCAGAGAAAAATGGCCGAAAAAGATACATGCCCTCAATGTTCATTGCAGCACTGTTTACAGTAGCCAAGACATGGAAGCAACCTAGATGTCCATCAACAGAGGAATGGATAAAGAAGATGTGGTACATATATACAATGGAATATTACTCAGCCATTTAAAAAAGAATGAAATAATGCCATTTGTGACAATGTGGATAGACCTAGAGAGTGTCATACCGAGTGAAGTAAGTCAGACAGAGAAGGAGAAATATCATATGACATCCTTTACGTGCAGAATCTAAAAAGAAATGATACAAATGAACTTACTTACAAAACAGAAAGATACTCTCAGACTTAGAAAATGAACTTACGGTTGCCAGAGGGAAGGGATAGTTAGGGACTTTGGGAAGATCATGTACACACTGTTGTATTTAAAATAGATAACCAACAAGGACCTACTGTAGGGTGCATGGAACTCTGCTCAATGTTGTGTGGCAGCCTGTATGGGAGTGGGGTTTGGGGGGAATGGATACATATGTATGTATGGCTGAGTTCCTTCACTGCTCACCTGAAACTATCAAAACATTGTTAATTGGCTATACCACAATACAAAATGCTTCTGGTGTCAAGAAATAAGTAAATAAATTTTTTTTTTTAAAAGACCAACTAGCAAAGTCATCCACTAGCTTTAACACATGGTGCTTGATTGAATTAGTTTAATTAATTTGATAGCATAATAGGCTTCTGAATAAATGAAAACAGAAAGTTGGAAAAAGACCGCACCCTGGGGAAAAATCAGAATGCAGAGGCTTGATCCAGTTCAGATGCAAAATGCTGCAGAGATGTATAGCAGAGAGAAGTGCGGGAGACAGCTGTATTCTAGTGGAACGGGATGGGAGAGGGTGTAGAGGCTGCTCTGAAAGATATCTTAGCTGAAGAGAAGCACTTTGGTCTTTTCCCTAAAGGGAAGCTGACTGTCCTGAAACTTCAAAGAAAGTGCACTCCTGACCTTGTGATTCACGTGAGCTAGGATTATCAGTTGACCTCATTTCAAAACTAGCCCACCTCTGCTGCATTGATGCGGGCAGAGGTCAGAGGCTCAGTGGGTCAGAAGAATGGCAAGAAGCCTAGAGAGCCTCTAGTTGATGAAACACACGTGCTTTTTGGCCCACTGAGTGTTTCAAAAGAAATGTGTGCCAATATTGGAAAATTAAGGTATTACTACATCCCAGGCTTATTAAGATTTCCATTTCTTTCAAAAAATCTGAAAACACTGCAATACTGGTGTTGGGTACACCTGGGACCCACTCATTAGCAGAAGTCCTCATTAGGAAGGAAGTGTTTGCCACTCCTGGGCCCCACTCTGGAGTCAGGGAACTGTGTTATTGGGGAATTGAGCAGGGCAGAGCTGAAAGTGCAGGGACTAGTTAAGTTACACACCAGAGCACTTGTGCACTTCATGGAGTTTCATCCCAGAGACGGCCTGGGTCCACCACCCTCAAACACTTCCCAGGCTCCAGGGGAATCCTGTTGGTTCCCATGGAACCTGTTTGGGATTTCAGAAGTTCTCTGGCCTAGAGTTGGTTTTATTTTTCAGTTGCAGGCACTGCCCTCACCCTTGGCAACCAGGAGAACTTACTATTGGCTCCTCCCAACATCCCTTTAGGTTGGACATCAATATCCATTCCCAGCTTATAATGGATCAATATTTACTCTTTCAACAATTTATGGTGGCTTATAATCTGTCAGTTGCACAAGATGCTGAAGCAGTGACAACAAGCCACTGCCCAGGTTAAAGAAACCGTTAAAATGTAGACACTGATATACT